>NC_083884.1:17687500-19037857 GCF_032452875.1 Bos javanicus | reverse complement strand
TGTTAAATGGAAGAAGGACCCCTTAGCACCTGTTTTAAGGGTGGAAGTGGTAATCAACATGAGGAATGAAGGACAAGACTAAATTCTCCAAGTGGTAGCCTCCCAAATTGAAAATTCTCTATTTCGGGCAAATCCTTCAGCACTGTGAGTTATAGTTGATTAAATAAGGCTCTATTCCCTTTCAAAGTGAGTAATCCAAGAGAACAAAGGAAGGCCATGCTGCCTTTTTTAACCAGTATTCTACTGGTCATACAGACCACTCCTAACTCAACGTGGGATGGCACTACACAAGGACATAACACCAGAAGATGAACATCACTAGGGCCATGTTGGAAGCTGGGTATCACAAGGCCCTGACACAGTAGTGAATTTTGAGTGACTGACATAGGTTTTTAACTTGTTGGATTCCCTCATTGCAGCTGGGCAAATCACAGGTTACCAGCAACTATGTAAACTTTATAAAACAGCCAGAAAAATGTCTTCTTTTGTCTCTTTAAAGAGTAAGGGGTTCTGGGCAACTGTCCAGTTATACTATGGTGTTAACCTACCTTGTTGGTGAGTTACTGTATCCATCCCTTCCACCACCCCTTTCTGGGTGTCTCCAAAGATAATTATTCATAACTCCCCCATATTCTGTGTCTGCAAAGAAACCCAATCCCCAAACTCATGTTTTGTTTTAGATACCATCTTGCCTTTTATAAGTCAGAATCACTAAAACATTGTATGTTTATCAAGTTATAATAGGCCTGCCTGAGAGAATGATGAAAACCAAAATAATTTTGGAGGCACATGTAAAGTTTCCATAATCCAATGAAAGAGTTCTTAAGAATGAAATTTGTACCATCAAATGCAACCAGAGAAGCAGAAAGTATAAAGATTTTAATATAGAATGGATGCCAAATCCTCATGAGTTGCATGTGTAATTTTACCATGTAATGTTTTCTTGTAAAATAAGTACTTAAAGTCGTTTCATAATTTGAGTTCTTGATATACTTACAAAGTAGTCTTTACTTTAAAATAGTGCTTTAGTTGGAAGCATTGTATTTATTCTAACCACATATAAATTACTTTCAAAGAATATCTTATTATTTTTTAAAAATATTTGAAGTATTTAGCATGGATTACACTTTATTCAGGGATCAAGACCATCCCCATGGAAAAGAAATGCAAAAAAGCAGAATGGCTGTCTGGGGAGGACTTACAAATAGCTGTGAAAAGAAAAGAAGCAAAAAGCAAAGGAGAAAAGGAAAGATATACGCATCTGAATGCAGAGTTCCAAAGAACAGCAAGGAGAGATAAGAAAGCCTTCCTCAGCGATCAATGCAAAGAAATAGAGGAAAACAACAGAATGGGAAAGACTAGAGATCTCTTCAAGAAAATTAGAGATACCAATGGAACATTTCATGCAAAGATGGGCTCAATAAAGGACAGAAATGGTACGGACCTAACAGAAGCAGAAGACATTAAGAGGTGGCAAGAATACACAGAAGAACTGTACAAAAAAGATCTTCACTACCAAGATAATCATGATGGTGTGATCACTGACCTAGAGCCAGACATCCTGGAATGTGAAGTCAAGTGGGCCTTAGAAAGCATCACTATGAACAAAGCTAGTGGAGGTGATGGAATTCCAGTGGAGCTATTCCAAATCCTGAAAGATGATGCTATGAAAATGCTACACTCAATATGCCAGCAAATTTGGAAAACTCAGCAGTGGCCACAGGACTGGAAAAGGTCAGTTTTCATTCCAATCCCAAAGAAAGGCAATGCCAAAGAATGCTCAAACTACCGCACGATTGCACTCATCTCACACGCTAGTAAAGTAATGCTCAAAATTCCCCAAGCCAGGCTTCAGCAGTACATGAACTGTGAACTTCCTGATGTTCAAGCTGGTTTTAGAAAAGGCAGAGGAACCAGAGATCAAATTGCCAACATCTGCTGGATCATCGAAAAAGCAAGAGAGTTCCAGAAAAATATCTATTTCTGCTTTCTTGACTATGCCAAAGCCTTTGACTGTGTGGATCACAATAAACTGTGGAAAATTCTGAAAGAGATGGGAATGCCAGACCACCTGACCTGCCTCTTGAGAAACCTGTATGCAGGTCAGGAAGCAACAGTTAGAACTGGACATGGAACAACAGACTGGTTCCAAATAGGAAAAGGAGTACGTCAAGGCTGTATATTGTCACCCTGCTTATTTAACTTATATGCAGTGCCGGGCTGAATGAAGCATAAGCTGGAATCAAGATTGCCAGGAGAAATATCAATAACCTCAGATATGCAGATGACACCACCCTTATGGCAGAAAGTGAAGAGGAACTAAAAAGCCTCTTGAGAGTGAAAGAGGAGAGTGAAAAAATTGGCTTAAAGCTCAACATTCAGAAAACGAAGATCATGGCATCTGGTCCCATCATTTCATGGGAAATAGATGGGGAAACAGTAGAAACAGTGTCAGACTTTATTTTTCTGGGCTCCAAAATCACTGTAGATGGTGACTGCAGCCATGAAATTAAAAGATACGCTTACTCCTTGGAAGGAAAGTTATGACCAACCTAGATAGCATATTCAAAAGCAGAAACATTACTTTGCCAACAAAGGTCCGTCTAGTCAAGTTTTTCTGGTGGTCATGTATGGATGTGAGAGTTGGACTGTGAAGAAAGCTGAGCGCCAAAGAATTGATGGTTTTGAACTGTGGTGTTGGAGAAGATTCTTGAGAGTCCCTTGGACTGCAAGGAGATCCAACCAGTCCATTCTAAAGGAGACCAGTCCTGGGTGTTTTTTGGAAGGTCTGATGCTAAAGCTGAACTTCAATACTTTGGCCACCTGATGCGAACAGTTGACTCATTGGAAAAGACTCTGATGCTGGGAGGGATTGGAGGCAGGAGGAGAAGGAGATGACAGAGGATGAGATGGCTGGATGGCATCACCGACTTGATGGACATGAGTTTGAGTGAAGTCTGGGAGTTGGTGATGGACAGGGAGGCCTGGCATGCTGTGATTCATGGGGTCACAAAGAGTCAGACACGACTGAGTGACTGAACTGAACTGAACTGAACACTTTATTCTAATTAGGATTTCTTAACATTGTCAGTGTTAAAAACAATTTTTATAAGCAGATTTTGCCTCCTTATCTTTATTATTAAATTAAATAATTCCATAGAATTCTCCAGGCAAGAATACTGAAGTGGATTGCCATTCCCTTCTCCAGGGGATCTTCCCAACCCAGGGATTGAACCCATGTCTCCTGCATTACAGGCAGTTTCTTTACTATCTGAGCCACTAAGGAAACCCATAAAATTAAAAGTTCAAGTGAAATGTATATGAAGATATTTTATTAGTGATTTAGGATTATATTTAATCTTTAAAGTTTCTGATTTAGCACTTCTCAGGCGGTGCTAGTGGTAAAGAACCTGCCTGCCAATGTAGGAGACATGAGAGACCTGGGTTCGATTCTTGAGTCAGGAAGAACCCGAGGAGTTGGAAATGGCGACCTACTCCAGTATTCTTGCCTGGAGAATCCCATGGACAGAGGAGTCTGGTGGGCTACAGTCCATAGTGTTACAAAGAGTCAGACACGACTGAAGCAAAGCAAGCAAGCAAAGTTTCTGAATGAAATTGATTTCTTAATAAAATTCAGGATAAATGCTATAGTAGTTAATTAAAACGCAAAGATAAATGTCTTCCGTGGAGAAAGATCTGAAATAAATGGCCATATCTTCAGGATGACTAGTTTTCAAGGACACTTAACTGTTTTTTTCATGCTACTAAGATAAAATGAGTTAGTAGAAATTTTTCTTTCCATTCATTTCCTGCTGCTAAGTCACTTCAGTCGTGTCCGACTCTGTGCAACCCCAGAGACGGCAGCCCACCAGGCTCCCCTGTCCCTGGGATTCTCCAGGCAAGAACACTGGAGTGGGTTGCCATTTCCTTCTCCAATGCATGAAAGTGAAAAGTGAAAGTGAAGTCGCTCAGTCGTGTCAGACTCCTAGCGACCCCCTGGACTGCAGCCTACCAGGCTCCTCCATCCATGGGATTTTCCAGGCAAGAGTACTGGACTGGGGTGCCATTGCCTTCTCCGTCCATTCATTTCCTGGAGCACCCTAAAGATTACAAAAGCATACCAAAAGCCATGTTTTTCCCATTATTTATTTACTTTCTTCTGTGGTGGTTTTTCCTACTGGTCAGCTAATCAGAAGGGGTAGCATCATATTAGCAGTAAATAACAGCAATGATTACAATAATATATTATTTTTATTATTATATATAACATATTATTATTAGATTAGATAGATATAATAATAGCAATAATATTGGCCCCTATTAGTATACATACAACTGGATACTTTGTGTTCATTAATCTTATGAATTCTGTGTAATTATCCCGTACTACAGTTCATGTTGAAGGTATGAGAGATTAAGCCACTTGTTCAAAGTTACATAGTAGAGGGACTTCCCTCTACTATGTGTTTAAGACTCTGTACTTCCATTGCAGGGAATGCAACTAAGATCCTGCATGCTGTGTGGCGAAAACATTAAAAAAAAATTTATAACGTTATGCAGTAGATAGTGGAGTTGGAGATTTACTCCTCCAGAGCCTGTATTCTCAACCACTAACATTGAATACACCTAAAATGCAGCCTTGTTTCAACTGTTCTTGTCCAAACATCAACGATAAAAAGTATTGCCCTCTGCTTCAGCCTTGACAGCCGCCTCCTGTCCTATTTCCCCCAAATTCGTAGGGCACTGCCCTTGCAGCCCTACTCACCTCTGTTTGGCATCCCTGTTCTGCCTAACACAGCAGGCACTGCTGCAGACAGTTGAATGTTTCTGGCTGTGTTCCCTATCTGCCTCTCCAGATACTCCCTTTTCCTCTGGTTGCCAACATCTTCTCTGTACACTGGCCTGTGGCTCTTGTATCCTGTTCTTCCTGTCTGTCTCATTGTGTCTGAGTAGACTTTCCATTATCTGCTGATGACACTGACTGCTAAGCAAAAAGAAAGAGGGAAATTTAAGGCCAGGATAAGAATCCAATCAATATGGAGGATAAAAGGTCACAGGACAACCATAATTAAAATGTGAATGCCAGACAGAAAAGAATGGAATAAATGGGAAGGGGAGAGTTCTAAAATACTGTGAATGTATATGAAAGACTGGACACTCTCATTTTGTAAAGGAGAGAGGGAAACAAAAATAGTTCTGTGGTTCAAATTAATATTCAGCTGTCTATGAATTAGTATAGTAATTGATAATATCTGTACTTAGATGTGGTCAGAATCCTGTGTGTGTGCTCAGTTGTGTTTGACTCTTTTGTGACCCCTGTGGACTGGCGCCCTGCCAGGCTCCTCTGTCCATGGAATTTTCCAGGCAAGAATACTGGAGTGGGTTGCCATTTCCTACTCCAGGGGACGTTCCCAACCCTGGGACCAAACCTGTGTCTCCTGTGTCTCCTGCATTGGCAGGCAGATTCTTTACCACTGAGCCACCTGGGAAGCCCTGGTCAGAGTCCTAAATACCAACAAAATGCTTTTGAAATTTAGCACCATCCTAATAGTGTAGATCAAATGTATATTTTCTTTTAAGCTTTTTTTTAGTCCTCATAACAACACAATCAGGAAGGTATTATCATTTTGCAGAATATGAAACTGAGGCAACTGAAGGTGAAGAATAATTTTTCCAAGACCAGCAGCAAGTGAGTAGTGGGGCCAGGTAGGAAAACTAAGCAGACTGGCTCCAGATTCCCTGCTCTCAACACTCTGCTCAGCTTCCTCCTGCTCCTCCTCCACATCATCTCCAAGACTGAAGGCGACGGTCGGGCAGGCTTCTCCGGATCCTGTGCTCTCCTGTGAGTTAAAGTAGGTGAAGGAACCCAGTTCACAATTCAACAAACCTAAAAGGGCTTACATTCTGCTAGAGAATTCCAGGATCCACTTACAATGTCTGCATTGTTATTTGGTTGCCTGAATGGAGAAAGAAAATTAAAATATACTCTCTTTTTTAATTAACTACTTGATATGCCAATAAAATAATTTTCCTACATTCATTGGTTACATACTCTCTTCTTTCTTCATATGATGATTTTGCAATATTAGTTTCATGGAAAGAATAGAAAGATTATTTTTTTCCTCTAGCTTAGAATATTAAAATTTGGTTTTTATTACTGATGCTTTAGAAATGTTTCTGTTAGCCTTATAACTTATTATTGATAATATATACATTTTAGGAAAGTTTTCAATTTGCAGGAATTTCTATCATATTTCTTTCATATAGAAGTAAGATTTTAGTTTATTCCAGTTTTCTTACGCTGTTACTAATCTTAGATATTCTTTGACTTTGAAAACAGTAGTAGAAAGCTGGTATGTTAAGGATGGATAAACAGAAAGGTCTTACTGTATAGCACAAGAAACTATATTCAATATCCTGTATTCATAATGGAAAAGAATATGAAAAATAATATATATGTGTACAAGTTAGTCACTTTGCTGTACAGCAGAAATTAGTTCAACATTTTAAATCAAATATAGTTAAGTAAAATTTTTTTTAAATGCCTCTTAGACAGAAAAAAATTCGTTGCTATTTGATGTTCAGAGAGTAGTGATGATAAACCGTGTTATCTCTATGGATGTCACTTTTTAATGTCAAATCAGCCATGTACTTACATATTTTACCAATTTATTCCTATGAGTCATTCCTGTCAACTCTGGTATGATCCAAAACTTCCTCATTACTTATTTTCAAATTTATCTTTTCCTTTGAATGTTTGCTTTGATATGTTTTGAAATTATGATCTCGAATTTCTATTTTTGATGTAACCGTCATCTTTATCACTTTCTTCTCATAGTCCTTTAATTTTTATCTAAATAAATATATTTATCTAAAATAGACAAATTCAATAATTTTCAAATTTAAATTTTAAAATGATAAGAAGGTACTCTTCATATCTATTCAAATCAGGAATCTAGTTCTTATTTATTCTCTTGAAATATTTCAAAATGCCTTTTCAAATTATAGTAAAATGCACATTCAAACCTTATTAATCTTTTGAATAAATGTTTTACCACTCGTTTGTATATGAGTTTCTCTTCTGAATCTTCATAATACATATTTTTAGAATCCTCAGCTTATCATTGTACCTATGTTGCAAGGCTTGAACAGTTTGACAGTGGAGAAAGTATCCTATTATATGGAGAGTCTAAAGTGAAATAAGTTGGCATGTGTGTTTAAATGTTCCATCTAAGGATTAGTGATGGTTCATCTGACACATGAACCTGAAAAAAGAACATATAACTGTAGCAAAATACCGAAGTAGTCCGCAGCTTCAGGTAAGGTGTGGAGGCAGATTTCCAATGCTCTCCCAAGAGAAAAAACAGCCAGAAATGGCTGGCGCAGACTACAGGAATGAGTGAGTAGAGAAGGAAGACAGATCTGAACCAACTTTGGTTGAAAAGTCTTACTTTAACAAATTTTACAAAACACTCGACCATGTGAGATGTTGGTGGGACTCATTCCAGGTTCTCCTTAGGAGTCAATTAAGAAGCACTGAACTTAAAGTTTATTAACCTTGGGCCCAGCTGTCCACCTGCCCCAAAGTTCTCCAAAAGTGCCAGTTCCCTTATAACACTCTCCTTTTCAGCTTAGGCTACATCAAGTTGGTTTCCATTTTTGCAAACCAAAATATTTCCTACAAGACTCTATTCTGTTTTTCCCAGATTATTGCATTAAACCTGTAACTAGTATGCTTAGTACTATTCCCAATTCCAATTGATTTTATACATCCCTGCCAGATAAATCTCCCTATAGCATAGTCCTGATGATGTCGTTGCTCAGAACCTCTGAGTACAAACTCCTCAACTTGGCATTGAGGGTGGTGAGGTTCAGAACACACTGTCCCAAAATATGGCACCTTGGTGTACTGAATATTTTAAACTGAAGGAGTTTGATTAAATAGGAGAAGCAAGGTCACTCTGACTCTTCTTCCCCCACCCCTTCTTTCCTGAAACAGACCCTAAAACTCTCCTGTGAAATGTGGCCTCTCTGTCCCCAGGAAGGGAGCATCCTTATCTCCAAAGACAAAGGGACGCCAAGAGGAATGGTAACCAGAGGCCTTGCTAACTTCCCCCTAGTTTCTCACAGTCACCTCCCACTCCTTAACTGAACATACTCCTCAACTGTCCACTCTTCATCCGAAAGTGAAAGTGTTAGTCACTCAGTCCTGTCCAGTTCTTTGTGACCCCATGAATTGCAGCCTGCCAGGCTCCTCTGTCCATGGGATTTCCCAGGCAAGAATACTGGAGTGGGTAGCTCTTCCCTTCTCTGGGGGATCTTCCCAACCCAGGGATCAAACCCAAGTCCCCTGCCTTGCAGGTAGTTTTTTTACTGTCTGAGCCACCAGGGAACATAGCCTAAAAGGCCACTGGTCTGTTTCTTTGGGTCTTCATTTCTGTATGAAAACTCTCATGTCCTGTAAAATTTATATTAAATAAGTGTGTATGATTTTCCCCTGTCAATCTTGCTTTGTCGGTTTACTTCTCAGACCCAGCCAGGTACCCTAAGAGGGTAGAGGAAAACTTCCCTCCCCTACAGGGGCCTCTGTATAAGAACCTATGGCATGTCTCCAGGCCAACTTCCCACCACCTCCCTTGGTGGAGGCATGGCCCAGGCAGCATCAGGCCGCTCAGGAACCCACCCTGAACTTTCCCACCCCTCTGCCTTCACTCAGGATCCTCCTCTACACTTTACTTCTCTCCTGCTCTGGCTGCCAGAGCTACAGATCCTTCAGGGTCTGCCTCAAATATCCTCTCAATTTATGAAGTTTTTCATGAGTTCACAACAAATCTCTATTCCCCTAGGTAAATAGGATTTTTGCCCCACTTTGACTCACTGTAGCTTTTGTCGGTTCTTAACTCCTCAATTATGCAGTATTTGTCCTTAGTTTATTGTCACTGTATACAGCAGTCTTACATCTTGTATGCATGCTCAGCCACTTCAGTACTGTCCGACTCTGTGACTCTATGGATGGCAGCCCACCAGGATCCTCTGTCCATGGGGGGATTCTCCAGGCAAGAATACTGAAGTGGGTTGCCATACCCTCCTCCAGGGGATCTTCCAGACCTAGAGACTGAGCTTGGGTCTCCTGCATTGCAGGCAGATTCTTTATCTCTGAGCCACTGAGGAAGCCCACCTTACATCTTACTCAGGAGAGTTAGGCTCCAAAGTCAGTGAGCAAGGACAAAAAAAGTTAGAGTGCCAAAAATCTCTCAAAATTTCCTAAGAAGGTGATAATTTAAGATTAATAACTATTCTCCTGAGATCAACAGCACTCTCTTTCAGCATAATTGAAAGACATCCACGGCTGCACCCCAGCCGAGATGAGTTGCCCTGAAAGGAAGAACCCTGCTACACGCGCTGTGGGTGTTAGTCACTCAGTCGTGTCCAACTCTTTGCGACCCCATGAACTGTAGCCCGTCAGGCTTCTCTGTCCATGGGATTCTCCAGGCAAGAATACTGGAGTGGGTAGCCATTCTCTTCTCAGGGTATCTTCCTGACCCAGGGATGGAACCTGGGGCTTCTGCACTGCAGACAGATTCTGTCTGAGCCACCAGGGATCACCTTTGGCTTGGCGAAATGTCCATGCTGTGAGAGTCACAGAAGCCCAGCAGGACAATTCTTCATCTTCCATAACGCACTCCCTCCAAAGCGAGTGACAACTGAGTAGAAGAAGAGAGACTACCCTTCCCATTTAAATTCCGTTAGCCTCAGTTGCTATGGTTGAATTCATGTAAATTTAATGCACCCGTGATAGATTTTGATTCCTGGCTCCACCCCTTTCTAATATGTAACTGTTGTAGGAAAGGGGACCCCTTCCAGGGCCCGAAACTGGACTCTTGTCTAACACTCGGAAATGAATTGTCCGAGGAGACACATGTGCTGATAAAGCAAGAGATTTTATTGGGAAAGGGCACCCGAGTGGAGAGCAGGAGGGTAAGGGAACCCAGGAGAACTGCTCTGTCACATGGCTTGCAGTCTCAGGTTTTATGGTGATGGGATTAGTTCCCCGGTTGTCCTTAGCCAATCATTCTGACTCAAGTCCTTCCTGGTGGTGCACGCCTTGTTCATCCAAGATGGATGCCAGAGAGAAGGATTCTGGGAGGTGGTCGGACAGGTGGTGTCTCCTTTTGACCTTTCCCGAACTCTTCTGGTTGGTGGAGGCGTATTAGTTCCCTGTTCCTTACCAGGACCTCCTATTGTAAAACAACTCATGCAAATGGTAACTGTGGTGCCTGGCCAGGGTGAGTGGTTTCAATCAGTGTGCTTCCCCTAACATAACCATGGCCATGTTATTTAATCACTTTCTCTACACCTCTGTTTACACCTGCAAAAAGGGACAGTATTAAGGCCTAATTAAATTAATGAACTTGTAATGGTTAAATTAGTTAACTTGTAAAATAATACTATTTACCTTCTAGGCTGTAAATGAAAATTAGATGAGCTAATATATGTAAAGCACTTAGGAAAGTCTTGGCATGTGTTAGTGCTCAATAAATATTACCTATTTTTAAAATTTTTTAAAAATTTTACTGAATGTTGGCTTAGGATGTTGTGTTTAATTTCTGCTGTACAACAGAGTGACTCAGTTATACATATATATTCTTTTTCATATTCTTTCCCAATATGGTTCATCAGAGGTCACTGCCTATAGTTCCCTGTGCTATACAGTAGGACCTTGGTGCTTATCCATCCTATATATACTAGTTTGCATCTGCTAATCCCTATCTCCCCATCCTCCTCTCCTCTCCTCACCTCCCCCTGGCAACCACAAGTCTATTCTCTGAAATATTACCTATTATTATTATTTATCTCTCTTTCTTTTCCTACTTGTAAAAGTTTTAGATGAGAAGCACTTAGAAGGGTGCCTATGATAGAACAAATACTCCATAAAGATTAGCTATTATTATTATTATCATTTCACTACTATGGCCTCCCTATTGAAAGTTTCCTAGGAACAGGAACATTATCTTACACAACTTTATGTCCTTGCAGTGACTCAAAATAGTGCCTGGTACTTATGAGTCACTCAAAAAATAGTTGAAAATCAGATAATGTTGCCCCCTTCCAAATTACTGAGTTAACATTGATTTGATTTTTACAGGTTCATAAAGAAATAAAATAAATGTATATTCATGAATGCCCGAATAACTTTTCTACACTCTTAAACTGTCTTTACCATTTTCGGCAAAGTTCTTCATTGTAAGAACTCCCCCAGGTGGCGCTGAATAACTTCCTGAATAAGGAGTTATTCAAGTACCAGAGTTGGAATGTGAATTACTTGGGGGTAAATGTTGACTTTGGCTTCTCTGAGTTTTACTAAGGACATTTGTACTGTAAAAGCTGATCTTTAAAGCTCATAATTCACCATCTGTGGTTTGAAACCACCTTGGAAATGATGCCAGGACATCAAGAAATATATAATCATGTGTTTGTAACTGATTACAAATCTTTTTGTATCTTAGATCTCCTGTCTTTTAAATAAAGATAATAATATCAACTGACTTCAAAAACGTGACAAATAATAAACATGAAATTTGGAAGTTAACATTATTAGAAGACTTAGTTAAAAGACGTCATAGTCTATTAGTTAAAAGTCTCCATTGTCGATATACGTATGTGTATAACTGATTCACTTTGCTGTACAGCAGAAACTAACACAACATTGTAAATCAACTAAATTCCAATAAAAATTAATTTTAAAAATAAAATACTCCACTGTCAGTGATACATTTTTCTACACATGTACTTGTTTAGGAAGGTTTTCACTTTTTACAGCTCACATCTTTCAGAGCGACCACATGGAGAGAAAGAATGGGAGACTGTCAGACAGCAGCATCTTGAAATAACCTTTCCCATCAATGAGATGCAGAGGTGTCAGCCAGATAGAGCTCTGTTGACCCAGGTAGGTGTCAAATACTCCTCTTAGTTTAACAAATGGGAAAATGTTCTTTTCCTAGCAACTGGTGTGATCTTTTACTGAATGAGACTCTCCTCTGTTGGGAAAATTCCACGGTTAGCCTGCTTGGAAGCTGAGACCTCGGTGCGAGGAATCACTGCCCAGCCTAGAACAAGGAAGGGAAAGGGATTGCACTGGAGAGGGAGGGGGAGGAGGGGGGAGGTGGAGCTGTTGAGGGAAGATGGAAAGCTAGCCCTGCCCTCTGAGATTCATCCTTCCAGCAGTCTCACAAATCCTGGGGAAAGTTATTAACATCACAAAATACTTGTCAGATAAGGAACTGAGTGGAAACTAATGGCCATCTTTGCCTAAGGAAACCCAAGGAACCCTGAGGAAGCAAGAGCTTCCTGGGATTCACAGGACTCTCAAGGCAGGATCTAGACTCTCACAGTCTATAAATTACGAGGGTACTAGCACCAGGGTGGGGAGGCCCCAATCCCACTTGGTTTACATTAGTAGCAGTAGTAAGATAAAGGTAGCTTATTTACAAAATTAACAATCTTTAAACAAAATTTTAAGCAAAGGGAAAATAAGAGCTAAACATTTTCAAGTACTTTTAAGTAAAACAGTAGAGCATTTTGCCTACAAAATCAGGCAGACCACCTTCACTATGAGAGCCGAAATAAATGATAAGGGAACTTCCTTTCTGTTAACAATTTTGAGCAAAATCTGGGAAAATACTTTAAAATGGAGATTGCTTTACTGTAACGCTTATCCAGAAGTTAGGGGTCCTCAAACAAATACTGATTTTATCCTTTCTTATCTGAAGATTTAATTTTTTAGAACAAAGTTAACCGTTTTTCTTATTATAAAAATAACACATGACCATTTTAAAAATTTTAAAACACTAAGAGGATAAATCCATGCCTTTTAAAACTATAAAGTAAATTGACTTCTGCTGCTGCTGCTGCTAAGTCACTTCAGCCGTGTTCGACTGTGTGACCCCATAGACGGCAGCCCACCAGGCTCCCCGTCCCTGGGATTCTCCAGGCAAGAACACTGGAGTGGGTTGCCATTTCCTTCTCCAATGCATGAAAGTGAAAAGGGAAAGTGAAGTTGCTCAGTTGTGTCCGACCTTCAGTGACCCCATGGACTGCAGCCTCCATGAAATGTGAAGATCATTCTCAATATGGTATGAATAGCCTGTGCTGAGAGTGAAGTAGAGGTGAAGGTTGTAGAACTATCATTGTAACTTTGGGAAAAAAAGATAAAAGAAGAAAGAATTTTTCATTTCACCCATTGAATTAGCTAGGCTCCCAGTGACACATGACAGAAACTAACTTGAACCAGCTTAGCCAAATATGGCAATGAATTTATTGGCTCACATATCCTAACCGTAGGACAGGGAAGGACAACAGGAACAAAACCTCTCACTTTCAGGATGCTCCCTCTCCATCTTTCTTCTCTACTTCTCTTGTCTGGGTTTATTCTCTCAAGTCATCTGCTACATGAGAAATACTATGGGCTTCAGGCTCACATCCTCACATATCCATGGGCCTCATAGATAGAAAGTGGACCAATGAATAACTTGAGTGCTATTTCCAGAAGAATAAAAAAAAGTTGAAAGAAAAAAATTGTTCGCTATATTCTTTGACTGTTGCCTCTCCCACCGCTAATACACATAGTCTTCTTCCCATACATACAATTCCAAAAATGCCCTTGTCTAGCCACTAATAATCAACCAGGATCTTCATTGGAAGGACTGTTGCAGAAGCTGAAGCCCCAGTACTTTGGCCACCCGAAGTGAAGAGTTGACACATTGGAAAAGACTCTGATGCTTGCTGGGAAATACTGAAGACAAAAGGAGAAGGGGCAGCAGAGGATGAGATGGTTAGATAGCATCACCGACTCAATGGACATGAGTTTGAGCAAACTCTGGGAGATAGTGGAGGACAGGGAAACCTGGTGTGGTGCAGTCCATGGGGTTGTAGAGAGTTGGACACGACTTAATGACTGAACAGCAAAGCACTATGTAGCTGCCCATATCCTTGTCCCAGCTCCAGGATCTTTATGTCAATTCATGATCAGGATGGATGAGGGTGCCTTGTTACCTTATGACTTAAACAATAAATCTAAATATCCTCAATGCACCTAAATATACAATGGTGGAGTAAAAATAAGGTAAACATCCATTCAAAAGGAATGTTCAAAAGAAGAAAAACAGAGAAAGCAACACTCAGAGCATACACTACTTCTTCCTAGAGAGAGAGGCAAGTTTGAAGACTCAGATCATTGACTCTTGGAGGGCACAGCAAGGCTATGTGTGTATACAAATATGCTAGTTGAATGGGCAGAATTGTAAATGTATAGATAGGTTATAACTGCTGCTGTTTCCTTGTGGTAACTTTTTGAGCCCAAACTTTTGCCAGGGCTGCTTGGATATTATTGGATCCAGTGGCATTTAGCTTGAATGGAGACTAGAAAAAGAAAGATGCACTGTATCAGTTCAGTTCAGTTCAGTTGCTCAGTCGTGTCCGACTCTTTGCGACCCCATGAATCACAGCACGTCAGGCCTTTCTGTCCATCACGAACTCCCAGAATTCACTCAAACTCATGTCCATTGAGTCGGTGATGCCATCCAGCCATCTCATCCTGTGTTGTCCCCTTCTCCTCCTGCCCTCAATCCCTCCCAGCATCAGGGTCTTTTCCAATGGTCTAGTTGCCACCTATGCGATCTAATTTCCTGACCAGAGATGGAATCTGGGCCCCCTGGGCCTGGAATCTTAGCCACTGGACCACCAGGGAAGTCCCTAACATTGTATAATTTTAAGATGTACTAAATAACTATTTGATATATGTATACATGGTTATTTAGTACATCTTAAAATTATACAATGTTAGGGACTTCCCTGGTGGTCCAGTGGCTAAGATTCCAGGCCCAGGGGGCCCAGATTCCATCTCTGGTCAGGAAACTAGATCGCATAGGTGGCAACTAGAAATTCGGGGTGCCACAATGAGGACTGAAGATCCTGCATGCCACAACAAAGACCCAGCACAGCCAAATAGATACATACATAAATAAATAAAATTATACAGGATTATATGTGTGCTGCAGTCAGTGGGGTCCCCAAGAGTTGGACACGACTGGGCAACTGAACAGCAACAATATATGTCAATGATATTTCAGTAAAACTGGGAAAAAATAAAGAACAAATTTTTAAAAAGAAAAGGGAGGGAGGGAGGGAGGGAGGGAAGAAAGACCTGCAAAAGGAAAAGAAGCATTTGCTATCTTTTGTGATAGACATTTACACCTTATTGTTTCACTGAATGTGGGATTTAAGCAAATAGATCTGAGTGGAAGGTAAAGAAACTCCTAAAGGGAGAGTAGGATGTCCTTCTTTTTTTTTTTTTTGAGGGGAATTTTTAGCGAAAATAAAAAATCTTTAACTCTGTGAAGTAACAAATGTAAGAATGAATAGTGAGAAAGAAAGTAAATCCATGAACTAGCCAGTATCTAAAGAACATCCTTTTTTTTAAAAAAAAAAAAAAGGAGCCATGTTAAAATGGCAGCAAAGACAAACAGATGAACATTTGGTTTTTTAGTTAACCTTTTTGGTATTTAGATGCTGGTTATTTTAAGCCAACTGAGACAGTAGGAGACCATATTTAACCCAGGGATCCCACCTGTGGAATAACTATGGGAGAAGAATCTGATGCTGACCTGAGTTTGTATCCAAAATAAAGGATTGGGGTTGGGGTGGAGGAAGCAGTTACCAAAGTGTCCTCAGTAAACAAGCATGCTAAATAATTTCTTATTTTACTTCACTATTATAAGTTCTGCTGTCTATGGGGTCGCACAGAGTCGGACACGACTGAAGTGACTTAGCATTATAAGTTCAAAGAATTCATTAAAAACATAGTCATCTGCACAGAGCAACATGAGGCAGCAAAAATTATTCCATATGCCACAGAGCAGCTAAGCCCATGCACCACAACTATAGAGAGGGTTCAGACATATTAAAGTTTTAGAAAAGTTAAGTTAAAAAGTTTTTCCAATCAGAATCAATACCACATTCATATACAATTCTGAATGTAAAATTGTAGATGAAATGAAAAATAGAATTTAAAAGATATGTATTTCCTGGATTGTTTGAGTTATTTTATTGTGAATATCCTTTCCATTTGTATTTCATTACTTAAGAATAATAGAGGAAACCATCTCAATGAAAGAAAATTTGCAGCATTCTGTTGATCTTTATGGAGAAATGTAAGATCCATAATAACATCATCAATATAATGAAAATATTATTATAATATTTACAAAACTAATATAAATTGCTTATAAATTTTCCCCTTGACTTCTGTGTTTAGGCTACAAAGCAGCTACTGTTCCTCACATGCCAGTCTCTTAGACTTTGCCTTTAGTGTTTTTGAGTTTTGTGTCTATGAGATTCTTAGCTGGTGGAGAAATGGCTCCTCAAGTTTGTGTTTCAAAATTGGTTTCAGGGACTTCCCTGGTGGTCCAGTGGCTAAGACTCCATGCTCCCAATGCAGAAGACCTGGGTTACATTCCTGGTCAGGGAACTAGATCCCACATGCTACAACTAAAGATCCTGCATGCCAAGACTGAGACTCAGCACAGCCAAACAAATAAAAATAAATAAGACTTCCCTGGTGGTACAATGGATAAGAATTTGCTTGCCAATGCAGAGGACACAGGTTCTATCCCTGGTCTGGGAATATCCCACGTGCTGTGGAGCTGCTAAGCCTGTGTGCCGCTACTGAGCCCATGCTCTGGAGTCCAGGAGCTGCAGCTACTGAGGCCAGTAAGCCCTAGAGCTTTTGCTCCATAACAAGAGACCCCACTATAGTGAGAAACCTGTGCACTGCAAGGAAGAGCAGCCCCTGCTTGCAGCAACTGGCGAAAGCCCGCAGCCACAAGGGAAACCCAGCTCAGCCAAAAATTAATTAATTAATTAAAAATAATAAATATATTTTAAGTAGTTTAATAATTTTGTTGAAAATGAAAAAAAAGATGACTTTCACAGTGAAACTTTCCTTTCTTGTTCTTAATACCCACAGGAGGGGAAACATTATGTAAACATTCTGAGTGAAAAGGATATTTGGTATTTTAAAACTGTTCAAATTATTTTAATAGTTAAGTGGTACATTTAAAAAACATTAAATTTTAAATTATGTTTAAAATTATAGATGGCAGTGTATCTTTTAGATACATTATTAGAATTGCCACTTCACTGATCCGTAGCTTTTTTTTTCATGACCAAAAAATAATATGTTCCAGATCTGCACTATTCGGTCTAGTAGCCACTAGCCACATGAGGCCTTTGAGCACTTTCGTTGTGGCTTGTCAAAATTGACACATGCTGTAAGTGTAAACCACTCTGGATTTCAAAGACATACCAAAAAAGTAAAATAGCTCAATAATAGGTTTTTTAATTGACAACATATTGACTTGATAATATTTTGGATATATTGAGTGAAATATACTAAGACAGTTTCACCTGTTTCTTTTTTGCTTTTTTCCCATGGCTTCTGAGACACTGAAAATTGTACTCATAACTGGCATGTGTTTTTGATGGACAGTGCTGCTCTGAACAGATTTTCTTACAGCAGGTGGAGCTTGGTTAACCCTTGTCTGCACATCCTGGAAAGAGGGAGGGGAGGGACAGTGTGGGCAGTTCTCCCAGGAAGGGAAAGCTTCCAACCTAAAAAATAAGAAATTATTCTTATGATGGGATACCGGAATATTTGTCTTGAACTGTATTACTCCCAAATCTGTTCCAAAGCCATCATTTTATGAAGTTTTTCTTTTTAGGTTCAACCAGAAGGCAATGGCACCCCACTCCAGTACTCTTGCCTGGAAAATCCCATGGACCAAGGAGCCTGGTGGGCTGCAGTCCATGGGGTCGCGAAGAGTCGGACACAACTGAGCGACTTCCCTTTCACTCTTTACTTTCATGCATTGGAGAAGGAAATGGAGACCCACTCCAGTGTTCTTGCCTGGAGAATCCCAGGGACGGTGGAGCCTGGTGGGCTGCCGCCTGTGGGGTCCTGCAGAGTCGGACACCACTGAAGCGACTTAGCAGCAGCAGCAGCAGAGAAGTGAAATCCTTCCGTCAATAATTTACCCAAAATATTTGAAAAGGAATGTTCCAGTGTGGACAAAAAAACAGTATAGTACTTTTCCTTCTAGGATAGAACTTAATAAAATTTACAGAAATACCTCCTTGTTAATTTTTTTTTTTTAAATACTGGCAGTAAGACCAAAACTATGTGTTTCATCATCACCTGGCCTTTTTCCATGTAAACACAGGGAATACACAGACAGAATCTTTTCGATGACTTATTTCCTTTGTTCACACACAGCATTTAGATGGAGCACACTAACTCTTCTCAGTCCTCTCAAGCCACACTCTTCTCTTCAGAGTGCTACACACAAAATCTCAAGCTGCATGCCTTGCACCAAATCCCAGTTGCTTCCCAGCATGAGAGAGAAATCACATGAATATTTACTTCCTTCCTGACTTGCAGTTGCAATTGGGTTTGATTCTGCATCCTCATTAGTCCATCGTGCCTCTCTTCTTCTGCTTCAATTTTCTCCTCCTCCCTCCTCCACGTGTTTGCCTCTGGCCAGTGCTGCCCTCTCCTCCCTCTCGCTCTCTCTTTCTCTCACATTTCTGGTGAGCGTGGTGTTGGAAGCTGTCTGACTTGGTGCCCTCTTCTGTTTAAAACTTTCAGTGCGCATCCAGACAGTTTACCTCAGTCTCAAACAAAACCAGTCCTGAAAGAACTTGAAATTATTGGGAGCAAAACTAGCAGGTTTGTGGGGCAGGTTGAAAATTTGTAGGCAGGTTGTAAATGGAAGCTTCTGAGAAATGTGGAAGTCAACAAACAAATTCAAAAGGACTTTGTTTTCATTACCTCAACAGCAGTGAGTCTGAAAATTAGTTTTGTCTCACTTTCTTTATCCAAAACTATGCCTAATAACTTTTAAATTCCCATGTTTCTGATTCAGAGAACATCAACAGCTTTAAAAGTCACACAAAACGAAGGTTGCTTGCTTTCTCATTAGACAGGGTATATCTATCTCGCTACATTAATGCTGACATTTTTAATACTGTTTTAACAGAAGGGAATGTATGTTTAAAGCATCACCATAATGATGACTGTTCCATTGCCATCTTCTTTACCTGCTGAAGGGGCAGAGAAGGACAGAGGATGACATTCTCTATTCTAATCAGTTTACAACTGGTGGGAGTGGGGAAAATGCTAGTTCAGAAGCATTTGGGTGAATTTAGAGATCATTATACAAAGAGAAGTAACTCAGATTGAGAAGGACAAATATCATCTGACATCACTCCTATGTGAAATCTAATTGGAAAAAATGACACAAATGAACTTGTTTACAAAACAGAAACAGACTTATAGTTATCAAAACAAATGTATGGTTACCAAAGGGAAATGGGGTGGGGGTGGGAGGGAGGGATAAACCAGGAGCTTGGGATTAATACACACACACTACTGTATATAAGGTGAATTATCTACAAGGACCTACAGAGCACAGGGAACCCTACTCAGTCTTCTGTGATAACTTATATGAGAAAAGAATCTGAAAATGAATATATGTATAACAGAATCACTTTGCTGTACTCCTAAAACTAACACAACATTGTAAATCAACTATAATAAATTAAAAAAAAAAAAAAAGCATTTGAGATAAAGACACTCAGCATAGAGAATGAGGGTAGCATCAAGCCCACACTGTGGATGGCCACTCAGGTTTCTTTCCCCATCAGGACCTTCAATTTCACTCCTGTCCGCTGCGACCCAGACTCAAAAGGACAAAGCCCAGATCCAGACTCCCAGATCTGACCTTCTATACTGTGAGCAGTGAAGATAAATTAGCCATCACTTTACTAAAGTTTGTTTGTGAAGTGTCCTTGACCTTGACCAGATTAAATTATACTGCTACCAGTGGAATCCAGTGTTTTGGTTATTTCTCATGGTCCCCAAACTGATAATTCCAAGAGACGTGATTCTCATGGTTAAGAGATAAATTTGCTTCCTCGTGAAATTGTGATTTTCACCAAAATATAAACTTTGAAGTTGCTAAAATGAATGTGAAATGGTGCCTACTATATTCATTACTTTCACAGCATAGAGCTCTCTTCTGGGAGTTTGGGGATCTAGGTTACCATTCTCGTATTTGCTAACTGGATTTCTGACTCATGACAAGTCATGTATACTCTCTAAGCCTCAATTTTCTCATCTGTGAAATGAAAATAGCAAATCTACCTCATCTTCCCCAAAGTTTGTTGTTATGAGGATCAAATGAGATAACATGTAAAAATGATTTTAAACTATAAACCCAAAGATGTCACTAACAAAATATAAAATTAAACAGTCTCTTTTGTGTTTGAAAATGAAACCAATTTGGAACCCAATTTGATGTGTAGAAGAGTTCTGTTTTATATAAAAGTTTAGCAGCAGTGTAACTGATAAAACAGGCTTCCCAGCTGGCCATAGTAGTAAAGAACCTGTCTGCCAATGCAGGAGACATAAGGGTTAAAAGCCCTGGGTTGGGAAGATCTCCTGGAGAAGGGAATGGCTACCCACTCCAGTAGTCTTGCCTGGAGAATTCCATGGACAGAGGAGCCTAGTGGGCTACAGTCTGTGGGGTTGCAAAGAATCAGACATGAGTGAAGCGACTTAGCGCGCGCGCACACACACACACACACAACTGCTAAAACTGTCTCCAAGGACTTAGAGACAGACACCTTATAAACCATCATGATCACGATGTGTAAGGAGAAAAGTTTCAGCTGCAGTGGAATCCAATGGTCCCCAAATCTGAATGGCCTATGAAGATTTTTCAATAATGTTTAAAGTTTTAAATTGTGGTAATAAACACGTAATATACAATTTACCATCTTAACTGTTTTTAAGTGCACAGTCCAGTAGTGTTAAGTTTATTCACATTGTTATACACAGATGTCCAGAACTTTTTCAACAAGTAAAACTGAAATTCTATACTCATTCAACACCTTCGCAGTTCCCCTCATCTAGTCAAATGGCACCCCGATCCAGTACTCTTGCCTGGAAAATCCCAAGGATGGAGGAGCCTCGTGGGCTGCAGTCCATGGGGTTACTAAGAGTTGGGCACGACTGAGCGACTTCATTTTCACTTTTCACTTTCATGCATTGGAGAAGGAAATGGCAACCCACTCCAGTGTTCTTGCCTGGAGATTCCCAGGGATGGGGGAGCCTGGTGGGCTGCTGTCTATGCGGTGGCACAGAGTTGGACACAACTGAAGTGACTTAGCAGCAGCAGCAGCAGCATCTCACTTGGCATAATGTTTTCATGGTTCATCTGTGTTGTAGCATGTGACAAAGTTTCCTTCATTTTTAATGATATTCCACTCTATGTATATACAAATTTAGTTTTTCCTAAATGTTTATCCAGCTGGTGAACCAACTAATGGACATTTGGTTGCTTCCAACTGGTCTAGGTAAAATCATTGTTATAATAGTAGTGTCGTGCTCATGGTTAGTCTGCTCAGTCGTGTCTGACTCTTTGCAACCAAATGGACTGTAGCCCACCAGGTTCCTCTGTCCATGGGATTTCCCAGGCAAGAATACTGAAGTGGGTTGCCATTTCCTTCTCCAGGAGATTTTCCCAACCCAGGGATCGAACAAGGCTCTTCTGCATTGGCAGACAGGTTCTTTACTGCTGAGTTACCAGGGAAGCCATTATTTAGATATAAGAATACTGAAATAGAGAGCAGAAAGGAGTCTGGAGGGTTTTTTCAGTCTCACACTTTTGCATTATTTAAGCTGTTTACAGTGAGCATATATATTGCTTTTAAATCATTTTTGTAAAGATATTTCTCTGGGGTGGGGGGAGGAGGCAGGGAAGGGAACAAATACATGAGAAACAAGCATGACAGGAGTGAGGAAGAGCCTGAAGTCGCAGCTCTCAGGCTGCCTGACTGGCCTTGTTGAGCGCTGAGATATGTTTCCTTATTACGAGCACAGAGTTCAGCAGTATGCTCTGAAAATATCCTGGAACCCTGTGTATAGAATGGACCTGACTGGTTACCTGGTCTAATTTCCACCTGGATACCCAACTTTCTACATCTCCTTTATCTCAACCCTTACTCAACAGCTTCCCACCTATCCTATTGCTATAGGCTGATTGTTAGAAAGTTCTTTCTTATAGTTAATACAAAAACTGCCTCCCTATAAGCAATAATGATTCACTCTAGTTCTTCTCTCAAGGGCACAATAGAAAACAAAATCAGTTCTGTCTTTCATACGCTAGCCCTCTGTTGTCAGCTTCCATGTCTATCCTTCTTCTTAACTTTTATGAGCCCAATAAGCCTCCTCATTTGACCTCCATGTGAGCCTACATTGTCTCAGTTATTTTCCTATGAACTCAGTTTATCTGTTTTTAAATGTGGCATTCTTTTTATTTAAATGTGGTAGTATTACGTTTTGCATGCGTGTGTGCTAATTCGCTTCAGGGTGTCCAACTCTGTGTGACCCTATGGACTGTAGCCCGCCAGGCTCCTTTGTCCACAGGATTCTGCAGGCAAGAATACTGGAGTGGGTTGCTGTGCCCTCCTTCAGGGGATCTTCCAGATCCAGGGATCGAACCCACATCTCCTGCATCTCCTGCATTGCAGTTGGAGTCTTTACCGCTGAGCCATCGGTGAAGCCCTAGTGTGGGCTAAACAAATTATCATAAGCTGTACTTCTGCTATGCAACCTAATATTATATTAACTTTTTTAGCAGTCATATTGTACTGTTGGCTCTAGGTGAGTTTATCATCACCTGAAACCCAAGGATTGATATTCATAGTTTGTTTCCTTACTGAAAAATTACAGTTTGACTCTGAATGCACGCCTATTTTTCCAGCTGGATGTTTTGGTCTGTCAAGCTCATAACTATAAGAAGGTAACAAACTTTGTAGTGTTTTTTTCTTATTCCAAAAATTATTAACACATATTCACTGTGATTTTTTAAAAAAAACTTGTATATAAACAAAAAAAGAAACTAAAAATTGCTAGTTAATCCATCATCCTGACGTTATTATTCTCAATGTTTTGGTATAAAAATAAATATTAAAAAAAATAAGTGTTTATATAAGTAAATCCATCCCCACTTCTTTCTTTTTAAATAAATTATTCATAAACTTGCATTTACATACAAATCTTTTAAAAAATATTTATGTGTTTATTATTTATTTGGCTGTGCTGGGTCTTAGTTGGAGCAAGCAGGATCCTTAATTGCAGCTGGTGGTATCTAGTTCCCTGACCAGGGATTGCACCCAGGCCCCTTGCTTTCGGAGTTGAGTCTTAGTCACTGGACCACCGGGAAAGTCCCCCCACTTCTTTCTGTGCAGAACAATATTTTTTCCTAATAAATAGACTGTATTCACTATTTCATAACCTTGTTTTTTCACCTAATAATATGTTTATGACTCCTTTCCCATGTTAACTATCCTTCCACAGCATATTAAAAGACAGAATTTCATCGTTTATTTACTTGTTCAGTCTACCTTTATTCAGGGCTTCCCAGGTGGTGTAGTGGTAAAGAACCCTCCTGCCAATGCAGAAACTGCAGGAGACCTGGATCGGGAAGATCCCCTGGAGGAGGGCATGGCAACCCACTCCAGTATTCTGCCCTGGAGAATCCCAGGGACAGAGGAGCCTGGTGGGCTACAGTCTATAGGGTGACAAAGGGTCAGACACGACTGAAGCAACTGAGCATACACTCACCTTTATTCAATCATATGGACCTAGATATTTGTTTCTAATTTTTTTCATATTATTAATAAGACTGCAAAAACTGCCTTTGAACTTACATTTTTGTGTAAATTCATGATGATTTCTTTAGAGATTATTCCTAGAGTAGAGCTGTGTAAAACGTTAAGCATTGTTTAAAGTTTTGGTATCTGTATTAGTTTTCTCAGGCTACCATAACGAAATACCACTGACTGAATGGTTTAAGCAACAGAAGATTCTGGAGGTTAGAGGCCCAGCAAATAACTTTCTGATGAGGGCTCCTTCTGGCCTGTAGATGCTACTTTCTCCCTGTGTCTCCACAGGGCCTTTTGCTGTGCACGTGCAGAGACACAAAGAGAGTTCTGGTGTCTCATCCTCTTCATATAGAGACACCAGTTGCATTGGATTAGGGCCCCACCCTTAAGACCTCCTTTTTACAGGGGGCAGTGATCAAAACCATCCCCAAGGAAAAGAAACGCAAAGAGGCAAAATGGTTGTCTGAGGAGGCCTTACAAATAGCTGAGAAAAGAAGAGAAGAGAAAAGCAAAGGAGAAAGGAAAGATATGCCCATCTGAAAGATACACTCATCTGGCATCACTGAGTTGATGGACATGAGTTTGAGCAAGCTCCGGGAGTTGGTGATGGACAGAGAAGCCTGGCATGCTGCAGCCCATGGGGTCACAAAGAGTCAGACACGACTGAGAGACTGAACTGACCTTATGACCTCATTTAACCTGAATTACTTCCCTACAGGGCCTATCCCCAAATACAGGCACATTGTTGGGGCAGGGTTAGTGCTTCAGTGTACAAATCTGGGGGGACATAGTTTAGTCCATAGCAAAAAAATGTATACTCCCACCGGTAGTGCTCGAGAGTGCCTACCCTGCACTCCCACCAGGAGTTGAACATTTAGAAACCTATAGTACTTTGAAAATAGACTTTGCAGGCTCAGATGATAAAGGATCCACATGCACTGCGGGAGACCAGAGTTCGATCCCTGGTTTGGAAAAATCCCCTGGAGAAGGGAATGGCAACCCACTCCAGTATTCTTGCCTGGAGAATCCCACGGACGGAGGAACCTGATGAGCTACAGTCCATAGGGTCACAAAAAATCGGACACGACTGAGTGACTAACACTTAAAAGCTGGACAGATGTTCATAACTGTACAAACAGGAGGCTCAGCGAAGGCACTGAGGTCAGGAGACATGGTCTGATATTAAATGCTTTTTAAATTCTCGGATACATTTCTTTTTCTGTGATGCTAATAGTTACAAACCTGGGTGCACCTTTGGTCCCCAAGAGGCACCCAGATCGGAAAAAAGCTTGCTGGTGCACCGGCATACTGTGTTAAATCCCTGATGGAAGCAGTGCCTTACTGCAAAGTTTAGAAAAGACAGGAATGAATTGCTGAGAAGGAACTGGAAAGTATTCTGGTAGATGAATTAGGTGGACTATTGAAAGAATGTGAAGGGAGGGGTCATCTTGAATGCTGGAATGGAAAAGGATTCTTTGATATTGAGTTCCTTAGCCTTAGGGCACTTACTTGATCACAGCTGCTTTTCTAATCCCTGGTGGCAGCTGAGCCTTGAGCAACCCTGTTTTCACTGGCCTGGGGAAACGATGACCCCTTTCTCTGCACGGATGTCCTAGCCAGACAGGAATGGGCCATGTATTCCTGACTTTCAGATAAGAAGAATACAATACTCACTGTTATGAAAGTTGAAGTCCTATTGCAAAGTGCACACTCAACTGCTTACAAAAGAGGAGCTGTGCTCTAGTCTCTGCTTTCTCTTCATTTCTATGTGCAATGGTTTCAGACAACTTTGCTAACAGAGCCCAGGTGGAAATGAAAGAGCAGAAAGTACTTGGAATTTTTTTAATAATTAAATTCATCTATTTTTAATAGAAGGATAATTGCTTTACAATATTGTGTTGGTTTCTGCCAAACATCTACATGAATCAGCCATAGGTATACATATGTCCCCTCCCTCTTGAATTTCCCTCCCGCCTCCCTCCCCATCCCACCTCTCTAGGTTGTTATAGAGCCCCAGTTTGAGTTCCCTGAGTCATGAAGCAAATTCCCATTGGCTTTCTATTTTACATATAATAATGTACATGTTTCCACATTGAGCAGAATGTACTTGTAATTTCTTTTATCATTTACCTTTAAGAACATCTTTACTTTTTTTATTTCTTTATGCACATTTTAACAAATTCAAATGCAGAAGTGTAATGCACAAAGTCAAACCATCTAGTCACTTGTCATGAGACAACTATTGTCATAATCATAGATGTATAAAAGCAATTTTATGTAAATGTGTTGCTGCATGTATTCTGTGACCTATTTTGCTCAGTCGTAAGCCTGAAATCTTTTCAAGTCAATACATATGGGCGATCGTCATTATTATTTATGATTGCACAGTATTACCCTAAAGTAGGCTGTTTACAATTTGTGAAGCTACTGTAAGCAATGTTGCGATAAATGTCATTGTGCATATTTTTCACTGCTTTTAGAAATATTTAAATGAGGCTGTGTAATATCTTTGGGATTAATACACATTAAAAATTAATATACATTAATATATACAAAAAATATACCTATCAGAAATGGGAAAATACATATAGCTTCTTTTTTCTCTAGTTACAAAAGTTATCTCTACTTTCCTGTAGAACACAAGGACCTTGAAATGCTATAATTTTGATCACCCCTTCCCCCCAACGTCTCTCCTGCTTCACCTGATATTCTGTTAATTTGGGGCCTATCTTGTTTGTATTGTGTTACTTTATTTTAATCTGAAAAATTTCAAGCACATAGAAGAGTAAAAAAAATAATAATAATAATTCAAAGAATACCCATACACACCCATAATTTTATCAGTTATTAGTATCTTCTCTCTCTTTCTGTCTCTCCCTCTCTCTCTTTCTCTTGGAGATATCTCTCAGCTATGCATTGAAAGGAATATTTATAATGTTTTTATCTACAATTTCTAGATATTATATGGCAAGGATTTTTCCAGTTGTCTGGTTGCCTGAACTGCTAGAAATGAAAGTCTTATATTTATCAATTTGTATTTCACTTTTTTCAAAGGACACTGCATAATTTTTTCATGGTTCCACAGAAATAATTGGCTGTGAATATATTCTTTATAGTGATCTGAAAGATAATTTTAAAATAATGAATAAATAATTTCTTAAAAACAACATTGTATTCAAATTTTTGTACAAGTGACTTGGGTGGTAATATTGTCCTTCAATATCTTACATGTCTATTTATACTTTTATTTTTATAAAAAATGTTGCCCTCTGATCTACATTTTGTTTAATTTTAAAAAAGAAATTTGGAGTATGTTCAATAGGGAGAAAAGAAACTCCAGCCGCTTCATGCTGTATTTCTCAGACATGGAAAGAATGCCAGAAACATCCCAGACAGAGAAACCTGCACATGTAAAAGCCCAGTGAAAGAAAGAAGCAAAGCACGTTTCTTAGGATTAGAAAGATGGCTACTGTATTAGCGCATAGCCAATGAAGGGTATGAGATTAGGCTGAAGAGGTAGTTGGCAGCAACCCTTAGGACTTTGAAAAAGATGATAGGAATTTAATGTGTGTTTTAAGAGAAATGCCAAGCTACCAGGGGTTTTAATTAGACTTAGATTTGAAAAGATGGCTCTGAATGCAGTGGGAAGAACAGAATGGAGGGTGCAACAGCGGGCATAGGAAGACCAGTAGAGACAACTACAATAGTTCTAGCAAGAAATAAAGGCTCAAAGTGGAGCCTGGCAGTAGTGATGGAAAGAAGTAAATGAGAAAGAGAATAGTTAGGACATGGATCTTGCTAAAGTGATGAGCAAGACACTTTGTAAAGTTTCACTTGGTCCTCTCCCTGATGGAAAGTCAGCTGACAGAAATTTCCCTGCTGTGAAAGCCAAGGAGTGTCCATGTTTGGATCTCTTTTCAGGGAAGAACTTGCTGTTCAGCTGCAAGGAATTATCCATCTTGGCTTTCAGGCTGCTCCTCCAGGGCAACCCCAGCCAATGACTGTGCACAGCGAGGTTACTAGGTCTGGTCATTTCTACCCAAATAGAAATCTGCTCTAACAGGCAATCTGCTCCGGACAGTTGGCTGAGCCTTTATCAGATCTATGTTTGCCCGAGGTTCTCTCTGCCCCGTCCTACTTGCTCCTCCATGTCAGATCTACATCAAGATCTGAAGGCTATCTTTGGCCCATCCTGTATCCTTTCCCTTTATCTTTCATAGCCTTAATTCCAATAAATCTCCTAACTCTGTCTCATTATCTGCTTTCCTTAGGCCCTACTGACACATATGAAAACTAATGAGGTTGGAGATAGCTGATGAAGGGTATCTGATCAACTGTGACATTATCTTCACAAAGCCTGTAACTGCTAGGCAGTAATTCACTGTCTGCTAAAGTTTTTTAGAGTGTTAGGCAACCAGACTTGCCCATGCTTTCAATGAGTCCTGCATTGTTTTGGAGTAGCTGTTTGGAGGGGCAGAATTCAGAGAGGAAACATAAAGGAGAAATGTACAGGCTTAGTCTTCTCTTCAGGCAGAAGGAAAGGCTCTGGGCTTGATATTTTTGTTGTTGATCAGTCGTGTCCAACTCTTTGTAACGCCATGTGCTGCAGCACACCAGACCTCCTTATCCTTCGCCCTCTGCCAGAGTTTGCTCAAATTCATGTCTATTGAGTCTGGATGCTATCTAACCATCTCATCCTCTGCTGCCCTCCTATCCTTTTGCCTGGAATCTTTCCCAGAATCAGGGTCTTTTCCAATGAGCTCTTAGCATCAGGTGGCCAAAGGATTGGAGCTTCAGCATCAGTCCTAGTGAATATTCAGGGTTGTTTTCCCTTAGGATTGAGATGAAAGGTTGTTGCTGAACCATGCAAAGATGCCAGGATTCTTGGCCTCCTGAGGAGAAGAATTCAATCCGGGGCCAGAGACTGATCACTTAGAGCTTTTGTGTAATAAAGTTTTATTAAAGTATAAAGGAGATAGAGAAAGCTTCTGACATGGACATCAGAAAGGGGTAAAAAGAGTTCCCCCTTGCTAGTGTTAGCAATGGAGTTATATACTCTCCAGTGAATCCAAAGAATGTCTGGAAGTTGCAAAGACCTCACCAGACCTACTCCCATAATTTACATTTTAAGATAACAGAATTATCCAGAAGGTTTAATCCAAAGACTGTCTGCAGGCAGGATACATTGTTTATAATCCTTGTAAAGACCAGACCTACTCCCATAATTTACATTTTAAGATAACAGGATTAGCCAGAAGGTTTAATCCAGAGACTGACCTCAGGGAGGATACATTATTGTTATATAATCCTAAGGAATGTAGAGGGAAAACATGTTTGTCCTTTCTTCCTCCTTGAGAATTCCAGATCCCTCTCTCCTTGGGGACCCCTAGACTTCTTATCAACCTGCCTAGGAAATGACTCTCTCAGACTGGTTTAATCTCCTTGCAATCCAAACGACTCTTAAAAGTATTCTCCAGCACCACAGTTCAAAAATATTAATTCTTCAGGGCTCAGCCTTGTTTGTGGTCCAACTCTCACATCATACATGACTACTGGAAAAACCAAGTTCAGTTCAGTCACTCAGTCGTGTCCAACTCTCTGTGACCCCATGAATTGCAGCACGCCAGGCCTCCCTGTCCATCACCAACTCCCGGAGTTTACTCAAACTCATGTCCATCGAGTCGGTGATGCCATCCAGGCATCTCATCCTCTGTTGTCCTCTTCTCCTCCTTCCCCCAATCCCTCCCAGCACCAGAGTCTTTTCCAATGAGTCAACTCTTCGAATGAGGTGGCCAAAGTACTGGAGTTTCAGCTTTAGCATCAGTCCTTCCAAGAACATCCAGGACTGATCTCCTTTAGAATGGACTGGTTGGATCTCCTTGCAGTCCAAGGGACTCTCAAGAGTCTTCTCCAGCACCACAGTTCAAAACCATCAATTCTTCAGCGCTCAGCCTTCTTCACAGTCCAACTCTCACATCTATACGTGACCACTGGAAAAACCATAGCCTTGACTAGACGGACCTTTGTTGGCAAAGTAATGTCTCTGCTTTTGAATATGCTATCTAGGTTGGTCATAACTTTCCTTCCAAGGAGTAAGCGTCTTTTAATTTCATGGCTGCAATCACCATCTGCAGTGATTTTGGAGCCCAAAAAAGAAAGTCTGACACTGTTTCCCCATCTATTTCCCCTGAAACGATGGGACCAGATGTCATGATCTTCGTTTTCTGAATGTTGAGCTTTAAGCCAACTTTTTCACTCTCCTCTTTCACTTTCATCAAGAGGCTTTTTAGTTCCTCTTCACTTTCTGCCATAAGGGTGGTGTCATCTGCATATCTGAGGTTACTGATATTTCTCCAGGCAATCTTGATTCCAGCTTGTGCTTCTTCCAACCCAGCATTTCTCATGATGTACTCTGCACATAAGTTAAATAAGCAGGGTGACAGTATACAGCCTTGACGTATTCCTTTCCTGATTTGGAACCAGTCTGTTCATGTCCAGTTCTAACTGTTGTTTCCTGACCTGCATATAAGTTTCTCAAGAGGCAGGTCAGGTGGTCTGGTATTCCCATCTCTTTCAGAATTTTCCACAGTTTATTGTGATCCACACAGTCAAAGGCTTTGGCATAGTCAATAAAGCTTTGACTATATATGGAACTTTGTAGGCAAAGTGATATCTCTGGCTTTTAATACACTGTCTAGGTTTATCACAGCTTTCCTTTCAAATAGCAAACGTCTTTAAAATTTTTATGGCTGCAGTCACTGCCCACAATGATTTTGGAGCCCAAGCAGATAAAATCTGTCACTAGTTTCACTTTTCCCCGTTCTGTTTGCCATGAAGTGATGGGACCAGATGCCATGATCTTAGGGCTTGATATAGCTCACTGTGAATTGTGTAACCGATTGGTTTACGGCTACCCATAATACTACTTAACACTATATAACTAAAACTTTGGAAAATATACTTTTGAACTGCTCTGTAAGAACCAGAGGGCCAAAATTCACACCTATTTGTGGAGGTGACCTTTTCTCTGACAAACTATGTTCCCATTATTGCTCAACTTGAGGAAAAGTTGGTTCAGGCACAGAAGAAGCTGAGGACTTAAGAAAAGTGGACTGTGACTCGGGACAGAAGTCTTCCTATTCTCTGAGACTCTGCAGGGACTGGGTGGTTGTGGTGTCTGGCTTCTGAGACGGAAGGGCAAGATTAGAGTAATGAACCAGATATTTAGGTGAAAGAGCAAGCTCTCTGAGATCAATAACAATAGTGCCTGAGCCAAGCAGGGCACTAACTTGGACCAAGACTCCAGGATAGATTTAGGATTGAGCTGTAGTTTTAAGTTATTTTCTGTGTTGAAATCCTGCTTGATAAAACAATGGTTTAAATTGTGTTATGGAGAATTAGCTAAAAGTTGGGCCACACTGGTGAGTTCCCTGGTGGCCTAGTGGTAAGGATTCCAGGCTTTCACTGCCATGGCTCAGTTTCAATCTCTGGTCAGGGAACTCTGATTCTGAAAAAAAAAAAAAAAAAAAACAACCCACGTTTGGGCAAATCAATGAAAGAAGCACAATGTCCAGGCTATGTGCTCATGTGAACCTCATCCACCACGTGTGTTAGAGTTGATAGGACCCAATGGATGATAGCTCTGTTTCCTGCCGAAACATGGAACGTACTGAGAGAGAAATGAAAGAGTAAAGCAGCAAGAGAGCAAGAATACTACCTTTGTTACCATTAAAAGTATTGAAGGATGTAGATTAGGTAGGTTAGCCCATTTATTGTGTCATCTCTAAACTGAACTTACCTACCTCCTCATAGGCAGTGCTGGATAATCATCTGGAAAAGCAGAGAAGACTGTGCACCCCGAGGGCAGACAAAACTCAAAGGAAAAAGGAGAATGAACTCGATAATTTCAGTTTCATCTCTCAAACTTTCCATTCAAATACATCACTCCTCCCCTAGGGACCAGACCGTGAATGGCGCAGAGAAAGGCCAGGAATGTTAGATGTGAAGCCAGAGCAAAGGAGGTTTGCCATTCCCCAAAATAGTACTGAAACAGCACGTGTCAAGGCCAATCATTGTAAAAATCTTGATTATAACATCATAATTAATGATTTGCTAAGATGATGACCAGAAAAATACATAAAAATTTATGAATTATGATTACCTTTATTTTATTCTCATCAATAGAATGCCCAGACATGCAGTAATAATTAAAACCATTCATCTTGAATATTTTGCCAATTTTTTGGTCATATTAAAAGACATAGCTTTAACACATATTTCAATTTTATTACTTTGAAGATATATTTCTCAAGGTTGGAGGATGGAATAGATTTTTTTGAATAAGTTGTCCATTTGACTGATGATCTATACATATGTAGACATTTAATATGTGGGCTTCCATGTGAATTCTTGTCCTACTTTCTAGGGGCTTCCCTTGTGGCTCAGCTGATAAAGAATCTGCCTGCAGTGCAGGAGACCTGGGTTCGTTCCCTGGGTTGGGAAGATCCCCCGAAGAAGGGAAAGGCTACTCACTCCAGCTTAGCCTCAATAACTTGTAGTCCTGTTGCAGCAAGAAATGGAGGGAGGGAGCCTGTCCTGGTGAATTTATCATATGGGAGTGCTTTGGGAATTACAGGGCTAAGAGAGGAGCAGACCTATTCCCTACTCTTGGGGCAAAATAAACATAAGGTGCTATATGGAACTTGGCCAATCGCATATGTTAGAACTGAGGGAAAATAGGCATCCCCACAGGCTTATCCCCTCGTGGCTCAGACGTTAAAGAATCTGCCTGCACTGCAGGAAACCCAGGTTCGATCTCAGGGTCTGGAAGATCTTCTGGAAGAGGGCGTGGAAACCCACTCCAGTATTCTTGCCTGGAGAATCCCATGGACAGAGGAGCCTGATGGGCTATTGTCCATGGGGACTATGGTCCATGGGGTTGTAAGGAATCAGAGGCAAGGTGACTGAGTGACTGACATTTTCACTTTCACTTTTCAAGCATCCCCACACCTCATGATATCCAAGGAGTTGTCATCTAGCAGGCAGGACATGTCAACAGGCTCTCCTAGGGAAGGATGTTATTCAGAGTGAGGTGAATGGCAGTGTTGGGTGGTACACCTAGCCTCCAAGCAAGACCTTAACCCCTTGGAAAGAAAAATGACAAAGCCTAAGCATTTTACAAGCCCAGTGTTTGTAGTCAGGAAAGATTCTATTTCCCACAAATGGTCCTGGGGTCTAAAGCAGACATACCCTAAGCAAACACAACAGGTGTTTGGGGAGGGTGTGCAGCTTACAGGATAGTAGTGTTAGGGTACCCTGGCTCACCCCACGAGTTTGTAGGGCTAATACCAGTAAGATTAATCTCAGACACCATCTGTGGGTGAAAATGGGCTCTCTATATATTGCTTGCCTTTGTCAGGACTGTCTCCAAAACTGAGAAGTCCATGGTTACAGTGCCGGACCCAGAAAACAGAAAAGCAAGGACTTTCAGGCATCGGGAGTTGGCCCTGGAGGAGCTATTTTTGACAAGAAACCCTTTCAGCATCCATCACACACAACATGCCAATTACTCAGCCCCACAAAACATTAATTCTGAGCAGAAGAAAGTAAATTTTGTTTTTGTTTTTGTTTTTTTGAAAGTAAATTTTTGTTAATATTTTTTAAATACTCAGGGTGTTGAGTGGCAGCACACTGTAGGGATAGAAGCAGGGGACTGATCACAAGACTGCAGGGATCGTCTTTGGCATGAACTGGTGATGGAAGGAAGCAGGATGATCAGGTGAAGAGGAGGAAATCACAGAACGGAAAAAGATAAGAAAATTACCAGAGCAAAGTCACTGGGAAGAAGGGTGGGGATAATAGGAGAGCACAGGGAAGGGCTGGCATGGGCATTTACTGTAGCAGGAATGAAGGCAGAAAAAATGGAACCCAGGACGCTCTGCTGTGCTGTGCTTCGTTGCTCAGCCATGTCCAACTCTTAGCAACCCCATAGACTGTAGCCCGCCAGGCTCCTCTGTCCAGGGGATTTTCCAGGCAAGAATACTGGCGTGGGCAGCCTACCCTTCTCCAGGAGATCTTCCCAATCCAAGAATCAAACAGAGGTCTCCTGCATCACAGATAGATTATTTATCAGCTGAGCTACCAGGGAAGCCCGGAATGAAGGATATGTACGATTTATTCAACTCCCACCATGTGCCAGGACATTTTAAGGAGTTACACACATTTTAATCCATTGGGTCCTCACAATAACACCATGAGGTAGGTATTACTATATCCTCATTTTACAGAGGAAACTCAGCCACTAACTTGCAGGTAACTCTCCCCAGGTCCCATAACTAGGAAGTGGCAGAGCTGAAATTTGAACTTGGGAAATTGGATACCACATTTTGAGTTCTTAATACTAGTACTAAATCCCTCCACATGGGGAGGCTAGTAAATTTGATGGTGGGAAGAACTGCAGAGAATGACAAATTATGCCTCTCAGGAAACCTGCTTTATAAAAGGCCTCTAATAAACAAAAAGGAAATCTCTCTTACATGAAATTCCCAAATGTAATGTCTATCATCCAGGAGCATTTGAAGACTCTAGAATGTGTTTGGACTAGCAACGAACACAATATGCTTTTTTCATCTTGGCCACTAGAGGGAAGAGTGGAATGTCAAAAAATTTGGATATCTTGCACTGGATCTCAACAGCTGAAAATTACTGTTAGTTCTTGCCTTAACATTGACAGTAATAAAACTTCTTTGTATTTACCTGTGAGAGATAATTTTCAAATAAAACTTATTAAGTATTCATAAACATTTTTCTCCACTTTCTGAAAATGTATTATGCTAAGTGAAAGAATGTAGGTACAAGAAACTACATTTTGTATGATTCCATTTATATAAAATGCCCAGAAAATGCAAAGCTATAAACAGAAAGTTAGTATATGCCTGGGCTGAGGTTCAGATGAACAGAGGTTGACAGTAAATGTGTGTGAAGAATCTTGAGTGATGGAAGTATTTTAAAACATGGGAATATATGGGGATAGTTGCACATGTAAAACAGTAAAATAATTGTATTAAAAATCAGAGGGAATTCCCTCATGGTCCAGTGGTTAGGACTTCATGTTCTCATCATGGAAGGCCCAGGATCAATCCCTGGTTGGGGAACTAAGACCTCACAAGCCACATGGTGTGGCCAAAAAAAAAAAAAATCACTGAATTCCACACTTGAGTGAAATACGTGATACGTAAAATATGCCGCAACATAATTACTGAAAAAAAAAGAAAGATAACGTTTTGTAAACCAGCCTCCCCCCAAAACCCTATGTTTTCAAAAAGACTGAAATTATGTTTAAGTACACATAGGAATTTCTAGGAGGACAGCCACAACTTAGTGGTTAAACAATGCTATTGGGGGGAAAACTGGGAACTTTTTAATACACTATGTTTTTCTATATGGGGGACCATAATTTATTTAAAAATTATTTTAAAATATTTTTGCGAGATAGGAATATATAAAATGTAATGGAATTATAAGTATCATTTCCTTTGGTTAGTAAAACATTGCTTATATTCTTGTCTCTCTACATTTTTTTTAATTAAAAATGATTATAGATTATTTTTACAATAAAAATTGGGAAGAGCTTACTTTTAGTATATGTGCTCCTGAAGCAAGCACATGGGAATAACTTAATTTAAAATAAAAAACCAGGAAATATTCAAATAGCTTTTTAAAAAGTCACCTTTAGTAGAAATGTTTATTATATATGTGTGTGTGTATATATATATATTATACTTAAATCCTAAAGGAAATCAACCTTGAATATTCATTGGAAGGACTGATTCTGAAGCTGAAGCTCCAATCCTTTAGCCACCTGATGCAAAGAGTAGACTCATTGGAAAAGATCCTGATGCTGGGAAACATTGAGAACAGAAGAAGGGGGCGACAGAAGATGAGATTGCTGGATGGTATTATTGATTCAATGGACATGAGTTTGAGCAAACTCCAGGAAACTGTTAAGGACAGGGAAGCCTGGCATGCTGCAATCCATGGGGTCACAAAGAGTTGGACACAACTGAGCAAATGAACAACAGAAATATTTCATATATAATGGGAGATTATTTTAGCTTAACAAAGGAGCTTAGACACTTAGATAAAAAGAGGCAACAACAATTGGACTTTGAGCTTGGATGCTGTCCAGTGAAGCTGGAAAGTATTCTATTCTCATTTTTATTTACATCTACAAAATTACATAGAGGTGGGAGGAAAAAAAAGCACAAACCTTTGTGAGATTAGAGTTTTGGATGTGGATCTTCCCTTCTAAGATCACATTTGTAGCACATGTCTGATGGCAAAGAAGGCTGTGTGAAGCCTGATAAGAGTTGTACAGTTAAAGTGACGGTGGGAGATACGGGCCATATACAGAGAAAAACATAATTCAAAAAGACACACGCAAAAAAAAAAAAAAAGACACATGCACCTCAGGGGTCATTGCAGCATTATTTACAACAGCCGGGGCATGGAAGCAACTTAAATGTTCATCAACAGAGGAAAGGAGGAAGAAGATGTGGTACATATATTTAGTGGGATATTCCTCAGCTATAAGAAGAAACAAAACTGGGTCATTTATAGAGATGTGGACGGACCTAGAGACTATCATACAGAGTGAAATGCATCTGAAAGAGAAAATCAAGTATTGTGTATTAACACATATATGTGAAATCTAGAAAAAATGAGACAAAAAAACTTATTTGCAAAGCGGAAATAAGGACACAGACATACAGAACAAACATATGAATACCAATGGGGAAAAGAGCGGGTGGGAGGGATTGGGAGATTGGGATTGACATATATACACTTTTGATACTATATATAAAATAGATAATTAATGAGAATGTACTGTATAGCACAGGGAACTCTACTCAATACTCTTTGGTGACCTAAATGGGAAATAAATCCAAAACAGAAAAGATAAGCATATGCTATATATATATGAATCATTTTGCTGTACAGTGACTAACACAACATTGTAAAGCAATTATCCTCCAATTTAAAAAATTACCCCTTACTACACAATCGGAGAAGGCAATGGCAAGCCACTCCAGTACTCTTGCCTAGAATATCCCATGGATGGAGGAGCCTGGTGAGCTACAGTCCTTGGGGTTGCTACGAGTCGGTCACGACTGAGCGACTTCACTTTCACTTTTCACTTTCACGCAATGGAGAAGGAAATGGCAACCCACTCCAGTGTTCTTGCCTGGAGTATCCCAGGGATGGCAGAGCCTGGTGGGCTGCTGTCTATGGGGTTGCACAGAGTCAGACACGACTGAAGCAACTTAGCAGCAGTAGCAACGCAATATTGTTGCTACTTTAGTCACTAAGTTGTGTCTGACTCTTTAGTGACCCCATGGACTTTAGCCCACCAGGCTTCTCTGTCCATGGGATTTCCCAGGCAAGAATACTAGAGTGGTAGCCATTTACTTATCCAGGGGATCTTTCTGACCAGAGGACTGAAACCATGTCTCCTGTTTGGCAGGTAGATTCTTTACCACTGAGCCATCTGTGAAGCCCAAAGCAGCTATACTCCAATAAAAATTAATTTTTATTAATTTTTATTTTTTTAAATTAATTTTTAAAAAGTGGCAGTGGGAGAGGAAAATCCTTGGGGAAAATTTACTGTAGGGAAGGGACAATGTAGCTGATGATCCAGACCTTTCCAAAGTACTTGAATCATTGGAGGTACATTGAATCATTGTACATTGGAGTACATTGAATCATTGGCTGGGGCACAGTGTAAGCTGAGGCATGAATTTCTCCCTCCCTAAATACTATGAAATGCCTTGCAGAGGGGAAAGTGTCTGCAAGTAATCAATCAGAAGCACCACATTGAGAAGATCACTTCTAAAAGTTCAGTTCAGTTCAGTCATTCAGTCGTGTCTGACTCTTTGTGACCCCCTGAACTGCAGCACACCAGGCTTCCCTGTCCATTACCAACATACTGAGCTTGCTCAAACTCGTGTCCATTGAGTCGGTGATGGCATCCAACCATCTCATCCTCTGTCGCCCTCTTCTCCTCCTACCTTCAATCTTTCCCAGCATCAGAGTCAGCTGGTGAGTCAGCTCTTCGCATCAGGTGGCCAAAGTATTGGAGCTTAGCCTCAGCATCGGTCATTCCAATGAATATTCAGAACTGATTTCCTTTAGGATGGACAGGTTGGATCTCCTTGCTGCCCAAGGAACTCTCAAGAGTCTTCTCCAATACCATGGTTCAAAGCATCAATTCTTCAGTGCTCAGTTTCTTTATGGTCCAATTCTCACATCCATATTTAACTACTGGAAAAACGATAGCTTTGATTAGACGGACCTTTATCAGCAAAGTAATGTCTCTGCTTTTTAATATGCTATCTAGGTTTGTCATAGCTTTTCTTTCAAGGAAAAAGCATTTTTTAATTTCATGGCTGCAGTCACCATCTGCTGTGATTTTGAAACCCAAGAAAACAAAGTCTGTCACTGTTTCCATTGTTTCCCCATCTATTTGCCATGAAGTGATGGGACCGGATGCCATGGTCTTAGTTTTTTGAATGTTTTGTTTTAAGTCAACTTTTTCTATCTCTTCTTTCACTTTCATCAAGAGGCTCTTCAGTTCCTCTTCACTTTCTCCCGTAAGGGTGTTGTCATCTGCATATCTGAGGTTATTGATATTTCTCCCAGCAATCTTGATTCCAGCTTGTGGTTCATCCAGCTCAGCATTTCACATAACGTAATACTATGCATATAAGTTAAATAAGCAGGGTGACAATATACAGCCTTGGCGTACTCCTTTCCCAATTTGGAATCAGTCTGTTGTTCCACATCCGGTTCTAACTGTTGCTTCTTGACTTGCAAACAGATGTCTCAGAAGGCAGGTAAGGTGGTCTGGTATTCCCATCTCTTTAAGAATTTTCCAGTTTGTTGGGATCCACACAGTCAAAGGTTTTGGTATAGTCAATAAGGCAGATGTTTTTCTGGAACTCTTTTGCTTTTTCTGTGATCTAGCAGATGTTGGCAATTTGATCTCTGGTTCCTCTGCCTTTTCTAAATCCAGCTTGAACATCTGGAAGTTCATGGTTCATGTATTTTGAAGCCTGGCTTGGAGAGTTTTGAGCATTACTTTGCTAGTGTGTAGCAAAGTGCCTGGAAGAAACACCAAACCCCAGCCATACTTGCAGACACCTATATCGGTAGTCATGGAAACGGAAAGCAGGGCACCAGAGCTAATAGAAACGTACCTTTGAATAGAAGTCTGTTGATTTTTGTCTGTTTTGATGTCTGTTTAGAACACTTCCTGCCATGCAGCAGGTACTCAACAATGACTTATGTAAAGATGACTGAATGAAAGAAGGAATGTATGAGTGAGCACCCAGCCAGGCCCTTGACTTGTGATTCTATCTGAGTTTCAGCACAATAGCTGTCCTGGCAGGGAGGCAAGGACCCTGGAGGCCAGTGAAGGGCAGGCAAGTTCTGGAATCAGCGATCTTTGAGAGAAGCATGATTTCATCTAAAGGAAAGCTTTTTACTAGCTCATTCTAGCAAGTCAAGAGTGAGGGTGCCTTGTCATCCCACTGGTGCTCAGGAGTGGTTTAACTCCCTCCTTGCTCCTATGTGCCCTCCAAAAACCTTGACTCTTTCCCAAGAGAGGGACTTTTGACTTGGTTCTAGACAGAAGTAACCAGATTTAAGAAACAGAAATCATCTTTTGCATGGTCCAGTTGTAACCTTGCTTAGGGTTTTGGGGTTTTTTAACAGGGGAGTGGGGAGAGATGGAAAGAATATTAGAAAATACCTTTCAAATAATGATATCTCTTAAATGGGTCATAAGTTCAGCTCAGTTTAGTCCTTCAGTCCTGTCCGACTCTTTGCGACCCCATGAATTGCAGCACGCCAGGCCCCCTGTCCATCACCAACTCCCGGAGTCTACTCAAACTCATGGCCATCAAGTCGGTGATGCCATTCAGCCATCTCATCCTCTGTCGTCCCCTTCTCCTCCTGCCCCCAATCCCTCCCAGCATCAGAGTCTTTTCCAATGAGTCAACTCTCTGAATGAGGTGGCCAAAGTACTGGAGTTTCAGCTTTAGCATCATTCCTTCCAAAGAAATCCCAGGGCTGATCTCCTTCAGAATGGACTGGTTGGATCTCCTTGCAGTCCAAGGGACTCTCAACAGTCTTCTCCAAAACCACAGTTCAAAAGCATCAATTCTTCGTCGCTCAGCTTTCTTCATAGTCCAACTATCACATTCATACATGATTACTAGAAAAACCATAGCCTTGACTAGACAGACCTTTGTTGGCAAAGTATGTCTCTGCTTTTGAATATGCTATCTAGGTTAGTCATAACTTTCCTTCCAAGGAGTAAGCGTCTTTTAATTTCATAGCTGCAGTCACCATCTACAGTGATTTTGGAGCCCAGAAAAATAAAGTCTGACACTATTTCCACTGTTTCCCCATCTATTTCCCATGAAGTGATGGGACCAGATGCCATGACCTTCGTTTTCTGAATGTTGAGCTTTAAGCCAACTTTTTCACTCTCCACTTTCACTTTCATCAAAAGGCTTTTTAGTTCCTCTTCACTTTCTGCCATAAGAGTGGTGTCATCTGTATATCTGAGGTTATTGATATTTCTCCCGGCAATCTTGATTCCAGCTTGTGCTTCTTCCAGCCCAGCGTTTCTCATGATGTGCTCTGTACATAAGTTAAATAAGCAGGGTGACAATATACAGCCTTGATGTACTCCTTTTCCTATTTGGAACCAGTCTACAATTTAATGGTTAGGCTGTAGATGTATGTATTATTCTCCTTGAAAAATTAAAATTAAATTCAAATCATCTAATAAAATGCCTTATTTTGTATTTCTCACTTCTGAACAAGGAAATGCCCAAGAATATCATAATTGTCTTATGTTCTATTGCCTTAAAATAAAGTGAAACTTTATGTGGTTGAAAAATAGTACAAAGCAGTCCAGATGGGTTAACTGAGACAAATAAAATATTTGAATTGTGGCAAAAAGCATTGCCTGTAGGTACTAGTGTTCTGATTATGTAATTCCTACGTTAATTTTTTCTTTTTTTTTTTTTGGTTCATGTGAAAGCATGGGAATGCTTTAGTCCTGAAGACAGCATTAACTGTGGAAAAAGACCAGAAAAGCAATGGTCCTGTCCAAATAAGTCCCTGCTCTGTGATGTCTAAGGTATATAACCTTATATCCACCTGGTTAGCACTCTAGGTAGCACTGAAACTCATCTAGCCTACTGGGGCATACACCCTAATTAGAACAGTAGCAGTGCCCCCTACAGGAATAACCTGCATATCCCAAACATTTTATTTAATTAATTAAATAAAATTTATATACATATATGTAAATATATATATATATATAGGACTTCCCAGACGGTAGAATAGTAAAGAATCTGCCTGCCAAATGCAGGAGATGCAGGAGACTCAAACCCTGGGTTGAGATTGAATCCCTGGGATTCAATCCCTGGGTCGGGAAGATCCCCTGCTGAAGGAAACCCATGGACAGAGGAGACTGGTGGTCTATATTGTCCATGGGGTCGCCAAGAGTTGGACACGACTTAGCAAACTAAACAACTGCTCTGGACAATCTGGACCATTTCTTTCTCTTCCAAGCTCAGGATGGCCCATTCCCAATTTCCTGTTTACAACAAAAAATGAGAATCTAGCCTTTAATCTGCAACACCTATGGCTAAAGAGAAAAACTGTTCTTAAATTTCCAGTTGAGAGATTATGCAGAGGGGCATAATCACAGGTCTTTGATCACTCAGCAAATCACAGAACCTGTAACAGATTTCAGAAAGGAATCATAAGAAAGCACTCAGTCCTATAACTTGGGCAGGCTCAAAATGAAACTGGAATCATTTTCCATATTTATTATAGGGCAAACAAGTAACAGACTTTTTTTTTTAACTTTTTCAACCAATTATGAAAGATGGTAAGCATGCAGTTTTCTTGGGATACTTTGGATAAGGCCTTAAATAAGCATGATTTGTTCTAAAGTCAGGTAGATCATTTGTTATCCCCATTCCACATTTTACATTTTTTAAAAAATAAAGCAGGAAATTGCTTCAATAAAATGCCTGGAAGAAAATCAAATATTTTCAAACCATTTCGAGGAAAGGAATTTTTGTAAAATTAAAACTTGCCAAGGGAGAAAAAAGCAAGTAATAGGTAATCCTTAAAATCTCAAAGAGGAAAACAAACAAAAAAAAACCCCGCTATAATGCCTTTATCCATACCATCATGCACCATGATTCAACTCTCCTTCCACTGGGTCATTTATCATTCGTACCTGGACCCACACCAGGATTCTCTCTCACCTCCTACATGACAGGAATCCAAAGGAGGAGAGAAGACAACCTCTTGTCCGCCTCCTTTGGCTGAGGAGAGCATTTTGGCTGTCACTTGCAGCTCTGCTTCCAAGCCAAAAGGGACTGGGGAAGTGCCTAACTGGTTTTATCTTTTTAAAAAAAAAATTTATTGTTATTTTTTGGCTATGCAGGGTGGCATGTGGGATCTTAGTTTCCTAACCAAGGATCAAACTTGTTCCCACCCCTCCACCTGGCATGGGAAGCATGGAGTCCTAGACACTGAAGTCCCTGGTTTTATCTTATCTGAGAGTGCAGAATGTGATAGGGAAATGCAATTTATTCAGTTTTCTGTGTCTCCTACAGAGTTCCCTGGGACTCGTGTAGGGAGGCAGAAAAGGATTCCCTCTGTGACTTTTCCTAAGTTCTAAGATGTTTTAAGTAGGTGTCAATTACATTATAATTGAACGAATTCTCATTACTATACTTCTTTACCCTGTTAAAGAAATATAATATTCATTCTCCTTTAAAATGACAGCTGACTGAAGTCATTGTAGTGAATGATTAACTTTGAGTGGATGGTTTAAAATACTAGAAGGGTTTATATTCAATAAACTTACTGATAAATCTGTAAATATTCCCTCTTTCTTCTATCTGCTTCTACTTTCTTTGTATTAATTCTCACATCTTCCCTGATGGCACAGTGGTAAAGATTCCACCTGTCAATGCAGGAGACATGGGTTAGATCCCTGGGTGGGAAAGATTCCCTGGAGAAGGAAATGGCAACCCACTGCAGTATTCTTGCCTGGGAAATCCCATGGGCAGAGAAGCCTTGCGGGGGGCTATAGTCCATGGGGTTGCAAAGAGTCAGACACAACTAAGGAACTTAAACAACAATTATACATTACAGACAACTTGCATTTTCCATTCAACATTGTATTTTTGAGATTTATCCATGTTGATACATGTCATTTTATTTCTTTCACTTTCATTGCTATATTCTATTCACATTCTTCCCACCCACCTCAGTGCTTTTCTGCTTATACAAATGTATAATTCTCCATTTTTAAAATTCATTATTGATTAGAAGTTGAAATAATAGATCATAAATTTCAATGGCACTTAGTAGAAAATATTAAGAAGCCAGTGAAAGGAGATTTTGAGAACTTCAAGAACCACATTACAATGTATTCTTTCTTTGGAAAGAAATGTAAGGATTAATACTGTATTTGCATCAGATCAGATCAGTGGCTTAGTCATGTCCGACTCTTTGCAACCCCATGAATTGCAGCACACCAGGCCTCCCTGTCCATCACCAACTCCCAGAGTTCACTCAGACTCACGTCCATCAAGTCAGTGATGCCATCCAGCCATCTCATCCTCTGTCGTCCCCTTCTCCTCTTGCCCCCAATCCCTCCCAGCATCAGACTCTTTTCCAATGAGTCATCTCTTTGCATGAGGTGGCCAAAGTACTGGAGTTTCAGCTTTAGCATCATTCCTTCCAAAGAAATCCCAGGGCTGATCTTCTTCAGAATGGACTAGTTGGATCTCCTTGCAGTCCAAGGCACTCTGAAGAGTCTTCCCCAACACCAGAGTTCAAAAGCATCAATTCTTCGGCGCTCAGCCTTCTTCACAGTCCAACCCTCACATCCATACATGACCACAGGAAAAACCATAGCCTTGACTAGACGAACCTTTGTTGGCAAAGTAATGTCTCTGCTTTTGAATATGCTACCTAGGTTGGTCATAACTTTCCTTCCAAGGAGTAAGCGTCTTTTAATTTCATGGCTACAGTCACCATCTACAGTGATTTTGGAGCCCTCAAAAATAAAGTCTGACACTGTTTCCACTGTTTCCCCATCTATTTCCCATGAAGTGATGGGACCAGATGCCATGATCTTCGTTTTCTGAATGTTGAGCTTTAAGCCAACTTTTTCACTCTCCACTTTCACTTTCATCAAGAGGCTTTTTAGTTCCTCTTCACTTTCTGCCATAAGGGTGGTGTCATCTCCATATCTGAAGTTATTGATATTTCTCCCGGCAATCTTGATTCCAGCTTGTGTTCCTTCCAGTCCAGCGTTTCTCATACTAGTTACCAAAAATTTAAGTGAAATCTATATGCATATTTTTTTCTATCCTATCAACAGAAAATAGCTTTTCTAAGTTTGTTTACTAAAAATGGCCAAAAAAATTGTTAAAGGTTTACTTGAGTAAGTAATTGTGTTTGCTAAAATGTTTGCTGTAGAAAATTGTTTACTTTATAAATTAGGTTTGCATAGGAGGTTGATTTTGCTCAATAACTTTTTCATATTTAATCATTGTCACCTCACTGCTAATGTAAAACACTGAACTTTTTTTTCCCTGCTAAGCCACATGGCTTGTGGGATCTCAGTTCCCCAACCAAGGACTGAACCTGGGCTACCACGGTGAAATCCTAACCACTGGGCAACCAGGGAACTCCCTAAACTTTTTCTTATTAATGTGGGATATATAATTGATTATAAAGTATAATTAATAGATAAGGGTATTCCTCCTTGTAACCAAGTAAAAAAAAATGAATAAAGAGCTCAAACAGATTGAAATCCACCCAAAATCTCAATTTTCCAGAAAACAATTATACCAATGAACAAAATCATTTTTCCATTTTCTATTAAGATTAATTTAGGCTATTTTTATTTTATTCACTATTACAGTGTTTCTCTGACCATTCTAGTACATATTACCAAGAGCACATGTGAGAGTTTCCATTTCTAGAATATATTCCTAAAAATGGAATTGTTGGGTCACAGGGTATCTTCATCTTTACTAGAATTTGCCAAATTCCTTTTCAAATTGGATCTACCAATAAACATTGAATATTTAAACACATCCCTTGGTACCCAGATAATCACAATGGTGTGATCACTCACCTAGAGCCAGACATCCTGGAATGCGAAGTCAAGTGCACCTTAGGAAGCATCACTACGAACAAAGCTAGTGGAGGTGATGGAATTCCAGTTGAGCTATTTCAAATCGTAAAAGATGATGCTGTGAAAGTGCTGCTCTCAACATGCCAGCAAATTTGGAAAACTCAGCAATGGCCACAGGACTGGAAAAGGTCAGTTTTCATTCCAATCCCAAAGAAAGGCAATGCCAAAGAATGCTCAAACTACCACATTATTGCACTCATCTCACACGCTAGCAAAGTAATGCTCAAAATTCTCCAAGCCAGGCTTCAACAGTACATGAACTGTGAACTTCCAGAAGTTCAAACTGGATTTAGAAAAGGCAGAGGAACCAGAGATCAAATTGCCAACATTTGCTGGATCATTGAAAAAGCAATAGAGTTCCATAAAAACATATATTTCTGCTATAATGACTATGCCAAAGCCTTTGACTGTGTGGATCACAACAAACTGTGGAAAATTCTGAAAGAGATGGGAATACCAGACCACCTGACCTGCCTCTTGAGAAACCTATATGCAGATCAGGAAGCAACAGTTAGAACTGGCCATGGAACAACAGACTGGTTCCAAATAGGAAAAGGAGTACGTCAAGGCTGTATATTGTCACCCTGCCTATTTAACTTATATGCAGAGTACATTATGAGAAATGCGGGACTGGATGAAGCATAAGCTGAAATCAAGATTGCCGGGAGAAATATCAATAACTTCAGATATGCAGATGACATCACCTTTATAGCAGAAAGCAAAGAAGAACTAAAAAGCCTCTTGATGAAAGTGAAAGAGAAGAGTGAAAATGTTGGCTTAAAATTCAGCATTCAGAAATTTAAGATCATGGCATCTGGTCTCATCACTTCATGGCAAATAGATGGGGAAACAGTAGCTGACTTTATTTTTTGGGGCTCCAAAATCACTGCAGATGGTGACTGCAGCCATGAAATTAAAAGATGCTTGCTCCTTGGAAGAAAAGTTATGACCAACCTAGACAGCTTATTTAAAAACAGAGACATTACTTTGCCAACAAAGGTCTTTCTAATCAAAGCTATGATTTTCCCAGTGGTCATGTATGCATGTGAGAGTTGGACTAGAAAGAAAGCTGAGCGCTGAAGAATTGATGCTTTTGAACTGTGGTGCTGGAGAAGACTCTTGAGAGTCCCTTGGACTGCAAGGAGATCCAACCAGTCCATCCTAAAGGAAATCAGTCCTGAATATTCATTGGAAGGACTGATGCTGAAGCTGAAACTCCAATACTTTGGCCACCTGATGCAAAGAACTGACTCACTGGAAAGGACCCTGACACTGGGAAAGATTTAAGGTGGGAGGAGAAAGGGGACGACAGAGGATGAGATGGTTGGATGGCATCACCAACTCAATGGATATGAGTTTGAGTAAACTCCAGGAGTTGGTGATGGACAGGGAGGCCTGGCATGCTGCAGTCCATGGGGTCACAAAGAGTCAGACATGACTGAGTGACTGAACTTAACTGAACTGAACTGGTACTATTAGATTTTTGAAGTTTTTACCAATTTGATAGTATGCATTTTTTGCATATTATTGTTTTTGTTTGCTTTTTTATTGGTTACCACTAAAGCTGAGAATCTTTTCGTATATATATTAGCCATTTACCTTCTTTCATCTGTGAATTCTTATTCTTTGTGAATTGCTGCTAAGGATGTTTCTCTTTTTCTATTTATTGGTAGAAATTCTTGAAATAGCCTAGATTCTTATATCTCTGAAGGTTTCATATCTTGTGTCTTATCTTTTCACTCTCATCATGGTTATTTTTATTGTATAGAGGTTTTATATTAATGTAATCAAATGTATCAGTCTTTTTCTTCTGCTTTGCAATTTTGTGTCTTGAGGGATCCTTCTCTTTCCTGAAGTCAAAGAAATATTTTCTTCCAAAAATTTTAGAATTTTTCTTCTCACTTTTAAATTGTTAATCCATCTGGACTTTTGTGTGTGTGTGTTGTGAGATAAGAAACTAGTTTTATTTTATTTTTCCATATGGATACTCAGTAGTCCCTGTATCACTTACTAAAGAGTTTATCATTTCTTCAGTGATTTCAAACCAATCATAATATTCCTATTCAGATATGTGTAGGCTTGTTTGTCAGCTGCTTGTTTTTTTCCACTGCTGTTTGTTCATCTCTTTAGCTATTGCTTAGTCGCTCAGTCATACGGGAGAGGATTGTCATTTCCTTCTCCACTATTCAGCTATACCAACTACAGCAATTAATACTTTAATTGCTATAGCTTTATAAGTTTTTATATCTAGTATAGTTAACAATCACACAACTCCCTTCATTTTTCACCATACATTTTTAGCCATATATTTATATTACACTGAAAGCTATGGAAACTTGACTAGACAGAACTCATCCATACAAAGATAATCCACACAGTCCAGATGATGGCCAGTTGCGTGCACTAAGAGTATGAGAAGTTCTGCTTCCAATTAATGCTGAGTTATGAGGAAATTGACTCTCAGGGAGAAGCAGAAAATACTACAGTAACCAAAATAGCCAATAGGTAAAAAAGAGTCAGATGAACTCTGCTTCACTACTACTGTTTTCATGGATAAATCTTTTGAAGTGAGTTTTTGTTGGACGAGAAATGTTTTTACAAAAACTTGTATAAGCTCCCAGATCAGCTTTATTATACTGACCTGATTTTTGAATGAATTTTGAGGAATAATCTGAAGATATTGGGTATTTCTGTTCAACTTTCCCCCTTCAGGACAGAGACAGTCATTATTGTGGAGTTGTGTTGAAATACTTGGGAAACAATCTCTTCAGGAACAGTGAAGCTGAAGTAATGTGAGGTGGCACATGTGATTGCACTGGAATCTGCCCACAGCTACAGTTCTCATGTAAATTGATCAACATGGTGATGCTTGTTCCAAAGCTGAAAAGTCTTCCCAGAACACTATCGAACCAAAAGCCTGTGCTTGACCTCTCTAGACTGTCAACAAAGGCAGGAAGGAAAAGGTCTGGATGGAAACCTTAGCAAGATATCTATGAAGTAATGTTTTCTTAAAAAAAAAAAAAAAGTGCAAATGGGATGAAAATTCAATTCAAAATGACAAGTGGGCTTGGTACTAAGAGAAGAAAAATATAGGCTGATTTCTTTACCAAAAAAAAAAAAAATATATATATATATATATATATATGTATCTACAATTGGGGATTTCATCAGTTGATTTTCCAAATAATCTGAGAAAATTCTGTGTTTACAATCAAAATTATAAATATTTTAACAACATTGGCAATCTGAACGTTTCTCAAGATTTACCTCCTGGAATATATTTAGGTTGAATTTTATAAAAATGCCATTTTGGTAGGTCAAGAATGGCCGAATATCAGCAGTTCCATAGAAGCAACTCTACAAAACAGGCCAAACTCTGTGAGCATCATGATTTCATTCACCAAACACTTATTGAGGGCCTTAACATGGTCTTTCATTGCAGGCAACTTCCAGTCTCTTCAGAGGTTCCAAAATATAAAAAAATGACTGAAAAACAAAATTGATAAGTGCAATAATAGAGTGACGTGTGTACATGCGTGCTATGGAGCTTCAGTTGTGTCTGACTCTTTGCCACCCTATGGACCATAGTCCACCAGGCTCTTCTCTCCATGGCATTCTCCAGGCAAGAATACTGGAGTGAGTTGCCATACCCTCCTCAGGGGATCTTTCCTGTATTGGCAGGTGGGTTCTTTACCACCAGCACCACCTGGTAAGCCCTTGAGTGAGATATGCTGCTGCTGCTGCTGCTAAGTCGCTTCAGTCATGTCTGACTCTGTGCGACCCCATAGACGGCAGCCCACCAGGCTCCCCCATCCCTGGGATTCTCCAGGCAAGAACACTGGAGTGGGTTGCCATTTCCTTCTCCAATGCATGAAAATGAAAAGTGAAAGTGAAGTCACTCGGTCATGTCTGACTCTTAGCGACCCCATGGACTGCAGCCTACCAGGCTCCTCCATCCATGGGATTTTCCAGGCAAGAGTACCGGAGTGGGATGCCATTGCAGAGTGAGGTATAGACTGACACAAAAGAAGATGTGGTGGCTTCAGCTCAGTCAGGTGAGGAAAAGTGTTGCAGAGCAGACAATGTTTGAACTGAGTAATTAGAAAAAAGTTGAGCCAGCTGAGGGATTGGGAGAGTCTTTCCATTTGGAGTGAACCATGTATACAAGTTCTTTGAGGCAAAATACAGGATAGGAAGTTCAAGTAACGATGCTGCTAAGTCATCGAGGCTGTTTGGGTCATGGGAGAGGGGAGGTGGCTGGAAGCTGTAGGAAAATAGGAGTAAAGACAAAAAAAATTAAGATTGAAGAGATATTGGGCAGTTGTGGTTTGTGGAGGGCCCTAAGTATCATACCATAAAGTAAGAATTTTGACTGCAAAGTAGTCACAAATTCAAATGTCCTCAATCAGATATTGGTGGGTTAATGAAGAATTTAAACTGAGAGATAACATGGTCAACTAACCATTCTAGAAAAATAACAGTGAACTGACTAATATGGAGACTTGCTAAGAGGCTGCAGGTATGAGGAATTGAACTAAGGTGACAATTTCGAGACAGTTTGGAGATGAAATGGACTGGGAGGAGTTAGAGATATGATGGTGATAAATTTGTAAAAAAGCTTAATTTCAGAATATTTTGCTACTATTTGAGTTCTCATAAAATATATTATTTTCCTATTGAAAGTTTCATATAAAAATCACTTCAGTATTAATTCGATCAATTATCATCTAAATATGAGTTTTAATAATCAGTTTAATTGGTCATCCTATTTATTTTTGTTATTGTTGTTGTTCACACTGCCTGTCTTGTGGTATCTTAATTCTGCAACCAGGGACTGAATAGTCACCCTCAGCAGTGAAAGCTCAGAGTCCTAACCACTAGACCACTAGCGAATTCCTTCTAAATGTTAATTTTCTCTTTATTCTCATCCTACAACCCAGAAATCACTCCATATGACTTAATCTCAGAAAATAAAGGTTAAGTTTTTCAGGTTAAGTTTAATCACTAATAGGAGCAATGAATATTTAAAATTATATATCCATGTGAAAAAGTCAAATAATAATGCTGAACTTTCTAAATTCCTCCAGCTTATTCACTAAAAACTTACCCCCAAAGTTAAAATAAATACATTTTTTTTCTAGAAATTTCTTTAGAGGGATTTTTAACTGAGGGAAAACATTGTATGATGTGCTTTATTATAAAGGACAGTGTTGCCTCTGGTCACCAGATGCTATCTGACAGGACTAATGCTTGGCACAGAAACTACTAACACATCCAGAAGCTAATCTTCTTTGAATTCAGCTTCAACTCTCAAAAGCTGGCTGTGGAATACACTGTACTTTGTAATAGAAAACTCACATTTTGAAAAACTGGACAGAGTAGTTACCTCAGATCCACTGTTCAAGACTGCTCCATACATTTCTTTCCACAGTTGAATTAATATTTAAATTTCATGAGCATGTCACTAATTAGAATGTGTGTTACATTTTCCTAAACTTACTCTTCCTTTATATCTCTGTCTTCATCAAAGAGAAGTAACTTGGTTGTCTGATTCTGATGCCAATTTTTATCTTTTGCAATGGGTTTTCCATCTTAGGCCCCACACTCTGTATTTCTCCCACTTTGACTTTTTCTTTAAATGCATCTTTTTGTTCTATTAAAATCAGTCAGTGGTCTGATCGTTAAAATGCTGCTTATAGAATACCATTGTTCATTACACTGGTTATTAAAGTTAAAAAAGTTAATAAAATATAGGTTGCTGTTAGACTTGAAAAGATTATTTTCAATCAATATTGAGTTTTAAAAGAAAAAAAAAATCCTCTGTGTACAGTCAGTCACACTTGGCATTTAGTAGTTCTAAAAAAAAAATTTCAGAAAAGGCAACAACTGGCCAGGAGGTTAAGCCAGATCAATTCTGTATCTGCTGGGCACAGCTAGTTCTTTCTTTATCCCAGTTAAGGAATGTGAAATGCAACATATGAAAGCTGGGCTGCACCAAATTGAAAATTTTATTTCCTAATATCTTAGCTACACCTCTGCTTAAACTGCTCCAGATTCATGGCTTAACACATAACCATCTTTTTTGCTCACAATTTTGAGGACCAGCAATTTGGTCTGTTCAGCTGGGTGGTTCTTATCTGGTCTTGCCTGGGTCACTCACAATTGCAGCAATCAGGCATGCTGATCTAGGGGGATCTCACTCACAGATCCGGGGCTGGCGCCAGTGATAGATGGGGCCTCTCTCTCCACATGGTCTCTCATTCTCATGGACTAGTCCAGGCTTTTCCAATCAGTGGTCCCAGAGATCCAAGAGAGGGAGAACTCTCATGAGGTCACTTCCTCAGCATTCTACCAAGCAAAGTACAAGGCAAGCCTAAATTCAAGGAGCTAAAAAAATAGTGCCCATCTCTTGACAGGAAGAGATGTAAAGTCACACATAGGAGTGTGCACACAAGGGAAGAGTGTGTAGCTACTTTTTTTTCCCAATCTGCTACACTAATCATAGCTCAAAATTCAGAAACAATACAGAAAAAGATTAATCAATTTGATTACATAAAACCTAAAAATCTCTTATATTACAAAAACATTGTAAGCAAATGAAGAAGATTGACAAGCTTGAAAAAATATTTATATTTTCGTCTACATCATAGACAAAAGTTTACTCTCTGTTACATAAAGGACTTCTAAAAATAAAAAAAGGATTGACAACACTATAGAAAATATACTAGAGATATGAACAAATAGTTTGCATGAAAGAAATGTACATGATTGTTAAACAAATGAAAAAATGTTCAACCTTACTGTTAGTAAAGGAAATGCAAATTAAACCCAAACTTTAATATTTTGTTATCCACCATGTGAGCAAAAATCTGAACATTTGACAGTATATCTCATGGCAAACAAGTATTCACATAGAGTGCTGTTTGGGGGAATGTGAAATGACATGACTATGTCTACTTAAAGGCCTAGATACAATGACCAACCCAGTAGCAAAGGACATCCCTTAGTCACCTAGATTGTAGTTTCAATACTTAAATCCTTAAATACTACAATCACATTAAAAAAAGAAGCAAGGCTTCTTAAAAAAAAAAAAAAAAAAGCAAGGCTTCTTAAAGAAATAGCTGATTCTAGGTTTCGGATACGATTTTTTTTTTTTTATTAAAAAAAAAATAAAGTTATACATGTGTTCCCCATCCTGAACCCTCCTCCCTCCTCCCTCCCCATACCATCCCTCTGGGTCGTCCCAGTGCACCAGCCCCAAGCATCCAGCATCGTGCATTGAACCTGGACTGGCATCTCGTTTCATACATGACATTTCACATGTTTCAATGCCATTCTCCCAAATCTTCCCACCCTCTCCCTCTCCCACAGAGTCCATAAGCCTGTTCTATACATCAGTGTCTCTTTTGCTGTCTCGTATACAGGGTTATCGTTACCATCTTTCTAAATTCCATATATATGCATTAGTATACTGTATTGGTGTTTGTCCTTCTGGCTTACTTCACTCTGTATAATAGGCTCCAGTTTCATCCACCTCATTAGAACTGATTCAAATGTATTCTTTTTAATGGCTGAGTAATACTCCATTGTGTATATGTACCACTGCTTTCTTATCCATTCATCTGCTGATGGACATCTAGGTTGTTTCCATGTCCTGGCTATTATAAACAGTGCTGCAATGAACATTGGGGTACACGTGTCTCTTTCCCTTCTGGTTTCCTCAGTGTGTATGCCCAGCAGTGGGATTGCTAGATCATAAGGCAGTTCTATTTCCAGTTTTTTAAGGAATCTCCACACTGTTCTCCATAGTGGCTGTACTAGTTTGCATTCCCACCAACAGTGTAAGAGGGTTCCCTTTTCTCCACACCCTCTCCAGCATTTATTATTTGTAGACTTTTGGATCGCAGCCATTCTGACTGGTGTGAAATGGTATCTCATAGTGGTTTTGATTTGCATTTCTCTGATAATGAGTGATGTTGAGCATCTTTTCATGTGTTTGTTAGCCATCTGTATGTCTTCTTTGGAGAAATGTCTATTTAGATCTTTGGCCCATTTTTTGATTGGGTCATTTATTTTTCTAGAGTTGAGCTGTAGGAGTTGCTTGTATATTTTTGAGATTAGTTGTTTGTCGGTTGCTTCATTTGCTATTATTTTCTCCCATTCTGAAGGCTGTCTTTTCACCTTGCTAATAGTTTCATTTGATGTGCAGAAGCTTTTAAGTTTAATTAGGTCCCATTTGTTTATTTTTGCTTTTATTTCCAATATTCTGGGAGGTGGGTCATAGAGGATCCTGCTGTGATGTATGTCAGAGAGTGTTTTGCCTATGTTCTCCTCTAGGAGTTTTATAGTTTCTGGTCTTACGTTGAGATCTTTAATCCATTTTGAGTTTATTTTTGTGTATGGTGTTAGAAAGTGGTCCAGTTTCATTCTTTTACAAGTGGTTGACCAGATTTCCCAGCACCACTTGTTAAAGAGATTGTCTTTAATCCATTGTATATTCTTGCCTCCTTTGTCAAAGATAAGGTGTCCATATGTGCGTGGATTTATCTCTGGGCTTTCTATTTTGTTCCATTGATCTATATTTCTGTCTTTGTGCCAGTACCATACTGTCTTGATAACTGTGGCTTTGTAGTAGAGCCTGAAGTCAGGTAGGTTGATTCCTCCAGTTCCATTTTTCTTTCTCAAGATCGCTTTGGCTATTCGAGGTTTTTTGTATTTCCATACAAATTGTGAAATTATTTGTTCTAGCTCTGTGAAGAATACTGTTGGTAGCTTAATAGGGATTGCATTGAATCTATAAATTGCTTTGGGTAGTATACTCATTTTCACTATATTGATTCTTCCAATCCATGAACATGATATATTTCTCCATCTATTAGTGTCCTCTTTGATTTCTTTCACCAGTGTTTTATAGTTTTCTATATATAGGTCTTTAGTTTCTTTAGGTAGATATATTCCTAAGTATTTTATTCTTTCCGTTGCAATGGTGAATGGAATTGTTTCCTTAATTTCTCTTTCTGTTTTCTCATTATTAGTGTATAGGAATGCAAGTGATTTCTGTGTGTTGATTTTATATCCTGCAACTTTACTATAATCATTGATTAGTTCTAGTAATTTTCTGGTGGAGTCTTTAGGGTTTTCTATGTAGAGGATCATGTCGTCTGCAAATAGTGAGAGTTTTACTTCTTCTTTTCCAATTTGGATTCCTTTTATTTCTTTTTCTGCTCTGATTGCTGTGGCCAAAACTTCCAAAACTATGTTGAATAGTAATGGTGAAAGTGGGCACCCTTGTCTTGTTCCTGACTTTAGAGGAAATGCTTTCAATTTTTCACCATTGAGGATAATGTTTGCTGTGGGTTTGTCATATATAGCTTTTATTATGTTGAGGTATGTTCCTTCTATTCCTGCTTTCTGGAGAGTTTTTATCATAAATGGGTGTTGAATTTTGTCAAAGGCTTTCTCTGCATCTATTGAGATAATCATATGGTTTTTGTTTTTCAATTTGTTAATGTGGTGTATTACATTGATTGATTTGCGGATATTGAAGAATCCTTGCATCCCTGGGATAAAGCCCACTTGGTCATGGTGTATGATCTTTTTAATGTGTTGTTGGATTCTGATTGCTAGAATTTTGTTTAGGATTTTTGCATCTATGTTCATCAGTGATATTGGCCTGTAGTTTTCTTTTTTTGTGGGATCTTTGTCAGGTTTTGGTATTAGGGTGATGGTGGCCTCATAGAATGAGTTTGGAAGTTTACCTTCCTCTGCAATTTTCTGGAAGAGTTTGAGCAGGATAGGTGTTAGCTCTTCTCTAAATTTTTGGTAGAATTCAGCTGTGAAGCCGTCTGGACCTGGGCTTTTGTTTGCTGGAAGATTTTTGATTACAGTTTCAATTTCCGTGCTTGTGATGGGTCTGTTAAGGTTTTCTATTTCTTCCTGGTCGAGTTTTGGAAAGTTGTACTTTTCTAAGAATTTGTCCATTTCTTCCTCATTGTCCATTTTATTGGCATATAATTATTGATAATAGTCTTTATGATCCTTTGTATTTCTGTGTTGTCTGTTGTGATCTCTCCATTTTCGTTTCTAATTTTATTGATTTGATTTTTCTCCCTTTGTTTCTTGATGAGTCTGGCTAATGGTTTATCAATTTTATTTATCCTTTCAAAGAACCAGCTTTTGGCTTTGTTGATTTTTGCTATGGTCTCTTTTGTTTCTTTTGCATTTATTTCTGCTCTAATTTTTAAGATTTCTTTCCTTCTACTAACCCTGGGGTTCTTCATTTCTTCCTTTTCTAGTTGCTTTAGGTGTAGAGTTAGGTTATTTATTTGACTTTTTTCTTGTTTCTTGAGGTGTGCCTGTATTGCTATGAACTCTCCCCTTAGGACTGCTTTTACTGTGTCCCACAGGTTTTGGGTTGTTGTGTTTTCATTTTCATTCGTTTCTATGCAAATTTTGATTTCTTTTTTGATTTCTTCTGTGATTTGTTGGTTATTCAGCAGGGTGTTGTTCATCCTCCATATGTTGGAATTTTTAATAGTTTTTCTCCTGTAATTGAGATCTAATCTTACTGCATTGTGGTCAGAAAAGATGCTTGGAATGATTTCTATTTTTTTGAATTTACCAAGGCTAGCTTTATGGCCCAGGATGTGATCTATCCTGGAGAAGGTTCCATGTGCGCTTGAGAAAAAGGTGAAGTTCATTGTTTTGGGATGAAATGTCCTATAGATATCAATTAGGTCTAACTGGTCTATTGTATCGTTTAAAGTTTGTGTTTCCTTGTTAATTTTCTGTTTAGTTGATCTATCCATAGGTGTGAGTGGGGTATTAAAGTCTCCCACTATTATTGTGTTATTGTTAATTTCTCCTTTCATACTTGTTAGCATTTGTCTTACATACTGCGGTGCTCCTGTGTTGGGTGCATATATATTTATAATTGTTATATCTTCTTCTTGGATTGATCCTTTGATCATTATGTAGTGACCTTCTTTGTCTCTTTTCACAGCCTTTGTTTTAAAGTCTATTTTATCTGATATGAGTATTGCTACTCCTGCTTTCTTTTGGTCCCTATTTGCATGGAAAATCTTTTTCCAGCCCTTCACTTTCAGTCTGTATGTGTCCCCTGTTTTGAGGTGGGTCTCCTGTAGACTCGGATACGATTTTTATAGCCTATATACAGAAAGCAAAGAAGCTATCCAAGACTACTAGTTTTGAGTCAAAAAAAGTCAGGAAGAGCATTTAAGAATCTCCCATTTGTCAAGGATGGGAAATCTGAGTATTGATAAGGATAATAACTGCAATTGATTAAACCATATAATTTATGTTTAAATTGCTGAGTTCATAATGATCATAAAAAATAATGTATTGGGCACTTATGGAGCATGCTGGAGAGCCATCATGTTTTGAAACTTGGAAATAAAAAGAAAGATCCAGGACTTCCCTGGTGGTCCAGTGGTTAAAACTTGGGCTTCCAATGAAGGTGATGCTGGCTCAAGATCCATGGTTAGGTAGCTAAGAGCCCACAATTTCTGGGGCCAAAAAACCCCCCAAAACATGAGAGAAGCAATACTGTAACAAACTGAATAAAAACTTTAAAACTAGTCCACACCAAAAAAAAGAAAAAAAAAGAAAGACCCAAGTATTTAATCTATCTTTCCTATATGAAATCTACCTCAGTATAATCAAAGAGTTGGTGAATGAAGTTCTCCATTATAGAAGTAGTCCTGCTCATATGTAATGATAAAATTACAATATCACCATTTTATAACTGCTAGTGAAATAATGGGTGATTCCAATAATGGATGGATGACTTCATCAAAAAGAAAAAAACAATTATACATTGTAAGCCCTGATAGTATTATACGGGAATACTATGAAGTATTCCTGTCCAAACAATAGGCCTAAATCTGATCAAACCTCTAGATCTAAACACCAACGTATAGGCAGTACAAGAGAAAAGAACATGTGAAAATAAAACCAAAAAAATACATGTAGTGGCAATAAGCAAAACCCAGACTGTGAATCATCCGGTCATTCTACAAATTAAAGGACTCAGTTTATTAAAAAAAAAATTACAAAGAGAAACAAAAGGGAGATGAAGGGGGAACCTATAGAAAAAAGACTTAAGGATATATTAACCAATTGCAATTTGTGGACTTCAGATTCTGAGCCAAAAAACAAACTGAAGGTACGGAGAAAATCCTTTATGAGGCAGTTGAGGAAATTTGCTTTCTGATTAGATAATTAGTCATTATTATTGTTATTATTATTTAATAACAATAATAATAATTATTATTTTACATACAGACGGTGGTAGTGGTAGAAGATTAAGTGGGTGAGACTACGAACACAAGATTACTAAGAGTTGATAGCTGGTAAATCTGAGTGAGAGCACATGAAGATTTCTTATACTGCTCTTTCTACGTTTTTTGGGTCTGAAAATTTCCACAATAGAACATTAAAAAGAAAAAATATATATACATATTTTTTTTAAGATGAGGAAATTCTTATTTTTGAAAGACTCTGAGTGGACATTACTGTGGCTGAATAAAATACCTAGAATTACGGTGATTTATCCCGTGATTATGAGGAAAGCTGACCAAGGATAAATCCAAAACATTCTTGGTAGTAGAGCAGAATAATAGAAATAACCTGGTTCTTGACAACTGAGACACAGAATAAATCAACCTGGCAGCTGCCTGACCTCTGGAGAGCTGGTTAAATAGTTAACTATCTCTGTTGTTTACTTTTTTAGTTTTGAGTTGGTTTCTGTTGTTTGCAGCAGAAACCGTCCTAACCAAAACAGTGGAGAAGAATGCATTTTTGTGTGTATTTTGAGGTTGTAAGAGTGGTACTGGGTAGTATTTCTGCTCCATTTTACAGAACGTTGAGTGAAAGAGCATCCCTTCATTGTGCGTAGACTGTAGACTTACAAATCTAATGCAGAATTGCCATTGAGGCAAATTCAAAACAAATCCCAGCTACAGTCTGTACTTCAGAGTGAAATGTTGCTCTGCAACGATCAAGTCCTAGTTATTATTTCTTGGTACCTCTCAAATTCCAAAGGGATTAAACCAGCCAGTATACCACCTTCCACCTACAGTCTACCCTACTTGACCTTAAGTGAACATCTTAGCAACCACACTGTTACAGAGGGCCAGGGACTAGCGGTCCTCCACCCACAGCCAGTGATGGGGTCCTTATTGCGATCTAGCTGGCGAGTAATACAATTCCAGAGCCCTATTCTTAGGGTCTGCTTCCTAAGACATTTAGTACAATTATCTTAGGTGGATTTCCTGGCAACAGCTTGAAATAGGAATTTGGAGGCAGGTGATTTATTAAGGGAGCAGAGAACAGGAGGAAGGCAAGCAAAATGTAACAGGAGAAATAGCCAAGCAATGATGTAATCTCAGCTGGAAACCAGCTTCAACCTGACCCCCTGGGGAGCTCTGAGTTGTCCCACGGTGTCAGCACCACCTTTTGTACCAGCACGGTAGTCAGTCATCACTGTGAGCCACTGGGGGTGAGGTTAGAGCAGGGTGTGTGTAACACTCACAGCAGCAGGGAGTGAATGTACTGGCCCAGTTAAGGGGATCTAGTCAGAGCGTCAACAGCAGCCACTGCAACTTCCCCTTACTTGGGCAGCTGTACTAAAACTGTACTAGATTCTGAGTTATCTAGCCCACCCCTGCATAATCATTCTTTCTCTCTGAAATCATCTTCACTACTCTCTCTTTTTTATTCCACCTTAGCCACACATTCGGAGAAGGCAGTGGCACCCCACTCCAGTATTCTTGCCTGGAAAATCCCATGGACGGAGGAGCCTGGTAGGCTGCAGTCCATGGGGTCGCTACGAGTCGGACACGACTGAGCGACTTCACTTTCACTTTCACTTTTCACTTTTATGCGTTGGAGAAGGACATGGCAACCCACTCCAGTGTTCTTGCCTGGAGAACCCCAGGGACGGGCAAGCCTGGTGGGCTGCTGTCTCTGGGGTCGTACAGAGTCAGACACGACTGAAGCGACTTAGCAGCAGCAGCAGCCACACATTGGCCACCGTGCAATTCCTCAAATTCTTTAACACATTCATGCTTCAGATCCTTTCAGTCTTCTTATCTGGAATATTTTTCTGCTGCTCTCTACCCTCCCATGTTCTCATGACAAGGTCCCTTCTACATCCTTCAGGTTTTTACTCACAAGACAGCTTCTCAATAAGGTCTTCTCTGGCTGCACTTCCTAAACCTACAACCCCCCTGCCTAAACCAACACATACGATTCCTTTACTTTCATTACTTTTTTCCAAATACTTATCAGTATCTAACAGACTATATTTATTTTATTTATTATTTATATCTGTTTAGAGCTTTCTTATTTATCTTGCTTACTATTTATTATCTGTTGACCTGGGCTTGATCCCTGGGCTGGGAAGATCCCCTGGAGGAGGGCATGGCAAACCCACTTCAGTATTTTTCCCTAGAGAATCCCCACGGACAGAGGAGCCTGGTGGGCTACAATCCATGATGTCACAAAGAGAGGAGCATGACTGAGTGACTAAGCACAGCACAGAGTATTTATTAATATATATACCCTAGAACATGAGCTGGGAAGGGCAGGAATTTTTGCTTTTTTTTTTTTTTTTAATCTCAGCACTTAAACAGTGCCTGGTAAATTATACGTGCTCAGTTAATACTTGCTGAATATAGGAATGAATGAATGATCCCTAGCACGAAGTGTAAGTCCTCAATAAACATTGCTCAAAGAGAACTAAGCTGATATGGAAAATATCGGAACAGTCCCCATGTAACATAGATGGGAGAAAGGATAGACGTATTGCCGTACACAGAGTTTTCCATAGATTATGTTTTCTTTGATAACACTGCAATGTTCATGTGATGTTATATGTGTGCATGTTAATATATACTATTCATACATATAGATGTGAGTGAATAATAATAGAAGCACTAAAGATTTTCCAAATTTATTTAGAGTTCAAATTAAAACTCAAGAACCTAGATTTACATACATTAAAGAAAGGTAGAATTATAACAAAATTAATGTGAATGCAGGTTGTAAAGATAGCTCAATCTCTGTCACATAAAATTTAAATTCACAGATGAAATTCTTTAAGCTCTTTTCTGCTATGTCATACTCTGATCCCAGAGAGCAGAAAACTATTCAGACATGTAAAATCTCAAATCTCTCCATTCTGAAATCGATCAGAAGATAACAAAAACAAAAATCCTCAAGGCACAATACCATTTTCCAGAAAAGAAGCTTTTTTTTTTTTTTTCAATCTAAGGTTACTAAAACTACAAAAACACCTATCAGCCCCTCTACGGCATTTTTTTGCTGAGGTGTCAATCAGCATGAGATTAGCCTTGGGCTGAGGCGGCTTCAGAACCTGCACAGGCTTCTTCCTGTAAATCCTCCCCGGCAGAGGATTCTGACTCAACTGGAGAATTTTCTTCCAGTTCAGCACATTCACCAGGGCTTTCGTTCTCCGTTGTACCTTCAGCACTATCCACGGCAGCAGCTTCCTCCGGACCTGCGCTCGTGACCTCTGAGGTCGTCTCAGTGCTGACCTCTGTTGTCTCCACTGTCGCCGCGTCTGTCATCTCTGGCTTAGGTTCTGCACCGACCACCACGGTCTCCGCAGGAGCAGCCTCGGCGTCATCTGGACAGGGGGGAGCCTCTTTAACGACCACAGCTGGAGCATCGGGAATATCTTCAGTAACCACCGGAGAGGCTTCCGTTGAAGATACTTCAGGGGCTTCTAAACTGGCTTCCTCAGCACCCACAAGGTTCTCTTTTTCACCTTTAAAATTTAGTCCATTAAAAAAAGTGTTAAAAGAGCACAGGAATACAGTGGACACTCTACAGTCATCTTAAAAGCTGAGTCAGGGAATTCCCTGGCACCCCAAAGGTTAGGGCTCTGTATTTCCTACTACCAAGGGTGAGGGTTCCATCCCTGGTCAGGGAAGTAAGGTACCGCGTGTTATGCCCTTGCCACCAAAAAACAAAATTTTTTAATAAATATATAAAAATTAAAAACTGAGACAAATCAATAAGTACTGATACGAAATGGTCTTCAAGGCAGTCTGTTAAGTGGATAAGAGCAGTGTACACGTATGGTACTATTTGTGATAGGACGAAAGAAGGGTAAGATTAAATAAACCTAAACAGTTATATTTGTAAAGACTCTCCAGGAGGACACAAAGAAACTGGTGTTACTGGTTGCCTCTGGAGAGGAAAAATGGGGGATCTGCTATTTTGCAAACCCTTTGGAACTCTTGAACTTTAAAAAATAATAATTTACATGTATTATTTATTCAAATACAGGTCATGAAAATAAACAGGCCATGTGTCATGTGCGGTAGCATGGGAAAATAACCAACTTACTGATGACTTTGAAGAGTCATTAATCTTCCCTCAACCTCAGTTTTGTCTCCTGTAAAATGGGTATATTAATAATATCTACCTAACAAAGTTATTGGGAGGATTGACTAAAATAATATATATGAAAACGGAAATGCTATGGAAATGCTGTATTTTAGTATTATTATAGTCAACCATCTCATGATTATATTCAATATGTTTATTAATGATATTCTCTTTTTGTTCTCATGACAAAAAGGTTAAAACTGGTGCAAAGAAGGTATTTTCCTTTTCCCTTAACAGTGATCATAGTATTTGATAATAATGACGTGATAGCTGAAATGGAAGAAACTATGATATAATGCAAGCACTTTAAGGCAAAAAGTATACATTAGGGTGAAAATATGAAGTTTCTCTTCTTACTAATTGCCATTTTATCAATCATCTGAACTGAGGGACTCAGTAGAGATGACTGACTCTACTAATGTCACTGCACACAGATGGTCTTAGCCAAAATTGAAACAAAATGAGTTTCATAACTTAAAAAAATGAGAGAAATGAAAGGTCAAGCTCAGAGGCATGAATGGAAGCCTGAGTAGGGGAAAAGTAATGTCATCACACAAAGAAGTCAAAGATGCTGGTCAGCAGTTTAAATGTACAGTGTTTTCATTTACCAAGCGCACTCATCCAAAATGTCTTTAGGCTTTGGTTGAACTTTTCCTTTTTGAATGAACTCCTACCCACAGCCATTCTGGACTAAGTAAAGAAGCCAAAATCAAATAGTGTTCATCACTAGACTATGATGATGAAAATCAGTGCCTCAAGGAAAAGGAAAATAGTGAATTCACTTTACCTTGAGGTGGTTGTAACTCCACTTTGGTTTTTTCTTTCAAATCTGTTACATGATCGCTGCGTTTGGCCTTCCCTGATGTGACTCTCTTGTAAGTCTGAAAGTGAATGTGTGCTTAAATTTATTTCTTGAGCAAGAAGGTTCACCATGCCAAGTTTAAAGGTATTTACAGTTCAAATAGGAAAAACCAATACACACTATCTATTCTTCTATTTCCCCTTTGGAAATCTTTTTCATTAAGTAGAATGCTTTCTAAAAATAAAGAGGGATTTCCCAGGTTGTCCAGTGGGTTAAGGCTCCACCCTTCCAATGCAGGGGCTGTACATTCTATCCCTGCTGGGGGAGCAAACAATCCATGTGCCTCACAGCCAAATTAAAATTAAAAAAGAAAAGAAAGAAATGCTCTGAGAGAGGTCAAAGGTAACTGTAAACACACAAAGTAGATAAAGACAAAGAAGAAAATAATAAATTATGCTAGAGTAAAAATATTCTGATAGGCATTTAAAAATATCCCCTGGCATTCATCTCAGAGAAGCAGAAATTTATGTGCACACAAAAACCGGAACACACACATTCATGGTAGCTTTAATTGTAATAGCCAAAAAATTGGAAGCAGTCCAGAAGTCCTACACAGGCTGGTTGGTTACAGAGGCTGTGGTGTGCCCATGACATGGGATACTGCTTTGCCATAAAAGGGATGAACTATAGATAAAAGGAGTGAACTATAGGTACAGGAAACCATTCGGATGAATCTCCAGGTAAATCATGCTGAGTGAAAAAAGCCGGTCTCAAAAGGTTACATACCTTCAGACTCCATCTACTTAATGTTATTTGAGGGGTGGGTAACATTTTTGAAACAATAAGAAACATAGAAATAGAGGCTAGATTAGTGGTTGCCAGGAAGTAGGAGGAAGGGAGAAGAGAGCAGAAGGGAAGGAAGCACAATTACAAAAGACAACACTGGAGATCCTTGTGATGAAAGAATAGTTTTGTCTCTTGACTGTGGTGGTAAACACATGAATCTACACACGTGATAAAATTGCTTAGCACTAAATACATGCAGTTAAGTGTTCACACACACACATATGCAAACACATGCACAAGTGCATGTAAAGCTGGTGGAATCTGAATAAGGTCTGCAGATCGTACCAGTGTCAGTCTCCTGACTGTGATATTGTATTATAGTTAGGAGAGATGTTGGCACAGGGGAAATGAGGTGAAAGGTATATAAGCTGTCTTGGTATTAGTTATTATAACTGCATATGAAACTCAATTCTCTCACAATAAGGAGTTTTCAAAAAACCTTCTAAAATGACAGACTTGTAGACCCCAGTGAAGATTTCTAGGGTTAGTCATTAAAAGCAGAACTATGACCTGCCATAGGTTACTTGCAAAACAGAATTGGGAATAAAGCTATCTTAACCTTAGATACACTGTACAGGCATCTTTTCATTTCCAATTCAAGCAGTAATCTCTGGCCTGTATTCATATTAGACAATGATATTTTAAAAATGAAACTCTCACTAGTTAGATAATATTGTTTGTATTATCTCAGCTTAAAAAATGTTAGTAGAGATTTCTCTTTTAGTGGTAGGATGATAAATTTTAAAAATTGTATATTTATATGTGGGGCTTCCCAGGTGGCTCAGTGGTAAAGAATCTGCCTGCAGTGCAGGAGACATGGGTTTGATTCCTGGATTGGGAAGATTGTCTGGAAAAGGAAATGGCAAGCCACTTCAGTATTCTTCCCTGGAAAATCCCATGAACGGGGGGAGCCTGGAGGGTTGGAAAAGAGTCTGAGCAACTAAACAAAAAAAAACAAATTTATATGTAGCATTTTCTAAATTTCTAATAATCATAATCATTAATCTCATTAGAAGTTTTCCTATGCAAGTTACAAACCATTCTTGGCATGTTAAAATTAGACTATGAAAATGGAAAATGTATAAGCTCATGGTGAAAATGATGCAAAAGTGGCCCTTAAGCAACCCTTAGGGTTTGGTGAATTCTGATGTGAACCATCTGGCTTTGAAATACACAGAGCAAACATGATCAGCCAGAAAGAGAGTCAACATTTTTGTATAAAAGCAAGGAGTATTTTCCCAGTGGGGTGGGAGATCCTGACGGCTTACAGGACTAGTCTGCTGAGTCAGTTCTCAGTATTGTAAAGCTGAACCCGTGTCCAAGTTCATGGCCTGAAATGGCCATCCCAGCAGCAACATCCCAAGGACGTTAGTCTTATTGTTCAAGGGGCTGAAACACAATTGAGTTGTCAAAGTAGAATCAAAGAGATGTAAGAATAGCTCACACTCATGTGTAACCGAGAGCATCTAGCTTTTTATTTATTTATTTTTTCATCTAGCTTTTAAAAATCTAACATAATCAAGCAGAGCAGAAGAAAGATCGATTAAAAGAGAGGGTCTCAGAGTTAGACTTTGGAAATAATTTCCAAATGACATTATACATTTATTAAATGTGAGCATTTAAAATCTACCACAGCTTTTAAAACTCAGTCTGGCATTTCGTTTTTCAAGATACCCAGACCTTGGACTTCCCTGGTGGCCCAGTAGCTAAGATGCTGACTTCCAATGCAGGGAGTGCAGATTCCATCTTTGGTTGAGGAACTAAGATTCCGTATGCCACTTGGGTGGCCAGAAGTAAATAAATAATTTTTTAAAAACATAGCTAGACTCTCAAAAAATTGAAGTGACCTGGGCCTTTCTCAGATTTTAAGAGGCTCTCATAGTAGAAGATTTTACTTGGAAATGAAAAAGTGTTCTTGGCTACAGAACATCTGTAGATTCAATTTAGATTAAATCTAATACAGAATTTATTATTCTATATTAGAATAATATTATTCTAGTATAATAGAATAATATTATAAGAATACATGTTCTTGGAGTGCCTCACATTCTGTATTTCCTCCTGAAAGTAGCCTAAGATTCTTGGGAATTAAGGCTTCCATCATTCAAAATTAAAACTATATAATCTTAGAGGTGGAAAGGGACTTAGAGGTCATCGCCTTGTCCAATTTCCACTCCCACGGTCAGAAAACAAGCTCAGAAAGAGTTCTCACGAGTAGCCAGTTTCTAACCGTCCAGTTTACTCCTGCTTTTGTGAAGAAAGATTTAGCGGACTGGAGAGGTTTATGTCTGGCACTAGTACGCATAATTAGGGATGTGGCGATGTCCAGATGAAATTCAGTCTTCCAGCTTCCCACATAATCACATGACCTAGTTTAATCTGTTTTATCCAGTGGCCTAGATATATCTGACTAGAGTAGCCGTGGGCAGTGAATTCAATATTAAGCAGTGGAAAGATGGTAAAAGCAAAGGAATCTACGTAAGAGTGAAAGCCGATTAGAGGACGACAATAATAAAAATGACATCTTTGAACTTTACTAGATTCTTGAGGCTTTCAAATTCCTGAAGATTAGAATATGCGTTTTGGATTCATTGTCTTCATAGTCCTACAAACTGCTTGTAATTAAGACTAAAAATCCCTTTATGTATATTTCTGTAGTGTCAAACCAAAATGTGATTTGTGTAGTCTTATGGTTTCTGAAGAATAATACTTATTCTACTTTTATTCATAATAAAGATTTGATTTCAATTTAGAAAGTTTATGACAAAATGAGGAATGATTCAATTTAATAGAATTATTATTATTATTTTGGCCATACTGCACAGTTTTCGGGATCTTAGTTCCCTGACCAAGGATTGAACTGTGCCCACAACTCTGAAAGTGCTGAGTCCTAACCACTGGACTGCTAGGAAATTCCCTGTTTCAGTTTCTTTTTTTTAGCTTCAAAATCATACTATTAAAAGCACTGTTTTATAGTGATTATGGGCAGGGAATGAATAAGGGAAACCAGGCAGGAAAACATTCTTTTGATGTTATATATGTGGGTATTTTGAATTTTTTTTAAAATATGGATAAATATTATTTTTAACAAAAAAATATAAAGCTAATAAAAACTATGGAGACAATAAAAAGATTGTGGGGAAAGAAGGAAGAATGACTACTGGGAGCACAGAGGATTTTTTAGGGCAGGGTGACTGTATGCTACTGAAATGGTGAATGTGCATGTGTGCATGCTAAGTCGCTTCAGTCGTGTCCGACTCTTTGTGACCCCATGGACTGTAGCCCACCAGGCTCCTCTGTCCATGGGGATTCTCCAGGCAAGAATACTGGGGTGGGTTGCCATGCTCTGCTCCAGGGCATCTTCCCGACCCAGGGATCGAGTCTGCCTCTCCTGAGACTTCTGCATTGCAAGCAGATTCTTTACTGCTGAGCCACCAGGGAAGGCGTTATGGTGAATACATGTCATTACATCTTTGTCAAAATCCATATAATGTGCAACACTAAGAGTGCACTCTCACATAAATTGCTGCTAAGTCACTTCAGTCGTGTCCGACTCTGTGCGACCCCATAGGTGGCAGCCCACCAGGGCTCCCCTGTCCCTGGGATTCTCCAGGCAAGAACACTGGAGTGGGTTGCCATTTCCTTCTCCAATATAAATTGCAGACTTTAGTTAATAACAATGTATCAGTATTGACTCATCAGTTGTAAGAAACAGTAGCTCACTAACGGGAGGTTGTTGATAAGGAAAAGAGGGTCAGACCGTTAAGGGGGGAATACGGGAATTCTCTGCACTTCCTGCTTATTTTTCTGTAAACCTTAAATTCGTCTTTAAAGTAAAGTCTATTAATTTTTTTAAAAGTTTCTCTCTCAAAACAGTTCTTGGTGAATGTTATTAATAGTACTTACCTTAAAGAATTGTTGTAATTATTAAATGAGTCATGAGTCTGAAATATGGTCTCAAATGTCAGCCATTAGTACTACTAGTATTTATAATAACATTGTTTTTTACTGGAAGTCATCCATACTTTGTGGTATTAAACATTTTATACTCAAATTCCTTTTTCATAATCTTGTATATTCAATCACTCCTAGGTCCTGATGTTGACATTGTTTTGAGTTTTACCACAGGTTGTAAAATATATGAATTCTTGAACACCAAGGTTATTTAATCACTTACATAATATCCACCAGCACTGACTGTGACACCTACAACCAGATAATAGATCATATTTGATCCAGATGATCCAGGGAATTTGTTAGATGATATCCAGCGAAGAGATGCTAAGAAAACAAGTTTAAACACAGTTAGCTCCACCATGGGCAAAACTATTTTAAATGATTACATAAAAAATTTTTTTTCCCTCAGTGAGCATAGACTATATTAACATCAACTGATTTTAGCTTAAAGGAATACAGTATTACAAGGCAGGGCAATAATTCCACTTGACATTTTTCTCAATCTGATTTGATAATTACTTATGAAACCTGTCGTCTTGATGCTCAGCATCATGCTTTTCTTAGGAGGAATGCAGGCGTGAGTAAGGAGAAATGACAAAAGCACTAAACAATTTTAACAGTCAAATGAAATACAGGTTAGCAAAAGAAATCCATTTATTATATATACTATACCACAGCATTCAATGGAAAAGGTTATTTTTTTAAATGAATTAAATAATTTGTGCTTAAAATTTTTGTGTTAAATAAAAATTTATGTTGAAATACAACATGTTTCTATAAATTTATAACACAAATGTAGACATAGAAAGAAACTTTTAATTCTTCTAATATAAAAGCTTTAAAGGTGGGCAGATATAAACTTTTTAAAGACAAATGTTGCCAATAAGTTCATATCTAAAATAGAAGGGCAATTTTGTACAAACTAATAGAAATAGATAAGGTACTATATTACTCTACTTAAACATATTAACTGTGTAGTGCTAGAATTTGTATATACCATATGCTGTGGAATTGAAATTTTTTATAATAAACTCAAAGCTAGAAGAAGCTGAAAGCCCAAATTCTCTATTTTAGAGATAAAAAAGTAGAGACATTTATTACTTATTTGACAAACACAGTTGGACAGTTATTATGTGTTTGTTAGAAGCATTAAGAGTGTAACTGAAGGGACCTCTCTGGCAGTCCAGTGGTTAAGACTCTGCACTTGCAACGCATAAAGTGTGGGTTCAGTCCCTGGTTGGGGAACTAGGATCCCACATGCCTTGAGGCACAACCAAAAATAAATAAATTAATTAAATAATCTTCACAAACATATGACTGTAAGCACAACACACGAGGTCCCTAGCCTCAAAGGAGAAGGAAAAGATGTAGAGACAAGAAATTGTAGGCAAATAACTGCAATGCAGTATGACAAGTGATGTAATAGATGAAATATGAAAGCCGAAGCAACAACAGCATGAAAATGCAGTGAAAAATGCAGTGAAAGAACTCAGCTAGCCGGCTCAATGTAACTGTCACAGTTGAAGAGACATGACCTAGCTTTGAGGGAAAGGAGGAGTTTGTCAGATAAATAAGGGGAGGGAAAATGGCGCTGGAGGCAGAAGGCAGAGCGTGTGCCAAAGCATGAGACCTGAGTGATGAGGAAAATGCAAAGTATTTTGATGTGACCTGACACAGAGAATAAGGGTGTGGGGACCAGGAAGAAGCTCTGATTTGCAGAAAGCAAATCTTAAGACATCTTCACAAACTACAAATCTCTGTAGTAGCAGAACTGGAAAGATTTTGTATATATGTTCTTAGTTTGGATATAAATGATCATTGCTTAGAAAAAACCATTTTTTTCCACAAATGTGCCCAGAGAGGCTATGGTAAGAAGTTATGTCTTTGACATATAGTGGAGCTTTTGTTAGTTTAAAAATACATCTTTTATTAAATAGGGAATATGTAGCTTTCATAGTCAGCAACCAGGCATAAATATCATAAAGGTTTTTTTAATAGGGAGAAATAGAGAAAATTACAAACGTTTAAGTAAAGACAAATACAAATACAATTATGACAAAGATATTCAAGTGAGCAGTAAAATTGGAAATAAATATTCAGCAAGGATTAGATAAATTTTAGCATATTCATAATGTGAAACATAAATATTTTATTTTTTGCAGAAGATGATATGAGAAAATATTTACAATATATTAAGTGAAAAGTTACAGCAAAGTAATCTTTATAGGACTATTCCAGATTTGTGGAAGCAATGTACAAAAGAAAAAAATGCAGGGAGAAAAAAAGGTGTGGAACACTGTGTATACTAAAATACAAATTAACAGTGGTATTCACTTAGTGATAGGATTTATCAGCGACTTCTATTTTGCCTTTCTGAGTTTTTCCAGTGATTTACTATAAACCTAATTTATTTACTCATTAAAATTTTACATTTTTTAAAGCAAAAACCAGAGAACAAAATTTGATGAGGCACAGTAAAAATTTTATCCTTCAATAAACTGAATCAACTACATTTTTCATCAAAGTTGAAAGAACCAATAAAAGGTTAATGCTCACGACCAAAGCCAAATTTTCAGTCAATAACAGTTCTGAAAATACTGAAATAAATAAAAAAAGTAATTAGGTGAAAATGAGATAAAGTACTGGTCTTTTTTTGTAGTACTGCTACAACCAGTATTGCTAACCTATTTAGAATTTTTAAATTGCTTTTCTTTTGCCCCAAGTAATTATCTGAAATATGTGTAGCTACCAAAAAAAAAAAAAAAAGATATATATGCTTGTCCGTGTGAGATAACGCGAAAGGCCACGGTCAGGGGGCTCAAAAGATATATATGCTTGTCCGTGTGAGATAACGCGAAAGGCCACGGTCAGGGGGCTCATGTGTCTCCCCCGTTATCTTCAGAAATTTCAAATGAATGGTTTCCTCTTATTTCACCAGCGAAAAACCTGCTCTATATTACTCGGCATAAAGATCAAGGAAAACGAAGTCTCCTTATTTCTGTTAATGGAGGCAATTTCTTCCCAGGAGCATTTTAAGAGGAAAAATAATGCTAGTTAGGCAGACCTTGCTTCCCTCCCACTATCACTAACCACCACCACAGGCTTAATCAAAGTGAGGGGAGGGTGTGTGGAAATGGGCCACGGAATTTTCCGCCGGAGTCTTTCTCTTTCCCCTCTCCCCGACTCCAACGCACGAATAATGCTAAAGCCTTAGGAGAGGGGCAAAGTGAAGGGAGAACTAAGAATTTTCCATGAGGTTGTCTAAGAGCCGGAGCCCCAATCAGGGACAGAAACGACAGGGGAGACGGATGGGGACTAGGAATGAGCCGGCCGGGGCAGAAGTTCTCCGGCAGCGAGGACCTGGGCCCAGGGTCGCCGGCTGCCCGGGAAAGATGCTTTCAGTGCTCACACTTAAGCATCTGCGATGTCCCAGGCCCTATGCTAGGCGCTTTCGTACGTGTCAATTTTTCTTTAATAAGCTTCCAACTCTCACTGCCACTTCACTTCTAGGAAATATGTCCCTTTCCCCATGTTTTAGAAAATCTACTGGTGACAGGTCCAGGGGCGCCGCAGTCGAACAGCCAGAAGGTGCGACGAAGCCGCTTCCTCAGCGGGGATGCCGCGGCCCGCGCGGGCCGAATCCTGGCCAAATCTGGAGTTTATTTCTCAAGAGCACTTACCCAATTTCTACTGGACCGACACTGCCTCCCGCAACCCGCCTGGCCCGCAGATTTGTGACCATCTGCCCACCATACCTCTGCTTCCTCGTATAGATGGAGAACGCCTTGGTCCCTATATCGATACCAGTGGGAAGCTATGCCTACGTTAGCCAGGCAGTTTTCTAAGCGCTTCTAACTACATAATAATCCATTAAAACTCACAACAATTGTTGTCCATTTACCAGTTGAGAAAACTGAAGTTAAATCACTTGCCCAAGATCAAGATTCGAACTCAGGAAATCTAGTCCGGATTCAGAAGCCCGCGCTGGAAAGGTTCCCTACTTCCAAGATCTCCAATAATTTCCCGGCCATTCTCCCCTCTCTCTCCCGCATCAACCTCAGGCTTCTGCTGCCCGGGGATGGATTTGACCCATCAAGGGCAGACGGGTACTGGGGGCGCCCGCGCAATCTGTGCGCGAGGCACCTGTCCTCAGGCTTGGACGCCGGGAGAGGATCCCCGGTCGTCACCTGGGACTCACCGTCTTTCCGGAGCGGCGCGGGGCCTGGGGGCGCCCTCAGTGGGAGCGCCAGGGTCTTGGAGACCGCCCGGCGGAGGTACATCGCGCCAGCTGCTAGCAGCGAAGCAGCCTCTCTAGCCCTAAGCCGGCTGCGGGGCTGCGAGCCCCGCCCCGGGGAGGGGCGCCGACCCCTGCCCGCCCCGCCCGGGCGGTCTCTGGGGATGGGCATAGGGGTTGGTCTTCTGCACCTTCCTCCCTCAACCCAATCTCCAGACTCTGTTGCTTTTTCCTGGGCCTGAGAACTCAGCTGACGGCGGCACCTCAGAATCGGGATAGGGAAACGTGAAGTCGCTGTCATCTGCCTGCCCACTGCTTTATCTTCCACTCGGAGTGGACTGGAAATGTTTCGGACCTCGCATCTGGAATAAGACAGACATGACTGATCATGCCCCATGAAATCGGAACCCACTTTATCTCATGTACTCCACTAGCTTTCCTAGGAGTGGAAAGGGTAGCTGCAAGCTCCCAGGAGACGAATCAAAGAGATAGCCTCAGCATTCCACTGGTGCTCTGGGTGATGTTCAGAATCCTAAGAAAATTCTCGAGTAATGGCTGAATCTCTAGGCAATTCATTATTACAATGACTTTTAAATATAATCTCCAAAAGTGCTGCATATTCCTCTATGGGATGTGAAACTGCTGCTGCTGCTGCTAAGTCGCTTCAGTCGTGTCCGACTCTGTGCGACCCCATGGACAGCAAGCAGCCCGCCAGGCTCCTCTGTCCACGGGATTCTCCAGGCAAGAATTCTGGAGTGGTTGCCATTTCCTTCTCCGGGATGTCAAACTAGTATTTCCAAATCAATTAAAAACACTAATTAGACTTTTCCTCCAAATTTCAATTACTTCCCTCATTGTGTCTGCAAGCATCTGTCATAACATGAATACTGAAACTAGTAATTTATGCTTGTAACGTTTCTTAAATGATTAATCTCTGGGACTTCCCTGAAATGATCAACCTTTGAAAGGGACCATTTCCTACTGTAATAACCCCTTATGTATGTTTGGCATTTGACAGTTTACAAAGCACTTTCACATAATTTTCTCCTTTAATTTTCATTTCGCCCCTCTGAGGAAGGTGGCAATTATTCCATTTAGCAAACAACCCGGTGGTGACTTTTTAAGGACATGAACATGGTCCTTCTAGTTTCAAGTTCTCTGGGCGTATTACAGGCAAAATATTTGCTCATTTGCTATGCAAATAACTAAACATTCCTCAGAGGTTCTAGTTTTAACCCAATTGTAATAATATTTAATATACTCTCATTTAACGAGTACAAGCCAATGATCAGAACTGGTTTTTTTATTTTTGATGCTCAGAATAATGAGCTATTCCTAGCGACTAAATTTTTTTTTTTTTTAAATCCATGGGATTTTCCAGGCAATAGTACTGGAGTGGATAGCCATTTCCTTCTCCACGACTAAATCTTAAGAGCAATTAGGCAAGCTGTTAATGAAAGGTCTAATTTAGACTTCCAAGCCTGGAAGATGGGGCTAGACCCAGACCATCCACCAAGAAGTTAGGTAGTCCTGAACTATAACAAAATGCAGATTAGTACACTTGCTACCTTTGGCCAGCATCAAGCACACATCCTGGAATGAACCGCCAGCAGAGAGAACAGACTGACAAATAGAATCAAATCAGTGGGGAGAGTTCCTGACCATTTCCAATTTGGTGCTTCTGGATTAAAAAAAAAAAAAAAATCTGTCTCATTCTTTCTTTGGCCTACGTAGGTCTGAATTTTCAAAGTTTCCAGGGAGAGGAAATAGTCAAAGGCAGTAAATGCATTTAAATAAATTAATGTGGGGGTGGGGGGGAGAATACCAGGCAATTCCCTGGCAGTCCAGTGGTTAGGACTAGGCTCTTTCACTGTCTGGGGGCCTGGGTTCAATCCAGGGTCAGGGAACTAAGATATTTCAAGAGGGGTGACACAGTCAAAAAAAGAAAAAGAACTAGTGTATACATTATACTGGTATTTAGTGTACTGGCAGCTCCCCTAAAACAGGATTCTCTCTGAGTAAACACCTGTAAATGGTAATGGCTCCCAGAACGCTGTTCTAGACCTCTCCCTTCGGAATTCCAATGTAGACTCAGGGTCTCAGTATAGGCTGAGCTTCTCTGGATCATCCCCAGGTTCCACAGCAGCCACCTGCTATCAGTCACTCACACTGTCTATCAGGATCTATCAGAATGCCTACAACATACGTGTTCTAGATGCTGAGGACTGCTTATAATCTATTTAACAAATATTTACCAAGTATCTTATCACTGGTGTTCCGGGGCGTTCTTCAACGAACAAGATATGATTTCTGGTACCGCTCACAGTTTCAGGTTACAGAGACATGGAAGCAACATTTTTTCTCAGCAGTGGCTGCCAAGCCTCCCATTAATGGGGGTCAATGATCACAAAGATCTCTCTGCCCAGATATCAATAATAAATGTAAAAGAAGAGCGCTGGTTAGAGCCAAACTTGTTTAAACAATGCAAACCAACTAATTCGAACAATACAAAAATAACTCACATGTATGTGCTGTGTTTTGCTCAGTCGCTCAGTCGTGTCTCTTTGCAACCCAATGGACTGTAGCTTGCCAGGCTCCACTGTCCATGGGAATTCTCCAGGCAAGAATACTGGAGTGGATTGCTATGCTCTCCTCCAGTGTATCTTCCCAACCCAGGGATGAAACCAGGTGTCCTACATTGCAGGCAGATTCTTTTAACCTCTGAGCCACCAGGGAAGCCCAAGAATACTGGAGTGAGTCATCTATCCTGTCTTCAGGGGAACTTCCCCACCTAGGAATCAAACCAGGGTCTCCTGCATTGCAGGCGGATTCTTTACCAGCTGAGCTACTAGGGAAGCCCAACTCACATGTATATCGGGCTTTAAAATTTTTCCCAACATGTTGTCACATCTGTACTTTGTCCTCTACACAAGCCTAAGGAGTAGGTGGAGGAATGTTGATTATCCTTGTATTACACATGAAAAAAATCAAGGTAGTATAACACTGTCATTAATAGTCTGAGTTTGGGAGTCACATACCTGTTCTAATTTACTGGTCTGAGTAAAATGTGGGTAATTCCTTTACTCATAGGGTTTTGGGAAGCACAAAAGCATATTAGGTATAAAACGTGCTCAGCCAGTTGGGGGAGGCAGTGCTAGCTTCTGACTTCCAGCCTAAACTGAAGCTCAAGTTTCCCTTACAATGTTCTGAAGCCGCTCAGTGTGCATATGACAGGATCCATTATATTCCACCATCTCATCATATGGTAAAGTCCAGTGGGGAGTTTATTGTGTCCTCTATGTTGGATGTGGCCATTCTAGCTGAGAGGCAAGAACTGTGATAAACAGTGCCACTTCTCCAGATCCCTTTTCATCTTAGCTTTAAGCTTGTGCCTCTTGGATCAAAGGGAATTTGCTATCTACTCTACTGCTCTTGATGCTGGGAGGGATTGGGGGCAGGAGGAGAAGGGGACAACAGATGAGATGGCTGGACGGCGTCACCGACTCAACGGACATACGTTCGGGTAAACTCTGGGAGTTGGTGATGGACAGGGAGGCCTGGCGTGCTGCGATTCATGGGGTCGCAGAGTTGGACACAACTGAGCAACTGAACTACTGCTCTTGTAGGATATGTGGCTTTCCATTTTGATGCCAGCCTCTTTCCACATCTTGATGAAATACTTCCCAAGAGAGGACATGCCTGTGGGTTGTCAAATTCACTCTATATAGCAAGCTGTTTCTCCAGAACCCCAAGAGAATTTTAACAGTAAGTCTTTGCCACAGATGACTCTGTAAGGCTCAGACAAGTTTCCCAGCTGTTAGTCACATTGTTTATAATGCTGCCCTTGAGCACATCCTTGACATTTTTTCTTGGTCTTGTTGGGAAAACAAGAATCTAGGGATGGAGTTAAATTGGTTTGTCTAATGATTTCCGCCTAATTGTGATTGTTGACAAAGATGATATTAACTTTGAAAACATACTGTACAAATCATCTACTGACAATATTAATACTTATTCAAGGCTTAAGTTCCATATAATTAATGGCAATTTTCAAAGACTGACTTTCTAGACTCCATAGAAAGCTAGAAACAGCTTTGTTTTTCTTAATATTAAATCCCTAGGCTATAACTTGTACTTTCAACAGATCAATATGGATATAAGGTGAAACAATTTAGAATATAGGGGGACTTCCCTGGTGGTGGACTTCCGTGCTCCCAAAGCAGGGGGTGGGGGGTGGGTTCAATCCCTGGTCAGGGAACTAGATCCCACCTGCTGCAATTAAAGATGCTGCATGCCACAGCTAAGACTCCTGTGCAGCCAAATAAATACTTAAAAAAAAAGTATCTAAGGTGACAAATTGGCAAGCAATTGAGAAGGTGCTGATTAGCACCCTTTTAATGGCCTAAAATATTTCAATAAAATGGAGAAAGGGTAATCAAGATGGCAATTTTTCTTGGAGGTTCCTCAGCATTCCTCTCATCTATTCACTTTCTCTTCTGTAGTAAAAGAAAGAAGACATTCCCTACTATTTCCATATTATTTTCCTAAGGCTACCAAAACGAACTGCTACAAAGTTGGATGGTTTAAAACAACAAAATTTATTCTCTCACTGTTCTGGAGGTTAGGAGTCTGAAATCAAGGCACGAAACCTGTAGGCAAGAATCCTCTCTTGCCTCTTCCAGCTCCTGATGTTTACCAGTCATCCTTGCTTTGCAGACGCATCACTCCAATCTCTGCCTCCCTCATTTAAGGTTATCTTCTCTGCCTCTTTTCTTCTTAGAAATATTATCAGTCATATTGGATTAAGGATCCATTTTACAAAGGGCTTCCCTGATGGCTCAGTGGATAAAGGATCCTCCTGCAACGCAGGAGACACAGGAAACGTAGGTTCAATTCCTGGGTAGGCAAAGTCCTGCAGAGAAGGAAATGGCAACCCACTCCAGTATTCTTGCCTGAAAAATCCATGGACAGAGGAGCCTGGTGGATACAACTAAGCACAAAGGCTACTCCAGTACACTCATCTGCACATCTCTATGTCCAAACAAGGTAGCATTCTGAGATACTGGGGGTCAGGACTTCACTTAGCTTTTTGCGGCCAAAACATAACCCACAACGTCTTAAAACTAAGCTCATAAAGCTTTTTTTCTATTGCAACTTAAGAAAATAATTTAAATGACTATCTCACAGATACTAAATCTGGAAAAAAAAAAAAAAAGGTCTGATTCTGACCCTAAAAACTTGACAGCATTGGACATATGATTTTGCCTGCATCTTCTTTTTTATGGAAGCTCTTTTATGTTATTGCTAAAGGAACTGTCATTTGGCCAAGTTTCTCTTAGGTATTTAGTATCAAAACGATTCTTGTTCAGTTCAGCTTCTCTCTTAAACTGAGGTGTAAACCCAGGGGCTACTGACTGTGGCCTTCTCTTTAGAATGTGAATTGGGGAAGAGACGGTCTGTGTGCAAAGGCAATAAAGCAGATATACAGAGAGCAGAGCCAACACCAAAAGTCTGGACGACATTTGAGTTCCAGGCCTCAATTATTCCTGGGCACAGGTGCATGCCTGTTAAGGGGGTCTTAGAGTCATTCTGTAGCCTCTTAACTATGTGGCACAACTCTAGGACACGTTACTCAGAATCCACACCTCTACCGTCCAATACTCCAGCCACCAGCCCCGTGTGGCTATTTAAAAGAATTAAAATGAAATAAACACTCAGTATCACATGGAAGTAGGGGCTACTGCACTGGGTAGCACAGACAGAACACTTCCATCGCTGCAGAAGCTTCTTTTGGACAGCCGCAGTCTCCATGATGACTCTCCATGTGGTTACACTGGCACAATCAAGATCAAAGCCCACACAGGGTAGCAATATTTTCAAGGCCTGACATATAGTAGATTCTGCTTATTACAGCTGTATTTTATTTTCAACTGAGGCCATCAGCTTCCAGAATTTAAAGTGTCAGAGTTTTGTTTCCTTTAGGGATATGAATTTTAAGTGTTTCTTTTAAAGTTCTTTGAATTGGGAGTTGGTACCGACTTCTTGGTCCAATACTGTGTGACAATAATAGTTTCCTACTGCTGCTGTTAACAAGCTTAGTGGTTTAAAACAACAAAAATGTATCATCTTCTATTTCTGTAGGTGAGAAATCCAACATGGGTCTCACTAGGCTAAAATCAAGGTGTTAGCAAGGCTGAGTTCCTTTCTGGAGGCTCCAGGGGAGTTCTTTGCCTTCTCCATTCCTTGGCTCTCTTCCCTTTTCAAAGCTAGCCACAGCTGACTGAATCCTTCTCCAATCACATTACTCTGACACACTCTGGTGCCTCCCTCTTCCACTTATAAGGACCCTTGTGATTACATCGGGTCCAGCCAGATAATCCAGGATAATCTATCTGTATGTCTGATTAGCAAATTTAATTCCATATGCCACTTTAATTCCCTTTTGCCATATAACCTAACATATTCACAAACTCCAGGGAATAGTACATGGTCATCTTTAAGGATCCATTATTCTACTTTTCATTAATGCTGGGCAAATGACTTTTTGCCTCTGGTTTTTGCACATGTAAAATTATGAAATTGGTCTATATGACCCCTAAGGTCCTTTCCACTGCTACCAGCTAAAACTCTGAACTGACAAATAGTTACTATTATATTTGGTCTTTCCCTGAACTTGGATTAAATACTTTTTCTGAAATACTTTAACTGTGAATTTATGTTTGGAAGTAACTTCCAAAGACATTGAGCCACCAATCTCCCAGAATAAGTGCTGGCCAGAGCCCCAAACACACACAAAGCCAATGAAACTTTCTATTTAACATCAGAATGGAGTGAAATGGCATATAAAGAAGTTTTAACTGATTCATAAGAAAGGGCTCTGATGAGGGATAAATGAGGTGTTTGTTAATTTGTGTCTATTAACTTCCATCAACCCTGCTCCCTCACTTTTTGAATTAGTCTGCTATTCACTGGATGAAATTCATGTTAGCAAAAAGAGGCCACAAACTCTGTGTGGCCATATAGGTGTAAAAACTGTTACCCAAACAAAAATCATCCAAATTCAAGGAAACGGAGTCAGAAGAAACTCTTTTTGAGAGGATTCACCTTCACTTTCTCCTCTAGAAGAAAACAATATTTGGGTTCTTTTGTATTTTAGACAATAGAATAGGAATGGCTCTACCACCCTAATCACTAAAGAATAAATGCTTTGATTAGAAATTAAAAGTTGATATAAGGAGTAAATCCTCCAGCAGTGACTTTTTTAAAATCTATATCCTTAAGTTTTCTTACCAATGTGTCCTTAATTATCATTGACCCTATTATCAGATGGCATGTTCGACATTAAAATACTTTTAATAATTTACCTTAGAATTGACATTCTATACATTGTCACAATATACATAATCTGAAGAATACAGAAGTATTTTTAATTTAATCATGTAAAACACAAATGCTGACTTGACATATATTCACACGTAATTCTTTCTCTCACGTTTACAACTCAACAGATTCGTGAATCCAGAGGAACTGCTATAATCACTTTACGGAACACACCTATAATGAAAAAAAGAAAAGAAAGCTATAGCATTAACCAGCAGAAATAATATTAAAATTAGACCATTTTGAATAATTCATCTTATAGCAGCAGGGGAAGTTTAAAAACCAAATCCACAAAAAATATCAACTCCTCATTTTTATCTAAGTTTTAGCAAAAAACTTTTTTTTCATCCCAACTACAGGAGTAGCAAAAGCATCTGGTTTCAATTTAAATACCTATTTCATATTTATCTTGACTGGTTGACTGAAGCAGTGAAATAGCAAGGTGATAAATACATTAGTGATTACTATTTTATTATCCAGCAGATCTAAGTTATCTAGTTTAATCAACCTAATCCATGAAAGCTGAGATTTAGAAGAGTGCCTTTTCCTTTTACAAAAGGCTCAATACAGGATTTCTTTAAAAAGCTTTTTAGAAATATGGCATCCATATACATAGCTAGGTTTTATTACGAATTGTCCAACTAGGTATTAGCTGTAGTGACAATCATAAAGAAATCATCATGCAGTTGAAATTTAACAATCGAATGCCCTGTTTTCATCAAATTTTATACTCAAGTGTGGTATATGACAAAGACATAGTAAGAAAGTCGTATACAAGCAATGGTAACTTGTCCTAAGTGCTAGAAAGGCACTGTGTACAGCACTATTAGATTTAAGAAAATATGATTTCGGTTTTACTCTTAAGCACAACTTCCTTTGAATGCAGTCAAAGCAAAATGGTTAAAAATGACTATGTTAAGAGATATCTGAATCAGGTACTAAAAATTTATAAATTTTTCAAAGACAGGAATATAGGTGCTGAAAAGTATAAACCTGATAAAATAACAAGCAAAACACATTTAAAGAGGTCAAATTATCTTGCATCATCTGTTCATCCTATAAAATTGTATACTTACTGTTTTAGTATTTCAAAAGTTTATTCCAACCCATTTCTTCTTTTATACTCTAAAACATCTTCGTTATGTTGTTTGATGAGCTAAAAGTAGGTAACAGTTAAAATCAGAAATGTAATTTTCCTGGCAACTTAAAAGAAGGAAACCAACAGTTGATATTTATATTTCACAAGAGAAATGAGGACACATTAAAAGAATTACAACTATTCTAGTTAAAAATAAAAGGTTAAGGGATAAAAAAGTCCCAAAACAATGAATGATATATACTTGTTCACCACAATCTGACATACTAATTTGAGAAGGCAACCCTCCAAAGTTTAAATCCAACTTCTGCAAAAAAATTACTTCATTCAGTGGGTAATTAATGGACTGGAATGCCTTACCACAGCGGGGCCACACCAACATGACAAAGCAGAACTCGGTTATTAAATGAGGCTGGTGGATGTGTATTATACTTCTAACCTTAGAAGTTTCATACTGTGAGTGAGTGACCAACCTGCACTCCCCAATTATATACGTGTTAGTTAGATGTCATGGAGGGCAGCCACTTTCTCAGAATAACTGTCTGACGGATTATGCAACTGGAACAATGCCTTGATACAGGGTGATGTTTGTTGCAACGATTCATTACCAATCAGCGCTCTCAGCAACATGTTTCTTTTTTAGGAAAACTTTAAGAAGATACAAAATTACATTATAGTAAACATTATTTAAAAAGGATTGTTGTTGTTTAGTCACTAAGTCTTGTCTGACCCCATGGTCTGTAGCCCAGCCAGGCTCCTCTGTTCATGGCATTTCCTAGGCAAGAAAACTGGAGTGGGTTGCCATTTCCTTCTCCATTAAAAAAGGATTAGTTACTATTATTAAATTGTAAGTGACTTTCAGTATCTTTTACTCCTTTCTATGTCAAAGAGCTGAATCACTTTAATGAAAAAAATCCCAAATACAGGTCTAGGAGTTGAAGGTGGGCAGCAGTGGAGAAAATTTCAAAACCATTAGCCACAAAACAAAAAATTTAAATCTAACGGAGCATCAATACTTTAAGTCAACTATTAAAAAACTTATCTATAGAGAGACACAATTTCACAGTGGTCTACTGTGTAGCTCTGTAGTTAGAGAGAACTGGGTTCAGCAAATTAATTTCTCCAAGTGTTTTCTTCATCCATAAAAGGTCAATAATAATAGTGCTACCACATAGTGTTGTCTTTGGAAAAGATTATTAAGTTTTCATAGGTAAATCATTTGGCATACTGTAAACAAAAAGTACTTCCCTTGTGGCTCAGACAGTAAAGCGTCTGCCTACAATGCAGGAGCCCCAGGTTCAATCCCTGGGTCGGGAAGGTCCTCTAGAGAAGGAAATGGCAATCCACTCCAAAAACTCTTGCCTGGAAAATCCCATGGATGGAGGAGCATGGTAGGCTACAGTCCGTGGGGTCGCAAAGAGTCGGACACAACTGAGCGACTTCACTTCAAACAAAAAGGTATATTTCCAACAATGTATTTACACTGTTAAAATCTTATGTCTAACAAATTTAATGGGATTTAATTTGTATTAGTTGTTCAGTTGCTAGGTCGTGTCTGACTCTTTGTGAACCCACGGACTGCAGCATGCCAGTCTCCCCTGTCCTTCACTATCTTCCAGAGTTTGCTCAAATTCAAATCCATTAAGTTGGTGGTGCCACACAATCATCTCATCTTCTGTTGCCCCCTTCTTCTTCACTTACAATCCGACCCTATGGCATCTGAAAAAAGTGCCTTCATAAAACCTCAACCTGTCTCCATCTTCATTAAGAAATAAAGGATAAATAATTTGTAGTAAAACTGCCATTCACAAAACCATGCAAAGGAACAATGACATGTTTCATCCTGGTTACACTTAAAAATTTTTTTGTTTTATATTTGATTAACAATGATGTGTTACAGGTGTACAGCAAAGTGATTCAGTTATGCAAGTATCTATTCTTTTTCAAATTCTTTTCCTATTTATGTTATTATAGAATACTGAGCCGAGTTCTCCGTGCTATAGGGTAGGTTCTTGCTGCTTACCTATTTTAAATATAGTAGTGTGTACCTGCCTCTGAAATCGTAACATTTTTTAGTCCTTAGGATTTCCCTCATGGAGAAATAGGTTGGATTGGCACAATTGAAGGGAGTAAGTACTTACATAGATCCACAAAAAAACGGAGGTGCCCAAGGTCAAGCCAACTTTCAGCCAGTTGGGACTGCCATGTGGCGGTTCCTGAATGTAGAACTTTGACCGAGATGAAGCTGAAAGGGGACAGAAAGGCTCTCCAAATCTGTAACTTATCGCCTTGTACGAATAAACCTGCCATTTAAATGCGTATAATCGCATTTCATTCCCCCTTCTACTTTCTCATTTAAACAGCCACGGAGAGGTTCAGAGAGGTCGAGTGACTCTCCCTGGGCCTCCGGCTGGGCCAGACCGTGGCCTCTGTCGTCCAGGACGCCTTCAAACCCTCTATATTGGCTTTTGCGAACCCTCAGACGACTCGGAAGCGCCCACGGAAGGGTTCCCCTTTCCCCCGTCTGCAGGAGGAGGGACTCTAAGTCCATTCGCACAGACCCAGTAAGGTCGGGGACACTGGGAGCCGAGAATCGCGGGTGGAGGCAGGGGTGGGCTCCGGGACGAGGGTCGGCGAAGGTCACTGCAGGACAAGCCCGGGCGCAGTCCCCTCCTGCCCTCGCACGGCTGGGCTCACCCTGGGAGCCGCAGGCTGAAAGCTCGGGCGGGCCTGCTCGAGGAAGGACACTTACAGACACTCGGGAACCTAGCCGGGGCCAGCAGCTTCCAGAATGGCCGCAACAACGCGGACGGCGCCATCTTGCCTGGCTTCCTGGGCTCCGCCTCCTCCAGCCGCGCAGCTCCCGGGGCCGACGTTGGGCCGAGCGCCCCCTGGCGGGTGGAGGCGAGAAACTGTGTGGCTCGGAGGCCACGCTGCATGGGCGCCTAACCCTGAGAATTGCAGATAAGGCCAGGTACCTTTAGACCCTTGTCCTCAGTTCTCATTCTGTGAAGTGGGGTTAGGAAGAGGATGACTGCAAGGCAGGAGGGGATAGGGGAGAAGGTAGTTTAGCCAGTTCTCTGTCCTCTGAGAGTTTATTTCAGACCCCCACCCTAGGGATTTACCAAAACCTTCCTACGTGAGCTTCCCTGGTAGCTCAGATGGTAAAGCGTCTGCCTACAATGCAGGAGACCTGGGTTTGATCCCTGGGTCGGGAAGATCTCCTGGAGAAGGCAATGGCAACCCACTCCAGTCTCTTGCCTGGAAAATCCCATGGATGGAGGAGTATAGTCCATGGGGTCGCAAAGAGTCGGACATGACTGAGCAACTTCACTGCACTTCCTATGTGAACCAGATAACTGAAAATGAAGGTGTGTTGAATCAGTTTGATTGATTTTGGTGTTCCAGGAACTGTGCATTAATCCATCATATGATTTATAGGCATCATGAACAGTATGAAAAGGCAAAATGATAGGATACTGACAGAAAAACTCCCCAGGTCAGTAGGTGCCCAATATGCTACTGGAGATCAGTGGAGAAATAACTCCAGAAAGAATGAAGGGATGGAGCCAAAGCAAAAAGAACACCCAGCTGTGGGTGTGACTGGTGATAGAAGCAAGGTCCAATGATGTAAAGAGCAATATTGCATAGGAACCTGGAATGTCAGGTCCATGAATCAAGGCAAATTGGAAGTGGTCAAACAAGAGATGGCAAGAGTGAATGTCGACATTCTAGGAATCAGCGAACTGAAATGGACTGGAATGGGTGAATTTAACTCAGATGACCATTATATCTACTACTGCAGGCAGAAATCCCTCAGAAGAAATGGAGTGGCCATCATGGTCAACAAAAGAGTCCAAAATGCAGTACTTGGATGCAATCTCAAAAATGACAGAATGATCTCTGTTCGTTTCCAAGGCAACCCATTCAATATCACAGTAATCCAAGTCTATGCCCCAACCAGTAACGCTGAAGAAGCTGAAGCTGAACGGTTCTATGAAGACCTACAAGACCTTTTAGAACTAACACCCAAAAAAGATGTTTTCATTATAGGGAACTGGAATGCAAAAGTAGGAAGTCAAGAAACACCTGGAGTAACAGGCAAATTTGGCCTTGGAATACGGAATGAAGCAGGGCAAAGACTAACAGAGTTTTGCCAAGAAAATGCAGTGGTCATAACAAACACCCTCTTCCAACAACACAAGAAAAGACTCTATACATGGACATCACCAAATGGTCAACACCGAAATCAGATTGATTATATATATTCTTTGCAGCCAAAGATGGAGAAGCTCTATACAGTCAGCAAAAACAAGACCAGGAGCTGACTGTGGCTCAGACCATGAACTCCTTATTGCCAAATTCAGATTGAAATTGAAGAAAGTAGGGAAAACCACTAGACCATTCAGGTATGTGGCACCCCACTCCAGTACTCTTGCCTGGAAAATCCCATGGATGGAGGAGCCTGGAATGCAGTCCATGGGGTCGCTGAGGGTCGAACATGACTGAGCGACTTCACTTTCACTTTTCACTTTCGTGCATTGGAGAAGGAAATGGCAACCCACTCCAGTGTTCTTGCCGGGAGAATCCCAGGGATGGGGAAGCCTGGTGGGCTGCCGTCTATGAGATCACACAGAGTCGGACACGACTGAAGTGACTTAGCAATAGCAATAGCAATTCAGGTATGACCTAAATCAAATCCCTTATGATTATACAGTGGAAGTGAGAAATAGATTTAAGGGCCTAGATCTGATAGATAGAGTGCCTGATGAACTATGGAATGAGGTCTGTGACATTGTACAGGAGACAGGGATCAAGACCATCCCCATGGAAAAAAAATGCAAAAAAGCAAAATGGCTGTCTGGGGAGGCCTTACAAATAGCTGTGAAAAGAAGAGAAGCGAAAAGCAAAGGAGAAAAGGAAAGATATAAACATCTGAATGCAGAGTTTCAAAGAATAGCAAGATGAGATAAGAAAGCCTTCTTCAGCGATCAATGCAAAGATATAGAGGAAAACAACAGAATGGAAAAGACTAGAGATCTCTTCAAGAAAATCAGAGATATCAAGGGAACATTTCATGCAAAGATGGGCTCAATAAAGGACAGAAATGGTATGGCCCTAACAGAAGCAGAAGATATTAAGAAGAGATGGCAAGAATACACAGAAGAACTGTACAAAAAAGAGCTTCACAACCCAGATAATTACGATGGTGTGATCACTGACCTAGAGCCAGACATCCTGGAATGTGAAGTCAAGTGGGCCTTAGAAAGCATCACTACGAACAAAGCTAGTGGAGGTGATGGAATTCCAGTGGAGCTATTCCAAATCCTGAAAGATGATGCTGTGAAAGTGCTGCACTCAATATACCAGCAAATTTGGAAAACTCGGCAGTGGCCACAGGACTGGAAAAGGTCAGTTTTCATTCCAATCCCAAAGAAAGGCAATGCCAAAGAATGCTCAAACTACCGCACAATTGCACTCATCTCACACGCTAGGAAAGTAATGCTCAAAATTCTCCAAGCCAGGCTTCAGCAATATGTGAACCGTGAACTTCCTGACGTGCAAGCTGGATTTAGAAAAGGCAGAGGAACCAGAGATCAAATTGCCAACATCTGCTGGATCATGGAAAAAGCAAGAGAGCTCCAGAAAAACATCTATTTCTGCTTTATTGACTATGCCAAAGCCTTTGACTGTGTGGATCACAATAAACTGTGGAAAATTCTGAAAGAGATGGGAATACCAGACCACCTGACCTGCCTCTTGAGAAACCTATGTGCAGGTCAGGAAGCAACAGTTAGAACTGGACATGGAACAACAGACTGGTTCCAAATAGGAAAAGGAGTACATCAAGGCTGTATATTGTCACCCTGTTTATTTAACTTATATGCAAAGTACATCATGAGAAACGCTGGACTGGAAGAAACACAAGCTGGAATCAAGATTGCTGGGAGAAATATCAATAACCTCAGATATGCAGATGACACCACCCTTATGACAGAAAGTGAAGAGGAACTAAAGGGCCTCTTGATGAAAGTGAAAGTGGAGAGTGAAAAAGTTGGCTTAAAGCTCAACATTCAGAAAATGAAGATCATGGCATCCGGTCCCATCACTTCATGGGAAATAGATGGGGAAACAGTGTCAGACTTTTATTTTTCTGGGCTCCAAGATCACTACAGATGGTGACTGCAGCCATGAAATTAAAAGACGCTTACTCCTTGGAAGGAAAGTTATGACTAACCTAGATAGCATATTCAAAAGCAGAGACATTGCCAACAAAGATTCGTCTAGTCAAGGCTATGGTTTTTCCTGTGGTCATGTATGGATGTGAGAGTTGGACTGTGAAGAAGGCTGAGCGCCGAAGAATTGATGCTTTTGAACTGTGGTGCTGGAGAAGACTGTTGACAGTTCCTTGGACTGCAAGGAGATCCAACCAGTACATTCTGAAGGAGATCAGCCCTGGGATTTCTTTGGAAGGAATGATGCTAAAGCTGAAACTCCAATACTTTGACCACCTCATGCAAAGAGTTGACTCATTGGAAAAGACTCTGATGCTGGGAGGGATTGGGGGCAGGAGGAAAAGGGGACGACAGAGGATGAGATGGCTGGATGGCGTCACTGACTCGATGGACGTGAGTCTGAGTGAACTCTGGGAGTTGGTGATGGACAGGGAGGCCTGGCGTGCTGCGATTCATGGGGTCGCAAAGAGTCAGACACGACTGAGCGACTGATCTGATCTGATCTGATGTGATCATATACATGGTGTCATTTCACCTTCACAGCAGTCACATAACACACTGTGGTTATTCTCAATTTATAGATGAAGCTCAAAGAAGACAAGCTATTTATCCAAGGTGACCTATTATGGACTGCAGCCTCCCAGGCTCCTCCGTCCATGGGATTTTCCAGGCAAGGGTACTGGAGTGGGTAGCCTATCCCTTCTCCAGGGGATCTTCCCGATCAGGGATTGAACCTGGGTCTCCCTCATTGCAGGCAGACGCTTTACCCTCTAAGCCACCATGGAAGCCCTGACCTATTATTATACCTTACATTTGAGAGGACCTCTTACAGTTCCCAGAGTTTGTTTATACGCAGTAGCATAGTAAATCCTCACAACCCTGTGAGGAAAAGAGAATCCTAATAGTTTAGAAGTGCCCTGATCAGTTCAAGATCATACTTTCGGGGAAACAGGGACTCTTAGACTGAGGTTTTTAGGCTCCAGATCTATCCTCCTCACCCTACCTAACAGGTTTAAACAGTCCCCTGAGGCCAAGAGCTGCAGAGCAGGCTCAAAGAGCCAAGTTCAAAGAGTCATTCTAAATGATTTTGAAGCAGATTAAACTCTATGCCTCAGTTTTATATCTGTAACAGAACACCTACGCTATAGGTCCCTGGGAAGCTTACAACATACCTGGGAGTTGTAAACAACTTGCTTTTGCTGATCTCTTATGGCGACCCACTCCAGTATTCTTGTCTGGAAAATCCTATGGATGGAGGAGCCTGGAAGGCCTACAGTCCATGGGGTTGCAAAGAGTCAGACACAACTGAGTGACTTCATTTTCTTTGATACCTAGTATACTGACCAATAGGTTTTGTCTTTTACATTTGAACCAAAATTTTTAATGCATTTAGTTCTCAATTCAAACTGATGTTTGAAGACCATGTAAAAATATGTACAGGTAAAAGAAATAATTTAGAAAAGGCAGAAGAAGAGTTAGAAAAGGCAGAGAAACCAGAGATTAAATTGCTAACATCCATTGGATCATAGAAAAACCAAGAGTTCCAGAGAAACATCTACTTCTGCTTTATTGACTATGCCAAAGCCTTTGACTGTGTAGATCACAACAAACTGTGGAAAATTTAACTGATCTGCAGAGTACATATGCAGAGAAATGCCGGGCTGAATGAAGCACAAGCAGGAATCACGATTTCCCGGAGAAATACCAACAACGGCAGATATGCAGATGACACCACCCTTATGGCGGAAAGCGAAGAGAAACTGAAGAGCCTCTTGAGAGTGAAAGAGGAGAGTGAAAAAGCTGGCTAAAAGTCAACATTCAAAAAACTAAGATCAGGGCATCCGGTCCCATCACTTCATGGCAAATAGATGGGGAAACAATGGAAAGAATGACAGACTTTATTTTCTTCGGCTCCAGAATCACTGCAGATGGTGACTGCAGCCATGAATTTAAAAGACGCTTACTCCTGGGACAAAAAGCTATGACAAATCTAGACAGTATATTAAAAAGCAGAGACGTTACTTTGTCAACAAAGGTCCGGCTAGTCAAAACTATGGTTTTTCCTGTGGTCATGTATGGATGTGAGAGTTGGACTATACAGAGGGCTGAGCGCCGAAGAATCGATGGTTTTGAACTGTGGTGTTGGAGAAGACTTGAGAGTCCCTTGGACAGTAAGGAGATCCAACCAGTCAATCCTAAAGGAAATCAGTCCTGAATATTTATTGGAGGGACTGATGCTGAAGCTGAAGCTTCAATCCTTTAGCCACCTGATGTGAAGAACTGACTCATTGGAAAAGACCCTGATGCTGGGAAAGATTGAAGGCGGGAGGAGAAGGGGACGACAGAGGATGAGAAGGTTGTATGGCATCACTGTCTTAATGGACATGAGTTTGAGCAAGCTCTGGGAGTTGGTGATGGACAGGGAAGCCTGGCATGCTGCAGTCCATGGGGCTGCAAAGAGTCGGACACAACTGAGTGACCGAACTAACTAAATAAATAATAAATTTTAATACTTTAATCTTTTAAACATAATGTCATGTAGGTTCATGTTAAAGACAAAATAAATGTTAGCAAATTTCTTTTTCCTTTCTATGTATTTTTTAGCAATGTTATTGAAAAATTTTTTAACCAAAAATTATTGACTGAAGAGTAAAATAGTTGTTTGATGTTTGGTTCATTTTTACATTTAACTGGTGGCTACAGAGATCGCTACACTGCAGGTCACTTTATAGTTTGTACCCTAGTTTGAGCCTCCTGGGCTCATGCTCAAGTAAGCAAAGCACCCGACTAACATGCTGAGTCAGTTGTTGGTTCTCAACTTGTTGGCTTCTTGTCCACTCAGCAACCTGTCAGTTGTATATCCTTTCTACACCATCCCTTGGAAGCTTCTCCTGACACAGCTTTTGCTAGACTCCAACAAGTTGGAACAGAAGCCACATTTAGTCAGAGCTTAAAGAGCCATGACTGAGCGACTTAGCGCGCGCGCACATGCGCGCGCACACACACACACACACACACACACACCCCCATTAGGCAAATTACTAAATTTCACTACTGCTATTGGAAAAAGGCCGTTTTCTTCTTTTGCCCCCGTATCCTTTTACTAGTGTATATTTTGGGAAAGTGATGAAGTATAAGCACATTTCTCTCAGTGTGTTAGAGCTGATGGAACCCTACACTTGGAGTAGGCAGCTGTAGGTGAAACTCCATCTTGAAAAGAATCCTGATGAAGCAATTCCATCCAGGAGCTAATAGCTATATTTTGGTAGAAGCTGCTACATGACATTCATTTAAGCATCTCCAGAATTTGAATGCTAACACCTTATTTATGACCCAGGCAAAGGATTAGAGTTAGCAGCTAAAAAAAAAAAAAAAAAAAAATCATGATTTTGTTTTGTTTTTACATATATATGTATCTATTGTTTATCAAATTCTTTTCCCATTTGGGTTGTTACAGAATATTTAGCAGTTTCCTGTGCTATAAAGTAGGCCCTTGTTGGTTATCTATTTTAAATATAGTAATATGCATATGTCAGTCCCAGACTGCCAGTCTATCCCTTCCCCTCTCACTTCCCCCTTGTAATCGTAATTTCGTTCTCTAAGTCTGTGAGTCTGTTTTGTAAATAAATTCATTAGTATTTTTTTCTTTTTAGATTATGTATATCAGATCAGATCAGTCGCTCAGTCGTGTCCGACTCTTTGACTGATCTGATTCTGTATATAAGCAATATCATATATTAGTCTTTCTCTGTCTGACTTATTTCACTTAGTCTGATAATCTCCAGGTCTATCTGTGTTGCTGGAAAACCAAATTTTTAGTCCCATATTTTTCACTCAACTCACATCTTCTGGGAGGGTTAAAGTAAAGCAAGAACTGAAAACAGTATAGAAAAATAAAATTACTTCCTACATGTTTACTGACAAGTACAACAAGGCTGTATATATATTGTCACTCTGTTTATTTAACTTTGCAGAATACATCGTGCGAAATGCTGGGCTGGATGAAGCTCAAGCTGGAATCAAGATTGCAGGGAGAAATATTAATAACCTCATATATGAAGATGACACTATCCTTATACCAGAAAGTAAAGAGGAGCTAAAGAGCCTCTTGATGAAGGTGAAAGAGGAGAGTGAAAAAGTTGGCTTAAAACTCAGCATTCAGCAAACTAAAATCATGGCATCTGGTCCCATCACTTCATGGCAAATAGATGGGGAGACAATGGAGACAGTGACAGACTTTATTTTTTTGGGCTCCAAAATCACTGCAGATGGTGATTGCAGCTATGAAATTAAAAGACACACACAAAAAAGAAAAGACGCCTGCTCTTTGGAAGAAAAGTTATGACCAACCTAGAGAGCATGTTAAAAAGCAGAGACGTTACTTTGCCAACAAAGGTTTGTCTAGTCAAAGCTAAGGTTTTTCCAGTAGTCATGTACGTGAGAGTTGGACTACGATGAAAGCAGAGCACCGAAGAATTGATGCTTTTGAACTGTGGTGTTGGAGGAGACTCTTGAGAGTCCCTTTGACTGCAAGGAGATCCAACCAGTCAATCCTAAAGGAAATCAGTCCTGAATATTTATTGGAGGGACTGATGCTGAAGCTTCAATCCTTTAGCCACCTGATGCGAAGAACTGACTCATTGGAAAAGACTCTGATGCTGGGAAAGATTAAAGGCAGGAGGAGAAGATGACAGAGGATGAGATGGTTGGATGGCATCACCAACTCAACGGACATGCATTTGAGTGAACTCCGGGAGTTGGTGATGGACAGGGAGGCCTAGAGTGCTGTAATCCATGGGGTCGCAAAGAGTTGGACATGACTGAACTGAACTGGACAGCAAGGAGATCAAACCAGTCAATCCTAAAGGAAATCAACCCTGAGCAGTCATCATTGGAAGGACTGATCCTGAAGCTGGAGCTCCAATACTTTGGCCCCTGATGTGAAAGAAAAGACTCTGATCCTGGGAAAGATGGAAGGCAAAAGGAGAAAGGGGCGACAGAGGATGAGATGGTTAGATAGCATCACTGACTCTACGGACATAAATTTGACCAACTCTGGGAGACAGTGAAGAACAGGGAACCCTGGCGTGCTGTAGTCCATGGGGTTGTAAAGAGTCAGACATGACTTAGTGACCGAACAACTGTTTATTGATTTATGAAGCATGAGAGTACTATACACCAAATTCAGAATCTAGACAGGGATGGAAGTATCTGAAAGCTTTTATTTAAAAGAAAGAAGCAATCACAGAATGTTAATATTTTGTAAACGTTGAGTGGCAAATACATCGATTTCTTTTGTTTCCTTCTATAAAATTTAAATATGTAAAGATCTAAAAGTGTCAATAGAGAACATCTTACATATATGAAGACAGAGGAATTTCACTCTACATTTCCCTTTTGTAGAATTAAGGTTTGCAAAGTTATATATTTATGGTTGTTGTTTAGTCGCTAAGTTGTGTCCGACTCTTTTGCAACCCTATGGACAGGAGCCCAACAGACTCCTCTCTCCATGGGATTTCCCAGGCAAAAATACTGGAGTGGGCTGCCATTTCCTTTTCCTGGGGATCTTCCCTACCCGAGATCAAACCTGCAGCTCTGGCATTGCAGGTAGATTCTTTACCGCTGAGCCATCTGGTTCTGGTTGATTTATCACAAAAGTGATATGCAAATACATGGGGTAAGATGAATGAACTAACCATTATCATCATCGTCACCACCTCACATCTAGCCTTGGATGTGTTAACTCCCTACATAGCTGTCATGCAGAGTATAACCTGTTAAATGGGATTTCTATTTGTCAAATAGCGGTGATCTATCAGAGTAGACATTTTCTTGAGTTCAGGCTATCAAATCACGAACTGTGTGGTCCAACTATCAGTAGGTGCATTTGAACTAGGATGTAACTCACATAAATGTTGAATCAGAGTAGTATTCACTGAGTCTTAAATATTGTTATTTGTCATCAGCCAAAAGGAACATATTTGCCAAACTATATTGCTGGCTCATCTATTCAGTTACTCAGCTTCTGGTGGAAACTACTGTTTGTTTCAAAGATCAGAAATTTTCTTCCCCCATGGTGAAAACAGAGTATTATTTACAGGAGAAATTTAGAAAAATATAGCAAATAATATTGCTAAAAGTACTTTCAGATATGAAGCTAGAGATTTGGAAACTCAAGTGAGAAGCTAAGCTAAAATTATCACCTTGAGTTACACAATTTTTCTACTTTTTAATAGTTCAGATAGTTGAAAAACCTGTGGAGGAGGGGTGTGAAGTTTGAAGGTTATCACTAAATAACAACTGTATTTTATGAATTTTAAATTAGTTCTTAGTTTTTTTTTTTTCTTTTAAAATTAAAGTTAAAAAACTGGTCATATTTCAAAACCCAAACACTGTTTCTTATACCCAGATTTTCTTAATGGAACTTTTAAAGAGATCACAGAATTGGAAGTAATTCTGGGATTTGACTGCAACGATCTTACTGGTGACCCAGGCAAAAGGAGAGGGCATTCAAGATAACAGCCAGAAAACCCAAGTATTAGTCCCAGATTTTTCCACAGGAAAACATCTTACTCAACTCACACCTTCCATGGTGCATTAAAGAGCAAGCCAAAACCAGCAAAATATCTGTGTAACTATGATTAAAAGATCAAAGCTACTGGAAGTATTATTTAACGACTCGATGTAAAAAATGCTACTACTGATGGAATTCAGGATCTGGAGAGAGATAATCAAGAGCAATCAAGGATATAAATTGTTCACATGATGTGAAAATTTGTAGTCATTGATAGAATGCCACTTTTAAAATAGCTTCACTGTCGATTTTTAGTGAAATGACTTCGAAGAGGTTCTATTCGGTATCCAGTCTGACCTTGCTTACTGCAGCAGTTCTCTAGTATCCTTGCCAGATACTTTTCGTCTTCCTAAGATTTAAGGATTTCTAGTGACGGGCAGTCAGAGTATTAAGCACTTGCTTGAAGCCAGCTCCAAGGGATTCAGTGACCTTGAATTCTTCACTACCCCAAGGTGACCCAACACTGCATTGCATGAACTCGCTGATAAAATGAAACACACAGTTTAACCTTCAGACGTTTCTTTGGCAGTGCAAATATGATCTGGCTGACTACCTTTCCAGGGTCCTCTTAAAGTAACAAAGTAGATCCTGGATATCCCAGCCAGGCCCATTTAATTGGTTTACTTTTTCACGCTTTTCAGACTCCATTAAGCTCCATCCTCTCTGTATCAGTTTACAAGTCTCCACCTCTGCTGCTCAACCAGGCACTTTGTCCACGATCAAACACAGCGCTTCTTGAACACCCGCATTTTAGCACTTCAGGCTCAAACTCTGATTATACACATTGGGAGAGCCTACCCAATGAATGAAAGGCCAATCTAGCCATTAGCAGTGGAGACGCGATGCTGAGGCGGTCGGAACCGCAGCCGGTCACTTTCCCCATGCTTCCCCAGCGCCTCCAGGACAAGAAACCGAAAGGATGGGCGGGGCCTGTCGATACCCTTAAGGCCTCCGCGGGCCGACGGCCTCCAGGTTTCCCAGCAAGCTCCGGGACAGAGGAGGTGGGGAAAGGAGGTCATCGCGCCTGCGCGCTAGTAGGTGTGACCCGGGTGGGAAAGCCCTCGGCGTCCGCCATTTTGGCTGCCTCTGTCGGTCTGTTCAGTTACCACGTGAACCGCCGACGGAGACCCGTTGGGGGGGGGGAGGCGGCGGCAGTGTTAAGTGAGAAAGGAAAAAAAGACTACGAGGGGAAGGGGGTGTCGGGGTTGGGCGACGCGGTGACACCTGAAGCCTGGTGGCGGCGGTGGATCCGGGCAATCAAGGCTGAAGCAGCCAGGACGACGGCGGCGGCGGCGGCCGGACAAACAGGCTGACCGAGCCGGGCGGTGGCGGGAGCAGCGGGAGGAGCCGGAACGATGCCGGCCGTGAGCCTCCCGCCCAAGGAGAACGCTCTCTTCAAGCGGATCCTGGTAAGTGTGAGGCTCCGGGCAGGCAGCGAGGAGGATTTAGCCGGTACACGGGCCTGTCACCCCTAACCTCGGCCCACCGGGCACCGGGCCACCCCCGCCCGGGACCCCGCCTTCGTACTCCTAGTCAGGCTGAATGCACTCCTTCGTCCCTTCCTTGAGGTTCCCTCTACGGCCCGCGCGCCCGGGACCACAGGTTTCCTCCTCCCTGTCCCCACGCTCCGAAGGCCGTGGTTCCGGAGTAGGCCCCTTGCTCCCAGCTTCTAGACGACCGGTTCTCATTCGTCCCGAGCGAAGGGAGGAGAGGCCTGCTTTCAGCAGGGAGCCGGGCGACAGGGGCAGGAGCGGCGGCCCGGCTGGTGTGGGAACGCTGCCGGCAGGCCAGGGTGGCACCCTTGGAAGGAACAGGTGGTGCGGATGCCGCACCGCTCATTCATTGCCCAAGCGCGGCTCTCCCTCCATGGTCCGTCCCTCCCTCTTACTCTCCTCTTGGGATTCACCTGTCCCCGCCCGACTCGGGGTCACTGATTGACCTGGGAGGAGGGAAGGAAGAAAGGCGTTCAGAAGGGGAGAGGAAGCTTTCTAAACGACTACCCTGGTAGTCAGTAGGGATGCTTGCGTCTCCAGCTTCTTAGCCTCTCTCGTTCCCTCATTCTGGAGTAGGGAAGAGACATTTATTTCTTAGTTTCCGAGCGGGAAACAGCCCCACCTCATCACCCTCCTTGGAGGTGGGGCCCATTGCGAGGGGGCGGTCCAGTAGGAAGTGAAAAGTTGAGAGCTTTTAGTTGAGAAGTTCTAGACAAGGGTTTCTTATAGACTGAAGTGTGTTAACTTCACTTAAGCTTTTAGTTGAGAAGTTCTAGACAAGGGTTTCTTATAGACTGAAGTGTGTTAACTTCACGGATGCAAGAAATTAGCAGAGAAAAGAGAATATAAGAACTTTTGAAATGGATCTTTTTGACGGTAGCTTAGGCTCGATAATTTCCTGCATTTCAGATATGTGCAGTTTGCATTGTTTTTTTTTTTTAATACATTAATAAGATGATGTTTGGAGCGACTGTTTACGTTGTAGAATGTCTTGTAGCTTAAGTGCTATAATTAACACTCTGTAGCACGCTTTTGTTTGGCTGAGTGGGTTGCCGCTTTCATGCAGACATTTCTTTGAAAGAATTAACTACGTTTACCAAACTGCCAAACTGCAGCCTGTCAGGCTGAAATCCATGGGGTCGCAAATAGTCGGACACGACTTAGAGACTGAGCAACAACAACCAAACTTAAGTCTTAAAATTTGGAGTATGTGTTGCTAAAGTGTTAGTGTTTTCCTTTTGCAATTTAAGTGTATTTCGTTTGTTTGAAAAGTATAACGACTCCAAGGACCCGGGTTTTCTAGACCCATGTTGAACTAACTTTGGTTTTACAGAAACATCCATTTGCCTATAGATTTAGTCATTAAGTATGGAAACGCATGTAAGAAAGTTACATCCAATACGGTGTAACTCTTAGTTACCTTATGCCAATTTTTTTGTTTTTAGACTAATGGAGTGTATGTAGGACTGTATCACTATTTCACCAGAAGTTTATTTTTATATATTTTAAAGGAGTAATTGGTGTGTAGGTTCGACTGTGACATAGTTTTAGGATAGTAGTTTGTCGTTAATCTTCCTCCCCAATTCTACTTTTAAAAAATTCAAGTTGAAAAGTTGAGAGGAGTACAAGGAGCCCTTGTAAATTCTGTAAACATTTAACATTTTGCCAGATTTGCTTTTTCTCTGTCCTCACACATATACAAGAGTTAAAAGGAAATTGCTGGTCTGATCTTCATCCCTACATGCTTCAGCAAAGCATCCTCTTAGAGTAAGGATATCATTTTGTATAACCATAATAATATTAATAATCACTCCCTGATATTGTCTAATATCCAGTTTATTAAATTTTCCTAATTGTTAGGGCAGCACTTAAAAAAAAAACTTAGTTTGAGCTTGACTGTAGAGTTGCACATAATTTAAAAAAATAATAGATTACCTTGTACCCTTTATCCAGTTTCCCCACTGCTAATGCTTTGCAAAGCCATAGTTCAATATCATAACGTTGATACAATCTGCCAGTCTTATTCAGGTTTCTCCATTTTACTTGTACTAATTTGTGTGTATATTTAGTTCTTTGCAGTGTTGCCACACGTGTAGATTACATAACCATCATTACAGTCAACATACAGAACAGTTCCACGAGCACAAGGATCCCTCTGTTGCCGTTTCAGAACTGCACTCTCTCCTGTTCCTCCCATCTCCTCTAACCTGAGACTGGCAACCACCACTAATCTGTTCTCTGTTTTTATAATTTGGTCATTTGAAGAATGTTTACTGAAAAGAGTCATACTGTACATGACTTTTTAGGATTAGCCTTTTGTGTGTGTGTAAGTAACCAGATTCCCTTGAGATTCATCCAGATTGTTGAGTGTATCAATAGTTTGTTCTTTTTAATTGCTGAGTAGAATTCTACGATGTGGATGTACCACAGTTTTCTTTACAGTTCATAGCATAACAGTTTTTGATTAAACATCTTAAACTTAAAAAGAAAATTATTTGGTGATAGTGGAGGAAGTCCCTTAAATTCATTGCTAAAATCAAGGTGCTAAAGGGCTTCTTGTTATAAAGTGTATGCAGAGGAAGTGTAAAAATCATTAAATGAAACGGAATATAATTTCCTTATTGTTTTCTTACATTAAAAATGAAAATATCACTAACCGAAGTGTGGTTAGTATTTGCTCTTACTAAGTTGTTTCTGCTTCTTCAGTACTTGTAGTAGTTACTGCTTTTGATTTCAACGCCTGCCCCCCTCCCCCCAAAAGTTTGCATACCTTGTAATCAAGTGTTGCAGGGTTAGTAACTGTTAAATCCTTCCATTAGCATTCAGTTTCTCAGCTAGTGCTTTGTTGTATCCTGCTTATTCGTAGTAAAGTTGTATAAGAATGAAATTAGTTTGTATTTTTTAAAAATTTGAAACACTGATTTCAAAATAATGAAGTATGTTTTGACTTAATTTTTCAAAAGAAACCTGGTTTACACGTTGGTGTGTAAAAAAATTTCAGAATTTCTGTAGTGGATTTTCCTGGCTTGTTCTAGTCTAGTTGGTATCTGAAATTCAATTTTGTTGCATATTTGGTCCATCTTTTCCCCCCATTTTACTCTGCTGTGTTCTGAAATGCTAAAGCCCTGCCATGAGTTGGTCAAAATGTCTGCAAAATATGTCTTAATTTGTCTACAGAAGAAACAGGTGATGAATTTAACGTGATATTATGTGGGAGTTTAAAGAATAGTTATTTGTGTTTGCCAGAGGTGTTTTGTTGTTGTTGTAATTACATACCATTTTAACACTTTGGAAAACTGAGTTATTAGCAAATGTGTATTTGCCTACTCATGATGCTATTTGTTTATCTAAATAGTTTGAGGGGCATTACCAGATCTTTACACGACTTTCTTGGGATATAGCTTAAGCGTAGGAATAATGAGATTGCCAGGGTAGAGTGAAATCCACACCTTTTTAGATTTTAGCCCACTTGGAAAAGTCGTTGGACATACCCTAATACCTTGCAGTGAAGCTAGTTTGTTGACTGTTAGTGCCTTTGCTTTATTTTCTCTTCTCTTTAGATGTTAGTGTGAACTGTAAGAAAAAAAAAATCTTAAGTTCGAAGTACTTAAAATATGTACAGCATTAATCTATTTTTGGACTATAGCCTGAATGATTTATGTCTTTAGTTAAAAGTCTAATGGATAAAATTTTTCTTTCCTAGAAAAGTGGTAAGAGAAGTTAGCATAGCATGGTGATAATATTTGCAATTTATTGGAAGCTTACTCTTTGTATTGGGCACTGGAACTTCCCTGTGATGATAGAAATGTTCTGTATCTGTTCTATCCATTATCATAGCCATTAACCATTTGTGGCTGTTGTACACTTGAAATATGGCTAGTGTGGTTGAGGAACTGAGTTATTAATTTTAATTAATTTAAATTCACATAGCCACAGTGAACAGTGAGTGCACTTGTAGAATCCTTCTCTAGTCTCAAAGCATTTCAAGATAGGGACATGTTTATTAAGGAACACACTAAGATTAAAGTTAACAGCTAGTGTAAGGAATGAAACTTTTTTCAGGGCACTTATACTACACCCATCTAGTTCTTTATTAGTTAAAAGGAGTTTTAATAATTGTTGGTGGCTACACATGTTGTGGGTACCTAAAATATTGTAGGTAAATTATTTCATTTTAGTTATTGCTTTTGGAAAAAGTGCTGTTTCTACAGTTAATGATATGTAGGTTGGATTGAGTTGCACATGAACTAAATTAAAATTAGGAATTGTTAACAAGGAGATTTCCATATGCACATGGGAAGGTCAACTGACTTTAATTTCTGTGTGACAATAATAGTTTGGCAACTGAGTGTGGATAGTAACCTTGAAATTTGCTTTAATATACTTTGCCTGTACTGTATATGTTTAGAATATAATGAAAACAAAAAATTAATACAAAGTTTTAGCTGTTCTGAAGTCCCCTTTCTTCTGTATACAGTAGGTAATCAAACGTTTGAACTAGAATGAATTTGTTTAAAGGTGAATTAGGAAATGAAATGCAGTTTTGCATAACTATATTCTTAATAAACACTATATTCTTAACAGGCACAACATACTTTTAAAGTTTTTTGGTTTTTTTTAATGCTTTTAATAAAAAGTCTAAAAAGTCTTATGAGAAGAAAAAACTGATAATGTTGTAAATTCACTAATTTGTTTTCTTTTAACTATCCTAAATTCTTACTGGAATGGGTGTAGGGTGAACACACACATAAGTATATGTCTTTATGTGAATTGACAAAGCATATATATTTTTAAATGCTTTATTGTTTTAGAAACATGAAATATTTAAGAAATGATGCTTTTGGGTTAAGAGAGTAGATTATAATACTTGTTTGTGCAGATATTTGGGGAATAGAGTATTCGGGTTTTAAAAAAAATGAATGACTACATTTTAGTTTTCGATTGTAATAGACAACACTATATGTGTAGAAAAGCAGACAAAAGCTAATAGGAACCTGAATTTAATGTTCGATTCTGTGAGTATTTCAAAGCCTTGCAGTCTTGAACCTTTACTGGGGATTATACAAACTAAGTTATTTGATGATAAAGAGTTGCCATTCCAACTGTTAACTTTGAAGACTGGTTAAAAGCAGTTTCCACAGAGGCAGACATGGGTGCTCTGTTTGATTGATGGACAGGAAAGCTATTGGCCAACTGGCTTTAACAGAAGGGATCTCTTTGTTTAGTGTGCATTCTTGTTTCCTTGAATATTTCTGCTTCTGATAATGCATTTCTTAGAAAGCATTGATTCAAATTTATTTTCTTTGTTCATAAAAGTGCTTTTGGACATAAAAAGCTAGGTTATAGAAGGGATCATATACAGAGGCTGTTTGTTCAGAATTTTGTCCTCCAGATACCTGCATGGCTCATTTCTTCTCTTATTTCTTTTATTGATAGAATTCTGCTCAGATATTCTCTAAATGTTATATTGCGGCCTTCCTTGACCAAAAGCCCTCTTCAACTCATCTGTGTATTTTCTTCCTTGCTGTATTTTTCTCCTTATCATTATTTGACATATCTGATATGTGTGTGTGTGTGTGTGTGTATACACACATATATATATATACAAGAAATTTATCACATGTCTTCTATAATTAAGATGTAGGTTTTATGAGAATAGGGACTTTGTTAATCAGTACATATTTTTGCATGAAGTGAGCGTGAAGACAGTGACTACAGGGCAAGAGAGAGAAATCTTTATCTTTGGATTTTGTGCTTGCGTAAAGGTTTTTGGAGAAGGGAGTTAACCTGGGCCTTGGCATTGTAGAATAGAGTATTATATGAGGTAATTGTAGGACATCAGGCAGAACCTGTATTACTTGGTAAAGCCTTGGAAGTTGTATTTATGAATGAATCATAGTATTAGGTTTGTTTACATGGCCTTTCTCCCATCACAAAAGCACAAGAGAAAATTTTTATTGTTTCTTTTTTGGTTACGTTAGCATTGGAGGGAAAATGGTACCTGGATTAAATGAGGATGTTTATCATGTGGACCCTGTTGGGTGAGTCATCTGTAGTTTCATAAAGCTCTAAAACTGATTCTGATAAAGTCAGGGTTGAGGACCAGTGTATATGATATTATGAGACAGGAATATAAAATGTTAGAAGGGAGAACATTTGTAATGTAGAGTTGCTTTGTAGGTGTTTTTTAGAAAACTTAAAAATCAAATTGAATTCTTGGAGTTTGAGAAAGGCTTGCTGGCAAGCTGGTGTGGCAGAGCAAGCCGTTTAATCAGTGAGCCTAGCCAACTGTCAGCATTCACATCTAAATGTTAATACAACTCTGCTGTCTGTTAGTAGGCAATAGCCCTACTGAAAAGAGAAAAACTTAAGATTTTTAGTGAAAAATGATCTCAGAAATAATGTCAGTTGCTGGTGTTGATGGTAAGAAGAACAAGTGGAGATTCAAAAGTGATGGTCCTTAGTGTATATAGTAGAATATGGAGGGAAGGAAAACCTTATTCTTGACTTCAGGGAATTTCCTTGGAATGTCAGCAGTGCATTTACATTTAAGCTGTTTTAAGATGCATGCTGTACAAACTTGTATTAAAGTTGTAACTTAAAAAACAAAACAAAACTAGTTTGATGTGTTGTATGTGATTCCCCCACCCCTGTCCGTGGGTAAGGTATGAATTGTATTTTTACTACTTAATTTGAAACTAAAATAATTCCATTATTATAGAATTAATCCATTATAGATTAATAAAAGCAATTTTTTTGGCTATTTAAAAGTAAAATATAAATTGAAATATAGAAATAACTGATGGTGATGTTAGTGTTTTTGTTACCTTATATGCTGTATTCCACTGAGATTTTCTTTCATAAGTAAAATAATATGAACACATTTTCAGTTGAGATCCTTTGAAATTTCACCTAAAACCTCCTGAGACAATTACAATCTTGTTTGATAATTTTAATCTTAAAGATTTTTTTTTTATAGAGGAGATAGTTGAACTTTCTGTGTGTAATCTGTAAGAGGTGTTTTATCTGATAGTGTGTGAAAGGAGAAATGAAAGTTTACTTTTAAGAATATAGACCTGGGGGAAAAAAGTCCCTGGAGTTGGTTGTGTGCTTCCATACATGGTGGTGGTTCTGATTTAAGAAAAAAAATTTTCTCCTATGTTAATGGCTTTCAGTTAATATGGTATCCTGTTTTTCACCTTTGGTTATCAGTGCTTTGGAACTAAGAATCTTTAAGAAAGGGAAAATGTAGTAACTTGGCATTTATTGCTCATCTATTTTGAGCTAGATTCTGCGCTAGGCTTCCCCCCAACCCCATATTAGCTGATCTAAACCTTGTTTTACTCTTTTGAGGAAATTGTAATAAGTATAAACAATACTTACGATTGTGTTATTTAAAGTATATTTCTAATTGCTTTATATATAGCCAGTTGTGCTATATCAGGACATAAGTTCTTGAAAGTCAGTGCATTATGCAATTGCTGACTAAAATCAGGTAATAACCCACAGAGCTTGTGGGAAAAATAGAATTGGGCCACAACAATTAAAAAATTCATTGATAACAAATTAGAAACCAAGATAAGAACCTAATAAAACTGAGAGCACAGTTTTACATATGTAAAATGGCTAACAATGTAAATACTGTAATACAAATACTGCCTTTTGGAAGTTTACTTGTAGAAGTGGGTGTCAAGTATTGCAGCTGGTGAATTACTGTGAAGTGATGGAAGGAAAGTTACCTTAAATCTCAGAGAAAGTTGTAACACCAGAGGTGGATGGCTGTGACTGGTAACCCACGAGATGAATTGAGGGGGCTTAGATGTCTGAGGTGTGTGTCAGTGCTGTGCATGCCTATTTGGCTCATTTCAGCTAAGTGCAGTTTTCTGATTCAACTACTATTTCTGGTAGACAAATCCTACAGATCAGATCAGATCAGATCAGTCGCTCAGTCCTGTCCGACTCTTTGCGACCCCATGAATCGAAGCACACCAGGCCTCCCTGTCCTTCCCCCAATCCCTCCCACCATCAGAGTCTTTTCTAATGAGTCAACTCTTCACATGAGGTGGAGAGTTTCAGCTGGAGTTTCAGCTTCAGCATCATTCCTTCCAAAGAAATCCCAGGGCTGATCACCTTCAGAATGGACTGGTTGGATCTCCTTGCAGTCCAAGGGACTCTCAACAGTCTTCTCCAACACCACAGTCCAAGCATCAATTCTTCGGCGCTCAGCCTTCTTCACAGTCCAACTCTCACATCCATACACGACCACAGGAAAAACCACAGCCTTGACTAGACGAACCTTTGTTGGCAAAGTAATGTCTCTGCTTTTGAATATGCTATCTAGGTTGGTCATAACTTTCCTTCCAAGGAGTAAGCGTCTTTTAATTTCATGGCTACAGTCACCATCTGTAGTGATTTTGGAGCCCAGAAAAATAAAGTCTGACATTGTTTCCACTGTTTCCCCATCTATTTCCCATGAAGTGATGGGACCGGATGCCATGATCTTCATTTTCTGAATGTTGAGCTTTAAGCCAACTTTTTCACTCTCCACTTTCACTTTCATCAAGAGGCTTTTTAGTGCCTCTTCACTTTCTGCCATAAGGGTGGTGTCATCTGCATATCTGAGGTTATTAATATTTTTCCTCGGCAATCTTGATTCCAGCTTGTGTTTCTTCCAGTCCAGCGTTTCTCATGATGTACTCTGCATATAAGTTAAATAAACAGGGTGACAATATACAGCCTTGATGTACTCCTTTTCCTATTTGGAACCAGTCTGTTGTTCCATGTCCAGTTCTAACTGTTGCTTCCTGACCTGCATACAGATTTCTCAAGAGGTAGATCATGTGGTCTGGTATTCCCATCTCTTTCAGAATTTTCCACAGTTTATTGTGATCCACACAGTCAAAGGCTTTGGCATAGTCAAGAAAGCAGAAATAGATGTTTTTCTGGAGCTCTCTTGCTTTTTCCATGATCCAGCAGATGTTGGCAATTTGATCTCTGGTTCCTCTGCCTTTTCTAAATCCAGCTTGCACATCAGGAAGTTCACGGTTCACATATTGCTGAAGCCTGGCTTGGAGAATTTTGAGCATTACTTTCCTAGCGTGTGAGATGAGTACAATTGTGCGGTAGTTTGAGCATTCTTTGGCATTGCCTTTCTTTGGGATTGGAATGAAAACTGACCTTTTCCAGTCCTGTGGCCACTGCTGAGTTTTCCAAATTTGCTGGCATATTGAGTGCAGCACTTTCACAGCATCATCTTTCAGGATTTGGAATAGCTCCACTGGAATTCCATCACCTCCACTAGCTTTGTTCGTAGTGATGCTTTCTAAGGCCCACTTGACTTCCCATTCCAGGATGTCTGGCTCTAGGTCAGTGATCACACCATCGTGATTATCTGGGTCGTGAAGCTCTTTTTTGTACAGTTCTGTGTATTCTTGCCATCTCTAATTTAGTGTGCTCAAAATGCCTGTAAGTATCAATCGTGTTGGAGCAAATATGTATTTTCAAAACTAGTATTCTGGAAGTGGCCGAACGTGAACTTAGAGATCACACAGCCTGGGTCTGAGTAGCTCTTCCTTCACTATGCTGTTCGTCATTTACTAAACCAGAACATCTTGCATCTAGTACCTGAGATCGGAGAAGGCAACGGCACCCCACTCCAGTACTCTTGCCTGGAGAATCCCAGGGACGGCGGAGCCTGGTAGGCTGCAGTCCATGGGGTTGCGAACAGTCAGAGACGACTGAGCGACTTCCCTTTGACTTTTCACTTTTGTGCATTGGAGAAGGAAATGGCAACCCACTCCAGTGTTCTTGCCTGGAGAATCCCAGGAACGGCGGAGCCTGGTGGGTTGCCGTCTATGGGGTCGCACACAGTCGGAGACGACTGAAGCGACTTAGCAGCAAACCAGAACTTCTTGCATCAAGTACCTGAGATAGTGTCACATTTGTTGCCAACTTAGTTGCCATTGCCATTAAATAGACTTAAACTTCTTCAGACATTTTCTTTGTTCGAAGAAGCTTTGTACCCAGAATATCAAAAGTTTCAGGCTAATTCCTTCTAAAGATTTTTGAAAACGGGTGGCTAAGTAACACTTTTAAAGCAGGAAATAAAATATTACATGTTTCTTCAATTTGTGTTTTAAGATGATGGGTTTTAATCCTGACTGCTTTACTTTATCTTTTATGCTTTTTAAGCGTTAGTTTGTAAATCTGAGTAAAAAGAGAAAAACAGTATTTTTCTGTCCTACTTTACTGGTCAGGTAGTGAGATATGTATAAAAGTCTTTGGTAAGTGCTAAAGCGTATGTGTTAGTAAATGTATAATATAGGTATAGTCTGAAAGATGTTACCTTTTCCACTGAATTGACCTTATCTTGGTTTTATGTTACTTATTTTGTAATTTTTTAAAATATTTTTATTTTGTTTTGTATACTTTTTGGTTTTTAAGGCGGTTTATATTTTTGTTTTAGTGAGTTACTTTTATATTTATACTTTTAAAAATTCCTGGGAATTTCCCTGGCAGTCCAGCTGACTCTGGACTCCAGTCCTTGGCAGTTCAGAGTCAACTCTTTTACGCTCTGGGCCCAGGTTTGATCCCTCAAGCTGCAGGTGTGGCCAAAAAAAAAAAAAAATTCTTTTAGTTCTCTTTTTTCTTATGTAGGCGTGTGGAGGGGAGGGAATTTTATGCTGTGATTATTAACGTGTGAATGAACTTCCTTTACTCAATTTTTTTTCTAGTCTCTTTTCCTTTGACTTTATTACTTGTGAGAACATGCCATTTTATGTATATTCTACTCTCATCAATACCTTTGTTTTAGATTTAATTCTATAAATAGAGTTAATATTAAGTGACTGACCTTTTTCTGAAGTTTTATTGTCTCTTGGCTGGATGAAACTTACTGTTTAGTAGAGATTCCTCAACCCCGCTTGTGGAAACCTTTTAAGGGCTTAGATGTTAAAAGTGCTTTCCTGCCGTCTTGATGTTTGAAGGATAGCTTGACTCTCATATTCTTAGATTTCTTAAAAATGACTGCCCTGCCATTGTCTTGTTTATATGTTGCTGATGCCAACCTGGTTTTCTTTTCTTTGTTGATGATGTGGTCTTTTTTGAAGATGTGAATTTTTCTTTATCTGTAAAATTGAATTATTTTACTTAGTTATGTCTCTGTGTTGACTATTCTAGATAAATTTTCCCTGGTATGTGTTTTCAGATTGTAGATTGATGTTTTCTTTGAGTCAGTAATTATAGTTTTGAATATTAGTTCAAATATTAGTTCAGCTGTTTCATTCTTCAGTGACCTTTGCTTATTGGATCTTTGCATCTCTTTTATATTGTTTCCTTCAGTTCTTTTATATTGTATATCTTATAATTTAGTCTTCATTTCTGAGATGGTTTTGTGGTTTTTTTTTTTTTTTCTATTTTAAATTCACTTTTTTCATGTTATTTAAACTTTTTATTCACTCTATTTAAAATTTTGAGTATTTGATTTGAGATGTTCTTTTATGTCTGCATCTGTTTTTTTAGTTATTTCTTATTTGTGATGGAGTGTTACATCTTTCCTTATAGCAATAGAACTATAAAATATAGTTTTATTGCTATAGTTTTCGATGTGTTTTCATCTGCCCAAATTTTTCACTTTTAAAAATTCTGTGTAAGTAATTTGGTATGGATGCTGAGTTCTTTTTTTCTCTTCAGGTTATTTGTGATGGGTTTTGCTGTACCAGCAATACAGACAGTTTTATTTTGGGGTGAGGTTGGGTGGTTTCTTCAGTCTCTTAGTTCAGGAATACCCTCTTTGTTGCTGTAGTCAAATGCAGTTTTTAAAATAAGTCCTCTCGGGACTTCCCCTGGTGATCCAGTGGTAAAGAATTTGCCCTCCAGTGCAGTGGGCTTGGGTTGATACCTGGTTGGGGAACTAAGATCCCACATGCCACAGGGCAACTAAACCCATTTGCCACAACTAAAGAAATGTGCTGCAATGAAGACCAACCACGGCCTAAATAGCAGAAACTATCAAACTATTAAAAAAATAATAAATAAAAATGAACTGAGTCCCCCTCCCCCGTGTCCTGTGCTGACTTAGCAGGGCCTCTGTCTTTAGTGCTCTCTCGCCATCCAGCTTTCACGCGACAGTCCCTCCTTTCGAGGTGGCTCCTGCTCCAAAGCTGTGCCCTACTGAACCTGTCACCTTTGCTCCTACAGACTTTTTGAGCCTCTGCATTTTGACTCCCCAGTAGTCATTGCCCTCATCCATCATGTCTGTCAGTACTTCCTTTGGACTTCTTACTTGGGTGAATCCTAGTTAATATAACCCATATTCAGTGGCCACTAGGACCCTGCTATATTCTTTTGGACATCTCCTTTTGAAACTTGGAGCTCTGGTCGTGAATGTTTATGCACTTATATGTAAGTTAGCAGAGTTCCAAAGAATAGCAAGAAGAGATTAGAAAGCCTTCTTCAGCGATCAATGCAAAGATAGAGAGGAAAACAACAGAATGGGAAAGACTAGAGATCTCTTCAAGAAAATCAGAGATACCAAAGGAACATTTCATGCAAAGATGGGCTCGATAAAGGACAGAAATGGTATGGACCTAACAGAAGCAGAAGATATTAAGAAGAGATGGCAAGAATACACAGAAGAACTGTACAAAAAAGAGCTTCACGACCCAGATAATCACGATGGTGTGATCACTGACCTAGAGCCAGACATCCTGGAATGGGAAGTCAAGTGGGCCTTAGAAAGCATCACTACGAACAAAGCTAGTGGAGGTGATGGAATTCCAGTGGAGCTATTCCAAATCCTGAAAGATGATGCTGTGAAAGTGCTGCACTCAATATGCCAGCAAATTTGGAAAACTCAGCAGTGGCCACAGGACTGGAAAAGGTCAGTTTTCATTCCAATCCCAAAGAAAGGCAATGCCAAAGAATGCTCAAACTACCGCACAATTGTACTCATCTCACACGCTAGGAAAGTAATGCTCAAAATTCTCCAAGCCAGGCTTCAGCAATATGTGAACCGTGAACTTCCTGATGTGCAAGCTGGATTTAGAAAAGGCAGAGGAACCAGAGATCAAATTGCCAACATCTGCTGGATCATGGAAAAAGCAAGAGAGCTCCAGAAAAACATCTATTTCTGCTTTCTTGACTATGCCAAAGCCTTTGACTGTGTGGATCACAATAAACTGTGGAAAATTCTGAAAGAGATGGGAATACCAGACCACCTGATCTGCCTCTTGAGAAATCTGTATGCAGGTCAGGAAGCAACAGTTAGAACTGGACATGGAACAACAGACTGGTTCCAAATAGGAAAAGGAGTACATCAAGGCTGTATATTGTCACCCTGTTTATTTAACTTATATGCAGAGTACATCATGAGAAACACTGGACTGGAAGAAACACAAGCTTGAATCAAGATTGCTGGGAGAAATATCAATAACCTCAGATATGCAGATGACACCACCCTTATGACAGAAAGTGAAGAGGAACTAAAGGGCCTCTTGATGAAAGTGAAAGTGGAGAGTGAAAAAGTTGGCTTAAAGCTCAACATTCAGAAAATGAAGATCATGGCATCCGGTCCCATCACTTCATGGGAAATAGATGGGGAAACAGTGGAAACAATGTCAGACTTTATTTTTCTGGGCTCCAAAATCACTACAGATGGTGACTGTAGCCATGAAATTAAAAGACGCTTACTCCTTGGAAGGAAGGTTATGACTAACCTAGATAGCATATTCAAAAGCAGAGACATTACTTTGCCAACAAAGGTTCGTCTAGTCAAGGCTGTGGTTTTTCCTGTGGTCGTGTATGGATGTGAGAGTTGGACTGTGAAGAAGGCTGAGCGCCGAAGAATTGATGCTTGGACTGTGGTGTTGGAGAAGACTGTTGAGAGTCCCTTGGACTGCAAGGAGATCCAACCAGTCCATTCTGAAGGTGATCAGCCCTGGGATTTCTTTGGAAGGAGTGATGCTGAAGCTGAAACTCCAGCTGAAACTCTCCACCTCATGTGAAAAGTTGACTCACTGGAAAAGACTCTGCTGCTGGGAGGGATTGGGGGCAGGAGGAAAAGGGGACGACAGAGGATGAGATGGCTGGATGGCATCACCGACTCAATGGACGTGAGTCTGAGTGAACTCCGGGAGTTGGTGATGGACAGGGAGGCCTGGCATGCTGCGATTCATGGGATTACAAAGAGTCGGGACACGACTGAGCGACTGATCTGATCTGATCTGATGTAAGTTAGCTTTTAGTTGTCTCATCTTGTAATGCTCTGGGTGATTTTATTTGCTTTCTTCCTTGTCCTGTATGTTTTTTATGAGGACTTTTGTAATGTTTAGAAATTAGGGGCCAGTCATTACCCTATAAATAACTCATTTCTGTTTTTATGTGTTATGCTGGAAAATAATAATGTTTGCTTTAAAATACTTTATAATTTACGTTTGTATAATTGAGTAATCACTTGTACTTCTCTTTTTGTGTCCCCATGACTACTCGATTGTTTTCCTTAAGCTTGTTGGGATTATTTTTCATTGAAATAATTAGATTCTATTAAATAGCTATGTTTTTTTCAGTAGTAGTGTATGGATGTGAGAGTTGGACTGTAAAGAAGTCTTAGTGCTGATTGATGCGTTTGAATTGTGCTGGAGAAGACTCTTGAGAGTCCCTTGGACAGCAAGATCAAACCAGTGAATCCTGAAGGAAATCAACCCTGAATACTCACTGGAAGGACTAATGCTGAAGCTGAAGCTCCAGTGCTTTTGGCCACCTGATGTGAAGAGCCTACTCACTGGAAAAGACCCTGATGCTGGGAAAGAGTGAGGGAAAGGGGAGGAGGCAACAGAGGATGAGAAGGTTGGATGGCATCATTGACTCAATGGATATGAGTTTGAGCAAGCTCCAGGAGATACTGAAGGACAGAGAAACCTGGTGTGCTGCAGTTCATGGGATCGCAAAGAGTCGGACACAACTTAGCAACTGAACGATTAAATAGCTGGCTCTTAATCATATGTATATACCTGGAGTTATTATTGAATTTTGTCCTGTCCCTAAACACTCACATTCATAGCAGAGTTCTACTCATATTAAGCAGGAATTCTAAAATTTTGTTCAATTTTCTTTTCTCAAGTGACATAATTTAATGCTGATGGGGAAAAAAAGAAAGGTAAGGGAAGTCTGGCATGTTTCACAATGCATTAACAGGATTATAGTATCTAGTGAGCAGGTGCTGATGGTCACATTCAGTTCTGCTGCTAGTAAGACCTTATCATTAATTTTAATTTCTAGACCCAAAACTTGGAGTGATGCAGACCAATGATGACTCCCTAATGCTGACACACTACAAAAATGCTGGTGTAAAGTTCTCACAGACCTTTTAATTCTATTCTGAGACTGTGTACTTGGTACTTTGGATTTTTGAAATGCTTTCTGTTTTGTGAAATACTGATTGTGAAATAAAAAAGTTTTTTTTTTTTAATTAAGCTACCCCATTTAAATTAATTTTTAAAAAAATTTTACTGGTTTTAATAAAATATACAAGTTTGGGAACAATATTGTATCCACCTCAGAGAATGGCACAAAATGTCAAAGGACTTAAAACTTGCATGTGAGAAACAGCGAAAAGAACAAAGATGTTTAGCTTGAATGAGAGAAAACTGAACTCTTACGGGCTAGAATCAGTAAACAGAAGCTAGAGGGATATAGAGTTTGGCTCAATACAACTAAAAACATTTCAGTTGAGTGAGCTGGTACCAACAAGAGTTCTGTGACCATTTGCATTAGATGACATTTATTACAGAAGTAGGACAAGATTCTGAAGGGGCTCAGCCCTGGGATTTCTTTGGAAGGACTGATGCTGAGGCTGAAACTCCAGTACTTTGGCCACCTCATGTGAAGAGTTAACTCATTGGAAAAGACTCTGATGCTGGGAGGGATTGGGGGCAGGAGGAGAAGGGGATGACAGGGGATGAGATGGCTGGATGGCATCATGGACTTGATGGACGTGAGTCTGAGTGAACTCTGGGAGTTGGTGATGGACAGGGAGGCCTGGCGTGCTGCGATTCATGGGGTCACAAAGAGTCGGACGCGACTGAGCAACTGAACTGACTGAACTGAGGACAAGATTATTTTTTAAAATAGTATAAAACCAGGAGGGGAAGAAATCATCCTTAAGTTTGTTTTCATGATTGTAATAGTCTGACAGAAACTGTAGGATATGAAAAGGATAGCATATTGTCTGTGAATGGAAGCTCCAACTAAAAGAATTAAAGGAAAGGGAGAATAAGGCAGTTTTTCAGAGATTAAAAACATTAAAAAAGTTAAAGTATACTTACTTACAGTGAGTCTGCCTGCAGTTCAGGAGGCCCAGGTTCGATTCCTATGTTGGGAAGATCCCCTGAGGAGGGAATGGCAGCGTACTCCAGTATTCTTGTCCAGAGAATTTCATGGACAGGGGAGCCTGGCAGGCTACAGTCCATGGGGTCACAAAGAGTTGGACACGGCTGAGCGACTAACACACACTGTTACCTACATACAGTGAAATGCACAGGATTTTAAGTGTATTGTTCTATTAGTTGTCTTTTTTTTTGTTTGTTTTGACACATCACAAACCATTGCAGCCTATGCCCGTTTTAAGATGTGTTGATAGAGCATTAACGTCACCTCAGAATAGAGACCTTGTTCCTCTTGATTGTGTATTTTAATTCAGTTTCTGCTTTCACATTTCTCTGTAATCAAGCTTTGTTGGGTCTAAGTATTTATTGTAAGCTAGAACTGACATTGTACTTTATCAACATTTTATTGAGTGCTTACTCGGATTCTTTATATGCATTTGTATTTCTCACCTTAACCCTGCAGGGTTGTTAATGTCCACATTTTGCAGGTGACACTGTTGAAGCGCTAATGAATTTAATTCAGCCAGTGATACGCAACTGTTAAGTGCTAAGAATTGAACTCTAGACTGTAGAGCAGTGTTGTCCAATAGAATTTTTTGTGATGGAAATGTTCTATATCTGAATTACTACTACGTTAGCCATTAGTCACATGTGGCTATTTGAACACCTGAGATGTGGTTAGCGTAGCTGAGGAGCTTTGCTGAAAATTACAAAATTTTTTTTAATACTAACTGATTAAGATGTTCAATAGCCATAGCTCTTGAGCGTATAGACTGCAGGTGCCCTTTCTGCACACTTTCCTGCTGTACAAAAGCAGGACTCCTAAGGTAGCTACAGGACACTGGCCCTGCCACGTGCCAGCCAGGCTCACATTAAGTTAATAAATAAATGTTTCTTGAATTGCTTTTAGCATATCTAAGGTTTGTTTTCTTTTTAACTTTTTAATTGTGAAAATTTCAAGCATATGAAAACAATGATTCTGTTTATTCTTTTTCATCTGTGACCCCTACCACCTGGATCATTTTGTCAAATCCCTGGCATCATTTCAAAATGGCTGACTTTTAAAGCTAAATTTTGCTTTTATTATTTAGCTTAACTTGAGGCTGAATTCCTTTTAAACAATTTTGAAAAAAATTGCACTGAAGAAAACAATGAAAAGGTATATTTAATACTAAAGAAGATTAATGTTAACATAATGTAATGCTTTCCTTGTGGCTCAGCTGGTAAAGAATCAGCCTGAAATGCTGGAGACCTGGGTTCAATCCCAGAGTAGGGAAGAGTCCCTGCAGAAGGGAAAGGCTACTCATTCCAGTATTCTGGCCTGGAGAATTCCATGCTTTGTGTAGTCCATGGGGTCCCAAAGAGTCGGACCCAACTGAGCGACTTGCACTTGCACTGTGTAATGTTAATGTCAAATCTAAATGGTATATATTTGTGTTACATATAATCTTAAGTCTTCTATTTTAAATCACCTAAATCATTATTTTCTTTTAACACAAATAGCCTAGATTCTTTTACTTGCCATGTCACATTCCCACATCTTTAGTCAGTTCAGTTCAGTTCAGTCGCTCAGTTGTGTCCGACTCTTTGGGACCCCATGAATCACAGCATGCCAGGCCTCTCTGTCCATCACCAACTCCCGGAGTTTACCCAAACTCATGTCTATCGAGTTGGTGATGCCATCCAGCCATCTCATCCTCTGTCATCCCCTTCTCCTCCTGCCCCCAGTCCCTCCCAGCATCATGGTCTTTTCCAGTGAGTCAACTCTTTGCATGAGGCGGCCCAAGTATTGGAGTTTCAGCTTTAGCATCAGTCCTTCCAATGAACACCCAGGACTGATCTCCTTTAGGATGGACTGGTTGGATCTCCTTACAGTCCAAGGAACTCTCAAGAGTCTTCTCCAACACCACAGTTCAAAAGCATCAATTCTTCGGCAGGGAACCTTTTTTTCCTGTAACAAGGGTTTGGAAAAAAAGGATGAACTTCCTGTTAGCAATAGGTCTGAACTTTTCACAGCTTATCCAACTATTTTATGTATATAAGTAGCCAACTGTTGTGGAGATTTCTTACCCTCCATATTCTTATTAGCAAAATTAGAAATGAGTTTTTAAAAGGGTTAGTGAAATAATTTTCTTGTTGTTGTTCAGTCACTCAGTCACATCCGGCTCTTTGTGACCCCTTGGACTGTAGCACACCAGGCTTCCCTGTCCTTCACCATCTCCTGAAGCTTGCTCAAATTCATGTCCATCGAGTCAGTGATGCCGTCCAACCATCTCATCCTCTGCCGTCCCCTTCTCCTCCTGCCTTCAATCTTTCCCAGCATCAGGGTCTTTTCTAATGAGTCAGTTCTTCGCATCAGGTGGCCAAAGTATTGGACCTTCAGCTTCAGCATCAGTCCTTCCAATGAATATTCAGGACTGATTTCTTTTAGGATTTGACTGGTTTGATCTCCTTGCAGTCCAAGGGACTCTCAAGAGTCTTCTCCAGCACCATAGTTCGAAAGCATCATTTCTTCAGTGCTCAGTCTTCTTTATGCTCCAGCTCTCACATCCATACATGACTACTAGAAAACCATAGCTTTGACTATATGGACCTTTGCCAGCAACATAATGTCTCTGCATTTTAATGTGCTGTCTAGGTTTGCTATAGCTTTTCTTCCAAGAAGCAAGCATCTTTTAATTTCATGGCTGCAGTCACCATCTGCAGTGATTTTGGAGCCCAAGAAAATAAAGTCTGTCAGTTTCCATTGTATTCCTGTTTATTTGCCATGAAGTGATGGGACTGGATGCCATGATCGTAGTTTTTTGAATGTTGAGCCAGCTTTTTCACTCTCTCTCCCCTTTCACCTTCATCAAGAGGCTCTTTAGTTCCTCTTTACTTTCTGCCATAAGGGTGGTGTCATCTTCATATCTGAGGTTATTCATATTTCTCCCAGCAATCTTGATTCCAGCATGAGCTTCATCCAGCCTGGCATTTTGTATGATGTACTCTGCGTATAAGTTAAATATACAACCTTGATGTACTCCTTTCTCAGCCTTGACATACTTTCCATATTATGACAAAAAAGTCTTAAAGTTGTGACTTTCAGATGCTATGATCTATTGGTATCAGTGCCTCAGCTGAGCTAAGGTGCTGATGGACAGAGCCAGAACACCTAGAGGGTTCCCTTCTGGGCAGGTTCTGCTCTTCCCTGGTGGCTCAGTGGTAAAGAATCTGCTTGCAATGCAGGAGACCGCCTGCAATCCAGGAGAAGCAGGTTTGGATCCCTGAGTTGGGAAGATCCCCTGGAGAAAGGCAGGGCAACCCACTCCCTGTATTCTTAACTGGGACGTTCCATGGACAGAGGAGCCTGGTGGGCTATAGTCCATGGAGTCGCAAGAGTTGAACACAACTGAGTGGCTAAATAACCACCAGTTTTTTTTTTTTAAACTTTACAATATTGTATTGGTTTTGCCATACATCAACATGAATCTGCCACAGGTATACACATGGACCCCATCCTGAACCCCCCTCCCTCCTCCCTCCCCATACCGTCCCTTTGGGTTGTCCCAGTGCACCAGTCCCAAGCATCCAGTATCATGCATTGAACCTGGACTGGCGACTCATTTCATATATGATATTATACGTGTTTCAATGCCATTCTCCCAAATCATCCCACCCTCTCCCTCTCTCACAGAGTCCAAAAGACTGTTCTATACATCAGTGTCTCTTTTGCTGTCTCGTATACAGGGTTATTGTTACCATCTTTCTAAATTCCATATATATGCGTTAGTATACTGTATTGGTGTTTTTCTTTCTGGCTTACTTCACTCTGTATGATAGGCTCCAGTTTCATCCACCTCATTAGAACTGATTCAAATGTATTCTTTTTAATGGCTGAGTAATACTCCATTGTGTATATGTACCACAGCTTTCTTACCCATTCATCTGCTGATGGACATCTAGGTTGCTTCCATGTCCTGGCTATTATAAACAGTGCTGCGATGAACATTGGGGTACACGTGTCTCTTTCCCTTCTGGTTTCCTCAGTGTGTATGCCCAGCAGTGGGATTGCTGGGTCATAAGGCAGTTCTGTTTCCAGTTTTTTAAGGAATCTCCACACTGTTCTCCATAGTGGCTATACTAGTTTGCATTCCCACCAACAGTGTAAGAGGGTTCCCTTTTCTCCACACCCTCTCCAGCATTTATTGCTTGTAGACTTTTGGATCACAGCCATTCTGACTGGTGTGAAATGGTACCTCATAGTGGTTTTTGATTTGCATTTCTCTGATAATGAGTGATGTTGAGCATCTTTTCATGTGTTTGTTAGCCATCTGTATGTCTTCTTTGGAGAAATGTCTGTTTAGTTCTTTGGCCCATTTTTTGATTGGGTCATCACCACCAGTTTTTAAAACTCTTTTCTGTTATCCAGATTAGATACATTTTATTGGTCTGTTTTTCCTGTACAATGATTCTTTCCAGTTATCTCCTTTCTAGTTTTGGGTCTATACAGTGAGTTCTGTCCTCATCTCCTCTAAGATGTTGCAAAGGGTTCACTAGTTAACTAGTTAACTTCTTCCAACATTTTCATAATAGCTAATTTAAAGTATTGAATAGAAGTCTCTGTATTTGTCTGGTTGATTTTTTTTTTTTTTCTATGCAAGTTGAGATTTTCCTGTTTCTTCAAATGCCACATAATCTTGGATTTTATCCTGGATGTTCTGAATATTAGTATCAGACTTTGGGTCTTGTTTTAAATCCTTTGGAGAATGTTAATTTTGTTTTAGCAAATCTGGTTAGATTCAGGCTGTAAGCCCCAACTATTTCTATGGACTGTAGTTCTTACATCAGTTCAGTTTTTAAAATCTTTGTGGTTCTATTGGCTCTGTCCTGCTTATGTGCCATCCAGTAGCTGGTCTGAGGCCTGCATGATCTATCTATTGTTTCAGTTCTCAAAGTCTTGTGTGTTGTGATCAGATCCATGCGTGTTTATGAACCCTGGAATCCGTAAACATCTTTATGAGATTGCTTTCCCCAGTTCCACCTCCTTTGAGATGTTTCTGATATTTTGTTTCCTTGGCTCCTTATCTCACCCTCTGACTAGAAAGCTGGGGTTCTCCTTATTTTGCTCTTCTGCATACTTTTGTGATCATGCCCATGTTTGGCTAGAAGTTTATCGATTTTATTGATCTTCTCAAAGAACCAGCATTTGGTTTCACTGATTTCCATTTTGTTTTTTCCTGTTTCATTATTTCTGTTCTTTTTACTTTTGTTTTTTCTGCTTGCTTTGAGTTTAATTTGCTCTTATGTTTCTAATTTCTTAAGGTAGAAGCTAAGATGATAATTGGAGATCTTTTAGAATACAGGTTTTTTCCCTGACTGCTTTCATAATTTTCTCTTTTGTCCTTATTTTTTAGCATTAGGATTGTGATGCGCCCCTTTTTTCTGCTTGCTTTTTGTTTTGTTTTGTTCTTTTCTTTCTTTCTTTTTTTTTTTTTTTAGTTCATCCTGCTTGGAGTTTGTTGAGATGATTTGTGGGTTTTTTGGGTTTAGAGTTTTTATCAAATTTGCAGTTTTTGATACTTTTCCCACTTTAGTTTTCTGTCCTCTTTTCTGACTTGTTACATGTATGTGCTAGGCCATTAGACCACTTGATATTGTGCCATCGGTAGGAGTTCTGTGTTCTGTCTCTCATTTTACTATTTCATCGTCCGTGTTGGATTGTTTCTGTTACATGTTTTCCAGTTCACGCAGCCACTGAAGTTCTCTGTCATGGTTTTGTTCACTGCACAAGTTTCAGGTTCACTACAGTGTTTAATATTTTAAGCCCATATCATTAACTTTTCATTTTCGATGCTATATTTTTTATTGTACAATCTCCATTCCTTAATAATTCCATTTCTCTATTGAGATTTCCTGTTTGTTTTCTGATTATGTTCATGGTTTTCCTTTCAATCCTTTAAGAGTACATAACAGAAACTTTTAAAGTCTGCCTGCTACTTCTGCCATTATTTCTGAATCTGTTTCTGTTTGATTTTTTTTTTTTCTGTAGGTCAGGGTCACAATTTCCTGTTTCTTCACTTTTCTAATGATTCCTCTTTTTTCATAATGTAAATTATGGACGCTAGGATATTAAGTGTCTGTATCTTGTTCTTTTGTAATAAAGTTTTGTTTTGGGAAGTGATTAATTTGCTTGTGCATCAGCTTGTTCTTATTTTTAAGTTTTAATAAAAATGAGGCTGCTGCTGCTGCTGCTAATTCACCTCATTCGTGTCTGACTCTGTGTGACCCCATAGACGGCAGCCCACCAGGCTCCTCCGTCCATGGGATCTTCCAGGCAAGAGTACTGGAGTGGGGTGCCATTGCCTTCTCCAAAATGAGTCTAGATTATCCTTATTCCTAAGGTTTTGAGTATTTAATGTGGCCTAACTGTTTGGCACTCAAATGTCTCCCAGCCATATATAAGCAGCAGTAGCTGTTTAGCTCATACTACTTGGTAGTATTTCTTTGCCAACTTGAGTAGAAATCTGCAGTGTACCTGACCAATTTAATATTTGACCAAGACTCGTGCAGATTTCTAAAACTTCATAACTGTACAGTTCATTTTGATGATACCTTGCTCTATAAATTTCATCTTTTCAGACAGTTTCTAACTCTGATACCTGCTTAGATCAGTAAGACTACTATGTTTTGCTTTTGTTCTTCCTCTCTATTCTACAGTCTGGAAAATGCCTCTGGGCAAAAAAAAAAAAAAGATTTTCTTGAGATTTACCTTGTTTCTCTTCTGAAAGTCCACAATCCTGTGTTGGCCCTTGTTCAGTGGCTGAAAATAGTTATTTATTTACTTAACCAGTTTCATGCTTGGCAGGAACATCAACTGTATCAGTTATTCCTATACATTTAGAAGCCGTAGTCTCAGTGTATGTTGTCAGCATGTAGCACATGGAATTTGAACAGTTCATTCTGTTTTAATTATGTCCTGTTTAGCTTTACTGTTTATGTAGCAGTGTTGATATTTTAAAATTTAGTTGCTTAATGAAAACTTAACAGTCTATAATGTTCTAATATCTTGATACTATTATGATTAATTTTGAATTAATAACAAGGCAGGTGAAGAATAGAATAATATGGCATTCATTGCATGCTAAGGGAGACCCTTATTCATAATTCTGAAATTTCAGGAACTCTCCATATACAAGAATTTCAGAGGCAGAATTGTGGACATGTATTTTTATTTAGTTTGATAATTTTACTGTGAAGACTTAATACGTCTGCCTGCTATGTCATTTTACAAAGCTTGTTTTAAATGAATTGATGTGAAATCTTTGCTCACAATATACTATGTAGTATTTCCATCTCTTTTTCCCTAAATAAATTCTCTAAAAAATTTAATTTAAGTGTACAAGTTTGGTTAAAACAATATTAAGAACCTTATAATTAAAAAAAAGAAAGAATCTTATTGTGGTAAATTTATTTCCATGGTTCTGTAGAATGAACTTTAGTGATAGTGTTACATGGGAGTTGCAAAAACAAGCAAATTGCTATTTTTTTTATTCATTTACATCTTTTAAATGGTTCAGAAAAGGACACCTTATGATTATATCTTCTATTATATTTTAAGACTGCTTTTATAAGATTGGATTTTGATTAGATAGACACTTAAAGCTGAATTATGCATATATCTGGTCTTATGTTTGGAGGAAAGAAGTTATTGAATGAAATATGATGCACTCTTTGCTATTTTTCTTGTAAACCCTGTATGCCATTAGAGTTTATCCTTGGGCAAAAGCAGAATTTTTTAGGAATTTTTATGGGATAAAGTAAGTTGAATATCTATTGTTATTTTTTCCAGTAAACTGTGAGACTACTACTCTCATTTGTAATGAGTGACCTGTTGTAGGAGTAGTGCTTTTTAGAAAGAAAAATAGATTGAAGTCTGTTTCCTTAAATGCACACACTGAAGGTTATGCCATCTTTAATTATTTTTACAGGTCACATTGACAGAGCTAATTGGGTTAGTGGCATTGAGTATAATTTCAATATGGAAGACTACCAAATTTCATTAATTGGGAACATAATCATTAGGAACTGAAACATAATTACTGTTCTGAAGTGTGATAAAGTAAAAAGCTAAGTACTATAGCATCTCATATTCAAATAGAGTGGTTTTTAATTTTCATTTGGCAGACTCAGTTATTTGGGGGAATTTTCTAGTTGGTTAATTGTTTTATGTGTGTTCATTTTTGTCACCTTATTTTTGGCATTTTTATTGCCTATTTGGCTTCCCTGGTGGCTCAGTTGGCCTGCAGTGCAGGAGACACAGGTTCAGTTCCTGGGTCGGGAAGATCTCCTGGATCTTCCAGGATGGCTGCCCACTCCAGTGTTCTGGGAAATCCCATGGACAGAGGAGCCTGGCAGGCTATAGTCCATAGCTGCTGCTGCTGCTGCTAAGTCACTTCAGTCGTGTCGGACTCTGTGCGACCCCATAGACGGCAGCCCACCAGGCTCCCCCGTCCCTGGGATTCTCCAGGCAAGAACACTGGAGTGGGTTGCCATTTCCTTCTCCAATGCATGAAAGTGAAAAGGGAAAGTGAAGTCACTCAGTCGTGTCCGACTCTTATTGACCTCATGGACTGGAGCCTACCAGGCTCCTCCGTCCATGGGATTTTCCAGGCAAGAGTACTGGAGTGGGGTGCCATTGCCTTCTCCAATAGTCCATAGGGTCACACAGAATTCGACACGACCAAATTGACTTAGCACGCAGGTACGCACGCACTCATGCATGCACTGAATAAGCAAAGAAGCAAAAGGTGAGATAAAAGTTGAATTTGTTGATTGGAAGATCTGTTAGAAGATGACAGCTCTGGGCTTTAATAATACTTAAAATGTTAATAAAATTTCTGTATGTGGTGCAGAGAGCTCTCAACCGGGACTGACTCAGAGAGGGCCTCAACTGATAAGCCCTCCAGCACTTCTGTAGGTATTTTGCCCCTGACTTGGTTTTTAATTTCTGGCAGGAGATGCATGAAGGATCCCATGCAGATTTTGGGATGTCTTTTTTTCTTAATAGTTCCATCATTTTCAGTACTCTGTCCTACAGAATAGCTCAGCCTCTCTGAACTTCAGTCTTTGTCTCTTCATCTCTGTGGACTGTCGTGTGCTGTTTCAGACCCTTCTTCCTGTGCTGTGATCTGTAGAGCAGTGACATTACCCAGTGTATCGTGTGCCTCCCCCGCCTCCATGGTTCACAGCCCGTGCTGCCTCTTGTCCAGTGTCTGACAACAGTTATTTTATGCATTTTGTCTCATTTTGTTGTTTAAGATAAAAGGACACATTTCTCCTCACTTCACTGTGGCCAAAAGTGGAACTTCCCTTACTGCACTTTACAGAAATAAAATTGTAGAAAGCTAATTAAATGTTTTAAGAACAATGTACTTAAATTGTTCTTTGTATGTATGTTCTTGTTGTTGTTTAGTCTGTATGTCTTTTCCGACTCTTTTGTGACCCCATGGGCTGTTGGCCCACGAGCCTCCTCTGACCATGGGATTTCACTGGCAAGAATACTGGAGTAGGTTGCCCTTTTCTTCTTCAGGGGACCCTCCCAACCCAGGAATGGAACCCTTGTCTCCTGCATTGACAGGAGGATTCTTTCCCACTGAGCTACCAGGGAAGCCCTTGATGTAGTTCCTGGAAAACAGTGAGAAGTCATGAGTATTGCTTTTAATTAGCATCCTGTAATGACTTTTACTTTTATTATAAGAAAAAGGTTGCTTTAGCCTTTCTGCTGAGTGAATAGGAACACTAAATTTAGTTGCTTAGTCTTATGTTTCTTTGGCTGTGTATGGTTAAGTTACTGTTTCTGCTCTCCCCTCCCTTGTATCCCTCAGATCACCTTGCCTGTTGATTGTGGGAGAAGCAGAGAGTTAGGAAGCTATTGCAGAGAAACTAGGACTGATGAATCTATTAGAGGATGGAAGTCTCAGGGATGAAAGCACAGAGGATAATTAGGTTTCTTGTTTTGTCATCTGAATGAGGTTGAATTGAAGGAAATGCATCTCTTGAGATGGTAAAGACGATGAAGAATAGATTCTCGGGAGGGAAAATCAGTTGTGTTTTGGACTGTATATTAGGTTTGAGATGTGAACAATAAAATAGAGATGGTGAGTACATAGTTGATTGTAGAACAGCTCTATGGTTGGCTTTTGCATTGAGCTTTAGCCAGTTGATTTCTTGGTGCTGAATGTAAAATTTTACATTTTTGTTTCTACACATTTTTCTCCTATGATTTTATTATCATTTGCATTAACTATCTCAGCCAGATTTTGAGTGTTATTGTTTCAAAAATTAAGACTAAAATTTGTTTAAACTTAGGACAGTAAATTCTGACATAAATTATCATATCTTTAAGGTGCAGAGGTTTTCTGTAATGAATATAGCTTTAAAAATTATTGTTATGAAAGCACATGTTGATACATTTATAGAAAAAGAGAACTTGGAACTTCATTACCACATTTGCTCACTTGTCTTTTCCTCATTCTGTCATTGTGCTTATATCACAGTATTTTGATAAATCAGAACTAAATATTTACATTTCTATAATTATATGTATATTATTTATTATTAAGCCAAATATTACACTGAGACCATAATTTCTTATATAAGCCTTTATTTTCCCTGGAGTTAAAATCTGTCTTACTTATTCACTTGGTTTTCTGTAGACTCATTGGTCATTTTCCCCAAATGTGCCTGTATTCTGTCATGTGCTTATAAATAATATTTTCCATATTATGAAGTACACAGGTTCCATTTTTGACTTTGCTAGAAACCTATTCCATGGTGGCCTCTGGAATCCTGTTTCATTTTGGAGTGGTTGTTCTTTTTTCTACATTAGATTACTTATTTACTAAGTTCCACGTTGTCTTTTTTGTTTGTTTGTTTGTTTTGATTTCTTTCAATAACTTCCTAAGGAAGAGTGCAAAGATAAAATTTTAACTTTCTAAGAAGCCTTAAAATGTCCTTTTACTTACATACTTGATTGACAATTTAGCTGGGTAAGGAATTCTGAATTTTGAAGACTCTGTGTAGATATTTTATAACTTTCAGCAGTATACCGTTTTTACTTTAGAGTAAACCTTCAGTGCTGTTCTGATTACATATCCTTTTTATGTGACTTGTTTTTTTTCTCTCTGGAAGTTTTTAAGGACCTTTATTTCTTGGCTTAGAATTTTCATTATGACGTGTGTGTCTTTTCCCCCCTTCTTTAATTTGCATGCACTTGTTTGTCTCTTGTGGCTTCAGAGACTTCTTTCCTTCAGTTAAAAAGAAAATGTTATTTTAAAGTATAATTTCTACACCCTCCACCCCAATTTTCACATTATATTAACACTTGTTGGACCTTTTGAAGTCCGCTAATGCTTGTCTTATTTTTTCTAATGTGTGTTTTGTCCCTTTGTCTACCTTTTACTTTCTGTATTTGAACTGTCTATATGAAAAAAAAAATTTGGTTGCTCAGTATGACTGTTTTTTTTTTTCTTTTCAATTTTGAATGTGGAATGTGACTTGTAGGATCTCAGTTCCCCAACCAGGGATTAAACCCAGGCTACTGCAGTGAAAGTGCCAAATCCAAATTACTAGGCCACCAGGGAGTTCCGTGTGTGTGCGTAATTGGCATTTTTGTGGAATTTAGAATATGGCAGTAACATGAGATCATTTTGTTGTGTTTAACAGAATCAAAAGTGCAGCACCAAATTTAAAGTTTACATTTTTTACTAAACTTAAATTTTTTCTTTTTTCTTTTGACAGAGGTGTTATGAACATAAACAGTACAGAAATGGATTGAAATTCTGTAAACAAATCCTCTCTAATCCCAAATTTGCTGAGCATGGAGGTAAGTGTAAATGTAGTAGACTGGCTTGTAAGCGTAAGTAGGGAAGGTTCTGCTTACTTATCTGATTTCACTTATTTGGGCTCTGTTACTCCCAGATGCCAAGACTATTTTCCAGAGAGAATGGACCTTATCCTTATGTCTGTGGGAAGATACTTAGTATTGAGTTTATTGTTGAGAAAAGGATAACATGATCTTCTTGAGTTCTGATTTATTTCTGCTTTAAATATTAGCATCATAGGAAGGGCAAAAGAACCTAGTAAAACAAATATACTAATTTAAGTTTAATAAGTAAGTTTATTTAAAATGGTTACAAGAAAATTTTGCTTGACAACTTTGGTTGAGCAGAAGAAATTTTATTCCTTACAATAAACTTATTCAGAAAGTGTCCATTTGGGCCTTTGCTCATGAACCAGCATCTTCTTATTTAGAGCATTGTATCTTAGCTTTTCAAGACAGTCATGTTTAAGACATAATTTATACATATTGTGAAAGTTATGTAGCTTTGGCCTGTGTGAGGGTAGAAGACTGGACAGTGAGACGTTTGTAGGGTAAAGGCAGAGCTTGTAGCTCAACTTCGGAAGAGACAAAGGAGCAGTGAACTCTCACAGGTCTCATTCGTTAGTTAGGAAACATGGTTCTTTGTTAATTTGATAGTGATCTCTTAGTATTGAAGAGAGAGAGTAATAGTTCTCTGTTAGCTTTCTTTACTCTTGCATACTTTCATTATAATAACATTGTTTAAAGACAGAAAGCAGTGGGTATTAAGTGTGTAAAATTTCTCCATTTCCTTCTGAAAAAATAGTTTTGCTTGGGACTTCCTTGAACATCCAGTGGTTGACTCCGTGCTTTCATTGCAGGGGGCACAGGTTCAGTCCCTTATCAGGGAACTGAGATCCTGTGTGCCATGCTGCATGGTGTATATATATATGCTAGCCAGCTGTATATTAGGTTGTTTTATATTCTTTCCGAAAGTATGTGTAACAGTAATGTAACTTAGTGGTATAGACACCATAGAGTTTGAGTACAGCATAGAACCAGCTTTCATTGTTTCTAAAGTGTACTTTCCCCTCATATTGGAACACATCTGAAATCAGGTTGCATATGAAGTGTCATAATTTAATTGCAATAGTGTTTAACAGCAATAAGTTATGATTTATTCTAAACTTAGAGACAAGCTACATTTTCATGAAAACACTTGAAGGAGTTTCTTACAAGAATAGATTTTTACCTGTTTAACAACAAAGTGTTACTTTCTACGGTACCTTGCTAATTTGGCTAATTGCCAAATATATTTTGTTTGTTTGCTTCTTTTTTCCTTGAATTTATACAGATTTATGATGATTAGTACATACTTTTTTCTTTTTTTTGCTTCCATTTCTTTATCTGTACTTTACTATAAATATTGATTCTTCCTTTCTATCTTTAATCCTTATCTTTTATACCTAACTAATTTTTCTATAAATTTTAATTTGTAGTCCTAAAAGTTAGGCAGAGTAACCGTAATGAATATTTTATACTCATTTGTGTTTCATAGAATATACATTGTAAAAGTAGTATTGCCTTTTCTCTTTCTGAAAATTAGTATTTTCCTCAGCTCTTTGGATTGTGAATGGTGGATGTCTGACATCTTTAGTTTGTATTTTTAATATAATCACAAAGAATCATTTTAAAATTGTAAAAATCAGAAATGTAGATAATTGATGCATATATTTTAATCATTGAACAGTGAATTTAATTTCTGTGTAACTTGGGTTCACAGAGATAAAGGATTGGTTTAATTAGATCATCCCATGGAAAATAATTTTGTCTTGTTACCATATACATTACCAGATATTCATGCATTTTTGTATCTTTTTATCTAAAAAACAGTTCTAGGGAGGCCTATATTATAGAAATGTGTAGTTACTTCATTTGTCAATTAAGAAATTTTTTTAATTCTGTAAAAGCCTGGACATTTTCCCAATAATCTCCTTGAAGTTTTAAATACTTAAGATAATGTAACATTTGTTTTTGAGATTATAGTACCTTTTTTGTTGTTGTTGGTTATCTTTAAGTTCCTTTCTTTTTTTTTTAAATAGAAACTCTGGCTATGAAAGGATTAACATTGAACTGTTTGGGGAAAAAGGAAGAAGCTTATGAATTGGTTCGTAGAGGTTTGAGAAATGACTTGAAGAGTCATGTGTGTATCCTTTTTGAGATATATTTAAGGGTTGAATTGGGATGGCTTGAGTTTAGGCAGCAATTTGAGAGTCAGAAGTTTTAGATCTCTCGTACTGTGTAACTCAAGAAGAGATGATTCTTTCTTCAGTTGAGTACCATCAGTTGCCTTCATTCAGGAAACATTTTTGTATACCTACCATGGCCTAACATTATAACTATTTACAGATAAACGGGACTTGCCTATTTTAATATCTGTGAAAGCTCTTCCCACACTTAAAGAAGAAGCACCCTGCCAGTTTCATCATAGCATGAATTTAGAGAAGGATATATGATAAGGCATGTTAGAAGTCAAGTATAGTGTACTGATTAAGCCCAGGGTTTGGAGTATGCTTCACTTAGGCTTGAATCTCAGCTCAGCTTCTTTTTAACTGTGATCTTAGAGCATAGACCTCAAGTGTAAGATGAGAATAATCATACCCACTTCACTGTGGTCTTGTAAAGATTTAATGATGCTTAATATAGTCCCTGATAATGCTAAGTACTGTATGAGATAAATTTCATTTCATTAAGGGAAGTGTGAGAGTCAGAACAAGTACAAATGTCTAAGGGAAGATAGAGACAAAATTGTGGGTTGCTATTTTTTAAATAGTTTTAAACAAATATTTCTTTACCTGTTTTGTTGGCTAACAGTTTTAAGTGCTGAAACAACAAATTTTTAAGTGTTAACTTACATGCAGAGTACATGATGAGAAATGCTGGGCTGGAAGAAGCACAAGCGGGAATCAAGATTGCCGGGAGAAATAGCAATAACCTCAGATATGCAGATGACACCACCCTTATGGCAGAAAGTGAAGAGGAACTAAAAAGCCTCTTGATGAAAGTGAAAGAGGAGAGTGAAAAAGTTGGCTTAAAGCTCAACATTCAGAAAACTAAGATCATGGCATCTGGTCCCATCACCTCATGGGAAATAGATGGGGAAACAGTGGAAACAGTGTCAGACTTTATTTTTTTGGACTCGAAAATCACTGCAGATGGTGATTGCAGCCATGAAATTAAAAGACACTTACTTCTTGGAGGGAAAGTTATGACCAACCTAGACAACGTATTAAAAAGCAGAGACATTACTTTGCCAACAGAGGTCTATCTAGTCAAGGCTATGGTTTTTCCAGTAGTCATGTATGGATGTGAGAGTTGGACTGTGAAGAAAGGTGAGCGCCGAAGAATCGATGCTTTTGAAGTGTGGTGTTGGAGAAGACTCTTGAAAGTCCCTTGGACTGCGAGAAGATCCAACCAGTCCATTCTAAAAGGGATCAGTCCTGGGTGTTCTTTGGAAGGAATGATGCTAAAGCTGAAACTCCAGTACTTTGGCCACCTCATGCGAAGAGTTGATTCATTGGAAAAGACTCTGATGCTGGGAGGGATGGGGGGCAGGAGGAGAAGGGGATGACAGAGGATGAGATGGCTGGATGCCATCACCGACTCGATGGATGTGAGTTTGAGTGAATTCCGGGAGATGGTAATGGACAGGGAGGCCTGGCGTGCTACAATTCATGGGAAAGAGTCAGACATGACTTAAGCGACTGAACTGAACTGAACTGAACCACTGGAATAATATAAAGTAAGAAAAGAAATGGATTTTGCTCTCAAGGATCTTAGGAGCCTAGTGCAGGAAGATATTTGATAGAAGCTTAACACTTCTAAGTATTACATAAAATGTTAAAGCTTGTTCAAAAATTATCACTAATCCAGTAAGGCAGAAGTGAGTTAGGAGTAACCAGAAACTATAAAGGTAAGCAAAGGGTTAGTTAATAAGGCTGTTGTAGATATTTTTCCATCATTTTTAATATTGGTGTAGTGTTCTCTATTGACTTACCATGCTTTATATAATTCTGTTCCTCTTGATGAACATAAATTTCTTTAAATTTTTAGCAGTGTTAAACATTTTGAGGATAGATTTTTAGAAGGTGATGATTTATGTGTGCTTGTGTGTTCAGTCGTGTCCAACTCTTTGCGACCCTGTGGCCTGTAGCCTACCAGGCTTCGGTGTCTATGGGATTTGCCAGGCGAGAATGCTGGAATGGATTGCCATTTCTTCCTCTTGGGCATCTTTCCACATCTCCCGTATCTCCTGCCTTGGCAGGCAGATTCTTTACCACTGAGCCACCGGTGAAGATTAGAGGCAGTTAAAAGGCATTTCAATGCTCAAGAGAGTTGAACAAGTCCTCAAACAATAGGGTATTGTTAAAATGGGGTGGGCTGAATGAGAAAATAGGTTATGGGGGCCAGATTTTGAAGGGTAGTATATCTCAGGCTTTTAAAGCCACGTTCCAACTGAGAAGATTTGCATTATAAAACCAAAGATCATTTTTCAAATAAAATTTATAACATTATATATATTTTTTTAGTTATACATGTCACCCTAGACATTCTGCATGTCCTGACTCCATTAAGGGTTCTTGTTATAAAAGTTGTCAGATTGGAAAGTTTGAACCTGATCTGAGAGAAATATTAACTTTCTGGAAAGGGAAATAGACTTTTTTCTTTTGATTGTGTTTATTTTAGAAAGATTACTCTGGCAAGTGAGAGTGAAAGCAGAGAAACTGCAGGAGGTTGGGTGATTTGCAATAATCAAAATCTAAAGTGAAAAAAGACCTGTATTAGGAGAGTGGGATTCTGTACATCCTTTCCCCTTTGTAGTACAGTTGTATGACCTACTGTAATTTTACTTACCTGTATTTCTTACTAGACTTAGGAAATTTTGATGTATGTCATGCTATGTTGTGGATACCTGTTCTCTTTCAAAAATAGATAATTCTTAATATCTGTTGAGCCATTTATTTGGGTCAGCCACTGAACACTTTATACATGTTATTCTATTTTGTCACCATACTGCTATGCTTTGCTGTATGGACTTTCTCTTTATTTACATTTTATAATTAAGGAAACATAGTAAGATTAAATTAACTTATTTAAAATAAGGCAGGCTAGACCTGTTTTCTTTGTCTTGAGAAGCTGTATTGTTTTCCGTTGTTATCAAGCTACTACTATTTTATTCTTTCTCTTTTTTGCTACTGCTAAGTCACTTCAGTTGTGTCCGACTCTGTGCGACCCCATAGACGGCAGCCTACCAGGCTCCCCCATCCGTGGGATTCTCCAGGCAAGAACACTGGAGTGGGTTGGCATTTCCTTCTCCAATGCATGAAAGGGAAAAGTGAAAGGGAAGTCGCTCAGTCGTGTCCGACTCTTCGCGACCCCATGGACTGCAGCCTACCAGGCTCCTCCGTCCATGGGATTTTCCAGGCAAGAGTACAGAAATGGGGTGCCATCGCCTTCTCCATCTCTTTTTTAAGCTTGTAATTTTATAAACAGCTGAAACTTTCTGAGTTTCCTGGAGAACATTATTGGAATATTATTTCTTGACTTGTAGGTTGTATCCTTAACTAAATCCTTTAGGTTGGCATGTTTATGGCCTTCTCCAGAGGTCAGACAAGAAATATGATGAAGCCATTAAGTGTTACAGAAATGCGCTAAAATGGGATAAAGACAATCTTCAAATCTTAAGGGACCTTTCTTTATTACAAATTCAAATGCGAGATCTTGAGGGTTACAGGGTAAGTAGAGAATTTTTTTATTCTAATGAGGAAATATTGTTAACGTATTTAAAACTTTTTTGAGTACTTTTTGATAAAAAATTTTCCATTAAAAAAAATTAATTGAATTTGTCTCCTTCCTCCAGTAGTGGTTGTGTTTGTAACTGGAGTAAGCAGATTTAAAAGTTACTTTACTGTGAAGCACAGTTGGATTACTGTACAAGATTGAGTTAATTTAGTAAAAAATTAACACACACACACACATTTCTTCTTTTTACCTCCATAGAGACTAACATTCTGTTTTTGTAGCTACATTGGTGAGGGGAGATTTTTTTCCTTCCAGGTTTACTCAAATACAATTAATGTACAGTATTGCATACATTTTAGGTGTACATCATAATGATTTGATTTACATCATGAAATGTTACCACAAGTTTAGTGAACATGCATCATGTTATATAGATATAAAATAATACAAAAAGAAAAAAAATTATATTTTTTCCTGATGATGAGAACTCCTAAGGTTTACTTTCATAACAGTTTTTACATATAGCCTACAGAAATGTTAATTATACTAATCATTTTGTACATTGCATCCCTAGAACTTAATTTTGTCTTGGAATTGGATGTGTGTACCTTTTTATCACCTTCATGCAGTACACCATCCTGCCCCCTTCCCACCTCTGGTAACCACAAATCTGATTTCTTCTTCTGTGAGTTTCGTTAGTTGGTTATTTGGCTTTTATTTTTTTGAAGTTTAACTGCCCTTAACTGCCATATTAGTTCTTGGTGCACAACATAGTGTTTTGATATTTTTATACATTGCAAAATGATCACCACTATAGCTATATTGTAACCCTTAAAAATCAGCCTATTAAGGGACTTCCCTGGTGGTCCAGTGGTTATGAAACCACACTTCCACTGTAGAGGTCATGGGTTCAATCCTTGGCATGGGAACTAAGATCTCTGCCTGCCACATGGCCCAGCCAAAAAATAGGAAAAAAAAAAAATCAGTCTATTAAATCAGATTTATTTAGTTCCTCTTTTTTTTTCTTCCATGAAGTGCCTACTGAGTTGCTTTCTGAAGATCTTAACTCAGTAGTTGGGCACTGCATTTATAAAAAACTTTTTACCTTTGGACTATCTTTTCCATTCTTTCTTCTCAGAGTAAGTAGATGAGTAAGTAATAAAGGGTACCATGTCTTAACTTTTAGAAAAATTATTTCTAAGATTATCTTGGAAGCTTCACTGTGCTTATTAAATACTTTTATGCTTCCATAAAGCTACACAATATGGATGTTTAGAACTATTTTTTATTATCATTTCCATCATTGTGTTACTGTTGTGAGTTAATATGATCTTCAAGGAGCATTTACTTTTTTTGTAAACCTAAGAAAAAGTGTTCTTTTTTCCTTTAAAGGAAACGAGGTATCAGTTACTTCAACTTCGACCTGCACAGAGAGCATCATGGATTGGTTATGCTATTGCTTACCATTTATTAGAAGATTATGAAATGGCAGCAAAGATTTTAGAAGAATTTAGGAAAACACAGCAGGTAACAACCAGAAGTTAGACCTAGTAAACTAGGTCTGATTCTTAGTATAACTAAAACAGAGACGTGTATACAGATTTACTGACTTTTTATTTGAAATAGTTTCAAACTTATAGAACAGTTGCAAGAGTAGAACAAAGAACATAATAGAAGTTCACTCACATTAAGTAATTGTTAATATTTGATACATTTAGTTTATAGTCTCTGTATGTACTTAGCTATTTTTTCCTAAAACATTCAAGAGTAATTGTAGACACCATGCTCTTTTACTCCTAAAATGCTTTTGTGTGGTATTTCCTAAGAATCGCTATAGTTGTTAACTCTTATAGATAGTATTGTATAAATTATCAAAAAATTAGGAAATTTAACATTGATAGACTGTTACTATCTAATCCACAACTGATATTCAATATTCACTAACTGGCCTATTTATATCCTTTCTAGGATTTTTTCTTTTTTTTTTTCATTTCCATGATTCAATTTAGAATCATACCTCACATTTAATTATCATTTTCCTATAGTCCCTTTTAATCTGGAAGTTTCGAAGGCTTTCTTTTATTTCATGACATTGGTGTTTTGAAGAGTCATGGAAGTGCTTTTGTAGGATATTCATCAGTTTGGACTTCTTTGATGTTTCCTCAGTATTGACACTGTTATGTATTTTTGGCAGAAGACTGCAGAAGTGATGTTGAGCCCTTCTCCGCTCACCACATTAAAAGCCATGTGGTGTCTGATCCGTTTGGTTTCTTGGTTAAGGTGGTGACTGTCAGGTTTCTTCACTATAAACCAGTTATTTTTTGTATTTAATAAATAATGTGAGGCTTTATGAGTAGTCTCTTCCTCATCAGACTTTCACCACTAGTTTTAGCGAAATTCCTTGATTATGATTCGTCCTTGGATAAGCCATTCCTATGATAGTGGCAAAATGGTGATTTTTCTTATTCCTTCTAGATTTATTTGACATTCTACTTTTAGTAAGCTTTCCTTTCTCCCCTATTTATTTATTATATGTAAGGACTTATGGATTCTTATTTTATTCAGTGGGTTTTAAGTTAATATTGTCAGTTTTAGTTGCTTCCTAGAGAGATATTTAGGAATTTTTAAAAATGAGTTTTATCAACCGTATATTATCCTTTGACTGCTTGTATGTATTTAAGTGTGAAAAGTTTTGTAATATGAAAATAAAATTCTCACTGTTAGTATTCCTTGTATCCATATGTAGACATCCCCTGATAAAGTGGATTATGAATATAGTGAACTCCTTTTATATCAGAATCAAGTTCTTCGTGAAGCAGGTCTCTATAGAGAAGCTCTGGAACATCTTTGTACCTATGAAAAGCAGATTTGTGATAAACTTGCTGTAGAAGAAACCAAAGGTATTTTTTTTTTAAGAGTGCAATTTATTCTGATATTTAACTATGACAAAAAACAAGCCTGAAAAATCATTGCATATAATATAGCTCTTTGATGACAAAATCTATTTCTTATTCATGCACTTCAGATAATTTGTAATGTAGGAAAAACATTTAAACAGTAGATGTTGTTATAGGAAAAAATAATGGTGAACAATAAATTGTTGAATGAAGTAACTCAGTGCAGTATTGTTTATTTAAGTGTCTGATCTGAAAATATTACAGTTTGATTAAAATATAGGAGGCAGTTTGCTCAATTTTGAAAGACAAGATTAAGTTTCTAAGAAACTGCTTATTAGCAAAACTGAATGTGTACAACAGACTTCTTTATTGTCAGTAATATATATTGATAAATCAGACTTCACTGAAGTGCTTATGGGTATGCAGTATACTTATGGCTTCTTTATGGTTTACCTGAATATCTTTCTGAATACAGAAGACATGAACTAGAAACTCAGGTTTGTATGTGTGGATTATGATAGGAGGATGGGTAGATCCTTAAATAAAGATCTCCAGTGTTACCATTTATTAGAGGGCTGTGAAAAAGGAGTCTTTGTAGTTTTAAAAGTTCAGGAACTGATTATGGAAAACAAAAGAAAAACAACAAGTAATTGAGTACTTTCTAAGACTTGCCTTCTGAAATGTTGCTTTGCCTTTGTTAGACCAGGCAGCTGAAGTTTGTTGGTTTCAAATTTCTCACTGCCTTTGAAGTTGAACACTGGAGAAGTGTGGTGTCTGTGTGCAGAGTGGACTTAGCCATTATTCTTCTGTGATGAACTTTTCAGCAGAGAATAATGCTACTGGCAAGAAAAAAAATGGAAGTCCAAGGCGCCTGGAACTCATTTGTGAACTCTAGATCCAAGACAGCCACTTTCACATGATTTGATCATTCCTGAGCAGTCTATTAGTTATAAAGGAGTAGATTTCTGACTAATTGGAAAGATGATGAGATTAAAAAACCAGTTTCAGTTCCTTCATTGTCTACCAGCCAGCTATATGATGAGGGGCAAGATTGGGCTTCAGTTTCTTTGTGGAAATACATGACATTGTTCCAAATACTCTTAAGTACATTGTTTTATTTTACTCTTTTGATAACTTTTATTAGTGAGGAAGAATGACAGATCAAGCTGAGGACTCAGAATTGACCTATGGATTTAGCAATTTGGAAGTTACTGATGACCTTACCAAAAGGACTTTCTGAACATTTGGAAGGAGGGTAGTAAAACCCCAAACAGGTCAAGTAGATTTCAATGAGATTTTAGTAGAGGAGTTGAGGGATAGCTTGCATAAATGACTCAACCAAGTAGTTTTGCTGTATAGGAAGCACATCCAGGGTAGTGATGGGTGGAAGGGTTGCAGAATCAAAAGATTTTTGCAGATTGTATTTATTGTGCTCACCGGATAATGAGATGGAATATTTGATACAGTAGAGGGGATGTGATCTAGTGGATAAATTGAAGGATTAGCCTTAGATAACAACATGAATAGTTCATCCACAGTAATTAGAGATGATGGAGTGTATGGGCAAGTAGGTGTGTCAGTGTGGTGGATAATTTGGAAGTTTATCTTGCTTTCATTTTCCCAGTGAAATAGGAAACAGCTATCAGTTCATTCCACAAAATATGTTTTGAATATCTATGGTGAATCAGGTGGTGGGGACAGGGAATATAAAGAGAATAGAAGGGAACAACTAAAAGTAGAATCATCAATCATTGGGCATTCCAGTAACAAAGGCATTGATGTTAGTGATAGGTGGTCAGGATAATTTAGGAATTTCCTGGAGTGAGTGGTTGGCATAGTTAGGCAGAAAATTTCATTGTTAATTGTTATGCAATCAGTTCCTTCTACAAGGAAAAGGTGGGTAAAGATTATGAGAAGGAAATATGATGGGTGTGGCATATGGGAGAAAGGTTACAGGATATTATTTATGTTTTTAGTAAAGCAGTCTTTTCGTCAGTGTAGAGCAGACTGTTAACTTTGGTGTTGTTGACACTTTGGGACTGAGATGTTGGAGATTGAAGTCTCCTGTATGTTGCATAATATTTAGCAGTATCGGTAGCTTATATCAGATACCGTAGCACCCGCTTCCCTGTTGTGACACTGAAAATGCCTCTGGTATTGCTAAATGTCTCCTGGATGACAAAAATGCACCTGGTAAGAACCACTCAGGATAGAGACATTAAGAATATGGGTTACTTTAGCCAAATTGCTTGGGTTCAAATCCTGACTCTTTAACAGTTGACTTTGTCTGAGAGACCCTTGGAGCATTTACTGATTTTCTTTGTTTTAAAATGACACAGATAATAGTAGCCTATCTCATGGAGCTTTGAGAATTGAATTAGTTAATGCATGTGAAACATTTGAAAAGTCATTTTCACACTCAATAAGTGTTCATTTTTATTACCTGATAATAAAAAGGGGTGCAAGAATGCATTCTTGGCTTGAAAATAATACCTTTGGTGAATGGGAGCTCATTAAAGTAGGGAAAAGGATTCTTGAGCAGTGTTTGAGGCTTAGGTGAGTTTGGAGCTAATATGCTTCTAGTGAAACCAGTGCCCCAGTGCCTTCATCTGGCAGCTTCTTTTATGAGAAGGTATGCAGCAAGCGAATAGTTGGGATCATACAGACCTTAAAACTGGTAAACCAGGGAGCCTAGGTTTTGAGATTAGTTACCATATTTGCGGCTGCTAATGTCATTCACGGATGAGATTGGTCATACAGCCCAGGGAAGACAAGCAGTGTCTTTTTAAAGGTTGCTGAAAGGCCTGAAGAAACAGGAACAGTTTTTCTCTAAGATTGAAGGGTAGGATTGGTGAGACAGGAAGAAAGTCAAGATGGTTAAGCTTAAAGCAGGATACGTATTTGGTAGATGAAAAAGAGAGTATACTCATTAGTTGGAAGAGAGACAATGTGGCCATGATTTGGGCTGCTAGAGCAGAATCTTTTCGTAGCTGGTTAAAACATCACAAGGTTAGGGTAATGGACTGGCCATTAATTTAGATTTTCAAATTGTCTGTATGTTGTCAGGAGTAACTGAGTAGATGATGGCTTAGTGACTGTGTTCAGTCAATTTGAGAAAGTAGCCTGGAATTAGACATATACCTGAATAAATTGAGGATGTGAAGAGGATAACATTTCTACGTATGAACTTTTTAAAAAAGGAGAGACAATACTGTAACACTGTAAATAGTCTTATTGAAGGGAGTTGAGAACCCACTTCCCAATATTGAAGAGGTTTTAAGAGAAAGTCTAAGGAAAAGTTAAACATACTTAGTTAACTCAATTTTTTTTTTTTAAATCAGGGGAACTTCTGTTGCAATTATGTCGTTTGGAAGATGCAGCTGATGTTTACAGAGGATTGCAAGAGAGAAATCCTGAAAACTGGGCCTATTACAAAGGCTTGGAAAAGGCACTTAAGCCAGGTAACACTGATTAAAATTTACTTTATAAGCTTTAATTGCTTCTTTTGTTAACATACATTGTGTTAATTCATTGAAAATGCTGACTAGAAAAACTGGTTAAGAATTGGTTCAAAATCTGAATACAAAAGTACATTTGTGAACTTCCATTTAATATGGCAGGCGAGGTGTTTTCTGAAACCTCTCTTCTACTACAAATTCATAGAAATAGTTGTAAAAAGAGTTTTGGAAACAAGTTTTAAAAATTCACAAATGAATAGCAGTGTCAGAAATATGAAAGGAAAATGCTAACTTATAGAAATGGAACTGTTTCCCTAAAGGAAAGAAGGAAGCGTAACTCTGTGGTAACCTGTGGCTATAGCAGAGTGTGGCCTGCTAGGGCAAGTGAATGTCGCCAAGCTGAAAGGGAAGCACTGTTTCCTATGTAAGAAGAAGAACGCAAATAAACTTGGTCCAGAGACTCTTCCCCCAACCATTCTCTCGCATGAATGGGACCCACTTGTGAGGACAAGTCCCAGAAACATGCTATCTACAAAAAGGCAAGAGTCTTATCCAGGATGATAGAATTTGAAGCAAAATTTCCTACACAACTGATAGTGAACTATTCCTGGTACATTGATAAATGTGAGAGAAACCTTGTAACAGTGGCCATTCTCTGTAGTAACACTAGCATGGAAATAAGAGTGCGGGTGAAAGGCAGAGTAGAGAGCACAGAAGAGTGCATGATGAAGAGAGGTGGGGAAATACGGACAGTTATGAGAAAGGACCTAATGGAATCTGGGAGATGACAAAACCTACTTACTGATGGGACTTAAAGTTTTTATAGATTAAATATGAGAGGCCATACCTGAGGAAAATTCGTGAAGTAGAAGACTGATTGAACAAGGAAAGTTCTCACCTGAAAGTAAAAGAAAATATAAAAGAAATATGAAAAAATCAAGATAGAGGATAGATAATAAATCAAAGTTCCAAAATGAAAGATGTTAGAGAAGAGGCTGAAGAGAACATTAGAAAAGCCATTATGGAAACATAATAACCGAGCCTTTCTTAGAACTAAGTAGAGGAATCAGAATTTGAAAGGCCACCTAAAGCAGAACAGGATAAGGAAAATCATGTATTTTATGTAATTGTGGGTTAAAATGTGGAAATTTTAGAAGGAATTATTCTAAAATGATGGTTGGTATATTTAGGTGGTTACATTATGATAATTTTTCCCCATGTTCAAATTTTCTGTTTAAATATGGTAATTTTTATATATTTTCAGAAATTTGTAATTTTCTAGCAAAATGTATAATTACATAAGGAAAAAATTTTTTTTGGTCTGCAGCTAATATGTTAGAACGACTAAAAATTTATGAGGAGGCCTGGACTAAATATCCCAGGGGATTAGTGCCAAGAAGACTGCCATTAAACTTTTTATCTGGTAAGTGAGAATAATTGCAAAGGAATGGAAATTATATTATGGTATACAATATCTGCCCTTGGTTTTAAATATATGAGTATGCATATTAAGATTTTAAGGTACGCCGTGTTAGAGTTGTCTGGGTAAATGTTTAAGTCAACAAGATTTTTTTCTTCCAAGGTGAGAAGTTTAAAGAATGTTTGGATAAGTTCCTAAGGATGAACTTCAGCAAGGGTTGTCCACCAGTCTTCAATACTTTGAGGTCGTTATACAAAGATAAAGAAAAGGTAAAGCAAAATACATTGGTTGTTTTATTTTTTGACTATGATTTCTTTGCTTGGTGTTTGGATAATTGGTTTTTGATTACCCATGCAGGTAGTACACACTTTGTGAATCTGCTAACAGTCTTCCTAGCCCTTAGATTTTAAATGCTTTCTGTTTATTTCCTTTTCATTGTCTTCTCTCTTTAGCTGAATAATTTACCACCTGTTTGTTTTCTATCTTTTGTTTCTGGTCTGTACTTTTTAATAAATCAGTGCAGGTATGAAAAGTTGGTACAGTAGTGATTTCTTCAATATTGTCTCTATTCCCTCCTCAGGGTGAAAGCCAGAAGTAATTTTTTGTTTTTAAACTAAACTAAGTTTTAGCTTAGTAATCTTTATCCTTTTTAGTTGGTAGAAAAAAAATTCTGTCAGAAGAATTTGTTTAATGTCCCAGTAAGTCAGTTTGTTCTTTCAGCTATGAATACAGTATTCAAATGCTTGTTTAAGTGTGTTTTAATCTTAATTTAGATTATTTTAAGTGCAGTGACAACAAGACATGTTGGCTGGATTAAAAAAACAAAAACAAAAACACTTCAAAGATGGAACAGATTAAACATACTAAACACTTAAAGCACAGTCTAAGTCATAAGTGAAAGTCAGCCGGTCAGTGGTGTCCGACTGCCACCCCATGGGCTATACAGTCCATGGAATTCTCCGGGCCAGAATACTGGAGTGGGCAGCCTTCCCTTCTCCAGGGGATCTTCTCAACCCAGGGATCAAACCCAGGTCTCCTGCATTGCAGATGGATTCTTTACCAACTGAGCTACCGGGGAAGCCAGTGCACAGAAAGGGTGCTTATTTGCCAGTCTTTTCTTGAGAGGTCTAGGATATGGGCTTTATTGACAACTGTTTCACTTTTCTTTTTTTTTCCTTGCTTAAATCACATTAATAAAATGTTTTTCTTCTAGTTTGGGCAGAGTGAGAACGTGATGCTTGTGAAGCAGTCTTGATTGTAGAATCATATATATTATTATGACTTCTCCCTTTATGGTTGTCTTATTTAAACCTAGATTGGTGAAAAGAAAACAACCTAATTTATCTTTTGAGTCTTTCCACACACAGTATTCATTCAACTTACAGAAACAGTTCTTTCTTTTGTTCTCATTTCTTAAGTTTATGTAATATTGGATTAAACTCTGCAGTGATGATAATGAATGCAACTAATTCAAACAGGCTTGGGAAAACAAAACTCTTCGTAAACATGTAGCTCACTTTATGGGAGCAGAAGAACATGAATGTTTCAGAATAGCCTAGCTGTGACCACAGTTTTTTGAGATAATGGAGAGAGCTGGTATTAATATGTTGAGTCAGTTAAGTTGAGGTCATTTAAGAGAGCTTCTATAGTAATAAATTCATTATAGATGGATTAAGCAAAGAAGGGGATTATAAATTAAAAGTATTCATAGATCTCTTACAAAGCCATGAGTCAGTAGTATAGTCATGACTCAAGAGAAACCAGAACTGGGACAGCCACTCACTCTCCTAGATCTCAGAAACCCACCTACTATTCCATGCTTCTGTTTTATTGATGGTTTCCCCTGGATGATGAAATTGAGACTTGATGCTGTCATCTATTGGTGGAATTTCTCTTTTCACATAGTATTTAATTCTTGATTTCTAAAGTGCAGATATTAACTGTGGGTATTATTTATGTAAATTAAGATAAAAATGAACCAAGATTAAAAAAATAATCCATAACATTACCTCTTTTTGTCCATCCTGTAAGTTTTGCCTTAAAACACACCTTCAAAAGTGTATAGTCTTAAATTTTTATCCATAGGTTAAAAGGTATGTATGTGAGAGACCGGGGGTGGAATCAGAAGAGAGAGGGAATTGGAATATTTATTTAGCCCTCTAATAGTAAATAACATGCTTTACACAAGCATAGTAACTATATAATAATTTTTCTTTTTTCTTTTTTTTACTAAAGTGTGCTTGTGTGTTTGTACTGTAGGTGGCAATCATAGAAGAATTAGTAGTAGGTTATGAAACCTCTCTAAAAAGCTGCCGGTTATTTAACCCCAATGGTAAGTGCTCAAGTTTTATGTTTTAAAAAAGTCTTAAAAATCTTACTATATTATGAAATTCTTGATCAGAAGGTCAGTATTGTTCATTATTTGGTCAATAAGCTTAGTATATTTAAACATTTTTCCCTTTAAGATGCATTAATATGTATATTATGTGAAAATATTTGATAAGAAGATGATAACAGTAGCTTATTGAAAATTTTATGTTGAACTTAAAACATCTCCAAAACTACATGTAATAATATAATGACCCTCCATTTACCCACCACTCAACTTCAGTAATTTTTACCTCATGGGCAACCTTATTTCATCTATATTTCTTACTGGTATTCCTCTACTCCCTTGTTATTAGAAAACAAATCCCCCAAATCACATCATTTCATCCATGTATATTTCAGTATTCTAAAGATCACAACCATAATAGCATCACCATACTTGAACATTAATGCTTCCTTAATATCAAAGGGAAATGTCCATGCTTACATTTCCAGGTACCTTAAAAATATTTTTTCTCTTTGTTTCTGAAGTTTATTTGAATGAAGAGCCAGATGAAATCTTTACTTTGAGTTTTGTTGATATGTCTCTTTAACTTTATTTTATAAATCTGTAAGTTTCCCCTCTGTTTTTTCTTTTTTCCTGCAATTTATTTATTAGTTGTGTGTGTGTGTGTGTGTATGTGTTTAGTTTTTCTGTAGTCTAATTTTTGCTGAATATACCCATATGGTGTTGCTTAACAAGTTGTTTCTCTGTCCTCTGGATTTATTATACATTGTAAGTTAAATATAGAGCTATGTAGTCTAGTATGGTAGCCATTAGTCACATGGGGCTATTAAATTTTTTTTAATTAAGTAAATTTAATTAGTCACAGTAGTCACATTCACGTGCTGCTCAATAGCTTTGTAAATCTAATGCCTACCATATTGGACAGGGCAAATCTACAACATTTCCATCATTGCAGAAACTTCACATGGACAGATCTGACTGTCTACAGGTTTGATGAAATTTTATTTTTTTCCCTCATTTTGTTTTAAAGACAAAGAGATGAGCAAGATTATTCCACAAGTGGTGGTGTGTCCTTTGATCAGAAGGCATGAAGTGTTTATTTCATGTGTTACATGAACTGTTACAAATTACAAACTAGTAATATTAATATCTGCTAATGTAGCATTTCAGGTTATACAGAAAAAGCAAGATAAATGCTTTTTCACCTTTGCCTGTCCTACTTTTTTGTTCTTCACCAGTTTGAACTAATGAATTTCAAAATAGTGAATTGACTATTAGTAGCATCCTTCAAAGGTGTTATAAAGGTATTATTTTGAATTCATGGCTTTAAACATATTTGATGTTTTAAATCATTGCAGTTTCAAATGGTTCCAGCCTTCACATACTAGGGTAGTAGTTGATAGCTTCCTTGCAGTTTTGTATAAAGAAATATTCTAGTTCATCTTGTATACTTGCCCATAGCAGACCTGTAATCGGTTGTTTTTCCCAAGGAGCCCTGTTTCCTACAGTGGGAAAACCCAATATGGGACCTGGGGTGCTTATTGCTATTGAGTTGATCACTGTTTCTAGGTCTCAGGTGAATTTTAATAGTACTTTTTAGAAGGCGTTACCATGGTTTCATTGGTTAATCATCATGATGTTCCTTTGATTATCAGCATTTTCCTACATATTTTACAAATGTGGAAGAGGTTCAATGACATGCCCAAGAATATGCAGCACTTTAGTTGCAGATCTATCAGATCGGGAGTTGGTGAGTTCCACTCCTATTGTTTGTCCACTGAGCCATCCTACTTCTACTAGGATAAAAATAAGCAATCTGTTGCTTTCTTTGAAAGCAAATAACAGTTCTTTAGATTTTAGAAATTTGTATTAAAAAGCATTTTTTAATGTGTGGGTTGTATATTTAACTTACACATTTTCTTGTGAGTATATAAAAATAAAACTGAACTAAAATACAGAATAAGTATTTTTACTTATCTCATTTTTTGGTATAATTTTTAGTTTAACCCAAAGTATGCATTTTTGCATATTCAAAATAAAGATATATTAAGAATCTTATCAGCAGAATTCAAAATAACCACATCACAATTATATTTCTGTATAGTTTGGTACATTAGCTAGAAACCCAGTTAAGCAGTCATGCCTTTCTTTTTTTCTTTTTTTTTTTTTTAACCCTACATTAATGGAAATTTTCTCTTTATTCTTATTTTCCCCCCTCATACATAACATCCTGACCATAGTTCTAGTACAATTTGTTGTCTCTATCCCCCACCCCCCAGTTTTCTTTTTGGGTAATTTGTTACAGCTTTGATCTCATTTATCTGCCATGTTTATGATAAGCATGGCATTGTGCTAGGAGCTGTAATGATACAGAGCAGAAAGTGTGGTGCTGTCCAAAGATCTTATACATTTAGAGCTAGTTTCATAACTAGATGCATAAATAACACGATTTGACCTACTTTCCTTATTAATAAAGATAGAGCCACTTTGAGGTGGCTAGTCTCTTTAATATAGATAATGACTAATTTTTCTCTACCTCCTCCCCCACTCTTTAAAGATGATGGAAAAGAGGAACCACCAACCACGTTACTTTGGGTCCAGTACTACTTGGCACAACATTATGATAAAATTGGTCAGCCATCTATTGCTCTGGAATACATAAATACCGCTATTGAAAGTACACCCACGTTGATAGAACTCTTTCTTGTGAAAGCTAAAATCTATAAGGTAAAAATCTTTTCTGCTTTTTTTCTTATGAGGTAATGAGACATAAATTTTTAAGAACATATGTTACATTCTAAATGCTCTAAGGAAAATGATGTATTGGATAGCTCAGCACACATGGAATAACAAATGTTTTTCTCAGTCTGACTGCTTTTTAGACTTTTCATGGTCATGCTGATTTGCTCAATTATTTGCATCTATATATACATCAACACGTGTATACAAATATACACAATGGTTATTCATATATATGATTGTTCATAATATATGTTCTCATGCATTCACACATATCTGATTATTTTCTTGATTTTAACTAGCAAAGATAATCAAAAGTAATTAAATTTGCTGTGAAATGTTTGTTTCTCTTAACATCTGAATATGATCATGTATCAGTATCTGGTAATCTTAATAAAATGAAACAGGAGATTTCTACTGTGAATTCTACATGTTATCTCTGCTTCTTCAATTCCTGTGTCTTGCTTGAGAATCTCTAGTCATATGTTCTAGTATCATTTTAAAAGTTTTAATATAAATTAAATAATAGAAGCTCTTGGCGAAGAAGTTCTAAACCAATAATTTATGTACCAAAAAATAATGAAATTAAGTAACATTTTAAAGCAGTTTTTAAATGCCAGGGTAATGCTCATTTGTTTTGTGGCTTTGCCAGATGGACTAGTTAGATGAATTAAGAATGAGGATCGTCATGGAATGCCCATTAGTGGTCCGAATTGTAATGTTTCCACGATAGCTTAGAGTAGAAATTTGGCCATCCTTTTGCCTGTTATGACCTTTACATTGAATTATGTTGTTCCCACTTAAAAGGTTTTGATTCTTTGATTCAGCCATTATTTTTCAGTATTCCCTGTATGCCAGGCACTGTTGTAGTGTGTAGCCAATGAGGTTATAACAGTAGACAAAATTTTTAAAACAAATCTTTACTGTCAGAGAGCTCATAGTCTACATTGCCAGAAAGGTATCAGAACTTATAGTAGATGGTATGCATCTGTGTTGATTAGGGTTGTAAGAGATAGAAGGTTACCTTTGGAAGCATTTGTGTCTTAGTTATTTATGAACAGGAAAGAAATTACCTGCGTAGTAAAATTAGCATACTGACAGGTTTATTTTGTTTTTGTGTCCTCTTACTTTAGCATGCTGGGAATATTAAAGAAGCTGCAAGGTGGATGGATGAGGCCCAGGCCTTGGACACAGCAGACAGGTTTATCAACTCCAAGTGTGCAAAGTACATGCTAAAAGCCAATTTGATAAAAGAGGCTGAAGAAATGTGCTCCAAGTTTACAAGGGTTTGTACAGCTAGTTTGTTTGTTTATGAATAAAAAGTTCATACTTGTATAACTTGTTTATTTTTCAAAGTTTACTTCTGATATTTTTCATATCAAGATAAGATTTTAATTAAATTGCCTTGACAAAAAAAATTGAAATCAGTATTACTATAAAACATTTCTCAGGTGGCACTAGTGGTAAAGAATGTGCCTGCCAGTGCAGGAGATGGAAGAGACCAGGCTTCGATCTCTGGGTTGGGAAGATCCCCTGGAGTAGGAAATAGCAACCCACTCTAGTATCCTTGCCTGGAAAATGCTGTGGACAGAGGAGCTGGTGGGCTACAGTCCATGGTGTTACAAAAGAGGTGGAGATGACTGAGCACACACACACACATCATTTTTCAAATAAGGTTTATAATGGGTTTTTAAACCCACTGAGTTTTTAAACTCTGATTTATATTGAGATATGTTCAGTTGAAATTTTTAGGGGTGAATATACTCATATTAATTGAGTATGTGCTACTGTCCCATCCCAAATTATGTAGATCTTTTTGATTAATCATTTATGAGGGTTTTTTAGTGGTTAGAAATATAATTCTAATTTCTTTCACATATTAACTGTTCCCTCTTACTCTGAGAATGGTTTTAAAAAAATAGAAAATTGTTCTGAAAATTCAGTCAATTAAATCCCATGGTGTAATAATGTATTTGGTAAGAAATCGTCTTTGATTATGTCTGCTTTTCATATAGGAAGGAACATCAGCAGTCGAGAACTTAAATGAAATGCAGTGCATGTGGTTCCAGACAGAATGTGCCCAAGCTTATAAGGCAATGAATAAATTTGGTGAAGCACTTAAGAAATGTCATGAGATTGAGAGAGTAAGTAATATATACATAAACGTTTCTCATTTTATTCTGTTACCCATTGACAGTTTTGGGGAAATCCTCTTAATTTTTCTTTTCTCTCACTTTCTAATGCATAACAAGTAATTGCTAAAAATCACTATTCACATTTTTCAAAGTTTATAATAAAAATAATATAGATTACATATTCAGCAGACTTCTCCATTGTCTACTCTTCCCATCAGAATTCATGTGAAAAACTTAATGGAAAGTTTGTATCTTGACTATGTTTTCATTGATTTTTGGATGTTTCTTTCAAATTGATGCTGCTTCTTCATTAATACATACAAAGCTCATTAAGCTATGCTAGAAATCTCATGGTTGTGAGTTTGATTGGTGGTGCCATATGCCCTTGATAAATATTAGATACAAGCTTTGAAGCCTTTTCACAGTACTTCTGTAACCTATATAATTTCTCATTTTCTGATGTTTATTCTTTTCTTAGTCCTTTCACTTTTTAGTCATTTCTATCACTAGTAGTTGGCTTTCACTTTTTTGAATGTTTTTAATATATATATAAATAATTTATATAAATTCATGCTTCTTTTGTTACTACAAGTTGAGAATCCCAGAGGTTAGTTGAAATGTGTTAATTTCTGGTTACTTGACTTACTTCCTAACTAATTTCTCTCCCACATACCAACATTTCATTGCATAGGATTCAGATTTGTATTCTCAGAAAAATTGCCAAATACTACATATTAAAATCCTTTGCAGATTGTTCTAAATATAAAAGCTGAATGTTTAACATGTAAATCTACTGTACTGCACCATTATGTATGCTAATAAATTCTGTTGGATTTATGATGGTAGCTTTATTTAAATATGATTAAGGAAGGAATAATATATTTTAAAGCATCATTGTGAAAAAAAGATATTTATTGATATTCTAAAATGTGAATTCATCAAATAAACATAAAATAACTAGAAAAATAAAGCATTGTGTTTCCTTTCATTCAGCAAATAATTCAGTCACTAATGTATGCCACAAACTATGCTAGGTAATGGCCTATTGTATTTGCTTAATTGATATGTAAAGCATTCAAATCCAATTATTGTAATTTTTAATATTTTAAAATTTTACTGATTTTTATTTTCATGCCCTGGAAACAAGTAATTCCAAGGCTTTCATTTTTGTAGCTTCTTTGCTGTACTTCACTATAATAAAAAAGATAATTTTGTTAGCATTTTATAGAAATCACTGATGACCAGTTTGACTTTCATACATACTGTATGAGGAAGATTACCCTTAGATCATATGTGGACTTACTGAAGCTAGAAGATGTACTTCGACAGCATCCATTTTACTTCAAGGCCGCAAGAATTGCTATAGAGATCTATTTGAAGCTTCATGACAGCCCTCTTACAGATGAGAATAAAGAACATGAAGCTGATACAGGTATAGTATTCAAAGAGTTATTCTTTTCTGTGGTGTTTATATGTATATTTATGTTTTTGTGTAACATAGATTTTTCCTGAGCTTTTTTTTTTTTTTTGAAAGATGGTTTTTTTAAAAAATAAATTTATTTTCGGCTGTGCTGGGTCTTCAGTGCTGCAGGGGCTTTTCTCTAGTTACGCAGAGGAGGGGCCACTCTCTCTAGTTGCTTTGCATGGACTTCTTGTTGGGGCTTCTCTTGTGGAGCAGGGCTCTGGGGCTCGTAGGCTTCAGTAGTTACAGCATGTAGGCTGTAGAGCACAAGCCCAGTAATTGTGCTGCACAGGCCTGGCCTCCTCACGGCATGTGGAATCATCCCAGATCAGGGATCGAACCTGTGTCTCCTGCATTGGCAGGCAGATTCTTTACCACTGAGCCACCAGGGAAGCCTTTTTCCTGAGCTTTCTGTTTGCACATTGTGGGACAATGTTATCCATGCTTTAGAAAACGGCGATGGCTGTTTTGTGAATTTCTCTGAGCAACAAAAGAAAAATACTATTGACTATAGTCTTTAAAAGTTAAGCAAGAATTTGTAACTGATCATTAGCTTTTTAAAATATTAATTTATTTTTTAATGGAAGGATAATTGCTTTACAGAATTTTGTTATCAGCCAAATATCAACATGAATCAGCCATAGATCATTAGCTTTTAAGGAGTTGAATTTCATCAACTTTAACTTAATATGGTGGCTCCGTGGTAAAGAATCTGCCTGCCAATGCAGGAGACAGGGGTTTGATCCCTGGGTTGAGAAGATCCCCTGGAAGAGGAAATGGCAACCCAGGTTAAAACAATTAAAACAATCCAGTATTCTTGGTGGGAAAATCCCATAGACAGAGGAGCTTGGTGGGCTACAGTTCGAGGGATCGCAAATACAGTGAGGCACGACTGAGCACAAACCATGACATACTAAAAGATGGATATTGCTTGAACGTTAATACCCAGGTTAGAATTAAAATTAAGCCAGTAACATTGCTGAGTGATTTATCACTTGACCATTTTTAACATGCCATTTTAATAGCAAGATGTCAGGATGTGTAGGAAGAAGTCTTCCTTAAAATAATTATTTGGGAAAGGATCTCAGAATAAAAGTGACCTATGCATGTAAAAAGATAAAAAATTAATTGTCCAAAAATTTTGTGACTTTATTCAGGGCAAAAATGTTAGGGGAGTTGGGGTATAAAAACTGTGTCAGAATTTTTTTCCTCAGTCCTGAGTTTCTCCTCTTCTGAGGTTATGGTTGGTTACTTTTTATATTCTTCCTCCTGCTAAAGACCTTTGGATCCTTTTGTTAATTTGTTATTATACAATATTTAAGAGGCAGTGGCAACCCATTCTAGTACTCTTGCCTGGAAAATCCCATGGACGGAGGAGCCTGGTAGGCTGCAGTCCGTGGGGTCGCTAGGAGTCAGACATGACTGAGCGACTTCACTTTCACTTTTCACTTTCATGCATTGGAGAAGGAAATGGCAACCCACTCCAGAGTTCTTGCCTGGAGAATCCCAGGGACGGGCGAGCCTGGTGGGCTGCCATCTATGGGGGTCGCATAGAGTCGGACACGACTGAAGTAACTTAGCAGCAGCAGCAAGAACAATTTAGATTCTAGGTCACATATTGAAACCCTTGTACAGATTTCACTTAAATCTCTGTTATTGCTTCAGCTGGAAAGAAAATGCTAGTGAGAATCTGTAGGACAATTTATAATTGAAGATGATAGCAGTGATCCTCTGGCTTTGCTTATTTACTTTCCTATTTACTCTTCCTGCCTTCCACATCTTCTTCGAATTCTGCAAATAACATACAGTTAACTTTTTTTTTTTTCCACGCATGTGGCATGCAAGATCTTAGTTCCCAAACCAGGAATTGAACCCGTCCCCCCTGCAGTGGTAGTGTGTAGTACTAACCACTGGACCACCTGGGAAGTCCCCATACACAATTAACTCTGGAATATACAAAGTTAAAGCAACTCAGAAAAACACCTAGCATATGTGAAAATCCGTCTTCACTTTTCTCCCTCCTGAAGGTTTTCTCCTTTCAAAGGGCTATCCCTATTAAATGTTCAGTTTCTTTTGTGCACAATTACCATTTTCAGTTTCATATGCACATATGTTTCAGGGTGGTTCTTTTGTTCGTTTTATTTTTTAACCCATAAATGGGATGATATCATTCACAATGTTCTAAAGTTTACAACATTTTAAATTTTGTTAATGGGAACGAGGGTTCCCTCTTCCCCATCACAGTGCTGAAGTAAATGTCCTGTAAGTCATCATTGTGCACATATTTGTTTAGCAGGGATTGTTAGAAGAGGAAATTACTAGGTCAAAGATGATGAGAATTGCATAGCCTTCCATAAAAGTTTTTGTTGCCACCAACAGTGTATTGAGATTGTCTTTTATTTTATTGCTAACACTGAAAATTGTTCATCCTTTACATTTTTGTTACTTAGGGGAAAACATCTAATTTATAATCATTTATTTATTTGGTTGCTTTGGGTCTTAGTTGTAACACACAGGATCTTCATTGCATAGTGTGGGTCTTTTGTTGCAGCGCACGGATTGAGTAGTTGTGGCACAGAGCTCAGTAGTTGTGGCTTGCAGGCTTAGTTGCTCTGAGGCATGTGGGATCTTAGTTCCCTGTATCCTGAGTCCCTTGCAAGGGGGAAGAATTGCAAGGCAGATTCTTAATCACTGGACCACCAGGGAAGTCCTGCTTTTGGGTTTCTTACATGAATTGCCTGTTCATATCTTTTACCTATTTTATTTTGAAACTTCTTGGTTTGTAGGAGATCTCTCTGTATGTGTTCAGGACCTTAATCCTTATTTATGTGTTGCAAATGTTTTCTTCCTGTTGCTTGGGTCTTAGGTTTCTTTATGATGGGTATCTTTCATTATGTAAAAGTTTTAATTTTTCTAAGACAAAACTATTTTAGTCCTTTATGGCCTCTGGGTCTTGGCTTAGAAAGGCTTTTCTCCTTCAAAATGTATAACACATTTATAAATATCTTCTTTGTTTTCTCGTAATGTATGCTTTGTTATTTTTACATTTGGCTGTGTGATCATCTGGAGATAACTTTTATATATGATGGGAGGTGAAGGGTGGCTTTTTTATCTCCAAATAAAACACTGCTGACTTCGAAATAGTTCTTATTTGAATAGGTTATCCATAAGTTTAAAATGTCACTTTTATCATAATCTAAGCTCTGAAAAAATATTTTGGTGGATTGTGGCCATGGTGTCTTGTTCTCACATATATTAAAATTTATTATTGTTGTTGTTGTTTAGTTGTTAACTCGTGTCTGACTCTTTGTAACCCCATGCGCTGTAGCCTGCCAAGCTCCTCTGTCCCTGGGATTTTCTAGGCAAAAATACTGGAGTGGGTTGCCATTTTCTTCTCCAGGGTATCTTCCCATCCCAGAAATTGAACCCGCATCTCCTGCTTTGGCAGGTGGACTCTTTACTCCTGAGCCCCCAGGGAAGCCCAAAGCTTATTATAAAGTCATACTGAAAACTATGTTGTATGGATGTTGGTACACAGGTTTCTATTACCCATTTTTCTCTTCCTAATGTCAAGATATCAGCCAAGGCATCAAAGGATTGGCCTGGGTTGGAGAATTTACTTCAGGATGGCTTACTCATGGCCAGAGTTCTGTTCTTGGCCACATGGGTGTTTGCGTGAGGTGGTTTGGGTTTCTTCACAACATGACAGCTGGTTTCCTCTGAGTGATCCAAGGGAAAGCAAAGAGGAATCCACAGTGCTTGTATTTCCTAATCTTGGATGTCATAAATATTCACTTCTAGTACATTCTATTAGTTAGAATCGAGTCACTAAGTATAGCTCACATTCAAGGGAAGGGGAAATAGGCTTTACTTTTTGAAGGAAAGAATTTGTGGGCATATTTAAAAATCACCATAGTGGTAGAGTATTTTAGAATGACTTTTTTCATTTCATTATCAAGTGTTTTTCAAATACCTATTGAACATGTGGCTTTCAGATTTATTGCTTTAAGTCTACACAATACAGTGTTACCACTGTATTATAGCATGTTTATCAGAGATTTCTAGACTTTCTTTAAGACATTTTGTGGCTGTTACCTCAGAATAATTGTTAATTTTTAATGTCACATTTTAAATTTACTATACAGTTATTCATTCTTCCTTCAACAGATATTTGAGTGTTTTCTGTGTGTTTTGGTATGCTGCTAGGCCTTGACAGCAGAAAGATTTTGAGTAAAACAAGGTTTCTTCCACCAAGAAGCTCACAGTCTAGAAGAGAAACAGATGTATAAAGTATCATGACAAGCAGAATAAGGCATGGTGGCAGCACTGTTTGACAGGATTAGAGAAGGCCTAACTAAAGCATAATACAGTGCCATAGGGATCTGAAACTGCTTGTTACATTCTTAGAACTGCAGGTAGTTTAATTTTGCTGGAGGAACTCATGCTTTTGTGCTTTGCTGTGCTTGTCACAGGAGGTCTCCTCTTGGTTTCACAAATTTTTTGAAGATGTTTATGTTCTTTAACAAATGCAGCCTTATTAAAGGCACATGAACATGTGTAATATGAGATATTTTTAATGGGAGTTGGGAATATTATTAATATATAGTAGTAATTGATCATTATAAATCTGATTAACACGTTGATGGTTTTCTTAACACTGCTTACAGCAAACATGTCTGATAAAGAGCTAAAGAAGCTACGTAATAAACAAAGAAGAGCTCAAAAGAAAGCCCAGATAGAGGAAGAGAAAAAAAATGCAGAAAAAGAAAAGCAGCAGAGAAATCAGAAAAAGAAGAAGGATGATGATGATGAGGAAATTGGAGGCCCAAAAGAAGAGCTTATTCCGGAGAAACTGGCCAAGGTACTTAAAAATAGTACTTAGCACAACTGAGTGAAATCTCATGACCAGCTCTTGTTTTTATAGTCTTTTTTAGCCAATTTGATGATAGATTTTAGAGTAAGAGATTTATTTTTCGTTTTCCTTCTTTCCTCTGTCTCTTCTGTCTTCTCTCTTTTCTGATTGTATGTCACATTTAAAACTTGAAATAATGATTCTGAGTACTGTGTATGGTATATTGGAAAGTTTTGGCTTTTGAGTCATTCTGATCTGGGACCACATAGTTAGCTCTTAGATGTCACTGTGTATCTTAGACACTCTGTCTAACTTCTCTGATGGTTTTCTCAATTATAAAATGTGACTAGGAAAAATCATTACTAGACAAGATGTTAGGACTAGAGAAAATATATGTGTAAAGAATGTAGTCTGTTATAAGCGGTTCAGTTCAGTCGCTCAGTCGTGTCCGACTCTTCGCGACCCCATGAATCGCAGCATGCCAGGCCTCCCTGTCCATCACCACCTCCTGGAGTTCACTCAGACTCACGTCCACCGAGTCAGTGATGCCATCCAGCCATCTCATCCTCTGTCGTCCCCTTCTCCTCCTGCCCCCAGTCCCTCCCAGCATCAGAGTTATAAGTGGTAGGTAGCATTTAAGTTTTTATATAGTCTAAATTGAGCGTCTTAAAAAGTGAATTCTATATGTTTCTCACTCGTGTTGTCAACTTACAGGATATTGTACTTAACTATTTGTACCTAATGTCTTTAAAGTCCTCAAATATTTCCCCAAGCCAAAAATCTTATCTGCCATTTTTAACTGTTAGACTGAAACCAAGGCATTCATTGTCATGTAAATCATTTTGATCAGTAACATACCTATGCACTTTTCTTCTGGCCCTTGTCACCTTCCTACTCCATGTGTGAGTAACTGCATGCTTTATTATGTTAAAGCAATATAATAAATAATAACCCTAGAGTTGAGCTTTAGCCTTATTAGTAACTAAAAATTCAAAGTCATTGATTGCTTTATAACTAAGGGAAGTTGTAACACCTAACAAATAAAGTTCGAAAATACTTTTAGAATTATATCCTAGCAGATGGACAGTAATATCTCATAGCATTATTGCTATTTAAGAACCATTGATAAATGTAGGTTGGATTTCACAAAGCTGTATTGACAAATAATTTTGTGCTTTTTAGAAACAAAGATACTGCCTTTTTATTGTTGTTGGGAGTTTATTGAAAGACTATTACACAGGGATGTGAAGAAGCACGGAAAATTGACCTTTCAGGCCCCATGGAGAACTGCAGAGTTCCTTTGGGATAATACCAACTTTACGGGCCTTCCATCTTTATGCCTCCGCTTTTTTCTTACTACCACTTTTACCACCATCACTGACTGCCTGCCGCTCTCATTCTTTACGTTTTCTCTCTGTCTCATGACTCAATGACTTTTTTTTCCTGTAACTCTTTATGTCTTTCTTTATAGTTTAAAGAAGGGCTCTGTTTGTCTGTAGTTGCTGTCTGATAAGGAGTGCCCTGCATAGCAGATTTTTCACACTTTGTCTCCTTACACGCTGTTCCATTTTCTTTGCTTAGCCTATGATAGCTGCTTTGGGGCCAGATGTCAAGTTATAGTCTAGTCATTTGTAGCTAGAGGGTTGTAAAGTCTCACAGCAAAAGCACTATAGAAAGTATTTTTGACTCCTTTATTTGGAAGGAGCCTAGTGGAGGGCACCCGGTTTCATGGACTCCTCTTCAGTATATACTGTTCTTACCTGTTAGGCACGTAACACCTTTCTCCTTCTAGGATGCCTGCATCCAAGATGCCTGCATCTCATAGAGTCCACACTCACCCACACCCCATGTGGGGCAAGGCCAGACTTCACACCACTGCCACAATCAGGAGGGGTGTCGCAGGCTGTTTTAAAAACTGCCTGCCAATTATGGGTCTCTAATCTATAGTTGCTTTTTTTGTTTGTTTCTTTTTGTTTTGTTGATCTTATATTTCATCATTCTTCCAGGTAGTAAATGATAAATTTAGTTCACCAGATCAATGGCACCCCACTCCAGTACTCTTGCCTGGAAAATCCCATGGATGGAGTAGCCTGGTGGGCTGCAGTCCATGGGGTCGCGAAGAGTCGGACACGACTGAGCGACTTCACTTTCACGCATTGGAGAAGGAAATGGCAACCCACTCCAGTGTTCTTGCCTGGAGAATCCCAAGGACGGGGGAGCCTGGTGGGCTGCCATCTCTGGGGTCGCACAGGGTCGGACATGACTGAAGCGACTTAGCAGCAGCAGCAGATCAAGATAATTTAAATAAAAGCATTGTTAAATTAGCAGCTATTCTAGTTAAGAAAGAGAGAAGGAAAATAAGAGGTTTATTAGCTTAATGTTGAATTAACTGAATGTAAATCTGAAAGCTTGATGGAATGTATTGCTTATCCAACTACCATGAGACAGTAGTTTTTAGTTGGTATTTTTAAAGATTTTTTTTTTGGATGTGGACCATTTTTTAAAGTCTTTATTGAATTTGTTACAGTATTGCTTCTGTTTTATGTTTTGGGCTTTTGGCTGCAAGGCTTGTGGGATGTTAACTCTGATCTTGAATCTGCACCCCCTGCATTTTTGAGAGAGAGGCAGAAAAGAGTGTACATAATGCCGGCAGTTCCACCCAGTGCTTACCTCAGTGAGCGTCAGAACCCCACCTGAGTTTGAGATGTGGGAGGTTTGACGGCCATCTCAGTTCTTATATGCCTGTCATAGTGTGACTGTCTTACTACAGTGATTGCGATTTTGATACTTAAATATATGATTTTCATACATACAACACAAACTAGTGATATTGTATATTCATAGCTATATCTGTGTGTCTTAACTTCAGGGATTTTCAAGGGTAGTTTATCCTAAAGCACTGGTTATAGAACATCATCCCTATTTATATGCTTTTGTTTATATCACTCTCTACTGCATCATATATATGTAGCTGTAGAATGTAGTTAGCTTTGTCTTGGTTATGTACATAATATTTTATCATTTAAATTTAACTTGACAAAGTCTTACCTCTGAGAGGCCCACAGAAGCATGTGGGGACAAGAAATCCACATCTCCTTTGAGGGCATATGTTTTCATTTATTAGAGTTTCAGACAGAATTAATTTCTCTCTTTTCTCTTTTTAAATTAAAATACTCAATTTCAGTCACAGTAGTGCTTGTAATGGGCTTCCTTTTTGGCTTAGCTGGTAAGGAATCCACCTGCAATGTGGGAGACCTGGGTTCGATCCCTGGGTTGGGAAGATCCCCTGGAGAAGAGAAAGGCTACCCACTCCAGTATTCTGGCCTGGGGAATTCCATGGAGTGTATAGTCCATGGGGTCTCAAAGAGTCAGACATGACTGAGTGGCTTTCATCACCACTACCAATGCTTGTAATGATTCAACTTCACAATATCCTTTTTTGTTTCTATTTTATAATGATAGCAGCCATGTCTCTCTCCAGTAAATTATCCTGGTCAATGTAGTGACCTTCACTTCAGTCTATACTTCTTAAGGAATTGAAAAGCTTGCTATAGCTGGGTGGTAATTTCAGTTTCCAGTTCTCTACTTTTCCCTGGTAACCATTTCTCCCCTGTATACCACAAATTCTAACTCATTAAAGCATAGAGTTATTGAGGTTTGACAGAAAACAGCAAAATTCTGTAAAGCAATTATTCTTCAATAAAAAATAAATTAATTAAAAAAAGAGTCATGGGAATAAGAAGCAGAATATTCACCAGTGTGAGAAAGGTATACTTATGGGGGCCCCTATTTTCTCCTCTGTCTCTTCATATCTACAACTGTTACAGTAGTGATACTGCCACATACTGATTTCTGGTTTAGAGCTTATATCCTTGAATAATGACTAGGTGTTTACATGCTGCTGCTGCTGCTAAGTCGCTCCAGTCATGTCCGACTCTGTGCGACCCCATAGACGGCAGCCCACCAGGCTCCTCCGTCCCTGGGATTCTCCAGGCAAGAACACTGGAGTGGGTTGCCATTTCCTTCTCCAGTGCATGAAAGGGAAAAGTGAAAGTGAAGTCGCTCAGTCGTGTCCGACTCTTTGCGACCCATGGACCACAGCCCACCAGGCTCCTCTGTCCATGGGATTTTCCAGGCAAGAGTACTGGAGTGGGGTGCCATTGCCTTCTCTGGTTTTACATACTAGTATAGGGTAAATCCTATAGATACCACTTACTGTTTAACTTGATTTTGTTTTTAATGCTGTTAAATAATTGCCTTGGCCTAAATCTGTGTTGGTGAAACCACAAATTACTGTATGGGCAGAGTCACGTTGGAAAGATACGGCACATCTGAATTCCACTGAGGGTACATTGTTATTGCCTCAGTGGTAAGAGAGGGCAAGTATAAGGACCCAGTGCTGAGTGCGAATATAGTGTTGTGCCCTAGCCCGGCCCCAGTCTACAGAGACTAGGCCTGTCTCAGTACTCACAGGGTGGTAGAGACAGCATTCTGTAAATGTAAAACTTTTCAAATGACACCGCACCTGTAGTATGGCATTTGAATAAATATGGATTTCTGTAGAATTCGGAGTGGAACAAAGCAACACAGAATGGATATTGTACTATTTTTTAATGGCTTGATTATACTCAACCCCACTCATTCTTTAATGTTCTCTACAGTTCTTAGCCCTTGTCATCCTGTCATCCTGTTCCACATCCTTGGCTATCTTACGTGTTTCTCTTACTGTCTTTCGTTTCCTGGTTCTCATTCTATTTTATCTTTTTCTTTACTTGTTGGATAGTTTCTATCCACAGATAATGTATAATCTCAGTGAATGAGGAGTTCAGAATCCCCTACCTTTAGATTGTGGGAGGGTAAAATATGGCAGTGTATTTCTGGGTGACTGGTAAGTGGTTTTTACCGAAAAAGTATTTTTAATAAATAGAAAGAGTAAGTGACATCCCCTCCCCAAATCTTGCTTCTATTTGTATATAATATATCTTATTTTTGTTAGGTTGAAACTCCATTGGAAGAAGCTATTAAATTTTTAACGCCATTGAAGAACTTGGTGAAGAACAAGATAGAAACTCATCTTTTTGCCTTTGAGATTTACTTTAGGAAAGGTAGGCAATTAGGGAATAGTGGCTCTGATAAAATTGATCACTTTATTTCTCAGAATATAGTTGCCAATTCTGATGGCCTCACCACTGTAGGATATTTTGGCAAATGCAAGTGCTGCTTCCTTACAAAGAAATGCCTGCTTTTTACAACATGTTATATGGAAGTACAGTGATGTGATTCTGTCTCCTAGGGCATTAAAATAAAAAATAGATTTACAATATGTAACTAAAATTAAGGTGAAATATAGTGATTATCATGCTCATATGTGGATAAAATTTAGTAACTAAATAATACACATAGATCTTAGAATAGTATCTGGTACACAATAAGCAGTAAATAATGTCAACCATTAGCCATTGTTACAAGATAGAAGATGCGATGTTTGAGGTGTATCTCGAAGAACAGACCATACTTCTAAAAGAAAAGATGCATAGAAGGGAAGAATATCTGTTAAGAGAAAACAAGTGTGTATAAATAATGTTGAGGTTGCCTTTGTTACCTGCTTAAGCCAGGTAAAGGTTAGATGGAGGATTTTGGTTGCTAGATTTAGAATTCTTATAAGCTAAATGTAGTAGATATACTAAGAAGATTTTATGGTATTGAATTGATGTAATCCAAATGGTTCATTGAAAAAAAAATTTTATCACTAGGGTGATATGTATTCAAGGAAAGAGAAACTGGTTAGTAACATCTGACAAAATACTGCTCCAAACAGTAACTGTCCTGCTAAAAGACATAGAATAAAATGATACCTCTGTAGAGTATCCATTAAAAAATCATGATGATCAAATTCTGGGGAAAGGTTACAGTATAACATTGTTTCAAAATAAGATTCAGAACTAACTATAGTTTATTTTAATCTTTATTAAGATACTTATATGAGTATGTAAAATAGAATACTAGCTAAGAAGAAAAAAGATCAAAACATAAGAGATTGTCTCTTGATGGAGTTTGAGTGATTAAAATACTTTTTTCTATATTTTCTATTTTCCACAGTGCTCCTGTCGTAATTGGGAAAATTATTTTAATAAATAGTCCAGTAATTTTAAAGTTTTGTTAATAGTTAACATAGCTCTCTTTTAAGCAAATATTTTTTAAACAAATATTTTTGCATGGAACCCCAAAATGTAAAATACAAAAGCTATTCTGCTTTAAGTAGTGAAAAGCAGTCTGAATCCTACTGAGTTGGCTTCTTTGCTATGTACTACCTCTCAGTCACTCTCCAGCATTTGGAGTCCATTGCTACAGCATGAAAAGGGCAATAATAAAGGACATAGCCGTATTTTTAGCTTTCTGAGTGTAGCGGTTAGGGGAAAAGGAATTGTCAGAGGAGCCTAGGGTTTCAAATTTTGATATTTGGAGAGTTGTACCCTATTAGAGAAGCCTTAACAAAGACGGCTGTGGATGAGACTAGGAATTGTGGTGAGTATTTGGGTGCACTTTTCCATCCAACAGGTGGAGACACTACTAAAGCTTGGAAAACATGAGGGATGGGGTGGGAAGAGATAGCATTGGGAAAGATTAGAAAGTGATTAAAAACATAACCTTGGTCAATACTCTACCTTTGATGAGGAAGAGAAGCCAGGGATTGACCGGAGAGGAACAGTGAGGTGGAAGGGAAATGATTTCACATGTCGCAAAACACAAGAAAGGTGTAAACAATGTTGCTTTCAAGTGTAAACAATGAAGTTTTCTATCTAAATTTTTTATACTTAATAAAACCATTTTTCTTAATGTTGTGTGGAAAATACTAGCTAATGTTGCTAACCTGAGGAAGTCAATTGCTTCAGTCATATGTTGCTGTCCAGATGTGATTGACTCTAAATGAGTTTTTCTATTTGTAAGATACTATTAGTCCTCTAAAGGAGGGTATCTCTTTTTATTAAATGATCAAAATATATCTTTTTCTTTTTATAGAAAAGTTTCTTTTGATGCTACAATCAGTAAAGAGAGCATTTGCTATTGATTCTAGTCATCCCTGGCTTCATGAATGTATGATTCGACTCTTTAGTACTGGTATGTTTTAATTTTCTGTTACTTAAGTATTTGACTACAGTAGCTGATAGTGACTGAATAAGTGATTTATACAAGTTTGTTATAAACTCAAATCATTTTAAATTAAATTAGCCTGTGGAAAAAACAAGTCTTTTCTTTGTGGCGAAGGTCTTTATTTTAAGGCTAGAAATGTTGCCTGATTTTTACACAGACTCATTCAGTCCAGATATTTGAGAATCATCTTTATTTCTGTTTCTTAAAGGTTAATAAGTTGAAATTTTGAATCGTATTTCATTATGTGATGTAGTTAATTGTTGTAAAATTAAAAAATCTCTTTGAAATTGACAAATTATCTCATTTACCTGTCTCTAGTATAATAATTTGAATCATAAAATTTTTGTCAGTAAATGTAGGGTAAAAGTAACTTTAAAACAAATTGTTGTCCTTTTCAAGTGTTTAGTCAGTAAGATCCATATGTAAGTTTTAATGTCAAGTAAAGCTACAGAATTTTAGAAACAAAAGGCGGAATATTATGCCAATTGTCTCTCATAGTTGAGAAATCTAGGACGCTAAAACACTAAATTACTTATTTACAGTAACACCAATAATTAGTAAAGAAACAGGAATGAGACCCAGATCTTCATATTGTTCTTTCTACTACCAGAGCTTTAAATTTAGAATAAAGTACTTCTGTAGTCAAGTAATGTTTTTTTGTTTTGGTTTTTAAGTAACTGGATAAGGAGAAATTCAATGTTTAGTAGAACAGTCTGCAGAATTTGAAACTACTGTTAGCTGTCTCATTGCTAAATACTTAACCCCATGTGAATCCATGCATTATATAAAAATAATGAGATTAAACCAGGTTTCCCAATCATTCTTTTGAAAATGCTAAACTGTCCCAGTTAACATTATTTTGACTTATAAGAAAAGGTAAAGCCTTATTTAGATCATATTTATGCTTGTCAAAAAAGTGATTTCCTGTTATAGAGGCTAAATCATAGAAAATTTCCCCCCAATTTTAAAAAATTCTGAAAGTAAGAATGTAGTCATATTATAGAAAGTAGAACTAATTGCTGTATTTAGTGAAAATAAGGAAGTTTCTTTTTAGTCTTTTTTTTTTGATATTAAAGAAAAAAAAATTTTGAAATCATGAATCAAAACGTTAAGGCTGGAAATAACAGCATAAATCATTTTTAGTTAGGATGAAATGCATTCAAGTTATTTTCAGTATATACACACTTCATTTTTATACAGTCCTTTCCTGAAAGATAATAAAATAATACATATAAAGTTTATGGAGTTAGAGTTATATTCATTTGAAGTATAAATTGGAAGTGACAAACATATAGTTCTAATGAGTGTGTGGCTTGATGAACATATAACCATTTTCTTGGAACAGTTGTTTCAGAAAATGAAAATGTTTATGAACTTTAGAAGAACAAAGAATGATCCAACATTAAAAGTTAGAATTAATTGAGTGGAGTTAATGTTACCTATTGTCATTGCTTCAGGTATTATCTGACATCATTGTCAGGGAGAGATTTACAAAGTAATCCTTATTTTGACTGCATTTAGGCATCTTTGTTACTGCAAACCCCCTGAGTTCCTTTTACTAATTAATATATTTGGTTCTTGAGAAAAATACTTGATTTTGAAGTAACTTCTCAGGAACACATTTGTCATGTTAAGTTATATTGTAGTAATTTCTTTACAAAGAAACCCTCACAATAACACCTTTCCAGAAATTATGGAGGAAAAAGAAAAAACAATGGCTCCACACTTACTTTATTAGTTGTAGAAGCATCTCTAAGTGAATGTTCACTGTAGCGTAGTTATGAGCGTCTTCCAAATCTCCAGAACATTACATTACCAGTGTAAGTAGTAATCACCCCCGAAGTCATTTACTGTATAGGATGTCCCCTTCCCCCTTTAATTATGAGAATGATAGTATCTCTTCCAAGTTTTTCACTTTTGTTTTAAGTTGTAGAACTTAAGGCAATTTTTATTATATTTCTGGTCAGTTCTAAGTAGAAATAGGACCTTAGGTATTCATTTGTTTTGATACCTGCTTACATGTTTATGTTCCCTTAAATGTTTTTAAAATTAGTAGGTTTTGGTCACCTTAATCTATAATGAATCTTATATTATTTTCCTCTCTCATTTGTACAAACTCATTTTTTCCTTTTCTCTGCAGATTATTTCTCATCTGTACTTATGTATTTCCTCCAAAAAAAACCTCGCTTAATTAATATGGTCATTTATTTATTTTGCTGTATTAAGTAGTAATCACTTAGTAGCTTGTACTTAATCAGTAGTGAGTAATAATTATCTCACACAAAATATCCTTTTCTACCGAAATTTTAACCAAAAAATGCTGACTAGTGTGGGAACCCAGGGAAACTCTTTTTGCTAAGAATCAGCCCCCTCTTTAATGTGACTTTTAACTGTTGGTGATAACTAAACTTATTCAGTCTGATAATAACATGAACCAAATGTTGTTTTAATTTTAGGGTATCTCAGGACTCAACTCATAGGCCCCTTGGAAAAGGTTTAATATAGCATGGGAGACAATTAGATAGTCTGAGATTTTTTACTTTCTTGAGATGTCAGTAATTTTTGGTTAGTTTTTTATCAGTGTCACAAAATATTTAGATTGACTCCCTGTGCTTCCATTAGTCTTCACCCATAAAAGATTATTTAATAAATCTGGGACATTTGAGGCTACTCCTTCCATAGGACATTCTAAATTTTGCTACAGTAGAATTGATTGGTTAGTTGATTGTAATATTTTCCTGGAAATTGCAGTTCCAGTTTACATGATTAGTGATTAGAGGAGAAAACTGAGTTAGTTGACCAAAAACAATTTGTGAACCAGTAAGGAAGTATTTTTGGAAACATTCTTTTTTAAATCTATTAAATAAATGAATGATTTATTAATATAAACTATTAATACAAAAAAAGGGGAAATAGCTATTAGTCGATGTTGGTAGTTATTTAAATATTCCCTCTTTGACACATCCTAAACACAAGACGTATGTATTTATGTATTTTCAACTGTATGGGCTTTTTTTTAATTACTTTTCTGAGATTTTTTTAATCTGAGGAAAACAAGTTAATAAAAGTGATGAAAAACATGAAACGTATGGTTTCCAGCTATGAACCATAAAATTACTTTCCTGTCTGCATATATAAAGTGTCCTGAAAGCATTTCAGGCAAACCACTGAGGCCCACAGAAGTAATAAATTTTATAGATACCTGTTTGTTGACATAATGTTCATTGTAATTGGCTATAACCTATTTGAACAGATTTTCTCCTTCTAGTTCACTCTGTACTCCTAAGCCCATTCCCCACCCCCAAGACAAATATTGATAAAATTGCCAAATCCAAGTTGAAAATACAGGCATAATGGAGATTAAGCTAAATCCTTTAATTAGTAGCTCATTTATTTGAGTTAACCAATTCTATAGAATGATAGAAGAAATGCTGTTCAACCAGCAAAGGGAACATATCAATCAATTATTTAGTTACTGACTACATGTAGAATATTTCATTTGAAAGTTTGCTATTCAAAAGTTCAGTGTTTTTTAAACTTAGGGTAGTGATCTATTAGTGAGAAAATGAAAGAAGTTGAGTGGGTCATTATCGTTTGAAAGCATTTGAAAACTTAAAATAGAAATAAATTAGAGTATAAGATACAAGAATGTGCTGCACAGTGTAAGGGTCAGTGTTCTGTGAAATTTTTGCTTCCCATAATAAGTTATGTCTATAGGAAACATGCTTATCAGAGTACAGATACTTGGTTGTAGTCAAGAGTTTGAAAGCCACAATAGTTTCTAATCATAAGGAAAATCTATTTATGTTTTCTTCAGTCTGTGACAAAAATAGTGCCTACAGTATATGGAATATCTATTATGTCATTAGCTATTTTATTTGTGGGGCTTCCCAGATGACTCAGCTCTAAGAATCCACCTGCCAACGCAGGAGGCATGGGCTTGATATAGTTTGATCCCTTTGTCAGGACCATCCCCTGGAGCAGGAAATGGCTATACACTCCAGTATTCTTGCCTGGAAAATTCCATGGAGAGAGGAGCCTGGCTAGCCAGCCATGACTTAGCGACTAAACAGTAACATTTTATTTGTAGCTTTTTCTTACTGTGGTCTTCTGGGTTAGATATCACCTCAATTTTATAGATCAAGGAATAGGGTCAGAGAGCTTATGATTTGTCCACACTCAAATCATGCTCAGGTCTGTCTGGCTTAAAGCTCCAGACTATCTCTCTATACCAAACTAGGATTCAGCCCAGAGAGATTGGGAGTCAGTTTTTCCATCTCCGAATGCCAAAGCATATGATGACAACAGTGTATTCCTTACAGGAAAATGCTTTGGTGGTCGTTTGGAAATTATTATGTAGTGATAGCTTAGTTCACATAATCATTGAATATAAAGATCCATGGCTTTTTTAAACTGATAAATTTGTAATGGTTTACTTGGATATAGAAGAAGATGGGATAGGGTGAGGAAAACTCTTTTGATCTTCTGCACTATATTTGGTAGCCTTTAGAAAATTGTTGGATTATTAGTAAGTTTATTCAGTCTTTGTATATATAATTGCTTTGCTTTGTTGACCTCAATAAATTAATTTCTTAATTCTATAAATTGTATCAGTATCTAACTGCTAATAAGAGTTTGTTTTTAATTTGTTCAGCAGTGTGTGAAAGTAAAGATTTACCCGATGCAGTTAGAACAGTATTAAAACAAGAAATGAATCGTCTTTTTGGAGCAACGAATCCAAAGAACTTTAATGAAACTTTTCTGAAAAGGAATTCTGATTCATTGCCACACAGATTATCAGGTAATCAGTTTATTTTGTCCTTATCTCAGCCTCTAAAACAGCTTCAGTTTTTACTATAGTGGGTCATTGACAGGTTACACACTTTTTGTATGACAGAGGCAAATGTGTATATATCACATTTTAATCCTATGAAACAGGCAGCTTAACCTCCTATACATTTTTTAGTGTTTTAGATAAAATCATTACTATGAATCAAGGTTAGTAGTTTCTCCTGGTTCTGCATAGGCATTATAAAGAAGCAAGTGTAACTGAATTTAGCTAGCTATTACATACACTGAAGGAGGATCTTCTTATTTTTTTCTCTCATTAGCATGCTCTTAAAATTCATGTAGATGCAACCATCGTCTTTAATTTCTCATGCTTATATAAGCTGTGAGACTTGGCAGTGCTGGACACCTAAAACCATCTCCCAAGCAGGGATCATCTGGCAAGAGTCTGTGCTAATGAGCCAAGGTCTGGACTTGATGGGACCCCTGGGTAGTGCTTTAGCAGTGTACTCATACCTGTCAGGGTTGGGTATCTCCCACACCCCTCTCCGTCACACCAGACACACACACACACCCCCCTACCTGTCAAAACACACACACAAGTATTCTCCTTGATCCCGAATTACCTTCATTTTAGAAAGAAGAAAGCTATCCATGGTCCCACCACACAAAGACAAATATTATTAGAAATATTGGTGTTTTTTCATAGTCTCTCTCACCTTAATCATTCTCTTGGTTTGGACAGTTAGACTTTCTGGTCTACTGTCTCAGGTTTTTGTTTTTTCAAATGGCTGTTTGCACTTTTCTAGTAAAGTGCCACACTGTGTGCACATCGATCCTGCTTTTATATTTGAATGGATAGTAGGTAAAAACGCTGGGTTTACCTTGAAATAAACATTTGCGTTTTCCCTCTCATTTAGCTGCCAAAATGGTATATTATTTAGACCCTTCTAGTCAGAAGCGAGCTATAGAGTTGGCAACAACACTTGATGAATCCCTCACTAACAGAAACCTCCAGGTAAAGAGTTTTTCATTATTTCTCTGTAAGAGTTACTTGAGTCTTTGTTTCTGTTTTTACCAGGATAATTTTCACCAATTAATTTTTTTTTGTTATTTATGCATACTCTTTTCCAAACTATTATGACTCCATCTCAGAAACTTAGTTTATCTTAAATTTATTTAAGATTGTATATGTGTGCACACATATACAGCAAGATGCCCTGGAGAAGGGAATGGCTACTGTCCACTCCAGTATTATTGCCTGGAAGATTCCACGGACAGAGAAGCCTGATTGGCTACAGTCCATGGGATCTCATAGGACAGAGCAACTAACACTTCCACTTTCAGTTAGATTAGAACCTTGTAAAGAGTCAAAATTTGTGGGGTACTAAATATCTGGAAACTTCATAGTGTTTTCCAAGTGAAAAGGTGAAGAAAGAAAACATGAAAATGCAAGTCACCATGATTCATTTAAAAATATAAACAGACTTAAGGGTTTGGTTGAAAGAATTACTAGTATTCATGAAAATTTTTCCTTGGATGTATATGCTTTGTATTTCTGAGACTCTCTTTCCTTCTTCATCAGTGGACATACCATAAAGGTTCTCTTTAATTTGAATAGAAGGTTAAAAAATAATGTTTGATTTTGCCATCTGGCTCTGAGCCTCCAAAAAAATTAAAGACTTGGGTATAGTCATTGACAGTGGCATGTAAATTCCAACAGTTAACGCACAGGGCCAGGTAGGTTCAGGCTGCATTCCAGAGGTTACCTGCTGAGCGCTGAGTGTCTTTGGATGTAGCACCTTGCTTGTGTCACCTTAATCCTGACCCTGTTTATATATCCATCCTTTTGTGTAAACCTTGCAGTTCTGAAGAACATAATTCTAATGGAATGCATAGTGGGAGTAAATACTTTCCTATATATGTACATTTTGCCTCTCATTTTGAAAACCTTTTGGGAATGAAATGTCCAATAAATTCACAGTAAATTTTTTCCTTTTAAGCAAATTATAATGTGACCTTTTTTCTTTCTCCAGACATGTATGGAGGTATTAGAAGCCTTGTGTGATGGTAGCCTAGGAGACTGTAAAGAAGCTGCTGAAGTTTATAGAGCAAATTGTCATAAGCTTTTCCCTTACGCTTTGGCTTTCATGCCTCCTGGATATGAAGAGGATATGAAGATCACAGTTAATGGAGATAGTTCTGCAGAAACTGAAGAACTGGCCAATGAAATTTGAACATCATCAAACAAGCAAACGGAATGACTTTGGACCATATCTAGTGTATAATATTTTTGTCACGCACCTGCTGCATTGCTCTAACTTACACAGAATGAGAAGAGTAAATGTTCTTGCCTTCAAATAGTGTTTTACGTTTTTTATCCTGCTGAAAAAGTATATATAAAATATCTAACATATTACAGGATATAGGTTCAGTTTCTTAAAAAATTAAAAGCTGCTAAAATTGAGGGGTTAAAAAAAGATACCTTATCCTATTCCTACCTACCCACCCATGTTTTTAAACTAATTTATATAAAATCTGGAGGCTGTTACAGCTAACAAAGCAGGTGTGTGGCAGAAATATTACTTTAAATTTGTCTTGTGAGATTTTACTATATCTCAGACAGCGTAAATGCTGTTTTAGCACTGGATTCTTTCACTGAGCACAAAGAGTTGTTGGGGCTTTAGCATCTAACTGATTTTGTTACGGGGTTGATTATGACCATAGGAAGTATGCAATGTGAATCACTATTTACAGAGAAACCTACAACAGATGCTTGATGTTGTAGAAGCTGGGACATATAGATACCAAGCAGAATTATAAGAAAACCTAGAGGGTGTTCAATACGCTTGTTGTGTTTCCAAAATTCACTGTACATGATCAGTTTGGTGTTCTTGTACCACAGTTTTTAACTGAAGGAACCAGTTGGAACAATCTCAATTCTAACTAAAACTTGAAGAACTAAAATAACAATGCAAACCTTTCAGCATTGTTTTGGCCAAACTTGTTAAAACTGTAATGCAAGAACCAAATGCACTGTGATGTGGCACCAACTAATTAGCAAGCATGAACTTTTCACCCAAGAGTGAAAAAAGAAAATCTACCATGGCTTGAAGTTAAAGAGCAGAACTCCTGACTACCATTCTATGACTGATCAAGAGACTAATAGTTAAAAACCTCAGCAGGCCTTGTTCACGATATGCAGAAAAAAATGTGCTGCAGTTTAGATACCTCTGGAATTTTTCCACAGTGTCACAGGTTTGTAATACTTGAAGCCCTACATTTCTAAGAATATATTTCTTGCTCAGTTGTTTCAGGCAAGCCCAAGACTTTGTAATTTTTAAAGGGCCCAAGATTTCTTTCTTTCTTTCTTTTTTTTTTTTTCAATAACAGACCAGCTTCTTTTTCCTGCAGTTACAGATGTAATTTCCTTTTTGTTGTCAAACATAAGGTACCAAATATGATGCAATAAATTGTTTTGAAAAACAGTTGTGTGAATATTTCAACTAATATGTGTTGGGCTTCTGTGAAAATACACAGGTGGAAACAGAGGTGCAAGCCAGAGGCAGTGTAGTGTGCTGTAAGGCTAGTTCAGATGGGAACTTTTTGGAATGGACTTAGTGTTGGTGTCAGGGAAATTCCATTAAGCAAGCATAGTGCTGTTCCTGCATTAAGATTTCCTTGAGGGCTAGGATGGCAGCAGGTACTATGAATATATTAGTAATTTGAAAGGAAAAGTGAGAACTGCTATTTTGTTTGAGAAAGTGAGCCTTAAAATTTTAAACCCAAACACTGAGAACTAGCCAGAGGCTCTGTATTCTCATTGCATTTTCAGGATCTCAACAAATAAGGATATTAAGTAAAATGAATCGATTGTATATAATTGACCTTTTTGTGGTACTTTTAGTTTATAGAAAGTATATTCTAAAGGGAATTTTCAGGAGACCTGATCCTTTTACTGATTGAACAGTTGTGCTAAACTCAGCATTTCATAGTACATGACCTGCATTCCACATCCCAGTCTAGTAATTTAGTGGTGTAAAGACAAGTACAGACGGGACTCTAGAGCTTTGTTATGTTTATTAACTGGCCCTGACTCAGGAACATCTTAACAGATGGCAAAAAAACAAAACTTTTTTCAACTTCTCCTATGAGTGGCAACTGAAGTTCTTATTGTTGGTAGAGAACACTTAGTGCTACCTCTGCCACTAGTGAGGTGTTTGGAGGAGGCACCAGCCATAAAACAGGGGGTGTATGTGTGAATTATGTTTAAACTCTACTGTATATTGAAACAAAATTCTTATATTTGTCTTGACAATGTTCAAATGATGTAGATTGTCTTAGAATGAATATTCATAAGTACTAAGAACTCTTGATGCAGAGGCCACCCATGAGGAGCGAAATTCCTAACATGTATATTGTATTCCAAACCAATTTTACTGGAACTATTAAATAAATATTTTATTTTCTTTCAGGTTTACTTGATAGTGGATACATTGTCTGGTCTCAGAGGATATTGACAGAGGTTCATTTAATGTCCAGACATCACCCCTAAAACATTGTACTGTGCTATCTTACCCTGGATAGTATGAACTGAATCATCTCACATTTGCCTCATTCACTCTATTCCAAATGATGCTGTGGGGGAAAACAGGGTTAGGAAAAAAGTGGGGGGAAAAATGCAGTGATGTTGTAATCTAAACAAGTGCCTTATGTTTATTGCTAAGAACTGGTGTTATCAACCCTTTTGAAAAGAAAGGGTTCCTTGACCTGTATTAACATAGGAGAAGTAAAGTTCTTTTTGTTTTTCTTTATATTTACTACTCTTGTCATTTCTCATTTAAAAACTAAAATCTGACTATCAGATTAGTTTTCCTCAGCTTTAATTCGATAGTTGAGTCTTTAGCATTTTCAACATTTTTCTGTACCTATTTATTATGCACAAGAATAAAGATGATCTGATAGCATGACTAAAAGTAGTCCCGATACTAGTGAACAGCTTTCCTGTGGGTTTTATCACTCCCTTGTTTTTCACAGTGTTGTTTGTACTCCACGATATATTGCTGTTAGAGCTGTGAAATGAAAGCTGTGACTGTAAGAAGAGGCCAGAAAAATGTGGTCTAGATCAGGTAGGTCTAGATCATTTATCATTTGTGATAAATGCAGGGAAGTCTCTTGTACACCATTTCTAGGAATATTTCAGCTACCACATGTAGCATCTGTTCGGGAAAAAGTTTGAAAGTGAAGTGGATTTTCTTACAAGATATGTATGTATTTGTCTTAATAATTACCAGCCTTAAACTTTGAAATGACTAAGAATTCAAAGAAAAACTGACCTTTCCGATGGGAGGTAGTTTTGTTCTGCCTTGTGTTCCACCTCTTAAGTTACAGGCAAGGTTTCTTGATACCATCCTGCTGACATCTGAACTTTGCTAAACCCACTGCCAGATCTACATGAAAAACTCCCATGAAGTGGCCATGCTGCCCCATAGGGGGTGAACCTATCAAGTTTTGTTCCAGTTTTGATGGTTGGAAATCTCACAACTTGTAGCAATAAAACATTTTTGGAAAAGGTTATTCTTTGTTGAATTGCACTTTCAGTATGCTCCTACTAGAGGGATGTTGGTAGTGTGCAGGAGGTTCTGGAGAAAAGAATGCTCTCACTTTGATGAAGCAGATTATTGGGTACATACTTTAGGTTACACAGCCTATTTAACACTGCTGCGTCCATCAGGACATACCCTCCCTCATGGTGATGGAAAAATGGGCAGAAGGAAAGGGAAGCAGTAAGGAAAGCAGTGTGTTGTAGGAGAGACTTTTCCCAGCCTCTTGGTTTTCCCAGTTGGCCTTTGAAGTGATGCCATCTTGGGATTATAGCCAAAGAAAGAAAAATTGGTACTATTTAAATTAGAACTTACTGAACTGTCAACTATAGATAAACTTGGAATTTTAATCCTCAGTGCTATTTGTAAGGGTTCTGTGTGCAAGAAATAGAATACACTTTGTTTCAAGGCTTCTTGTAACAAAAGTAATCCTTGGCAATCTAATAAGATTGTAATATAGTTCTTAACATTTTTTAATACACATTTTTTTGGTGTCTAAAAAGTCTATTTTATTTCATACAACTGGTATAGTTCTCTTTAACTGAAAAAAAAAATTGATGATGGGAAATTTCCTATCTGTGTTATAAAGAATTCTGCTGTTGCTTAAATCCTCAACTTGGCCTCAATAAGTATAAAGTTTCAGAAACAACATAGGAGTGAAGAGATTTTTTGAATATATTCTGGATCCCATGGCCTGCTTTCAGCTAATAATTAAATTTGCCTTCTATATTTAGTTACCTGTGAATTGTCTGAGTCTCCATACCATTTTTTTGGCTGTCTTTCCAGTCTACCGTAGTTTTCTAGCATTGAGCTTTGATAAACCTGCTGTTTGTTTACTTTGATCTGCAGGTTTATCAAGTCCATTGTCTAGTGCCTGATGCCTTATCACAACTGGTCTAGGTACTGGGTTTTCTAAAGTATTCTTCTAAAACTCCTGGTGTTTCTTAATAGTGAATAACTAACCACCTCTCATCTTTCTTTTGAACTATTAATATTTGCCTTTGAATAGTCCTACTATTGGCTGACGCATTCCATTTCTCATAGTATTTTTCAGTGACCTGCTAGGATGCTTGTTTCTTAGAGAAATACCTAATTACAGTGTCAAATGATTAATACTTTGGTATTAATTAACAAACTCATGAAAAGCCATTTTTAATGTGATGTATGAAATCTTAAGAATTTACACAGGGTACATTTCAGGGTAGTGACTAAGTACATAGTTGATATTCAAATCTTTGTGAAATTTGCTATGAATATTGGCCTACAGATGGTAGAAAATAGCAATAAAGCACTATTAATTTTCAGGTCATTTGGTGCAAAGGCTTAAAGAGTTTTTTTAATCTATTGATTTAGAATATTCCCATTTTTCTTCCCTTTGTCCCTGTCTCTTGGGCTTCAGAGATTTCCTCAGAATACCACAGATCCATTTTATTTTATTTTTATGTTGAATGAACTTCTCACATCTAATTTTTGGTTTTCTTCCTATAGTTTGTCAGAGGAGTGGTTGTGACTGGCCTTGTAGGAAGCAGATGACTGAAGGACCATCCTCTTTCTCAGTTGCCTGTTCATTGTGGCATTAGTTGGCAGTGAATCTTCTCATCCTTCATGTCTTTAGCAACCAACCAGCCAGGTAACAATCACGTCCAGTGGAATTAAGTTACTTCAAAGATTGTCACTCAGTAGTTTTTCTTTCTTTCAAACAGTATAGGGAGACTGGTAACACAAACCACTTAACCTTTATTAAGGCTCTGTTTTCTGCGGTTAGTTCAGTTTCTAGGTCATGTCTGACTCTGCGGCCCCATGGATCGTAGTATCTCCACTTTTAATCATTACAAGTAAGGAGAGACACTAGGTGGAGGTCTGTAGTAGTTACTTCTAAACACTTGACCTATAGATAGCCAGTGTTCATCACAACTGGAATTGTGGTCTAGTTGATCTTATCTACTTAGGGCTGGCAATTGGACCTTTTAAAACTTAATCCTAGTTATATATTAGAGTCCCAGGGGGATTATTTAAAAGCCACAAACCCCAGTGCCCAGACCCACCTGCAAAGTTCTGATTTAAATTATCTGGAGCCAGGCCTGGAAATTGGTCCTTTATTTTCTTTCTTTAAAGACTACCCCAGTGATTCTTAAGGTAGACTGTTTTGATTTTTTTTTTTTTTTTTGAGGAAGTTCAAATATTTTAAAGAGATACAAGCAAAAAGATGAATTTTCCCCTATCTTACATTAAGGGGAAGAATTTGTATTTTGCTTTTTCCCCTCATTCTGCTGCTCTACTACCTGAGATGTGTGTGTACACTTGGTCACTCAGTAGTGTCTGACTGTTTGAGACCCTATGGACTGTGTAGCCCACCAGGCTCCTGTGTCCATGGGATTTTCCAGTCAAGAATACTGCATTGGGTTGCCATTTCCTACTCCAGGAGATTTTCCTGTTCTGAGATGCTGGTATTCAAAGAGGAAAATAAATCACTTCTACATAGTTTTGTTACATGTCCTGGTAGCTTGGCTTCATTTAAGCAATAATTCTTGTAGATGCATGATTGAGTTTTCTAATGGATGAATACCAAAGCAAAGCACAAAGTCTTTTAAATAAGGATTGGTGGTGAGAATTCATACACTCCTAATATGCATACCTAAACCTCCAATCAAATATGTAGGGTTTGTTTTTTTTTTTTTCCTCCATAAAGGACTACATTTTCCTTCTTTCTTTTAATTGAAAGTTAACTTTAAAAATTTTTAATTTTAAATTTTGGCTGCACCGCGTCTTTGTTGTGGCAGCGGGCTTTCTCTAGTCGCGGCATGCAGGCTCCTCTTGAGGAGCATGGGCTCCAGAGTGCACCGGCTCAGTGGTTGCGGTGTGTGGGCTCTCTAGTCGTGGCGTGCAGTCTTAGTTGCCCTGCAGTATGTGGGATCTTAGTTCCCTGACCAGGGATCAAGATTCTGTCCTCTGCATTGAAAGGTAGATTCTTAACCCCTGGACCACCGGGCAAGTCCCTGCATTTCTATAAGTGAATGAATTTCTATTACAAATCTCAGGTATGAGAGGAACCCTGATTCTGTGACAGACAGAATTAAAATATGGCTTGTTGGTATAGAACCTGATAAGGAGGTTTATGTGCTACAGAATCATATATCAAATTAAAAACTAGTTTATGAGAGCTGTTGAAATAATATTCTGAATAGTTCTCCCAAATTTATCCAACCTAGTAGTTTTCTGTAATGAAATAGGAATTGTTTTATAGACCAGCCCTTATGTGTATCTACTTTATTCCTGATTGGTTAAAGATTTTGATGAATGAGACAAGCTAATACTGTTCATTGCCATTTTTGTGTTTATAGACATGGATGGTTTTCCTTTACCTTAAGTTTTTAGATCAGACAGAACCAAGTTTAAATCCTGGCTCAGGTATCTTAGGCAAGATACCAGGAATTCCTAGTTCATACAGTTGTTGGAAGGATTAAGTAACATATTGTATATAAGTGGTTATCAGAAAGCCTGACATATAAGGATTCATTATAAATATTCATAGGCATTATTTATAAGCATTCATTTAAATATTAGTATTTGCAAAAGGATGTTCTCTTCTGTTTACTTGTCAGCGTTCTATTTGATTATCTCTGTTTATCTCCTGTAGTACACTGGACCAGTATACTCAGGAAATAGTTTATAATCTTTTTGTAGATATTAACAGCTCAAATTATGCTTTTTTTCCCCCTAGTGTTTTACTTTACATGTTCTAGCACTTTGGATTATTTTGCCTTTTCATACAATAGAGAAAACCAACAGTAAAACCTCTGTCCTCCCATCATTCTGACATTCATGGAAACTTACTAGTGTTAGTGAACTTGGCAGATTTCCTGATGTTGCTTTTATAGTTATTTAGAAGATACAAAATAAGACCAGTCCCAGTGTCTTTCCTTTCATCCATTCAGTAGTTAGTAAATGCCTACCACCTCCAGAAACTATGCTTCATACTGGGGATATATGACATCGCTGTTGCTCTCACAGTTTTCACAGGCTAGTGAAGGAGACGGGCAAATCAAGAAATGATTGCAGCAGCAATATATAAACCCCTAGGAATCAGTACTCATTTCTGTTTGGATGAACTGGGAGAAGCTTAACAGAGTATGTTCCTTAAGCTTGGAGAGAGAAAGATGAATTTCATATACAGACAAAAGATAGCATGTGCCTAAAGGTTCAGATACATGAAACAAGGTCATGTATTCAGGGACTGTAAAATAGTATGAACAGAATCTGGGAAATAAGGCTGGAGCTCAAATTAGCAATACTTAGATGGCCTACTAAAAGACTAGATTTGGCTCTGTGGGGTCACACAGAGTCGGACACAACTGAAGTGACTTAGCAGCAGCAGAAGCAAAGGTCAGTTATTGAAGAATTAGGGAAAGATGATAAGTATTTGAGAAAATTCCACTAGCAGTGTGATGGTGAGAATAGGGAGTGAGATTGGAGGCACCAAGGCTAATCAGAAGACTCAAGCTGAGTAATACTCCTGAGTTCCTACTTGTGCCAGGCAATGTAGTAAGCATTTTGTACTGGTTAGCTCACTTAAACCTTAAAAAAAATAGGAGGCAGGTATTGTTCCTGTTTAACAGCTTGAGAATCATAATTTTCCTCTGGTCACATAGCTTGTGAGTGAGAAAAATAGGCATTCAGGCCCAGGTATGTCTAACAAAGTGCTTGCTTCAGATCAGTATAACAACTGGAAAGAAGTGAGGACAGTGAGGACAGCAGCAGTTAAGTATTAACATGAAGAAGAGAGCCAAGGATACAAGAAATGTTAGGCAGATAGCACCTCCATCAACAAGACATGAAATTTAGCAGTGATGTGCAGGGTTTTGGCAAAAAAAAACTACCTTTAACATTATCATTAAACAGGGTCAAGAATTGAGAGGGGGAAATTGAGGGAAAAAGAAAGAGGTCTTTTCAGTCATGAATTTTAGGCATATAACATAACGTGTAGTGGGCAGCTAGGTATGAGTCTAAAACTTACAAGAAAAGTGACTTGAAGAGTGAGCCATGAGTGGTATGACTTGACAAGACTGTTCAAAGAGAATAAGAAAAGGGGGTAGAGGAAGAGAAGCTAGTGAAAGAACCTAGTAGTCAAGAAGCTAGACTTTGAAAATAATAGTTTTGAGGAATCAAGGGGTTTCAAGGATTGGGGTCAATAAGTTCAAAATCAAGACGCGATAATTCACATCAATCTAGTTGTTAACATTTTGGAATAAGTCTGGATATCAAATGTTGGCTAAGATGTTGAAAAACAACAGAGGAACTCTCAGGTATCCTGTCTTTGAGTGTATAGATTGGTATAATCATTATGAGGGCAACATTCATTTACTAAAATGAAATGTGCATAAACCAGCTATTCTGATAGGATACCTGTATCTATAGATCTAACTCTTGATATAGATCTCTGTGTCTGTAGATATATAGAGATATGCCCTGTAAACATTCCCACACATTTGCCAGATACGTGCAAGGATGTTCATTGCAGTATTGTTTATAATAATGAAACTTGGAAATAAAATGTAACATAAATGAGTAAATTGTGGTATATTCATTTAATGAAATGCTCTACAGTTAAATAAGCTAGGATTAAGTGAATCAAGAATTGTGCTCCAAAACAGTAATGATCCACAAGCAAAGAGGAAGTTAAATGGCATTATATTTCTTATACGTAGAAATTAAAAATTTTCTTCTAAATTTTTTAAGCCAGATAATACTAAGTATGGTTTATGTGAATATTCACATAAAGTAAAAGTTTAAAAACAGGTTTGGGAATTTTAAACTGTCCAGAATTCGGGACAGTGGTTCTCTATAAACAAGGGAGAATCATGTTGGGAACGTGAGGGTCCTATAGTTTTTATTTCTTAAAAAACATGTTTGAGATAGATATGGCAAAATGTTAACATTAGGTGTTTTTGTTCATTTGGGGTGGGGTACTTTTTTAGAAAGTTAAAAAAAATTTTTTTAATTCCCTACTGGATAAAAGTGGGTGGACAAAAATATACTAAGATAATACTAACTCAGAAAGTAGAGAAAAAAATCTATAGTCAAAACAAATGCTTCTTTGGTTTCCCAGGAGGTTAAGGATACTTTTACTGATGTATTAAGCTTGATGAGAGGGCTTCCCTGGTGGCTCAGTGGTAAAGAATCCACCTGCCAATGCAGGAGACATGGTTTCAGCCCCTAGTCTGGGAAGATCTCACATACTGTGCAGCGCCTAAGTCATGCTCTACAACTATTGACCCATCCGTGCTCTGCAGCCTGGGAACCACAACGACAAGCCTACGAGCCCTAGAGCTCGTGCTCCGCAACAAGAAAACCTACCACAATGAAAAGCGCGTGCTTGCCACAACTAGAGGAAAGCCCAAACAGCAAGGGAGACCCAGTCGAAGGATGTGTAACAATTTTTCCAGAAGAAAAGAGACTCAAATAATGTATAAAACATTGCCCTTTGTAATTTCCAAAGTACTCATTTATTATTTAGTTGCTAAGTCATGTCCAACTCTTTGCCACTCCATGGACTGCAATGTGCCAGACTTCCTTGTGCTTCACTATATCCCAGAGTTTGCTCAAACTCATGTCCATTGAGTTGGTGATGCTGTCTAACCATCTCAGCCTCTGTTGCCCACTTCTCCTGCCCTCAGTCTTTCCCAGCATCAGGGTCTTTTCCAGTGAGTCAGCTCTTTGCATCAGGTGGCCAAAGGATTGGAGCTTCAGCATTAGTCCTTCCAATGAATATTCAGTGTTGATTTCCTTTAGGGTGGACTGGTTTGATCTCCTTGCAGTCCACGGGACTCTCAGAAGTCTCCAGCACCACAATTCGAAAGCATCAATTCTTTGCTGCTCAGCCTTTATGGTCCAACTCTCACATCCATACATGACTACTGAAAAAACCATAGCTTTGAATATACAGACCTTTGTTGGCAAAAAGATGTCTTTGATACAGTGTCTAGGTTTGTCATAGCTTTCCTTGAGAGGAGCAGACATCTTTTCCTTTAATGTCTGCAGTCACCAGTGATTTTGGAGCCCAAAGAAATAAAATCTGTCACTGTTCTCACTTTTTCTCCATTTGCCATGAAGTGATGGGACCAGCTGCCATGATCTTAGTTTTCTGAATGTTCTAAGCCAGCTTTCTCACTGTCTCTCTCACCTTTATCAAGAGGCTCTTTAGTTCGTTGCTTTCTGCCATTAGAGTGGTATCATCTGTGTTTCTGAGGTGGTTGATATTTCTCCTGGCAGTCTTGATTCCAGCTTCTGCTTCATCCAGCTTGGCATTTCACATGATATACTCTTCATAGAAGTTAAATAAGCAGGGGGACAATATATAGCCTTGATGTATTCCTTTTCCAATTTTGAACCAGTCAGATGTTCCATGTCCAATTCTAACTGTTGCTTCTTGACCTGCCTCCAGGTTTCTCAGGAGACAGGTAAGGTGGGCTGGTATTCTCTCTCTAAGAACTTTCAGGTTGTTGTGACCACACAGTCAAAGGCTTTCACATAGTCAGTGAAGCAGAAATAGATGTTTTTCTGGAATTCCCTTGCTTTCTCTGATCCAACCAGTGTTGGCAATTTGATCTCTGGTTCGTCTGCCTTATTTCTAAACCCAGAAGTTCTCGGTTCACATAATGCTGAAGCCTTGCTTGAAGGATTTTCAGCGTGACCTTGTTAGCATGTGAAATGAATCCCATTGTTATGGTAGTTTGAACATTCTTGGGCATTGTCATCTGGGATTGAAGTGAAAACTGGCCTTTTTCCCATCCTTTTCATCATAGGGTATTGAAATGCAAAAGTCAAGAGATAACTGGAGTAATAGGCAAGTTTGGCCTTGGAGAACAAAGTGCTCATGTGTAGGTATTATTTTCCTTCCTTTATGGATGAAGAGATGTGTCTCAGAAACATTACATGACTGGCTAAAGAGTATGCAGCTAGGAGTAGAAAGCTGGTTCAATGGACCTGTGAGCATCTTTCCTTGTGTTCCTTCTACCATTATAAACTAGGTGTTGAAGTCCATGAAACTAGATGTTAGAACAGAACTTGAGCCCAGGTTTTCCTTTCAAGGCAAACTGTAAACTACACAGTATTCCTGGATCACACTATTTTGCTTAAAGAGCTAAAAGTGAAAGTGAAGTCCCTCAGTCGTGTCTGACTCTTTGTGACCCTATGAACTGTAGCCCACCAGGCTCCTCTGTCCATGGGATTGTCCAGGCAAGAATACTGGAGTGGGTTGCCATTTCCTTCTCCAGGGAATCTGGAGACCCAGGGATTGAACCCAGGTCTCCCGCATTGCAGGTGGACGCTTTAACCTCTGAGCCACCAGGGAAGCCCTTTAAAGAGCTATTACTGAGGTTAAATGCCTTGGCTATTTAGAAGTGTCTTAGAAGAAAGTTGCTGCCATTTTAAAAAATGGATATTTTCTAAACTATGCATTTTTGTACAGTAATGGCTCAGAGGTTAAAGTGTCTGCCTGGAATGCGGGAGACCTGGGTTCGATCCCTGGGTCGGAAAGATCCCCTGGAGAAGGAAATGGCAACCCACTCCAGTATTCTTGCCTGGAGAATCCCATGGACGGAGGAGCCCGGTGGGCTACAGTCCACAGGGTCGCAAAGAGTTGGACACAACTGAGCGACTTCACTTTCACTTTGACTTTGCTATATACAACGTGTTTTATGTTGACACTGCTTTGTTTCAAACTTAACCTTTTTTTCCCTATAACCCCTTTTTATGTTTGGATTTCCACTCAGTGGGAAGTGAATTTTTAACATAGTGAAGATCTATGTTTAAGATCATTTACCAGTTCCTCCTTTATCCCTTAAGATCCCTTAAGATCATTTACCAATTCACCCTTTATTCCTTAATTTACATGCAGTGAAAGAAACAACTGCAGTTGCTAAGCTACGCATAGTAACCTGGCCAAGAGCTGTAAGTCATAGATGTATTGATTATTAGAGATTGTCAGGCTGTCTTGCTAAAGTATTATGATTAAAAACTGAGATAATTGAGTATTTCGTCCTTTCACACCAACTACAATATTATACTTCAAACCAAAGAGTGACTCTTCCTGAGTAAAATGAGAGAAAACATTACCACTAGTGAAAAGTAGCATAAACTCACAATTCTAATGTTTGTTACATTTTGTAGTTAGGAAGTCCTTCACAAACTTTGCAAAATCAGTTTCCACAGAGTAGTGGGAAGTGAAGCCAGGGAGGGGTTTGAAAAGAAGATGGAGATGGTTTGGAATAAGCACCTGACTAAAGACAAAAACATTAATGAACAGTGTTAACCACTGAATTGATTTTGGAAATCACGAAAGTATAGTGATTTTCTGATTGTTTCTAGTACCTCAGCTGAATGGCTCATAGAACCAGGCATGTTACAGGACTGACTGAGAACTGTGAGTTGGATGAGATAAAGAGAAGACGGGATAGGTGAGGATGAAGGGAAGCGGGTTGAGGGCACTCGTGCCCAGCAGGATACAGCGATGTTCTATAAATGTGTGTTGGAAGAGAGCAGGGAAGGGAACATATGGAGGGGGATTAGAAGCACCAAATAAGAGCCAGTTATGGAAGGAAATGGAATGAAGAATAACCTGGAAGCAAAGGCAGTATTATAGGAATGAAGGTCTTGATGAGCTTGTGGATCAGGCATACTGAGGGCACTTTGGATGGAAGGATAAGGGTACTGAAATCACTCCGAGCTACTCCATAGCAAAGCAGAGACTGCGGCCCACAGAATGAGGTTGAAGTAGCCCTTGATCTGTGATGTTTGGCTGTTCAACAGACCATCCACACAAATATGGAAATAGGAAATGTTTCATGCAGTGAATTAAAGAAATAAAATGATCCAGGTATAATGTTATTCTGGAGAATGACCTGGAGATTAAGATGTGAAGGACAAAAGCAAGGCAAAGAATAGCAAAATTGGATGGAGTAAACTTCAAAAGAATGCAAGTTTTTATAGAAAAGTGAAATGCTTTAGAAGGGACTATGGGACAAAAAAGGGCAATACCAGTTCTGAGCTTTGTGGAACATACAGCTTGGGGAAACTGCCAAGGAGACAGTATCTTTGAGAAAGAAGTCGAGGAATTAAGAGTCTTCAAAAAAGGCTGTAAAGATATAGGTGAGTTTACTTATTGCAGAATAGGTTGCCATGGCCCACACCAAGGGCCAAGGGATGGTTTTGTGGGGACGGTGGAGATGAGGGGTCAAGAGGGCAGGCTATCAGGCACGCAGCAGTCAGGAGATGAGAAATGACAGGAAGCTGATGGATGGGTGAGGAGGCTGCCTTTTGAGCAGTGACCAGGAATGAAAAGTTGGGATGGAACTATGGTTTCTCAGCTTTTTATCCAGTTGTTTTGGACACAACTGGTTAACTGAGGGTCCCAGGGAGTGTTTAGCCTTATCTTTGTAGGAGTGTGGTGTGGTGGTAATTGCTGCTGCTTTGCAGGGATTGCTCTGCAGAAAGTTAAGTATGGAAGTATTTGGCCTAGTCTCTGCTGGACTTCCTTGTGATTTAAAACAAGCCGCCATGGATTTGCCACACTCTGGCTGGTGTGCAGCACCCCATCTTCTAGAGAACAGGACCCCTGGACTTTTTCTATAGGACTGCACCCTCTTGAGTGTAAGGATCAGTATCTGTGCTTTACATGATATGCAATTCCCTTTTTTCCTGCTTTTGAAAAAGATTTCATTCGCCAGTCTTTGGGAGAGAGTATGATACAGTAGTGCCAACATCCGTTGGATCACAGAGAAAGCAGGAGCTCCAGAAAAACATCTGTTTCTGCTTCATTGTCTACGCCAAAGCCTTTGACTTTGTGGATCACAACAAACTGGAAAATTCTTAAAGAAATGGGAATACCAGACCATCATCTTACCTGTCTCCTGAGAAGCCTGTAGGCAGGTCAAGAAACAACAGTTAGAACCGGACATGGAGCAACAGACTGGTTCCAAATTGGGAAAGGAGTGCATCAAGGCTCTATATTGTTACCTTGTTTATTTAACTTATGTACAGAGTACATCATGCAAAATGCCAGGCTGGGTGAAGCACAAACTGGAATCAAGATTGCTGGGAGAAATATGAATAACCTCAGATATGAAGATGACACCCCCACTATGGCAGAAAGTGAAGAGGAACTAAAGAGCCTCTTGATGAAAGTGAAAGAGGAGAGTGAAAGAGCTGTCTTAAAACTCAACATTCAAAAAACTAAGATCATAGCATCCAGTCCCATTACTTCATGGCAAATAATTGGGGGAAACAATGGACCCAGTGACAGACTTTATTTTCTTGGGCTCCAAAATCACTACAGATAGTGACTGCAGCCATGAATTTGAAAGATGCTTGCTTCTTGGAAGAAAAGGTATGACCAACCTAGATAGCATATTAAAAAACAGAGACTTTGCCAACAAAGCTCTGTCTAGTCAAATCTATGGTTTTTCCAGTAATCATGTATGGATGTGAGAGTTGAACATAAAGTAAGCTGAGAGCCAAAGAAATGATGCTTTTCAATTGTGGTGTTGGAGAAGACTCTTGAGTCCCTTGGACTACAAGGAAATCAAACCAGTCAGTCCTAAAGGAAATCAGTCCTGAATATTCATTGGAAGGACTGGTGCTGAAGCTGAAGGTCCAATAGATTGGCCACCTGATGCAAAGAACAGACTCATTGGAAAATACCCTGATACTTGGAAAGATTGAAGGCGGGAGGAGAAGGGGACGACAGAGGATAAGTTGGTTAGATGGCATCACTGACTCAATGGACATGAGTTTGGGTAAACCTGGTCATGGGCAGGGAAGCCTGGCATGCTGCAGACCATGGGGTTGCAAAGAGTTGGCACACTACTGAATGAACTGAACTGAACTGATGGTATAGTGGAAAAAGCATGGACTCACACACACTTGGGTCTGAATCCTAAAAGCTTCTTAGCCAGTTTACTTAACATTTCTGAGTTATATGTACATCTTGGAGATAATGGAACCTTGTATGTCAAGTGCCTTAAACACAAAAGGTACTTAATAAAATTTTCCCCAGGAGAGCCTTGAGCATGAGGTGGTCAGAGGAGACACAGTCACCTACCCGCCTTCTCCGTAGTGGAGCAGCCTAAGCCACACTGGTAGTCACATTCACACCCTTTGGAAGGAAATATAATTGGTTGGGGCCTTCTGTATGTTTCTTAAGTAGCTGTATGAAAGAGAAATTGAACACTGTCAAGAATGTTTCAACAATATACTCAGTATTCAACAGCTAGATGGCAATGTTGTCTTTGCGTCTTAAGTGAAGAAGTTGATCAAATTTTCTGTCAGTGAATGGCCTGGTTTTACATTATTGCATGAGGTAATAGTAACAGGACAGTTTATTCCATTATCTTCTTATATTCTGAATTTAAATATTCCCTAGCATTAATTCCCTAATAAAGTTGAGCAGTTTCAGTCTATAGAAATAAATGTTGTAGACCATTGTACCTTATGCAAGGTATTTAATTATTTAATAGTACCTAATCATTTAAGTGCCTTTGTCCTTTTCCTCATGATTATCTTATCTGGTCTGGAAATTAAAACACACACATACATAGATCTTATTAAAACATTACACTAATCATTTACTCAGATTTGACGTAGAATGGTATAAAAGATGAAGTTGATGGTCCTCAAAGGGAGGTATATTTTTAAAAACAGTTTTATTGAAGTATAGTTTACATATGGTAAACTCATATTTAAAATGTACCACTGACACATGTGCACAGCCATGAATCATCACCACAATGAACATACCCATTCCCCCAGAAAGTTTCCTCGGGCCCGTCTGTAATCCTTCCTTTCCATCCATCCCAGCCCCCAGCCTCAACTTTCTATGTCTGCAGGTTAGTCTGCACTTTCTACAGTTTTATGTAAAAGATCATCATACAGTATTTATTTTTTAAAATCGGGTTTCCTCCACTCATCATAATTATTTTGAGAATCATCTGTGTTGTTGCATGTGCTGCTGCTGCTGCTGCTAAGTCACTTCAGTCGTGTCCGACTCTGTGCGACCCCGTAGACGGCAGCCCACCAGGCTCCCCCATCCCTGGGATTCTCCAGGCAGGAACACTGGAGTGGGTTGCCATTTCCTCCTCCAATATATGAAAGTGAAAAGTGAAAGTGAAGTCGATTAGTCGTGTCTGACTCTTAGCGACCCTATGGGCTGCAGCCTACCAGGTTCCTCCATCCATGGGATTTTCCAGGCAAGAGGACTGGAGTGGGGTGCCATTGCCTTCTCCGGTTGTTGCATGTATCAGTGGCTAATTCCTTTTTAGTGTTGAGTAATAACCCCCTACACGTGCTCTAGAAAAAACAATTTTGAGCTGTTAGATGAAGAAATTACCATGAAGCACTGGGACCTGTGTTTTTCAGACATTTAAATGAATCTTTCTGATCAAAATGGTCTGATACTAATCTATATATTTTTGATTAATTTATTTTAATTGGAGGATAATTACTTTACATATTGTGGTTTTGCCTTCCATCGACATGAATCAACTGTGGGTGCGCATCAGCAACTATAAGCCAATAAAATGATATTAGTCTATATTAATGTTGTGCTTCATGTGCTCTTTCATCGTTGCTCATCAAAGTCTCAGGTTTAGCTTTACTCACCATGTGGTCAAGAGGACCACACTGGAGTCTTGTTAAAAATACTAACTTTGAAAGTTGAAAGAACAGGCCACTTCCATTGTTGTAGTGTCTTACCCAAGTGGAAATCAGCACATCATATTTAAAAAACTAGAAACCTGCTTTCTTTTAATCTATGAACAGATAAGTCACTGGATTATTCACAGTTCTGCAAGCACTCCCTGTGCTTTCCCATGTCAAGTCTTTTCAAACTTCTCACTCTTGCTGAAATGTTCTTTCCTCAGTTACCAATTGAGCAAATTCTGCCCATTTTTTTCTCAGCCAAGTAGAATTTCTTCTCTAATCTTTCTTAGCACATATCATCTTTCTTTTACTCATCTTTATATGTAGTGTTAACTTAAACTTTTTTGACTGTGCATCTTATTTTTATACTATTGTAAGCTCTTTAAGGGCAGAAATCACATTTATTCATCTTTAAATCCCCCAAAGTGTATATTAGATGCCTGGTTGGTACTCAGTATATTGCAATAAACAGGAAAGTCATAATTAGTTCCATTATCAGCCTTCTTGAGGATTGTGCTAGGATTCCAAGGGGAGCATCCATTGGACACTTAAATACATTTGGAGCCCCGTGAGCTTTTAACCATGTCCTTCACCGACATTAGAAACAGAGTGTTGTTGCCATGCTACTGTTATTCCGCCACGTCCCAGGCTTGTGGTCTTAGCATCAGAATGGGTACTTTTGATATGACAGGGACATTTAAGATGAAATATGTATTATATATATATAAGCGGAATTTTGACAGTTGCATACAACATCTGTCATTGGCAGCGAGCATAGTCTCACTTCCTCTTACCTTTGCAATCTGATTTCCCACAACTCTCCTAGTCACAACTCCCTTCCAGCCAGACTAACTCACACCAACCTTTAAAGCTGGAGCTTTTGCCCATTCCATTCTTCTGGCATGGAATTCACCGTGCCATTCCCATTCCTTTCCGAGTACAGCATATGTCCTTTCTCTGTGATGTGTCCCTGACCATGTTAACCCACAGATGCTCCCCTCCTAGAAATTCAGCTTTACTGTCCTTTCTGCTCACATCAGAATATCTGATGTTTGCGTCAGCTCAAACTGTTATTTAGTTCTTGATTATTTGATGTTTTTATTTATAAAGATTTTTTATTCCAGCCTTTTGTTTGACAGGTACTGAGTGTGATAGGGAAGTGAGGATTAACTGCCCTCAAGAGTCTAGGAAACTCCTATGAAAAGAGTGTTTCAGAACTGGCCCGAGCAAAGGCCTAGGAGGCACAGATTCTGAAGAAAGACATTTGGCAACTAGGTCTAGGAGTGCATTTTTTCCTACCCTATGTCAGTAGCGACATAAGATAAAGCCTTTATTCAAGCCTCTGATTTACTCAGATATGTTGATTGAACATCTCCTGTGTTCCAGGCACTGTGCTAGATTCTGGGTTTGGGGTTACAATGGCAAGAGATTGAACAGCCTCTTTGCACAGGAAACATATAGTCTAAGCCATAGGCCTGTTGAATGGTCTGAATGTCTGTGTTCCTCCAAAATGCATATGTTGAGATCCTGGCCCAAATCCGTACCAAGGTGATGGTATGAGGAAGTGAGACATTTGGGAGATGACCGGGTCATGAATGGGATTGGTGCCCTTTTTATAAAAGAGGCCCCAGAAAGAGTTTACTTACCCCTCCCATCATGTGAGGATGCAGTGAGAAGTCTGCAGCCCGCAAGGGGGTCCTCGCCTGACCATGCTGGCACCCTGATCCCAGACTTTCAGCCTGCAGAACTGCTAGACATACATTTTTGTTGTTTATAAGTTGCCCAGTCTGTGATGTTTTGTTATAGCAGCCTAAACAGGCTAAGACACCAGTAAATAGACAATTGTAATACTTTATATTACAATAGGGCAAGTAGAGGGTATGACAGGAATATGGACAATGGAGGTGGGACAGGTAACCCAGATTTAGGAAGATCAAGGACTGCTTCATGGAGGAAGTGCTGAGTAAGCTGAGACCTTACATATGGGTGTGAATTATGAGGAGAGGGGACAAAGAGCAAGAGAAGAGAAAGGGAGAGTATTGTAGGCAGAGAACAGCATGCTCAGAGTCCCAAAGGCAGAGTGAGGAAGACAGAGACATTGAAAGAAGCCTGCTTCTTACCTTGTAGGGCTGTTGTGAGGTTTGGCTCTTAGAACAGTGTCTGTCACAGAGTATTCCATAAATATAAAAAATTATTACTGGGCCTGGAGCATAGAATTAAGGGTGAGGGTGAAAAGAGGTGAGCATTAAGGCTACACAAGTAAGCAGAAAACTATAGATTCTGTACCAGGCATTTAGACTTAATCCAGAAGTCACTGGCAAACTCACTCACAGATTGTCAATAGTGGAGTAAAATTCCTGTATTTTAGAAAGATGGGCTGGGACTAGTAGCATGGAGACAAGATTGTTGTAATCACAGTCTGAACTAGATGTGGATAATGATAATGGGGAAATGTAGGTGGATTTCAAGATATTTGGAAGGTGGATGTGTCAGTTTCCTGGGACTACCATAACAAATGACTATAAACTTGGGGAATAAAACAACAGAAATTCATTCTTTCACAGCCAGAAGTCTGAAAGCAAGGTGTCAGTCGCAGAGTTGGTAATCCTTGTTCCCTGGCTTGTAGCCTTATAACTCTGGTAACTCTCTCCATCTTCACTGGCCTTCTCCCCATGCCTGCATCTCACATCTCCTCTTCATCCTCCTCTCCTTTCTCACATAAGGAGCCCGGTCATTGGATTTAGGGCCCATCCAAAATCCAGGATGCTGTCATCTCGAGACAGTTTTGATCATACCTGCAAAGAGCCTGTTTCCAAATAAAGTCACATTCAAAGCACCGGGAGTTTAGGACATGGATATATGTTTTGGGGAGAGGGGGACACAATTTGACCCAACATAGTAGAATTAATGGAACCCTACTGATTGGCTGAATGGGGGTGAGGGGTTTGGAGGGGAAGGGGAAACCAGGGGTAACATCCATCAACAACTGGGTGGCGGATGGTACCATTTACTAAGTAACAGTGGAGGAGAAACAGGTTTGGAGGAAGAAAATGACATCTTTATTTTGAGGTGCTTGTGGAAATCCAAGTGGGGTCAGGTAGCAGTTGGTCATGTAAATTGTGAGTCCAGTTGATGGAGAGGAGGGCTGGGCATACAGTTTTGGGTGATAACTGAAACTATGGATATGGGTAGGATTGCCAAGGGAGAATCTGTAGAATAAGAAGAACCCTGATCAGAATTCAGACACACAAGAGTTTTGGGGAGGGACAAGAAGAGTAGCAGTCAGGAAAGTGGTAGAAAACATTAAGAGAGGAAAGTCTCGGAAAAGGTCAGGGAAGAAAATGATGACAGCAGGAGTGAGCTGTTTCTAAGGAGTTTAAGAGAAACCAGAATGAAAGAGAGGTGAGACAATGCAACGAGCATAAAGAAATACTGCAAAAAGTGTGGCTGTTAGGAGCAGGTGAGATTGGCAGGTGATAGGAGATGCAGACAGAAGAGTTTTTTCCTTTTAATTTTTACTCAAGATGGGGTAGACTTGTGCCTGCTAGCAAGAAAATTCTGTAGGTCGGAGTGTTGAATGTAAAGGCCAAGTCAAAGTCATTGAGGAGGCAGGACATAGATGAGACATTAACCGCAGATAAGAAGGAAAACAAGGAATTCTTTGACTGTCCAGTGGTTAGGACACTTCCACTATAGGGGGGCCTGGGTTTGATCCCTGGTTTGGGAACCAAGATCCACATGCCCTGAGGCATGGTCAAAAAAAACAGGGAAGCAAACAAACAAAGGAAAACATCTCTTCTGCTTAGTGGAGGAAGAGGGGGAAAAGGATGCCTATAGAAGGGGGTAAGTTTGCTGATCTGATGGCAGGTGGCTACATTTTTCATTTATTCATTCAACAAATATTTTTGAGTGCCTGGCACATGCCAGGCACTGTTCTAGATGCTAGCGATACAAAGAGAATAAAACAAGGTCTCCATCTCCATAGAACTTACATATCAGGCAAGTGGATAGAGAAATATGTATGTATATATTTTTCAAAGCCCCAGTAGTTGGTCAGCGCTACGAGAAAACAAGAAAACGTAAAGAAGCTTAGGGAGGGAGACTTGAAAGGGTATCTGTTTAAATAGGGTGTCTAGGATCAGCCTCTTTGAGGTGGGAAATGAAAAGGCAAGGCATTAAAGATCTAGAAGGATTATTCCAGGCAGAGGAAACAACAGATATACAGGCTCTGAGGCAGGAGTATATTCGGCAGCATCAAAGAGTAATAGTAAGGAAGCTGTCTGAAACTAAGATTATAAATCAGTTATACTTCAATTAAAAAAAACAGTAAGGAGGCCAGCACAGCTGCAGCAGAGGAAGGCAGGAGAGAGGGATGAGAACGGTAGGCAAGGTTCTGGGCACAGAGGTCTAGTAGGCTGTGGTGGGGACTTTAGACCTTTAGTCTGAACGTGATGAGGACTCTTGGAAGGTTTTGAACAGAGAAGTGACCGGATACAATCTGTGAACAAATAATCAGGCTCCGGTGCAGAATAGACGGTAGAGAACAAGAGCGAAAGCAGGGAGTTCAGTTAGGAAGTTACTACACCGTCAGATGAGAGGCGGTGATGGCTTGCACCCGCGTGGTAGTTGTGAAACGGTAAAAAATTAGTCCAATTGGGAATCGATTCTGAAAGTGATGCCCACAGGTCTTACTGAGAGACTGAAGATGGGATGTGAAATAAAGGAAGTTAAGAGCCTCAAACACCTCAGAACACTGGCTAACACAGAATTGATTCCTTCAAAGAAACCCTAGCCCAGGTATATGAAGAGAGATGAGATAAGTAGATTACACAGGGAAAATGGAAGGAAATGTATTGGATATATTTGCTAGATGCCTATACTGTGTGATTTTTATGTGTCAACTTGTTGAATCCTCCCCACCACATATGGTAATGTTATTATTCTTGATTTTAGAGATAAAAATTGTAATTTTGGTTAGATTTAATAGTTTATTCAAGTCATCTTGTGAATTTTAATTTGATTAACAACTAAGCTCTTGTCACTAACTTAGAAAATAACACTTTTATAGCACTAGTATTAAGTTTAATCAAATTAAAATATTTAATCTATTTTGAAGCAAACTGGTACTTAAGAAAAGTCAGCTCTAATTAGATGATGATTCAAAGGTATGTATCATTTTGGGAGCAGTTCTGAAAGACTGTTTAGGTTTTCAAGGCTCTCAGAAGCTGATGGCACTAGTTATTCCTCATTTCTAATCTCACTTTCTGAAGAATCATCCCTAGTACAATTTTTGCACTTATTGGGACATATGCCTTTTTTTTTTTTTTTTTTTTGATGCACAAAGATAGATCCAGAGCTAGAGACCATTTCTCCTAAGAATTTGGGCAAGAGCTAGGAGAGGGGAGGAAGTTCATGAACACGTGCCTGTTGTGATGCTAACTCTTCAGCTCTGGGGAATGAAAACTTAAGTGGGGGAACATACGCTGGAGAAAGCTGGAGCAGGGGAACCCAGGGAAGCCTATCTATACTCCCAAGATTCCTTAGCATCTGGACACCGGAACAATGCAGAGTAAGTCTGTTTCTATCTGGACAGGATTCTTACAAGCAGCTGGGGCAGGGCTACTTTGTTTCTTTATATTGCTCTCCCTTAATGTTTATACTCTTTTTAACCTGGAGGAATTTAACCCTGGACATATTTAAGAGTTCTCACCAAAGTCACTGAAGGAAGAGGCAGTGGGATATAGTGGAAAGGTCAAGGGCAATTCAGAGACTAAGATGGCACCTTAGCGGAAGTGCGGGAGAGGAATGTGGACCTCAGAATGCCTGCGCTGCCCCAAATGGGCAACCTCAAGTAGGTCACTTTCTCTGAGCCTTAGGATCCTCATTTGTTAAATAGGGATAAATGAGAGTAAAAATAGGAACTACCTCATAGGTTCCTATGAGACTAAAATGAGTCAGTCTATGAAGTACTTAGCCAAAGGGCTCCACAGGAGAGTGTTACTATTAATAAGTTTCACTATCAGTGTGACTCTAGACAGACAACTTAAACTTTTTTGACTTTTATTTCCTCAGCTGTACAATGATCGATAGAACTAAGTGATACTGCAGATTTCTTTACAACTTTATAGTTATGACGTTTGTTATGTATGTTGTTTCTTAGGGTGATAGGAAAAAAGTAAGAAATCTTCCCATGGTAGCCACCAGGTGGCGTTAGTGAGTCTTATGGACGTCCCACTTTGGGGGGGAACTTCCTAATTTTTTCAGTAAACAACAAAAAAAGTTTAATTACTCATAAACTCTATTCCCAAGGAAATACCAATAAAATCTTGATGTATAACCTTCCATCCAAGTTATTTCTTCACATATGCATGTAAATTATAATTTTTCCATTTTATGAGAAATGGGATACCATATATTGTTTTGTAATCAGTTTTTTTTTTTAAACACAAAAGTATATGGTGAACATTTTCCATAGCAATTGACGTAGTTCTAAATCATCATTCTTAAAAGTTCCATGGTATTTTCCACAGGTATGTGTTTAAACCATGATTTGTTTGAACTATCATCTACTTAGCAAACACTGATTGGAAAAATTTCCAGAAGTGAAATGCCTGGGCTGTGCACCCCTTTTCTCTGTTTTTTGTTTTTGCATCTGGTAGAGTAAGGTCCCTTATTAGAGCCTTCCTTCAGAATTTAATTGACTATCTAAAGCCTTCAGTCTTCTTGATGAAATTTTAAATCTTTTAATAAAATTCTGACCCGCTGTCTCCCCTAAAAATGTCACTGGGATTTTGATTGATACTGTGTTAAATTTACAGATTAATTTGGGGGGGTGGAATCTGCATCATTCCAATATTTTGTCTTTCCATCCAGCAGTATGGTATACTTCTCTAGTCACTCAATTCTGTCAGAAAAATGTCCATGTTATTTAGTTTTCATTTAGCTTACTTCAGGATATTTTTGTTGTTGCTGCTGTTAATAAACACTGTCTGTAAAAATGTTTTCTAATGGCTTTTGCTGGCATGTTGAAACACTGTTAATTTCAGGGTTATTGATTCTGTAGTTGGCCTTGTTACTGAACTCACTTATCGGGTCTAATACTCTTGTCCATCCTTTCACTCATTTTGTAAACACTCACTTAGTGCTTACAGTGTGCAATGCACTATTCTAGGCCTTGGAAATAAGTAGTTAAAAAAAAAAATCTGTTCTCAAGATCTTTATATTCTACTGAAAGAAAATACTAAACAAATAAATATATGACAGGTGGTGCTAAGTGCTAAGAAGGTGGGAAAGCATAGTAAGAGGAGGGAAACTGACCACAAAAAACTCTATTTTGGATAATGTGTTTAAATAAGCCCCCTCTGATACGTTGAACTTTGAGGAGAGACCTAAAATGATGTTGTTTTTCTTGGGTTTTCCCAGTAGATATTTATATCATCATATGTGCCCCCATCCCACCCCACAGCAGGGTCTCCATGCTCCTGGAAGACTGTCCAGTGGCAGTGACACCAAAGATTTAGTTTGTAAAGGAGGCTTCTAGGGTTTTCAGTGACAGTGTTGAAACACTGTCAGTGTTCAAAGATTTAAATAATGGCTCTGGAAGTCTTTGCAGCCGCAACCCCAAGTGGATTTTAGAGGTTCACAGAGTTCAGCGTGCTGCTGTTCAGACTACTTTTCCCTTCCCCTCCCAAATCACGGGATCTACCTGCTTCACCAGTATAAACTGCCTAAGGGGACAATCCCAAGAGACCATTAGTATAGGCTACAAGCTGTTTGAAAGAACAATCCCAACTGGCTATAATTTCCTTTTTAAAAAAATTAGAAATAATTCCATCATTACTCATTGCCTTTTTTAACAGGTCAAGTTCATCACATCGAGTTTTGAAGTAGTACTTTAATGTATTTGTTGGCTGTGCTGGGACTCGGTTGCGTGTGGGCTTTTCTCTAGTTGAGGTGAGCAGTGGCTGCTCTCCAGTTGTGGTGTGAGGGCTTCTCACTGCGGTGGCTTCTCTTGTGGAGCACAGGCTCTGGGGTCTGTAGGCTTCAGTAGTTGAGGCTCCCAGGCTCTAGAAAACAGGCTCAATAGTTGTGGCACTCAGGCTTTAGTTGCTCCAAAGCATGCGAGATCTTCCCGAATGAGGGATCAAACCCATGTCTCCTGCCTTGGCAGGTGGATTCTTTATCACTGAGCCACCAGTGAAGCCCTGACATATAGATCCGTAACCCCATAACGCTTTGTTTTAATCTAGCCTAACTTCCCACTTTTCTTAATCTGTTTTGATTCTTTCATTGTGCTGTTATCAGTCAAATCCCCTATTATCCTTAACAGCTTTTCTAAACATTCCCTTTACTCTAACCCCAAACCTAGTCGTCTGCTGTAATATTGTTTCCTTGCAATACTCTCAAGTTGTAGCTGTTTTGTTCTGCTTTAAATCCTTCAGGTCCTGCTTGCTCCCAATTCCAAACGTTTCCCCTTCCTTGGAAAATCCTAGTTCCTTTGAGGCGCATACCATTACACTACAGCCTGAATCTACCCAGGTTGTGTCTGTGTGTTCACTTTAGTCGTCTCCGACTATTTGCGACCCCATGGACTGTAGCCCGCCAGGCTCCTCCATCTATGGGATTCTCCGGGGAAGAATATTGGAGTGGGTTGCCATTCCCTTCCCCAGGGGATTTTCCTGCCCAGGGATCGATCCCATTTCTCTTAGGTCTCCTGCATTGGCAGGTGGGTTCTTTACCACTAGCAATACCTGGGAAGCCTGCTAAAACAAAAATGTAAACATTCTCAATAGAATGTAAGCAATACACAGAGGTTCAGAACAGAAGAATCAAAATGTCCAGGATACAATCTAAAATTACTAAGCATACAAATACCCAGGAAAATCTCAATTCGCATGGGAAAAAAAGATGTCGGTGCTGAGAGAACACAGAAGTGGACTTACCTGACAAAGGCTCTGAAGCAGTCATTTGTGGGAAGACAGCTCTCCATTGATCTCTTGTATTTCTGCATGTCTTCTAGGCAAGGGCATTAACAGCTTTTTCCTGATTTTTTCAGGGATGTCTGTGTAGCAAACATCCTTAGAAGACAGAGATAATGTCTTCCTCTGGGCCCAAGGGGAGATCTGTTTGCTGTCTAGAATAAAAAAGATGAGTTTCTTTCCATTACTCAGTTGGATAGGTTTGCGAGTCCTTTATTACAAACTGGAGTTTCCCCATAAAGTTCCTCTCCTATCAGGAAACTCACTGCATACACAGGTATTACCTGGTCCTCCTGGCATTACTTGGTAGGAACTGGGACTCAGGAGACTGTCAGAAATCCTGATATTCTACTTCCCACTACTGCAGTGAGTGATAAATTGTCCTTTGTCTCTGATTCCGGAGACTCACAACTTCACCACTATGCATTAAACTGCAACAGCCTAACTTGTTAACTTCTAAGTAAAGTAAAATGCCAGACCTTTCAAAATTCCGAATTCTGTTATAAAAATTCTCTTAACAAGCAATAAAAAAAAGCACTTTTGAAGCCAATGGAAAAATATAAAGTATCAGCAAAGAACAGAAAATATAAAGGAACAAATGTTTAGTTTAAAATTGAAAAGTGTAATAGCCAAAATTAATTATAAAAATTCTCCATATGGTCTCAGTAGGAGAGGAAATGACAGAGGAAAGTGTCAGTGAAATTTAAAACATCAATACAAATTATCCAATCTGAACAACAGAGTGGGGGAAAATTGGATAAATAATGAATAGAATCTCAGGGACCTGTGGGATAATAGCAAAAGGTGTTGAAAAGTTTTTGAATATATAATGAATGAAAAGTCTCAAGTTTGGCAAAAGATACAAGCCTATTGATTCAAGAAGCTCAACAAAGCCCAAACATAATAAACATAAATCCGTGTCCAGACACATCTTCATCAAAATGCTGAAAAAGACAAAAAAAAAAAATCTTGAAAGCAGCCAGAGAAATGCAACATATTACTACAGGGTAACATCAGTTTGAATTACTATAGATTTCTCATCAGGAACCATGCAGTCCAGAAGGAAGTAACACATTTTTAAAGTGCTGCAGTAGAAGAATGGTCAACACATAATAATATATGCAGTAAAAATATGTTTCAGAAACTAAGGTGAAATAAAGGCCTCCTTCTCAGATGAAGGAAAACTAAAAGAACTCATTGCCAGTTGGTCTGTTCTAAAAGAATTGCTAGAAGAAGTTCTTCAGACAGAAGAGAAATGATACAGGAGAGAACCTGGAACATCAGGAATGAAGAAAGAGCACGAGAAATGGTAAATATTTGTATAAATATGGTAGATTATTCTCAAGTTTATAAAACGTATTTGATGTTAAAAGCAAAAATTACACTTTTGTCTGAAGGGTTTTTTTGACATGCGTGCTAAGTCGCTTCAGTTGTGTTTGACTCTGCTACCCTATGGACCCTAGCCCACCAGGCTCCTCTGTCCATGGTATTCTTTAGGCAAGAATACTGGAGTGGGTTGCCATGCCCTCCTCCAGGGGATCTTCCTGACCCTGGGATTCAACCTGTGTCTCTTACGTCTCCTGCATTGGCAGATGGCTTCTTTACCACTAGTGCCACCTGGGACATATGTAGATGTAATTGATGCCAACTAGAACACACAGGGGAGAAGACCAATGGGCCTATGTGGTGGTAAGGGTTCTGTATTTCACTTGAAAAAAAAAAAAAAACATTGATTCTATACAAATTTTAAAAGTTTTAATATTTGCCTTCCTTGAACTTTGTTTTTGCTTCAAGGGCTTTGCAGCTGTTTTTTCCTATGTCTGAAAAACCATTTCCTTATATATACCGTCAGCCCTCCCTATCTGAGGGCTCTACATTGGCGGAGTCAACCAACCTCAGATCGAAAATCTTTGGAAAAAAATTTTCAGAAAGTTCCAAAGAGCAAAACTTGAATTTGCCACGTGCTAACAACTACTTACAAAGCATTAACATTCTATTAGATATTATATGTAATCTGGAGATGATTTAAAGTATATGGGAGAATGTATGTATTAGGTTAAATACAAGTACAACTCCATTTTATATATGGGCACTGAGCATTTATGGATTTTGGTATCCTCAGGGGATCCTGGAAACAGTTCCCTGAAATTGAGAGTGTTTTTTATGTGGCATATAGCTAGATTTTTTAAAAGTTTCAGTTTCTATCTTTGGTAATTTTAATTGTTGTTGTTGAGTCACTAAGTTATGTCCGACTCTTTGCAACCCCATGGACTGTAGCATGCCAGGCTTCTCTGTCCTCTACTATCTCCCAGAGTTTGCTCAGATGCACTTCCACTGAGTCAGTGATGCTATCTAAACCATCTCATCCTCGGTTGCCCCCTTCTCCTTTTGCCTTCAGTCTTTCCCAGTATCAGGGTCTTTTCCAGTGAGTCGGCTCTTCGAATCAGATAGCTAAAGTACTGGAGCTTCAGCTTTAGCAACAGTTCTTCCAGTGAATATTCAGGGTTGATTTCCTTTAGGATTGACTGGTTTAATTTCCTTGCAGTCCAAGGGACTCTCAAGAGTCTTCTCCAACACCACAGTTCAAAAGCATCAATTCTTTGGTGCTCAGCCTTCTTTATGGTCCATCACATCCATACATACTATTGGAAAAACCATAGCTTTGACTATATGGACTTTTGTAGCAAAGTGATACCTCTAATTTGAATACATTGTCTAGGTGTGTCATAACTTTCCTTCCAAGGAGCAAGAGTCTTTTAATTTCATTGTTGCAGTTACTCACTGTCCACAGTGATTTTGGAGCCAAGAAATGAAATCTGTCACTGCTTCCAATTTTTCTTCTTCTATTTGCCATTAAGTGATGGGACCGGATGCCATGTTCTTAGTTTTTTGAATGTTGAGTTTCAAGCCAGCTTTTTCACTCTCCTCTTTCACCTTCATCAAGAGGCTCTTTAGTTCCTCTTTACTTTCTGCCATAAGAGTGTTATCATCTGTGTATCTGAAGTTGTTGGTATTTTCCCAGCAATCTTGATTGCAGCTTGTAATTCTCACTCAGCCTGGCATTTTGCATGACGTATTCTGCATAGATGTTAAATAAGCATGGTGACAATATACAGCCTTGTCATATTCCTTTCCCAATTTTGATCCAGTCCGTTGTTCCATGTCTGGTTCTGTTGGCTCTTGACCCATAACACAGCTTTCTCAGAAGATGGGTAAAGTGGTCTGGTATTCCCATCTCTTTAAGAATTTCCCACAGTTTGTTGGAATCCACGTAGTCAAAGGCTTTAGTGTAGTCAATGAAGCAGAAATAGTTGTTTTTCTGAAACTCCCTTGCTTTTCCATGATCCAATGAATGTTGGCAATTTGATCTCTGGTTCTTCTGTCTTTTCTAAATTCAGCTTGTATGTCTGGAAGTTTTTGGTTTACATACTGCTGAAACCAGCTGAGCATAACCTTGCTGGCATGTGAAATGAGTGCAGTTGTACAGTAGTTTGAACATTCTCTGGTATTGCCTTTCTTTGGGATTGGAATGAAAGCAATTTTAATACATATACATTTATTTTGATTCTTGATGTATTTGAATTTATTTCTACATCCTTTATGTTTACCTTACTTTTTCTGAGCTGGTTTTTTTTTTTTGCCCTTTTATGGGGGGATTTTTTTTTAATTAACTTTTGTTCAGAGTTTTAAAATCCCATTTTTATCTCTTTATTTAGAATTGGTACACTCTATATTTGTTCTTTTTAGATGTTTTCTTGTACCTCTAATTTAACAAAATGTAAACAGTATATTAACCCTTCTAAACAAAACAATGATCTTAGAATCATTTTAACTCTACTGACTACTCTTCCTCCCAACACCTACATGCTATTATTATTTATTCAAGATACTAATTCTGTCCATTTTTTTTTTTTAATTCTGTCCATTTTTTAAACCTCACAGATTACACATTTTTTAGACAGTGTTTAAGCCTGATATGCTGCAGTCCATGGGGTCGCAAAGAGTTGGACACAACTGAGCAACTGAACTGAGCTACATTGACAAGTTTGTTTACCTTTGATTCACTCTCAGTTCTGTCTTGCATCTCAGACTATTCTAGGATAATTCCCTTGTAAATTTTTTTTAAAGTTCTCACTTTATGCCAGGCTTTGTTCTAATTGCTAGTTTCTACTAACTCATTCAATTCTCATAGCAAGTCCATGAGATATATACTGTTACTGTCAACATTTTACAAATGAGAAAACTGAAGCACAGAGATGTTAACTCACTTGCCTAATGTCCCACAACTAGCAAATGTCTGAACAGGGATTCACACCAGTCAGTCTCCAAAGTAAATACTCTTAACCTGTTTGAAACACTGATTCCCTTGTATCATCTAGGAGTTCCTTTAATGCAGGTCTCTGAGGTAAACTCTCATTTCTCATTTATCTTAAGTATTTCTTTTTTACTCTTGTTCTTGAACAATAGCTTGAGGAAGTACACAATTCTAGCTGACCTATTTTCTTTCAGCACTTGAGAGCTATTATTCCATTAATTTTTGGCTTCCATTGATGCTGAGAAATCCATTGTCATTTTAATTGTTCTTCTGCTAGTGGTCTGTCCTTTGGCTGCTTTTAAAGTCTTAAGAGTTCTTCATTCATTTACTATGTGTCATTATGCATTTCTTTTTATTTATCCTGCTTTGGTTATGTTGTGATTCTTAAAACAGCAAGTACCTGTTTTCATCCTTTCTGCAAAAGATAAATATGTATATATTTATTCAAATGTCATATATTATAATATTTTATATTACATGATATTTTATATAAATAATTTAATAAATATTAAATATTTACTAAGCATTAAAATTTTAATCTCATTAGGATACTAGTAACCAGTGAAGATAGAGGGCAGGGGTTGACTGACAGGAGGCCTGAGGGAACTTTCTGGGGTGACAAATATGTTCTGTTTTTTGATACGATTTTGTGTTATAGCTGTGTGTGTTTGTGTGTTAGTCGCTCAGTTGTGTCTGACTCTTTGCGACCCCATGGACTGTAGCCCTCCAGGCAAGAATACTGGAGTGGGTTGCCATTTCATATTCCAGGGGATCTTCCTGACCCAGGGATCAAACTGGTGTCTCTTGCATCTCTTGCATTGGCAGGCAGATTCTTTAAATGATATAGCAAATGTAACAAAATATTAATTAGAATTTAGGTGGTATATATGAGTGTTCACTCCACAATTCTTTTAACTTTTCTGTGTATTTGAAAAGTTTTGTAAAATGTTAGGGGAGACTACTGCCTCTTCTTTATTCTACTCTATTCTTCTGAGACTACTGTTAGTTAAACGACTGACCCTCTCATCCTAGCCTCCATCTCTTAATTATCTCTTTCATATTTTTATTTATTTTTATATTTTAATATTTTATATTTTAGTTAAGTTTCATATTTTGGTTATTTTTAGTTGGGCAAGTATCCCTTAGAAGAATAGAGTAGCCATCATAGTCAACAAAAGAGTCCAAAATGCAGTACTTGGATGCTATCTCAAAAATGACAGAATGATCTCTGTTCATTTCCAAGGCAAACCATTCAGTATTACAGTAATCCAAGTCTATGCCCCGACCAGTAATGCTGAAGAAGCTGAAGTTAAACGGTTCTATCAAGACCTACAAGACCTTCTAGAACTAACACCTCCAAAATTTGTCCTTTTCATTATATACGACTGGAATGCTAAAGTAGGAAGTCAAGACATACCTGGAGTATCAGGCAAATTTGGCTTTGGAGTACAGAATGAAGCAGGGCAAAGGCTAGTAGAGTTCTGCCAAGAGAATGCACTGGTCGTAGCAAATACCCTCTTCCAACAACACAAGAGAAGACTCCACACATGGATATCACCAGATGGTCAATACCGAAGTCAGATTATGTCCTTTAAAAAAAAAATAGTTGGCAGATAATTGCTTTACAATGTTGTGTTGGTTTCAGCAGTACAGCAACATGAAGATCCCTCACTTTTTTAAACATTTGGAACATAGATATTCTATACTTTATCAGTTCTACTACTATGGCCTTTGGAGTTATATGTCTATTGAATATTATTTCTGCATATACTCATAAAATGTTGGCTTCTTGGTGCTTGTAGTTCTTTGATTGTAAACTCTTTTTTTTTTTTTTCCCGGCCATGCCACTTGGCTTTAGGATCTTAGTTCCTCAACCAGGGATAGGACCTGGGGACTTGGCAGTGAAAGAGTGGAATCTTAAACCACTGGACTACCAGAAAACTCCCTTCACCTCATTTCTTGACCTTAATTTTGGGAGTCCTCTTAACCTAAACTGGGGATGTTTACTTTCAGAAAGTTTTGCTTCTTTTTCTGCTCATAGCCAGGGAGCAATACAGACTTGAAATGAATTCAGCTCCCTTAGAGAATCTTGTTTCAGTAGGGACTCTCATGCTTGGCTTTCCACCTGGCAACTGGGCCAGGGCAGTGTATCAGCATCGCAGCTGATATCAGCATAGGTCCTCATATCTGCTTGCTTATTAGCCTGGGCTAAGCATATGCAGTGGTAGAAGAGATTCCTTAGGACTTTCTTAATCTCTTGAGAATAATAGAGCATGTCTTAGGCAGATTATACCCATTCTATAGGAAGAGGGCCCCTCTAAGGACCTTACCAGCCATGCTTCTAGAAGAAAATATTTGACTTTATTAGTAAAGGATGTATTCAACTCCTAATTTATCAAAGATTTTTAAATTAAAAATGGGTGTTAAATTTTAATATCAAATGCCTTTTCAGCATCTGTTGAGAAGGCAGATAAGATTTTTCTTCTTTAACCAGTAGTATTAAGAACTGTTTTATCTCCTAGATTCATTGCCTGTTCTAAAACTGGAACTATGCTCTTTAAATATTTCTCCTTTGCCAGTTGGTACAGTGTTAAGCTATGTCAGTAGAGAGTGCTGGAAAGAATTTTCCTTCTTAATTCTTGCTTGCTTTGTTGCTTGGCACTTGGACCACACATAGCTTCTCTTGCACCCCTCATCTTGCAGTGCCTGCAGCTTTCCCTTTGCCTGGCTCCTGCAGTCTCGGTGGCTTCCTAGCGCCTGACTCCTGCAGTACAAGCGTGTCCCCCAGCACCAGGCTCCTGCAGTATGGGCAATTTCTCCAGCACTCAGCAGCTCCCCTAGATCCCCTACCTTCAGACTATTTTGGAGCAGAGTGGCTCCCACAAGACTCCTACCCATGAACAACTTTCTCTGCACCCAAGAGGGTACATTTTCAACAAATTCCAGAAGATGGATTTCCAGCATGCCTCACTGGTACAGAAGCAAAGCAAATTGCTTGTCAGTCGGCAAGCCATGGCCTTGTCCTCTATGGGCTTCCCCGGTGGCTCAGCGGTGAAGAGTCTGCTTCTAATGCAGGAGATACGGGTTTGATCCCTGGGTCAGGCGGATCCCCTGGAGAAGGAAATGGCAGCCCACTCCAGGATCTTTACCTGGGAAATCCCACGGACAGAGGAGACTGGCGGGCTACAGTCCATGCAGTCGCAGAAGAGTTGGACACAACTTAGCAACTAAACAACAACACAACAACTTGTCTTCTTGCAAAGTCTGGATCTCAGCCTGGAGTTGGGGCATGGCCCAGGAGCACCATGGGGACTCTATCTTAGCCCTAGGGGTAGTAATTAATTCTTTTATCTGATATTCCTATAATATTTAGAGTTCTCTTTACTTTCTATTAGCAAACCCGTTGTTATCCCAGTCTCATCGTAGTTATAATTCTCTATATTAAACTACATGGTCAAATTACTGGTTTCTGTTTCCTGATTGGACCTTGACTAGTACTTTCAGTCATTTCTAAATTTACTGAAAATTAGAAAAAATATCTTCCAGTTTATGGTGTATCTTGGTGGAATGTTCCATATACATTTCGAAATAAACGTGTACTCTGCCATTGTTTGATGTAGAATTCTATAAATATTAATTAGGTCAAATTGGTTGATGAAATTGTTCGAGTCTTCCATATCATTGCTGATTTTTTAAATCAACTTATCTATCAAAAACTGAGGTGAACGTTGAAATCTGTTATAGTTGTGGATTTGTCTGTTTCTCTTTTATGTTGCCAGTTTTTAATTCATGTAATTTGAAGCTTTGTTACTATACCTTCTTGATGAATTGACCATTTTATTATTATGAAACATCCCTGTTTATCCATGATCTTGAGGATAGGCCAAATTCTTTTTCCTAAAGTCTATTTTGTCTGACAATAATATAGGTATTCCAGCTTTATTGTATTTGCACATCTTTTATCATTTTACTTTGAACTTACCTGTGTCTTTATGTTGATGATGACTTTTTTGTAAGAAGTACATCATATTTTGTAAACAATACATAATTGAACCTTGCTTTTTTATTTGGAGAGGTTTGTCTTTTTAATTGCATGGTTTAAACTACTTACAATGAATTATTGATATAGTTGATATTTATTTTCTATTTGTCCAATCTACATTTAAAATTTTTTTCTCTTGTCTTCCTTTTTGAGTAATATGTAGAATATTCCATTTAATTACTCTATTGACTGCCTTAGCTATGCTTCTTTCATCATTTCTGTTGTTCTAAGTTTTACAACGTGCATCTTGAACTCATCATAGTCTATTTTTATTAATCATACTATAATACATAGTATAATATATATATGTTTACTTCTGTTTTTCCCTCTCATTCTTTGTATATTATGGGCATATATTTTCTTTCTATATGTTATAATCCCCGTAGTATACTGCTATTATTTTTGCTTTAAACAGTCAACTCTGAAAGAAATTTTAAAATGAGAAAGGAGTCTTTTAAAATTTATCCAGATATTTACCATTTCTGGTGCTTTTCATCCCTTTGTGTAGTTATGCATTTCCACCTGATATCATTTTCCTTCAATCTCAAGAACTTCCTTTAATATTTTACATAGCATAGGTCTGTTGTGACACATTGTCTTGGGTTTTATTTGAAAATGTCCTTATTTTGCCTTAAGTTTTGAAAGGAAAGTTTGCTCCATAAAAAAATTCTAGATTGACTTTTTTTCTTTCAGCACTTTAGAGATACTGTCTTTTCGTTTCTGATATATAGTGACAGTTCTTTGTTCTTATGTATTTATTGTTTTTTTTTTTTTCTGGCTGCTTTTAAGAGTTTCTCTTCTCACTGGTTTTCAGCAACTGATATAAAGTGCTTTGATGTTTTCTTTTTGTTTATCCTACTTGGGGTTCATGGAGCTCCTTAGATCTATGACAGTATAGTTTTCATCAAATTTGGAAATATTTGCAGCATTGTTTTTTCAAATACTGCCCTCTCTCAGGGGTATTCCAATTACCTCTATATTGAAGTGAAAGTGAACGTTGCTCAGTCATGTCTAACTCTGTGACCCCATGGACTATACAGCATGGAATTCTTCAGGCAAGAATATTGGAGTGGGTAGCCTTTCCCTTCTGCAGGGGATCTTCCTAACCCAGGGATCGAACCCAGGTCTCCCACATTGTGGGCATATTCTTTACCAGCTGAGCCACAAGGGAAGCCCAAGAGTACTGGAGTGGGTAGCCTTTCCCTTTTCCAAGGATCTTCCCAACCCAGGAATCAAACTGGGGTGTCCTGCATTGCAGGCAGATTCTTTACCAATTGAGCTATCAGGGAAGCCCTGCATATTGGAGCACGTCATATTGTTCCCCATGAAACTGAAACTCTTGCCTTTGTAACTATGTGTTATAGTTTTTTTTTAATTGTGCTATAGTTTGAATAGCTTCTACTGCTTGCTGTTAAGGTTCTACAGTGATTTAAAAATTTTTTCATATATTGTATTTTTCATCTCCAGAAGTTGAATTTCATTCTTCTACATATCTGCCATTTTTATCATAATGTTCATATTTAATTATAAATTCTTCATTATATTCATATAGCTTTTTAAATGTCTTAGTGCTAATTCTGTGATCTCTGTCATCTCTGGTTCTGTCAACTGACTTTTGTCTTGGTTATGGGTCAAATTTTGCTGAAGCTTCACGTATCTAGTAATTTTTTGTAGACTAGTCATTGTAAACATTATATTGCTGATTGTCTTGTGTGTGTGTGTGTGTGTAAGTATTGAGTCTTGTTTTGGGAGGAAATTAAGTTACTTGTGGATCAGCTTGATCCTTTCAAGATGTTACTAGGTTACATCTAGAGTAGCTTTTAATCTAGGGCTAATGTAGCCCTACTACTAACGTATAAGCCTTCAGGTGTCTGTACTTAATTGCTCAGTGTTCAGTGAGGTATTTACTCCAGCTGGTAACTCTGAAGTCATCCAGTCCATTATGAGCTCTGGGAATTTTTCCATTTATAGCTCCCTGGTAATTGTTCTTTTCTTGGTGGTTGATCTTTGCTTGGCCTTGCACAGTATTACTCTACACATGCTCAGATTTAGCATGTGTAGTCACAAGCAGTCAGCCAAAGACTCAAGATTTCTGTAAATTTTCTCGGAGTAAAGAAGATTCCTTTTTCTCCAGTATTCTGTCAAGCAAATTCCACAAATTGCATCTTTTTGGTAACCACAATATCCTTGCTACTGCTAAGTCACTTCAGTCGTGTCCAACTCTGTGTGACCCCATAGATGGCAGCCCACCAGGCTCCCCCATCCCTGGGATTCTCCAGGCAAGAACACTGGAGTGGGTTGCCATTTCCTTCTCCAATGCAGGAAAGTGAAAACTGAAAGGGAAGTCGCTCAGTCGTGTCCGACCCTCAGCGACCCCATGGACTGCAGCCTTCCAGGCTCCTCCGTCCATGGGATTTTCCAGGCAAGAGTACTGGAGTGGGGTGCCATTGCCTTCTCCACGATATCCTTAGCCACATGTATAGGGCCGGCATGTTATGTGGTAGGTGCTCAACAAAATATTTTTATGAATACATGGGCTTGTATTCTTTCATATTTAAAGTTTCCATTATCAGAGTCTATCTCCTTTTTCATTTATTCTTCTTGACTGCTCTGGGTCTTCACTGTGGTGCACAGGCTTCTCTAGTTGTGGCATGTGGGCTTAGTTGACCTGCAGCATGTGAGATCTTAGTTTCCCGACCAGGAATTGAAACTGAGTCTCCTGCACTGGAAGGTCGATTCTCAACCACCGGACTATCAGGGAAGTCCCTCCTTTTTCATTTCTAACATCTTCTCTCCTGTTTTAAAATCTTTGCTTTTATTTTGCCATATTTATTTTGTTGAACATATCAAATAACCAGCTCTTTCCTGTTATGATCTGTTCTGTATTTCTGGATTCTAATTCACTGCGGTCTACTACTATTATTTTGCCTGCTGTGCCTTAAAACTTTGTGTTTTTCTCATTTAAGATAAGAGGCAGTGTAATGTAGTGGTCAAAGAACTGGGTTTGGTTATTGACTTTATCACTTATTAGCTGAGTGAACTTCAGGAAAACAGTAAACTCTCCGAGCCTCAGATTCTTTATTGATAAAAAAGGGAGAATGTTACTTGCTTCATATGAGTTAATTTTTATAGAACACAACAGTGTCTGACACATTAAGTACTATATAAGTGATAGGTAAACCATATTTTTACTATGATTTTTACTAATATTTACTAATATGATTTACTAATATTTTTCTATATTGGTTAGTATTAAAAAATTGATCTGTGATTTTCCTTTATGTACTACTTCAGCTGAGTCCTTATCTTGTTTTATTGTTCTCATTGTTATTACTTTCTAAATAGTTTGTAAATCAGTGATTGTGATTTTTCTCCTGAACCAGAATTAGAGATTTTCCTCTTAGCTTCCATACTGTATAGTAGATAAATTTTCTTTTTTCCTTCTACTTAAAGAAAAAAGAAAAAGAATAGCTTGTTTTTATCGCTTTGGTATCAGACAGTATAACTTAAAATTGAGATTTTTCTGTGTTATTTAGAAATAAATGTTTATAAATATGGACATTAAAAAAGTACATCATCTTCAAGGTGGAAAGTTTAATTTTAAATCTCCTAGTTACTTAGATCATCTTCAGAATTATCAGTTGCCTTTGTTATATCAAATACAGGGAATGCTATATAATCAAACATTCTAAAGGTGAGGAGGGAGAAAGGGAATGAAATAAAGGAAACAGCAAAGACCACCATGACTGCATTTTGCACATATCAAATATTTGTAAGTCTTGCTTACTCATAATTTGAGTTTATTATAGAGAAGAATGGCACTACCACAGGCACACTCACCTTTAACTTATTGTCCACTACAAGAAGGCCTTCCATCCTAGCTCCTTGACCGCCTCCACACTTGAACACATCTAGAATTTCTACAGTCTTTGCCCCTGCCCCAACCACAAGAACAGTGGAGATATACAGAATAGTTAAATTTCATAAATCCTCAATGATCCAGCTTATAAAGATGTAACTTGAAGAATTCTGAAATGTAGAATTCTGAAATTTACCTATAAAACGTTGATGGTAATTTGCTACTTAGATGCTAAAACTAAAGCCCTTGTTATTTATAATGTAGTATCTCATAAAATATTTGGGGTTACTATTAACCAGTGATTTGGTAATCTGGTGGAGGCCAATAAGACCAAAGCTATACTTCTCTGGGGAACTGGAATTCTGTCTTTAAGGGAGAGATGATTCCTGCTGTCAAATGGGATGGACAGGAAACCAGAATTAGCAGAAAATCCCTTATATAGGCCAGTAATTCTCAGTGAAAGTGAGAAAGGGACATAACACCCCTCAGGGGCATTTGGCCATGTCTAGAGTTGATTTAGGTTGTTCCAAGTAGGGGTGAGGTACTCCTGGCAGGTAGTAGGTAGAAGCCACGTATGCCGCTAAACGTCTTATAATGCACAGGACAGCTGCCCACAACAAGGAATTGTCTGGCTTACTGACAAATACTGCTTGATATCACTTACATGTGGAATCTAACAAATAATACAACTGACTGTATATCCAAAACAGAAACAGACTCACAGATATAGGAAACAAACCTGTGGTCACCAAAAGATAGAGGGACAAGTTAGGGACAAACTACTATGTTCATAAAATAAACAGTAAGGATATACTGTACAGCACAGTGAATTATAGCCATTATCTTGTAATAACCTATAATGGAGTTTAATCTGCCAAAGTACTGAATCACTATGCTGTATACTTGAAACTAACATAATAAGTCAACCATACTTCAGATATTTACAAAAAAAGAATTATCTGGTGCAAAATGTCAGTAGTGCCAATAAAGGCAAGCAGGTAAACTCTATTTTGTCCTTTGTACTCAGGCCTGAACTTAAACAGTGAAGTTTTCTAGGGGCTACTCCTTGGTTAAGACCAGTTAAAAAATGGCTTCTGCCACAGGGTGGTGGCATCTCTTAATAAATAAAAGTTGACCATAAGTAGTTGTATTTTGTACATAAGAGTACCCTTATTTTGTTAATATCCAGTTTCTATCTCCTATTAGAAAAATACTTTTTTTTTTTAAATTTCTAAACATTTTTATTTCAAATCTCTTTTCACCCCTTCCGCAAAAAGACATGGGTCAGTACAGCAATCATAAAAAGGAGATACAAACACAAGAGTCAAATGTCTCCCGCACTGACACTTTACAAAAAACCGGGAATTGTACATGAGTTTTCCAAACAGGACCTGCAGCAGCTACTAATGTCCCTTTACAAGAGTCAACATGCCTATTAATACAGTATATACAGACACCCCATTCTGGAACTAATCTACAGGGACATCCCAACACCCCCCATCTTAGAAAAATACTTTTAAATAAGCCATCTTACTCTAAACTATGTAACATTCCAGTTGTACCGCTAAAGGATCCAAATTCAGTCTCTTCTCAGCTGTGCAGTAAAATATGAAGGAAAGGAAGGGTTACATGCTTGTCCTTTGAGGCCAAGTGGTAGTGGCGGCAAGCAGTGAAAAACTCCAAGAACAAATGAATTCTCAGAAAACAGGGCTGCATAATCCATCCACTCTTCCCAACAGTAGCATCTTCTTTAAGAGTCAAACCTGGAGGTTCTGGGATTATTCAATAAAAAAAGAGTAACATACACTTTACTCACATTAGGAATCTCTCAAACTGCAGACTGAAAATACAAAACTCTTCGTAACAATGTCAGGGTCTTTTCCATCTACGCGGTGCTGAACTGTGTATAACTGGTAAAGGGTGCAACCTGACAATGCTTACACAAGAAATTTCTCACTAAACTCACTTATTCATCATTTGTTGAGTAACAATGAGCTCTCCGTCAGTAGTCAAGAGCTGACATTCTAGTTGGAAGGCACAAGACATAACCATGAAACAAACAGCGAAGACAGTACTGCTGAGACCAAAGAGCTATACCCCAAAAGTGTACTAGATTTAGAATAAGTCAAGAACATTTTGAGCTGAAGTAATCAGGAGTAGCTTCTCAGAGATGAGACTTTTGAACAAGGATATGAAATGTGAATAGGATCTAAATAAACAGACAAGAAAAAGACTAAACCAAAAAAGAAAAAAATACAAAAAATAGAGCAAGGGTTTTGTGGTGTAGAGACAATGATGCTTTTTCACGATCCTTTAAAATTACCTGATTATCCAGCTTTGAATTCTTCAACTGTTTTTTGTTATTAAATCTTCAGATGCTATCCTTTAAATGGGATAAGTAGAGTAGATTAGAGGAATATTTCCAAGGCTCTCTAAAAGTCTCTGGGATGATTTATCTTTATGGAAATAAAATCACAGGTAAACCATTAGGATTTTCCAGGCCATGTTCTGGTTTCTATAACAGGAAACTGACTAAATGTATTTTACTCACCTGGAACACACATTCAACCAGGTGCGTAACCTTCTTTCCCCTGGCTAACATAACTTGGTATATCAGTAACTGTATAAAGTTTTTCTACCGCAACAGAAATGATTGTCTATTAAAGGCTTTTGCAAATTGCTGCAGCTCGGCATACTCAGCTTTTACTACTAATTTGCTCTGACCACATTTTCATTTTATGGACTGAAATGAGCAGTTTATTTCCTTTCCTAGGGCTTTTGGTTCTCTGTTGTTCCCCTCATACTATTTAAGGCATGCCATGTCTTCCTCGCCATAGTCCTTGAATTTGCAAACTATGCGCTCAAACAGAAAACAAAACACCCCCAAACTCCAGTCTTGTTATCCGAAAACAAAACTCCTCACAAAAAGCAGTATTTTTGGACATTTTGGAACCATTCTATGACTCAGTGTATGGTAGGTTTCCTCGGAAAACTCTCAGTGATCCGGAGAATCCTCTTTAAGGCTGGGTGATCTCGTCTATTAATATTTTCCTGAGATATATGGCTAAAGACAACTCTGTGTGCTCCGTAATATTCAACGGCTACATCATCGTCACCCAGACACGAGGACGTAACTTGGGCACAGTAGGTTATATACTCTCATGAGAGAGGCCATCTAGTACCAGCTCCTGGGTTCAACGCCACCAGGCGGCCCTCCTGTGATCTTCTGGACGCGGGCCTTGGGCACCTGAGTCCCGCGGATATCGGAACATTGCTTCGGCGCCTAATGAAATTCTCCGCGCGAAGGCGGCAGGCGGCTTCGAACTCCCGCCTGCTCACTGACAGCCCTGCTCCTGCCAAGACCCAAGTTCCGCGCGGCCGGAGCTCGCCTCTAAGAGTTTGCCGCGCCCAAGGCGCGGGCTTCTGGCGGCGCCTAGCGCCCCTCAGCCCCGGTCGCTGTCTCATCTCCCGCGATCCCGAGAGTCCAGAGGGAGCAGGGAACGCGGAATCGGCCCCCAGCTGCAAGCCGAGGGGACCCGCCTCCACTTCCAAGTCCAGGGAGCCCAAACGGGAAGCCAAGGGCAGCGCCGGACGTTCCGGAGACCTCACACGTCCCCGTCGGGCCCACGCCAGCGTCGAAGCGGCTCTCCCGCCCTCTCGCGAGAGAGTGCCTGGTGGTACCTCCTTCCTTTCAGCTTTCTCTCCCCGCCCCCAGAGTGCTCGCGCGGCTTCCTCCCGGGGGCGGGAGCCTTGGACGTGGCGGGGCCGGGACAGCCAGGGTGCCGGGCCCGAGGCGGTCTGCTCGGCTTCTCAGCAGCCGGCCTTCCGCGCCACCGACAAGCCCCTGACAGGCCCAGTGCCTTCGCAGGTAGACGGGCCCCGGCCTGACGGACGCTGCGGTGGAGCCGTAGGCCGGGCGGAAGGGTCAGCGAGCCTGGGCTGGTGGGCACCACACCTGCGCGGGCGGAGGCCGGCAGGAAGGTGCGCACGCGCGCTGCCTGCGGGAGGGCGGTGGCTCCGGGGACGCCGAGCAGCGAAACCCACGGGCTGGGCGCGCTGGGTGGCGGTGGCGTAATCTCGCAGCCTCTTAGCGTCTCCTTCCCTCCGCCTCAGTTTGGGGCGGGTCAGGAGAATGGCTTCGGACATAGAGTCGTCGCTCGAGGCGAGCTTCTCATCCAGCGGTGCAGTGTCAGGGGGCTCAGGGTTTCTGCCACCGGCTCGCTCCCGCATCTTCAAGATAATCGTGATTGGCGACTCCAATGTGGGCAAGACGTGCCTGACCTACCGCTTCTGCGCCGGCCGCTTCCCCGACCGCACCGAGGCTACGATCGGGGTGGATTTCCGAGAACGAGCGGTGGAGATTGATGGGGAACGAATCAAGGTGAGCGGATGGGAGACTGTCGGGAGGAAGGTTATCCCGGGATGACACGTGTGCCAACCCCTTCGTGGGTTAATTGCTGGGGCCCGGTATAGGGCGTGCGCTTCATCTTTTCTCACGCTGATGTGAAGATGGGAGTTGGAGATTGGAAGGATTTGTATATAGCAAACTTCTAAGGCAATGTTTCTCAAACTTTATTGTGCATGAGATTTACCTGGGTTTGTTTGTTTGTTTTTCCCCAAGTAAAGATTCTGATTTGGTCAGGTCTCCGGTGTTGCACATCAGCTAGTCAGTGGAGCACACACCGAGTAGCAAGCGTGTAGGACTGACTTATGGGCCGGGTTCTCACGTGTTGGGAGTTAGTGAAGTAAGGCCAGAGGAAATATAGTGAAATTTCTCAGGCATGGGAATTTCATTTAGTAAATATTATTTGTTAAACATTCATTTGAACACTGCCCTAGGTTTTGTGGAAGTAAAACCCCCGTTGTCTTTGAGGAAGTACCTAGGTATTCTCTTGCATGCAGTTTTGTTACAGTAGTTTCCAGATGACACTGAGTTGTTTAGAAAATTATGTTTTCTTGTTGAAACATTCTGTAGCTTGTACTTGGTTCCTCAGTGGGTTGCCACATTCTTGGTGCCACCCTCTTTTGAGTCTTAAGTCTTACTGGCGGCTCCTGAGACTGGAGAACACAGTAAAAGTGGAGAAGGTAGTAAGCTCAGAGCCACGCCTGGGATTCTCAGGGATTGAAATGGAAACATTGGAGAATAAGGCATCAGTGACCAGACTGAGGCACCTTAGACACACTTCTTCACTCTGACTGATGTTCAGCCACCTGCTGATACAATCCCTTAAAACAGGTGGACTCGAGGAACTACTCTGCCTTCCTTATACTGTGTTTTTTTATTTATTTATTTTTTGCTTTAAATTAGGATGTTCATCTTTACCTCAGTCCACTGTGGGGGGAAAAATAGGCTCACTTCATTCCCACACCCACATTCTTCAGACATGAACAATTTAGTTTTTGGTTCTCCAATCTAGGGGCTTCCCTGGTGGTGCTAGTGGTAAAGAACCCACCTGCTAATGAAGGAGACATAATGAGAGTTGGGATCAATCCCTGTGTCAGGAAGAGCCCCTAGAGAAGGACATGGCAACCGACTCCAGTATTCATGCCTAGAGAATCCCATGGACTGAGCAGCCTGGTGGGCTACAGTCCATGGGGTCACAAAGAGTCTGACACGACTGAAGCGGTGTAGCATAGCATAGCAGAATCTCTGGCCCATCTCCCCACCCCCAAAGGGGTTTTACTGCCAATGATAGTAAAGGAGAAATAGGGCTGAAAAGGCATCAGTCCTCTGTAGGCCCTTTTGCCGTTTAATCTTAGCTTTAATTTTTCATTGTCCCATTCAAGCTGGGAATGGTGGTCTTTTGGATGCACTGTATTAGGGAGTTAAGAAAGATCTGCATACATTGCAAAGAAAAGGGTAGAATAAAAGGCTGACTATTTTCCATCAGAATTAAGTTAGGCCCAGGAACCTCTGGGGGAGGAAAATAATAGGATTTCTGAGGTTAGAGGGGGAGTTTGTTTGGCAGAAGGAGTTCTGAGAGAAATTGCCTGGGTTTTGAAGCCCAGCTGGCCTGGCTCAAATCTGAACCTATGAAAGGGCTACGTGTCCTTCGTAGGGAGATCAGCATTACCTAGTTTTCAGTATAAAGTCTCACATCCCAGGAACCGTCTCAGTCTTAGGCGAATTGGTGTGGTTGGCTAGTCTGGTGGTTAGGCAGTTTCTTTAATCTTTCAGAGTCCGTTTTTCTCATCTGAAAAATTGGGACCATAGTACCCCATCAGGCTCACATGAGGGTTAGATGAGAACAGATAGAAGGTACTTGGCTCAGAGTCAGTGATCTTGAGAAGATTCTTCTCCCCTGGTGGTTTAACATCATGATTTCTCTTTGGCACCATCAATTCTATGATTGCACAACCAGAGTGAAGCAGAGATCAAGTAGGGCATAGGCAGACAGCTGAAGGGAAGGTGAAAGTGAAAGAAAGTGAAAATGAAGTCACTCAGTTGTGTCTGACTCTTTGCAATCCGTGGACTGTAGCCAACCAGGCTCCTCCATCCATGGGATTCTCCAGGCAAGAATATTGGAGTGGGTTGCCATTTCCTTCTCCAGGGGATCTTCCCAACCCAGGGATTGAACCCAGGTCTCCCACATTGCAGGCAGACGCTTTAACCTCTGAGCCACCAGGGAAGCCCAATGGAAACAGGATAGTAACAAAGTAGAGGGACTGGAGGCAGGCGAGGAGTTGGGGTTCAGTGACCCTTTACCTGCCTCCAGGTTGCCATTTACACTTTAGATCACAGATGAATCAGGTGCAAATTTAAGAGAGACTTATAGCATATTAAACATATGAACTATGTCCAGTGTGTGACATCGAAGGCTTAGCTTTCAAGATTGGTGCTGGCGGTGATAAGTGAAGCAGAACCTCAGATGGGATGAATCTGGGAGCACAGAGTTGATCCTTCTGGTTGAGAGGAGCAAGGAGAAAACACTTTTCTCTGTGATTGTCCTTCCTGAGCTTTAGCCTGACCTCATATGTTGATAGGGCCCCTGAGTTGGTATCCTAGTTGGTAGAGAGGCTGGATTTCTTTTTCTTCTCTCTAAGGCCTTATCTGTTGACTTGTACTTCCAACTGTAAGACTTGAGAGGTTTTTATTGTGGTCAAAAAGATTACAGAGATTTCTGTAATAGAAAAAGATATGAGTATTTTGGTGGGGGAAAAGTTTAAGGTGTTTTTTTGGTGTCTTAAAAAAAATGAAGTGATATAGAATAGCTTTATTCCATATATTGCTGCTACTTTTTTGTTAACCTATATTATGTTTTAAGTGCTGCTGAGATGTTCATATTATCTCTTTGGAGCATTGTAAGCCTAACCTGAAACGACATTTCTTCTAACTTTTCATCTTGAAGTGAAAGCTGGAAAGCTCTGTTACTTTATTATTTATTAGTAAGTAGACATTATTTTTACGTGTTTGGTAAAAGTGAGAGGTTGTGTTAAATGTTTTGTGGACTGTAAATTTTTCAGAAAGCGTATCTTATAGCAGTGCTGTTTCAGAATCACTTAAAATGTTTTATAAAATGTGATAAAGTCTGTTTGCTATTCTGTTCCTGAGTACTATATATGTATAATGGAAAGTGTAAAATCTTGTTTGGAGAATTTGGAAAGTTGGATAAAATTATATAGTTAATTCCTTAAATAAAAATACATTTGGTATTTAAATCAAGGTATTTAATCCTTATGCTCCTTCTGTCTCTGTGTATCCTCACCATGGAAGCTATTTTCCTTTCATATCAGCACGTGACAATGTCAGACACCAACAGAATCATTCTCTGTCTCTCACTAGGGATCCTCAGTTCCTATTTGAATATTGGGATAGCTTACCTGTCATTTGTAGTGAATGAGATTTTACATGTTAAATGCAAGATGTTAATATTAACTAGATAAAAATAATCAGGGCCTCTCTCTCCATAGGTAAAGCAAACATTTAATGAGTAAACGTTTAATGGAAAGAAGACATTTTGTTAGACAAAAATAATTATGATACAGTGCAGGAATCAGCAAACCATGCTTGAGGGCTAACTATGGCCTGCTGCCTGGTTTTTTAATTCATTTTTCTGTTTTTTTTTTTTTTAAGTGAAATATGGTTGATATACAATATTATGTTAGTTTCAAGGGTCCTACATTGTCATTTGCTATTTGCATACATTATGAAATGATCGCCACTGTAAGTCCAGAAACCGTCTGTGCCCTGCTGTCTGTTTCTCTGTGGCCTGCAAGCTGAGTTTTACATTTGCAGATGACTGGGGAAAAAAGAACCACAAGAATAAGATTTCATGACAAGTGAAAGTTACATGAAATTTAAATTTCAGTGTCCATAAATAATAAAGTTGTATTGAAACACAACCTGGCTCATTTGTTTATATATTGTGCTTGCTTTTGCACCACAGTGGCTGAGTTGAGTAGTTGTGACAGAGACCGTTAGGACTGTGAAGCCTTAGATACTTAGTACTCTGACCCTTTACAGGAAAAGTTTGCTGACCCCGATACACTGCATAGATGATTTGCTGTCCTACACAGGAATAAAATTTATATACCTAAAAAGATGATTGAGGGCAGGAGGAGAAGGGGGCAACAGAGGATGAGATGATTGGATAGCATCATTGACTCACTGGACATGAGCAAACTCTGGGAGATAGCAAAGGACAGGGAAGCCTAGTGTGCTGCAGTCCATGGGGTCCCAAAGAGTTGGACACGACTGAGCGACTGAACAACAACCACAACAGAAAGATGACTAGCAAAACCAGGCAGTAGGTGACTGCCAAGTTATTTTTGGATGTTAGTGGAGGGCTCATTCTCACTGGAGGGATATTTTGATGAGTAACATTAGCAGGATGCTCCAGCAGGATTAAAGTTTCCTGTGGAAAAGTGGCAAGTGAGAAGAATTGCATAGGTGTTGGTAGCAACATTTCTGAAGAGTTTCTGAACAGCTAGAATCTAAATTTCATTTTGTATGTGTGCTAAAAAGTCCAAGTGTTTTAGGAAGATAAATGGGGCAGCGATTGAGGATGAATCCTGAGTGAGCCTGATTCTTCCCCTTGATGAACTGGTTTTCTGTCTGCATTCTCTCCTTTAGTAGACTCTTGACTTTGGGTATCACTTCTATGAAGGTAACTTCCAAAGCTTTGTTTGGCCCAGCCCTCACTCCTCATCTGTCCCTCTGTGTTCCCTATTGTTTTGTCTGCTAAGTCTGCTAGGTCGCTTCAGTCGTGTCAGACTCTGTGTGACCGGATAGACGGCAGCCTACCTGGGACTCTCCAGGCAAGAACACTGGAGTGGGTTGCCATTTCCTTCTCCAATGCATGAAAGTGAAAAGTCAAAGTGAAGTTGCTCAGTCGTGTCTGACCCTCAGCGACCCCATGGACTGCAGCCTTCCAGGCTCCTCCATCCATGGGATTTTCCAGGCAAGAGTACTGGAGTGGGGTGCCATCGCCTTCTCCGCTATTGTTTTGTAGACATGGCTATTTGGATAAGCCCTCCCTCACCTCAAAATTCTGGGGTGGGTTCGTCTTTCCTCTCAAATCTGCCTCTTCTGTTGCTCCTCTACGTGACCTACATGGTCCAGATGTTGTCCTCCTCCTTCTGGAGGCCTCACCATTCTTTGCTCCCTAAATCCAGTTAGTTTTCTACATGGATGATTTCTCTCATCCATTCTTCTTTCAAAATCTTAGTTCATTTTTTTCACTCCCTATACAATGGAATACTCCTCAGCCATAAAAAGGAACAAAATTGTGCCATTTGCTGAGATGTGGATGGACCTGAAGACTCTCATACAGTATGAAGTAAGTCAGAAAGAGAAAAACCAATAACATAAATTAACACATATATGTGGAATCCAGAAAAATGGTACAGATGAACCTATGTGCAAAGCAGATGGGGATTTATTATGCTCTGCTCTATTGTAGCAGTTCAGCTCATCTCCCAACCCCAGCTGTCAATTAATTTGTTGTATACATTGTTGCCAAAATGCCAGATTAATGTTGCTCTTTAGGGAGAGTAATCTCCCCTGCCTCAGATGCCCAGAGTAGTTCTCCATTGTATTGTAAAAAGTTCCAACTTTTAAAATTAACATAAGACCTTCCTTCTCTTGCTCCAGACTGCTTTTCTAACTTAACTCCCCCCACCATTAATTCCCTTTGAGTACTCTATAGTCCAGCCAATTATTTGCTTATCCCTGTTTTCCTGTTGCATTTCCCACTCTTTGCCTGGAATAACCTCCCTTTCCATATTTCACCACGTGTAATTCTTCCTGATTCACCTCAGTGTGTCTCTGTCAGGAATCTCCCTACCTCTCATTCTCCTTTCTATTTCTTCTTTCTCTCAGCTTCCTTTAGCACCTTACCTGAGTCTTTAAATCTCTGCTGTTTGTACTATATGTGTGTCTGCCTCCTTTATTAGGTCTTACTCAGTTTTATTCAGGACAGAGTCCATGTCTGATAATTCCATAGACATCTTCCGGAGTCCAGCTCAGTTCTAAACTATATAGGGCTCAGATAAGTGTTGCATATATTGGAAACGGGAGATCAGTTGGTAGCCTGCTCTGGAAATCCAGATTTGGGGTGATGAGGGAAGCTAATGGAAGGAAACAGATGACATGAGATATTTTGATGATAAAGCCAAAAGGCTTCAGTAACTGGCTTTTTGTGAAGAGGAGGAGGACTCAGATGGCTGAGGTTGTGGATCTGATTGACTGAAGGTAGATCGCACAGAGTCGGACACGACTGACTCGACTTAGCAGCAGCAGCAGCAGGTAGTATCTTTAGTAGGGATAAGGAGTATAGACTTCCCTGGTGGGCTCAGATGGTAAAGCGTCTGCCTACAGTGCGGGAGACCTGGGTTCAATCCCTGGGTCAGGAAGATCTCCTGGGGAAGGAAATGGCAACCCTCTCCAGTATTCTTGCCTGGAAAACCCCATGGACGGAGGAGCCTGATAGGCTACAGTCCACGGGGTCACAAAGAGTCGGACATGACTGAGTGACTTCACTTTCATGGAAGATTGATTTTTGAGAGGCTCTGTAAAAAAAATTTTGTGTTAATCATTTCTTTGTTGAGATGGTGTTATATTCAAATGGAAATGTTGGATTGGCAGCTAGAAGTGTGGAACTGGAGGAAATAATCATGACTATGACGGTGAAGTTGGGGAGCATAGGTAGATAAAGACAAAATGCCCAGTGTAGTTAACATGCTTAGAGAGTGGACTAGAACTTGGCTTCAGAGTGTAATGAAGAGGATATACCATGAATGCTGAACCCAAATAGAAATCAGATTATTTACCCTTCTCCATTGTTTTGTCTTAATCTTTATTAAAAGTAATCCAGTGTTTATAAGTCAAAGAGTATTTTATTTTATAAGACATCTTACACCTTACCTAACTAGAATTAAATTGAGAATTCATCTTAGAAGTGGTGATGGTGCAGTATTGTAATTAGCCTCCAATTAAAATTTAAAACAATTAAAAAAGTGGTGATGGTGGTTAGCAAGATACCAAATTGGTCCTCTTGATTTGATTTGCACTGGAATTCAGTGAATGGGAGTATTGACAGTTGGGGTACCCTAAAAAGGAATCTTAATCTATGACTCCTTAGCTCAGAAAACTGGGATATTTGAGTCTGGAGTGGTTTGGTCTTGAGTCCTGTATGGTATAAGCAGTCTCCATTTTCACAGACCCAAGCCATTCCACTATCTGAAGGATCCCTGGAACCAGGCCAGAGCTCCCATTGTTCTTCCAGCCTGATCAGAAGCCTGTGATTCTTATAGCTCTTCTTTGAAAAGTAGCAACATTGGTGTTTGTACTCAGATGTGAGATGTGATGGAATTACTAATTTTCCAGGGATCTTTCATCAGTAGTTAAGATCTTTTGTTTTAGAGTCTGTGTCAGATTTCTGTACTTAAATTAGCTTAAGCAAAATGAGATTTTTTTTCCCCCACATAGCTGAAAACTCAGAAGAAAGTACTTTTTTTTCTGTCAGTTCTAACACCAGTACTAAAATGGAGACTCAGAGATTCTGCTTGGGGACTGTGACATATGCCCATCCCCAAACTGTGGTGGTGACATAGGTGTAGGGATGGGTCACGTGCCTGGCTGGGGGTTCACGTGAGTTGAAGGCAAGGGAGGGGTGGTTCCCCAAGGAAAATGAGGTGCTATTAACAGTACCCGGTGAAGAGCCAACTCACTGGAAAAGACCCTGATGGTGGGAAAGGTTGAGGGCAGGAGGAGAAGAAGGCGAAGCAGGATGAGGTGGTTGGATGGCATCACTGACTCAACAGACATGAGTTTGAGTAAAGATGGTGAAGAACAGGGAAGCCTGGTGTACTACAGTCTACGGGTCGCAGAGAGTTGGACATAAAGACTGAAAAGCAAACAACAATAAACAGAATTGGGGTTGTATGCTAGACTGGGAAAACCAACACTCATCTGTAATAGAGTCACTCAGCCCAGATTTAAATCCTGGCTGTAAGACCGTGGTAGTACAGCTCTTTCAACCATCTTGGAACCTGTGGAGGCCTGCTGGGAACAGGACTTCTAGCACAGCTCTTAATAATATGTCTGGAAGACTATGATCCAAAGCCAGATTTGCCGGCTGTAAGCAGGGTCTCCGGACCCAGAGGGATCATACAGCCCTTTGTAAAATTGAAGATGTTTGTGCTCAAGATGAAACTGAAGTCTGTCTAGGCAAGAGATGTACTTATGTGTATAAAGCAAAAACAACATAACTTCTGGTGGAAAACCTAAGAAAAGCAGAGTTATATGGGGAAAGGTAAGTGGCTCTTGTGGAAACAATGGTGTGGCTTGTATCAAATTCTGAAGCAACCTTCCTGTTAAGGTCATTGGATGCAGAATCCCTGTGATGCCATCAAGGATTTAAATTTATCGAACAGAAAGTAAAAGTGTGGATTTGTTTAAAAACAAAAAAAAAGGCTTTGTAGCATAACCGAATCACTGTGGTGTACACCTGAAACTAACACAATTTTGTAAACCAATTAAACTGTAAACTGTACTTCAATTAAAAAAAAAGGCTTCATAGTCTCTTTGTGTCCTCAGGTGAGTTACACAGCCTTAGTAAACCTCAAATTGCTCATCTGCAAGGTTGAGTAATTGTTACATTCAGTTCAGTTCAGTTGCTCAGTCGTGTCCGACTCTTTGCGACCCCATGAATCGAAGCACGCCAGGCCTCCCTGTCCATCACCATCTCCCGGAGTTCACTCAGACTCATGTCCATCGAGTCAGTGATGCCATCCAGCCATCTCATCCTCTGTCGTCCCCTTCTCCTCCTGCCCCCAATCCCTCCCAGCATCAGACTCTTTTCCAATGAGTCAACTCTTTGCATGAGGTGGCCAAAGTACTGGAGTTTCAGCTTCAGGATCATTCCCTCCAAAGAAATCCCAGACTGATCTCCTTCAGAATGGACTGGTTGACTCTCCTTGCAGTCCAAGGGACTCTCAAGAGTCTTCTTCAACAACAATTCAAAAGCATCAATTCTTCGGTGCTCAGCTTTCTTCACAGTACAACTCTTACATCCATACATGACCACAGGAAAAACCATAGCCTTGACTAGACGGACCTTTGTTGGCAAAGTAATGTCTCTGCTTGATTAAATAAGATAGTGCTTGTAAAGGACTTAGCATAGTACCTGGAACATGCTTGGGCTGTGCAAACCTCAAGTAAATATGAGTAGTTTAAGTTCAGTTCAGCTGCTCAGTCGTGTCTGACTCTTTGCAACCTCATGGACTCCAGCACGCCAGGCTTCCCTGTCAATCACCAACTGACGGCGCTTGCTCAGAATCATGTCTATTGAGTTGGTGATGCCATCCAACCATCCCATCCTCTGTTGTTCCCTTCTTCTCCTGCCTTCAGTCTTTCGCAGCATCAGGGTCTTTTCCAGTGAGTCAGTTCTTCGCATCAGGTGGCTAAAGTATTGGAGCTTCAGCTTCAGCATCAGTCCTTCCAGTGAATATTCAGGACTGATTTCCTTTAGGATTGACTGGTTTAATCTCATTGCGGTCCAAGGGACTCCCAAGAGTCTTCTCCAACACCACAGTTCAAAAGCATCAATTCTTTGAGTGAACACTAATACCTTCGGGAGAGATGGTAATAATGGAAAATGCATAAATAAGCAGAGAAAGAATAGGGAGGGAAGACAGCTAAGATTGCTGTTTCCAAATTATGTGTATTCTTTACTCTTAAGACCACAGCTAATGAAAAGAAAAGAAGATGAGCTCATTATGTTATGTAAATTAGCCCTGATTTTAAGGTTAAAGCAGGCTTTTGAAAAGGTGAATGACTGGATCAAGGTCCCACAAATTGGTGGCTGGGCTGGAATTTACAGCCCAGCTCTTGCTTCCTTTCTCTCCTAAGTCAGCAGACTTCCTATCTCTTGCATTATGCTATAATTAAATTCTTCCTTTAAAGTATTTCTAGTCACACAAAATGTGTCACTTCTCCTTGTTAGGGAAGCTAAAATTTATTTTTAAAATTTGCCATGTGGATCTATATGTCAGATGTACATATTACTACTCTGTACAGTGTGCTAAAAGGAAAAAGAGTTCTGTTACAGTGTTACTAATACTAGTTATGATGTTGATTTACATCATCAAGCTATTAATAGAAGCTTTTATGTAATCATCAGATGATCTCTCATATAGGCTGCTTAGAAGCAAAAATAATAAAAATGTGTTCTTTGAAAGAACAGTGCCATGCTTAGTCACTCAGTTGTGTCCTACTCTTTGCGACCCCATGGACTGTATAGCCTGCCAGGCTCCACTGTCCTTGGGGATTCTCCAGGCAAGAATACTGGAGAGGGTTGCCATGCCCTCCTCTGGGGGAATCTTCCTGCATTGCAGGCAGATTCTTTATCATCTGAGCCAAGACTGGGTAGCCTATCCTTTCTGCAGGGGATCTTCCTGACCCAGGAATCAAACCGGGGTCTCTTGCATTGCAGGCAGATTCTTTACTAGCTGAAAGTGAAAGTCACTCGGTCGTGTCCGATTTTGCGACCCCATGGACTATATAGTGCATGGAATCCCCCAGGCTAGAATACGGGAGCGGGTAGCCTTTCCCTTCTCCAGGGGATCTTCCCAACCCAGGTATCGAACCCAGGTCTCCCGCATTGTGGGCAGATTCTTTACCAGTTGAGCCCCAAGGGAAGCCCAAGAATACTGGAGTGGATAGCCTATCCCTTCTCCAGCAGATCTTCCCAAGTCAGGAATCAAACTGGGGTCTCTTGCATTGCAGGCGGATTCTTTACCAACCGAGCTGTTACCAGCTGAGCTACAATAAAAATGTGGTCTTTGAAAGAATAGGGGAAGAGGAAATTTGATAGCTGATCAAAGAAAGAAAGATCATTTGGGCTAATACTGTATCTTCTTTAGTCAAGCAAAAAAGTATTAAATCAGTTTGCCAGATCATTTCTCATTTTGGTAATAAAACTACTAAAAAGAGCTTTCACGAATAGTAAGAAACTTTTCTTAAGATTTAGCAAACAGATTTGTATTGGAACTTGATACTTAGATTTAAAGTAGGGATTCATGAAATATTTTTAAAGTATATTTTATGTTGTCTTTATAGTGTCTCAAACGGGAGAATATCGTGTAAAAGCACCTTTGAGCCATTCTCTTTCCTAAGATATTAAGTATTAAATTGGGAAAAATTGCTCTGAAAACACTTCCTAACTTAACATCTGCCAGACAAAAGCATGTCACTTGCTTAGTTTCCAAAATGTCATTTTCTCTTCTTTTCTAAGCATTGTGAACCACTGCACTCAGAGCTAAACCTAGAGATTTTTCTAGGTTATCATAGGTTTGTTCCCCATTGGCCCACTGGGGAGCTGTATCTGCCTCTCTTTCAGAGATAGTTCTCTCTACCTTCGTGGCTGACGGTTTTTATCAGTTGTGCTGTCCTCTCTTTGCTGAGGCTCTTGGCCCTCACCTCAGTGCAGACCTGAGAGGCAGCAGACAGCGTAACAGTGTGTCCTAGGCTTTCACTTGTTCTAGTAATTCAGTGAGTGAAATTTTGAAGCTTCCTTTTAAATTCAGTTCACTCTCTGTATCTATGGGAGAATATTTGGGGAAAAAAAATTTCCCAAAGCAAAACTTGAATTTGCCCACTGCTGGCAACTGTTTACATAGCATTTACATTGCATTAGGTATTGTAAGTAATTTAGCGATGACTTAAAGTATACAGATGTAAGTTAAATGCAAATACGATGCCATTTTATATAAAGGACTTGAGCATCCGTGGATTTTGGTGTTAGATTTTGGTGGGGGTTCCTGGAACCAGTCCCCCATGGATACTGAGAAACAGCGGTATTTCTTTGTAAGTGACTCACGAACATAGTATATACTTTTAAGGCTCTCCGGTAAAGTGTGAGATGTTATCCCATACTTCTTGTTTCCTGGAAGTCTTGATATGATCAGAATGTTTTGAGTAAGATTGATGGGAGGAGGCTTATTGTTGAGTCAATCCTAGCTTAAACAAACAGTTTTCTTAAGGCTGAATATCCTCATCATCACCACTTGCATTTATTGAGGATTTTCACAGTTCTTTGAGACAGGTCTAAATTCTGCATGATTTTTTTTTTTACTTTAGTTTGTTAAAACAAATGTATGTTTGTTACAGAAAACAGAAAAGTAGAAATAAAGGGGGAAATTTGCCTTAAATGCAACCATTTAAAAAATTACTTTTAATTGGAGGATAATTGTTTTACAGTATTGTGTTTTTTTCTGCCTTTTATCAGTATGAAACAGCCATAGGTAATATATATGCCCCCTTCCTCTTGAACCTCCCTCCCACCACCCACCCCATCCCCCTCTCTAGGTTGTCACAGTGTACTGGGCTGAGCTCCCTGCGCTGTACAGCGACTTCCCACCAGCTCTCTGTCTCACAGGTGGTAATGTGTATATTTCAGTATATTTCAGTCCTGCTGTCTCCATTCGTCCCACCCTGTCCTTCCCCTGCATGGTCTATTCTCTATGAAAGACAACCATTGTTCCTGTTTTGGTCTGTTACCTTCTTGTGTACTTTTAATTTTTTTAACTTAAATATGTCCTCTGCTTAAAACGTTATAAATCATTATTCTTCATCGATGAAATGAATTTTGAATACTTGAGCTGGGAAAACGTTATTAAAAGAGGAAGACGTCAGTTCCAGTTCTTTGGACGGCTTTTATGTAGACCATCCAAATTATTCCCAAAATATCTTTCTGAATGTTAAAGATACAGTTTGAAGTGGGATTTTTTTTTCATTCTAAAAAACTGAGATATTTAAGATTTGTGCTTTGAAAATAAACCATTCAGTGGTTTTTAGTGTATTCACAAGCCTATATCACATCATCACTTATGAATTCCAGAACATCTCACCAGAAAGAAACCACTTATCTATTATCAGTCACTCCTCATTCTTCCCGTTCCCTCGGACCCTGGCAACCACGAATCTGTTTACTCTCTCTGGAGACCTGCCTTATAGTGGACGTTTCATACACATGGAATCTTATGACGTGTGGTCTTTTGTGTCTGGCTTCTTCATCCATGTTGTAGCATGTGTCAATATTTCACTCCTTTTTATGGCTGAATAATGTTCCATTATATGGATATATATTTTATTTACCCATTCATAAGTTGGTGGGTATTTGGATTGCTTCCACCTTTTGAAAGTTCAACATGTTGGTCGCTCAGTTGTGTCCGACTCTTAGCAACCCCATGGACTGAAACCTGCCAGGTTTCTCTGTCCATGGAATTCTCTAGGCAGGAATACTGGAGCAGGTTGCCATTCCCTTCTCCAGGGGATTTTTCCAACCCAGGGATTGAGCCAGGATCTCCTGCATTGCAGGTGGATTCTTTACCAGTATAGTGTAAACATAACTTTTATACGTGTAGGAATAAAAAATTCAGTAGGAAACCAAAAAATTAATGTGACTTGCTTTATTGTGATATTTGCTTTATTGCAGTGGTCTGGAACTGAATCTGCAATATCTCCAGGATATGCCTTATATTATATTTCTACCTTGAACAAACTTAGACTTAGGAAGAAAGGGAGACTATTTCAAAAATGGATACATTTGGACTAAGAAGAGCTACCATAAAAAAAAAAAAAGATGAAAAAAAATCAGAACTGAAAAATTAAGATAGCCTGGGAGTGGTGATCAATATTTCCATCTCTAACTACATGTTTAAAGTGTATTCATTAATTCATTACATTTTAGTTAAGCAGTTACTGCCATGTTTCAGCACTTCCTCTTTTATATACTACTTACTTTGGGGGCCATCTACAGTATCCCCTCAGTTTTCCTCTCCTTTGGTATTGCTTTCAGTTCACTCACTCAATCATGTCTGACTCTTTGCCATTCCATGGACTGCAGAATGCTGGGCTTCCCTATCTATCACCAACTCCTGGAGCTTTCTCAAACTCATATCCATTGAGTCGGTGATGCCATCCAACCAGCTCATCCTCTGTCGTCCCCTTCTCCTTCTGCCCTCAATCTTTCCCAACATCAGGGTCTTTTCTAATGAGTCGGTTCTTTGCATCAGGTAGCCAAAGTATTGGAGTTTCAGCTTCAACATCAGTCCTTCCAATGAATATTCAGGACTGATTTCCTTTAGGATGGACTGGTTGGATCTCCTTGCAGTCCAAGGGACTCTCAAGAGTCTTCTCCGACACCACAGTTCAAAAGCATCAATTCTTCGGCGCTCAGCTTTCTTCACAGTCCAACTCTCACATCCATAGATGACCACTGGAAAAACCATAGCTTTGATTAGATGGAGCTTTGTTAATCTGCTTTTTAATCTGCTGTCTAGGTTGATCATACCTTTTCTTCTAAGGAGCAAGCGTCTTTTAATTTCATGACTGCAGTCCCCATCTGCAGTGATTTTGGAGCCCGAGAAAATAAAGTCTGCCCATTTCCATTGTTTTCCCATCTATTTCCCATGAAGTGATGGGACCAGATGCCATGATCTTAGTTTTTTGAATGTTGAGTTTTAAGCCAGCTTTTTCACTCTTTTCTTTCACTTTCATCAAGAGGCTCTTTAGTTCCGCTTTGCTTTCTGCCCTGAGGGTGGTGTCATCTGCATATCTGAGGTTATTGATATTCTCTACAGAAGTCATCTATTTAGGCTTCCATACTCGGAGTATCTATAAATAATACAAGTCTTTCAGTTAAAAATTATCTAGGGGACTTCTCTGGTGGCAGAGTGGATAAGAATCGTCCAGCCGATGCTGGAGACACAGGTTCGATCCCTGGTGCTGGAAGATCCTATGTGGGTCAGAGCAGCTAAGCCCATGTGCCACAATTACTGAAGCCCGCTTACCTAGAGCCCATGCTCCGCAACAAGAAGCCCCCACTTGCTGAAACTAGAGAAAGCCCATGTGTAATGATAACCCAGCACAACCAAAAATTAAAAAAAAAAAAAAGCTATCTGAGCATCTCTGTCCCTGGTCTTTTCCATTGTGATTAGTACTCTCATCATTTAATGTTTCTCAGGAACTAAGCAGGGACACAATAAATTCCATGTTTTAAGAGAATCATAACACATGACTTGTATTTAGCTTTAGATATCATTCCCCCCCGCCACCCCGTATTTCCATTGGGAGGTATTGGAATATTTTTATTGGTAGAGATGTTTAGGTAGATGGTAGAGATGTTTAGAATAGATAAGTGATTTCCTAGTCATTTAAATTTTTTTAAAGGGGCCTGGATTTTGTCAGATGTATATATATGTTAGACAAGGCTGTGGTCCTAGTGTGATCAGATTGGCTAGTTTTCTGTGATTATGGTTTCAGTGTGTCTGCCCTCTGATGCCCTCTTGCAACACCTACCGTCTTACTTGGGTTTCTCTTACCTTGGACGTGGAGTATCTCTTCACGGCTGCTCCAGCAAAGTGCAGCCGCTGCTCCTTACCTTGGACGAGGGGTATCTCCTCACCGCCACCCCTTCTGACCTTGAATGTGGAATAGCTCCTCTAGGCCCTTCTGCGCCCGCGCAGCCACTGCTCCTCGGGCGGGGGTAGCTCCTCTCGGCTGCTCCTGCGCTGTTGAAGCCTGGTACTCTCGGCTGCTGACCCTGACCTCGCACGTGGGGTAACTCCTCTTGACCGCCGCCCCTCGGGCATGGGGTCCTCCCGGCTTCTGCCCCTGACCTCGGACATGGGGCAGCTCCTCTAGGCTGGGCTGTGTGCGCTGTCGCAGCCACCCACGCTATGTCTAGTCAAGGCTATGGTTTTTCCTGTGGTCATGTATGGATGTGAGAGTTGGACTGTGAAGAAAGCTGAGCACCGAAGAATTGATGCTTTTGAACTGTGGTGTTGGAGATGACTCTTGAGAGTCCCTTGGACTGCAAGGAGATCCCACCAGTCCATTTTGAAGTTCAGCCCTGGGATTTCTTTGGAAGGAATGATGCTAAAGCTGAAACTCCAGTACTTTGGCCACCTCATACGAAGAGTTGACTCATTGGAAAAGACTCTGATGCTGGGAGGGATTGGGGGCAGGAGGAGAAGGGGACGACAGAGGATGAGATGGCTGGATGCCATCACCGACTCGATGGATGTGAGTCTGAGTGAACTCCGGGAGCTGGTGATGGACAGGGAGGCCTGGCGTGCTACGATTCATAGGGTCGCAAAGAGTCAGACACGACTGAGCGACTGAACTGCACTGAACTGATATATATGTTCATGTGGGGGCTAGACCTCATGACTTTTCACATCTATCCTAATTCTACTATTTTAAATTACATGAATGAAAGGCAGGGAAGGGCATATTGAATTTGTGGAAATTAGACACAACATGTTTTTAAAATCTGATATCTGTTTCTTTTAGCATTTAAAATCAATTTTTGAGGTATAATTTTTCCAAACAAACTTGACTTACTGAATTAAAGTGCTAAATTGAAGTACTTGTTCTGCCACTTGTGTTAATCATGAACTGACTGGACTAGTATCATGACATTTAAATCACATAAATAACACCAAAAGGGCACTTTAGAAGGGAGCAAAGTAGTATAAGTGAAGCAGCACAAAGGGCCGTGCGAAGGTAGTGAAATTTTTCTGTGTGTGTAACTGGATGAAATTGTCAGTTTTTCTCTTCTTTTTCCCACTTCCAGATCCAGTTATGGGACACGGCGGGACAAGAGCGATTCAGAAAAAGCATGATCCAGCACTATTACAGAAACGTGCACGCCGTGGTCTTCGTGTATGACATGACCAACATGGCGAGCTTTCACAGCCTGCCGTCTTGGATAGAAGAATGCAAACAGCATTTGCTAGCCACCGATATACCACGGATTCTTGTTGGAAATAAATGTGACTTGAGAAGTGCCATTCAGGTACCCACAGACTTGGCACAAAAATTTGCTGACACACACAGTATGCCTTTGTTTGAAACCTCTGCTAAAAACCCCAATGATAATGACCATGTGGAAGCTATATTCATGACCTTGGCTCATAAGCTTAAGAGCCACAAACCCTTAATGCTTAGTCAACCCCCCGATAACGGAATTACCCTGAAGCCTGAACCAAAGCCTGCAATGACATGCTGGTGCTAAATCACAGTCTTTATTACAGTATCTAATATTGACTAAAGAAATACTTCTGAAGTATGACAGTGATAAGTCATAGAATTTAATCTCAGATACAATGGATCATCCTGACACGTTGCTGTTTATCATTGTTATGCTTATTTTTGTATTTTGTGTCTACTTAATCAAGTTTGTCGCTGTGACACCACAAGGAAAAAGTTTTCAGGTGAGGTTGAAATGAAGCAATATTAGGATGAATCAGAACATCTTTGCGTTGAGAGCTCAAGGAGGAGGCTTCATATGAGAGCATAATGGGATTTTTAAGAGTCAGTGGTTGTTTGATCCTGTGTTCCTGAAATTGAAAAAAATATATTAAGGGTTTAGGACACTTACTGGTATGTCCTTTGAATAGGAAGTATTCTCAATAGGATAAAAACTGGTATTTGCCTCTCCATAGAGTTCTTTCTTTGTATTGTTAGTATATTAACTGCATTATTATTGGTACATTTTAAGAGCCAAGACTTCAGATCTGGTGGCAGAAGACCTAGAATGTTTTCTGGTTCTCAGCCCAGAAAGAATGACTTTCCCAACAGTCCTAGATGTTTGATCTTTATAATCAGTGTCAGTCAGGCCTATAAAAATATCATTATTATTTTTAAAAAGAGTAATTCTAGAAAATATGCAGAAGTAAATCAGATTATAATGCAAATGAAATGACATCATAAGGTGCTTTATACTTTACTTTGATATATTTAAATAGTAAAAACTAACTGAAAGATTTGAGATGTTATAGTTTAGGGGAAGTAAGTGGACATGGCTCCTGGCTGCCACCAGAGACCTTCCAATCCCTGGCTGTCAGTCATTTCAAGCTGTGTGTCTGACATAGGATCTCATGCTCCCCCCATCCCCAGTCAACTCAATGCCTAAATGCAGTCATCCTCTCTTCCATTTGGATTGTAACTCTGAGGGCATACCTATAATTGCTGTGAGTCTACATTTATTTCTGTAATAGAATTGTGTCATAATCTATAATCTTTAAATTTTATGGTCACAACAAACTACTCCTCCTCAGTATGAAAAATAAATTAGGTATTAAAAAATATCTAGCCAATCCCTCAGTGATGGAAGGAATATTTTAGAAAGTATTTTACCCTAAATACTTTTGTTTTGAATGTAAGACTTTGCACATAGGAAATAATAAGCTTGCATATGAAGCTATTATATGAATGGAATGTAAGCCATGAACTCTAACTGAAGTGTGCACATTCACTAATTCTGAAAGATTGCTGAATTTACCATTTTAGAGGAAATTAAGCTGAAAGGTGATTATACTTAAAATATTTTCAGAATGTGGGAAACCAATGAAATATGTGATCTAATCTAGAGTTTTTTCCTTAATCATCATGGTGGTCCTGGCTGAGTAATTTAGTTATAAAAACAAGATAATTCTATTACATAAACTAACTGAAGATAATAATTAGAGGAAATAGTTACTCTATTTTAAACACGAGACCTTAAGGAAAGAGAAATTGTCTTTGTTTTTAATGAGATTAATCCATTTTTCTTATCATGCTAGAATTAAAAGTGGTTTGACTTTATCTAAATTGATATTAATTTGTAACTATTTTTATAGCAAAACAATGACAGCTGTTACAATTGTTGTGGGTGTTAACAGTTTTTTAAAGAAGGGAATCTGTTTATTGCTTATCAAAACATTTTCTAAAGTGGGGGAAGAAAGTTTACAGACTTTCCAAGCACATTTATGTTTTTTCAGTGCTGTTTATTAATAATTTTTTAAAAAGTAATTTAACTTTATTTCTTTTTGTAAGGAGTTAGTAGTAAGTATCCTTTAAAGTTCTCTAAAAGGACTTATTTTTTCCACTTTAATATTTATTAATTTAAAAATATTTGTATCCCATTTGTGGTGATTTGTTGTTTTAATTTTCTCGATACATGTTTTCATTTTTAAAAAGAACATACTTACCAGTTGAATGGGGATGAAGCTTTTAGATATTTTCCAAAATATTTATAAAACACCAACTATTGACAAATCACTTCCAAAATGGTGGCTGTTATTAATTTTTAAAGCACAAGTCACAAGTTTTATAACTTCTGTGCGAGTTTATTTTAACTGTGTCCTTTAGTTGAAAACCTCAGATATGTTTTGGAAAAGTCATAGTTTGGGAGAACACCAAAGGAAGCTAATCCAGGCTGTAATATAGTTCTTAATGACAGTGCTTTATTGACAGTATGTTGCTAATACATTTCTTCATGAAATCTAAACCAGAGTTAAATAATTTTGTTGTGAAATAGCGTCACTGTAATTTTGCCCTCATGAAGTTCAATAAACCAGCTTTGACATAAGGAAATTGTAGCTTATTTTCTTTCTTTGGCTGAGTAGAAAATGAAACCAAAAAAAAAGTTTCTTTTTTTCCCTTGGCTTCTAGGTAATGTGTAATATACTAAACAAACAAAAACACTCATTTGAAAATTTATTTGGAAATACATTCGAGGTTAAAGAAGGTTTCAGGTAAAAACCCTAAATTTTAAAATGAGCTGATAGGGTAGCTTTTTTATTTGTGAGGTTGAGTAGTCCCCCTTGTTTAAGAACAAACACTTCAGTGCAATTGGCAGATACCACAAGAGTGATTGACATTTCTATTCTAGATTTAGAGGTCAAAGGATTTAGAAAAATGAATAACTAAAATGTGTGAGAAAGAAGATGTGGCAAATGTAAAATTATAGTCTCTGTATTCAGATGACTGGTTTAGGAGAATGTGGACTGGGGCCTGGGGCCTCTGAAGTTCATACTGCTTTCCAGTTTATCTCGTATACGTTCCTCTTCTGTTCAAACACAAAATTGTGTTATTCATGAAAGACGGCTTTTTTAGTTGAATAATAAGACAATAGGTTGATCTTTTGGGGACAAACTTACTAGAGCCTGTGTATGTGCATGTCAGTCGCTCAGTCGTGTCCGACTCTTTGCGACCCTCTGGACTGTAGCCTGCCAAGCACCTCTGTCCATGGAATTTTCCAGGCAAGAATACTGGAGTGGGGTGCCATTTCCTCTTCTAGGGGATCAGTCTTCCTGACCAGGGATCAAACCTGAGTCTCCTGCCTCTCCTGCATTTCCAAGCGGATTCTTTACCACTGCACCACTGGGGAAGCCTCTGTGGCAAACGCTAATTCACTGCATTTGCTGAAATAACCTGATTTATCAAACATTTGTCAAGTACCTGCTATGCATTTTCCAGTTGTGTTGGGCGGTGAGCTGCATAGATGAACAAGATTGTCCTTGAAGAACTTAGAAAATAGTACATAAACCAGTAGGAATTCTACAATGTCATGTGGTAGATGTAATTAAAGAGGCAGATACAAAGGACGATGAGCACACAAATGGCATGACCTTGTGGCTCTGATGCAGAGGAGTGAGTGTGTGGTGAAATGAAGGGGTGGTCAGAACACTGGGAAATGAAACCAGCAAGGCAGGGTGTGGTTGAACCTCCAGGTTGCCATATGTAGTGGAATTAGGACTGACTTGGTTTAGGTATCAGAAGCTCAGTTCACGTCAGCCTACAAGGGGGCATTTATTGCCAGAGTCTGACTTGTCTGACTTTGGATCAAGCTGCATCCTTGTCCTGGAGTCTAAAGAAGAGCTGGGATGGAGCAGTTTCCTACCTGTGGGCTCAACTCACTGCACACCTTCATTTTCTTTCTCTACACCTTCATTCATTCTCCTTTATTACTGGATTTCTCCACTTTTCTGGTTCACTTGGCAGAAAACATGGCCACTGACCGCTTCTGAGCATTTTTGCATGCTGCAGAAATCCAAAGAGAAACTGTCAGTCCCAGGTCAAAATGTCTAGGATGACTTGGCTAGATTAAGGTGCCCAGCGTAAGACCAATAGCTAAGAAAAGATTAGTTACCAAATATCCATGTTTGGGGAAGAAGGAATTTTGGGGAATGGAAGGGAAAAAGCCACACAAAATCATTTGAGCTTTACTATTTAGACAATGGGTTGTTCAGTTGCTAAGTCGTGTCTGACTCCTTGTGACCCCATGGACTGTAGCATGCCAGGCTTCCCTGTCCTTCACTATCTCCCAGAGTTTGCTCAAACTCACGTCCATTGAGTTGGCAATGCTATGGCTAGAAAAAGCGTTTAAACATGAAATGCTTAAGAAAGCGTGCAAACATTTTAGCAAGGAAGTAAGTAAAACAATCAGACTTATGCCTAAAGTTCCATTGGCAAGGGGAAGGTTGAGAATGGAGACATGGGGGCCAGTTTACTGTAATAGCCTAGAAGAAAGAACTTCCAACTGAGGTGTTGACAGAACAATATGCCATACAGCACTTGTCTTCCTCTGGCTGGCTTATCTCACTTAGCACGAGGCCCTCCAGATTTATCCATGTTGTCTCAAATGTCGGGATTTCCATCTTTCTAAGACAATAATATTCCTGTGTGTGGGGTGTTTCCATACCTTGGCTATTGTGAATTAAGGATCCAATGAGTATGGTAGTACAGATCCTTTTGAGATAGTGGTTTTTTTGCTTTGTATACCCAGAAGTGGGATTGTTGGATCATATGGTAGGTCCATGTTTAATTTCTTGAGATAGCTCCATACTGTTGTCCATAGTAGCTGTACCAGTTTACATTCCCAGCAGCAGTACACAAAGGCTCTCTTTTCTCCACATCCTTCTTTTTGATGAGAGTCATCCTAAGAGATGTGAGGTGATATCTCATTGTGGCTTTGGTTTGCATTTCCCTGATGATTAGCGATATTGAGCACCTTCTCAGGTACCTGCCAGCCTCTGGTATTTCTTCTTGGAAGCATGTTCAGGCTCTTCTACTTTTACACTATTTACTTACTTTTGCTATTGAGTTGCATGAGGTTCTTGTGTATTTTGGATATTAACTCCTTATGGGATATGTGATGTGTCAAGTTTCTGCCATTCCACAGGTTATCTTTTAATTTGTTGATGGTTTCCTTTGCTGTACAGAAGCTGTTTAGTTTCACGGAGTCCCACTTGCTTATTTTTGCTTTTGTTGTCATGTAGTCATTTTGTTAAAGAAAAGGTCGACCAAAGTAAAATCCACCAAAAAGAAATCAGGTCTCCCCAAACCCGGATACTCATCTGAAGTGGTGTCTTCACTCTGCAGGGTGCTTGAGAACACACGAGTGGTTCATCAGTGTCCTGGCGTTTATGTCTGCCAGTCCCTGTGCCTTCACCCGTGCTCTAGGCTTGGCTTACTGCCAGAGAGCCTCCAGTTGCTCAGGCCCGCAATTCACAAACTTCTTAAGCAAATAGAAAATTAGTAAATGGTATCTGCTTTGTGGAGTCTATTAGTTTGTTGTATATCCACCGACGCTGTATAGCACACATTTAAATGTTCTGAAAACTCTGGGAAATTAATCCCAGAAGGTCATGTGTATCATAAACTGGACAAGGAGGCACTCCCTAAGCCTTTGTCCTTCTTCCACTTCTCTTCTAGCTGAACACCCTTTCCCTTTATGAGCTCATCTTCAGAAGGCTCTTGATTCCCCAACCCACTTCCAGGGCCTTGACTTGGCCCCTGAATTCCTGTGGGCCATCTTCCTTTTAGGGTACCAGTGACACACACAACTAGATATGTCAAAATCCAAACTTATAATTCTCTGCCCTAAACTTTTCCCCCCCCTATGTTTCCTCAAAATCCCTAGGCTCTGTTTGAGGCTTCCCTTCCTGCACCTCCCATATCTGGTCTCCCTTCAGGATCCATTGCTTCCACTGCTTCTGATCCTTGCATCTGTCCTCTTTCTGAGAGGCCGTGGACACTGCACATAGTCTCTGAGGTCTAGCTACAGGCGGACCGAATCTAACGCTAAAATCTCTCAGGGCTTCAATATCCTCTCATTTTGTTAAAGTCTTTATTGAATTTGTTATAGTATTGCTTCCATTTTATATTTTAGTTTTTTGACTGGGAGGCATGTGGGATCTTAGTTCCCTGATCCTGCTTTGGAAGGTGAAGTCTCAACCACTGGACCGCCGGGGACCTCTCATTTTTAAAGGGGACTGACAATAATTCATAGGGTTATTGTGAGAATTAAATGAGTTAATATGCATGTTCTCCAGTGTTGCATAACAAATATTTCCACAACTTAATAGATAAAACCACACTCGTGTGTTACCTCTCACTGTTGCAGTGAGTTAGGAGTTGGGGAGCTGTCCAGCAAGGCAGTTGTGGCTTGGGTCTCTCATGAGGCTGTAGTCATCTAACAGCTGAGGCTGGAACAGCTGGCACTCCCCAGGCATCTCCTTCTGTCTGGTATCCCCACATGGTGGCCTCGAGGTAGCCAGACTTCTGCTAGGATGGCTGGAGGTACCCTGAGCAACAGCCGCAGATACACCTGCAGATGCCCCAGGGTCTTTCCTCACTTAGCTCAGAAGTCCTGCTCTATTGTCTTGATCGAGGAAAACCTGCTGGGGAAAGAAGATCTAAAGAAAGAGAAAGAATGAAGATGGATTAGAATAAGCGCTGACTCATTGGAAGGGACCTTGATGCCAGGAAAGATTGAGGGCAAGAGGATGAGATGGCTGGATGGCATCACTGACTCCGTGAACATGAGTTTGAGCAAACTCCGGGAGACAGTGAAGGACAGGGAAGCCTGGCGTGCTGCAGTCCATGGGGTCACAAAGAGTTGGACACGACTTAGTAACTGAACAACAACAAAGAGAATAAAAGGGGGGGCTGGGAAGGGAATAATAGGAATCCTAAAGGACAAATATAGAGGATAAAATGATGAATCAAAGAAACAAAAACCCCACATAAAACCTGCCAGGATTGAAAGTGGGGAAACATAAACTCTGCATGGAGGCCTGTCAGAACACTTGTGGACCTTTCTTAAAGCCATCACAGAGAGTGACCATGAGAATGTTTTGTACCAGTCAGCTGACTCACAGCTTATCTCACAGCGGTTTTATTGAAAGACTGGAACTAAGATGTGCTGCACGTTTTTCTTTCACAAAAAGATATGATTCAAATTACTGGCCATTTGTATAGTGATGAGTGTCTGGAGTGTGTTTCATACTAAAGAATATGCTACCTTGATAGTTATTTTTAGAAAAGCACTATTGCTTCCTGGTGGGCGTCTTAAAATGTTTTTATCTGACATGTTTTTATTTCTAAAGTCTGTGTCACCTATAAAAATTCTATCTGAGCATTCTGAAAGTTAGAATTTTCCATTCTGTTTAAAGTTCTTCCAAACTAAGACTTAACACTAGACTTTGGATCTGTTTGTTAAAATGAAACAATTAGTTTGCAAGAATGAATTGGGGAGATGGAGCTCTAGCAAATGGTTTCCAGTAAAAACCTTTGCATATCTGGTAGGTGGAATTGAGAACTCAGCATCAAGGTTTAATTAGGCCTGTGAATGATGTTCTTCTATTTGGACCTAAGGATCTTTTTATTTTTTTCTTAACTTTGGTAGTAATTAAATGCTAGTATCAATGTAAACAGTTTATAAATAGACTTTTGCCATGCTTTATGTTGAAGTATTAAAGATTTTCAAAATAATGAAGCATATTTAATCCTACCACTTTCACTGAAAATTAGTTTCAGCTAAATAGGGCTGTGTGAGAGAGAGAATAAAAAGGCTCTTTAAGACTATGTGAAAAATATAATAATTATTTAAAACTATACTTCATCTCATCTCTTAAATTTCTATTTTGTGTATGTTTCTTAATCTACTTAAGGTTGTCAGTACAGATTGTAGTTATAGTTTTTTTTATTAAATAGTTGCAAATTCCTTTTTTAAAATTTTTAACATTTTTATTTATTCATTTATTATTTTTTGACCATGTGGTGTGAAGGATCTTTGTTCCCTGACCAGGAATTGAACCTGTACCCACAGCAGTGGGAGCAGGGAGTTGTAACCGGCTGGACTGCCAAGGAAGTCTCTTGATCGTGGCTGTAGTTTTAGATGAACCAATGGATAGTCACTGGAAGTGTTACCAAACCAATCTTGGGTCTGCTTGCCCAAGTGCACAGTAAAGCCAATTTATCAATACAAGGCTGTGGTGAAGAAAATGCAGTGTTTAGTGCAGGGCGCCAAGCGTGGAGTTCAGGGCAGCTAGTATTTGAAAGACTCAAACTCCCCAAAGGCTTTCAAGATTTTTAAAGACAGAGTGAGAGGGGATTGTGGGGTTTTGATCAACTTATGGACATCCTTCTGATTGGTGGTGAGAGAGACAATGTCATCAACCTTCTGGTTCCAACTGGTCTGGGATCTGTGTTCTTTTTCTGGGCTCAGTTGACTTCTTCCCCCTGGTGGGGGTTTCAGTATCTGCAAAACACCCCAAAGGACATGACTCAGAATATTGTTTATAACCCTTGAGGAGGAACTAAAAGTCCTTTGGCTTGGCTTAATGGCTAAAAAAATTTTTTTTTGCCTTCCTTGACTGTTTTCCTTTTTTTCCCCCTGCATTCTCTTACTTCTCTGATGAAGTTTTCCTTTGACTAAAGTTTTTTTATACAGACAGAAGGTCAGCGGAGGACATGGGGGGGAATCTATTTTGGGAAGACCTATTTTCAGAGGGTCCTGCTTAGTTACAGAAGTGCTGGTCACACACTTTTTCTGATAAGAGTGTCTGGTCTGAAGAGTTTGAAGACCACTGAGGTGCACACTTCCATCAATGTCTGTGAAACACCCTGAGCTGTTGGCATGCATGTCCTCCTGCACTTTGTGGATTTGGGCTGTGTCTCTACGAAAGAAAGCTGAACACCGAGGAATTGAGGTTTTTGAATTGTGATGTGGAGAAAACTCTTGAAAGTCCCTTGGACAGCCAGGAGATCAAACCAGTCAATCCTAAAGGAAATCAACGCTGAATATTCATTGGATGGACTGATGCTGAAGCTCCGATCCTTTTTGGCCACCTGATGCAAAGAGATAATCATTGGGAAAAACCCTAATGCTGGGAAAGATCAGAGAAAGCAATGGCACCCCACTCCAGTACTCTTGCCTGGAAAATCCCATGGACGGAGGAGCCTGGTAGGCTGCTGTCTATGGGGTCACACAGAGTCAGACACGACTGAAGCAACTTAGCAACAGCAGCAGCTGGGAAAGATTGAGGGCAGGGAGAGAAGGGGGCAACAGAGGATGAGATGTTTGGATGGCATCACGACTCAATGGACAAGAATTTGAGCAAACTCTGGAAGATAGTGGAGGACAGAGAAGCCTGGTGTGCTGCAGTTCATGGAGTCACAGAGTTGGACATGACTTAGTGACTGAACAACAGAAACTCTTAATGACGTGGGAAGAGGCAGGAGCCACTGCTTGGGGATTTGTGCTAGACATACTCCCCTTAATTGATCCCTCCCTAGGATATCACGGGGGAACGAGAAGGAACCACTTGCCTTAATTCTGCTGATGGTAGCCTTGATTATCTATAATAATCTCCATATTTTCACAGTCAGCATCTAGTCTTTGAATGTCATTTGTTTCCTCCACAGTCACCCACTTTCCCAAAGTGTTTGCCATTTGAAAATCACTCGTATTTAAGCAATTCTTCTTGATTCGTTAATGATTTGACTCCAAGGGCTTTCAAAAGGAAAAAATATTCCTGATATGGTAGTTGAGTCATGCTTGGTGAAATGAGCAGTTCAAGCCCTTCATGATGCTAGAGCAATACTGCATTCAGATTTTGGCGAGAACGTGTGTCTTCTGGGAATTCTGTTACATGAAAGTAAAAATGAAGTCACTCTGCTTTTAACTCCTTTGCCAAGCTTAAAAAAAATAAAATAAAATCAAAGCAGGCTTTCTTAATATTAATAAACTTAAAACACTGAGGTCCTCATGTTTTTCTCTTGTATCGTGATGGCAAGTGAGATCAGGTTCTGCCAGCTGAACCTGGGCAAGACCCTACAAGCCGTGTTACATGTCCCTCAGCCTCAGTTTCCCCATCTGTAAAATGGGGCCAGTAACAGTCTGTAATAATACCTGCTCCCTTTTATGCCTTAACATAGTTATTATTAAATCAATTTATGCTAATGAAATCCTCTTAGAAGCGTAAGACTTCTTTCTTCTGCTGTTGACAAAGTTGTTTCTAATACAAACTTCTCTGCTTTGTATTGTATTTTGTCTGGTGGGAGCCATTGTCCCCACATTTCCTACAGCCAGAGTCTCTTTTAGCCTTATGAATTGAATTTAGATCAGATCCTCTTGATTTCTGCAATGGATATCCTCCACTGCAGAAATGAAATGAAACAAACAAAAAGCCATCAGACTCTTCCAAACTGGTTATGCCAGTCTGGAGTTCCAGACTAGCACAGAGCCTTGCTCAGATTATGTCTGGTTACTGTTTTTTGTTTTTGTTTTTAGTGTATATGGCATTTATTTTTTAATTAAAAAATTATTTATTTTTATTGGAGTATAATTGCTTTACAATATTGTGTTGGTTTCTGCCACACATCATCATGAATCAGCCATAGATAATATATATGTCCCTTCCCTCTTAAACCTCCCTGCCACTTCCCACCCATCCCATCCCTCTAGGTTGTCACAGAGCACCAGATTTGAGCTTCCTGTGGCATACAGCAAACCACCACTGAAACACACATTACCACATGTGAAACTAGATAGCCAATGGGAATTTGCTCTATGGCTACTGTCTTAAAGGCTGTTTTCCTCGGAGGTGGCCTGTTAACACTGGACTGCATAGGCAGGAATCTCTCACCCTTGCTGCCCTTGGAAACTCAGGACTTCTTACTTCAGCCCAAGTTTTGGAACTTGTGCAATGGCAGCTGTCTCAGAAAGAGGGACTTCCCAGGGAGGCTTAAATGGATCTCTGTTTTGGAGGCCCTTCACTGAGTCACCCATTTCTAACTCCTGCCTCCTCAGGCTCTTTACTCTTTAGGCAGCCACTAAATGGAGCCTAGGACAAAGAGCTTTCTGAAGACCGATGACAATTTTTGAGACCTAGAAAAAATAGGAATTTACCCCAAAATATGAAAATAAGACACAACTAAGAATCATTTAATTAAATGTCTACAAACTAATAATTAGGCTATTATTAGCAAAATGTTAATATTTAAAAACCATAATAATTTTTTAAAAAAGGAGGTTAAATTATTCCCCTTCAAAAGGATCATGTACCATGCTTGCTGAGAAATTGATTGCAAATGAAATGGCTAACTTGTAGCTAAATTGTTAAAACTTTTTTATTTCAGGAAAACAGTACTGTAGGTGCATTTTAATATATTTGATATGATGTAGAGGGCTTGGGAATTTGAATGAAGACTGTATATATATATACTAGATGGCATTACAGAATGATTGTTAATTTTCTTAGTTGTGATAATGATATTGAGATTAAGTGGAAGAATCTGAGGAGCTACTTATGGAAGTATATTTAGGGGTAAAGTACCTTGATCTTAGCAACTTGTCATCAAAGTGTACTGAAAAATAATAACTATATGATGGAAAGAAGGAAGCACTAATTCCATTTCTTCTGCTTATGTCATTTGTTTCCTACACAGTCATCCTTTTCTCTTAAGTGTTTGTCATTTGAAAATTACTCAGCATGTCAGCCACCCGCTTTCAAAAGTTTCTGCAAATGATAATAGCAAGTATATGTGTGTTCATATACACACACATGTACAGGATAAATGCGGTGAAATGTTAACAAGTGTTCTGAAGACTAGTAAAGCAGGTTAGAGGAGTAAGAATGATGGAAGCCAAGGGGCATTGTTTGGATAGCATAATCAGGAAGCCTTTGGGAGGAGTAACATCTGAACTGGATCTGAGTCAGATATGAATGAGCAAGATATACGAAGATTTGAAGGAAGTATTTGTTGCTGCTGCTGCTGCTGCTAAGTCACTTCAGTCATGTCCAACTCTGTGCGACCCCACAGACGGCAGCCCACCAGGCTCCTCCGTCCCTGGGATTCTCCAGGCAAGAACACTGGAGTGGGTTGCCATTTCCTTCTCCAATGCATGCAAGTGAAAAGTCAAAGTGAAGTTGCTCAGTCGTGTCTGACTCTTAGCAACCTCATGGACTGCAGCCTACCAGGCTCCTCCGTCCATGGGATTTCCCAGGCAAGAGTACTGGAGTGGGGTGCCATTGCCTCCTCCAGAAGTATTTGTTAGGCATATGCAAAGGCCCTGAGGCAGGACTTCAAAACACCTGATACTGTCCAACAAATTTTTTGCTGTTGTTAATCTAATGACAGTAAAACAGACTTTAATTATTTTAAATTTGTATTTCCCTGTTTACTAATATGAAATTTTTAGTATATTTATTTTTTATGTGTGCTTCATTTTTTGTGAAATTCTTATCTTTGTTTATTGTTCTATTGGCTTGTCTTTTTTTTATTGATCTATAGTCCTTATATTCTGGATAATGACTCCTTTGCCCATTATATGTTTGGCAATTATCTTCTTCCTATTTATGGATCCTCTTTTCTGTCTTTTTAGGGTGTCTTTCAAGGAATAGGTGCTATTAATTTTAATTCCATTGAGTTTATCAGTCATTTTATTTATGGTGTGCATTTTTGTGTCTTAAGACCATTTTTCTTACCCTGAAGTGAAAAAAGATGTCCCATTAAGCTACTCTAAATGTTTTATGATTGTTTTTCACACTGATGTCTTTAATCCGCCTAAAATTGATTTTTATGCAGTACAAGGTGAGAACCCACTTTTGTATTTTTTTTGAGATATATTGAGTATCTACTTTTTCTGGCACCATGTATCAAGTAGCCACTCTCTCCCTAATGATCTGTAGTGGTCACTCTTTGTCAATAAGGGCTCCATATATTCTTGGATCTGTTTCTGGGCTAATTTTATTCCATTCATCTATTTGGCTGTTACTGGACCAATACTTGGAGAAGGAAATGGAAACCCACTCCTGTGTTCTTGCCTGGAGAATCCCAGGGACGGGGGAGCCTGGTGGGCTGCCGTCTATGGGGTTGCACAGAGTCAGACACGACTGAAGCGACTTAGCAGCAGCAGCAGCAGGACCAATACTACCTGTCTTAATTTCTAGAGCTTTATGTCTTGATATTTGGTGAGGCAAGTCCCTCGCCTTTATGCAGAGTCTTGGTTATTTTTTGACCTTTGTTCTTCTACCTAAAATTTCCGTTCAACTTGCCAAGTTCTATGAAAAGCTCCGTTTGGGATTTTGATTGGAATGCTCTGAACTCAAGGGAATTGACATCTTAACAGTGTTGAGTCTTCAGTATGGTACATCTTTCTATTTATTTAGGGTTTTTTTATTTTTTTAAAATTTATTGACTTATTTGGCTGCATTGAATCTGTGGTTGCTGCGTGGGGGCCCTTCCTTGCAGCTGGCAGGCTTCTCTCCAAGTTGTGGCCTGTGGGCTTAGTGTTGTGGCACACTGGCATAGCTGCCCCAAGGCACGTGGGGTCTTAGTTCCCCGACCAGGGATTGAACTTGTGCCCCCTGCATTAGAAGGCAGATTCTTAACCACTGAACCACCAGGGAAGTCCCCAGGTTTTTCTTTAGTCTTTCAATAATTTATAATTTTTTTCTTAAAGGACTTGACAGTTCTAAGAACTTCATATTTTTGTTCTTTTTTGAAGGTTATCTTTACACAGCTTCTAATTGTTTTTTGCTATTGTATGAAAACACAACTTATATCTGTGTATTGATTTTATCTAGGAACCAGGTAAAACAATAATTCTAATTATTGTAGATTCTTTTTGGTGTTTTACATAAATAATAACTTGCAAATGAGAACAATCTTTATCATTATTTCCAATTCTTATACATGTTTTGGAGAAGGCAATGGCACCCCACTCCAGTGTTCTTGCCTGGAGAATCCCAGGGACGGGAGAGCCTGGTGGGCTGCCGTCTATGGGGTCGCACAGAGTCGGACACGACTGAAGCAACTTAGCAGTAGCAGCAGCATACATGTTTTACCTTTATCTTTTTTTATTGCACTGACCAAGATGTCCAACACAATATTAAAGAGGGAGGTGACAGCTGACATATATGTCTTATTCCTGATCTGAAAGAAAACGCTTCAGGCATTTCACAGAATATGAGGTCTGCTGTAGGTTTTTCACGGAAACCTTTTCTAACGTGTGTTTTCCAACACCACCAAGCAATTCTCCAATTCTCAGCAGATACTGACAAGTTGTCCTACAAATTTAACTAGATTCTGACAGTCTCAACCTGGAGATAGGTCTCACAGGTTAGGAGCTCAGTCTCTGAAGACAGCCCCACTTCACATGCCAATCAGAAACAAGTCCAAGTTGTTATCTGTGCTTCTGACCAACTGGCGATAAGCTGGACGTCCCCGTGACCCTCCTCAGCTTCAATTAATTTGCTAGAGACACTCATAGAACTCAGGAAAACCATTTTACTTTCTAGATTACTTTCTAGTTTATGACAGGATCTTAAAGGAATGAAGAGATACATGGGGTGAGGTCTGGAGTGTTCTTGAACACAGGAGCTTCTGTCCTGCGGAGTTTGAGATGGGCCACCCTCTGGTCACATGGATCCATTCTGATTCGCCAACCCTGAAGCTCCCTGAACCCCATAGTTTAGGAAATTTTATGAAGGCCTAATTACATAAGCACGATTGATTAAATCGTGGACCATGGGTGATTGATGATGGATCACCCTGTCTCCTCCCTGGAGGTGAGGGAATGGGCCCGAAAGTTCCAACCCTCTAATCACCTGGCTGTTTCCACTGGGAACCAGCCTCCATCCTTAGATGACCTCCAGGTATCCAGAAGTCACCTTGCATTGATGTAAATATACACGTGGTTAAGAGACTTGTTATTAATAACAAGACACCAACTTTACCTTTGTTGTTTAGGAACTGAGGGCAAAAGATCAAATATTATAACAAAAGATGCTCCCTCTGTTTTTATCACTTAGGAAATCCCAAGAGTTTGGGGATCTGTGAGCCAGGAACTGGGAATGAAGACCGGATATACATTTCTTGTTATAAGTCAAACATCACACGTTTTCCCCCTTCTTTTCCTCATTAAATTGCCTCCAAACTCACCTGTTTGTTTTCAGTTTATAACTTTATTACTCTGGTCCATCGTGGGCCAGGTGCTTTAAGTATTATTTCTTTCAATCTTGACAATAACCCTTATGAGGTAGGCATTATTGCTTCTCTTAGAGAAGTAACTTTCCTAAAACTATATGCTACAAGGGGATTGATCGAAGCTTGTCTAACTTTGCAGGCTCTTTTCGTCCCAGAAATCTTTGCTACCTTATTCTTGGGTTGAAATTTATTCAGTACAGGGAATCCTAAGGAGATGAATCAGAGCAGTTGGTTTGAACAAAGGAGGCCTATTAGGAGGGGAAGTAAAGAGGAATGGAAATTTAAACAGACAGTGAAAGACACCTCACAGGCATGTGATGCTGAGTTTGCCAGAAGCAGGCATTTCATTTTGACTGGCTGGGTCACCTTCACTTCCAAATGTCTCCTCCCAAGAACCCCTGCGGTGCTCAGAGCTGTGGCAATCCACACAGCTATTGGGCAACACTGTAAATCATCCATACTTCAATTTTTTACAAAAGTGAAAAACCAAAATCAAACAGCAATCAAAAAGCCCAAGCAGCTACTGGGCAATGAGAGTAACACAGTGTTTTTTTTTTACTACATTCCATTCTTGGCCAATCACAGTTGTTCCCTTACAGTTTTGGGGTTTTTTGCTACCAAATTGGCTTCCCTGATTATCCGTTCCTGGAGTTCATCCAGTGGTTATACATGTTCTGTGTTAGGCACTTGTTATTCCCACTACGAATTGTTAATCCCACGACTCAATGGACATGAGTTTGAGCAAACACTGGAAGACAGTGAAAGTTAGGGAAGCCTGGCGTGCTGCAGTCCATGGGGTCACAAAGAGTCAGACACGACTTAGTGACTGAACACCAACAACAAATGAACAGAAGATGGAGATGTGTAGGCAAAACCCATTCACTTATTCAGCAAGTACTGAAGGAGTGTTTGCTATATTTCATGTATCAGGCAAGGAGCTAAAGACACAGCAATAAATGAGACAAAAGGCTGTACCTCAGGAATGCCTTTATTTTAGTGATAGAAGACAGACAACTAACTTAAGCAAAGAAACAACATAACTGGGTTGGGATACTAGTTAACAATGAAACAAATTGGGTCCAGAGATAGAGACGGTGAGTCGGGAGATAGGCTGAGTGGAGGACGGTCAGGAAGGCATCTCAAAGGCAGACTCATGAGTGAAGGGCTGACAGGTGACACCAGCCGCACAGAGACCTGGAGCAGAGCAACGGGCAGAGGAATCAGCAGGTGTCAAGGCCTCGAGCCAGGGCTACACTTGGCAAGTCTGAAGGACAGAAGGTCCGACTGGAGGATGGGGGCGGGGAATGGGCTGACTGATACTGGGGATGCAGAGGGAGCCAGGCCAGTGTGCATAGTTCAGATTTTATTCTAAATGCAATGGAAAGGGATTCAATAAGGCAATGGAATGACCCACATCACTACGTGAAAAGCTCGTCTCTGGTTGCTGGGTGAAAAGTGGAGAATGTTGGGATTCCCTGGTGGCTCAGAGGGTAAAGAGTCTGCCTGCAATGTTGGAGGGCTGAGTTCAATCCCTGGGTCAGGATGATCCCCTGGAGAAGAAAATGGCAACCCACTCCAGTACTCTTGGCTGGAAAATCCCATGGACGGAGGAGCCTGGAGGGCTACAGTCCATGGGGTTGCAAAGAGTCAGACACAGTGAGCGACTTCACTTTCACCTTAAGGAGATGAAGGCAGCATGCCTGCTGGAGTCTCTCTCTTTCATATAGTTTCCCAGAGGCTTGACTCACTGACTCACCACTCGCTGCCAGCATCTCTTGGGCCAGAACTGGGTCTTCTGGCCAGCCCTAGCTTCGAGGGATTCTTTTTTTTTTTTTTTAATTTATTTTAATTGAAATGTAGTTGATTTACAATACTGTGTTGGTTTCTGGTGTGCAGCAAAGTGAATGGTATATATATCTACTGTATTCTAAGTATTGTTTAGTCACTAAGTCGTATCCAACTCTCTTGTGATCCCATGGGCTACAGCCCTCCAGGCTCCTCTGTTCATGGGATTTCCCAGGCAAGAATACTGGAGTGGGTTGCCATTCCCTTCTCCAGGGGATCTTCCTGACCCTGGGATCCAACCTGCGTCTCCTGCATTAGCCCGTGGATTCTTTACCACTGAGCCACCTGGGAAACCCATATACATATCTATCTATCTATGTATTTTGTATTATTTTCCTTCATGGTTTATTAGAGAATATTGAATACAGGTCCCTGTGCTATATAATAGGACCTTGTTGCTTTTCCATTTTATATATAATAGCTTGCATCTGCTAATTCCAAACTCCCATTCCATTCCTCCCCGTTAGCAACCGTAAATCTGTTCTCTATGTCTTTGAAGGATTATTTCCTTTTTTCTTTTGGAATTGCCATAATAGAGCATTCTAATTTTTTAATTTTTGTTTTATTAAGGTATAGTTGATGTACAATATTATATGTTTCAAGTGTACAGCATAATAATGTTTAAAGGTTATGATAGCTTATGGTGAAAGGTGTCGGATTTGTGATCTCCAAAGAAGAAGATTTAGCTTCGGGACCAGGGACCAGTCTTGATCACTCAAGAGCTTTTGTGTAGCAGAGTTTTATCAAAGTATGAAAAGAGACAGAGAAAACTTCTGACACCGACATCAGAAGGAGGACAGAGAGTGCCCCCCTTGCTGGTCTTAGAAAGGGAGCTATATACTTTTTCAATTGGTTATTACAGTAAATCAAAAGAATGCCTCAAGGTTGTAAAGGTCTTACCACACCCACTCCCACAATTTACATTTTAAGGTAATGGGATTAAAAATAACAATAGAAAGATCTTGGGCTTCCCTGGTGGCTCAGATGGTAAAGTATCTGCTGGCAATGTGGGAGACCTGGGTTTGATTCCTGGGTAGGGAAGATCCCCTGGAGAAGGAAATGGCAATCCACTCCATTACTCTTGCCTGGAAAATCCCACGGACAGAGGAACCTGATAGGCTACAGCCTATGGGGTTGCAAAGAGTCGGACACGACTGAGCGACTTCACTTTCACTTTCACCAGACCCACTCACATAATATACATTTTAAGATGACAGGATTAGTCAGAAAGTTCTCAAGAAGGAGAAACATGTCCTCAAGCAGGATACATTGTTGTTATATAATCATTGGTACAGAGTTTAAGGAAAAACATATCTTTGAGCAAGATGAGTTGTTTTGTTGTGCAATCGTCAGCTCTGGGCTTTAAAAAAAAAAAAAAAAAGTTTGTCCTTTTCTCCTCCTTGAGAACTCCAGACCCCTGTGCTCCCCTTGAAAGCCCCAGACGACTTTCTCCTCTTTGGGGACCCCAGACTTCTTATCAATCTACCTAAGAATTGACTCAGTTACAAACATTTGAAGGTTATATTCCAACAAAATATTGGCTGTATTTTCTGTGCTGCATTGTATATCCTTATTATTTATTTTATACACAAGAGTCCCTACCTCTTAGGCCTCCTACCCCTGTTTTACCCCTCCCTCCTTCCTTCTCCCCACTGGTAACCACCTTTGTTCTCTATATCTGTAAGTCTGTGTCTGTATTGTTATGATTGAGTGTTTTACTTTTAAGGTTCCAAATATAATTGATATTATACAGTATTTGTTTTTCTCTGCTTATTTCACTTAGCATAATACCCTCCAAGTTCATCCATGTTGTTGCAAATGGCAAACTTTCATTCTCTTTTTATGACTGAGTTGTATCCCATTGTTTATACATATACTACAAGTTCTTTATCCATTCATTGGCTTATGGACATTTAGCTTGCTTCCACATCTTGGCAATTGTAAATAGGGCTACTGTAAACATTAAGGTGCAAAGGAATTCTTAAAATATGAATATTTTAGGCACAGGAAGGCAAGGAGGGAAATGGCTTGTAAATTACTTTTTTGGTAGCCATTCTAGTCTGTCACTAGGGTCATCTGTATTATTCCTAAAAAGAGCCTGAGAAATAGGTGGGGCAAATTTTTTTTTAATAAATGTGGTAGACATTCTTTCTTTATTTATCACACCACACCACACTCGGGATCTTATTTCCCCAACCAGGGGCGGAACCTGTGTCTTCTGCTTCAAGAATCTTAGCCCCTGGGCCACCAGGGAAGTCTCTGCTGCTGCTGCTAAGTCGCTTCAGTCGTGTCCGACTCTGTGCGACCCCACAGATGGCAGCCCACCAGGCTCCCCGTCCCTGGGATTCTCCAGGCAAGAACACTGGAGTGGGTTGCCATTTCCTTCTCCAATGCATGAAAGTGAAAAGTGAAAGTGAAGTCGCTCAGCCGTGTCCGACTCTTAGCGACCCCATGGACTGCAGCCTACCAGGCTCCTCCGTCCATGGGATTTTCCAGGCAAGAGTACTGGAGTGGGGTGCCATCGCCTTCTCTGAAGGAAGTCCCTAGGTAGGCCAATTTTTATTGGACTCATTTATAAAGGAAGACAGCATTAAAAAGCACAAAGTTCAAAAGGCTTGGATTTCGATCTTTTGACCTCAAATTGAATGTGTTGTTTTCACTACTTTTCATTTTTCTCATCCCCATAAATGACTGAACCTAGTCACCACATGTCCTGTTGCATCTCAATGTCCATTGTCCCTGAGCAATTATCATAGCTGAATGGACACTGGAGGGAGATCAGTTCAGCAAAACAAATTTTTGAAATGGAAAGAAGCCTTCTAAAAAAGAAGAAAGAAAAATAAAATAATAAATAATGTCTTCTGTTATATTAGGAAAAATTGTCCCACCAAACAGAATGATCAGGTGGAAAGAGCACACACCCCGGGAGATGTGGGAGACAGTCCCCTGGAGTGTGGGACGGACACTGAGAATTTTGTGTTTGCATGGATGTAGACGATACAGCTATAGACATGGAAGCTCAGCATTGCTAATGTTTGTTTATTTTTATCAGGCTGCACTGGCTCTTAGTTGCAGCATGTGGCTCTAGCTCAGGGATTGAACCTGGGCCCCCTGCATTGGGAGCACAGAGTCTTAACCACTGGACTACCAGGGAAGTCCCAGCATCGCTAACATTTAATACATGGATTGACACTGGGTATCACACAGGCACATGCCCTACATATGTGGGATTCAAATCATATCCTTATCCTACAGTCTATACCATGGTGAGGTTAACAGCAGTACTCTCACTGTTTATTTATTCCCTCTCAATGGATTGTGGCAATAGGGGTTGCCAAGTGCCTGATTATGTGGATTTCCTAGTAATGTTATCTTAAATGGTAAACTCTTATAATTTTTTTATAATGAGATGGAGAGTTTCAGTGAAATTATACTTAGAAGAACAATACTTAACAATCATTACATATATATACATATATATATATAGTCATATATATATATATATAGTCACATATAGCCAAACAATCATTATGGATTATATGCAGTAAGAATTCAACATAGGTATGTTATATACATAGATATGAATGTAATTACATACCACAGTGTTTTCTACTATGAAAATTAAGACAGCTAACAGAAAGCACCTAGTACAATGCCTGCTGTATGTATTTTCGTAAACATTCAATTAATCAAGAAAAACAATCACAAACTGGCTAGAGTGTTATTCACCTGGCTGGCCTCTGAGTGGTTACATCAGAAGATATTCCTTGGGAAGTTTTCCTTGGCTTAATGCTTTTCTTGGGTTCAGACCCTGGATATTTTGTCAGCACATTATTAATAGCTTCACCTTTCAGGACAGATTCATTAATCAAACTTACAAGACCAGAATCAAACCCAGAATCTGAGTTTGCTTACATGCTCAGTCGCTAAGTCATGTCCAACTTTTTGCAACCCCATGAACTGTAGCCCGCCAGGCTCCTCTGTCCATGGGATTCTCGAGGCAAGAATACTGGAGTGGTTTGCTATGACCTCCTCCAGGGGATCTCCCTGACCCAGGGATCGAACCTTGTGTTTCTTGCATCTCTTGAATCCGAGTTTAGTGATGGATAATATGACTGTCATACGGTTTGTGAAGTGATGCTAGCATGATCAGAATATGTTCTCCCTGAAGGTGGACTGGCAATCAGACAGTGCTTGGTGAAGAACAAGGGGAGCTTTCACTTATACACATGTCCTGTTTAATGCCCTCTGATAGATCCGTTTCACAATAGGGATTAATTTGCCAATACACTCAGGAAATTCAAGGCAGGCAATTCCTTGGACAGAATCAGGGCAGGTAATGTGTTTGCCTCTGTGGCACTTGATTTTGAAATTGTAGGAGAACAGGACATGCCACCCCCAAACGTGTCTCTTTGGTATATTCATTATATTAAATTGGTTATTTTCTAGGAAACATCAGACATAGGAAAAACTCTGAAAACCAAGTAGAAGTTACCCTTTGGTAAGAAACACTCTGATTTATAAGAGAAACCTCCATGTGTAAGGGTGTCTCCCTGGCTGTACCAGGAAGAGAATGACCAGATCTCTAGACACTTTGATGAATGGAGAAAACAACGACTTAAATCTGTGTAAGAACCTTACACTCGCTTACTGTGCTTTTCCAGTTAACTCTCCATAACCGACTCTTTCCACCCTCTAGTCTTTAGCAAGGATGATATTTAAGGTGAGGGGTTCAGCCACTTCTTTTGGTAAGTCACTCAGTCCCCCTGGGTCTCTCCCAAGTACATGCCTGCTCAGTCATTCAGTTGTGTCTGACTCTTTGTGATCCCCTGAACTGTAGCCCACCAGGCACCTCTGCCCATGGAATTCTCCAGACAAGAATACTGGAGTGGGTTGCCATGCCCTCCTCCAGGGGATCTTCCAGAGCCAGGGACGGAACCTGTGTCTCTTAACTCTCCTGCATTGGCAGGAGACACCTGGGAAGTCCCTGTGTATACATGCTATTAAACTTGTTTGATTGATTTTTCTCCTGTTACTGTCTCATGTCAATTTTATTCTTTAGACCAGCCAGAAGAACCTAGAAGGATAGAGGAAGATTTCTTCCTCCTTGACAATTTGTTTATGATTAATAACATTCTCTTTTTCCGTTCCTTTTTTCTCCTTTAACTCTTTATTATGGAGATTCTGAAACATACACAGTGTAAGTTAATGAGCCCCATGTACCCACCACCTGACTATAATCCCCATTCACACATGCTCAGTCAGTCTGGTTTTATTTACGTCCTCACCCACATCTCCTACCCTTCTGTATTGGAATTTGAAGAAAATTCTAAACACCCTGATTAGTTTTAAAGATATGTTATTGAATCAAGTCCTGCTGGTTTGAGCACCATTTTTATTTTTTTTCTTTTTCTGGTGACTTTAGCTATCTCTGCTCTGATCTTAAAGTGCTTCCCAGAGAGTGAGTGTTTAGTTCTCAAGGGAAGCCTATGGTTCTGAAAACAATTACCATTATCATTAGGCAGGGTACATTCCACTTACTTTTATCTTTCCTTAATTACCCAGGGATATCACTCTGAGCATCATCTTTTAGGATCTGAAATAGCTCAACTGGAATTCCATCACCTCCACTAGCTTTGTTCCTTGTGATGCTTCCTAAGGCCCACTTGGCTTTGCACTCCAAGATGTCTGGCTCATGAAATTAAAAGACGCTTACTCCTTGGGAGGAAAGTAATGACCAACCTGGATAGCATATTGAAAAGCAGAGACATTACTTTGCCAGCAAAGGTCCGTCTAGTCAAGGCTATGGTTTTTCCTGTGGTCATGTATGGATGTGAGAGTTGGACTGTGAAGAAGGCTGAGCACTGAAGAATTGATGCTTTTGAACTGTGGTGTTGGAGAAGACTCTTGAGAGTCCCTTGGACTGCAAGGAGATCCAACCAGTCCATTCTAAAGGAGATCAGTCCTGGGTGTTCTTTGGAAGGAATGATGCTAAAGCTGAAACTCCAGTACTTTGGCCACCTCATGCGAAGAGTTGACTCATTGGAAAAGACTCTGATGCTGGGAGGGATTGGGGGCAGGAGGAGAAGGGGGACAACAGAAGATGAGATGGCTGGATGGCATCACTGACTCGATGGACGTGAGTCTGAGTGAACTCTGGGAGTTGGTGATGGACAGGGAGGCCTTGGCGTGCTGCAATTCATGGGGTTGCAAAGAGTTGGACACGACTGAGCGACTGAACTGAAATGAACTGAACTGATGTCTGGCTCTAGGTGAGTGATCACACCATTGTGGTTATCTGGGTCATGAAGCTCTTTTTTATACAGTTCTTCTGTGTATTCTTGCCACCTCTTCTTAATATCTTCTGCTTCTGTTAGGTCCATACCATTTCTATCCTTTATTGTGCCCTTCTTTGCATGAAATGTTCCCGTGGTATCTCTAACTTTCTTGAAGCGATCCCTAGTCTTTCCCATTCTATTGTTTTCCTCTATTTCTTTGCATTGATCACTTAGGAATGCTTTCTTATCTCTCCTTGCTATTCTTTGGAATTCTGCATTCAAATGGATTTATCTTTCCTTTTCTCCTTTGCCATTATCTTCTCTTCTTTTCTCAGCTATTTGTAAGGCCTTCTCAGACAACCATTCACCTTTTTGCATTTCTTTTTCTTAGGGATGGTCTTGATCACTGCCTCCTGTACAATGTCACGAACCTCTGTCCATAGTTCTTCAGGCACTGTCTATCAGATCTAATCCCTTGAATCTATTTGTCACTTCCACTGTATAATCATAAGGGGTTTGATTTATATATACCTGAATGGCCTAGTGGTTTTCCCTACTTTCTTCAATTTAAGTCTGAATTTTGCAATAAGGAGTTCATGATCTGAACCACAGTCAGCTCCCGGTCCTGTTTTTGCTGATTGTATAGAGCTTCTCCATCTTTGGCTGGAAAGAATATAATCAATCTGATTTCAGCATTGACCATCTGGTGATGTCCATGTGTAGAGTCGTCTCTTGTGTAGTTGGAAGAGGGTGTTGATGTTTGCTATGACTAGTACGTTCTCTTGGCAAAACTCTGTTAACCTTTTCCCTGCTTCATTTTGTACTCCAAGGCCAAACTTGCCTGTTACTCCAGCTAGCTCTTGACTTCTTACTTTTGCATTCCAGTCCCCTATGATGAAAAGTGCATCTTTTCTTGGTATTAGTTCTAGAAGGTCTTGTAGGTCATCACAGAACTGTTCAACTTCAGCTTCTTTGGCATTAGTGGTTGGGGCATAGACTAGGATTACTGTGACATGGAATGGTTTGCCTTGGCAATGAACAGAGATCATTCTGTCGTTTTTGAGATTGCACCCAAGTACTGCGTTTCAGACTCTTTTGTTGATTCTGAGGGCTACTCCATGTCTTCTAAAGGGTTCTTGCCCACAGTAGTAGATGTAATGGTCATCTGATTTAAATTTCCCCATTCTGGTCCATTTTAGTTCACTGATTCCTAAAATGTCTATGTTCACTCTTGCCGTCTCCTGTTTGACCATTTCCAATTTACCTTGATTCATGGACCTAACATTCCAGGATCTTATGCAAATCCTAAAAGATGATGCTGTTAAAGTGCTGCTTTCAACATGCCAGCAAATCTGGAAAACTCAGCAGTGGCCACAGGACTGGAAAAGGTAAATTTTCATTCCAATCCCAAAGAAAGGCAATGCCAAAGAATGTTCAAACTATCTCACAATTGTACTCGTCTCACGCGCTAGCAAAGTAATGCTCAAAATTCTCCAAGCTGGGCTTCAACAGTACGTGAACCATGAACTTCCAGATGTTCAAGCTGGATTTAGAAAAGGCAGAGGTACCAGAGATCAAATTGCCAACATCTACTGGATTATAGAAAAAGCAAGACAGTTCCAGAAAAATGTCTACTTCTGCTTTATCGACTACACCGAAGTCTTTGACTGTGTGGATCACAACAAGCTGTGGAAAATTCTTAAAGAGAAGGAAAAACCAGACCACTTTACCTGCCTCTTGAGAAATCTGTATGCAGGTCAAGAAGCAACAGTTAGAACCGGACATGGAAAAATGGACCGGTTCCAAATTGGGAAAGGAGTATGACAAGGCTGTATATTGTCACCCTGCTTATTTAACTTATATGCAGAGTACATTAGGTGAAATGCCGGGCTGGATGAAGCACAAGATGGAATCAAGATTTCAGGGAGAAATATCAATAACCTTAGATATGCACATGACAACACCCTTATGGCAGAAAGTGAAGAAGAAGTAAAGAGTCTCTTGATGAAAATGAAAGAGGTGAGTGAAAAAACTGGCTTAAAACTCAGCATTCAAAAAACTAAGATCATGGTGCCTGATCCCATCACTTTGTGGCAAATAGATGGGGAAACAATGGAAACAGTGACAGATTTTATTTTCTTGGGTTTCAAGATCACTGCAGATGGTGACTGCAGCCATGAAATTAAATGATGCTTGCTCCTTGGAAGAAAAGCTATGACCAACCTAGATAGCACATATTAAACCTTTGCCGACAAAGGTCCATTTAGTCAAAGCTATTGTTTTTTCCAGTAGTCATGTATGGATGTGAGAATTGGACCATAAAGAAAGCTGAAAGCAGAAGAATTGATGCTTTTGAACTGCGGTGCTGGAGAAGACTCTTGAGAGTTCCTTCAGTTGCAAGGAGATCAAACCAGTCAATCCTAAAGGAAATCAGTCCTAAATATTCATTGAAAGGACTGATGCTGAAGCCGAAGCTCTGATCCTTTGGCCACCTGATGCAAAGAACTGACTCGTTGGAAAGATTTCCCAGACCCTGATGCTGGGAAAGATTAAAGGCAGAGGAGAAGGGGATGACAGAGGATGAGGTGGTTGGATGGCATCACCGACTCAATGGACATGAATTTGAGCAAGCTCTGGGAGTTGGTGATGGACAGGGAGGCCTGGCCTGCTGCAGTCCATGGGGTCACAAAGAGTTGGACATGACTGAGTGACTGAAGTGAACTGAACTGATCACTCCGAGCATCACTTACTGGACTGCATGGCAAAGCAGACATGCCAGACGTCTGTGCTCTGCCCAGGGGGACTTGATCCACATGCAGGGTCTCCGAGAGCTGGGTCCAAGAAATTGCATCAGTAACGAATTCCCAGGTGACTCTGCCCCTGAGGTTGGAGAATGTTGTCAGAGTTTGCTAGGGTTTCAAAGTACTTAGGTTTCCAGCCATGGTGCTGAAAAACTGAAAGAGACTTTTAGAAAACCAGCTGCACTTTTCTGGTGCTTCCTTCTTCCGTTTCACACCTCTTGGGTCAGAGGCCCTGAGGCTGGAACCTATTCCTTGGTGGCTGTGCCAAGGTAGTTCTGCAGAGCAAAGTTCATGAACTTCGAAATAGCGATTGGCTGCTTAGAAGTCCCTTGATTTCAAGTTCCTGGCTGTGTCCTACATAGCTGTGGGTGCTGTAGGTCTTACCTAGGTAAATGGTGTTATTATGGGCTTCACAGGTGGCAGTGGTGGTAAAGTATTGCCTGCCAATGCAAGAGACCCGGGTTCGATTCCTGGATTGGGAAGATCTCGTGGAGGAGAAGCCCGTGGACAGAGGAACCTGGCACTCTACAGTCCATGGGGTTGCAAAGAGTCGGACATGACTGAGCAACTGAATACACACACAAACACACACAGGCTGAGTACTAGATTTGCTTTTAAAAAAAATTGAAGTATTGTTGATTTAAAATGTTGAGTTAGTTTCAGGTGTACAGCAAAGTGATTCAGCTATATTCTTTTCCCTTTATTTTCCATTATAGTTTGCTATAAGACATTGAAAGACACATATCTATCTCCCTGTGCTATAGGTCCTTGTCGTTTATCTATTTTATATTTAGTAGTGTGTATCAGCTAATCCCACACTCCTAATTTATCTCTCCCTTCAGCCCCTCACCTTTCCCCTTTGATAATCCTAGGTTTGTTTTCTATGTCTGTGAGGCTGTTTGCATTTTGTAAATAAGTTCACGTGTATCATTTCTTAAGATCCCACCTAGAAGTGATATCATATGATATTTGCCTGTCTCTGTCTGATGTGCCTCACTGAGTATGAGAATCTCTAGCTCTATCCATGTTGCTGCAAGTGGAATCATCTTATTCTTTCTTATGGCTAAGTAACATTCTACTATACATGTACCACATCTTCTTATCCATTCCTCTGTCAATGGACATCTTGGCTATTGTAAATAGTGTCACTATGAACATGGGGGTGCATGTATCTTTTCAAATTCGAGTCTTGCCCAGGAGTGGGATTTCTGGATCTTATGCTACTAGAGCATTATATTTTGAATGGTTCTCCTATATAGCACCATTTGGAGAAATTTCTTTAATATCTCAGCTCTCCTGGGATAAATTTTCCTTTGAGTGACCAGGTTCAGTAGCATGGGATGAACACTCATACTCCCCGCAGTGTTCATCCCAGTCCTGACTCTGTTTTTTATTTCAAGCTGCTTAAGATTTCCTTGTTTTGGAGAAAATATATTCCTCTGAGGACTCCCTGGTGGCTCAGTGGTAAAGAATCTGCCTGAGTTGGAAAGATCCCCTTGAGGAGGAAATGACAACCCACTTCAGTAATCTTACCTGGGAAATCACATGGACAGAGGAGCCTGGTGGGCTACAGTCCATGGGATCTCAAAAAGAGTGTAGTTTGTGCATATGGATGGCTGGGAGATAACTCCCCTTGCTGATCCATGACCCTCTCGTGACACCATGGGGTGACTCATTAAAAAAAATAAAGAGATATGTCAGGGAAGTACAAGATAAGATTGGTTTAGGACTAGAACTCACAACCCATATTTTGCAGAAAACGGTGCTTTTAAAGAGCTACCTGACCTTAAAATGCTTTTTAGATTTTGTTTTAGTTTGAAAGGAAAACAAGCTTTGTTCAACATAGTTTATTGCAAGTTCCAAAAGTGCTCTTCTGTGCTTAGTCCCTCAGTCACGTCCGACTCTTTGTGACCCCAAGGACTGTAGCTCGCCAGGCTCCTCTGTCCATGCGGATTTTCCAGGCAAGAATACTGGAGTGGGTTTCCATGATCAAACCCAAGACTCCAGCATTGCAGGCAGATTCTTTACCATCTGAGCCACCAGGGAAGCCCTTTTTTTGTAATTTGGGTGTATTTAAAAAATTAAAAAAGCCCTGGAAATTGTGTCTTCATTTGTCTGTTCAAAGTTCAACCTGATAATGGGAATAAGTATCAGCTCAGTTTTCATGTTTGTTTTCAAAACGTATTAAATCATCTTCTTGCTTAAGTTCTTTCTGTTCTACAGCCTCATGTCAGAAACAGTATGAAAATAAATCCTTACCACAAGAGGGAGCTGGATCACGAAGAAACTAACTGGTTGTTTTGGAAATAGAAATAAAAACTGGGAGGGTGCTGGTGTTTCACCGCAAGACCGTCAGCGTCAGCAGTGGTGACAGAAGCGATTTTCACAAGCGATTCTTTCTTTCTTGTAGTGGTTCAGACCAAGAGCAGAGTTGTCCTTGATTCCTTACTTCCCAAAGAGTTAAGCGTGTCTTTCTCTTCTGATGCGTTGACGTCTGAGGCCTTGCTGAGCTGGGCCACCAATTTCTTTAGCAAACGATTTGTCCTTTCATATGCAAACCAACCCGTCCAGAGCCCATCCTGCAACCCGCTTCTTTGTCTTCTTTTTTAATCCATAAAGATGCTCATTGCAGTGTTATTTATGATTCCATAGTGCTAAGCAACTTGAATATTCAATAGGGGATAGGTTAAAGAAATCATGGTACTGTCATATAATATAGTACAGTGTAGCTTGTAAAAATTATGCCTGCGTGCTAAGCCACTTCAGTCGTATCTGACTCTTTGTGATCCCATGGATTGTAGCCCACCAGGCTCCTCTATCCATGGGATTCTCCAGGCAAGAATACTGGAGTGGGTAGCCATGCCCTCCTCCAGGGGTTCTTCCCCACCCAGGGATCAAACCTGGGTCTCTTAAGTTTCTTGCACTGGGAGGTGTGTTGTTTAACTAGCACCATCTGGGAAGCCTAGAACCCAAATTTTTCAATGGAAATATATTTATGGTATATGTTATTTAAAAAATTTATTTAAATTAGTTTTTATTGGAGTATAGTTGCTTTACAAACCAGCTTTCTTTTTGGCTCTTACACTCCAGGCCTCCATCACCCCAGGGCCGGGTACTGAATAACTAAAAGCACCCCCTACACTCCAGAGCCTGTTGAAATTATTCAGACTTGTTTAGTTGCTAAGTTGTGTCTGACTGTTTGTGACCCCATGGACTGTGGCCCGCCAGGCTCCTCTGTCTGTGGGATTCTCCAGGCAAGAATACTGGAATGGGTTGCCATTTCCTTCTCCAGGGGATCTTCCTGACCCAAGGATCGAACCCGGGTGTCCTGCATTGCAGGCAGATTCTTTATCAACTGAACCACCAGGGAAGCCCCGTTTATGGAATACTCTGTGACAGACACTATTCTAAGAGCTAAATCTCACAACCGTGTAAGATAGGAAGCAGCCTTTTTTCAATGTCTCCACCTTTCTTACTCTGCTTCTCAGACTTTGAATATGCCATTCCCTGTCTAAAATACTCTTCTCTTGCTTTTTGTCCCCTCTCCCCATAATTCACTCTTATATGTAAAGTCTCAGCTTATTCAGCACTTCCTCCACGAAGCAGTCCTTGATCTTCTTAAATCTGGGTTACTTGTCCCACCCTATGTGTCTCTCGCATTGGCAGGCAGATTCTTTACTGCTGAGCCACACCCCAGAGCCCACTGAAATTATTCAAAATAATTAATTCTAAACCTTCCGTGCCTGTTCCTTCCCCCAGAAACCACAGTCCAGCCTCTAGTCTCCGTTTTCCTGGTCCTCTCTGCCTCCTGACCCACCCTGGGTCCCCCAGCCACACACACACACCATGGCTTGGTACCCCTCCCCTTGGGAACTGTGAGTAATGAACTGCCTGGTTGACAGCACTGATCTGTTGGCCTTATCCCCTGAGTGATAATAAAACCAACACCTTAAAATCTCGAACCCACATCTCAGCAAGACCTACTGTCGCTGCCTTTACGGCATACCCCCGGATCAACCCCTCCTCATCGCCAGCACCCCTTCTGTGTCTTGTTCTTCCAGCTTCCACCTGGGTTCCCCGCCCCAGTCTGTTCCCCACCCTGTGTGCCGTCAAGGTGAACCTGTTACACAGGTAAGGCCAGTCTTATCACTCTTCTCTTCGGAGCCCTCCAACTGAAGGGCTAACAGCAATTACAGTTTCAACAGCATTTTTGGAACTGTCAGCTACAAATGGGTGCTTGCCAAGATTGTTGCCAGAGGCTGAACAGCAACAAGGGCACTTCCATCTGCCTCTGCAGAGACTGAGTCCTGTGCTGCTTCGCCTGCTGACCTTTGACCCCCCGGGGGATTCAGGGCGGAGAGCAAGGCACTCTGTGCTCGGGAAACGGATAGTTAGATACTTTCGGGAACTGATTTCATGATCCCAATCCTTGCATCTCCTCATATCTAGAAAATCAACGAAATCCCTTCTTGGTGACATCAGCTCCTTGTGACTAGCAGAAAACCTTTTGTAAAGTAAGCACTTGACTGCTTTGAACTCCTCTTTCTCAAAAACCTTATATATTGACCTTCCCCCACTGCCTCTTTGGAGCAGTCTCTCAGAGTCATCTGAGGTGCTGTCTCCCAGGCTGCAGTCCTCATCTTGCCCGGAGGAAAACTTAACTTGCAACTCTCAAGTTGCAAATTCTTTAACTGATAGAACATTCAGAAAACTAAGATTGGATAAAGCTGCTTTGTTTTTCTTAAAAAAACACACAGAAGTAGTTTATGTCATTGGTTGACTTTTCATGCAGAGTTAAAAACCAAGTCCTTAAAATGGCTTTGGGGGCCCCTATAGAACTGGAAGACAGTGAGGGTGGCTGGAGAGGAAGCAAGAGGGTCAGAGAAAGAAGAGGGCTTGCAAAGGTTCAGTCTTCACAGCCCCCGAGCAACCCTGTGCCACAGGTGTTATCCACTTTTGCTAGACAGCAATCTAAAGTCCACTGTCCTACGGGCAGAGCTGATACAAACCAGTCTGACTCCAGAGCCAGGTCCCCCCCAACCTCATAACTCTCCCCGGTGCCAACACAGAGATGTGGGAATAGTGAAATATCCCTAAGGGAGCTTCAGGAGTGAAGGTGAGGAATGAGAAATAGGCTGGGGTGGAGAAGCTACGACTGGAATCCAGGCAGAGGATGTGGAAGTTCTGGATCAGGGCAGAAGGTGATGTGTGCAAAACTATGGGAAGTTGGTCCGGGTATTGATGCCAAAACTCAGCTTCTCTGCACACCAGTGCTGAATCAAATCAGTGACAAGAGTTTTAGGTGAAGCAAAAAAAGGATAGTTTTATTGCTTTGCCAGGTGAAGGGGGATACAGTGGATTCCTGTCTTTGAAAATCACGTGTCCCAATCCAGGATGATATGTTGAGGAGTTTTACAGCAATAGTTCAAGGGTGGGGTTGCTGACAAGATTAGGGTGTGTGCAGGGTCTCAGGTGGTTGGTCTCCTAGTCTTGATGAGCTTCTCAGAGTCCTTTAATCTCTCCTCAAGTGGCAGCTTCTTCCTTGATTAGTAATGGTTCGAATCTGCCCTTTGGAACACAGGGGAGGTCATGGAGGCTGGAGTACTGCCTAAAAAAAAAGGCCACCATGCCTGGGAGCCCCATAGGGCCCCAACTTGGTTTCACTATTACATGAATTGGACCAAGTAGGGCCTGGGGCCTGGGACATCAGTTCATCGGTGGGCTAAGTAAGTGATCAAGGGGATAGAAGCTGGCTTTACCCTGTGGAGAGCATGAAGTGAAGGCAGATGGAGAGAGGAGCTCCCGTAAGTATGGTCTGGAAAGCAGCCTGGAGCCCAGCCCTCTGGCTTCATGCTTTGCCTCTGCTTCTTTCTTGTTAGTTCTGTGACTGGTTACTTAACTGCAGTTAAGTAATATCTCTTAACATAGAGATGTTAAGGTAACATCTCTTAACATAGAGATGTTAAGGTAACATCTCTTAACATAGAGATGTTAAGGTAACATCTCTATGCCTTGGTCTTTCCTTCTCTAAAATGGGGTGATGGCAGTACCTATACACATGGCTGTGTGAGAAATAAATGAATAACCTAAACATTAAAATGCCTTATAAGCTTGACCTACATGTATCTTTGTAGAACCTCTCCAACACCAGTCACTGGAAAATTCTGAGTTGATTAGATTAATTAGAAAATCCATTTGGGGATTTCCCTACTGGTCCAGTGGCTAAGAAAACATGCTCCTAATGCAGGCAGCTCGGGTTTGATTTCTGGTCAGAGAACTAGTTCCCACATTCAAGTAAAGATCCCATGTGCTGCAACTAAGACCAGGTGCAGCCAAATAATTTAAAAAAAAAAAAAAAAAGCAAAGAAAACCCATTTATTTATTTGAAGAGACTAACCTCTTTTCTTTTCAGAAGAAAATAAGACAAAATCTATGTTGCAAAAGACACAGACACTGTGGGTGGTCAGCCCAACCCTTATTTCTCTTTCCTTCCTTGCTGGGAGAATCTCAGCTTTGTTCAGGCCCTGCTATCCTTCCCCTCACAGCTATATGCTTCCCTCAGATACTAATGGTGCTCCCAGGGTCCTCCCATGGAGGACCAAGGTTTCCTCCGTGGTAGAGACCGTACAAGAGACTTACCTTTTCACCCACTGTATATTGCAAAATCTGGCTGTGATGTCTGGAACTGTGACAGCCACTTTGTGACTGTGGGGTGAACTGGCCCCTAAAGGCAAACCTGACCTGCTAAGAATTGCAAAGCAGAAAGATAGAAAGAAATTTTGTTAGAATTAACCAACTCCAGGGTCACTCAACACTTCTTGTTATGTGAAAGAGTAAATCTTAGTTGCTTCAGCTATATTGAGGCAGGTTTTTATGTTTCTTGAAGCTAGAAACATTCTGATATTTGCAAAAGGAAAAATTTGGGAGCAATGTAGATGGAGCCATTCATCCTTTTGTATGTATAGTGTAAGAAGTGAAGCTCTAAATAAAAAGTCATGGCTTTGGGTTTCACACCAATACGCCGCAGGGGAGTTTGCATCATCTTTTTATATGGAAGGCAACTGTTGCTTTCTAAAACACTTGGGGCAAAACTTTCTAGTTGAACAACCCCAACCCCCAATCTTCTGAATGACTATTATCTAATTCTAATTCTAGAGATGACCCCTGAAATCATTTCAAATTGAGTATGAATTATCAGCCTAAGTGATCTGGAACATTAAAGCCCAAAGGCAGATATTTTATAAGCAGTATATGTGGGGCGATTACTGAGCATAAAACAATTTGGTCTCGATCTTCCTCACAATCCCATATTCTACAACCCTTTAGCCCACTCCATCTTAACCCACAAAAAATTGCCTGATCCTTCACTTTTGAGAGTTTAGCTTCTTAGATTTATTCCAGTTTTATTCATTTTAATCTCATACTCCTCTTCCTCACAAGCAGGAAGAATACTGTGCGTTGGTGAGTGAAACTCTGCCTTAAGGATCCAGGGTATGGATGTGTCTTCATCCGAGTGATAAAGCTGGTCCAGGGCTGGTTTGGACTGAGTCATCTCACCTGCTTCAATGGAAGGAAGTGTGATAAGAGCTAGGAATGGGCAGCCAAGGGGGCTAAGAGAAAGCAGGCGTGCTCATGGATTGCTCTAGTTTGACACCCAGCTGACTCACAGCTTGGCCCAACTCCCTGGAATTCACTGCTTCGGGACCCTGGGCAGATGGTGCAGTCGATAGCGAAGTACTATTTTTATCCCCTTTGTCACTGGCTTTTGTGCTTTGGAAATGTTGTAAGGGAGAATTTGGGGAAGTTGATTGTGATTAGGCAAAAATAAGGGGTTCCAACTGAGTGAAATAAGTCAGAGAGAAGGAGAACTATTGTATGACATCCCTCATATGCAGAATCTGAAAAGATATGATACAAATTTACAATATGTTCCTTATTTACAAACAGGAACAGATTCACAGATGCAGAAAATGATTTATGGTTGTTTCGGGGGGTGGGCAGGGAGAACAGGTAGGGAGCCTGAGACGGACATGTATACACTACATTTAAAATGGACAACCAGCAAGGGCCTGTGGTATAGCACAGGGAACTCTGCTCAATGTTACGTGGCAGCCTGGATGGGAGGGGAGTTTCGATACATGTATATGTGTGGCTGAATCCCTTTGCTGGTCACATGAAATTATCACAACAACCTTGTTAATTGGCTATACTCCAATTTAAAATAAAACTTCTTCTTTTTTTTTTTTAAAGCAATAAGGGGCTCCTGGCTTCCTTGGCTCAAAGCTATCCTAAGATCACCAATATCTATCATGACATCTAACAACGTTCCTGTATCTTAACCATGAGTTTCCCATTTTTCTTACCTTTTCCCTGATTTTTCTCTTTTCCGTTCAATACTCTTAACATTTATGGAGTCGATCAGATATATTTGGCTGATGTTGCTAATTTTTCTGGATTCATGGGTGTATGTGGTATTATGTCAAATATACAGGATGCTTCTAATCTTTCCATAGCCCTCTCTCAGTTCTTACTATAATGCTTTGAAAATGGTAAAAGGTGAATACCATTTTGAAACTAGTTCAAATGTAAAGTTTGCATAGTAATTTAAATATATAGATAGACATGGCATGAGAAATGTTACTGCTTTTCTGCAACCAAAGGAAGACAATGACAGGTGATTGTATATTTTGTTTAATACTTGCATTGTTTCTATAGCGCAATTATAGCAATCTTTAAATTGACTTCTCATTACAAATATTTGTCAAGTTTTGTTTCAGAAACATTTTTCCTACTCTCTTGCACATGCACCCAGACACACTACAAAAAACTCATTCATAACACAGTAAGGGCGAACATTATTCATGTAAACATCTTTCATTAATTTCCCATAATTTAAAAAAACCATAGAATTATAGATATTGAATAAGGCTCATAGATTTAGTTCAAATTCCACAAAAGACCAATCAAAGATGCTCATTAACTGTGATGAGGTTAACTTTTGGTTGCAATAAATGCTGAAAGCATTCCCTTGGCTTCCAATCCTTAAACATACCTCACAACCTAATTGATTTGTTTCAGGATAAAAAGAGAACACAGAAAACGCAGGAGAAAAAACTCTTGAAGTAGGGAGCTCGGAACCATGAACCCAACTCTCTTCTATGATAAGCAGACACGACGTAGTCCCTGTAGCTTCCCAATGCATGAATCGAGATGAGTGACAGTCATCCAAAATGTAACCAAGTCGTATATTAAGATACATCAGTACGTGTGTACATATTGCTAGTATACACAGTGAAAATCTGTCATATTTATCATTTCATTTCATCCAGGACCAAAGTGGAAAAAAACAAAACCCACTCAAGTTGACTATCATTATAAAGGAGTGTTCTATTAAGAGTCAGGGCAGTTGGGAGGTATGTCCTAGGGAGGTGACTGGTCTTGATGTTAAAACGACTTCTAACAACGGTGTGTCAAGTCACAGACAGAGGAAGCAATGATCTGCGTTATCCAAGGATGTCTCTCTCTGGTGGAAAGTTCGGTGCTTGGGTGCATAGTTGCCCAGAGCTGAGACAGGAAGTGGACTGTGCTGAGAAATGGGCCCTGCCTTGCCAGCAGGACCCTCCTCCATCCTCTCTCGAGGTGAAGGCCCGGAGGCAGGGACTGCTGGCAAAACCGAAGAAGCCCCACCCGGGGGATCTGAACCCCAACTCCACTCAGGGCAGCCTCCCTGACGTGTGTGACTAGGCAGTAAGGGTGACGGTGGATGGCGGCCAGAAAACCCGTTCCAAGGTTCCCACGGCCACGTCTGGCTTCTGATTCTGCTGCCCTGCAAAGAAATTGTGCTCCAGATAACTGCACCGGTGTCTCTAATGCCTCTGAGTCACTCCCGGCCCCTGAAGGCCTGGAGTGATGTCACTGAAGGGTGGACACAACTCCACGAGCACCTAACTTCCACCAGGAAGCGGCTGAGGCACTGGGAAGCCTACAAGCTGTCTCCACGTCGGGGGCAACAACGCGGGGAAGTTGCCACGCGGCAGAGTTATTTGTAGGCTTTTGATTCTTTAAAAATCAAAATTGATCTGCATTATATCTCAATAGACTCAGAGAATTCTCACCAAAAATTTTTGCAATTTGTTTAAATAGCACTGGAATAATTCAACTTCATTTAAATATATTCATTCTACCATGAAAATAGTTCATACAAACGTCTATTTACATACAAACACATTAAAATTTGTGAAAAGGGTTTCCATCCCTGTGGTTGTATGGCTTGAAATAGTTTTCATTGCTTTGAATATGTCTGCACACATTTGGCAAAATAAAACCTTAAAAATTTAGTATTTTTTAAATAAAAATAGACACCGAAGTTCCAAATTCCTGAAAAAACAGAAAAAAAAAAAAAAAAAAAAACTATCAAGGTACCTCAAGTAGATGTAAAAATTTCATATATTTTGTGAACCTTTGATCTGCGGCAAATAAACATTACCACTATCAGTCTTGCAACATAGTTTTGCTTGTTTTTCTAAAACAGAAGATGTCTGGATTCTAAATCACTACTCTTAAGACAGAAACTTGAGGCAATTGTTTTAAAACAAAGCACAACAGAAAAACGATACCTTCCTGGAAGATCTTAAATGCAGTTTGCAGTGAGTGATTTAGAATTTCATAGATTAAAGGAAAGTTACTAAAGTGCCACATACGACTCACGGAGAAGACAACCCTTGAACTCACTGTTCACAGTTACTGCAATTTTATGGTTACAACTAAATATCGTCAATGGTTACACTTGGCCTTCACGCTGGCCTTTTTCAGGTTGTTGGTGATGAGGAAACTGTTTTTCAAGTGTGAAGAACCCCCAGAGGGCAGATAAGTTTACAGACAGCCTCAGACAGGTTCAAAGGGCTCTTCAACAACAAATTTTCTTCTCAGTGTCTCAGGCAGACCAGGGATGAAGCAGGTTAAAATAAGAATAGGTACTGCAAAACTCAAGTCTTCCATGCCAGTTGCTTTTTAATCTCATCATTCCTTTTTCAGAAATTCAATCCTTACGTTTGTTTTTTTCTAAGTCCATTCAAATGCCCGTTTGGGGACATACTCCTACAGATTAGTTCCTATTCCTAACTCTAACACAAGATAATATTTTGTCATAGAAAAGCTGCTAAGGAAAAATCTAGTCATGCAGGAGTTGGACTGAGATGGCTCTGACTGAATCTCCTGGGGACCATGGCATCACATACCCATCTCAGCACTGGCCTTTTCTGGGGAGCCAGAAAGTTACTCCTGTATCCCCACTACACGGATTCTTCCACATTTCTGTGCTGTTGCTCATGAAACTACCTGCTTCCTGACACAGCTCCTTCCACAGCGGATATCAAGACTCAGTAGAAAAATACATCCCTCAGCTTTGGCTCAAACAGGGAAAAAACACCCTTATTCCCTCAGCAGTTCATTCCTCAGGGGACCCCGACCCCCTTGGCGGTTTTGTCTACCTACAGAACACAGTGAATCTTAAGGTGCCCTCTAACCCCACCCTGTGATGAAGTCTTACATTTAGGAGTGTCAGGGGAGCGCAGGGGATAGGAGGAGCGGTAGATTCAGACATGGATGCAGAGTGATGGAGAGAGGTACTCCCGGAGGGAAAGACAGACAGGGCCCCAGGGGAGCACACAGAGGGAGCGGGAGCGGGGGATCAGCTGGTGGGAGGGGGGGATCAGCTGGTGGGAGGCGGGATCAGCTGGTAGGTTGCTATGTAGGCACACTGGGGCATTCTCACAGATGACAGAGAGAAGAAAGCGGAGGGCATGAGAAAGAAGAGCCCGGAGATGCAGAGAGGCTCGGGTTGCAGGCACTGCCTCCTCTGATGTGTCTGACTGTCACAGACACACTGCCGGGCTCTGAACTCAAAGTGTTGTCATTCACGATGTCATCTGAAAAATGGATTTGTGCTGGTTAATCACTACTATTTAATTCACTTCGATCGCTTTTATCAAAAGAAAAGAGAAATTCCATTTGAACGGGGTAGCCCATTGGTATAGAAATGACACCCCAGGGCAGCCTGAAGTCCTTGCTGTGGGGTTCTGTGCCAGTCTTCCCCCTGACCTCACTCCCAACGCCACCGACCAGGGTTAGTTTAAGCCATCTTTCTCTGGAGACAGTCACTCACTTTGGGACATGTTTGAAGGAAAGCACCTGTCGGAATACAAGTCCCAAGACTCCGTCGTCTGTCACAGTTCACTGAACGGTCTCTTTCTACAGAATAGAAGCGATCCTATCCTGGTGCCTTTTAATCTGAAAACTTCTCAGTTCCCTTCCTGGAAGATCTTTCTGGCAGCCCTCAGAACTTCTCACAAGCGAACCAGCAGCATATCTCCCTGAAACCAAGGCCACTTAGCCGCTCTGCCGGGGGGACACAGGGGCTCTGGGAAAGTCTAACCAAGGGAAAGGCTGAATCCTGTGCCTGGAGCCAATTGCCAGAACTGAAAGCTGTGAGCAGCCCTGGATCAAGCACTTCTGTGAAGTTCTTCCCACAGCACGTGTAACTGACACAAAATAGCCAACTTCCCCCTGCCTGTTTCTTTTCTCCTTTCTGAGCCTCCCCTAGTTACAGGAGCTACAGTGTGGAAGGCTTCAGCTTTCAAGACCAGACTGACTTGGTGACAGGTGCTCTGCTGACAGCTGCGACTTGGAACAAATGTTAATCTCTAGATGCCCAGCTCCAAGCGAGGCATCTAGGGAAGGCGTAGCTGTGGCATGTGGCAAGGGCACTTGCCATGACCCCCAAACTCTCAGAATTCATTCAGAGCAATCCCAGTTAAATTACATACCTAATTAGCTAAACTAAAAAACAGGGGGGTTTCTCTTTATTTCTGCAGTTGTGATTACACATGGCTAGCAAAATGACTGAAATGCTATCGATACGGTTGCTTTTAAACTATACAGGTGTTAATCTTAATTCACAAGGCTTTGAAGCAGGTAAATGATCTGAAATTACAATGATGAAGAGTTAGTTTTAGCAGTTAAGGTTTGATTTGTACCTAGTGATCAGTACATCTCTCTTAATAGTAGCGATTTAAAAAGAAACAAAACAAAGGACTTTCAAATTCTGGATTAGAATTCAAGTTTGCTATTTGACTTTTGAATTCAATGTACTGCGCCACAAGCCAGACTGCTCTATGTTATGTACATTTAATGTGTATCTAAGGAGAAAAAAAATGACTAGCACTATTGAAGATACTGCAAAATTGCCACAGTTACTGCTTAGAAATACTAATTTCCCTCTCTTCTTTCTTAAAGTATATATTACAACTCTTCCATAACTTAATGCAAACAAAGTAAATTCATCTCTTCTCACATCTTAAAGCAAAGATATCTTTGTTTACATGCGAGAATAATAATTCTATAATAATAGCCTGGCACTAGGAGCCAGGTCTTTATATTAGGACATAATAATGAAACAATGACAGATCGATAGAAAGAGCCAGAGAGACCTACACGCTGGCGAGGACACGAAATCTGTTTGGAAGTTTTCTCTTGTGAAAGATACCTAAGAGAGAGAAGAGGACTAAGGGGTGAACTGACTCAAAAAGTGGGGTTCTGTTCGCTAGGGGGCAAAAAACAAAGCCATTCTATTGCAAGAGACAGATCAAAGGTTAAAAGGCAAATTATACTACATTTACAGAATAAAAATGTAGTAATTCTCCCCTTCGTATGGCGCATATGCAAGTGTGACACCACAATTTGCATTGGCCATAGAAATAAATCTCATGGAAAAACCACTGACTAAAAATGACTGAAAAACCCCCTTATTTTCCCTTTTTTCAGTCTAATCATTTGGCATCTCTGAAGCGGTACAGATTTAGACTTGAACCACCCAAGAACATCATGCTGTCTTCTGTCAAGTGCTCGACAGTACCTCTCAGGAGGGCGTTGTTGCGAGGCTAGCTAATTTTAAATCTGGTATGAGTAATACAGTCAGACCTAGTTAGTATTCGAGAAAGTCGTAGCGAACGCAGAGAGGGTGTGATGTCACAGCATGAGCAGTCCCTGGTTGTCCCGTTGTCGGATAAATGTAGTGCATAGATCCAAGTTTCTATTCCAGGTCCCCTGAAGCCCGGAGCCAGGCCTTTCACTTCTGCTGGGTGGCCTGGAAGGCCTTCAGCTCCACCTGGTACCACTCGGGGGCTTCTGGCCCGCTCTTCCCTGGGGGGCTGTGGTCGTAGCCATAGGCAACGGTGAGTTCCTCGTTGGCCTCCACGGCTCGGAGGGTGCGGATGCATTTGATGGGCCCGAACCGGGGGTGGACAAACCTAGACATCAAGAGGCACACAGTCATTCCCAGGTGGACCAGAAGGTCAGATGCAAAGGCTAGAAGGGCTGAGACAGGGATCACCCACATGCTGTGGCCTAGACACCAGGGGCAGGTCCTCAGGGTGACGGTCACAGAGGAGCCAGCATCAGTGTTCCCTGGGAGCCTGGTGCTCACGGTGACACTTAGGCTACCCCACCCAGACGTGGCAGTAGAGTCTGCATTTGAACACCACTTCCCCTCCCCCAGGGGACTCATGTGTGCACGCTCAGTCGCTCAGTCATGTCTGACTCTCTGTGGCCCCATGAACCGTAGCCCGCCAGTGTCCTCTGTCCTTGGGCTTCTCCAGGCAAGAATACTGGAGTGGGTTGACATTTCTTCCTCCAGGGGATCTTCCTGATCCAGGGATCGAACCCTCATCTCCTGCCTCCTGCACTGCAGGCAGATTCTTTACCACTGCATTGCGGCTTAAAAAGCATGGCCCTGGGACTTCCCTGGTGGTCCAGTTGTTAAGAATCTCTGCTTCCAATGCAAGAGGCTGGATTGGACCCCTGGTTCCAACTAAGAGCCCACCTGCCATTTGGGATGGCCAAAATAAGTAAGTAAGTAAATAAAAAGTATGGCCCTATCTTTCTTTTTGAGCATATTTGGCCCTCTGTATTTATAAATCAATAGCCAGATCTACCCCAAAAATCTGTCTTTAATGAGAAATCAGATTCAGTGTAGTCTGTCAGCATTTCAGCTCATCCGGCCTGTAGCATCAGATTACCTGACTGTGTCTCAGGGCAAGGGCACTTCTGGAGTTTTAAGAGAGAGCCCTGTGGATTTTCAAAAGCAAAAAATGCTGTATTCCATCCTGTACTTCTTGAGGAAGTGTTATTTTCTAGTTTTGAAAGTAAATGAAGATTTCTTTGCAAGAGGGAAGCCCTGCCACCCTGCTTCTTTCAGATTTCCCGCTGACCCACGCTGTGAAAGGAGAGGCTGGGCTCATGCTAGGATTGTGCTCATCTACTGAAGGCTCCTAGCCCGGCTCACCTGCACAGCTCCCTGCAGGAGAGCAGGGGCTAAATCAGTATTAATAGATTTGTCTCCTCTAACAAGGGATTCCCAAGTGGTGCTAGTGGTAAAGAACCTGCCTGCCAATGCAGGAGATGTAAGAGACCTGGGTTTGATTCCTGTGTTGGGAAGATCCCCTGGAGGAGGGCATGGCAGTCCAGTCCAGTATTCTTGCCTGGAGAATCCCATGGACAGAGGAGCCTGGAGGGCTGCAGATACGTGGAAGGCATGGCCAGAGAAAATCTTATATTTTTGTATGCATATGATTGAATCTGTCTGGTTCATTTACATTTTGAATCTGTCTGGTTCATTTACATTTTGAACAGAGGGCACTGAAACATTACAGAAGGTCCTAGATCCTAAGTTAGACGGCACATGATGCCTGATGGCAAGCACTTGGGGGGAGAGGTGTGTCTGCGGCGTACGGACATACTTTGTGTGGGATGAAGAGGAACAGCCGCATCCTCACGTCAAGGGGCCTCAGTGTCTGCCCGTCCTGGGTGTCCTGCGCCCTGGCAAGCACACTTAATTTGGGGTTGAAGACTCTGGTGTGAGTCCTGGTTCCGCACGTTGTTACTGCCTCCTTCTGGAAACTCACCTGTGCAGCTCTGAATCTCACTTTCCTCCTCTGCAATCATGAGACTAGTGATTTTTATCCTCCAAGAGTTCCTGCGGTGACAAAGTGCTGTGCTGTGCTCAGTCACTTCAGTCATAGCTGTCTCTTTGCGACCCTATGTAACCCGCCAGGCTCCTCTGTCCATGGGATTCTCCAGGCAAGAACACTGGAGTGGGTTGCCATTTCCTTCTCCAGGGGATCTCCCTGACCCAGGGATTGAGCCTGCATCTCTTGTGTCTCTTGCACTGGCAGGCAGGTAGGTTCCTTACCACCACCGTGTCCCTGGCTCAACTGAAGACTCTCATCAGTGACTAAGCATGTAAGCAAGCCTGTGGGTGTGTGAGATTGTGCACATGCACAGAATTCTCAAATGCGCTCTGGCACAAAAGATATTCCTGGACCAGGGATTTGGGAATTACTTATGAAAATCACAACTCGTGGTCTCTAAAATATTTCACTAAAAAACTATACTCCTTACAGTAGAATATTACTCAGCCATAAAAAAGGAAGAAATATTGCCATTTGCAGCATGTAGACAGACCTAGAGATTATCATACTAAGTGAAGTAAGTCAGACAAAGATAAATATCATATGATATCGCTTATACATAGAATTGAAAAAAATGATACAAATGAACTTAATTTACAAAACACAGACTCACAGACATAAGAAAAACAAACGGCTGCCAAAGGGAAAGGTGGGGAGGGAGGAGGGATAAATTAGGAGTATGGGATTAGTATTAATAGATACACAATACTATGTAGAAAATAAACAATAAGAACCTACTGTACACTACAGGGAACTATATTTAATATCTTATAACAACCTACAAAAGAAAAGCATCTGAAAAAGAAGACATATATATATATATCTGAATCATTTTGTTGTACACCTGAATCTAACACAATATTATAAATCAGATACTTCAAAAAAAAAAATACTCTTGAAATGGAGCTCTAGTTAACCTTGTGGTACACCAAAAAAAAACAAAAAAAAAAATCCCACAAGAAGCCTAAGATTTCTCTTATTATCCTCTTGCATTTTCATTTTCCTACTCATTTTCATTATTTTCAGAGTAGAAAACAGACAGACTGAAAAGAAAGAACTCAGTCTCAGGTGCCGATTCTTCAAGGCAGCCCTAAAGCACAGAGGTTTAGAGCACTTCACTTTGACAAGAGCCCTATGTTTCCTGTCCCTGATCTGGGATACTGGTAATAATTACCAGTAATACTGGTGGCCCCACGAAGTTACTGGGAAGATTGAATGACATCGTGCACAGAAGCCTGTACCACAGTACCGGCCTGGAGAAAGCGCTCAGGAAACACTGGGCAAGATCAGCCCTCAGACCACACCTCTGAGCACGCAGTTCGGCTCCTTGTTGATGAGTAGCCTATATCTATAGCAAGGGAAGCAGTTCCTGTCTGTCATTTGGCACACTGTACTGGACTACAGTTAAAACAGCTTGCAGACGTTGTTGTTCTGTGTTAAAGTGTGCATAACAGTACCAATGATTTTAGAAACAAATGAATCTCATGGAATGGTATCTGAATGTTCTATCTGATTATTATTCAGATAGTCTCTCCTGGGGCTTCTCTGGTGCTTGTGGTAAAGAACCCATCTGCTAAGGCAGGAGACATAAGAGATGTGGGTTTGATCCCTGGGTCAGATCCCCTGCAGGAGGGCATGGCAACCCACTCCAGTGTTCTTGCCTGGAGAAGCCCATGGACAGAGGAGCCTGGCGGGCTACAGTCCATAGGGTCGCAGAGTTGGACACACCTGAAGTGACTTGGCACAGTCTCTCCATGACCCCAAGTAATTAATCATTCACATTGGGCTTGAAAAAAAAATTTCTGAGGAGGGACTTGATTTTGCACAAATGGTTTCTTCTCTTTTTTCCTGTGCTCTCTTACTTTTGATGAGAAAAATCATATCCTTGCCATTAAATCACAAAACTCATTCGTTTTAAGGGGCAGCCTAAGTAGCATTTATCGGAGAAGGCAATGGCAACCCACTCCAGTACTCTTGCCTGGAAAATCCCATGGACGGAGGAGCCTGGTGGGCTGAAGTCCATGGGGTCGTGAAGAATCGGACACGACTGAGTGACTTCACTTTCACTTTTCACTTTCATGCATTGGAGAAGGAAATGGCAACACACTCCAGTATTCTTGCCTGGAGAATCCCAGGGACTGGGGAGCCTGGTGGGCTGCCATCTATGGGGTCGCACAGACTCGGACATGACTGAAGCGACTTAGCAGCAGCAGCAGCAGCAAGTAGCATTTATAATCCTTTACCATGGGTTTAAATGGTTGTTGTTCAGCTGTGTGCAGCCTGGAACGATGCTTTGGCCTAATTTACATTGGCCACAAAAGCCTTGGAGTTAATAACAGTGTCAGTTTCATTTCACATGACACATGTCCTCTGCCATTTCTGCTCGCCCTTTAAACAGAAGTTGTAGCTTCAGTACTTGGTACTGGCTGCCAAGGAGAACAAGCGACTGCCAGAACAATTTTAAAGCCATCTCAGGGATGCAAGAAGGGACACGCGAATCCTGGCACTTCTCCTACAGATTAAACGCACACGATCTGATCCCGCTTATGTTCACAAGCAAGAGAACCAAGCAACAGCAAACTACAGCTGAGCAGAAAAGACTGCACCCGGCTCCTGGCTGCTAGGAGGAACTGTCATCCTCAGGCTGAGCTAAGGACAGCAGTGACATGGAATCTCAGCTATCCCTTTAAGGAACAGTCAGAGATGCTTGACTTTGGGAAGACAGTTTGGGAGTGCATGAAAACTACTATGATAGTGTAGGACTACTATGTGGAAGAGAGATTGACGTTGTACACAAGAAGAAAAGGGATAATTAGGGCCAAGGGCTGGAGAGTACAGGGAAACCTACTGGGGCTCAATAGAAAGAACTTTCTAGTCACCAGAGCCCAACAGCCAACTCCGTAGTATGTATTTGTTTGTCCAGACAGCTGCCTTTGTGGATAATGGTAAGGTTCTCATCCATGGATGTTTCCAAGAGGTTCAGTGTGCCATTGGAAGGGGAGGCTCAAACTGAAAGGGATTATTTGATTTTTTAAAACTAATGACTGTGCTGCTGCTGCTAAGTCACTTCAGTTGTGTCTGACTCTGTGCAACCCCATAGACGGCAGCCCACCAGGCTCCCCCGTCCCTGGGATTCTCCAGGCAAGAACACTGGAGTGGGTTGCCATTTCTTTCTCCAATGCATGAAACTGAAAAGTGAAAGTGAAGTCACTCAGCCGTGTCTGACTCCCAGCGACCCCATGGACTGTAGCCCACCAGGCTCCTCCATCCATGGGATCCTCCAGGCAAGAGTACTGGAGTGGGGTGCCACTGTCCTCTCCCAATGACTGGTGAGATGTAATTCAGGCTTCATAAAATGCACCCATTTAATGTGTACAATTCAGTGGTTTTCAGTTGTGCAACCACAGCCACTAACTTTGGAAGCCTCAAAAGGAACTTCCCACAACCTAAATATCTATCAACAGAGGGATGAATAAAGAAGATGCGGTACATATATACAATGGGCTGTTGAAAAAGAATGAAATAAGGTCATTTGTAGCAACATGGGTGGCCTAGAGATTGTCATAGTGAGTGAAGTAAGTCAGAGGAAGAGGAATATAATATGATATCACTTACACATGAAATCTAAACAGGTGATACAAATGAAAACTTATTTACAAAACAGAAATGGACTCCCAGACTTAGAGAATGAACTTACGGTTACCAGAGGGGAAAGGTGAGGGGAAGGGATAGTTAGGGAGGTGGAGATGGCCATGTACACACTGCTGTATTTTAAGTGGATAACCAACAAGGACCTGCTGTATAGCACATGGAACTCTGCTCAAGGTTATGTGGCAGCCTGGATGGAGGGGACTTTGGGGGAGAATGGATACATGTGTATGTATGGCTGAGTCCCTTTGCTGCCCAATTGAAACTACCGCAACCTGTTAATCAGCGATACTCCAATATAAAATTATAAAAAGGAACTCCCACGCTCATTAGCCATCAACTTTCGCTCCCCCAAGCCCGGCCCCCAGCTCTAGGCAAGCACTGATGGGCATTCTGTGTCTGGGGCGATAGAGGACTGTTCATAGAAATGGAATCACACACCACACGGTCTTTAGTGACTGGCTCCTTGAGTGTTTTCACAGGCTCATCCGTGTTGTTGCCTGTGTCAGCATTTCGTTCCTCTTGGCTGTCAAATGATAGGGACTCTGACTTTATAGGTTGGTTTTTTTCTAATACCCAGACCTCACGCCCTAGGTGTAGGATTTTACAGTCCTCCTTCCTTTCACATCATAAAAGGATTCCCTAATCTCTGCAGTGCAGTTTCAATTTGTACTATTACTTCCAATGACACTAGCCTTAATTTTCCAGAATGAAAGTGCTGAAGAACAGAAAAAGCCACAATAAAACAGCAACCACAAAGCATAGTATTTCCACAGCATGTCTACTCTTTGAAGCCCTTTTCTATTTCTGAGTTTCAAGTAATAAGCATGAGTAGTCCCCTGGCAGAGGACCCTCTGATATTCTAAGGGAGCCACCTTCCTGGGGGCAGGATATGCCTCTGAGGTGCCCTCCTCATTCCCGGGGCCCCGCGGCTCTGGCAGCTTGGTGTCCTACTCACATGTCATAGACACAGTTTGGAGTGAAGGAGTGATTTGCCTTGTGTCCCAAGGAGGCACAGTACTTGGATACATGGTTGTAGGGCTCAGGCACGTCAATGACCGTTTCCTCGTCAAGGGAGAGGGTGTTCCCATTGAGAGCCCAGTCCCTGCTGTCAACCTGCAGAAAACAAGAAAGTGAGTGTTGGAAACGAGCTTCCTCCCAGGAACTCAAAGGACACTGAAGATATTAACTCATTTATCCCTAACCTCATGGTTTGAGTGTCACATATACGGCAAAAGCCTAAGGCAGCGGTCCCCAACCTTTCTGGCAATGGGGACCAGTTTTGTGGAAGACAATCCTTCCATGGGTCACAGTGGGGGATGGTTTCAGGATGATTCAAGTGTATTGTGCACTTTATTTCTGTCATTGTTACATCAGCTCCACCGCAGATCATCAGGCAATAGACCCTGGAAGTTGGGGACTCCTGGCCTAAGGCATCCCTTGCACTTTGATGGTGCATACTCCACACACTGATGGTGGGAAGGGCATACATGAGCAGTGCAGGGCAGCTCAACTTACTATTTATTTTTCAAGTAATGTAATTGATTGATTGATTGATTGATTTTTGGCTGTGCTGGGTCTTTGTTGCTGCGTGGGCTTTTCTCTAGCTGCAGTGAGCAGGGGCTACTCTCCAGCTGTGGTGTGCAGGCTTCTCATTGCGGTGGCTCCTCTTTTTGCTGAGCATAGGCTCTAAGGCAAGCGGACTTCAGCAGGTAGGCATATGGGCTGAGTAGTTGCGGCTCCTGCACTCTGGAGCACAGGCTCAGTGGTCGTGGCACCCAGGCTTAGTTATTCTGTGGCAAGTGGGATCCTCCCAGATCAGGGATAAAACTTATGTCTCCTGCATTTGCAGGTGGGTTCTTTACCCCTGAGCCACCAGAAAGTGAAAAGTGAAAGTGTTAGTTTCTCAGTCGTGTCTGACTCTTTGTGACTCCATGCACTGTAGCCCACCAGGCTCCTCTGTCCATGTGAATTTCCCAGGCCAGAATGCTGGAATGGGTTGCCAATCCCTTCTCCAGGGGATCTTCCCCACCCAGGGATCAAACCTGGATCTCCTGCATTGCAGGCAGATTCTTTACCATCTGAGCTACAGGGAAGCCCACGAGCCATCAGAGAAGCCTTCAACTTACTAATTAACTTTCTTCTACCTTATATAAAAAAAGAATTTGAAAGGTGTTTAGGCCATGGGGGCAGGTAGAGCCCTTATGAATAAGACCAGAGTTCTTATAAGAGACCCCTGAGACTCCCTCATCCCTCCTGCATTGTGTAGTTACAGCAAAAAAAGGGACATGAGTGAAGCAGGAAGCAGGCTCTCACCAGACACTGAATCTGTTGGCACCTTGATCTTTGACTTCCTGGCTTCTAGAACTGTGAGAAAGAAGTTTCTGTTGTTCATAAGCTATCTAATCTATATCTTTACTATAGCAGTCTGAGGTTGGCTGTAGAACGATATCTGAGCAATTCTGTAAAAAAGCCTAGTCTTTTGTTTCTTTCTATTCTTAGTGAGCATTAAAGTAAAAGGACCAATGAGAAAATCAAGGGTGTCTGAAACAAAGCCCTTTCACCAATCAAACTGAGTTCCCACTTCTGCCCCACTCACCTCTTGATGTGTAATTCGGACTCCGTTGTAAAAAGACATAACAGTGTCGGGTCCCGCAGCTACCTTTGAAAACAGCCCTTCTCCAGCACTGGAAATGAGAGATTCAGCAACATAAACCCTAAAAAGAAAAAAAAAGGCAAATGCTCTGTTTTAGTTTGATATATCATCCCTTACTAACCACCCAAATACCGTCATAGCTACAGAATCCAAAATGTGAGTTCATAGTAATCCAATGACGAAGAAAGAAAAAGTGAAATACAGATTTTGGTCTTGAAAACTGGAGAACAGTGTATACTTACGATTCTCACTGCTCTCTAATGAAGAGACTATTAGTATATATTCACAAAGTAATTCAGTGCTTGATATAAGGTTTTTAAAAATGTGTATGTTTTAATTAATGACAATTTCCACTGTCTTCTTGGACTAGACAAACACTTCCCAAAGCTAATTAAAGCTATACCCAAGGTTCTCAACCCTGAGATGAATCTTCTACATAAAAGAGTGACAAATAATTAATAAAAGATACTCAATAAGTACTTCCCAACAAAGGAGTTTATAACAAATTAGCTAACTCTGGCCCAAGGATCAAATCTGGTTGTTGTCTGTTTTTGTAAATAAAGTTTTATTGGGACACACACACACCTATTTGTTCAGTATTATCTATGACTGCTTTGGGGTTACAAAGGCTGACTTGAGTAGCTGCTGTAGAAACTCACAAAGCCTAAAATATTGACCACGTAGTCCTTTACAGAACAAGTTTGCCAAGTGCTGGTTTTAAGAAGATAGAACTCATGATTATAGAACAAGATTTATTAAGAGAGTGAGGGCGTGCACGTTAAGTCGCTCAGTTGTGTTTGACTCTTCATGACCCCAAGGACTGTAGCCTGCCAGGCTCCCCTGTCCACAGGATTTCCCAGGTAAGAATAGTGGACTGGGTTGCCATTTCCTTCTGTAGGGGATCTTCCCGATCCAGGAATCGAACTCACATCTCCTATGGCTCCTGCACTGGCAGGCAGATTCTCTACCCCTGTACTACCTGAAGTAAAGTGAAGTGAAGTGAAGTGGCTCAGTCGTGTCCAAATCTTTGCGACCCCATGGACTGTAGCCTACAGGCTCCTCCGTCCATGGGATTTTCCAAGCAAGAATACTGCAGTGGGTTGCCATTTCCTTCTCTAGGACATCTTCCCAACCCAAGGATTGAACCTGGGTCTCCCGCATTGTAGGCAGATGCTTTACCATCTGAGCCACCAGGGAAGTCCCTATTAGGAGAGTACATGCCCCAATCACATAATTTCAGTTATTCCAGCCCCTGTGGTGGATAAAAAGTCTGGTGGAAATGGTCATTTGGGATTTCTATTATGTAGATCTTCTGCTTATTTGATGGGCTGGAAGGCTGAATTACTGCTTCCACCTCCTGACTCTCTCCCTGGGACAGAGTCATTCTGATTCTTGGTCATGTGACTGCCCTTCAGCTTGCATGGAGGATAACGTCCCTGCCCAACTGACTTGGTCCTGGCTGTGTGATCTGCTTTGCCACTAGGCAGAAGTGACTGCACAGCTAGGTTTCGGGTGTTAAGAAGCATGGCAAGTTTCTTTCAGCTTCCTTGAACTTCTATTCATCTCCACAAGGAGAATATGCCCCAGGGGGCTGTTGTTTGCTTAGCCTGAGTCTTGGAATGAAGGCATGTGAGACAGACCGGAACCCAACTTGAAACCTGGAGCACAGCCTAGTCCAGCTGGGCCGAGTGGAACCCAGTTGAAAGTGGCTGAGCCTCAGCCAATCTACAGACGTATGAGTGCAAAAGAAAATATTTGCTTTCATAAATCGCTGGTAGTCTGAGGCTACTGTTATGTGGCATTATCACAATGACAGTAACAAAAAAAAAGATACATATGGTTAGGGGACTGTTGTGTTTGCGGGGCTAACAAAGACCAAATTTTTCTCTCTGCAAACAGGCCAAAGCCTCATCTCAAGAAAGGGGCCATTCGTTCATTGTGACATTGTAGTGTCAGCCCTGTCGGTTAAACCAGGGAAGAGGCCTTTTCTCAGATGCAGACAGAAAAGAAATGGAAGCCATGATTATAGAGTGAGGCCAAGAGAAAGTCAACTGCAGATGGCACTCTTACCCACAAACAGGCCAGTCGCTGGGGGATACGAACCCCAGTCAAGAGACCAGAGAAAGCCATTCCAGGAATCCAGAGCTAGAGTTTAGATAGCATGTCAAATGGAATGGGGCTTGACACTCTGGGATGGAGCTTATAGAATCAGGAAACTGTAATTTGTAAGCTGGAATGTTTTTATGCTTCTTACATTTTATTTACTTCTGTCTTCCCTTAGTGAATAAAGAAATTATCTTGTGCTCCAGACCCTCTCAGCTGGGCTAAGTAAAGCAGCAGACATCTGGTCCTGCCTCGACTAGAGGTTTCAAGAGTGTGAAATGCTCCCAAGGGGCTAATAGAGGCTGCCAGGACAAGAGCCCCAAGAAAGCGGACACCTGGGCAGGGCATAACGGGCTGCCGGACCCAACTGCTGTCCCTTTGTAGAAGCTTCACTCTGGGACCGACACACAGGCTATTCTGTGCTTTATGGGCGGAGAAACTCTCTTACAGGGACAGATGTATGACCATAAAAACGCTCTTTCTCAGAATATACATTTTTTTTCTGCTAGGGAACTCAGCCTGAGTAGAGGGCCACCAAGGAGCAATAATTCCCACCACAAGAGTTATTTAATCTTACATAAATGATGTCATTAAAACCACAAGGGAACAATTACCTCTCTGATTCATATGGGTCTGGAAGAAGAGCATTGGTAGAAATGCAAGATGAAGTTGACTTATCAAAGTGGTACACCGAACCTAAAAAGCAAACAAAAATTTCAGTACAGGCCCAGAGTTAGGGAAGTGCATCAAGAACATTTCTCTCATCAATGGGACAAGCATAAGTTAAATAATGCAAAATGTTACTCAAGTTAGACCAACTAGAATGAAATTCTTCAGTATAAATGGAGAGCTTTTTTTAATAATACTTTTTCATGATAAGAAAGTTTACTTATTCTGAGTGTGCAAACACAATAAAATTTTTAGCTTCATTCTCCATCATATTCATTATGCGTCTCTTGGTGACTATAATAACATTCATTATTTTTAAGAGAATTTATTAGTGAATACATAAATCCCAACCCATTTTGTCACCTAGTAAAAGATACATATATGGGGTTTCTTTCTTTTGCTGAATATCCAAGTGGAAAAAATACAGAGAGACACTTAAGAAAAAGTTAATCTAAAGTAACAATTTTTTATTACTCCTGAGATGCTTTCACTATGTTCAGGAATATAATAATGAAGTTGGATATCATGTTGCAAAGCATAATTTACTTTCACTCTTTCATTCTTTAAATATCTGGAATTACATGAGTGACCTACATCTAAGCATCATCCAACCCATTGGTAGAACTCACGTTATACTTCTAAGATCATTCCTGATTTGAGAATCGTTAAGTATAACAAATATTGTCATAACATCAAATATTCTTATACTAGGGGATTAAAATCTGATGGTTCATTTGTTGAACTTTGTGATGCTGAATTGAGTTGCTAAAAGATATTTTTAGGTTATTATTGAATACAGCAATTGGGTGCTTAGTAGAGGGCATGGGTACCAGGTGATATTGTTAATTTAATTAAACTACGTGATAGGATGAAATAGTTGCTGGTTGGCTAGATAACATGCTTCTTACAAGCAGGTTTACACCGGTAATTACAGACTGCTGTGCAAAATATAAATGGTTAGTTTTCCGATTTGCTCTGGAGTTTTGTTATCAGGTCTTCACAGCCATCAGGAATATCTCCTAAAATTCCATTTTTGCTTTTGATTCACATTTTTCTTTACTCACATGATTTAAAAGCTGCTTGTGTAACTAAAAATTTTAATCGAGAAAAGGCTTTGTCATGAAAACTTGAGATCTCTCTCTGGTTGGATAAGACTGGATAATAGTTTTACATTTTCCTTGTGGTTTTTTTTCACACTAGACACAGTCTGTAGAATCCAACCACCCACCCTTGGCAATTGTCTCCTTCACTAAAAATAAACATTCAGCCTCACTAGAATTAAGGAGAACAGACTGCTTTTGATAAAGCATTAACAAAGTCATCTTATTTCTATTAAAGTGGTTCAGAAACCAGTTAGTAATTTATTTCAGAAATGAAGGCACACAGCCACTCTAGAATTAACATTGCTGCTAAGCTGCTAAGTTGCTTCAGTCGCGTCCGACTCTGTGCGACCCCATAGACGGCAGCCCACCAGGCTCCCCCGTCCCTGGGATTCTCCAGGCAAGAACACTGGAGTGGGTTGCCATTTCCTTCTCCAATGTATGAAAGTGAAAAGGGAAAGTGAAGTCGCTCAGTTGTGTCTGACCCTTAGCGACCCCATGGACTGCAGCCTACCAGGCTCCTCCGTCCATGGGATTTTCCAGGCAAGAGTACTGGAGTGGGGTCCCATTGCCTTCTTTGAGAATTAACATTACTTCTCTGCAAAAAATTAGCCTCCAAGAACCCTCACAGAGCAGGAGGAAGACATAAGGTGTTCCAAAGGCTAATAAGTAAAGAAACAAGTTTACTCCTGAAAAGTCAACATTTTAGGCACTAAGGCATCATAAATTATCCATTAAGCAGTTCCTAAGCAGTTACCAATGGTTACCAGGTCCTCTTTCTTTCTTTCTTTTTAATACAATCAAAACCCAAATTAATATTTCAGACTAAAAGTCTGAGATCAGTCCATGTCACAGGCCATTTGAGTATTTTCAAGAGAGAGAATTTAATACAGGGAATTGGTTACACAGAAGACAGAAGAACTGAGAAGCCAAAGGCGGAAATGAAGAGCCCAGAAACTGTCAAGAGCAGAAAGCCATAACCCTGAGTCATAGGAGCAGTGTTAGTCACTCAGTCATGTTCGACACTTTGTGACCCCAGGGACTGTAGCCTGGCAGGCTCCTCTGTCCATGGAATTCTCCAGGCAAGAATACTGGAGTGGGTTGCCATGTCCTTCTTCAGGGGATCTTCCCCACCCAGGGATCGAACCCAGGTCTCCTGCATTGGCAGGCAGATTCTTCACCGTCTGAGCCACAGAGACATTCCTGGACCTCTGGAGCTGGGGGAGCCCAGGGAAGCTGGATCTGAGGGGAAGTGACCTGCTAGATAATGGAATCGGGAGACAAGCCCCTGCTGGGGACTCTACGGGACACACCGAGGGCTTCTCCCTGCTCCTGTCCCTGGTCTGTGGCCAAACGCAGAAAGAAGCTGGAGGCACGGAGTCTGGGAAATGTAGGCAAGGGGCAGACACCCCCACCTGCAGTAAAGCAGGGCAGGGAAGGCTGAGAACCAGCTCACAAGCAATTAAAGGAAGTTCAAATAAGAAAAAAAAAACAAACCCCAGAAACCCCACATTCCCAAACCAAACATTTCTGTGGAATAGACATCCTATTGTGCACAAATTCTCCTAAGAGCTCCCATCTCCTTTCCTTAGACTAAAACTTTCCTCACAAATGTACTAAGTGCCAACTACACATAAAACATCACGTTGGGGACTGTGCAGATACAAGCAGGAGTCATGTCATATCTCTTCCTGCTTTCAAGGAGTCAATGTGTCTTCTCCAACACTGACCGTCCCTCCCTCCGCTCCCTTAGACAGGCTGAAGGCACCCTCTCCTCCCTCTATTCCTCTGTCATTGGTACTATGACCTGGGACTGCAATTCATCCATTCAGTTGACAAATGTTACTTCTAAGAGGAGAGCCAAGCCATAAGGATGTAACAGGCAAGGATTTCCCTTGCAGTCCAGTGGCTGGGACTCTGCACTTCCACTGCCGAGGGCCCAGGTTCAACCCCTGGTTGGGGATCTAAGATCCTGCAAGCTGCATGGCACGGCCAAAAAAATACTAATAAGGACCTATTGCATATCGCAGGGAACTCTACTCAATACTCGAATGGCCTATATGGCAAAACCATCTAAAAACGTGTGGATATGTGTGTGGGCATAACTGATTCGCTTTATCGTACACCTGAAACTAACACAACATTGTAAATCAACTATACTTTGATAAACATTTAAAGAATTAAATTTAAAAAATGCAACTTCAATCTAATTGAAGGGGGCCTGATAACCTGCATTTCTAGGAAACATTCAAGTGATGCTGATAATTGCACTAAAAAAGAGACGGAATAGGCATTAGCTGGGAATGGAATTGCTATGTAAAGAGGCGAAGAAGAAATGAGGAGAGAAGAAATTCCAGGCAGAGGCACAAGGAAACTCCGCAAGAAGCGTTTGTTGATCCAAGAGCACAGAAGTCAGGAGAAGGCAGTCAGGAGGGTTTTAGGTGAGACCCGTGCGTTCTGTTTGCTCCTCCCCCAACCATTGGGCCAGAAGCCACATGACCCCGAAAGCCCTCACCTCTCAGCCAGTCAGTGGCTCGGTACTTGTAAATGGAAGAGGAAGGAGACAGAAACAAGAGGGGCGGAACACAGAGCAAAGACTGGGCCTGGTTCCTCCCACCCACCCAGAGCAACTATGCCTTCTGACCCCTTTGAGACCCAAATTGTTCAACCCAGCCTTAAAAGAACTGAGGCCTGCTGGAATCTTGCCAATAAACCCACCCCTCCTTTTCTGGTCTGAAGTGAGTCTGAAGAGGGTGCTTGCTATTTGCATCCAGGAGTTCTAAGAAAAACCATAATTCCCCTGAGACTGATTACTCTCACTTTCCAAAATGCGTTTCATACTTATACCAAGAAGAGTGTAATAACCACAGTAACTTCCCTGATGGGGCTTTATGGTAGGTGCCAATATCTGTATTTTATAAGGAAGAAACAGGTTCTAAAAGGATAAGTAACCTGCCCCAAGCCACAATACAGTAAATGCTGGAGCCAAGACTCCAACGAGGTGACTCTCAAGTTCAAGACTCTTGCCACTAGAAGTGTTGCCACTTCTGAAGTTTTAAAATCTGCATCACCAACTGGGATCTCCCCCTGGCTGGAGTCTCCTCGTTTCTAAACATTGTAACACTGTCTGCTATTGAAATGGACATGAAGAGTGCAGATATTAGAGTTTAAAGTTCAAAGATTACCTTTACACTTAAAAAAAAAATAAACACTTCATTGTGGAATGACTTTAAATTTACAGAAAAGTTGCAAACACGGTACAGAGAGCTCCTGATGCCCCTCACTGTTCTCCTGTTAATTTCTTATGTTACATGGTACATTTATCCAAATTAAGAAACCAACATAGCGTTACTATTGAGTGAACTCCAGACTTTATTCAGACTTCACCAGTTTTTCCACGAATGTCCTTTTTCTGTTCCAGGATCCAATCCAGATTCCCATACTGCATTTAAAATGCCTCAGTTTTTAACTTAAAAAAACAAAAACGGAGACATTTATAACAACCCAAGTTGGAGCTAAATGTAAAGCGCTAGGTTTCCTATTTTTGGACAACCACCCTTTGGAGAATCTCCTTCCAATCCACAGAGCTAAATATTATCTAGGCCTAGCAGTGCCTAGATGCACTATCTTTTCTACTTTATTCTTCTTATACCTTAACTTAGATTAGAAATACATATATGTCGGGAAGATCCCCTGGAGAAGGAAATAGCAACCCACTCCAGTATTCTTGCCTGGAAAACCCCATGGACAGAGGAGTCCGGTGGGCTACAGTCCATGGGGTCGCAGAGAATCAGACACGACTGAGCACTTGACTTTCACGTTCATACATTGTTTTCTCAGGAATCAGACCAATTTAGCTTTCTTAATATTGTGCCACTCAGAATATAAAACCTTGATTTTTTCTTTGTATGTTTTCCAGATTTTCTACAGTAAATAATTTCGTAATAAGAAAAAAAGTTTGGTGCCATCCTGTACTTCTAAAAGGAAACAGGACTTTTTCTAACATGGAGACCAACAGGCTCATTTGTGCGTGGAGTATGTCTTCCAAGAAGATGCTAGATTTTCCCCTCCCACCACTTGCATAGTTCAGCATGTGAGATCTTAGCCAATCAGGGGCTGAACCCATGCTCGCTGCAGTGGAGGCACAGCATCTTAACCACAGATCACCGGGAAAGTCTCAATGTTAGACTGTGAAGAGAGCCCAGGTGCCAACGTGCATTTATCTTCCCCAATCGGAACTCAGGTTGAGTCAGCGTTACAACTTGGAGATCTACCTAATTTGATTCTTTATCAATTAAATCATTAAACTGTAGGGTTTTTTTTTCCCCCTGAGATATATTTTAAACTGATTAAATTACTGCTGTCATTTCTTCACTCCTATGCATTAAAATTATACAGCTATGCCCTTGCCAGGTGATTTTCAGTATCTGCTACTAAAGTGCCTTTGCTTGGCCTGGCCGTGTGACTTGCTTTGACCAATGACAAGTGGGTGAAAGGGGCTTTGTGTCAGTTACACACCGAGGCTTCAAGAGGCATCACAGGTGTCTGCTCATGCTCTGGCTTCCTGTGGTCACCTGAGAAAACCAACCGACAGGGCCCAGAATTAAGACACAGCACAGGCTCTGAGCTGACCAGGGCTTCCCTAGCGTTAGAGAACGGTGGTTCCGTGTTAAAGAGTCTGCCTGCCAATCAGTAGGAGACGCTGGTTTGATCCCTGGGTTGGGAAGATCCCCTGGAGAAGGGAATGGCTACTGACTCCAGTATTCTTGCCTGGGAAATCCCATGGACAGAAGGGCCTGGTTGGACTTCAGTCCATGGGGTCGCAAAGAGTCGGACATGCCTTAGCGACTAAACCACCATCGCCACCACCGAACTGACTAGAAGCCTCGAGTCCCACCTGGCCTGGCCATGCCCCACCCGGACCAGTGAATACAGCTGCTTATCAGACCTGTGTTTGCTGTTGTAAACCACTGAAGTGCTGAGGTGTCTCATAAGTGGCCAAGCTGATACACCAGACAAGACAAGGAAATTAACTTCTCCCCAATAAGCCCTGACAACCTGTTTGGAATTAAAGCAACCCATCCGAAGCAGATTCAACTTACTTCCAGGCATCAGTTCAAAGTGAGGCCTGCCTTCTTCAGTGGACAGAAGAGTAGCCAGCTTCCCTTCTATCATCTCTCCATCGATGAATTTTCCATACAGGGCCGTCCTTTCATCAGGGTACACGTAGGCTATCTTCTCTCCTGTCATCTCCCCATCTTCATTTACTTCTCCTACAAGGCTGCCTCCATCCTGATGGGAGAAACCCAAAACCAGAAAATATTATATTATAGTATTTATCTATATGACACGACCAGTATTCTTGGGCTTCCCTGGAGGCTTAGCTGGTAAAGAATCTGCCTGCAATGCGGGAGACCTGAGTTTGATCCCTGGGTTAGGAAGGTCCCCTGGAGAGCGGCTACCCACTCCAGTATTCTGGCCTGGAGAATCCCACGGACTGTATAAGCCATGGGGTCCCAAAGAGTCAGACACGACTGAGCGGCTCTTACTCACTCACTCATATGACACGAGTTCAAGGTATTTCTCTTGTGCACGCCCACTGTTACTAGCACTAATATGGATCATAACAGTTTAAGAACTCAGCTTTTCACATGAGCATGAACAGCATGAGGCATATCATCCCTCCCCACCCAGTCTCCTATAGGCTATATGCACAGGGAGCGTATAAGCCTGATTTACAGAGTCAGAGATGGAGCTGTACTTTATAATCCTGGACAAGTTACTGATTCTAACTTGGTTTCTTACCTAAGAAACAAACATGCTGTATTTGTGTGAGCACGTGTATTCAGTCCCTTCAGTCGTGTCTGACTCTTTGCGACCCCATGGACTGTCACCCACCAGGCTCCTCTGTCCCTGGGATTCTCCAGGCAAGAATACTGGACTGGGTTGCCATGCCCTCCTCCAGCTCTTTCCTGCCCAGGGACGGAACCTATGTCTCCTGCGTTGCAGGAGGATTCTTTACTCACTGAGCCACCCATTTGTAACATGTCATAAACACTGAAAGGAAATGTAACAAGGGTTACTATGGGCCAATATCAAATGTGATGAGGATCTGTAGCAAAACAGTCTTACTCACTATGCTTAGAAATTCGTTTTTCAAATATTGAATTCTGAATTTCTGGTCTATTAAGAAAATCTTTAGTCCAAAGATACTTAAGAATTAGTTCAGTGTACATGAGTAGAGAGTTGTGTTTTCTAAGGAATAAACAAAAGAACTTTGAGATACTGTCTTTCTGAGAGTCCTATACCATGGCTTTTTATTTTTTTGAGCTAGAATGCAAAGTGAAAAAAGAACAACTAAATTCTGCTCCTTTGCCCATCACTTCCCTCTTCCCACTCTTCTTTATTTACTGCTCCCTTCTGCCTCCTTCCAGGAGAGGAGCCAGCTGTGCTTCCTGTTTTACTGTCACTTGCTTCATTCCCAAGGGTCCTTAAATGCTTTAGGGCAGAGGCTATCGTAGAATTCTCTATCCTGGTACCAGTGCTAGGGACCCAGAAGGTGATATAAATACTTTGTAAATTGCATTGGGACACTAAAAATAAACCAGTAGTTAATTATTATTAAATATTATTAAATTATATAAATAAATATTATTATATATTATTAAATAAAAAGAATTAATTAAAAAAATCGAATCTAGGGTATAAGATATGTTTCCTTTTTTTCCTTCCCATCTAGGAGGTCCTCATGGTATAAATAGAAATCTAGGACCTTTGAGGGTTTGACCTAAGACTAGTAAGGCCATGACATCTTCTAAAAGCTTGACTATTTCCTCAACTGAAAGGTTCTAGAAGTAGCTACTCAGAGTCAGTGATGTGGGACGACTTCTGAGTGATTTCAAATGCTGTTTACTGAGAGAGAGCAGGAAGAAATAACCACCAGGTATAGGATCTCCACAGTTCACTGTAGTCTAATTGCTCTTTGGAGAAAAAAGAAGTTATAAATTTAAAAATGAATCACAGAACTTCCATAGAAAGCAAAATACTTGGAAGCATTTTTCCCAGATAGAGAGGACATTGCTACTGCTGCTAAGTCGCTTCAGTCACGTCCGACTCTGTGTGACCCCATAGACAGCAGCCCAACCAGGCTCCTCCGTCCATGGGATTTTCCAGGCAAGAGTACTGGAGTGGGGTGCCGTTGCCTTCTCCGAGAGAGGACATTAGGGATGTATTACTGCTCTTCCTCCTCCCTGAGTTAATTCTTAATAACCCAGCCTGAACAGAGATGTATTTTCTGCAAGATCTGCCTTCAGACTTGCAGTGATGAAGACAGCTGAGTGGTGTTAGAGCACATGAGCTCCTCACACACTGTAACTAATTAAGCCATCAAGATTACTATTTATTCAGCATTCTGTCTTTCTAGGGTCTCAGGTTTTCTCCCCGCTTACGTGCTTTAAACTTCGTTTTGGGGGCAAGTGATTTTATTTGTCCAGAACAATAAAGCAGAGATTCTTTTATTTCAGAAAGGAGTTGGTGGTTTTAGTTGCTAAGTCATGTCCGACTTCATGACCCCATGGACTGTAGTCCTCCAGGCTCCTCTGTCCATGGGATTCTCCAGGCAAGAATACTGGAGTGGAATGCCATTTCCTTCTCCAGGGGATCTTCCTCACCCATGGATTGAACTCGGGTCTCCTGCATTGCTGCAGGCAGATTCTTTACCGACTGAGCTACCAGGGAAAGAAAAATGAGTTTTTAATGAAAACTCTCCATCACTGTACCAAGGTAAACTTTCGAAAGAAATAAACTACCCTTGGCAGCAGCAGCAGCACCCTTAGAATGAGCTTACAAATCCTGTATGGAGGATCATTATTTTTTGCCTTGCTTTGCTCCTACTTTGACCTCAAGTCACAAAACACTTCCTTGTTGGCTGGGCCGGGGGAGCAGAGGGAAAGCTGCTCCCCTCTCGCCTCTGCTCAGTGGCTCCCCCTATGGGAAGAGGAATCCTTCACTTGATCGGTGAGAAGGCAGGATCTGACACCCATCTCTACCAGGTTGGGGTTAACAGGATAAAGACTGCTGTCACATGTTCTGCATTTTTGCTCACCTGTTCTGAGAACTGGCAGCACCCATGGGCTGCACCTGCTCTCCTCTCACCCTCTCTTCTCCTTGGGGAAGCTCCCCCAGGCAGCCCTACTCCCCAAGGGAAACCTGCAGCTTTCTAGCTGCTCTGTGGGCACCTGGCCCATCTGTTTAGTTCAGAGGGGCAGAAGTAGAAACCCATGACACCTCTGCATTCTAACTCTGCCATAATGAAGTCCTGATCCCTGACACCTATGTCCATTTCTTAATTGCTCAGTTGAGTCTGACTCTTTGTGACCTTATGGACTGTAGCCCTTTGGGCTCCTCTGTCCATGGAATTCTCCAGGTAAGAATATTGCAGTGGGTTGCCATACCCAGGGACCGAATCCAGATCTCCTGCATTGCAGGCAGACCCTTTACTGTCTGACCCATCAGGGAAGCCCACTTCTTAATTGATTCTCAACCTGGAGATCAGAGCAGTGGGATGTGATCACCAGCCTCACGCCTGGCCCCAATGCCAACAGATACTATACACAAAATGTCATCAACCAAGTTAATTTTGACAGCTTGTAACTCCCCAGTGCTTCTTCCTTTCTAAGGTGGAGTCCTCTCTTGGTGTTTAAAAGGACACTAATTCAAGCTGAAAGCTAAAATGCAGCTGCGCATTTTAGGTTTCAAACTGCAACTACATTGAGTGAGTCAGGTCCATTCACCTCAGTGCATCTTTGATCTCCTCTAGGGACTTAAATTGATCATAGTTACAAGTAAAATTACAAGTAGTGGGAGAATCTTGTAATCAATTGCATTTCCCTCATTTCAACCCCCAGGAGGAATGCCACTTTCCCTGACTTCAAGATTCACTGTGCTATGGGCAGCTCCCTAGCACGGGGCAGTAGGAAGCTTATTCTGCCTAGTGACGAACCAACAGAAGTTTCAGGCTTCCTAATCTGGTAAGTACCTCCACCTCTTCTCCCTCTGTAACAGAAACTTCTGAGCTACTGCAGATCCTACCAAGAGAATGTATAAATGCTTTAATAATTATTAAAAAGAATGTTTCACAATTTTTTTCTTTGGCTAGAGTATAACTTATTTTTAAGCAACAATAATGTGTAAGTAGATTTTCCTGGTATTACTTTTCCTGTTATACATATAATAGAGACTTTGTTTTTATTGATACTTTTAAATCATAAAAGGAAAGGATTAAGACTAAGAAAAAACATATTTTGACTTAAGCTCCGGACAAAATAAAATATTAGATAAAATATTTTTGCAGGTCTATTTTCTGAAACATTTTCTGGAAACTCACTAAGAACAGATGGGGTATTTGAAATGCAAACAAAAATTACAGCATTAATTCCCAGCCATGGGTTTTTGCTGCATCTTTCTGCTCTAGTCAACTCCAGAAAGATCATAAAATGTTATCAAATATTCAAAGGCTAGTTAATTTTAATCACCTTGATTTAAGCAATATAAACCAAAAAATGGGGAGGGGGATTGGAAAGCCAAGTAACAATAGTGTAATAAGTCCAAAAAGATGTGAAATTGTTGGAATCATTCTTACATATGAGAGAGAATAAAATTAATTACAACAATGAAACATTCCAACATTCTTTCTATATCCCAAAGAAATATTTTTTAAAATCAATGTATTTTTGTTTTTATTGGTGGTATAATCAAGCCAGTTTGTCTCAGTTAGGTTTTCTTTTAATTTTTTAAAAGATATTTACCGTAGGATCAAACCCAGGCCCCCTGAATTGGGAGCATGGAGTCTTGGCCACTTGACCACCAGGGAAGTCTCCTCCATTTTGTTTTAATTGTGACTAATCATTTCTTTCCAAAGCCACCCTGAAGAGGAATTTACAGCAGATCGGAGGACAATTTAAGTCAACTGTTTCACAGTGAGAGGACAACCCCCCTAAGTTGTTGGCTTCAGCTACTGGCTCTCAAGTTTTCACAGTCTCACGTTTTCTAACACAGAGAATACATTTTATTCTTCATTGGGAAGACTCAAAGCCTTGTCTTAAAACATGCTATTTTTCAGCAAAATGAGCAGTGACAAGACTTACTGGGTAGTATATCCAGCACACTCCATGCCGAATGTTATCTTTGTATTGTCCCTTGAAGATCAGCCTCCCATCTGTGTCATACTCCTGGGCAGGTCCATTCAGCTCTCCGTCTACATATGTGCCCTGGAGAACTCCTCCATCCTCGTAAGTGTAAACTCCCTGGCCCTGCAGGGCATCGTCCACATAATATCCCTCCAGGGTGCTGTGAGACAAGGGAGAACAAAAGAGGAGAGTGAGACCTCGACTCAACTCTCCTAAAAGAAAGGACCGTATCATGCCCACCTCTGTTCCAATGACCACCTGTACTCAGTACATCCTCCTGAGTTCTCTGAGACTGCTAGGGAAAAATACTCCAGAGATATGGGTAGGATTAGAAACAGAGGAAGATCTAATTCCTAATCTCCTAGCTCCGATTAAATCCAGTTTCTCTACTGAAAGAAGTACAAGAGAAAGAAACCACAAGTGGAAATAGAATAAGCCTCATCTAAGTTATGTTTCCTGGGGCTTCCCTGGGGGCTCAGATGGTAAAGAATCTGCCTGCAATGCAGGAGACATGGGTTTGATCCCTGGATTGGGAAGATCCGCTGGAGGAATGCATGGCAACCCACTCCAGTATTCTTGCCTGGAGAATCCCCTTGGACAGAGGAGCCTGGTGAGCTACAGTCCATGGGGTCACAAAGAATTGGATACAACTGAATGACTAAGCACACTAAGTTTCCAAGGCTAGATGCTGACCAACACCAGGCAACAGAAATGCTGGTGTTACCCTTTCCACACATAAACCACTCCTGCTTAACTTCCCTCATGAGTGGTCCAGAACTCACTGGGAGTTCTCAAGGGTCTTTAAATGGCTTGTATAGAGTGGTCTCCAGTAATACAAACATGGTTTAGAACATGTAGATGTCTACCTATCTGTCTTACACTATTAATGCATTATTTATTGGTGACAACCACAGTTAGTATCCATTCAAAAGTATCCCCTTCCATCTCTTTGGAAGATATCTGGGGAGGTACTTGTGTGTGTGTCTATGTGTGACGTGTGTGTAATCATGGGCAATGGGGGTAAAGTATGGAAGACGGCAGGCTAACCCTGACTAACACCAATTGCTGTTGTTTAGTCACTTTAGTCATGTCCAGCTCTTTTGTGACCCCGTAGACTGTAGTTGCCAGGCTCCTCGGTCCTTGGGAGTCTCAAAGCAAGAATACTGGAGTGGGTTGACGTTTCGTTCTCCAGGGGATCTTCCTAATCCAGAGATCAAATCCAGTTATTTGAGTCTCCTGCACTGTAGGTGGATTCATTAGTAGCCTGATAGAAAGTTTGAGACCCATAGTCCCAAAACTAAAGAAAGCTCACAGGGGTGTTTATGGTGATTTTATAAGAACCTTTTTTTCTCTCCTCATAAAGCACTTTTTGGATTTCATAACATATTTTGAGTGTCAGCCTTGCAAAGGCCATTATGCAACAAAGCTAACTTTATCCAAAAATTCCTTCATGAACTGAAATTTGGAATAAAGGGAAAGACCAACTCAAATTATTATTTTTTTTACAATTAAAACATAAGATGCTTAGCAACAAACAGTTTGATTATTTTAACATGCACAGATAACACTCATTCATTAATTCAACTAACATATTTATAGGATGGCTTCAAGTAGTGAGTACAGTTGTATGAGGATCTAGGAAGCATTATGAACAAGACAGCCATAAAACCAGGAGACAGGTACTGGGGACAGGAGGGAGCCATGGGGACAGATGTGGCTGCACCTGACTCTGCCTGGAACAGTCTTATCTTGCTGTTAATGAATGACAGAACGATCTGTAATTATTAAAAGAAAAGCACAGTTGAAATAACGATACCCTCTGATTACAATGTAATTAGACTATCTGTAGTCTCCCAAAGAGATCAATCATTCTCTTTCAGTTTTGTTTGTATGATCGATGATAAATAGGCCTAGTAAATTCATGTAGAGATGAAGGTGTACTTCAGCAAAGCCCTTGCATCAATAATCAAAAGTCTAAATTAGGGAGGTTGGAATTAATGAGATTACACTGTCATTAGATTTCAACCACGAAAAAAAAAAAGAAAAGAACAATCTTGGTGAAGGGTAACCAATCAACCGATATAATGATACAACAGACAGGACAAAAAACTATTTAATTATCCATTTTGACTTGGGGAATTACCAGATAAAATACAGGATGCTCAGTGGAGTTTCAGATAAATAACAAATAACTTTTTTAGCATAATTATGTCCCAAATATTGAACAGGACATAGTTATACTAAAACATTTTTTGTTGCTTATCTGTGTGTGTGTGTGTGTGTGTGTGTGCGCGCGCTCAGTCATGTCTGACTCTTTGCGACCCCATGGACTGTAGCCTGCCAGGCTCCTCTGTCCATGGAATTTTCCAGGCAAGAATTTTGGGATGGGTCACCACTTCCTATTCCAAGGGGATCTTCCCAACCCAGAGGATTGAACCCAGGTCTCCTGTCTTGCAGGCAGATTCTTTACCAGTGAGCCACTTGGAATACCATTTTAACTGGGTGGCCTGGATTTTTATTTGTTAAACCTAGCAACCCTATTGACTGAATTCTCAGTGGCATTCAAAATGTTACTGTGTGTGTTTGGGCAGAATTATCCCCTGACAGACTAGACTGCCAATATTTCTTAGGTTTATGATGAAATCTACAAGGCATGGGTCTCAAGAATCAGTTAAACGATCATGTGTATTTGCACATATTTCCCCCTGGTCATGTCCAGTAGCTTGTCTCCCCCTCCCTTCCAGCAGAGCCCGCCCTTATTAGTATCATAATCCTAAGAACAAACTGCTATTTCCTATAGCTCAATAAACCTAAGATTCCCAAATGCAAAGTCATAAGACTTTGGAGAGCAAAACTTACTGCATTGTTTTCCAGCCCCTGCCTGAGGAAACAGCTTAGCTTCCTTGGTAAATTGTTTTGGTAACTTGGGTGGAATCTGATAACAAAAAAGGGACATGTTATCATAGGAACTGTGATCTCCAAGGCAATAAAAAATGATAAGGCTCTGAAATCTTCTGTCACTTAGGAAATAAAATAAAAAAACCTTCTTAGTCTGATGTTAAAGGCACCACTTCTTTCTCTAACTTTTTCCTCCCGAAGAGGCTGGCAAACCATAGCTGGCTGCCTGTTTTTGTAAATACAGTTTTACTGGAACACGGCCACGAACATTCCTTTCCGTATCCTCTGTGGCTGCTTTCATATCACAACAGCAGAGTTGAATAATTGCAACAGAGGCCATACGTGGCCCCCAAAGCCTAAAATATTTATTATCTCCCCCTGGGCAGAAAAGGTTTGTCCGACTTCTGCTCTAGAAGCCCCTGCTTACATTATTCACTGGCCTCAAGCACACCTTTATGTATCTTAGCTTCTATACTCTGTTTTCCCTGCTTCTTCCCTTAAAACATGTGTAACTAAACTTTTTAAATTCCTGAGGATGCCTTCAGGAAAAAAAAAAAAAGTTATGGGTTACATTTGCCTTTTTATCATTCAAAACAAAAATAACTTTGGGAAAAGAATGAATATTCTCCAACCTCTGGTCTTTTTCTATTTAAAAAAGAAATCAACTATGAGAAAATGGCATTATGTTGCACTCAATTGTTAGTATCCAGTCATATTTGAGAAGTAGCTATGGAGGGAAAACTTTCTAATCTTTTTCTTGCTGAAATGGCACAGGGAGTTATGCTATAAAGGGTGCTCATCATCGGCCTCCCTGGAGCCTACCCTTCCCCCACATGGAGCCCTGCTTCCAAAGGAGGCTACCTTGACCTCTGTAACCACAGTCGCTGGAGACTAGTCATGGACGGGTACAGGAAGTGCCACGTCTTTATCCATGATCAGCTTATGGGCCCCGTTTCTCTAAATAGATTGTAAGCCCTTTACAGGAACAAATCAGGCATTATGTATTTCTCCCCTCACATATAAACACAGCATATCTTCAAGCGCTATTTCCTAAATGAAAGAGTGAAACTGGGATAATCTTGCTCTGAGAAGAGGCAATTGAGAGGGAACATGAGCATGTTAAGAGTATTTCTCAAGCGCAGGGAGAATTTTTTATATGAAGTGTATGTGCATTTAAAAAAGAAATCAACTGTGAGAAAATGGCATTATCTTGTAGCCACTCAATTGCAAGTGAGGAAAGTTTCTTAAACTCTGTGCTTTATTTCTCCATTTGTGAACGGCAGCTACTAATGAGGCTATTCAGGATTACAAGGTTTAATACACAGCAAGTGCTCAGAAGATGTGAGGACATAACGACGGCTCGAATAACAACTGTTATTATTATTTATTTATTTATTTTTTGCTTTTTATGCTGGAATGGAAAATTTTATTTTATTTTATTTTTTTTAATTTTTTTTTTTTAAACTTTACATATTTGTATTAGTTTTGCCAAATATCAAAATGAATCCGCCACAGGTATACATGTGTTCCCCATCCCAAACCCTCCTCCCTCCTCCCTCCCCATACCATCCCTCTGGGCCGTCCTAGTGTTATTATTAAAATAGCACGCACTTTCATGTATATGACGGTGAGCTTTTTACTGAGAAACTTAGCTTAAAACAGCAGCACTAGGGAACTGGTTATGAGACCCTGGAGTAGACAAAGAAATGAACAACACTGCTCTAGATTTACTTTTAAAAAACCCAGCTAGAAAGATTCCTCTCTGAGGGAAGGATGAAATAAATGCTTAAGTGAAAAAAGTAAAACATATTCATTGTAAAACGAACAAACAAACATAAAGCAAATCAAACACTACAAAGATGTGGAAAGCAGAAACCCCTGTACACTCTTACTCAGTTTGGCATATACCATTTAAGACTTTTTTTTTCCATTAATACATTATGCATTTTCAAACCTTGCGTGGTGGCTGTTTTAACAAAAATGGGATCATACCACACCCAATGTTCTTGACTTGTATTTTCTTAAAATTTCTTTCAACACTTGGCAGATATTTTAGTATGTTAAGAAGCTACAAAAAATGGTTTGATTTTTCCAGTACCAGCACTTGAATCAAATAACTTGAAAACATGGAGAAAATTTAAAAATCAGTTTTAATTAGATTTCCTTCTTCCCATATACACACAGACCATTTTTATCTGTTTTATCAAAGCTCTTGTACTTAATCTTCCAGTATTAAGTTAAATGAGAAAACCTAACTTAAAAAGAAATGAAAAAATTTTATAGTTGTTTACCTAGGCAGATACATCTGCAATCTATTCAACTATTTTCACTGAAGAATTCTCTTTAATATCTGAATACACAAAAGTGTTCTTAGGAGACTAAACAGCTTTGGCTTTTCCTTCACATTTTGGGCTCTAGAAGGTTTGGGGCTTTCCAGCTCCTGAGGCATAAGCTGTGCTCCCTCCAGCACCGTGTTCCCTTCCTTCTGTCTGGTACAGAACCTAGAGGGAAATTTTATTTAAAAATTATTTATTTATTTATTGGTCATGCTAGGTCCTAGTTGCAGCACATGGGCTCTTCAGTTGCAGAATGTGGGATCCAGTTCCCTGACTCGGGACCAAATCTAGGACCCCTGCATTGGGCAACCACTGCACACCCAGGGAAGATGAAAGATATTTTAAATGAAGGGTAATTCTACTTTAAACTCCTATCTCTAGCCAAATTAACTTTTGACTAAGTTTAAAACATTGTTCAGTTCACTTCAGTCACTCAGTCGTGTCCGACTCTTTGTGACCCCATGAATTGCAGCACGCCAGGCCTCCCTGTTCATCACCATCTCCCGGAGTTCACTCAGACTCATGTCCATCGAGTCGGTGATGCCATCCAGCCATCTCATCCTCTGTCCTCCCCTTCTCCTCCTGCCCCCAATCCCTCCCAGCATCAGAGTCTTTTCCAATGAGACAACTCTTCGCATGAGGTGGCCAAAGTACAGGAGTTTCAGCTTTAGCATCATTCCTTCCAAAGAACACCCAGGACTGATCTCCTTTAGGTTGGATTGGTTGGATTTCCTTGCAGTCCAAGGGACTCTCAAGAGTCTTCTCCAACACCACAGTTCAAAAGCATCAATTCTTCAGTGCTCAGCCTTCTTCACAGTCCAACTCTCGCATCCATACATGACCACAGGAAAAACCATAGCCTTGACTAGATGGACCTTTGTTGGCAAAGTAATGTCTCTGCTTTTCAGTATGCTATCTAGGTTGGTCATAACTTTCCTTCCAAGGAGTAAGCATCTTTTAATTTCATGGCTGCAATCACCATCTGCAGTGATTTTCGAGTCAAAAAAAAAAAAGTCTGACACTGTTTCCACTGTTTCCCCATCTATTTCCCATGAAGTGATGGGACCAGATGCCATGATCTTCATTTTCTGAATGTTGAGCTTTAAGCCAACTTTTTCACTCTCCTCTTTCACTTTCATCAAAAGGCTTTTTAGTTCCTCTTCACTTTCTGCCATAAGGGTGGTGTCTTCTGCATATTTGAGGTTATTGCTATTTCTCCCGGCAATCTTGATTCCAGCTTGTGCTTCGTCCAGCCCAGCGTTTCTCATGATGTACTCTGCATAGAAGTTAAATAAGCAGGGTGACAATATACAGCCTTGATGTACTCCTTTTCCTATTTGGAATCAGTCTGTTGTTCCATGTCCAGTTCTAACTGTTGCTTCCTGACCTGCATACAAATTTCTCAAGAGGCAGATCAGGTGGTCTGGTATTCCCATCTCTTTCAGAATTTTCCACAGTTTATTGTGATCCACACAGTCAAAGGCTTTGGCTTAGTCAATAAAGCAGAAATAGATGTTTTTCTGGAACTCTCTTGCTTTTTCAACGATCTGGTGGATGTTGGCAATTTGATCTCTGGTTCCTCTGCCTTTTCTAAAACCAGCTTGAACATCAGGAAGTTCCCAGTTCACGTACTACTGAAGCCTGGCTTGTGGAATTTTGAGCATTCCTTTACTAGCGTGTGAGATGAGTGCAATTGTGCAGTAGTTTGAGCATTCTTTGGCATTGCCTTTCTTTGGGATTGGAATAAAAACTGACCTTTTCTAGTGCTGTGGCCACTGCTGAGTTTTCCAAATTTGCTGGCATATTGAATGCAGCACTTTCACAGCATCATCTTTCAGGATTTGGAATAGCTCCACTGGAATTCCATCACCTCCACTAGCTTTGTTCATAGTGATGCTTTCTAAGGCCCACTTGACTTCACATTCCAGGATGTCTGGCTCTAGGTCAGTGATCACACCATCGTGATTATCTTGGTCGTGAAGATCTTTTTTGTACAGTTCTTCTGTGTATTCTTGCCATCTCTTCTTAATATCTTCTGCTTCTGTTAGGTCCATACCATTTCTGTCCTTTATCAATCGAGCCCATCTTTGCATGAAATGTTCCCTTGGTATCTCTAATTTTCTTGAAGAGATCACTAGTCTTTCCCATTCTGTTGTTTTCCTCTATTTGTTTGCATTGATTGCTGAGGAAGGCTTTCTTCTCTCTCCTTGCTATTCTTTGGAACTCTGCAGTCAGATGCTTATATCTTTCCTTTTCTCCTTTGCTTTTCGCTTCTCTTTTTTTCACCCCTATTTTAAGGCCTCCCCAGACAGCCATTTTGCTTTTTTGCATTTCTTTTCCATGGGGATGGTCTTGATCCCTGTCTCCTGTACAATGTCACGAACCTCATGCCATAGCTCATCAGGCACTCTATCTATCAGATCTAGTCCCTTAAATCTATTTCTCACTTCCACTGTATAATCATAGGGGATTTGATTTAGGTCATACCTGAATGGTCTAGTGGTTTTCCCTACTTTCTTCAATTTAAGTCTGAATTTGGCAATAAGGAGTTCATGATCTGAGCCACAGTCAACTCCTGGTCTTGTTTTTGCTGACTGTATAGAGCTTCTCCATCTTTGGCTGCAAAGAATATAATCAATCTGATTTCAGTGTTGACCATCTGGTGATGTCCATGCGTAGAGTCTTCTCTTGTGTTGTTGTAAGAGGGTGTTTGCTATGACCAGTGTGTTCTCTTGGCAAAACTCTCTCAGCCTTTGCCCTGCTTCATTCTATATTCCAAGGCCAAATTTGCTACATGACAATATATATTTTTTAAATGCTCTTTTTTAAAAAATTGAGATATCACCAGCATACAACAGTATATTACATATTATATCTTAAAATATTGAGAACTAAGTAAAGAAGAACAGCAATAAAAAACCCAAGTCATCTGCTAGGGCTCTATCCAACCAGAAATGCCAACTTCCTCCAGGATGTGACAAGCAAACTGAATGGAGCTCTGTCATGCAACCATGTAATCCTGTGTTCTATCTTCAAAATTTCTTACCTTTTAATAGAAGATCTATGAGTCTGTAGCTTCTGATTGTTATAAAGTTTCAAGATAACAGCAGGATATGTGAAGAGCAATCAGTGAAATTGAGTTTTGCTCTGTAAAAATAAGCCCTGGGAAAACCCTGCTGGCCACTGTTAACTGATAATAGTAATATCAGTAATAAAATATAATAGTAAAAAATCATAACAATAATAATCCATCCTTGCTCTTGTGGGCATTGTGTTAAGTCAAGTAAGTCAGACAAAGACAAATACTCTATGTCCCCACTCATATGTGGAACCTAAAAAAGCTTAACTTGGGATTTCCCTAGCAGTCCAGGGGTTACAACCCCTCACTTCCAAGGCAGGGGGTGAGGGTTCAATCCCTGGTTGGGGAGTTAGGATTCCACATGCCTTTTGGCATGGCCAAAAAATTTGAAATAAAAAATAAATAAAAACAGAAAAGTCTAACTCCTCGAAACAGACTAGTAAAGAGTAGTGGACGCCAAGGGCTGGAGGGTGGGGAAATGCGGATATGTTGGTCAAAGGGTACAAACTTCCAGTTATAAGATGAGTAAGTTCTGAGGATATACAGCATCCTATTAGATCAGATCAGTCACTCAGTCGTGTCCGACTCTTTTCGACCCCATGAATCGCAGCACGCCAGGCCTCCCTGTCCATCACCAACTCCTGGAGTTCACTGACTCACGCCCATTGAGTCAGTGATGCCATCCAGCCATCTCATCCTCCGTCATCCCCTTCTCCTGCCCCCAATCCCTCCCAGCATCAGGGTCTTTTCCAATGAATCAACTCTTCGCATGAGGTGGCCAAAGTACTGGAGTTTCAGCTTTAGCATCATTCCTTCCAAAGAAATCCCAGGGCTGATCTCCTTCAGAACGGACTGGTGGGATCTCCTTGCAGTCCAAGGGACTCTCAAGAGTCTTCTCCAACACCACAGTTCAAAAGCATCAATTCTTTGGCGCTCAGCCTTCTTCACAGTCCAACTCTCATATCCATACATGACCACAGGAAAAACCTTAGCCTTGACTAGACGAACCTTTGTTGGCAAAGTAATGTCTCTGCTGTTCAGTATGCTATCTAGGTTGGTCATAACTTTCCTTCCAAGGAGTAAGCGTCTTTTAATTTCATGGCTGCAGTCACCATCTGTAGTGATTTTGGAGCCCAGAAAAATAAAGTCTGACACTGTTTCACTGTTTCCCCATCCATTTCCCATGAAGTGGTGGGACCGGATGCCATGATCTTCATTTTCTGAATGTTGAGCTTTAAGCCAACTTTTTCACTCTCCACTTTCACTTTCATCAAGAGGCTTTTTAGTTCCTCTTCACTTTCTGCCATAAGGGTGGTGTCATCTGCATATCTGAGGTTATTGCTATTTCTCCCGGCAATCTTGATTCCAGCTTGTGTTTCTTCCAGCCCAGCGTTTCTCATGATGTACTCTGCATTTAAGTTAAATAAGCAGGGTGACAATATACAGCCTTGACGAACTGCTTTTCCTATTTGGAACCAGTCTGTTGTTCCATGTCCAGTTCTAACTGTTGCTTCCTGACCTGCATACAAATTTCTCAAGAGGCAGATCAGGTGGTCTGGTATACCCATCTCTTTCAGAATTTTCCACAGTTTATTGTGATCCACACAGTCAAAGGCTTTGGCATAGTCAATAAAGCAGAAATAGATGTTTTTCTGGAACTCTCTTGCTTTTTCAACGATCTGGTGGATGTTGGCAATTTGATCTCTGGTTCCTCTGCCTTTTCTAAAACCAGCTTGAACATCAGGAAGTTCACGGTTCACATATTGCTGAAGCCTGGCTTGGAGAATTTTGAGCATTACTTTACTAGCGTGTGAGATGACTGCAATTGTGTGGTAGTTTGAGCATTCTTTGGCATTGCCTTTCTTTGGGATTGGAATGAAAACTGACCTTTTCCAGTCCTGTGGCCACTGCTGAGTTTTCCAAATTTGCTGGCATATTGAATGCAGCACTTTCACAGCATCATCTTTCAGGATTTGGAATAGCTCAACTGGAATTCCATCACCTCCACTAGCTTTGTTCGTAGTGATGCTTTCTAAGGCCCTATACAGCATAGTGACTATAATTCACAATACTTTTATACTCGAAAGTTGCTAAGAGAGTCGATCTTTTTTCTTCCCTATTCCACATAGCTGTGGGATCTCAGTTCCCTGACCAGGGATTGAACCTGGGTCTTGACAGTGAAAGTCTGAAATCTTAACCACTAGGCCACCAGGGAACTCCCAAGAGAGTTAGATCTTAAGTATCATCACCACACACACATACACAAAAGGCAATGATGTGGGGAAATGGAGGTGTTATCTGATTGTGTGGGAAAAAGTGCAGACAGAGTAATAGGAAAAAAGTAGGGAGCTTCTGGGTTGGTGAACTTGTGAAGACGCTGGGGGAGTGATGCCCTTGGAGGGGGTCTGGGAGCTGCATGCTCCTTCCTCTTACTTTGCTCAGTGCATCTCTTCCATCTGGCTGCTCCTGAGTTTGATTGCTAATTCGTGTCTGACTCTTCGTGACCCCATGGACTGTTGCCCGCCAGGCTCGTCTGTCCATGGAATTTTCCAGGCAAGAATATTGGAGTGGATTGCCATTTCCTGCTCCAGGGGATCTTCCCGACCCAGGGACTGAACCCAGATCTCCTGCATTGCTGGTGGATTCTTTACCGACTGAGCCACCAGGGAAACCCATTATAAAGGGTTATATCCTAAACTGAGTTATATCCTTTTTTAAATGGACTGGTGATCTAGTTTTTAAAAAATTACTAGTAGAGCTCCTTCTAGGTACCCTCCACTCTAAGGTCTTTACAGGCTTTTTCACTCAGTCTTGACAACTAGGAGAAGTTGATAATAATTATCCCCATTTTTCAAATGAGGAAACAAGTTTAGGGAGGCCAACTTGCTAGGGCAGGGCTCTTCTGAACTGATTCCTCTGGAAAATCTCCCGTCAATGTGCCAAGCTCCCAAGTTGTTTAAGCTCCTACAAGACAGTAACTGAATTCACCCCAGGACGCCTTTGAATTTTCCACAATTAAAGCTAATGAGTAACCTCAAGTAAAATGAAGGCATGAAACAGAAGGTCAGGATCAGAGCTTTTTTTTTTTTTTCCCTTGGCATGTGGGATCTTAGTTCCCTGACCAGGGATTGAACCTGGGCTCCCTGCAGTGGAAGTGCGAAGCCTTAATCACTGGACTGCCAGGGAAGTTTGGAGCTATATCCTTGCTTCCTGTGAGAGGAAGGGAGCAGATTCAGGGAGAAGAGGGGTGGCTTTGGAATTGAACTCACCTTGGCTTGACTCTCAGCTCCAGCTTCTACCGGTGAGGTCATGTGGGGCAGGTCACTTCACCTCTCTGTGCCTTAGTTTCTTCACAAGTAAAAAAGGACTATGAAACCCACTTCACAGATTGCTGTGAAGGCTGTATGCCCAGTGCTGAACAAATGGTGGGTATTCAAAGTTCTCCATCTCATTTCCTCTCCCTTTCTTCTCATCCATCACAAAACTCTGCCTCAGCCAGAACTGTTCCTTAGGATACAGATGAACGTATTTGTTGAGCCTGGTTCCAACAAAACCAACATAGAAGGGACTTTTGCCTTGCGTGGGAGGTTGGGATACATGACTTCAGAAGTCTGTTCCAACTCCAGTTTTCTGAAATGCAACCAAGTGCTTTTTAAAAACCCAACAAAAGAACTCCTCTGTGGACCTGTCACCTGGAAAATATCACCCTTCTCTGTGGTTCATCAGATGGGCAGCTTCTCTTAAGTTATCTGGTCAGTGATTAACTACAAGGAGCCCTCTTAACCAGATTCATTAGGAACAAATCAACATCAGAAAATGTCTTGGGCAGAGGAGGATGAAGTCATGGAGTAACAAATAATACTTTGAAATCTAATTGGCAGGTCAGGAGGAAGCATCAATAACATTAAAAAAACAAAACAAAACTGAATGAATTCACTTATCTCTATTTCATAATCAGGCTAAAAACCACATGATGCCCTAATATCACACAGCCCAAAGCCACTCTACATTGAAATATCTTTTTCTTGTTACCGTTCTAAGATTTTGAGAAGTCCTGCTAAATTGTCTTTACATCCACAAATCTTGGCTGAGATGAGAACAATTGGGACAATTAACATGTCCCAGAATCTGGGATTATTACTGTATAAAAATCAGAGATGTGTATATTGAAGCATTTTGCATGCTAAACATTTTTTAATCCCCTACAGTACTCCAGAGGATTACTGGTGCCAGAGAGACTCCAGAACCACACCAACAAAGCCTCAAGATTCCTCTCTCCTCACCACATAAATACCATTATATCAGGACCAGAGCAGATGTTAGGGAGTCCCAATTACCTAATCTTAGGACAATCCTCTTCTTTGCATTAGAAAGGGGGAAAATGGAGAACTGCTTGGTAGCCCAGTGGTTAGGACTTGGCGCTTTCACGGCAGGGCTTAAATTTAATCCCTGGTCAGGGAAGTAAATCCCTGCAAGGAGCATGATGTGGCCAAAAAAAAAAAAAAAAGGCTGGGGTGGGGGTGGGTGCGGGAGGGGCAGACTGGAAAACAACAGCTGCTTGAAAAGACAATTTAAAAAATCAGGTCAATTTTCTCATTCATTCCTCATTTGTGGGATAAACTATCTGGTTGGTCAGACTTTACGTTTCTGACATAATAAGCCAGATTTAACTTATGAAAAGACAGGTCAACTGTTAAGATCTCAAAACTGGCGACAATTCTGAAGCCTCTGAAGCTAAGACAGCAGTAAAAACGTACATGTTGGCTATTTATACTGATTTAGAAACAGATAACTAGTTCCTAATGGCTCAGACGGTAAAGAATCTGCCTGCAATGTGGTAGACCTGGGTTCAATCCCTGAGTTGGGAAGATTCCCTGGAGAAGGGAATGGCAACCCACTCCAGTATTCCTGCCTGGGAATTCCCATGGGCAGAGGAGCCTGGCAGGCTACAGTCCATAGGGTCAGCATGACTGAAGCACTGAGCATATTCACTTTTTACATTTCTGTATTTCTTGAAATTTTTTTTTCTACCAAGTATTTGCTACCTATGTAATTTAAAATCAAAATAAAATATTCTGCTTCTATTTTTCCAGGCCATCTTGCCTGGCGATCTACATATTTAAAATTCTTATTCAGATTTATCATATTCTGCGCACAGAGTCGGACACGACTGAAGCGACTTAGCAGCAGCAGCAGCAGCAATGTAAGGGAAAAACTGATTCCGGACCTTTCTTGATATAAGTTTTTATTTGTTTGAAACCTTCTCATAAATCACACACCCAGTCTATGGCACAGATTGTGGTGATGGTTTCATGGATGCAGACTACGCCAAATTCAAGTTGTGTACGTTAAACATGTACAGATTTTTGTATATGAATCATGCCTCAAGTTAAAAAAAAATCATACACTCAGGTTCAGGTTTTATATAAGATTAAAAATGCATCAAGCCAAGTCTTCTGTCACTACCCTGGAATTTTCCAAACACAGACTCCTGTAACTGCAAACAAAGCCTTTGATGGCAACATAAGCTAGTGCTACAGGTTTGCACAACTTTAAAAAACTTTATCAGAAACCTTTTGTTTCCTCAATGGTTATTTCAAAACCTTAATTTCACCCTTTTTGGAGGAATTTTTCCAGACTAAAGCCTCCTGACTGCTAGTAAAAAACCGTGAATGCCCACTTTATTTTACTCAATACATTAGACCCCCCCAAAATTGGAAGCAGTAATAGGGAGAAAAATTAATAAAGCAATGTAAACTAAGGTGCTGCTTCATGTAGAAACTGACTTCTCTATGACCACTTCCTGCACCTCCCGGTTAGATCTAACAGATTACACAGCATTTTATTTCAGTCATAAGAGTCACTAATTTTTCCACAAATTCTTTTTTTTTAATTTTACTTTTAACTCTATTAGTACAATTTTGGGATGGTATCCGCCACCTCCCGGTTAGATCTAACAGATTACACAGCATTTTATTTCAGTCATAAGAGTCACTAATTTTTCCACAAATTCTTTTTTTTTAATTTTACTTTTAACTCTATTAGTACAATTTTGGGATGGTATCCGCCACCTCCCCGTTAGATCTAACAGATTACATAGCATTTTATTTCAGTCATAAGAGTCACTAATTTTTCCACAAATTCTTTTTTTTAAATTTTGCTTTTTACTCTATTAGTACAATATTGGGATGGTATCCACCATACATTAACATGAATCAGTCATAGGATACATACGCCCCTCCAGCCCGTCTCCTAAAGCACCCTCCCACCTCTCTCCCCATCGCCCGCTCCAAGTCATCAGCTTTCAGTTCCCTGGATCATACAGCAAATTCCCACTGACTGTCCACTTCACATATGGTAATGTATGTTGCAGGACTACTCTCTCAAGTCATCCCACCCTTTCCCTCCCCGACCATGACCATAAATCTACTCTTTCACAAATCCTTCTAATAGATGTCTCACAACATGATCGTTATTGGGCTTAAGAGAGAAGGTGATCGCGACCTTTTGAGAACCTGTCACCACACGACTTCATCCCATGTCACAAAAGCAGTGAGACTGATCTTTTCCCCTCAAGGGATTACCTGCCATGCGCACAAGGCTAACAAGGGTGAGCTTTTCAGGTCCCTGCTAATTCCATCATTCCTTGAGGCTCCCACTGGACCTAAGTCTCTTCAGGTGTCTGAGTGGTAGGTATAAAAACCAGTGAATTTGTGCCCCCGAAAGAAAAAAAGTGAATTTCTTTCTATTCCTGAGATAGTTACTGACCTAATGCTTCAGCCTTACCTGGTGCTCCAGTCTGCGCTGGTCTTGACCCGTAGGCAGATCGCTGCATTAGTAAGGCACACTGGAGGAACTGGATGAAGCTGGTCAGAGCTGGACGTGACTAGCTTGGCAGAAGGAGGGATGCATTTGGAAGTCTCAAGGTCCCACTCAGCACCCCAGGCCTCATTCCTGGCACACTGGTTGGGAAGCTTAGCCCAACTCTTGAGTACAGAGGAAGCCCATATGCTCAGTCACTCTGTCATGTCAGACTCTTTGTGACCCCATGGACTGTAGCCCATCAAGCTCTTCTGTCTGTGGAATTCTCCAGGCAAAAATACTGAAGCAGGGTGCCATTGTCAAGAAGATCCCCTGGATCCCCAGGGATCAAAGCCAAGTCTCCTGTGTTGGCAGGTGGATTCTTTACCACTGAGCCACCTGGGAAGCCCAAAGCAAGCCCACAACCAACACTAAATTCAACCAAACCTGCTGGACTGCTTTCCCAGAGTCAATCAATTAATTAGGTATGACCTTCAAAGTAAGAGATGTAGGGTGCTCTTTAAATACTTGTGTGTGTGTGTCTATGTGTGTGAGAATTCTACCCTCTTTTTCATCTCCTATCCTCATTCAGCAAGAACTTTTTTTTTAGTACCAAATTAAGAGAAAGTGCTATTAAGCATAGAAGATGAAACAGACACAGATTTTGCCCTCAAGGAAAGCTCACTTCTGTAGGGGAAATAAGACTCATTTTTGGCTGCACTTGTTGCTTGTGGGATCTCAGTCCCCAACCAGGGACTGAATCTGCACGCCGTGCATTGGAAGTGAGGAGTCTCAACCCCTGGACTGCCAGGGAAGCCCTTGGAAATAAGACATTCCTATAAATATATATTTGTTGAATGAGTAAAAGAATAACTGCATGAGGTAAATAGTGACACTTTCCAAAAAAGAGTTATAAACTCTTTTATTTATATTTATTTTATTTTTAAATAAACGAGGCAGGAAAAATCTCCCTCTGGATGGCTTAAAGGGGTTGTGAGAGAGAAAAGCGCTGGTATCAAATCCAGTAGGAGGCCACTACAGGCCTTGGGTATCCACCGGGGCAGAAAAAAGGAAGTAGAATACTGATGAACATGAATAGTTTGGAAGCCAGTTTCTGCTAAAATGAGGTTGAGTGTGGGCTTGGGGACAATGGGAAAGAGAAGGTTGGAGTTAAAAGTTTACAAAAGTTCTCTGAGGCTTTTATTGCTTTCCTCACCCCTCTTATTTCAGATAATTGAGGGCCTGAAGACGTATTAATATTTTTTTTTAAAAGCAACTCACTCCACCTACAGAAAAAGGGATGGGATGCTGGGTCACAAGCCAGTGTCTATGGTCACCCTTCAGCTATCAGCTTAGACAATCTCTCTCCTGAAGAAATTTCAAGGTTTGTGGAAGCTTCAGTTTATTACCAGTGTCAAGAATTTAGCAAGTGGTGCTATGCCTGATACTGAGCAGGACCCTGTGGAGCTCCTGGGCAGAAGGCCTTTCTGTGCTCCCATTTCTTTGATTATAGGCGACAAACTTCATTCAGTCTCCATGACCTCTCCTGAGTTTCAAGGGGCAGATTCAAGCAGTTGTTAATTAGGGAAGGGAGGAGATGCAAGACCAGGGAGAAACAGTCCAGAGCAGCCTTGGGGCAAACTCCTATTTTCCCATCAACAGATACAGGTGACAGACAATATCTTTGAGCCATTCTGCAGAGACTGAAACCCCCTCCAGGTGGGAGAAGTTAGTGAATAATGACAGTATGCTGCCCACAAGCAATGTAGACCCCAGACCAGTTGGACCTGAAGGTTGACCATATGGACTCCTACTTATCTCACTGCCAAGCCATGAATATTCATGAGTTGGTCACGCCCTATGTGAACAATTACTATAAAACTTATCACTGTCTTTCCCAAGATGGGACACTTGGTTTTGAGGGCATTAGCCTGCTGTGTTCCCCTCTGCCTGGCAAAGCAATAAAGCTACTCTTTTCTAGTTCACCCAAAACTATGTCTCCAAGATTTGATTCAGCACTGGTGTACAGAAAAGCTGAGCTTTCAGCATCTTGTCCCACAGAATTCTATAATCTGCTTTTAGCTAAATCCATTTCTGGGGTCTTCCCTGGAAGTCCAGTGGTTAGGACTCTGTGCTTCCACTCAGGGGGACGTGGGTTGGATCCCTGTTCAGGGAACTAAGGTCGTACATACAGCCCAAAAAAATCCATTTCTGTATTACTCAGTCAAGTGGTATGAAAAGAACCGGTTCTTCTGTGCCTCTGAATTCCTCTAATTGCTGGAGAAATTCACCCAGCCACTCCTCATTTCTGAAGACGACATGGCTTAAAAGTCACTACTGGCAAGCTGGGCCTGTGTAACCCATCTCTTTTGAAAGAGACTAGTCCTAGCTATCGGAGAAGGCAATGGCACCCCACTCCAGTACTCTTGCCTGGAAAATCCCATGGATGGAGGGGGTGGGCTGCAGTCCATGGGGTCGCTAGGAGTCGGACACGACTGAGCGACTGCATTTTCACTTTTCACTTTCATGCATTGGAGAAGGAAATGCAACCTACTCCAGTGTTCTTGCCTGGAGAATCCCAGGGACAGGTGCCTGATGGGCTGCCATCTATGGGGTCGCACAGAGTTGGACACGACTGAAGTGACTTAGCAGCAGCAGCAGCAGTCCTAGCTATTCCCACCTATCTCAAGAGGGTGAAGAACTTCTGCCTTATGGTGTTCTCATAAAGGAGGTGAAAGCAAAGTAAAAGAATCCTGCTGTGAAAAATATTTTAACTAGAGGGAGAACATAGGAAACACTATTACAGCATCAGCACTGAGGTATCACATGCAGTGTCTGGTCACCCCAAAGACAAGCGTTTACAACACTGGGCCTGGAGCTGGCCCCGCCTATGTTCACCCGTCTTACTGCGTGAATCGTGATGACGGGCTTGGAGGACCTCTGCTAAATATTCTCTTGGCTAATCTCAGGAGGAGAGAGAATACGCTGAGAAAATGATGAAGCTGCAGGAACAATGGGGTGGCTGAAGCTTCTTTCAGGAAATCAAGAAACTGGACCATGATGTCTGAGAATGGGCTGAATGCAATGGAGTAAGTGCGCATTACACTCAAAAAAGAGCGTGGATCAGTCACTACTGGGATTGCACACACTGGTCCCTGACGAAGAACGATCCCCACTTGTGTAACTTTATGGAGACGCATTACCTGAACAAGCAGGTGAAATCCATCAAAGACCCACCAACTTGTGCAAGATGAGGGCCCCTGAATCTGGCACGGCAGAGGGTGTCTTTGACAAGTACACCCTCAGAGGTGATGATGGCAGAGCTGAGTCTCAGGCCATAGCCATGGTGGTGGGGGGTAACCGAGCAGGACCCTATGGGATCTTCCCAGGACAGACCCCTCCCCCATATCTTCTGCGGTAGCTCCCCTCTGAAGTACCTAGATAACAGTACTGATGCACATTTCCCAAGTTGACTTACAGATGCTAAATCCCTCGCCAAATGGAAGAAATTGACCCCTTGACGACCATGAGCGAGTAGCCCCCAGACTTACTGGCGCCTCTGGGTTGGTAAAGCTAACCCCCATGACACCGCCCTGTTACCTCACCGTCAATCAGAGAATTGTACACAAGCTCATTACATATCCTGGGATGCCTCGCCCTTACGTTGTCTTTAAAAATGCTTTCTTGAAACCCGTGCAGGAGTGTAACAGGCAGCACTGGGTGCCCTGGATTCCTTGCTTGGGGCTCTGCACTGAACACTTTCCCTCCCCACCACCTGGTGTCAGCAGACTGGCTTCCCTGTGTGCGGGCCACTTGAGTTCTGTAACAGGGGCCGAATTCCCTGGGTCCCAAAGCAGTACATGCATGTTGGGCTTACCCTGACCTTTTCTATACATTGTATTAAAATACTGAAATTCTCTCATTCATATCATTCTTCCAAATAGTTTGGTACCTACCTCCTACCCCCAGAACGAAACAAAACCAAACCATGAGTGCTACCTGCCATCAAAGAAGAAGAACTTGCCCCGTCCATTCTTTTCTCCGTGAATGAAGTTGCCCTCGAATCTGTCCGTGGAGGAGTAGGTGACTGTGCAGAAGCCGTGCGGCAATCCATCATCGTCCAGGTGCCCTGGGGAAAGGGAAACACAAGGCAAACCTTAACATTTTCCACGCTCCCCCACCCTCAGATCGGTGCTTAGATGCTGCCAGCAAGTGCCCTGAGCAGCCTGGGGGTCCCTTCCTTGCTCAGGGAAGGGCGAATGCCAAGCTTTTTCTGCCTGCATCAGCACCATCAGTTCCACTCAGATACGCTTTCAAAAGGACGGGTCCACGATAGAGCACCTTAGACACATGTAAGAACAGGAACCCAAGCCACAATCATATTTTGCTAGGGACTGAAAGTTATTCTCAATAATAACATCTGCAGTGTGAGTTTCAATTGACTTAGTACCAAACCACATGGTAGTCCTCAGGTTTGGAATTAATGCTCCTGAAAGGTCACGCTTAACCTAAATGTGGTTGAGATGGCACACTGTCTTGGCAATATGTGATGTGGTTGTAGAACCAAGCACAATACAATTTTATACATCATTATATGGCTATGGTTTTTCCAGTGGTCATGTATGGATGTGACAGTTGGACCATAAAGAAAGCTGAGTGCTGAAGAATTGATGCTTTTGAACTGTGGTGTTGGAGAAGACTCTTGAGAGTCCCTTGGACTGCAAGGAGATCAAACCAGTCCATCCTAAAGGAGATCAGGCCTGGGTGTTCATTGGAAGGACTGATGTTGAAGCTGAAACTCTAATGCTTTGGCCACCTGATGCAAAGAGTTGATTCACTGGAAAAGACTCTGATGCTGGGAGGGATTAGGGGCAGGAGGAGAAGGGGACGACAGAGGATGAGATGGTTGGATGGCATCACCGACTCAGTGGACATGGGTTTGGGTGGACTCCGGGAATTGGTGATGGACAGGGAGGCCTGGCGTGCTGCAGTTCATGGGGTTGCAAAGAGTCAGACACGACTGAGCGACTGAACTGAACTGATACGGTCTGATGTGGAGCTCTGCTGGCCAGGCACCCTCTGAAAACCCTCCTGCTCTTTGTTACCTTCTGACAACAAGAGCTCGAGCCACCCCTCTACAACTGCCCTAACGTCTGCACCTCATTGTACAAACACACAAACTCAGAGTCCTTCTAAGCTTGAACTTAAGCTTGAACTTACTGCTTTACTTTACAAAAACCTTTCAGCTTTCAATGTTCAGTAATAACCTTGTCATATACCTTCTGCCCATTGGGTTCAGAGGGTTTGTGCTTTAAATGTAGCCAGAAGTATCCATATGATCATTTAAGCAGTGATTTTGAACATCAGTAGCCATGATTACACTGTGATCTTTAAATTGCTGGTTCTTCTCGCATCACCAACTGGTATATTTTAATATTTATGTTTCCAGTCAACATTTAGGTTTCTTATTATTATCCACATATTTCACAAAACCCAGGAGTCGCCTCCTTGGTGTCTCCCCAGTCATTTTGCTGAGCTAATTTTGCAGAGGTGGGTTGAAAATAAAGGCAGCAGTTAATCTGCTGACTTTTTCCTGGGTTAATGACCTGAGTCATGGATGAAAAGGTATAAAATAATTAAATACTGTGCAATGCAGGGACATTAAACACTTAAATATGGCTTCCAGATGGCTCACAGACATAAAAAAAAAAAGGAACACAGACCATAACACCACAATGAATGCTTTACTCTCCTAAAATAATTTCTTCTAAAGTGGTAAAACAGTATCATCCCTTAGAAGGGATAGTAAGCAAGCACTCTTATGAAGAGCAAAAAACCTGTTTATTTGTATTATTGATTACATAAACATAAAATACAAACAAACAAAGACTGTTTTATTGCTATATCGCATTCTGTATAGAATGAATTACCTAGAATATATCACAAGAAAACATGGCTACTTAAATAAATCACAGTCAATAAGGATCCTTTTCTCTTAACACAATTTTTTTTTCACCAAGGGCCAGGAAGTTAATGGTTAGGAGGGAACTAGACCACATTTGCTTCCTTGCTCTAAAACCAACTGTATGTGACATGATTCAATGACACTTGAATCATATGAAATAATTTGGACAATTATTTTCTAAATATCTACTGATGACATTTTTCTCATTGAAATAAATTAAGTCTTTTTCTTTTTTCATAAAAAACCCACTCAGTGTATAGTTAAAAGCTTTTTCTAATGAAATGTTGCTCAGATCAAATTAAATTTAGCTGTTAGCATTCCTATGAATGTAGCATCCCACTTTTGATTCAGGTATAACTATCAGGATAACCATTTTAGCCTTATATTGAAGTACTTACTAATCTGTTGAAAATGCTTTCTCCATAGAAAACAGTTCACATATTTCAGACTTTATAAAACTAATATTTGATGAAATTAGTGATTTTGCCTCATTTTTTTTTAATATATTTAAAAATTTTATTTGGCCATGCGGGGTCTTAGCTGTAGCATGTGGGATCTAGTAATAGTTCCCTGACCAAGGATCAAATCTGGGCCCCTGTATTGGGAGCACAGAGTCACCGGACCACTGGGGAAGTCCCTATTCTACTTTGGATCAAGAGAAGTATTATGATAAATATGAACCCTAAGGGGAAAAAAACCCAATGTAAATTCATTTCCACCTTTCCTCAGTTGCAATGGTCCTGTCCTATTTCTGAGCAAAACAGGTGCACCCTCAGCAGCGGCATTTAGATACTGCAGAAAATTGGAAGCATCACAGAACACAATAAAAACACTTGAGGGACAGTCCTGAATCCTACCGAGATGAGAGCGGTAATACCAACCCCGCTCCATGAAGGATGCGGCCTCTGTACCGGCCAGTGGGGAGAAGTCCCAGCACCGTCTTAGTCTCCAGGGAGAAAGGAACAGAGGGGCTGCTGAATGTTGGCCGTTTTTCTGGTGACACCACGTGTCTAGGAAGAAGGCTGGGACGGGTGACCCTTTACTGCCTGTCCACAGGTGTTCAGGTTGTATGCTGCGAGAAATCTCTGAAATCGCCTTCTATCAGATCACAGCAGGGTCCTCTGGTTGGCTTGTCTGTTCTCTTCTCATCCTTCCAAAAGCAGGATGATGTGATCAATGACCAGGATGTGATCAATGACCAGGATCAATGAAAAGGAGCTAAAAGTTAATACGGCTTATGATCACTCAAGACTTCCATCCTGAATATTTAATAGCCTGGGGTGGTGTTTCTGGCAGCAGAACTTTATATTTAAAACAACACCCACAACCAAAACAATAACAGCTAAGAGACTTTCCAAGAAAAGAAATGTCAGGAAGAGAAGAGACTGGGTTGCTATGACCTCACATCTCCTACCAACTAGTGCTGTAGGAGCTTCTGGTACAACTCTTGTTCCAAAGCCATTTGGACAATAAGATCATGTAATATTTATTTTGCCAGTAAGTGAATTTAATGGAGAGGGAGACTGAACCACAGAGAAGAAAAAAACATCTGTCTACCTACTATGCATCAGGCACTGAGTTATGTAATTTCCTATTATCTAAATTAAACCTCACAACCATCCCTCAAATTCCAGTCTTACAGCTGAGAAAGTCATCCCTATTGCCCAAGAAACACATTAACAGCTACCCTGAATGAGCTAATGGATGTTAAGAACACCTTCCCCGACTCTTTCAATCCTGGGATAAGAGCGAACTGGCAGGGTATCCTTTCCTGCCGATGGCAGGAGAAGTGACCTCTAAAGAGAGGTGATCTCAGGTCCCAGACAGAGAAATGGAAGAGGCCTTCAGAGTTAAGAGAGTTCTCACAGCACCAGCATATCCTGACGGCAAATGCCTGCCTCTTCCACGTGTTACCAACGCAAAGAGCAACACTAGTCCTGCCTGCTCGGATTGAGGTCAGCCTGTGCAATGTGCCAAGTCAGCCAACAGCCTTCCAGGCCAGTTCCCACTCCACAGAGGTTGAGGGCCAGACCCAAACAAGGAAAACCCACTAGAATGACGGTCGTGTGTTGGGAGAGCTGCCCCGGCTCTTGTGTCGTACATCTGTCTGTAGCACGGCGTTCAAATATTGACAGAAGTTAGAGAAAGGGGAAAAAAAAGAACCGTCTCACAAATCTACTTTTTCACTTTGCTCTCAAGATCATTATCTACTGAACAGACAGAAGTTCAATTTTTTTTCCCCTCGGGTTCCCTCAGAGTTTTTTTCATGAACCTGATGAGAGCGAGGGCTGTATTTTGTGCAGTGATGGTTCCTCTCAGCACAGGAAATTCCCTCTGGATCAGACACTCTGCTGCGTACAGCCTCAGGCTTACTCACAGGAGATCTGAGTGTGTGTGTGTGTGTGTGTCTGAGAGAGTGTGTGTGTGTTCCTCTCAGAACCAGAGACCCTTACATGCATTGTTGGTTTTGTAGAACAGAATTATTTTTAAAAAGGTAATAATCATAAAAAAGGCAAACTTATTCTGTTTAGTGCAAGAATGTGCCTTCATGATGAAGCACTGATGCTTGTGGTTAAAAACACAATTTGATTTTTGAAAGTCATCCTTTGCAAGAGCTCAGTTATTAGTTGTGAGGGTCATAGTTTTAACGTGAGGCCCACATACAAAGCGTGTTACCAGACACCTCGCCTGTATTCTTCCTAAGTTCAGAGCATCAGCAGTCTTATTAGAGACAGGTAGGATAAGTGATTAGGAGGACAGTTAAAAATACTCTTACTATTTGAGAGAGAGCAGCATGGAAGCATGGGGCTTCCCATGGTGGCTCAGACGGTAAAGAATCCACCAGTAATGTGGAAGACCTGGGTTCAATCCCTGGATTGGGAAGATCCCCTGAAAGAGGGCATGGCAACCCACTGCAATATTCTTGCCTGGAGAATTCCATGGACAGAGGAGCCTGGCGGGCTACAAGTCCATGACACGACCGAGTGACTAAGCACACACACAGCATGGAAGCATATACATTAACATATGTAAGATAGACAGCAAATAGAAATTCGCTGTATGACTCGGGGAATTCAAACCTGGGCTCTGTCAGGACTTAGACGGGTGCGAAAGGGTGAGAGGTGGGAGGGAGGTTTAAGATGGAAGGGATATGTGTACACCTATGGCTAATTCATTTTGATGTATGGCATAAATCAAACCAATATTGTAAGGCAATGATCAATCAATTAAAAATAAATAAATATATTTTAAGGGGAAAAAAAAATCCTCTTACTATTTGAGGGGACTGGGGCAGTGAAACACAGAGATTCTTATTTTCATTCTGGCTTCTTTGTTCTAGTGATGCTGCTCTTTCCCCTTTTTTTCTTCCTCCATGTGGCCTTTATGTTTCCAGGCCTGTCTGATTTTTCCTGCCCTCATAACTGCTACTTCAAAGAGCCTTCTAGATGATCGCTTCACCTGCTCCCCACTGCCTGTTCATTCTCCCAGAGCAGAGCCCCCATCCTTCCACTCTGAACTCTAAAGAGCCTCTAGGACACTTCACGGTCTGGGCCTGTGACAAGACTCCGTTCCCTGTGTTACCCTCCACTTTTCTCCTCCTCGACCCTCTGTTATAGTAGAAGCCAGCAGTTCGTCTCTGAATGTGCCTGCAATAATTCCACTCTCCCCCTCTTTTTCCTTTTCCTTTTTTATGTTTTGATGTACCTGGGTTAACCTTTGATTAGCTGAAATTCCTTGATGATACTAATGAATCATATGTAAGAATGTCCCCTTCTTTGCAGGATGATATTAGTCTTATTGAATTTTGCCAACCTAATTAGAGAAAACCTTTATCTCAGCATTTGCATTTGTATTTATTTAGTGAAGTTGTTTCTTTTCAAATGCTTATTGGTCATTTGTTTTCTTTTTTCCTGTGAATTGTTGTTTCATTCCACACCTCTCTTTTCTCGCAAAGTGCCTCTCTCAACTGGACTCAATTCCACGCCAACTCTTCCAGGAATTCCTTCCCCAACTACTTCCACAGGCTGTATGCAATTTCCACTTCCTCTCAACCACCATCACTCATCTGATTAGATATGATATATTTATTTCAAATTACATTAGGGAAAACCTTGTATTCATCTTTGTGTCTACTGATAGGCAAAGAAATAGATGTAATAAAAACTTCTATTCCCAAAGTTAAACATCACCCTTCCCCGAACCAATGAGCCTCAAAGAAAAAAAACCACAGCAAGGGGACTTCCTTGGCCATCCAGTGGTTGAGACTCTGTGCTTCCAATGCCAAGGGCATGGATTATCCCTTGTAGGAACTAAGATTCCCATATGCTGTGCAGGGCAGCCAAGAAAACCTTTAAAATAATAATAATATAAAAGAATAAAAACCACAGCAGGAGCTCAGGTGATGTTTGCAGGCCCGCTGAGCCCCAGGGCTGCCCTCCCAAGGAAGCCCAGCCAACATCATAAACAGAAACTCCCTCCCCTCCACCCACCTGCCCTCAGGGATTCCTCCACCAGAGCTTAGAACACCAACCAAGCTGCAGTTCCACCCTAACAGAGAGGTAACCAAAAGATACATGATGTGACAATCAACACTCAGACTTAAGTCCTGAAGAGACCAGTTTCTTCCCCAGAGTAAATTTCTAAGGAGGAAGAAAAAGGATGTCGGTAGCAGAGGCTATAAGTTAAATTCTCTTTCCCCAAATATATTTTTTTCTGAGAGTCACTGAACTCTTTCAGAACCAGCCTCTAAAGAGTGACACTGATAAAGAATGACACCGACACAACATTTAACGGTTGCTTTCAAACTCAGCTACCAACTGTTTCCTATATGTGACTGGCTCATTAAGAAATAAAAAATAAGAAGGGTGTAGGGAGACTACTAGAGAAGCGAATGGCAATCCACTCCAGTGTTCTTGCCTGGAGAACTCCACGGACAGAGGAGCCTGGCAGGCTACAGTTGGGGGGTTGCCAAGAGTCAGACATGATTGAGCAATTCACACACACACACAGGGAGACGATGTCGTATGGTGGAGCTGGGTTCTGGGGTCCAAGCCTGTCCCCTGCATGGCTGAGGGTCCTTGGGTCAGTTCTTAACTTCTCTAAGCCTCGGCTTCCTCCTCTGTAAAATTAGGATAATAGGAGTACTCACATCATGAGTGTGTGTGTGAAATACTTAGCACAGAGCCTGCACATAGTAAGAACTAAATAATTACAGCAATAATGATAGCTAAGACAATGAAACTGCAGAGAACACACGCTCTGTATATGGACAGAAGTAGGTTAGCCGGTACTTCCACACCAAGATGCTCAGACTAGCCTTTTACCAGTCCCCCATGCGTGTGTTAGATCTTGACACTATTACAGACAGCACTTTAAGAGGCCAAGAATGGCTGGGAAAAAGCCTGCTTTTACACATGCGTGCTCTAGACACTGTGTGAGTCTACGCCTTGTGTGCCTCTAAGGACTTAAAGGCTCTGCGTTACTTTGTTTACTGTTGGTATTACTGAGTAACCATGTGTCCTGGATTCCTCCAGACATTCAAGGTTTAAGCCAGTTGTGCCAGCATAAGAATTAAATAGTGACCCTTCTCAAGTACATTCTGACTTTGGGTAATAATGTATATGAACATACCCTCACACTCTATATAACAGAAACTTCCTTGCTTATATAAAGAAGTTTCTCTGCTTCCACCCATTAAGCAATCTCAAAAGCATCGATGTATTTCTAAAGCTGCTTGTTCACATTCTGCAAGGAGCCTGGGACTGTGGACAACTGAGCCTTAGGTTTCCAAACAGCTTCAAAGGGTAAGGTAGTTTAACCTTGGGAGCACTGCCTGGGATCAAGGGTTTGCATTATTTTTACAAGTCTAAGTAAATTTTGAAGAATGAGAGCAAGTCCTAACAATCTGAGAGTAGCATTTTTCAACTATCTTTCATAACATGAAGGCACACGTAGTCAATAATTTAAGTTTAAAGAAGATTACCAATCACCGTCTTTGGGCCCCAGGAAGTCCCAGCATTGGCTTTACTTAGAGAGAAATAGTTCAGGGCATTGTGAATTTAAAACAAAACCAACACTCCTTGAAGCACGATAAAGAAATAAGTTTCAACAGTTACATGAAGACAGATTTTAGAGAATTAAAAAATATTATTCAACTTAATCTCTCCCTAAGACCTTGGGAGCATCGCAAACGGAGTCAATTATGTTGATATAAAAATTGATTTTTTTTCCTCCCAAAGTAGCAGTAACTGCATTCTCATGCATCTGTAAGCCTTGTCACTTTGTCTTTCTTTACCATTTCTAAGAACTTGTTAATACAAATTAGATAGAAAGCAGATTCAACCAAAAGCTAAAAAATGTTTACTTAGCTGTTTGGTTAAAATATTCTGGAATAATACCACGAAGCACTGCAAAACATCACGACGTACCGTCCAGGGTAGAATCATAGAAATAAATAACGCTAACGTGTATTTTCCAGTATTCACTGTTACAAAATCATAACGTCTCATGATACAAACAACTAGATTGTATAACGTCCCCACCTCGTTTTTTTAGAACTAGCCAAAAAAAAAAAAAAGAGGTGGAGAAACTCAGCAAAACAAAGTGGCGAGAAAAGTCGGGGGAGGGGCGCTGGAAGCGAAGGGGCGGAGAAACACGACACAGAGGCGGTGATATCACCCACAGCCAACTGCATGGAATTCAGAAAGTTAAGTGTCACCCAGCAATTTGGGTCCGGGCTTGCCGGGCGCCTGCACAGCGTGGCGGCGGCGGCACCCGCCGGGGAAGCAGGAAGGGGGAGGGGCGGTTTGGCCAATGCGCTCCGGGGCAGCGGAGGCCAGGTCGGCGTGCGTTCAAGCCCCGGGTTGGGAGCCTTATCCCCGGCCCTGCAATGATTTCATCTTTTCGGAGGAGCGACCGCGCGAGCCGCGGCTGCCACGTGCCTGGTCCAGCCCTGTGCGCTGCGCCGGGGGACCGACCCGGACGCGACCGCGGTCACCGCGGGTCGCAGCGGCAAGCCGAACGAAAGGGCTGGCGCCGGGAGAGGAGCTCGGGATTGCTCCGCCGAGATCGCCAGTGGCGGCGGGGGAGGGGGGGCGGGGGGGTGGTCTATCCTCCTGCGCACCTCCATCTCCCATCCCCGAAAAGGGGAAGGCCGGAGTGCGGGGCAGGTTTTGCAACTCCGAAGGCGGATGCAGGCGGTGGCCGGGCAGGATGGAGCAGCCGTGCCCCTCTCCTGACCCCCCGGGGACCCCGACCCAGCTGAGCCCCGTTCCCGGCCTGCGCCCTGCCGCGCACTGCGCGCTCCCAGTGGCGTGGCCGTGGCCGTCCGGCCCCTGCGCGAACCCGGCCACCCGCCTAGGGGACAGTGGCGGCCGCTGGGGGCCCGGAGCCGCGCCGGTCGCAGCCCGCCACTCCTTCCGCGTCCCGTGCCCCCTCCGGCGCCTCCTCCCAGGGCCCCACAGAGATGCTTGTACCTTCCACCGCCTCCTCCACCATCTCATCGTCGCTATCCATGGCGGCTGGAGACCCTGCCCAGCTCGGGGCCGCGCGGCTGCCTCGCGTCCCTCCGGGTGCTCGCGGCGGCTGAGCGAGCGCTGGGGCTGAACCCTGCGAGTTTGGAGGAGGAGGAAGAGGAGGAGCAGTCGGGGCTGGCTCACACTGCCTCCCCCTACAGCCCTTTCAATTCCTTGGCCTTAAGCTGCTCCGTCGGCAGCCGTCCCTCCTCCCTTCGCCCACTTGCCCCCTTGCCTCCCAGGCTCCGGGGTGCTGCCGTGGCCGCCGCCGCCGCCGCTGCAACTTTCTCCTGTAATACCCCCTCTTTGTTATCGAGCAGCTGATCCGCTGACATCACCCAGCGCCGGTGCGCTCCCTCCCTCGCTGATTGACAGTTCCCTGTCCCTTCCCAGAAGTAAGGCTCCTTAAAACGAAAGGCGCTCCCGGTCCGCGCTGGCTCTGCGCCCCACCCTGCCAGTCCCCCGGCCCATCACGGGTTTAGCTTTTGCTTCTGCGAGGCTGGGTGCGCTCCGAGAGCGCTCCTCGCGGCACTTGGGACCTCCGGGTAGTCACCCTTGGGGGTGGGGAGGGCTCAGAACGCTCGACCTCCAACTATGCCAGGGACCCCTTGGAAGTCCGCGTTCAGTGTTCGCCAGCCGCAGCAGCCCTCCCCTCCCCGCCCCGGCTCCTCCGGACAGCCTCCAAAGAGCCGGGCAAGCTAAGGCAGCGTTCCTGATACTCCAGCGCCTCAACTTCCTCTCGCCCTCGCCCCCACTTCATCCCGTTTGCCACCCGGAGCTGCACGAGTGCGGCACGCACGGGAGCGCAGGTGTCCCCGCGTTGCCGCATCACATCCGCGAGCAGGTTTCCCAGGCGCCAGGGGGTGACATCCAGCCCGGATGCCGCCGGACTGCGGCTCCCACCCTAGCGCGCTGCGTCCCCACCCTCCTCGGGACCATCAGGCGTCTCGTCTCGAGTGATTCAGAGCTTCAGCAAATCCAAATGGCAGCGGGCTCTTTATCAGGCAGGAAATAAGCCGCGCGGAAGGCCCGGCAGGTCCCTCCTCGCGGTGGTGGTAACGGAAAAGGAGCCAACGACTGGAGCTCCCGAGGAAGGACCCTCCGTCTGGCGCGCCTCCTCCTGTCGCCTCCCGCCCAGTACGTGTGATGTCCCCAGCCGTCTCCTGGTTTCTCCAAGTGCCAGCCCTTCACAAATTCCTGCTCTTGAAGTGTAGAACATCACGGGGCCCCCGCTTCCCGGCCCCGCCACTTAGTGTCATTACGGCGTTGCCTCTTACAGGTGGCGGTAAAGGGCGGCTGCAAATAGCTGGTTAAATGGATGCAAATGTACACAATGTACCGTGGAATTACCGGGTGCCGCTTTGGGCATCTGCCAAGAACAGCTACTGCACGGAGCGAGCGGGTGAGGGCGGGGAGAGGAGAGGAGGGAGCAGAGAAAGTTGTTCTATTCTGTTTTCTGAACCACGAATGAGACTTTGCGGATTTCGGAGTACTTCAAGTACCCGGGAGACCACGCCTTGTTTTGGGGCTTTGTGCTTAAATGCCAGGTATTTTTTTTTTTTAATCGAGTACTGTGTTTCTTCTTAAACTCAGTTTTTATTCTGTGAAAAAGAGCACAATGTTAGGGACATGTGTCTCAGCACTGCCAGAAATTTCAGTCCGTTTTGACTGAGAAAGAGCGGGAAGGCCCCTGAGCCAGGGGTTAAGAAGGTTGTGTCCTGGTGATGCTCACCTGCAGAAGGGCCTGGGCAGGCCACCTTTTCACAGCTTGAATTCCTCCCCTAGGAGATAAGAGGCTTAGGCTACACTGGTATCAGTTCTGCCAGCTCAGGCTAGACTGCTCAGAGGTCCTCCAGCCTAGTCTATACTTTTCCAAAGTCTTCTGGCTTAAATATAACCTCCTTAAAGTCCTCCAGGGCAGACACCTGGGCTCCAAAGCTACAAAAAGAACCAGTTCCTGCAGTGGAAGATGAAAGAGCCACTTTGGATTACACCATTTTCAGACATGAACTGCAGAAATAGAATTTTATTTCAGATATTAAAAAAATAAAACCATCAGATACTGAGCTTGGTCAAGCACTAAGTTTTAAGTTGTATGATATTTTTTTCTTATTTCCCCTTTTAAAACATATCATCTCCTCTCTTACATATTAAACACTGATGCACAAAAACACACAGATACTCATCTTCTTCAGTTTCCAGTTTATTTTACAGGGCAAAAAAAAAAAAAAGATGCTGAAAGCTAAACGAAACACAAATAATTTATTTCTTTACTCAAAGGGGGTTGAAACAGGGGCATAGTAGGTTAAATCTTCCCTCAAAACACACATGGGGAGTCAACTGAGACCCAAGTTCGAAGTGGGTGGGGGTGTGTGTGAGGGGAGGGAAAGGAATCATGTCACAAGTGTCCACAACTTGAGGCTTATAAGGAGGATGTCTAACTGCCCCTTGGTGCTGGGAGGTTTTCCCAGCTCCCATAACTTCAGCAGACCTCCTCTGGATGTAACAGGGGTGGGGGTGCGGGGGGAAGCAACCAGGGTCTTCCTGCTAGAACCTTCCTCAGGTTTGCACAGGAGGCAGGCAGCACCCAGGGCGCAGTCCCAGGCCCTCCCTGCCCCACTCCTGCCTGCTGGCTCTGGGCCCAAAGTTTAGGCAAAATGTTTTGATGACTCCCTTAAGAGCCATTTGCATTTTTAACACCTCATTCCATGTGTTTTCAATCCCCTTCTCTAGACTGACTGATTCTTCTTTCTAGCCTCAGAACCCAGCACAGTGCCCAGTACAGAAGGGAGGTTAAGCCTTGTTCGTGATGGTTGTGCAGAGAGGAATAGTCTATTTTATATAAACAGCGCTGAGCCTTTCTCACATACCAGATCCTTCCTGTGTTTGGCAAAATGCTGTGTTTTTAGTTCGAGTTTGAAGAGCATTTTTGAGTTGTTCTGCTTTCCCACATCTACTAGCCCCAGATCTGCTCCCATCGCATTCTTTCCCACAGTTTTCTTCATTGAGAGCTCATTTCATAAACCCTCTTTCCACTTGGCTTCCCGCCAGCCTCCTCTGCCATACTCTGTCCCCACCAATGTGGTCATGGGCTAGAAAATCAATCATTGAGCTCTTAATCACAGTGCTGGGCGGCAGCGGCAGCAGCCAGGCTCAGTGCCTCACTCAGCAGATCCCAACGGGCCGGAATAAGCCCGACCCGGGAGGAATGGCTGGCTGGGAACGACCATCAGCCAGGCCTGGGGGTTGGGGTGGGGACTTGCCCCCATGCTCACACCAAGGAGTGACTTTTCTACGCTATTCCGCCTTGTTCCTAGGCATCCAAGGATAAATCCCTCTCTTCCCACTCAGCTTGAGAAACAGAAGTCCCTCTTCCACTGCAGCAAACAGTCAAAATACTAAGTTATTTTATTCATTTTCCCACCCATGCCTTTTCCCAGAGAAGGCTGGTGCTTTCTTACAAGACTGATATAACTTTTGCAATAAATATATTTTCACAGGCATCATGTATTTTATGCATCTTCCTACACTGAGGGGGAAATTTTCTGTCAATTTACCACTGTGTGTGCTGGCTAATAGTGAAAAGCCTAGTGGATGTGGGACTTGAGCGGAGTTCATTAGCCTGGCTGTCTCTGAACCCTCCTCTTGTCCCGCTGATCTGGGCTGGAGGGGCCCAGGCCGTCTTCAGGGTCTCCAAGCTCCTAGGAGGCGGAGCCTCCCCAGGTGTCCTGGTGGATCTATGACTGGTATGCATGCTCTGCTTTGATCTTTTGCTTACACTGCTGGCAGGGAGACAAGAGCAGAATGAGTGAAGGAACTCTTAGGTAATCATCAAGTCTGGTCTTGGCACTGCTCACCCCTTAATAAGATTTTTTTTCCGCACCAAATCTGCCACTGTTCTTGAGTTTTCATCCCATATGTTTTGGTTCCTCCAAGGGTTAGCCATGCAGCTGCTCAGTTAAACTCTCTGGACCTTGGTTTTCCCATCTGTAAACGAGGAGGTTGGTCGTCCATCGAAATCCTAAACTTAAACCTTCTCTGTCCACCTTTCCTGGGGAAAAGTTAAATAGAGCATGAAGAGCTCCAGGGACACACACAGAAGAAGAAAAGGGAAGAATTAGGGGGTGGGGGCTAAACTTGGCAAATGGAATATTCAAGGTCCCCGGACTTCTATACTGAATGGTACAGAGGGTGATGGACTTGATCTGACTCTGAAAAGAGAAGCAGGGGCCTTTGCGGAGGGCTAAGGTTCTTGGCTTCTGAATCACTGAGTTGCTAATCAAGTGGCTATCTGTGTTAGTGACAACTGCAGAAGCTGGAGGGAGGGGCAGAGAGCAGCGCTGGGGGAAGGGTGTGGGGGAGGAGATGTGGATGAAAGGGAAGCATTTACAGCGTGTGGAGCTCAGCGAAGAGCAACTGGGAACATCAAGGGCACCAAAATAAAGGTCTGGGAGCAAAGGAAGAGATGGAGAAAATTCATTCTGCTGGAAATAGACATGACTGCAGTCGTGAGGAGGACTCACAGATTCAGGGTGACCTGATTTGATCACTGCAACAGGAAGTGCAGGGGAGAGAAGGTAGGATAACCTGACCCGAGGAAGTGAATTAAATAATGGAGAAGACATCATTGTTGCCATGGCATTTAAATATCTCACACCACATTATGCTTCTTCTTCTCTCTTTGGCTTGATTCTTGTTCTTGCAACATGTTAATGTCATTGCAGTAGATACAGTAAACTAAATTTAGACCTTTTGGAGCATGGAGGAAGGGAAGATGAAGCCCAGGTCTCCCTGTCTGGGTCCACTCTGAACACATGTTCTTCCTATGCCGTGTGCCTGGTTCTTTTGGCCTTTGCATTATGGGTTATGAAAACCCTTGTCAGTCTTGGGTTCTGTGAAGCTGCTGAATGACATAATTTAAAAAAAAAATTGGAAACGATTTCAAAGAGGTGACTGCTTTAGAAAATAGAAAAATCAATAAGGTGCAGGAATTTGAAAAATAACGACCATCAAAACCAAATGTGTTTTCTTAAGTATCATGTTATTGTGTTGCTTTTTAAAAAATATTTTAGTGGGCTGCAGTTAAGGTTATTGGGTCCTGTAATCAGTCATGTACAAATGCTAACATTGCAGGGGGTGGGTACCTTGTGTATCTTTTGACATTACTGTCCACAGAGTGAATGGAACGGCATTTCCAGTTGTCTTATTTACCACAAATGTAACAACATTCATCAAGGCCCAGATTCTGAAATTCCTCAAATAAGACCCCCAGAGACTGATGTACAGACCTGAATTATGATCAACGGACCAGAATACTCATGCTGCCATGGCAAGCACAGTTTCTATAAATAAAGGTACTTGAGAACACAAATTTTATCCAGATGTTTGCTTAAACTGGATTTAGAATAAATGAAATTAGTTGTATGGTCCATAGAGAAATACCCCTGACACAAGTCCCTGAAAGCCTGAGGCAGCCCACACACCCCACCCATACTTGCTTAGATGGGCCTGCCACCTTCTGAGAGTTTCATCTTCCTTTCCATATCCACGTGTCTCTTCAAACCAGTTTCTCCCACACAAGGTCCTATTTGGCCAACTAGGCGGAGTTACACTTTTAAAGTCATAATCACATTCCGTGTCTCAGTTCAGTTCAGTTCAGTCACTCAGTTGTGTCCGACTCTTTGCGACCCCATGAATCGCAGCACGCCAGGCCTCCATGTCCATCACCAACTCCCAGAGTTCACTCAGACTCATGTCCATCGAGTTGGTGATGCCATCCAGCCATCTCATCCTCTGTCATCCCCTTCTCCTCCTGCCCTCAATCCCTCCCAGCATCAGAGTCTTTTCCAATGAGTCAACTCTTCGCATGAGGTGGTCAAAGTATTGGAGTTTCAGCTTCAGCATCATTCCTTCCAAAGAAATCCCAGGGCTGATCTCCTTCAGAATGGACTGGTGGGATCTCCTTGCAGTCCAAGGGACTCTCAAGAGTCTTCTCCAACACCACAGTTCAAAAGCATCAATTATTTGATGCTCAGCTTTCTTCACAGTCCAACTCTCACATCCATATGTGACCACTGGAAAAACCATAGCCTTGACTAGACAGACGTTTGTTAGCAAAGTAATGTCTCTGCTTTTCAATATGCTATCTAGGTTGGTCATAACTTTCCTTCCAAGGAGTAAGCATCTTTTACTTTCATGGCTGTAGTCACCATCTGCAGTGATTTTGGAGCCCAGAAAAATAAAGTCTGACACTGTTTCCACTGTTTCCCCATCTATTTCCCATGAAGTGATGGGACCAGATGCCATGATCTTCGTTTTCTGAATGTTGAGCTTTAAGCCAACTTTTTCACTCTCCTCTTTCACTTTCATCAAAAGGCTTTTTAGTTCCTCTTCACTTTCTGCCATAAGGGTGTCATCTGCATATCTGAGGTGATGGATATTTCTCCCAGCAATCTTGATTCCAGCTTGTGCTTCTTCCAGCCCAGTGTTTCTCATGATGTACTCTGCATAGAAGTTAAATAAGCAGGCTGACAATATATAGCCTTGACGTACTCCTTTTCCTATTTGGAACCAGTCTGTTGTTCCATGTCCAGTTCTAACTGTTGCTTCCTAACCTGCATATAGGTTTCTCAAGAAGCAGGTCAGGTGGTCTGATATTCCCATCTCTTTCAGAATTTTCCACAGTTTCTTGTGATCCACAGTCAAAGGCTTTGGCATAGTCAATAAAGCAGAAATAGATGTTTTTCTGGAACTCTCTTGCTTTTTCGATGATCCAGCAGATGTTGGCAATTTGATCTCTGGTTCCTCTGCCTTTTTTAAAACCAGCTTGAACATCTGGAAGTTCACAGTTCATGTATTGCTGAAGCCTGGCTTGGAGAATTTTGAGCATTCCTTTACTAGCATGTGAGATGAGTGCAATTGTGCGGTAGTTTGAGCATTCTTTGACATTGTCTTTCTTTGGGATTGGAATGAAAACTGACATTCTCCAGTCCTTTGGCCACTGCTGAGTTTTCCAACTATGCTGGCGTATTGAGTGCAGCACTTTCACAGTATCATCTTTCAGGATTTGAAATAGCTCCACTGGAATTCCATCACCTCCACTAGCTTTGTTCACAATGATGCTTTCTAAGGCCCACTTGACTTCACATTCCAGGATGTCTGTCTAGGTCAGTGATCACACCATCGTGATTATCTGGGTTGTGAAGCTTTTTTTGTACAGTTCTTCTGTGTATTCCTGCCATCTCTTCTTAATATCTTCTGCTTCTATTAGGTCCATACCATTTCTGTCCTTTATCGAGCCCATCTTTGCATGAAATGTTCCCTTGGTATCTCTAATTTTCTTGGAGAGATCTCTAGTCTTTCCCATTCTGTTGTTTCCCTCTATTTCTTTGTACTGATCATTGAGGAAGGCTTTCTTCTTTCTCCTTGCTATTCTTTGGAACTCTGCATTCAGATGCTTATATCTTTCCTTTTCTCCTTTGGTTTTCACTTCTCTTCTTTTGACAGCTATTTGTAAGGCCTCCCCAGACAGCCATTTTGCTTTTTTGCATTTCTTTTCCATGGGGATGGTCTTGATCCCTGTCTCCTGTACAATGTCACGAACCTCCGTCCATAGTTCATCAGGCACTCTATCTATCAGATTTAGTCCCTTAAATTTATTTCTACTTCCACTGTATAATCATAGGGGATTTGATTTAGGTCATACCTGAATGGTCTAGTGGTTTTCCCTACTTTCTTCAGTTTAAGTCTGAATTTGGCAATAGCGAGTTCATGATCTGAGCCACAGTCAGCTCCCAGTCTTGTTTTCACTGACTGTATAGAGCTTCTCCATCTTTGGCTGCAAAGAATATAATCAATCTGATTTCAGTGTTGACCATCTGTGATGTCCATGTGTAGAGTCTTCTCTTGTGTTGTTGGAAGAGGGTGTTTGCTATGACCAGTGAGTTCTCTTGGCAAAACTCTGTTAGCTTTTGCCCTGCTTCATTCCGTATTCCAAAGCCAAATTTGCCTGTTACCCCAGGTGTTTCTTGACTTCCTACTTTTGCATTCCAGTCCCCTATAATGAAAAAGATATCTTTTTTGGGTGTTAGTTCTAAAAGGTCTTGTAGGTCTTCAGAGAACCGTTTAACTTCAGCTTCTTAGGCATTACTGGTTGGGGCATAGGCTTGGATTACTGTGATACTGAATGGTTTGCCTTGGAAACGAAGAGATCATTCTGTCGTTTTTGAGATTGCATCCAAGTACTGCATTTTGGACTCTTTTGTCTAGGAATCAGCAACTGAAATGGAGTGGAATGGGTGGATTTAACTCAGATGACCATTCCGTGTCTACCTTCCTGATATTACGGTCAAGTCACTTCGATGGGAATTTGGGCCACAAATTCTTCAGTCACAAATTCAGTCAGTGTCTTGGTTTACTCTGGCTTAATTCTCGTCAAATCCACCATATATGTAGATTTTGCTAGTCTGACTTTCTGAGGGTGACCTGGTTTACAAGTTCTTGGAGAAGCAGCTCATTTTTGCTTCATGGGGTACTGACAGTGACCTAACCTTCTTTTGGTTAACTTTCAATAAAGGTATCAGGCTTATTAAGGTCCAGAGGTCCTGGGATGTGATAGAGTTGTCCATCTTGGAACAACAGACTGGTTCCAAATAGGAAAATGAGTATGTCAAGGCTGTATATTGTCAGCCTGCTTATTTAACTTCTATGCAGAGTACATCCTGAGAAACGCTGGACTGGAAGAAACACAAGCTGGAATCAAGATTGCCAGGAGAAATAGCAATAACCTCAGATATGCAGATAACACCACCCTTATGGCAGAAAGTGAAGAGGAACTAAAAAGCCTCTTGATGAAAGTGAAAGAGGAGAGTGAAAAAGTTGGCTTAAAGCTCAACATTCAGAAAACGAAGATCATGGCATCCAGTCCCATCACTTCATGGGAAATAGATGGGGAAACAGTGGAAACAGTGTCAGACTTTATTTTTCTGGGCTCCAAAATCACTACAGATGGTGACTGCAGCCATGAAATTAAAAGATGCTTACTCCTTGGAAGGAAAGTTATGACCAACCTAGATAGCATATTCAAAAGCAGAGACATTACTTTGCCAACAAAGGTCTGTCTAGTCAAGGCTAAGGTTTTTCCAGTGGTCACATATGGATGTGAGAGTTGGACTGTGAAGAAAGCTGAGCATCAAATAATTGATGCTTTTGAACTGTGGTGTTGGAGAAGACTCTTGAGAGTCCCTTGGACTGCAAGGAGATCCCACCAGTCCATTCTGAAGGAGATCAGCCCTGGGATTTCTTTGGAAGGAATGATGCTAAAGCTGAAACTCCAGTATTTTGGCCACCTCATGCGAAGAGTTGACTCATTGGAAAAGACTCTGATGCTGGGAGGGATTGAGGGCAGGAGGAGAAGGGGATGACAGAGAATGAGATGGCTAGATGGCATCACTGACTCGATGGACGTGAGTCTGAGTGAACTCTGGGAGTTGGTGATGGACATGGAGGCCTGGCGTGCTGCGATTCATGGGGTCGCAAAGAGTCGGACACGACTGAGCGACTGATCTGATCTGATATGATCCTGGGCACCCAAATGAAGGCTATTTTTCCTCGTCTGTGTGGGAGTGGAGAGACTAGCCTTTTCCATGATGACTTAGGCTGCAGAATTCCACCTTGAGGGTGCAGGTTTTATCTACTCTAGCATAGATGGAGAGCAAACAGGACTCTGATTCTTGAGCTCGGTATTCAGAGATGAAAATATTCACGTGGCCTCACTAACTGAAGTTACAAACAAGGGCAGATTGACAAAGTGTTTCTGAAATCTGGCATTGAAATGACATCCTTGACCCATAAGTGTCCACCCAGAGGAGCTAGATGCTAAGCCATCCATTGTTGAGATGGACTCTACTGCTACCTGCCTTGCAGTCCTTTTGAATGTAGAGTGTCCCTTCAGGTCACTTAAGGTCCTGTTGATCCTCCTTGCTGAGCCCATAAATCAAGTCCCAGGAAAAGATGCTGTGGCCAAATTTTGAAATATCTTTTGGTCCAACTTAAAGAGCCCAGCTCAAATACTCTTGTGCTCAAGATAGAGGAACACAGAGGAGAAGCCCAGTGGCAGGCCCTTTACTGTCCCTTTGGAGAGCAATGCTAGCTGAGCAGCTGTGTGGTGGGGGCCGGTCTTCCATAAGCCCTGAACATCTTTTCCCAACCTGGCATCTGGGTGGTGCCTCACGCCTGGGCTGGGCATCAGTTCACTGTGGAGGTGGGCTGTCTAGTTATTATTGCTCAGCTAGGAAGCCAGGGACGGAGAAGGCAATGGCACCCCACTCCAGTACCCTTGCCTGGAAAATCCCATGGACGGAGGAGCCTGGTAGGCTGCAGTCCATGGGGTTGCTAAGAGTTGGACACAACTGAGCGACTTCACTTTCACTTTTCACTTTCATGCATTGGAGAAGGAAATGGCAACCCACTCCAGTGTTCTTGCCTGGAGAATCCCAGGGACGGGGGAGCCTGGTGGGCTGCCGTCTATGGGGTCACACAGCTGCTTTCTGCAGCAGCAGCAGGAAGCCAGGGCATGTCCTCCACATTGCCTATGCTCCCAATCTCTGGACTGGCTTCTCCTGGGCTTCTCTACCCATTCAGGAGTGATAAAAGATTGTGATATAAAGCAGGCTAGTTTCTTTGTAAGTTGTATATAAGAGAGATGGGGAAGTCAATTTTCTTTTCCCTCCCACCAATCCTATATAATTTGGGCATTTTGTAATTAACTTTCCTATTTCAAAAGAATCCTTCTGAAAATACTTACTGAAAAATTTGGGGTTATAAAATGGATGTATCTCATTTATAGATTTGTTTTTCTTTTTTTCTTTTTCTTTTTTTAAATTTTATTTTATTTTTAAACTTTACAATATTGTATTAGTTTTGCCAAATATCGAAATGAATCCGCCACAGGTATACCTGTGTTCCCCATCCTGAACCCTCCTCCCTCCTCCCTCCCCATACCCTCCCTCTGGGTCGTCCCAGTGCACTAGCCCCAAGCATCCAGTATCGTGCATCGAACCTGGACTGGTGACTCGTTTCATACATGATATTATACATGTTTCAATGCCATTCTCCCAAATCTCCCCACCCTCTCCCTCTCCCACAGAATCCACAAGACTGATCTATACATCAGTGTCTCTTTTGCTGTCTCGTACACAGGGTTATTGTTACCATCTTTCTAAATTCCATATAGATTCGTTTTTCTAAGGGCCTATCTCTCTTGTTACCATGTTGTTGTCGTTGCTTAATCAATAAGTTGTGACTGACTCGTTGCGACCCCGTGGATTATGGCCCACCAGGCTCCTCAGTCCATGGGATTTCCCAGGCAAGAATACTGGAGTGTGTTGCCATTTCCTCCTCCAGGGGATCTTCCCAACCCAGGGACTGAACCCACATCTCCTGTGTCTTCTGCTTGGCAGGCGGATTCTTTACCACTGAGTCACCTGGGAAGCCCTTTTGTTACCATACTCTTCTAGTATATGGAGAATTTTATGTTGAATAGAAAGCAATTTGTTATCTATGATCTCATTAGTATCTCAAAGAAAGAAAATGAAACTTGCTCAGTCATGTCTGACTCTTTATGACCCCATGGACTATACAGTCCATGGAATTCTCCAGGCCAATTCCATTCTCCAGGGAATCTTCCCAACCCAAGGATCAAACCCAGGTCTCCGGCATAGTAGGCAGATTCTTTACCAACTGAGCCATCAGGGAAGCCCGGTATCTCAAAGCAATCCTCAAGACCATGATGATAAAGACTTGCCCAGGATCCCACAACAAAAGCATGGCTTAATGGAGCTCAAATCAAGGTCCATTGGGCCTTCAATCATGCCACACATCTCATGCTGAGTGGTGAGACCCTTCAGAGGACAGGCATAGGAGGGCAGGAGATGGGTGAGAAGAGAACAGTCCTTAGAGACAGTCTGCTATGTCCCAGGACCTTGACCCATGTAACTTCATTTAATCCTGAAACGACCTTATGGAATATTATCTCCATATAGAGATGAGGAAACCCGAAACTCTAAATAACTTGTGTACAGTCATATCTGTAGCGGTTTGGGGGCTGAAGTCCAAGATATCCAAACCGTGAAGAGCCACAAACAGAGGAAAGGGAAGTGACAGGATAGGGGTGGAGAAACAATTCTAGAAGCTGATTGAGTAAAGGAAAAGTACATCAGTTTTCAGGGTGTCTTGCAAGGTGGATTTATGGGAATAAAGCCACAGGAGTATATACATGGTTGACCTTGGATAGCAGAGGAAAGCTTTCACTTTATCTCTGAAGGCATGTGCACCCTTCCGAGTTTTATTGAGACATAACTGATGTACATCACTGTATAAGTTTAAAGTGTACAGCATAGTGGTTTGACTTAGATATATTATGAAATGATTACCATAGTATGGCTAGTTAGTGTCTGTCATCTCATATAGATACAATAAAAAAAAGCAAAAAGAGTTTTTCTTGTGGCGATGACTCTTAGGTTTTACTCTCTTAACAATATTCCTGTATGTCATACAGCAGTGTTAACCGGAGTCATCATGTCCATGGCATCTTTAGTCCTTACTTACCTTATAACTGAGGGTTTGTACCTTTCCACCACCATTGGAGGTATGCTTTTATGGAGGTGGCCGAGGTGACCTTCATCTATTTGAGATGGCCTGCTACTTGGGCCCACATTACTCAGTTTGTCTTTCTGGTGATGGTGGCTGAGATGAATGGCAGAAATGATGTCTGCTGCTGCTGCTGCGCTAGGCTGCGTGGTGCCTCATACAGTTCGGACATGTAGGCGTTGCGATGTGTGCTTGTTGCCCGGAGGTGCTCTCTGCCATTGAGGGACCAATTCTAACAAGCCCACCAAGAGCCTGTTGCTGGGAATGGCCATCTTGGGAGCAACTTACATCGGACAGATGACTTTTGAGCCAGGGATGTGGCAGAAGACTGAAAAATGTTTTTTGGAGAACTTCATCAAGTTAAAAACCATCTAGTCTGTCTTTTTTTGGCTGTGTCATGTGGGATCTTAGTTCCCCGACCAGGAATCAAACCTGGGGCTCCAGCAATGAGAGTGCCAAGTCCTAACCACTGGACAGCCAGGGAATTCCCAAAGATAAACCAATCTTAATCTATAATTTTAGATCACTATTTACTTTATTACTTTTAGAAGCAAAACACTCATTGTAGAGATATTAGAAAAGTAAAATATCAAAAAGAAGAAAGTGAAACTCACTTGAAATCCTAACAACCAATAAAAAAACTCACTTGAAATTCTAACAACCAATAACAAACAATAAGTAACTTGTAAAAAAACAGTGTGGTATATGGAGGCTCAAACAGTAAAGAATCTGCCTGCAGTGTGGGAGACCTGGGTTCCATCCCTGAGTTGGGAAGATCCTCTGGAGGAGGAAATGGCAACTTACTCCAGTATTCTTGCCTGGAGAATCTCATGGACAGAGGAGCCTGGAGGGCTACAGTCCAGGAGGTTGCAAAGAGTCAGACACGACTGAGTGACTAAACACGTATACTCTTTCAGACACTTTCTAAAAATATAGAAGCACAGTTGGCTTCCCCAGTGGCTCAGCAGTAAAGAATCCACCTGTAACGCAGGAGATGCAGGAGACTTAGGTTCGAGACTTGGGATCTTCCCAAACCAAGGAAGATCCCCTGGAGGCGGATCTTCTTGTATTGTTGCCCAGAGAATCCTGTGGACCGAGCCTGGTGAGCTACAGTCCATGGGGCTGCCAAGAGTCATATGCGATTGAGCTACTGAGCAGGTCATAGTTAATTTACAATGTTATTTTAGTTTCAGCTGTAGAGCAAAGTGACTCAGTTACACATATACATACATACATTTACATATATACTTTTTCAAATTCTTTTCTGTTACAGGTTATTATAAGATATTGAATATAGTTCACTGTGATATACATACGTCTTTGTTATCTATTTTATATATAGTAGCGTGTACATGTTAATCCCAAACTCTTAACATATCCTTCCCCCAATTAACACTATTCTTAATTAATATTTCATAATAGTTGACTATCCAATAGTATACTTGATTCTGTTTATTATAATTTCACATTTTTTCATACTGTCATTCAAAATGGATTTGTGGACAGTAATCTTAAAAGTAGTAATAAAAATGTTTTAAGGCAGCAGACGTTGACCGGGCGCGGGGAGTGGAGGGTGTTGGAGGGGGCCCTGATCGCCATTCTGGAAACTGCCGGGCGCTGTCTCCGTAGCGTAGCCGCTGGCTGAAAAAAAAAAAAAAAAAAAATGTTTTAAAAAAACTCTGTAATCTAGGAATTATGTCCTGTATAGAAGTAAGCAGTTTTATGCTTTTGAGAGCAGCAGACAATGTGTTTGGGGCTTCCCTGGTGGTTCAGTGGTAAAGAATCTGCTTGCCAAACAGGAGACATGAGTGTGATCCCTAGGTGGGGGAGATCCGCTAGAGGAAGGCATGGCAACCCACTCCAGTATTCTTGCCTGGGAAAATCCCATGGACAGAGGAGCCCAGTAGGCTACAATCCATGGGACCACAAAGACCTGACGGAGAAGGCAATGGCACCCCACTCCAGTACTCTTGCCTGGAAAATCCCATGGACGGAGGAGCCTGGTAGGCTGCAGTCCATGGGGTTGCTACGAGTCGGACACAACTGAGCGACTTCACTTTCACTTTTCACTTTCATGCATTGGAGAAGGAAATGGCAACCCACTCCAGTGTTCTTGCCTGGAGAATCCCAGGGGCGGGGAAGCCTGGTGGGCTGCTGTATATGGGGTCGCACAGAGTCGGACAGGACTGAAGCGACTTAGCAGCAGCAAAGAGCTGGACGTGATTTCAACTAAACCACTACCACCACCACCAGACAATGTATTTGCACAGCACAACGGCTGGAAAAACATAAGCTAAAATGTTAACAGCAGTTATCTCAGGGCTATGTGTCTCAAGTGTTTTAGTTTTTTTTCTTTTTGCTGACTTAAAATAATTTCCTTGTAGTGACTATTATTAACTTATATAATTATAAAAGGAGGGTATTAAAAAAAAAACTACTAGCTGGAGGCAAGTTTCTTTACTTTTTTAGGCTTTATGTATCATATGGAAATTCTAATAATTTCTAATAATTTCCGTTCCACAGAGTGGATTCATCAAAGTAATGCAGGTAAAGCACTTGTAAAGAGTCCAGGCACGTGGTGAGTACACTGTACCTGTTGGCCACGACCGTCCCGACTGTCACTGTATGAGTTGAAGCTTCAGCTTCTTCTACTCTTGTCTTCTCATGGAGTAGGAGGGAGACCCTTCAAGTCAGTTCACATTCACCATCGCCCTGCTTACAGCCTCCCAGTGTTGCCTGTGTACTTGAGATCAGATCTAAACAGCTTACCCTGGTTGCAAGGCCCTGCAGGATGTGGTTCCTGATCAGATCTGCAAACAACTCCCACATCCTTCTTCCTTCCCTGACTCTCTTGTTCCTGGGATAAAAATCAAGTTCCCTCCTGCCTCAGGGCCTTTGCACTCACTGTTCCCTTTACTTGGAATTCTCTTCCCTATAGCCTCTCACAGCTGGTTTTCATTTTTTTTTTTTTAATTGGAGTAAAATTGCTTTACAATATTGTGTTAATTTCTGCTGTACCACGAAGTGAATCAGCTACATGTATACATATATCCCCTCTCTCTTGGATCTCCCTCCCAACCCCGCTTCCCATTGTACTCCTCTAGGTCATCGCAGAACACCAAGCTGATTTCCCTGTGATATACAGCAGGTTCCCACTAGCTATCTATTTTACACATGGTAGAATATATAGGTCAATTCTCATTTGTAGCTGGGTTTTGGTGTTAGTATAATAGTCCCTCTTCAGGGACGCCTTCCTGGCCACTCAACCAAAAGGAGCTGCCTGGGCACACCTCTCCTGTTTAATTCTTCCTCTGTTTCCTTTTCCTCTTAGCATTTGCAACAACATGTTCTTGCTTATTTGTGTTACTCAGTTCAGTTCAGTCGCTCAGTGGTGTCCGACTCTTTGCGACCCCATTACTCTGTTACACTATTACTCCTAGTGTAGGTCTACCCATAGATGTTCTTCTTTATGTCAGAATTTCCTCTAGAACACCTACCACAGTGTCCACTCAATATATAGTTGCTGGATGATTTAATTAACTATGTAAATTATCCTTGTTAAGTGAAAATTATCTTTGAGCAGTTCAATCACGTCCCAACCACCTTCTCTTCAGATGGCTGGTGTTTTCCTAAAGAGGAAGAAGGCAGTGGCAGACATATCACTTTATTTTTTTTTTCGTATTTGTTTTGGCTAAGTCACATGGCACAGAGACTGAGCCTGCGCCCCCTGCTTTGAAAGCATGGAGTCTCAACCACTGGATCACCAGGGAAGTGATCCATTTTATTTCTAACCCCATTTTATTTCTAACCCCTTCTCCCAGTTAGAAAACAGATGATACAAACATCAAAACCGTTTATTTTTTAGGGTCTCCCACATGTGGCTAGATTCATGCTTTCCAACCTAGAGTGAGATTTAAAAAAAAAAAAAAAGAGCTGTCCAGGTTTGAAAAGAGAACCCCTTAGAGGCTTTTGCTCTAATGCATGAGACCGGACAGGCAGCCCCCACTCTACAAAAGAGGTCGTGTTCCCAACATTTCTCTGTGTATGTTGTTTGTTTCCAACACAGAATGCATTTTTCACTGAAAACAATGTTCCCAGACTAGCCCACAAAAGCCTATTTAACCTACCATGCTCAGTAGGGGAAAAAAAAATACGTTTAAAATCTAGGAAACAAAGCAAGGGAAATGAATAAGAAATACAGTTTAGACGTTTCTCTTGAGTACTAGAGCCTGCAGAGGAGCCGCGTCCAGCAAAGCAGAATCGGCTGTAAGTGAAGGTTGTAGAGGACTCGGATGCCACAGTCCTGGGTCTGATGGACCCAGGATGTTGACAAAAGCCACGTCTCCTAGGAGCGGACAGGTCCGAGCCTGTCTGAGGGAACATTCCTGCAGGCCTGGGTGCCAACAGAGGGCTGGCGAGGCTGACACCTACTCTGTCTTCCACACACTGAATTCTAGAGGCTAAAGTCAACATGTGAGAGTTCTCCCATAAGACCAAATTCCCATAAAGCTGTTGTTTTGGTGGTCCATGAGCTTTCTCAGAAAATTTCTGCCTGAGTTACATGACAATACAGCTTAAAAAAGAGTAAGTTCAGTGTTGGTTTCATCACCGAAGATCACCATTTCATCATTGAAAGTACCACGAGGTAATTTCAAGCATGCTTTTCCCTGTATCTGATCTTTGTGCTGCCACTTAAGGCCAAAGCTTTTATTGCCTGAAAATTAAGCCCCAGAAAGCAGGGGGGCTCCTTTGATGGCAGTTCTTCTGAAACGTTGTGTATTATTTTGCATAAGAAAGTGTTCCATTTGGGGAAGACCTATTAAGCTGAAACAACTTCAATCAACTCTAATTCTGAAAGTTTGTAGACAGAGCCTCTCAGAGATCAAAGCTTCACTCTCTGAAGTAGCTGTTTCATTGACTACAAAATAAAAACAGTCACACTTCTTACATCACTGTTTTTTGTCCCTTTTCTTATAAATATGTAGATTTAATCATTGATTAATTTATACTAATAGAAGCAGGATCTTTATCCCTGTTTATTTGATTTAAATTTCGGATGATTTAATTTAAAGCCATTTTCAGTTCAGTTCAGTTCAGTCACTCAGTCGTGTCTGACTCTTTGTGACCCCATAGACCGCAGCACGCCAGGATTCCCTGTCCATCACCAACTCCTGGAGTTTACCCAAACTCATGTCCATTGAGTCGGTAATTCCATCCAACCATCTCATCCTCTGTTGTCCCCTTCTCCTGCCTTCAATCTTTCCTATCATCAGGGTCTTTTCAAATGAGTCAGCTCTTCACATGAGATGGCCAAAGTATTGGAGTTTCAGCTTCAACATCAGTCCTTCCAATGAACACGCAGGACTTTTACTTAATGTGCTTTGGTATTTACCTAATTGTAGGTATCTGGCCTGGCATTTTACTTTAAACAAAACAATGACACTAGATCCTGAATATTAGCATCGGTAGTTGAGGAACTGCTTAAGCTTTCTTTTCTAGGTTTAGCCCTTCCACAGAGGCTACTGAAGGGTCAGCAGCAGTATAATGTGGAAGGCTTTGGGGTCAGATAGTCTGAGATCAAGTTCAAGTCCCATTCTTTTATAGAGCCATCTGATCTTCAGCAAAATTCTTAATCTTACTTGGTCACACCTGTCCTTTATTTTTTTAAAATGGAGATGAGAATAAAATAAAAGTAGGGATGAATCTGGGCTTCCCAGGTGGTGCTAGTGGTAAAGAACCTGCCTGTCAATGCAGGTTAGACATTAGAGACTTGTGTTCGATCCCTGGGTTGGGAAGATCCCCTGGAGGAGGGCATGGCGACACACTCCAGTATTCTTGCCTGGAGAATCCCATGGACAGAAGAGCCTAGTGGGCTACAGTCCATGGGGTGGCAAAGAGTCGGACATGACTGAAGTGACTTAGCACGCAGGCAGGGATGAATCTACTTCATTGGTTATTGAGAGGATTAAATGAGATCATGAATGTAAAACCCAGCAATAGATGGTGGCCATTATTGTTATGTTATTATTATTTTAAAATATAGGCTGGTAATTGTATTAATCTTCAAGGGTTGCTGTAACAAAGCACCATACACTGAGTGGCTTAAAATAACAGAAATATATTGTCTCACAATTCTCGAGACTTAGAAGTTTGAAATCAGGTTGTCAGCAGGGGCCTGCTCCCTCTGAAACGAGTAGGAGAATCCTTTATCTCTTCCTGGCTTCTAGTGCTTTGGCTTCTACGTATATCACTCCAGGCATGAGGCATTTTCTCCATATGTGCTTTACATGGCCTTCCCAGAACGCATGTCTATCTCTGTGTGTAAATTTCTCCCTTTTGTAAGGACCCTGGCCCACATTCATGACCTCATTTTAATGTGACTTCTGCAAAGATCTTGTTTCTAAATGATGTTACATTCTGAGGTCCTGGAATTCAGACTTCAGCATATCTTTTTCTTTGGTGGAGGTCGGAGAGGTGGAGACATAATTCAACTCATAACAGTAATGTAAGTTAAAAAAAAAAAATTCTCCAGAGTAAGAAGTAATGTCTCACATGTCTAAAATCTTTCCTCACAAGATTTTATTATCACTGAGATTTTGCTCATCAGGGAGGTTTAGATATAAAGACATAAACTCTTAAGTTGGTTCTCTTGGTCAATCAGTTTGAAAGTAAGGAATTTGCTTTGTTTAAAGAGGGAGGTATTCTTTCCTGCAGAATTCTGTTTAGTACACGTCACTAGTACCCTATTTACTGCCTTCCATCCAGACAGGCAAGAACCCAAGCCCATTCTCTCTTGGCTGGTCGCCAAGCCCCTCCCTAGGTCTTGATTTCAAATGGTCATCCAAATCCATCCTCGCAGACTCTGGTCTGCAACAGAGACCGGTGTCCCTGTTTCGTGTGACATTTGGAACGTACTTGGCAGTGCCAGGACTGTGGGTGTGTTATCAAGTTGCCCTTGGTGGAGTAAGGGAAACTATCATAAGTTCTTAGAGTTGGAAGATGTCTCAGAGATCATCTTGTTTAGTTGTTCCCAAATCTGGCTGGGTGAGAGTTGGACTCTAAAGAAAGCTGAGTGCAGAAGAATTGATGCTTTTGAACAATGGTGTTGGAGAAGACTCTTGAGAGTCCCTTGGACTGCAAGGAGATCAAACCAGTCCATCTAAAGGAAATCAGTCCTGGGTGTTCATTGGAAGGACTGATGTTGAAGCTGAAACTCCAATATTTTGGCCACCTGATGCAAAGAGCTGACTCATTGGAAAAGACCCTGATGCTGGGAAAGATTGAGGGCAGGAGGAGATGGGGACGATAGAGGATGAGATGGTTGGATGGCATCACCCACTCAATGGACATGAATTTGGGTAAACTCCAGGAGTTGGTGATGGACAGGGAGGCCTGGTGTGCTGTGGTTCATGGGGTCGCAAAGAGTCAGACATGACTGAGCGACTGAACTGAACTGAACTGAAGGGTCACTCGGGGAAATTTAAAAATATGGCAGTTCCAAGGCCTCATCTGAGAGATATTCAATCAGAATGGTAGGGGAGAGAGGAACCTTAAAAAAGCTCTCCAAATGAGGCCCAAAGAGGCTGCATGACTCCTCATGCTTGGTTGTCATTAAATAGTTGACTGACTCCTAGTTAAGGGCTGGTTCCATGCTCCAACTTTCTTCTCCTATGATGCCAGGACCTTTTTTTTTTTTTTTTTTTCTTCCCTGGCTGTGCATGTGAGATCTTAGTTCCCCAACCAAGTATTGAACCCTCAGCCCCTGCACTGGAAGCTCAGAGTCTCAGCCACTGGACTGCCAGGGAAGTTCCAGAGCCAGGGCTTTAATTCTGGTGATGTTTGCAAGGTGAACACAAAGATTCTCTCACTGCTGCTTGTTCCAGAGAGTATTTCCCGGGCACAGAAGGTCTTGGAGCATTTGTGATTTTTTTTTATATGTAAAATAGCTTTGCAACAGGTTGTACAGGCTGGTAGGTCTCCTTCTGAAGGTCCTGTCTTTTATGTTATTTGTTCCAACATAATTTTTTACACCACTGAGCCATGTTTTCTCATTTTAAGATATGAATGTGTGTGGTTTTTTAAAGGAGAACTTAAAGGATAGTTATAAAGAGTTTTCAATACCTTTTCATCAGAAACCACCCATGAACGGTAGAGAGCTTAAAGGGAGTGGGGGCAGGGTGGAGAGAAAAACTGCAGGGAATCCGCTTCCCCTAGGGGTGAGAGTTTGGGATGCAGACAAGGAGGACAAGAGAAGCATGACCCAGCTCTGCATGTTAGGACACTGTCTGGCTATCAGTGCAGCTTGGTATGAGTCAGCCGTCTCAGGGTCAAGCTGAATGTGGAAGAACATAGAAATCAGGAAGCCAAGCTTTTAAGTCAAGCAGACCTGGGTTCAGATTCAAGCTCTCTCACCACTGATCCATTTACTAATGTCTCTGAGCCTTAGTTTTCACATCTGTAACACTGAGGTAGTAGCACCTCATAGGGTCGGGGTGAGATTTGGGATGTCTGATACCTGGTAGAGAGTGTTCAAATGTAGATGCTATGATCATTGAAGAGTTACACTTGGGGGACTTGCAGGGACATGTTTCTGTTCCTTGTTGAGGCCTTCTGCATATATTTTTCCAAAGGAAAACATGCCACTTTAGCAAAGTACATGGGGCATGATTTGAATGTGGCCCCACCTTTCGATCAGAGGAAGGAGGCGCTGTCTCTGGCAGTCTGTCCACTTTCTGGTCTACTGTTGCTGGATCTGAACTAGCAATCTTTTACTTAGCAAAAATGAGTCCATGAAGAAGAAGCAAGTTTTCTCTGGGAGTGGAGACCACAGGAAAGACCTTGTGTAGAAAAATGTAGTTGGTTCTGGAGAGGACGTGGACTCAGGCAAGAGAGGGTAAACCCCAGACACTAGGGTGTTGGGCAGGCTTGAGGCTGAGGAGACAACATCTACAAAGAAAGTAAGACAACAAGAGGGAGCATAGAGAGGGGAGATGACAAAGATGGGACAGGCTTCTGAATCTTAGGATTCCACCCAGGCTCACCATCCTGGGTGGACTTTATTTTAAGCTTTGAATTCCTCCCCTGATTGTGACTAGTCCACCTGGGCAGGATGCTTGTCTCCATGCCCCAACTTTTTCATCTCTAAGATGGACAAAACCCAAGGCCTCCCTCATGCATTGATTAGAATGTAAGGAGAGATCAGAACAGCTTAAAAAGTCTTGATTATATTCCTTAAGGGATACATTTAAAGAGACCCTTGAGGGAACCCCTCCTACACTGTTAGTGGGAATGTAAATTGGTGCAGCCGCTATGAAAAACGGTGTGGAGTTTCCTTAAAAAACTAAAACTAAAATTGACATATGATCCAACAAGCCTACTCTTGGGTATATATCCAGAGAAAACTCTCATCTGAAAGATATGTGCGCCCTCAAGTTCATAGCAGCACCACTTACAATAGCCAAGACATGGAAGCAACCCCAGTATTCATCAACAGATGAACGGATAAAGATGTTTTACACACACATGATGGAGTACTACTTGGCCATGAAAAAGAATGAAATAATGCCATCTGAAGCAACATGGACGGACCTAGAGATTATTATCCTGAGTGAAGTCAAAGACAAATACCAGACGATATTACTTGTATGTGGAATCTAAAATATAACACAAATGAGTTTGTCAACAAAACAGAAACCAATTCAGAGACACAGAGAACAAACTTATGGTTACCAAAGAGGGAAGGAGATGAGGGAGGGATACGTTAGGAGTTTGGGATTAGCAGATGCAAACTACTATATATAGAGTAAACAACAAGGACCTGCTGTATAATAGGGAATTATATTCAATGTATTATAATAAACCATAGTGAAGAGAATATGAACGAGAATTTGTATATAGTATATCTATCTGAATTACTTTGTTGTACATCTGAAACTAACACAACACTGTAAATCAGCTGTATTTCAATTAAAAAAAAAGAGAGAGACTCTTTAGGGCACCTTTCTTCTCCGCTAGGACTTTGGAAAGGGCAGTCTCTAACCCTTGAAGGGATTCAGACAAATTTGTATGAGCCAAAAGGCATCGACTCTATTTTCCAGACTGCAGGGGCAGAGGTTGTCCAGGTGGTGATAGGGGCTATAATCTTGACCTTCTGATTTAGGAAATCCCACCTGATTTCCCATAGGTTCCCTTCATTTGTGAGGCATGTACCCCTATTTGGGGCTCAAAATATTTGATCAGGGTAGCCATGGGGTAAGAGAGAATTATGAAAAAGCACCCTCCACAAATGTCATCTGATAGCACTTATATATGGAATTTAAAAAGAATGATACAAATGAACTTACAAAACAGAAATAGACTCACAGACACAGAAAATAAATTGATGGTTACCAAAGGGGAAAGAGTGGGGGAGGGATAAATTATAATTTTGGGATTAACATATATACACATTACTATATATAAAACAGACAACAAGGACCTACTGAATAGCTCAGGGAACCATATTCAATATCTTGTAGTAAACCATAGTGGAAAAGAATCTGAAAAAAGAATATATTCATGTATATATACATATCTATCTGTCTATCTACCTGATAAACAAAACATTGTAAATCAATGTAAATCACTGTACTTCAGTGAAAGAAAAAGGCACCCTGGCAGCCCGTGCTCAGTAGTCTGTGGGTCAGCACAGCACAAAAAGATACACACATCCTTGCTAAGGACTTCCCACCCCTGAAGTCTGCCTTTTACCTGGATGGAAGAGAAGATCTGCAGATATTTTACTGAACAAACCACCTACTTACTTCTACCCCTTGAGAGAAATCCCTGATTAATTTGTATCCCCTCCCCAGTGCCAAGGGCCAGGAACTGGGCATCCACACCAAGATCAGCATATAGCAGACTTCAGTATGGAGGAAGCGGAAGACATCTCTGTGGATAATTTCCCAGCCATTTTCACCTTGGTCAAAGTCACCACCAGAACCTCCAGACGCTGCCTCTTCAGTCAAGTTGTACGGAGGCAGGTCATTTTGAAGCACACGTGTGAGAATGACAGCTATGAAACCCACCAGAAAGAGCACAAGCACCATGGGATTGATGATGGACAACCAGTGGATTTCCCGTAACCCGGGAAAGCAACAGCCATCATCACCATGGCGCCTGTCCCTCTAAGGCACAACTGAAGTCTCAGACGAGCGCACACTGTAGGTGAGGGTGAGGTCGAGGAACTCATGGGGTTGTAACTCATTTAAATTGTGGCGCTTGACACCCCCAACCAAGACTTGGGCAAATATAATCCAGTCTCCATGGAATTCTAGGTGGAAGTGCAAATGGATCCAGAGCCCTATCTTGTGGCCATGAGGCAGGAAGTCACTCTCCTCCCTGCAAAGCCACAGATTGGCAAGTTGTCCACACAAACTCAAAGTAGTAAAGTTCCTCAGTGGCCTGGCGCAGCTGTTCCATCTACAAAGAGCAAGTCAGGGGACTTCCCTAGCGCTCCAGCGGTTAAGGCTCCGAGCTTCCACTGCGGGGGGCACAGGCTTGATCCCTGGTTGGAGAATGAAGACCCCACGTGCAACATGGCATAGTCAAAAATAAAATAATAATAAAAAATAAAACAAAATATTAAAAAAACAAAAATAAGCAAGCAAACAGAACACCCTCTACCTCTCCCCACCCTCTTCAGCAGAGGGACAAGCCAAGGTTCTGAAGTGGTCCAGTCCGCCTGGTTGGGGGTGTTGGTGCTGAGTTAGAAGCTCAGGGTATTCCTGTGCATGAGCTAGGGGATCTTTAAAATCCTAGTTCTTCCCCATCACTCCCTGCATTTGGGAGGAGGTGGGTGAGATGGGACTGTGGTACCTTAGGATCAACTCTGCCTATGGTTCTTTTCTCTTAAAAACGTCTTTTCTAGATGTTGGAAGGAATCTCCCCATCAGTCTGTGATGGGGTATTGAGGGGTTATTATCTCTCATATTTCACAGACAGGAATAGTAAAGAGTGAAATGCGCAAGTCATGCTCCCAAGGTCATGTGGTGAGTTAGTAACCGAGACAGGGAAAGGATTCGGGTTTCTGGTTCTTCCAGTTTTATTGCCTCAGCATTAGACCTCGATGTCTCTTTATATTTCACACGTAGTTGGGATTAGGGTCTGTAGCTGTGTATTCATTGTTGTTTTAGTTGCTAAGTCGTGTCTGACTCTTTTGCCACCCGATGGACTGTAGCCCGTCAGTCTGCTCTGTCCGTGGCATTCGCCAGGTGAGAACACTGGAGTGGGAAGCCATTCTCTTCTCCAGGGGCTCTTCCCAGCTCAGAGACTGAACCTGTGTCTCCTGAAATGACAGGCAAATTATTTCCCACTGAGCCACGAGGGAAGCTATCAGTTCCGCCTTAACCTTGTTCATTAAAAAAGAAAAAGTGGGGCAACTCTTGCTTTCCAGGCCTCAAAACTGCGTTGTGACTTTATTGGGCAAGACCTAAAAAGACAGTCGAATTTCCCCCAGCACGGCTGAGTATCCTTGTGCTTTTGGCTACTGGCATTCTGCAGCAGCTGTCTGAAGGAGATGGAGAGCTCCAACAGGGATGGGCCGGAACTCCAGCTGCTGGTGAGCAAGTGTTCCCTATTTATAGCAATAGAGGGGCTGCGAAGGAATGGAATTTTTTTTCCTTTGGAGTCATTTGTGACGCAACCAACAGGAAGTGGGCTCTAATAGATGCTAAATTGGATGACATGAATGAGATCTACTACAGCGCTTCTCCAGCCTGACGATGCATCAGAATCACCCAGAGGGCTTGTTGGAACCCGGGTTTGTTGGGCACCACCCCTAGAGTCTGTGACTCAGTAGCTTCTGGGGTGGGGCTCCAGAAAGTACATTTCTAACATATTCTCTGAACGGTGCTGATGCTGGGGGTTGGTGCAGCAAGTGGGGCTGCTCTTCCTTGCGGTGCTGGGCTTCTCATCACGATGGCTTCTTTTGCTGCGGAGCACAGGCTCTAAGCCCAGTTGCGACATATAGGCTTTAGTTGCTCCACAGCATGCGGAAGCTTCATGGACCAGGGATTGAACCCGTGTCCCCTGCGCTGGCAGGTAGATTCTTAACCCCTCTACCACCAGGGAAGTACCATATTTATTCTTAAGCTTAAAAGGTTTTAAGATTATGACTTTTCCTCTGAATAAATTTTTGACTACATCTCATAGATGTTAATAAGCAGTGTTCTCTTGATCATTATTTGCTAAATTATCTAACTTCTCTTTCTTTGAATAAAATGAAGCAAACATCTTTGGCTCTGCTGCTGTCAGTGTACTCGGGGAGCTGCTGTCTTTTCCTAAACCTTTGTAGATTAAAGCCATAAAACCGTTTTTAATGACATCTCTGTGACTTGTGTGATAAACAAGGTTACATTGTACTTTATTGCAATTTAAGAGGAAATGGGATTTGGAAGATGAAAATCCAAGCCTGACTCTGCCACTTTGTACTGGTAACCCAATAAATGCCCATTTTGAATCTCACTTTTGTCTGCCAGTGTTGGATTGAATTACATTATCTCTCCTGTCCTCTTCAATTTATGACTCTAAGAGATTTGGAATTAGTTTCAATTAAACTGGTTGGATGATTTCTAGGCTGACTTGTTAGCAGACGTAACACGGCCAAGTGGAAAGATCCCTGGCCTTGGAAACTGGAAAAGCTGAGTTCAACCCTTGCCATGGGCAGCAAAATGCTTGTTTCCTCGCATGTTTTCTTGTGTGACACTCTCAGAGGAAAGAAAATCTCATGGCCCTCACAGCTTATTTCCTCCCCTTTTGTGGCAAAAAGCCAGCCTGGTCAGAGTTAGCTCAGAGAGGAAGAGTCTGATCCTGGAGGATGAGCCCGGGAACCTCCTCACACTAGCAAGGCTGGCTGGTGACTCAGGAAGCTCCATGACTACGAAATTACCTAGATGTTCCCGTGCATCTTTCTCTAACTGTGTATAGAGCACTGAAGACACAGCCCTCCTCTCTTGGGATCTTTCTGTGATGTTCTTATCTCCTATGCTGAGTCCCACACACCTTTCTAGGTTATAATGGGACCTCAGAATCTCATGACCACACGTTATTTCTATGCTTGTAAGTTTCCCCCTGATAAATCCTATTTTTAATTTGCATCATGTGTGTTATTAATGTGTGCTCCTGTCCTTTTTGTACAACCCACACTATTTGATGAGCATCATAATAAGTGCTTTACACACAGCATTTTATTTAATTCCTATGAGGAGTTTGTGAGGTATATTACCCCCATTTTACAAATGGGGGAAACCCAGTGCCCAGAAAAGTTCAGCAATTTTCTGGAAGAGGCAGAGCTAGAGTTTGAATCCAAATAGTTTGTTTTTCAGGCCTGGCTTTTAACTCTAAAAGGATGCCATTCACATCCTAGACATCACAGGCAATTTTCCTGCAGCTGGTGAGAAATGGTCTTATTTTTTAAAAAATCAGTATGTTAAGCCAATTTAGTTTTAAAATGTTTATTTTGCTGTGGCACATGGGATCTTTAGTTGTGGCTTGTGAACTCTTAGTCCCAGTGTGTGGGGTCTAGTTCCCTCACCAGGGATCAAACCTGGGCCCCCTGCACTGGAACCACGGAGTCTCAGCCATTGGACCACCAGGGAACTTCCCAGACGATTTTAAAAAATAGATTAAGATAAAGTGTAAATGTCCAAAAGCATTTCTAATTTGTCCAAATTTCTAATTTGTCTAAATTTCTAATTTGTCCAAAAGCACCATGTGGACAAGCAGCAGCTGTGATGTAACCTGACTATGTCCTAGGAGGGAACATGGGAATGAATTTTTTTTTTTTTAAAGAAAGGTTCAATTCAAGATGCATTCAGCATTCCTGAGAATGCAAAGCCCAGTCTCAGAGAGAGGAGAGAGGGAGGGCAAGGCCAGAAGTGGTGTTTCAGGAAACCCAATACATTGACCTCTGTGGTCCTGAGGCCAGACATTCAGGGTCACAGCCCCTGCTTTCCTTTTGCTGCTCTGTTGATGATTTTGAAGATCTTATAGTAAAATTACTCAACGCTCTAGTGGTTATGACAGTTCCAAGGCACTGCTGCTTAAAAAACCTAATTTGTTGTCCTACTGGTGACATGAAAGACTGTATCTAGGAACATTCGTTTTATAAAGGCAGATGGGGGGAAACGTTCATTTTTAGGAAATTAACTTTATTATGTTTCATGAGCTAGAAGTGACCCTTTGAATCCACAGTCCTGCAGACCCCCGTGGTTCTGTGTAGATCCCCCACCTTCCTAACAGCATTTTGTTATAGAATATCCTTTAATTCTTTTCCATGAGGCTCAAATGTCCTACTTCCACGTGCTATTTTCAGTTTTTGTGAGCAAAATCCTCTTCTGAGACTTGCCAGCGCTCATGTTAACTCATTCCCTTCTCTTCTTCGTGGTTCAGCGAATGACAGCTTCTCTGGGGTCCAAGCAGGGCCCAGTCTTCTAGATTCTCCCTTGACTCACCTGTCATTTGGTTTAAGCAGAGCCAGCAGTCTTCAAATGCCCCTTAGGGACTTCTGATAGCAAATATGTGTCTACCCTCTCAATACCCAGATATACACGTGTATGCTTCCTTTCTGGGTGATGTGCTGAAACTGTGAGGGGAATGGTCTCACTGGGCTTGTGAAGTAAAGCACAAGACTTTGCTGTTACACCTGAATGGAGGTGCACAGACAGTCACACAGAAACACTGCACTTATCCATACAGACAGAGGTACACTACCCGGAGAGAGCAGATGGATGCATGGAGGACTTCCTGTAAGAGGTATATGTTGGGAAGGAAGAAATTTTCCTCTACTCTGCTAGGTTCTTCTGGCTGGTCTAAGAATTAAATTGATGTGAGACAGATGAGGTGGCTCTAGTGGTAAAGAACCCACCTGCCAATGCAGGAGATGTAAGAGACTCGGGTTCGATCCCTGGGTGGGGAAGATCCCCTGGAGGAGGGTGTGGCAACCCACTCCAGGATTCTTGCCTGGAAAATCCCATGGACAGAGAAGCCTGGTGGGCTACAGTCCACAGGGTCACAAAGAATTGGACATGACTGAAGTGACTTTGCACACTTACATGAGACAGATGAACAGAAGAAAATCAAACAAAAGTTTGTTAACATGCATACACAGGGAGAGACCCAGAAGTGAGTAACTCTCCAAAACGGCGAAAACCCTCATGTTAAAGACCATCTTCAAAGACAAAAGAGGATGTTGGGAGAAGTGGTTTGGAATGTTAAGGGGGAGGAAACAATTGACATGGAGATAGAAAAGCAAATGTTTGGTGAACAAATGTTTGCTGGGCCACGCAGAGACAGTGTGATGAGAGGAATTTAAACAAACTTTGCTAGGTTTCTTCTTGTCTACACGCCTAGTTCATTCTAGAGTTACCTGCAATGAAACGCCTTTCCTGGAACTGTCCTCTGTCTACAATCTTTAGGCAGATAGACGGAAGGTCAAAGGTTCTTCACGAGTCTTTGAGGCTTTGATTGTTTTCAGTTTGATGTAATCCACATACTAAAGAGACATTTTGCGGGTGGTGAATTTGCTCCTCTACACAAGCAAGTACCTTCATAGACCCTTGATTTTAAAGGATGCCAAGAACTAGGAGATGGCACCCCACTCCAGTACTCTTGCCTGGAAAATCCCATGGATGGAGGAGCCCGGTGGGCTGCAGTCCATGGGGTCGCTGAGGGTCGGACACGACTGAGTGACTTCACTTTCTCTTTTCACTTTCATGCATTGGAGAAGGAAATGGCAACCCACTATAGTGTTCTTGCCTGGAGAATCCCAGGGACGGGGGAGCCTGTTGGGCTGCCGTCTATGGGGTTACACAGAGTCGGACACGACTGAAGCGACTTAGCAGCAGCAGGAACTAGGAGGAAGGTCACACTGGCGTAAGCTCGAGAAGACAGCTGCCTTGATGAGACTAGGTTCACCGACGACTCCAAGCAGAAGAACGGGCCCTGGAATTTCATATCAGTCTGGGTCCTAGCTTGAAATCTAGGAAAACGAGTAATTCTAACAATGTGATTTGCTATGATTCCTAAGCACCACCAAGAAAGGAAGAATGTGATGTACACAGGAGTGTTCCTGGTAGGAAAGTGGTTTTATGTAAGTTGTATGGGTGATTTGAGTGAATGTCCCTTAAATCTGGGTGGTTTCCATTTTACTGATTCCAGGTCCTTCTATATTAGTTTTCTGATAATTAATGTGGCTCCCCTGGAGGTCTCTAACTACTGCTTAACACAGCAGAATTGTAGTAAAACCAAAGACAGTTCCCTTTGGAGTTTTTTGGGTGCTTCCTAGGGAAATACTAAATCAGATATGTCTCCCACTACAAAAATAATAAGTATATTCTAGTGCATAAATTAGCCTCTTGAGAATTGGGTTAATACAAATTCATTCAGTAGAAATCGAACTAAGAAAATGGAGTTTATCTTTAACACCAGCCAAAATAGCATTTCCTATAAGGATTTACACTAGCCCTTCAAGAGGTAATCTCATAGATCTCATTCATTCATGCACTCATTCATTCAACAAGTATTTACTTAGCACTTGATCTGTGCCAGGCCACCTTCTAGGTGATAGAGATCCATCAGAGAACAAAGTATGCAAAACCCTCATGGAGCTTATATTCTGGTGAAATTCACCCTTGGAGTCTCCTTTTATGGAGCTTCACACAACGTGTTGTTATTCATTTGTGTGACCATTTGATTTGGTTTTTTCCTCTTCTGCAAGGTCCATGAGGACTGGGTCAATTTGGCTAAGCATTGCACATCTAGGATTCACACAGTGCTGACTCATAAAAGGCACTCGATACATATTTGTTGAATGAATAGATTAGTAACTTCTCAAGGCTTCATAGCTGGTCTCTGGGCCTCAAGCAATTGCTCCTAAACCCTCAGAACCATCCATAGGTTTGCATGTTTGGAAATTACTAATGGGCATTGCTTTCTTGATAGGAAGTTACAGAGCCAGGATTCAAACTCAGTCTCTCTAACTCAAAAGTCAATGTTTTATTCACTACACCAGTAGTCTCAAACTGGGAAACCCATCCTGAAGGTATTCAGAGACATTTCAAAGGGAATGTAGGTTCAGGTGCTTTTAAGGGTATGACTGATTTTATTTTTCAAGATTAGCTGAAACAATATTTCCCATCCATATTTTCTGGAACCTTGCCACACCCTCACCAGAAGGAGGAGTCTGTGTATCTTCCCTTTGAACCTGGGTGGGCTTTTATGAATATCTCAACTCACAGAGTGGGCAGAAGTGATGCTATGTGACTTCTGAGGTGAGGTCCACCTGGTGCATTCTCTCAGGTCACTTGATTTGGGACCCAGCTGCCAGGCTGTGAGGAAGCCCAGACCTCATGGAGCACCTCACATGAAGAGGAGCTGTGGGGAGCGCCCAAGACCATCCCCAGGTTTGATGATTCACTGTGAGGTCTCACAGGACTCAGCATATGCTTGTACCCCCAGCTAAGATTTATTATCATATGCAAGGGTACAATGCAAAATCACAAAGGGAAAAGGTGCGTGGGGCAAAGTCAGGAGAGACAGGCACAAGCCTCTGGAGTCCTCGCCTTTGGGAGTCACACAGGATGCGCTGAATTCCTCCTGAAACTTGTGTGACCACACGTGTGACCATGCGTGTGAAATGACATCTACCAAGAAGGGCTTATGGCCTTCTCTGGTGGCTCAGACAGTAAAGGAGCTGCCTGCGATGTGGCAAACCTGGATTCAATCCCTGGGTAGGGATGATCCTCTGGAAAAGGGAATGGCTACCCACTTCAATTTTCTTACCTGGAGAATCCCATGGACAGTGGAGCCTGGAGGGTCCATGAGGTTACAAAGAGTTGAACACGACTGAGCAGCTAACATTTATTGTCATTGTCAAGAAGGGCTAAGAGACAAACTGCCCAAGGCTTTTATGGTGGGCTGGGCTTGTAGGCACTCTGCCTAGTATGTCCCAAGATTCTAGAACCTCAGAAAGAAACTGGTATTTAGCATAAAGTACATTGCTTGTATAAACAATTTAAGCGCAGAGAGCCACTCTCACCAGTTAGGGAGGTGAGACCCTCTCCCCACATCCAAATACCCAAATACTAGTCGAGGACCAGCCTGCACAGGAAGCCCCTGGCTTCCATCCTCTGAGCTCCCAGGTGACAGCTGTGGATGACTTGACATCCATGTGAGAGGTCATCTAGGAAACATATCTCCCAGCCCTTAGCTAAGTCCCATGAAGCAACAGGCGAGCTTTCCCCTCCCAGTCCCACTCAAGGTACAGATTCGAGAGCAAATTAAATGACTGTTCTCAGTTTAAGCTACCAAGTTTGGGGTATTGGTTATGCAGCAATACACAGGGAATCGTTTGCCAATTTGAATGTTCCATACGTCCTCTGTGAAAATTGATCATCCTAGTTCCTTCGCTGTTCTATCTGAAACTGTCACAACATTGTTAGTTGGCTATACCCCAATACAAAATAAAAAGTTCAATAAAAAAAATAAAAAGAATCATCTTGAGAATCCAGCATCATGACAGACCCTTTCACCATGGCCCGTCTTCACTGCACAAATTAAGGTGTGGCGTCATCCTCCTGACTTCAGCAGGAAGTTGCTTTGTCCTAGATTAGGATTCAGAAAACTTTACCTGAAAAGGGTCAGATGGTAGATATTTCAGAAAATGTGGGCCACATACCATCTCTGAATGTTCTTTTTTGTGTGTGTGTTACAATCTTTTAAAAATGTAAAAACCATGCTTAGCTTGAGGGCTGTACAGAAACAGGATGGCAGAATTTGGCCAGCATCAGCTGGCCATCGTTTGCCAACCCCTGTCCTAGATAATTAAAAAAGCAAAACTCGGCAAACAAAACAAAACCTCCAGTGCGGCAAAGGAAGGGATAGTTTGAAATAATGGTGTCAGTACTGAAAAAAGAGAATGACTCAAATATTTGGTAATAAACCCTTTTGCAAAGCAGGTGGTTTCTAATTCTTTGCTTTCAACTGTACAAAGGAGACATAATCACATTTTTAGCTGGTAGATCATAAAAAAAATAATTCTAGGTGTTAGATCACTGTGAGATTGTTCGTCCATAACTTGGAAGGCATTCAGAGAATTAAGTAAAATTGCAGTTATGTAATTTACTCCATTTTCAACATCAACAATATTCTTTGGTGCTGTGTCTATAAAAAATAAAAATAGGAATAGAATTTATATAGAAGCCTGTATCATTCTAGAATTAAGTAATATATTAATTAAAAGTACAAGAACTAATTTAAAAAATAGTCCCATCTTATTATGGTACATTTCCAATAAAATTCCATTTTTCATCTTTAACGAATATATATGTTGTTTTGTTCAATTATATATTACTACCAACTATAATATTGTTAGTATAACAACAAAACTATAATATTTAATCCAAAATAAAAATCTTAAATACTGAGCCTAATAATTATAGGAAATTTAAGTACATTTCAATTTCATCTTCTAACATGCATTTATGACAGATACGTGAAAAAGTGATCAATAAAATACTTTTAAGAATAAAACATATTACATTAGCATAAAATTCAATGGAGGAAATAGGATGGAAATAAAAGCTCAAAGGGAAAAAAGAGCAATATAAAATTTCCAGTTGTCAAGAGGAGCTTATTCTTGTATTTTTAAAAGTTAGATGATTCACATTTAGATTCCATTGAATATATTTAAGGGAGTGATGTGACGATTTTACTTAAAATGTCAATATTTACAGTACATCAGAATAGCAGTTCTCAGAGTGTAGTTCCAGAGCCCTCACCCCTGGGATCACCTGGAAACTTTACAGAAATGCAAATTCCCAGACCCTTCCTGAGACCCACTGAGTCAGAACCTCTTGAGGACAGGCCCTGGTATTCTGTGTTTTCACCTGCCCTCCAGGTGATTCTGATGCCTGCTCAAGTGTGAGACCCACTGTACCATCTGTTACTGCTTTTGCGGGTACTTGAAGTTATAATAGAAACTTTTAAAATGTCAATTTAAAATGTGTGAAGGGACACATGGTCTTATAAAAAATTATTTGAGGCAAACACAAGCAAAAGTGTTTGAAGACCACTGCACGAGACCCTGTGGGGTTCCCGGGGGGCTCAGATGGTGAAGAATCTGCCTGCAATGCAGGAGACTAGGGTTGGACCCCTGGGTGGGGAAGATCCCCTGGAGGAGGAAATGGCAATCCAGTGCAGTATTCTTGTCTGGGAAATCCCATGGACAGAGGAGCCTGGTGGGCTACAGTCCATGGGGTCACAAAGAGTCAGACACAACTGAGTGACTGACACACACACACACACATGCACACACACACACCAGACCCTGTACCTCTTGTATGTTTAAGCTAAAGAGAGGTTTCTTCTGAAGAGGAATTACTGGGTCGGGACACGTGTTGAGGATGGTTTCACATAGAAACAGGAAAGGATTTGGACAGGCATGAGACAGGAGAACACGGCAAAGTAAATTTATTTATTTATTTCCAGTAAATCTGGAAAGACAAGACTGCAGTGATGCCAGGACTTCATTTTGAGCAGGAGAAAGATGTGGTCAGAGATGTGCTTTTATGGAAAGAGTCTGGCAGAGATCAGGTGGGAGAGGCTGGCAGCAATGAAACCCAGGAGGGTCACCACCGTCTCTTAGCTGGAGTGGTCCTTGTCCACCTTCACTGAAAAGTACAGGTGCTGCCCACTGGTGTATCAGAAGTATATTTGGACTTTCTCCCTGGTTCCTGGCACAGAACTCCTCAATCTCTTGGGATTCCCGGAGTGACAGAGTGTCTTTTGTTTTTCATAAGAAGCCCCCTTTGAGCCCACCTGAGTTCATGCTAATGAGGTGACTTAATGTGGGGCTCCTAGGTTCCCTCAGATGGGACTGGTCACCTGAAAGGCCAAGGGGTTAGAAGGCTGGAACTTTCAGCTCCACACACCAACCCCTGGGAGGGGATGGAACACTGCAGATGAGCTGTATCAAACCTCACAGACAATTTGATGAGCTTCGGATTGGTGAATGCATCCAGGTGCCAGGAAGGTGGTACTCCCGAGTCCCCGGGGACAGAAGCTCCTGTAGTCAGAACCTTTCCAGACTCACCCTATGCACCTCTTCAACTGGCTGTATCTTTTATAAATATCCCCTACAATAACTGACAAATGTTAAGTGTTTTCTGAATTCTGTGAGCTGCTCTAGCAAACTACTGAACCTAGGGAGTGGGTTGTGGGAACTTCCTATTTACAGCCAGTTGGTCAGAAGCCCAGGTGACAACCTAGACTTGTGATTGGTGTCTGAAATGGGGACCATGGGACTTCAGTCCTGAGCCAGTGAAATCTGAGTGTCAGAACTGAGTTAAATTTGTAGGATACCTAGTCAGTATCTGCTGAGAATCAGAGAACTGCTTGGTGGTGTTGGAAAACATTCCAGACCACCCAACCCAGGACATTGTCCACCCAATCCAGGGAGGCTAGCAAACCCTAGGGATAGAGAGAGTCATGTTTGGAGGCAGCTATGTCCATCTGTTGCGTCGGGCTTCTTTGAAGTCTTGGCCATTCCTTAAGTCTGGAGCCCACCTCCTGAGATCAGTGAGAAGCCTGCAAATGCCAGGAGTTGTTCAGGCGGAAGGAATTCACCAACTCCTGGAGCACCTTATTGTTATCTTTGTTTCCATTTAACCAATGGCTCTCCAGGGAGAAAAGGCATTGCATCATTGAAGCACGCTCTTATTGGCTGTCCATTCCCCACGGGGCGGGTTTTCTTTCCAGTCGCTTAGTTCTCCTAAGTATTATGTGCAGAGCAGAGTCATGTCCTGTCACTTCAGTTTCCAGATGCAATGCCTCTGATGTCATAGGTTATGGCAAGAGACTGAGAGAACACAGTGATGGTAAATTTTAGTTGACAGTGTGATGCACCTTGGAGAAGGCTGTTCTGAGCCTCCAGTTTTCCCCTTTAAGGTCACTTTCCACTTTGCATCGCTACATTAATTCATAATGCAATATGCATGAGGGACAGGGATAAGGAAATTGTGACACTAGCTCTTCTATTTAGTGTCTTACAAAATGGGATGCAAATGAATTGGTTCTGTGGGAGCATTTTATCACAAAGCTTCCACCTACAATTCCTACAAGGATTGCTGTCCACGTGCAGATGAGTTTCAGGTGCCATCTCAGCTTTCATTTGCAGGTTAATAATTGAACTGATTTTTTTAAAAGTCTTATATAATTATGTTGAAGAAAAGGGAGCAATGGTCACAATTTCTTTTCTCCAGACTTGAATTTGATATTCCTTTTGGATGCGAGGAGTTAAAATGAATGTCTCAGTTTTGGGAGCAGTTGAAAAGCAACATAATTCTAAAGTGAAATTTCACTTAATCTATCCAACAGTCCCAATCAGTCTATAAAAAAATGTCAAGAATAAAATTTCAAAGGAATTGGATTTAAAAATAACCACTAGGCACGTATTGTAATAAAACTTTTAATAGCTGTTTTATTTTTCATTTCTGTGCTTGTCTTTAGTGCAATTGCTTGGAGGTGAATAGAGCCAGAGTGATGGCCTCGGAGACAAAAGTCCTTTGTTTCTGAAATAACAGCAAGTAGCATCCTTTGGTGATGTAGACTGTTTCTCGGGAACTTAAAGCTGCCTCTAACTAGGCTTGCCCCATCCCAGGCACATTCAGTCCCTCTGGGCTGACGAGGCTGGAGGGGCTGGAGGTTCTCCTGGTCTTTCAGATGTGTGGGTGAGGAGGCCCTGGAATGGGCCATAACTTGTACCTTTCCAAGTGAAACTGAGGCCTGAGGGCTCCTGGACAGAGCCCTTGCATGCATATGTAGCTCTTCCAGATTTACTCACCCCATGACTTCATGGTTTCAGAGATGGAGTATCAGACGGAGGAGATGCTGTTTTTTCTCCCTTTCTCACTTACCCTAGTTTTTCTGGAACATGTATCAAATTCACTGCAGTGATGTCCAAAGGAAACCTTCAATAAAAGGGTGTTTTGCAAAGGGTTTTTCTGATTTCAGAGAGGGTTTGGGATGGTTTATATCTGAATATTAAGAATTAAAGCAGTCATCATTGTCTTGTGTGCATGCTCAGTCATGTCTGACTCTGTGACTCCATGGACTGTAGCCCACCAGGTTCCTCTGTCCATGGGATTCCCCAGGCAAGAATACTGGTGTGGGTCACCATGTCCTCCTCCAAGGGATCTTCCTGACCCAAGGATCAAATGCAGGTATCTTATGTCTCCTGCATTGGCAGCTGGGTTCTCTACCACTTGAACCATCAGAGAAGCCCCAATTAATGCAATATTTTAATTCAAATATCAGGCTTAAGAGTTATGCTGGGTTGGGCTCCTGGATTCAACACATTCATTCGCTATGTGGCCTTGTAAATGGAAACTTTCTGAGCCTCAGTTTACTTTTCTGTAAAACTGGGATACAAAATCTACATCATAAACTTGATGTGTGGATTAAATAAGATTAAATGCATGTATACATATATAATACTTTATAATATACAAATTTATGTATACAGTGCTTAGCACAATACCCAGCACATGTAAACACTCAAAGTAATTTGATTTCTTCTTACCAACTTTACTTTTATAAGTCTGATCCTTTGTTCAAGAGTTCCAGATCGCTGAATTCTTTTCCCTCTGTAAGATAAACTGACAGTGTGACTCTGGTGAGCTAGGGTAGAGAAAGAAGTACTTCTGGTCTCCCTGTAAAGTGTCCCTTTCTTTCCTTGGTTCTGGGAGGCTCCAGGGTGGGTCGGTTTCCCTGGTGTCTCCAGCGCCACCCTGAGCAAGCTGAGACTTTCTGTCGGGTACAAGGATATGGAGGTCTGCAGAGGAGCCACGGGCTGGATCCCTCTTCCACAGGGCTCTGCTGCTGCTGCTGCTGCTGCTGCTGCTAAGTCGTTTCAGTCGTGTCCGACTCTGTGCGACCCCATAGACGGCAGCCCACTAGGCTCCTCTGTCCCTGGGATTCTCCAGGCAAGAACACTGGAGTGGGTTGCCATTTCCTTCTCCAGTGCATGAAAGTGAAAAGTGAAAGTGAAGTTGCTTAGTCGTGCCTGACTCTTAGCGACCCCATAGACGGCAGCCCACTAGGCTCCTCCGTCCATGGGATTTTCCAGGCAAGAGTACTGGAGTGGGTTGCCATGGCCTTCTCCGCCAAAGGACTCTAACTGTTCCTGATAATTTCTGTCTTTTGCTGGAATTGGGAACAGTCTACTGTGTTTTAGAGGACAGAACATTTCCAATCCTTAAAAAAATCTTTCTAAAGAAGTCTCTTGGCACAGAGCAGAGACTCAGATGATCCTGGTGATGATGGTCTTTTCTCCTATCAGTCTGTTCACAACCACGGACTCCCCAGGGCTGAGGAGCCTCCCGGGAACGCAGGTTCCTACCAACCTTGAGGACGACTTACTGTCAAGGGCTGAAGGAGGACTATTTCCTGAACTGCCTCCCACCCAGGCAGCATGACTTCATCCCCCGCGGAGAGAAAAGGGCTTCGTGCCTGAAAGGGCTTGTGACTAAGTCTTGTGACATTCTGAGGTTCAAGGACCCGTGTGTTGTCAACCCTGTAACCGAGTGTAGCCGGGAATGTTCTGACTTCATGAGAGAGAGCAGTCTTGTTGCCTGCAGAGTTTCAGAGATGTACCAGCCCTGCGGGCACCCAGGGAGGCAACCTCCAGCTTGGAGGGGCTCTTCTGGGGTCAGGGTGGAGGTGCTCTCTCAGCCAAGCTTGCAAGGATAGGGATACTATAAATACACACCCTGGGGATTCCCAAGTACGCTCAAGAGAGGGGAATTTGGATGTCAAGCTGGTGGAGGCTGTGAGTCATGGAGATCTGGATATTAATATTGATGAAATCCCATTTGTGGTCACAGGCCAGTGAGGCCTCAGATATTTTGGCTACAGAGACACTGAAGCAATTTCCACAAGATGTATTTTTTAGGATTTAGCCCTCGATTCTCTAATTTAACCATTTATTACCATATTCATGAAAAACCCAGAAAATGGCTCAAGATTGAAGCTGTGTCTTTGGGATGCCCATTTGGTGGAAAATCCAATCCATCACCTCACTCTGCTTTCCCCTGCGAATGACAAACAACTTGCTTAACTGCACTGATTGATTTGACCAGATGTTTGGCATCATGTAGCAGGTTTCAGTCAAGACGGTGGGCTGTTTTCACTTGTCTGATTGCTGTCTTGGTGCCTGAGGTGACTACACAATTTTCTAGACATAGTTTAGAACCTTTTAAAACAGTTTCTCTCAGTGATTTCCCTCACAGTTCTATTAAGGATCACAAGGCCTTTCCCTCAGGAGCTGAAAGTGAGGGAAATGGTGTGATCCCAGGCAGCAATCCCTCTTGATGGTTTCTCCCACCTCATGTGGGGTTAAGATAGATGACTTTCTTTCCCTTCTGAGTCAAATGCACTAGACACTGACCCACTGAGAAGGCTTTGCTGATCAGAATAACTCAATACCTTAAAAACATACTTCACTCTAAGTCACTTCAGGATATTCATGATTTCAATCAAGATGTCCCTGGCTTTTCAACATCATAAAAGAAGAGTTACATGAAAATTGCGCCATCTCGTTATAGGAAACAGCAGAGGAAACGTCAGCTTTTACCTGAAACCCTAGGCCTGAGAATTTGCAACAGTGACACAGCCAGAAGGTGGAGCTGATCGCTCCTTCCCACTTCAGGCAATTCTTCCATTCAGCTTCTAGGCCTTGACACTCTCCTGTTTCTCCTCCTGCCCGCCTGGCTGCTCCTCTCAGCTCTCCGCTGGGTCCAGCGAAGGCTGGCATGGCTTCCCTCTCCTGTCTCCTTCCCTCCCCTGGTTATATCACCGGTCTTGTACCTTGCTGTACTGCCTGTATCTGTACTGCCGAACTTATTTCTCAAGCCCTGCACTGTGCCCTGAGCCCCAGTCTTATTCACCCAGATGCCAGCTTGACATCTCTACTAAATGTCAAATAAGCCTCTCAGACCCAACATGTCCAGCACTGAGGTCCTAGACTCCTCTCCCAACTCTGTTCAACCCACATCTTCACCATCTCAATGAATGGCAATTACATCCTCCCAGTTGCTTGTGTTAGAACTTGGAGTCACTGCAGTGAATTGAAATGATGTCTCCCCAAAAGATATGGCATCCTAACCCCCATTATGTGAATGTGACCTTAATTGGGGGGAAGTTGTTGGCAGTTATAACTAAGCTTCTTTAGGTGAGATCATGCTGAATTATCTGGGCAGGTCCTAAATCCAAGGACAAGTGTCCTTATGAGAGATAAGAGATGACACAGACACAGAGGAGAAGTCCATGTGAGGACGGAGGCAGAGACTGGAGTCAGGTAGCCTCAACCTAAGGAATGCCCAGATCCCCCAGAAACTGGAAAAGGCAAGAAAGAATATCCCCTAGAGCTTCTGGGGACAGGCACCTCTGACAACTCCTTTATTTCAGCCTTCTGGCCTCCAGAATTGTGACAGAATAATTTTCTGTCACTTTAAGCTGCCAAGTTTGTGGCTCTGTGTTTCAGCAGCCACAGAAAACTAATGGAGTGTTTAACCGTTCCCTTCGTTTTTTTTTCTTGAGCCAACCTCGCAGTAAATCCTGTTGGCCCTTTCTCCAAAATAGGCCCAGAACCTGACCACTTCTTACCAGCTCCATTGTTATCCACCTGGTTTGAGCTCTTACATCTCTTACATGGAATATTGCAATCCCATCTTCCTGGTTCTGCCCTTGCACCCCCACCCCCACCCCCACCCCACCCCACGCCAAATCCTTTCAACATGAGGTCAGATCATGTTACTTCTCTAGCTCCACCTCACAGTAAGAGCCAAAGTCTTGCTAACAAGGGGCTGCCATGGCTTTCATAATCTGGGCCGGCTTCTCTGAGTCTCTAATTCACCTTAGACTGCGTCTCCCTTGCTCACTCTGCTCCAGCCACTGTAGCCCCTCTGCTTTTCCTTGTATGTATCGATCATGTGTCTGCCTCAGGGCCTTTGCACTGACCTTTCCTTCTGCCTGCAACACTCTTCTCCCAGATATCACCATGGCTAAATCCCTTGTCTTATTCAAGTCTTATATATTTCCTCAGTGAAGTCTTCTCTGACAATTCTATTTAAAATAACAACCCTAATATATGCTCCATCAACCCTCTCCATGCTCGAGCATGCGTGTGTGCTCAGTCGCTTTAGTCATGTCTGACTCTTTGAGACCCCACCAGGCTCCTCTGTCCATGGGATTCTCCAGGCAATAATACTGGAGTGTGTTGCCATGCCCTCCTCCAGGGGATCTTCCTGACCCAGGGATTAAACCCATGTCTCCTGCATTGCAGGCAAATTCTTTACCACCGAGCCACCAGGGAAGATCCTCCATACTCATATTATGATATAAATACTGTATATCTTACTTGTTTATTTTATTTGTTGTTTTTCTCCATCTGCTCGAAGGTGAGATCCCTATGGATATATTTATGTATTTTTTTACATATTTAAAAATATATATTTAACCCATTTTTCTCTAGAAAAAACAAGCTATAAAATCTCACTAACTGAAGAATCATCTTCCAAACAGTTGCATCTTCCAGAAAGCATTTGCATCATATTGCTTATTTCTGGCTCTTTGTAAGAAGTACCTTGGGGACAGTAGCGTCTCATGGGTTTATACAGATATACAGTGCTTTGAAAAAATGGGAAAGTGAGACTAGGAATATTCAAAACAAAGTCAGAGTGTGGTTGTTTACATTACCGAAGGACTCTTAATTTAGAAAGGAAACCAGTGTTGAGTGCCTATAAATAGCAGCTCCCTCTGCAAGTAAGTGCTTGTTTATTTGACTAAATGCTTGAGGTCAGGAACACTTCAAACTCATATGTTACCAGGTCAGCAAGATCCTTTGAAAATCATTGGAAATGATGGTAAGTTAGACCTAACATGATGGTGTAATTGGTGAGAAAAAAAGTGTATTTACTCCATCCACCCAAATCATCTTCAAATGACACTTTGGAAACACATTGTTGACATGAAGCTAAGCTCAGTCATACTTGCATTTGCCATGTGGAACTGTCTGGCATTGCAACTCACACAGAATTCAAATTGGAAGACTGTAGCTGTCAGCAGTTTTACAAGATCAGGGGATAAAAAGTAAGTCTGTTTACAGAGAGGCAGCCAGACCCATAACTTCTCATTTACAAGCAGCACACACACGATTGTTTTATGTGTGTGGTTTGTTAAAAAAAAAAATAGCAACTTGATTTTCAAACTCAATAAAGGTTTAAGGGCCTTGGAAAGCACTGTAAGTCATAGTCATCATAAGCAGCCACATACACTAGAGCGTTAGTTTTCCAAATGATAATCGAATTCAACCATTTAAAACCATGGCTATTTCAAGAGGAAGTGTTGTAGTAAACGCAATCTGAAAATGTCATGTTTCATGAGGAAATCTTAATATTCAAAACTGAACACTCAAAGCGACCTCTGCAAAGGCTTTGAAAGTTATGTGGTTTATGTAACTTTTGTCGATTTCATGGTTAAATACACCTTTCCAGTTGATTTCTTTTAACAGTAAGGAGAAAATTCAATTTCTTCATGAGAAAATCCCACCCAACGGCAGGAACTAGATGTGTGTCAGTCTTGACAGAGTAACAACAAGAGACAATTTACTTCTGTCACCAGAGGGCACCAAAGCCCAAGCTGCCAGGAAAACTGCAACCCACAAGGACACAGCGGTCGGACTAGAAAACCCCTGATGTACTGGACAAGACCTTACCTAGTTATTTCAAAGGACTGCCAGTGTCTCCAATAAGGAACAACTTCCCTAGCTTGTTGTCATAGAGCAGTCTATTATTCATAAACTCTCCCAGCCAAGAAATTCTCTACATCAGCTCATTTACTCATCCATCTCATATATATTTACTGAGTCCGTACTATGTACCACACCCTGGGGAGCAGTTGTGGACAAGAAAGGCCATTTCTGCCTTCGTAAACCTGGCGGCCTACAGTCCATAGGGTCGCAAAAGCTAGAAGGGAAGACTGCCTCTAACCCACTCTTACAGTTCAGTGTGGTGGGGGTGATAAAGAGGGCAGAGAGGGGCTGTGGGGGCAGCGAGATGCCCTCCTCACTTATCTTCGAGGTCACCAAAGTGTGGTCATTTCTGTAACAAATGATCACACATGGAGTGGCTGAGAACAACACAAAGTCATTCTCTTGCAGTTCGGGAAGCCAGAAGCAGAAACTCTGTTCTGGGAGGGCCGTACTCCCTCTCAGAGCTCCCAGTGTCTGTCCATCCGTGTTCTAGGGGCTCCAGGCATCTCGGGTTTGTGGCTGAATTTCCCCAACCTCTGTCTCTAGGGTTACATTCCTGTCTCCTCTGTGTGTCTGCACTATAAGGACACGTGATTGCATCTGGGCTTCCCAGGTGGCGCTAGTGGTAAAGAACCCGACAGCCAATGCAGGAGACATAAGAGACACAGGTTTCATCCCTGGGTTGGGAAGATCCCCTGGAGGAGGGCATGGCAACCCATTCCGGTGTTCTTGCCTGGAGAATCCCCATGGACAGAGGAGCCTGCGGGCTACAGTCCACAGGGTCGCAAAGAACTGGACATGACTGAAGTGACTTAGCATGCACACATGTGGTTGATTGCATTTAGGCCTGTTGTGGATTGAACTACCTGTGCCCCTCAAATCCATATTCTGAAGCCCTACTCCCAACATGACTATATTTGGAGACAGAACCTATTTGAGAATAGGGTTAAATGAGGTCATAAAGGTGAACCCGCTTCAATAGGACTGACTGGCTGCCTTAAAAGAAAGTGAGACTTTTCTAGAAGACCAGTGTTAAGATCCTGAACTTCTACTGCAGGGGGCTCGGGTTTGATCCTTGGTTGGGGAACGAAGATTCTTTATGCCGTGCAGCATGGCCAAAAAATTAAATGACAACAACAAACAAAAAGAAGGGAAGGAGACATCGGAACCCTCTCTCCAAGGAAAGACCATGTGATGAGAATGAGAATTCAGCCATCTGCAGGCCAGGTAGAGAGGTCTTACCAGAAACCAACCCTGCCAGCATCTTGATCTTGGACTTCTAGCCTCCAGGACTATGAGAAAATAAATTCCTGTTGTTTATGCTACCCAGTCTGGGGAATTTTGTATGGCAGCCCAGTGCTCCCCCACCCCCTGCCCTGAACAATCCAGGAAATCTGGAGATGCCTAGCTTAATCACATCTTTTGCCATGTAGGGTAATAGTTACAGGTTCCAGGAAGTAGGATGGGGATAGCCTTTTTTGGATAGGGGCACTACTCAACTCATCATGGAAAGCCTCCTTCCCTCCTGAGAAAGTGACATTTAAGCTGAGACCGGAAGACTAGTTGCAGGAAGGAGAGGTGTGTTGCAGGACTGTCTGAGTGAGCTGCGGGGAGCAAGGGGGAGAGGCAGAGAAGTGAGAGCCTTGGAGGCATGTCAGAGAGTCTGTGTTTTATCTCATGGCCTATGAGAAATCTAATAGGAATAATGAGGAAGGGGAGGAGATACAGGATACAATCTGATGAACATCTTCGATCAGTCAAAGCTGTTAGCAAGGATGAAGACAGGAACCAGGGGGACCGGCCCAGAGGGTTTTGCTGAACTCCATAAGCAGAGGCTGGTGCCTGGACAAGAAATGGCAGTGAGGATGGAAAGACGGAGCTAGATGGATAGATTTTTAGGTTGGACAATTGGAAGACTTGACTATTAACTTGATGTGAGGAGTTGAGAGAGGGAAGTTTCAAGAATAAAGTCTGAGTTCCTGGCAGTAGCACCAGGGTAAAGAGTGGGAGCATTCCTGTGAGCAGGGGAACCTGCCGGAGTCATGAGATGGGAGGAAGAAAGGAGAGTCATGAGACAAGTTTGGGACATAATGAACTTGAGGGGTTCATAAGAGATAGATTCAACGGGAGGTGTCCAGGGGTTGTGCAGCCACCTGGAGCTCAGATGAAAGATCTAGACAAGATGAAAAAGGCTTGAGCATCATTAGACTTTAGATAGTAAATGACATCTTGAGAGTAAGCGAGCTCGTCCAGGGGGAATTTTAAGAGTAGAAAGAGAAAAGGGCTTTGAACAGAGACTTAAGGGCAAGTACAGAACAAGACACGCCCTTTGTGGATGGTCTTGAAAGGATACTGGAAAGGAGGGGAGAGAGAGAGGGAAGAAAGGAGACCAGGCTGCGGTCTGAGGGGCAAATGGTGCCTGGAGGTCAAGAAAAGCAGAACCAAAGCTTAGGGGCAGAAAGCTTTCTCTGGGTCAGAAGGGGTGAAAGCTATTTTGGTGCAATGGGAGCCAGAGGTCAGCCGGAGTGGGATGAGTGAAGGATGTGGATGCAGAGGTCATTCACGGAGAGGAAAGAGACAGGTTAGAGATGCTGACTGAGGGTGAGCTTTGATTTTACTTACTTATTTTCATATTTATTTATTTATTTGACCGTGCTGGTCTTAGGAGTGGCACGTGGGACCTTTGATCTTCACTGTGGCACGCGGGATCATTAGTTGTGGCATGTGGGATCTAGTTCCCTGACCAAAGATCGAACCCAGGCCCTCTGCAGTGGGAGCATGGAGTCTGAGCCACTGGACCACCAGGGAAGTCCCTGATTTTATTTTTTAAGACAAGAGAAAATGAGGATATTTAAATGCGAAGGGGAAGAGTCCGCAGAAGAGACTGGGAAAGAGACTGAAGATGAAAAGAAGCTAATTCGTCCCTGAGAAGGTGGTTGAGGAGGAGTTCAGGGTCCAGGAGAACAGGAGGCCCAAGGGTGACCTGTCCACCGTACCCAGAGGGAGGGGACAGTGGAAGGAGGCAGGGGTGGTGTTTTGGTGGCACGTGTTACAGGTGCTCTTTTCTGGAAGCATCTACTTTCAGAACCGTGAAGTGAAGAGCTCTGTTCATCGTGGTGGATCTTGAGGTCACCTAAGATGTTGACAGTTCTCAGAATGGAGAGAAGAGCTTAAAACCAGAGCCAGAATCTTCGCTGGAAGAGAGGAGCCTGTGTGGAGCAGGGCTTTGAAGATGAGGAGTCCTGGAGCCAGGACTTTAAAAGTAGTGGTCCTCTGGCTGATGAAGATCTACAGACCAGTCTAAGGGTGGCTTGGTTTTTTTTTTCCAAACTGTTGTTCTTCAGTCGCTAAGTCCTGCCTGACTCTTTGTGACCCCATGGACTGCAGCAGGGGATCGCAGAGTTTCAAACTGTGGTGAAAGCCAGTTAGAATGTCCTAGCAGAAAAAATTGCCAGATCAACCAACTGGTCCAGTCGATTGTGCAATGAATGAATGCAGCAGGAGAAAAAAAGTCTGCAAAGCAGTTAATAGTGGTCTTAATAAAGACATTCCCTTAATACGTGTCAATGACTTCAAAGCCAAACAGTTTTTTTCCATTATAAACTGGTTTGCATTATCCGTTCCTGGATTCCTTTTGCTAAGTGTGTTTAATCCAGAGTTCGCTAAATCTGTACTTTAAATGCCACAGTTAAGCCTCATAATTCATTTCTGTCTTAGTGGCAATGGGACGGAGCTGACCACTATACTCATCATAATAGCTTTTAATATCCTTATTGAAGACAGCTATTAATTTCACACACTCTTGCCTTCCTTTTTTCCAGGCTAAATCCTGTGCCTGGTGTCTCTTTCACAGTGCATATTTCTTTACCCTTTAATAATTTTATATTTAAGTCTAAAAATCCTCCTTTAAAAAATGCAACAGATTTGATAGGACCATGTACTTTTATTAAGTGTATCCAAAGACAAGTCAGTACATGGATACTAGAGATATGATGTCTAAAAAAATTTCTACTGTTAACAATAAATTATTATTATTTTTTTGCCTATATAATTTTTGCATCCTATGGGTCAGCCAGGGTCTCTTCTCTGATCTTCAGCAGAACAAAACCTATCCTGGAGGAGTTTCTTTTTACAAATGTCTCTACTGTTAGGACTTCCCTGGTGGCTCAGTGGGTAAAGAATCTGCCTGCAATGAGGGACACGCAGGCAGATGTGAGTTCGATCTTCTGGTCAGGAAGAACCCCTCCAGTATTCTTGCCTGGAGAATCCCATGGACAGAGAATCTGGCAGGCTACTCTGTCCAGGAGTCGGACTGAATTGGACATGACTGAAGTGACTTAGTCTTTCTTTCTTTTTTTTTCTTTTTGGCCACTCGATTTGTGAGATTTCAGTTCCCCGAAGAGAGATTGAACCCTGGCCATAGCAGTGAAAACCCAGAATCCTAACCATGGGGAACTCCCAAGAATCCCAAAACCCAGAATCCTAACCAATACACCACATTTAAACATCACAAAGCCCCTGAGAGGTTAATATTTGTATTATTTCCCTTTTATGGATAAGGAAACAAGCTTAGAGTTCAGGTATATGCCTGAGGGGGCACAAATCAATAAAAAGCAAAACCTGAATTCAAAGATCAGTTTAAATCTAAAATCCATGTGATTAATGAACTTCTGCTGCTGTGATGAGAATGCAGGATGAATGTGCATGCCTGTGAGTGTGTGTGTGTATGAGAAAGAGAGAGAGTGAGAGGGAGAGAGAGAGGTTGCTGGTGGCAAAGATGTTGGGGGAGGGGCAGGGACTGGCCTATATGGAGAGAATAGAGTGTGGCAATAAATAAAAAAATATATATATATAAAGAGAAACATCAGAACTAAGAAAAAAATGTAATGTGTTTTTTAATGTCAAAACTCCAAAATCAGGTGTGGGAAACCTTTGTTCCTTTAAGAATATGCTTTTTCACTCTTTTATTCTACAGAAATCTGTAATAAGAACAGCCTAGAGTAAATTTTCTTCATGTTTTTTTTGCCACACTGCTGGCTTGCAGTCATTGCAATTCCCCAGTCATTGATCGAACCCAGGCCCTCGGCAGTAAAAATGCGGAGCCCTAACCACTGGACTTCCCTGGTAGCTCAGCTGGTAAAGAATCTGCTTGCAATGCAGAAGAACTTGGTTCAATTCCTGGGTCAGAAAGATCCCCTGGAGAAGGGATAGGCTACCCATTCTAGTATTCTTGAGCTTCCCTGGTGGCTCAGATGGTAAAGAATCTGCCTGCAGGAGACCTGGGTTCAATCCCTGGGTGGGGAAGATCCCCTGGAGGAGGGCATGGCAACCCACTCTGGTTTTCTTACCTGGAGAATCCCATGGACAGAGGAGCCTGGCAGGCTACAGACCATAGGGTCACGTAGAATTGGACACGATTGAAGTGACTTAGCATGCACATGCATGCAACCACTGAACCACCAGGGAATTCCCTAGAATACATTTCTTAACACTCTTCTAGTTTTCTTATCTGGGATCGTCTCTTCTTCTTAGGTGGGAGGACTGTAATCGGTAGCTCTGCCTTCTTTCAGCCTGGGAGCAGACAAGTGGCTCCAGTTTAGATGTTCTGACTCCAGTCAGACGCTTGTCTCATTTTGGGATTTGACTCAGTTGTGCTGTCTCATCCCTGGGGTAGGTCCTCATCAGAATTCTCTGTCACAGTGTTGCTATTTAGTCTTGGAGTTTAAATGCACTCTTGGGACTTCTTGGTTGTCCAGTGGCTAAGGCTCCATGCTTCCAATGCAGGGGGCCCAGGGTTCAATCCCTGGTCAAGGAAATAGATTCCACATGCTGCAACTAAGACCCTGCCTAGTCAAATAAATAAATAAAAATAAATATTATTTTGAAAAAAATTGCACTCTTGGTTCTGTTTCCTTGACCTATATGTTTTCCCTTATTCCAGTACTATAGCCTTGATTGTTGTTGCTTTGGAATAAGCTTTAAAACTGAGAACTCTGACTCCTCCTACTTGGCTCTTATTTTCCAAGATTTCTTTTGTTCTTCTGGGACCCTTGCCTTTCCATATGAATTTTAGGACCTACTTATTCATGCATTTTTGTACAAGAAGGCAGCTAAAATTTTGATAAAAAATTGTATTGAGTCTGTAGATCAGTTTGGGGATTGTTGCCACCTTAACATTATCTTCCAATCCATGAATTCAGGAAGCTTTTCCACTTACTTAGGTCTTTCAATATCTCTTTCAGTGATCCTGTGTAGTCTGCAGTGTCCGTGTCTTGACACAGAGCAGGACCCTATGGTCCTTGCCTGTACCTCATGTGCTCTGCCTGCCTTTTGTCTGTGGAAATCTTTAGTCAAAGAGTAAGTTTAATCAGAGAAGTGAAAACATGCAAAAACAAAGGAAAACAGTCAAAGAAGACCAAATAATAATAAGGTACTCACTTAGCGTAGTCAAGGAGCTTTATTCCTTTCTCAAGGGCTATAGATAATATTCTGAGTCATATCCTGTGAGTTGCTTTGCAGACACCAAAAGCCCCACCCACCAGGTGAAATTAACTACATGATGACCAGACTGTAGCCACGGCATAAGCTGCCACAGTTCTGAGAACTAGCCTCAAAGAAATGGAAACAGACTCCGGAACTGAAAATTAACTGTACCTAAAACAACCAAGATGCTGGTCAGACCTCCAATGACCAATTTGAAGATGACTGTCAGAGCTGACTGTGCTGTTTCTTCATGTAGCTCCCCCCTTCTTCCTAAAAAAGCTCTTGCCCCACTGGTTGCCAACGGGTGGTGGGGGGGTGGCGGTCCGCCTTTGGATAGATGTCCATTCTCCCCCACCAGTTGCTGGCATCTGAAATAAAGCAAACTTTCCTTTCCACCAACTTAGCCTGTTTATTGGCTTTTGTGTGGTGAGCAGTCAGACCCCAAACCTTTCAGTAAGTCTTACATTTCTTTTGTAAAATTTATTCCTCAATATTTATTCTTTTTAATGCTATTGTAAATGAAATTGCTCTCTTAATTTTACTTCTGGATTGTTCATTGTTCGTATATAGAAATACAACTGATTTTTGTATATTGATATTGTATCCTGCCATCTTACTGAATTTGTTTATTAATTCTATTATTTTTTTCATGGATTAATCAGGATTTACTATAAAAAGATTTTGTCATATACAAGTAGAGATAGTTTTACTTCTTCTTTTCCAACATTTATCCCATTTTCCTAAAGGAAATCAGTCCTGAATATTCACTGGAAGGACTGATGCTGAAGCTGAAACTCCAAAACTTTGGCTTTGATTCGAAGAACTGACTCACTGGAGAAGCCACTGATGCTCGGAAAGATTGAAGGGAGGAGGAGAAGGGGACGACAGAGGATGAGACGGTTGGATGGCATCACTGACTTGATGGCCATGAGTTTGAGCAAGCTCTGGGAGATGGTGATGGGCAGGTAAGCCTGGAGTGCTGCAGCCCGTGGGGTCGCAAAGAGTCAGACATGACTGAACTGAAATGAACTGATCCCATTTTCTTGCCTACTTGCCTTGGCTAGAACCTACAGTACAAATGTTGTATAGAAGTGGTGAGAACAGACATCCTTGTCTTGTTCCTGATCTCAGAGGGAAAGCATTCAGGTTTTCACCACTAAGTATAATGCTAGCTGTGGGTTTTCCATGAAAATGAAAAGTGAAAATGTTAATCATGTCCAGCTCTTTGTGACCCCATGGACTGTATAGACCACCAGGCTCCTCTGTTCATGGAATTCTCCAGGCAAGAATACTGGAATGGGTTGCCATTTCCTTCTCCAGGGAATCTTTCTGACCCAGGAATCAAACCTGAGTCTCCTGTATTGCAGGTGGATTCTTTACCATCTGAACTACCCAGGAAGCCCTCTAGAAGCTAGAAAAGACAAGGAAACAGATTATCCCCTAGGGCCTCCAGAAGGAATGGAGTCTTGCTGATACCTTGATTTTTAGGATTTCTGACTTCCAGAACTGTAAGAAAATAAATTTGTATGACTTAAGTCACTCATTTATGGTCATTTGTTACAGCAGCAACATACAGAAAATGAAATATCAGTTTCTGTCGTAACTCCTGGACTTTGCTGTTGTAGTAAAAGCTGTCGTAGATAATATATATATATGAGCAGATGTGTCTGTGTTCCAATAAAACTTTATTTACAAAAACAGACAGGCTGGATTTGGTCCATGGACAATAGCTTTCTGACCTCTGTAATAGCCTTGTATGCATACCTCTATTCTATATAATCTCCAGTTTGGAGTTGTAAGTTTGTCTCCATTTTTAAATTACAATAAATAATGTTCCAGTGAACATTCTTGTGGGCAGTTCATTGGGCATATCTCAGATGACACGTCCAGAACAAATCCTAGAAATGTGGTTCTTGGGTAAAAAAGTGTGTGTATTTTTCCCTAGGCTGACCTTTTGCAAAGCCACAATAATTCACATTCCCAGGGGAGCACAGCACAGTCTACCACATGCTCAGAATAGCCAATTCTTCATACGTAGATACACAGGGACTGGGGTAAAACACCCGGGTAACAGCTCTCATTCATATTTTACACGCAAATTTTAAAATACTGGAACAGATTATTTTTCTGGTTATCCTGAGTTTCGACTGTTTAATGTGAAGTTTTAAATGTGGGCAATAGAAAAGAAAGTATAAAGTCTAATACCTAAGCATGCTAATAAATGATTATAATCTTTACATTTTATTGGGCTGTGCAACTCAGTAGGTTGCTAGTTGGTAACAATACTTGGATTTTGGCCTCTGTGTGTTAGCCCACTGAGATTGGAAACTGGCTGGCTAGATGCATGTGACTTTCTCATCAACTGTCTAAACAGAGACTTTCAAGGCCAGTATTTCTGGAATGTGCTCTTGATCAATTTATTTTTGTATAAGAAAAATTTTCCTTGTATTCACAATCTTATTTCTCTTGGTCTCTGTAGGAATTTGGAACCCCTGATTTGGGGTGGTAGCATAAAGGGAAAATGATTAGTTGATTCATTCCTTGCTTTTTGGAGGAATGAAAAATCAATACCTCTTTTTTTTCCAGCAAAATGCACCATGTTTCTAAGACTGTTCTTTGACTCTTGGCTTTAGCAAGGATCTTCCAATCAGGGGTTATATTCAGATTGGCCAAGAGTGTTTTTATGATTCTTAGGGAAACTTCACAGGTACAGTGTCAGTGTCCTGTATCTGAATGATATACATGGACTTACCTGGTCCGGTGGCAGAGACTCCAAGCTCCCAATGCAGGGGGCCAGTATTCAATCACTGGCCAAGAAATTAGATCCTACATGCCACAACTAAGAGTTCACATGTCGAAATTAAAAATCCCATATGCCGTAACTAAGACCTGGCACAGACAAATAAATCAATTTTTAAAAAATGAAATACACTGTGTGAAGATGCCAGGTGTGCACTAATATAACTAACATTTGTTGAGGATTTAGCATGTTCTGGATGGGAAAATTTTTCCTAATTAGTTCTGACACTGTATTTGAAAGCTAGGCATGACTATTACTGTTGAGGAAACGAGGGAGAATAAATAACTTGCCCTATGCTAGGAGCTAATAAAGAGTTTCTGAGAGTGGAACACAGACAATTCTATTCCAAAGCCCATACTTTGCATTATGGATTACAATAGGTAATCAATGGATGCATTCTTCCTTTAATTTATTAATCCAGTCAGTCAGTCAGTAGGTGTTTGTTCATTGATTGGGCTTCCTTGTAGTTTAGTCGAGAAGTTGTGTTTGACTCTTGAGACTCCACGGACTGTAGCTGGCCAGGCTCCTCTGTACATGGGATTTCCAGGCAATTACTGGAGTGGGCTGCCATTTCCTTCTCCAGGGAATCTTCCCGACCCAGGGATTGAACCGGGATCTCCTGTATTTCAGGCAGATTCTTTACCAACTGGGCTATGAGGGAAGCCCTTTTATTGGGCTTCAGTTCAGTTCAGTTCAGTTGTTCAGTCGTGTCCGACTCTTTGCGACCCCATGAATCACAGCACGCCAGGCCTCCCTGTCCGTCACCAACTCCCGGAGTTCACTCAAACTCAAGTCTATCGAGTCAGTGATGCCATCCAGCCATCTCATCCTCTGTCTTCCCCTTCTCCTCCTGCCCCCAATCCCTCCCAGCATCAGAGTCTTTTCCAATGAGTCAACTCTTCGCATGAGGTGGCCAAAGTACTGGAGTTTCAGCTTTAGCATCATTCCTTCCAAAGAAATCCCAGGGCTGATCTCCTTTAGAATGGACTGGTGGGATCTCCTTGCAGTCCAAGGGACTCTCAAGAGTTTTCTCCAACACCACACTTCAAAAGCATCAATCCTTCGGCACTCAGCTTTCTTCACAGTCCAACTCTCACATCCATACATGATCACTGGAAAAACCATAGCCTTGACTAGATGGACCTTTGTTGGCAAAGTAATGTCTCTGCTTTTGAATATGCCATCTAGGTTGGTCATAACTTTTCTTCCAAGGAGTAAGCGTCTTTTAATTTCATGGCTGCAGTCACCATCTGCAGTGATTTTGGAGCCCTCCAAAATAAAATCTGACAGAGTTTCCACTGTTTTCCCATCTATTTCTCATGAAGTGATGGGACCAGATGCCATGATCTTCATTTTCTGAATGTTGAGCTTTAAGCCAACTTTTTCACTCTCCACTTTCACTTTCATCAAGAGGCTTTTTAGTTCCTCTTCACTTTCTGCCATAAGTGGCATATTGAGCTTAGTATATATCAATAAACAAAACAGGAAAACTTTCTGTCCTATATTAGAGGTTTTCCTTCCAGTGAGGGCCATGATAATAAACAACCAACAATTAATATACCAAACATAGTAAACAAGTCGGTGGTAAAGTGTGTTGGAAGGTATTAAATACAATGAAAGAAAGAAATAGAGCAAAGGGAGTGGGGGTAGGGAGTGGGTGTATGTGGATGGGCTTCATTGAGAGGGTGGTGTTGAGCATGGATTCAAGGAGAAGAGGGAGTTCTTAGGATTCCTATCCAATCATCTTCTACATTTGTAAATCTTTCTCAGTGAAATTTAAACCAGAATAATATCTGCACTTCCTATCTAGATGGTAACATTGTATTTGAAATACCACCTATAGACTCCTTGGAATTCTCATCAAGCAGGGGACTCAAACTTAGATTATCAAGTTACTGAAAAGTGTAACTAATAATATATATAATATATATATTATATATATATATATGTGTATATATATATATATTTATATATATATATGTATATATATATATATATATATATATATAGCTTGGGCTACCTTGGTGGCTCAGTGGTAAAGAATCTACCTGCCAAGCAGAATACCTGGGTTTGATCCCTGGGTTGGGAAGACCCCCTGGAGGAGGGCACGGCAACCCACTCTGGTATCCTTGCCTGGAGAATCCCATGGACAGAGGAGCCTGGCTGGCTACAGTCCATGGGGTCACAAAGAGTTGGACACAACTTAGTGTCTAAACAACAACAGCCTCGATTATTTGGACATTAGATGAAAACAGAGATCCCCCTACACCAGTATATCTGATTCATGTACATATATTGACTTTACTACAAGGACATCTATAAAATTCAGGGGCAAGATAAACATCACAGGGAACTGACAGAGAACCAGAAGAAAAGCTACTGAAAAGTAAGACCAAACACCTGTTTCCTCTCTGGCTTTCGTTGTCAGGCAAACATTTTTCCAGGGAAAATGGCATAAGACATGAGAAGTACTGAGGATTTGTTTTTGTTTTCATTTTAGATGCCTGCCTGGTGTCTCGACATAAAATATTTATTGAACTGCATTTGAGAAATATTTTTGTACGTCACATTCCAAAAACAAAAAGGAATTAAATTGGCATTGATATATACATGTCTCGGTTGAGTATGAAGTTTGTTTCAATCTTTATGAAATTGTAAGTTTCATGGGGAAACAGTGGAAACAGTGTCAGACTTTTATTTTTTTGGGCTCCAAAATCACTGCAGATGGTGACTGCAGCCGTGAAATTAAAAGACGCTTACTCCTTGGAAGAAAAGTTATGACTAACCTAGATAGCATATTCAAAAGCAGAGACATTACTTTGCCAACAAAGGTCCATCTAGTCAAGGCTATGGTTTTTCCAGTGATCATGTATGGATACGAGAGTTGGACTGTGAAGAAAGCTGAGTGCCGAAGAACTGATGCTTTTGAACTGTGATATTGGAGACGACTCTTGAGAGTCCCTTGGACTGCAAGAAGATCCAACCAGTCCATTCTGAAGGAGATCAGCCCTGGGATTTCTTTGGAGGGAATGATGCTAAGGCTGAAACTCCAGTACTTTGGCCACCTCATGCAAAGAGTTGACTCATTGGAAAAGACTCTGATGCTGGGAGGGATTGGGGGCAGGAGGAGAAGGGGACGACAGAGGATGAGATGGCTGGATGGCATCACTGACTCGATGGACATGAGTTTAAGTGAACTCTGGGAGTTTGTGATGGACAGGGAGGCCCAGCGTGTTGTGATTCATGGGGTCGCAAAGAGTCAGACACGACTGAGTGACTGAACTGAACTGAACTGAAGTTTCATGAGGTGGAAGTATGTGTCTGTCTTGGTGATGCTCAATAGTTGTTTGTTGAATTAAAGGATGAGGGAAAGAAAGAAGGATGTAAAGGAAGAAAAAAGACAAGAAATAAAGGACGGAAGAAAGGAAGAAAAGAAACCGAGAGAAGAAAAGAAAGTAGACTCTCTTTATTCAGGAGCAGAAGTTGAATAGAGGATAATAATGTAAGATTAGGCTTCCCAGATGGCTGAGAGGTAAAGAATCTGCCTGCAACGCAGGAGACACAGGAGACTTAGGTTCCATCCCTGGGTCGGGAAGAGCCCATGGAGGAAGAAATGGCAACCCACTCTAGTATTTTTGTCTGAAGAATTCCATGGACAGAGGAGCCTGGTGGGTTATAGTCCACAGGGTCGCAAAGAGTCAGACAGGTTTGAGCAACTGAGCACACTCGTGCACACAGTCTCCAGGGACAAATCGTTTCACTTTTGTGTTCTATGTGTGTGCACTAATGGTTTTTCGACTATGACAATTGTGAAAGAGGCATTTGTGCTTGCAAAGAGCGACATGAATTCACTCCTCGTTTTGGGGGAGGTGCACACGATGGCAGTGGCAAGAAGTTTCATGAAGATTTCTTTTCTGGACATCCATGTCAATATTTGACCCTATGCAGATTGGGGCTGAGAACAGAGCCTTATATTAGTGATTTCCAAATTGCAGAAATCAACCTAATTTTTTGTGACCAGCAATTAAAAAAAAAGAAAAGTGCCACAGAACAGGGAAGAATCAAACACATCAGAGTGCCCTGTGTGCTATGAGGGTGAGCGTTGCACCATATACGTGTTTACTGGATGAAGAGGCAAAATGCATTTCCAATTGTGGAACCGTTTTGTTTTGGCCACACCAAGTAGCATGTGGGATCTTAATTCCGTAACCAGGGCTTGAACCCCTGCTCCCTGCATTGGAGTCGTAACTTTTGGACTGCCACGGAAGTCCCTGAAAAGTTTAAGTTTAAACTTTGAGTGAATGAAGCGATTGGATTGGTATGTGCATGATCCCCATGTCATGAATAAGCCACCGAAATCCCTCTGAAGCTCAAATCCTTCTGAGTTTAGCAGAGAAGCTTTGAGGGAACGTCTTTCTTGGTTCAAATCCAGCCTCTACCACTTCCTAACAGCTTGACTCTGGGCCTTTCTTTCCTTACGTATAAGATGGAGTAATAGTAGTATCCACTCTAGAAAGTTGTTCCGAGTATTAAAAATGAACTACTGTATGTAAAGTGCTTAGAAGAGTGCCAGGCACATAGTAAAGACTACATGAGTATCCTGATTATTATTGTTACTGTTGTTGCTGTTGTTACATGATGAGCCCTGAGGGGGGAAATACATAGACATTGTCTTGTTTAACCTAAGACCAAGAGTTTCAGCACATGCAATACTTTACACCTTATTTGAAGTAGAGTCTGCCTATCTGACTTCTGTTGGCAGGAACACCCAACGGCTTAAAAACCAACCATCTCCCTAGATGTTCTTCTACATAAGATCATACACAGTAACTGGGGGCACTCTTTATCTGGGCATGCAGTGTTTTTTTGTTTGTTTCTGTTTTTTTTTTTTTTAACTTTTAAAATTTGAACTCCCCAAGTAGCTTCTCGTGGCAGAGACCAAATTTGCTTTAATATATTAAATATATACATACACACTTGTGAAATACATGTACTTTGAGGGGATCTGTTTATTTTCCATTGGGAGTCATTCTTTACTATCAGAAATCTCACCTGCTGCTTTATATATTTGGTCAGATTCCTAACATGTTTTGTTTCCTCTGTTTAGTAAAGATGTTCTTCCTAGAATGCATTAAACCTGCCTTTTGATTTAATATACTGAAAAAGAAATTGAAAGGTTAAGATTAATTTTAGGAATGCCTTGGGTTGTGTATTAAATAGCCATTCATTCTGGAACACAAGGATAGGATTGCAATAAAAGGAGATGGAACAGTTAAAAAAAAAATTACCTCAGTCCTTATCACTTCCTACTGGCTAAAGTCATCTGACAATTTATGTTAACTTGTCTGATCCCTCAATGCATTTGCCTTTTAAATCCCTTCTCAAGATTGAAGTGCCTAAAACTTCCTTACTCTGCACTTAGCTGCTTTTCAGCTTCAGATCTTTAAACTGAATTAACACGTTATTACCTAACGGGGCTGTCCCCTGTCTTCCACGTCTCCTGGCATTTCACCCAAGAGGCACAGGGCAGGTCGCTCTGCTGTAAGCATCTCACCAAGCTACCTTGTGCTTGGTGGAGCCACTCTGAAATGGAAAGAAAACTTCTGTGAAGCACATATGTTGTCAGGCACAAAGCCACGCACATCCATCTAGGGACCTCACGAGACTCCTGGACTGAATTCCAGAACTTCTGCGATGGCAGGTAGAGGAGCTATGGGAATATTCTGTGTTCATATTGCAGCCTAGAGTACAATAAAATATACGTAAGTTGGTGTATTATGGGCTTTAGCTCATTTTTAACAAGATCTTAAATTTGTATGGCACCATTCTCTAAAAAGCTAGCAATCTTGCACATACTGGATATAATTCATCACCACACTGATTCCTTTAGAGAAGATAGGTGGGTGGCATAGATTAGGGGAAAATGTAGCTACCAAATGGCTGCTCACATTAAAAATATCTAAGGTTGGGACTTCCCTGGTGGTCCAGTGGTCAAGACTCCGTGCTTTCAATGCAGGGGGTTGATCCCTGGTTGGGGAACTGAGATCCTACATGCTGTGCAGCCAAAAATCAAGACAAATATCTAAGGTTGTATAGCTGAAAAAGCCATAGGTTTCAACTATTCTGTGAAAAGAGCACAAGAGGACTGAATTTTCTGGTTAATCTGATAGATGTAGGTAGCTCAGGGCTGTACCATCTGGTCGTCCCTATGGAAAACATGTGCCATTTCACATAGGGCTGTGTAAAGACTCCTGAGGTCTATAGTTCCCTTATTGGCCATTAGAGTCACTGAGAAGAAAAAAAAAAAGTCTTCAGAAAACACAGCGTGAATAATGGCAGCAAGAGAAGTTCTTGGTTATAGCCCACTCACATATTTTTGAAATGTAGGTCAGATCTAGAGGAAGTGAAAGAAACTTCCTGTTGGATTTTCATTTATAGCATGTGTCTGAAAATCTCTAAATGTAATCTCTTGGTGCAAAATAAACTGCAGAAATCTGGGATGTGTCAGTCTGCTTTATGTTTATTGAAGCCATTCTATTTGAAGCTGAAATGTTGTAAAATTATATAGTGGAGTGAACAGCTACAATTAGTTTAACAGACATGACCATATTTTTCAATTGAAAAGCTGTCAAGACCTCAACAATCAGATACAAAAAAAGATCCAAGAATCCTATAAAATCCTGTCTCCTAGGAAAGATTACATTTCCCTTTGGTTGCTACACATCCTTTTGAATATTTTACTATCTTCTACTCTTTTGTTTTTTTAGATTTTAATTTTTTAAAAATTGAAGTATGGTTGATTTAAAACACACTGCTAGTTTCAGATGAATAGCAAAATGATTCAGTTATACATATATAAATATATATATATGTTCTTTTTTAGGTCTCTTTCCATCATAGGTTATACAAGGTATTTAATATAGTTCCCTGTTATACTGTAGGTCCTGGTTGTTCTACCATCTCTTTTTGTGGTTTAAAAAAGGCACCTCCTAAAGATAAAAAGATAAGTTTTTTCCCTCCCCCACAAATAATGTTTAAAAAAATTCGAACTGGCTAGAACAACTTAGATATTTTCATGATCCCAACCATGCTCTTAAAATAAAAAATGTTTGGGCAAAACTAAAAATCTCATTACCATAGCATGGTAGATGCCCGCATTTAATTTATCTGTAGTCTACTTCGATTTTGAATTTTCGTTCTGAACTGAGATGAGGATTCTATTAGTTGTAAAAGTAATGCTACTTGATGACCCTTGGTGTCACCTTCAGCAAACATTGTTGATGGCCTACGCAACAACAGCAGAAGCTCTGATTCTGCGGTTGTATCAGCCCTAATGTGTTCTGTGAAGGTCACCCTGCTTCCTACCTGGGGGGATAAATCACCATCTTGTTGAACCAGTCATGATCATCCCATTTTCCTTGACAGTGAGAGCAGAGAGATGGAGTGAATCTGGACCCTTCATGGTATCATGAAACCATCAAACTCTGAAACAACCTACACTGAGGTTTTAAAAATGTGAGTTTTTTTTTTTTTTTTAATGTGTAAGCCAAATTCAGTCAGGACTTTCCGTTACTTGGCTCCTCAACTCAGACACCCTATTGCAACAAAGAAAATATTTCTATGCCCTCAGTCTTTCTCAGCATCAGGGTCTTTTCCAATGAGTCGGCTCTTCAAATCAGGTGGCCAAAGTATTAGAGCTTCAGCTTCAGCATCAGTCCTTCCAATGAATATTCAGGGTTGATTTTCTTTAGGATGGACTGGTTTGATCTCCTTGATATCCAAGGGATTCTCAAGAGTCTTCTCCAGGACCACAGTTCGAAGCCATCAATTCTTCAGTGCTCAGCCTTTTTTACTGTCCAGCTCTCATATCCATACATGACTACTGGAAATACCATAACTTTGACTCTATGACCTTTGTAGGCAGTTTCTCTGGTTTTTAAAATATGCTGCCTAGGTTTGTCATTGCTTTTCTTCCAAGGAGCAAGCGTCTTTTAATTTCATGCCTACAGTCACTGTCCACAGTGATTTCGGAGCCCAAGAAAATGGGCTAATTATGAAGGTTAAATGAAACAACGTGTTTGAAAGGCCATCGGATGGAGTACCCTTGAGAGCACGTATTGTGTTGTGCTCATCTTTGTAATTTCTATCACACAATGGCCAGCATATAGCAGCAAATACTTACATATCATCTACTTTGTGTCTGTGTTTTTCACATACTAAATATTTTTCATGTATTTTAAAACTCATTTAATTGTACTCACTCATTTAATTGTCACAACAACCCTATTGTATTTTTCTACTTTATGGTTGAAGAAAGAGGCTTAGAGATATTAAAAAGTATATCCAAGGTCATCCCAGTAGGAAGTAGTAGAGACAGGATTTGAATCTATGCAGTGTTCAAAGTCTAGCGTCTCAACTACACAATATTCTACATAGTGGGGGCTTAGTATTTATTTGATGGGTCAATGCTACCTGATACAAGTTTAATGAATGTGTATTGATCAAGTGGGATGTAGCAGTTGAATAACAATTACTTTTACTTAAGAAAGAATGTTATACTTTGGTATTTTTTCTGTTGGGGAAAAAGTAGTTCTTCCAAGCTTAATGAGGTTCTGTGACCATAGGTCGTTTCAGGGGACATTTTTTCCATGTTAATAAGTGTGGCCCCCAAAACAGCTACCAATAGGATCAGGCTTGAATACAAGGATTATTCAGCATCCTTTAAACCAGCCTTCTAAATCATCTGCTCCAATTTATTAAATCAGCCCCGTTAAATATCTTGGCCTCCATTGAATCAGTCATCTGTCTTAAATCTCCTGACACCCATTATACCAATCAAATCCCTTAGGTTTCCTGACAATACCCTCAAAACCAATCTGTCTTCTTAACTCTCTAGATATCCATTAATTAAGTCATTCTGCCTTTTTAATTCTCCTGAACCCCAATTAAATCAATCACCCCTCTTAATCTCCTGACAGCCCTTAAAACAATAAGCCCTCTTAAATCAGGTGATTGCCTTTGATTCTATCAGTCCCCGTAAATCACTGGGCTGCCAATGATTCAATCAGGCCCCTCTATCTTGTGACTCTGTTGATCTGATCAGGCCCCTAAATCACATGGCAACTATTGATTAAATCAACCCTGCTTAAATCTCCTGATGTCCATTAAACCAACACCTTAGGTTTCTTAATCCTGATTAAATTAATCAACCCCTAGGTTTCCTGACCCCCATTAAATCAATCTGCCTTCTTAAGTCTTCTGATACCCATTAAAAAGGATGATTCATTTAATTAGGGTGAGCTGTCCCCCATGGGGCATGGCTTGGCAACCCCTCTGCGGTCCAGCCAGGGAGTGGTGCTATATTTCACTGGACGGTCTCTGAAATGTAGAATACCCTTAGTTTTGTCTATCATCTCTTCTCCCAAATGGTTTGTTAGAGCACATACTAGGACAATTCTGGCTACTAGAACATCCTGGTCACACACCCATGATTATTTATAGCTAAAGGTTGGTTAGCTAGGTTGATTATTGGTACCTAAAGGCAGGAGGAGAAGGGAACAACAGAGGATGAGATTGTCGGATGACATCACTGACTCCATGAGTTTGAGCAAGCTCTGGGAGTTGGTGATGGACAGGGAAGCCTGACGAGCTTCTGTCCATGAGATCACAAAGAGTTGGACACAACTGAGTGACTGAACTGAAAGTCTGGTCAGGAAAGTGAGTGTCTCATTTCTGTGCTGTGTCACCGTTCCCTATGGGCACTCCCATGCCTCTGTCCCATCCTCAGCCCCAGTGGTGCTCTGCTCACCATTCTTCTACCTGCCTGCTCTCCATTAAAACCTGTGGTCAACAAACTGTCCTGAAGGAAAGAATTCTAACCATGAAATCAAATGCATAATGACAAAAATCATGAATTGCACACCAAGTTATGTAACTGGCTTCTCAGGTGGCTCAGTGGTAAAGAATTTGCCTGCCAGTACAGGAGATGCTGGAGATGTGGGTTTGATCCTGGTTCTGGGGGATCCCCTCCCTGGAGTAGGAAATGGCAACCCACTCCAATATTCTTGCCTGGAAAATCCCATGGACAGAAGAGCCTAGGAGGCTACAGTCCATGGGGTTGCAAAGAGTTGGATATGACTGAGAATGCACACACATCATGTAATTGACTCATAGTTTAATCAATGTGTTCTTCCTTTGAGGACAGTGGACAGAAGCATGCTTCTCAACTCTAAGAGGTCAAGCTGACAGGCCAGCATGAAAGAGTTCATTTGGAAAGGAAGCCTTCCTTCCCAAAGGAAGGGAAGATATAAGGCCTGGAGAAGAAAGAAGGAAGGCCAAATACTTCAGAGGTGATAGGGTCACTGAGATGACTAAGTGTTAGAAGTACAAGTAGGTGACCTCATGCTAAGATGTCACCACCTCTTCAACTTCCTTCCCTCTTCCTTCCCCCTCCCCCAGAATCTTAAAATCAAAACAAGTTCTTTTGGTCATATCTTTCTTCTGGTCAAATCTTACTATCTAGACAAATTATTAAATATTTTGATTTTTCTATGTTCTCTCATATATCTTCCCAGGGAAGCCACAATTTCCATTATGTACCTAAAGTCTGGTATAGAATGTAGAAAACCACGGAACTAGTCTTTGTGAAACTATTGCTTCCAAATACTCTCTATTCCAGACTTCATACACCTTATAAATATAAACAGAACAAGAAATTTCACAACTTCATAGAAAAAGGACCTAATAAACTTTAACTCTAAACAGCACTGTCTGGTAAAAATATAATATGAGCCACATATGTAATTTAAAAGTTTCTGGTAACCACAGTAAGTAAGTAGAAAGTAACAAGTGGAATTAATTTTAATAATATATTTATTTAACCCAACATATTAAAAATAGTCATTTCAACAGGTAATCAACATAAATTTTTTGATGAGATATTTTATATGTTTCTTTATATTAAGTCTTTGAATCCAATTTTATGCTTATCACATGTCAATTTTCCAGTACTCACTAGTAATATGTGGCTATTGGCTACCACACTGGACTGTGCAGCTCTATACTATTCACATCTTTTCATATATTCTTCTAATTTTTCTGAACAGTTATATGCATTTTTTTCATGTATCTAACCAGTTACTCGAACTCTTGCATTCTTTTCCCCTGAATTACTGTGTACAAATGCATGTCACATATGCACCATGCATATTGAGATATATAATATATATTTATCCATATGACTGGTATGATCCATATAAATGGCCTACCATTTTCAAAATCAATCTAATAATCTTCTGTTGTGTTATTATACTGACTTTTGGGCATTCATCTATTGGACATCTGAGTAATTTACCATTTTTCTCTGTTACTGTTATGAGTGACTTTTTTTTAGAGTGGAATTTTCCCCCCTTTCTTTCTCTTTTTCCCCCTGTTCTATGTCTTTTTCAGGATTAAAGAAAGTGAGATTGAGAGACCGTCCTTCCTCAGCTGGTCCAGGATCAACCACTTCTCCACTCTACAAGCACTACCTAGGGGCATCTATGTCTTCAGCGATAAAGTTGGTTACCAACTTAATGGGCCCAATTAATTCATGAATGTGTAAAGAAGAAACAAAGATGGTAGGGTCAGAGGCTTGAAGGGTATAAAACAAACAGCTTCTTTCATAAAGGCTCTTGCAGGAGAAAAGCAAAACCCCCTTCATTCTGAAGTGTCAGGAGAGGATGTAGTAGCAAAACAGAAAACACAGGCGTGAATATGGATGCAGTTTTCCACCCAGCCCCGCTGACTTGAAGACAACAATGAAAAGGCTATTACGGCTCCTATTACAAAGGTGATGGGCTGGATGTAATTAAGGATTAAACTGAAATTCCCAGTACATATCCAGTGTTTCCGGAACTTGACAAGCTGCCATCTCTCCAAGATCCCTGGGAGGAGCAAAGCAGCTGGCTTAATAGAGGAGAGGGCATGAGGGGGGCCTGCCCATAGCAAGCCACTTACGGCAGTGCTAATGAAGGGGGAGGCCTTCTAAGAGGGGAACCGGAGCAGTGGTGTCACTTTCCTGTTGTCGTGTGCACATCAGCTGGCTTCTCCTTAGGGGCAGTGACTTGTCAGAAAGGAGACAAGTTGCTAGGTAACCAGGGAGTATGAGGGAAGCCCCTCCCCCATCCCCAGGGAAGCAGAGAGACAAGGGGGCTCCAAGAAGGATATGTCAGTTAAAAAACAGACAAAACAACTATAGCCTCAAACATGGAAAGATTAACTGCTACCCTACGAAGTAGCAGGATACTTTTTTTTTTTTCCAGAAGGGGGAGGCTAATCAGAAGAGAATACTGTGACCTGGGCGTCCAAGGAGAGGGAAGAAAAGGGAGGGAAAAGGCCAGAGAGTAAAGGGAGAGCAAGCTGTGTGTTTGGTTTCGGGTTTCTTTCAGCTGTGCCGCACAGCATGTGGGATTTAGTTCCCTGACCAGGGATCAAACCCATGCCCTCTGCATTGGAAATGTGAGTCTTACCCACTGGACCACCAGGGAAGTCTCACGGGGGAGCAAGAGAGGGAGGGAGAAGATTGTGGGAAAGAAAGCATCTCCATCAACTCGGGAAATGACCCTATCATAAGACAATGTATTGGGGCCATCATGAACTCCAGGGCCTTCAGAAGGTTAAGACACTCTATGCAAAAAAAAAAAAAAAAAAAAAAACAGGTTAAAAAGTATGATCTTTGGACCAGCCAAATCTAGAAACTAGCTGGAACACATCAAGCCCAGATTCAGGCCCACTGCTCCAGTAACTGTGTTCTAATAAACCCTTCAGGTGATTCAGAAGCACACCAGTTTGAGAGTCACTGCTGCAATGAAACAAGATTTTGGAGAGTGGGGCAGGGGCCTGTCAAAGATGGCACTGTGCAAAGTCAAACAGGCAAGGAAAATGTCATTCAAGGCTATTGCAATAATGGAGAGAGGCCAGTGCTCAGACTTAACTCCCCTGCATCAGAGGGCAGAAGGATTTTATTTTTTAATTTGCTTTTCATTTTAAATTCTTATTTGGCTGCTCCAGGTCTTAGTTGTGGCTTGTGAGATCTAGTTCCCTACCAGGGCTGGAACCCCAGGCCTCCTGCAATGGGAACTGAGTCCCAGTCACTGGACCACCAGGGAGGTCCCCAGAAGGGTTTTTAAGTTTTGGGGTGAGCTAGCAGAAAACTATTGGACAGTGTTAGGGTGATGTCAAATGCCATCTGTGTTTGTTCATAAGCTTCTCCTGTCTTTATGGCAGAAGGTAGCTTTACAATCAGAAGCAAGGTGTTCTCTACTGTTAGGCCAGAGGCTGAGATAGAGAAGCTGTCTCTTCTGATGATTACCTTTCCAAAGGTCCCCAGGTCCTAGAGAAGGACATTCTTAGAGCCATATTGAAGATGACAGGGATGAAAGGCAGGTCTCCAGAAGGAGACCCCTTCAGGGTGACGGAGGGAGGGAGAAGGATGGAGTGACGGAGGGAGATGGGGAGGGACAAAAGCAGACGGTGCAGAGTGTCTTCTGTTGTCGCTGCTGGTTTCATTTCTTTCATGGGAAACCAGACAAAGGGCACACAGGCAGGGAGGGCAGCTTGGGCTTGATTTGCCAGATTCTCTCAAAAGGTTTTCTGAAGAACTGATAATATTCACCTGGAGCCAATTGTCTGTGGTTAAGATAACAAGCCCACAGCTGTCCTTCCCAACTTCAGCTAGGTCTTACTGCTGCACCAGTGATTGTAACTCCCCATAGACCTACCTCTGAGGGACACAGACAAGATGAATTGCCTTCCATGATAGATTTACTGGAAGACTCTGCACCTCTAACCATGGGATTCCTGGGAGGTATGACTACTCTCGTCTTTGAGCATTAGAAGTTCTGCCAGAAGAGTTGGCTTGCTTCCCACCGCATTGTCTGCCGTGGCTACGCTTCTTCCATATCGCTGGTGACTGAGCACGCAGGACTGATCAGGGTTGAACTGCTCCAAAGGGCAAAAAGGCTGTCACTAGTGACCTTTTAGATAAACTGGCCCATGCCTCCCTCCTTTTTTTGTTTTCTTTTGCTCAGAAAGGTAAGGAGGCAGATGTTCCTGGAAGTCAAACCAAGGCCAGGCATGAAAGTTTGACTAGTGTTTTGTGGGGCGCTGTGTAGCCCCTCACAGCACCAGGCTCAGCGGACCTGCCTCCTGCACAGAACAGAGGGTGAAGCCACAGGGCCAAGGCCTCTGGGGCCTAATGTTGGCTCAGCTCAAAGACATATGCACCCCCATGTTCATAGCAGCATTATTTACAGTAGCCAAGACATGAAAGCAACCTAAGTGTCCATCCACAGAGGAATGGATATATATATTATATATATATATATATAATGGATATGTATATATATAGTCCACATATATACCATGGTGGACTATTACTCAGTCATAAAAAAGAGTGAAAGAGTGCCCTTTGTAGCAACATGGATTGACCTGGAGATTATCACCCTAAGTAAGTCTGAAAGAGAAAGATGAATACCGTATGACATCACTTCTCTGTGCAATCTAAAGTATGACACAAATGGATTTTCTGACGAACCAGAAACAGACCTACAGAGAGAGAGAAGAGGCTATGGTGGCCAAGCGGAGGGTGGGTGGGGGAAGCATAGCCTGGGAGGTTAAAATCAGCAGATGCAAACTATTACACGCACAGTGGGTGAACAACAAGGTCCTGCTGCATAGCACAGGGAACTAGATTCAGTATTCTGTAAACAATGTAATGGAAAAGAAAACAGTAGGTTCGGCTGCATAGTAATGTCTGCCACAGTCCATCCATGAATACGATGCTCCTGGGACAACCAAATGGTGATATTTAAGAAATAAAAATGCTGGGAATTCCCTGGTAGTCCAGTGATTAGGACTCTGGGCTTTCATTGCTGAAGGCTGGGGTTTAATCCCCAGTCAGGGAACTGAGATCTTCCCAGACACATGGCATGGCCAAAACATTTTATATATATAAATGAAATAAATAAATAAATAAGCTATGAAAGCGTTCATCATTATCACTTTACCCTGTACTCACTGGCTTATTTGTATCACTAGACTGTGGGCTTCTCAAGCCAGGGCTAACCAACCCTCAGTGAATGCCTGTGTTGATATGTGAGTAAAAGGATAAATGGGAGGCCCCAGGACTCCCTTTGTCGACTCTGTGGTTGCCCATTTCCTTCTATTTTTCTGGGTTTTTTTAAAATTATTTTTTTATTGAGGTATAGTTGATTACAGGCATACAACACAGTGATTCACAATTTTAAAAGTTTTATTTATAGTTACAACAAAATATTGGCTATATCTCCTGTGTTGTACAATGTATCCTTGTAGCTTCTTTATTTCATACATGGTAGTTTAATCCTCTTAATCCCTTATCCCTATGTTGTCCTTCCCCTCCCTGTCCTCACTGATAACCGTTAGTTTGTTCTCTATGTCTGTGGGTCTGTTTGTTGCTTGTTATATTCACTAGTTTTCTTTTTTAGATTCCATATATAAGTGATATATGGTATTTGTCTTTCTCCGTCTGACTTACTTCACTTAGTATGGTAATCTCTAGGCTCATCCATATTGCTATGAATGGCATTAATTCATCCTTTTTATGGCTGAGAAGTATTCCATTATATATCTATACCAAATCCTCTTTATCTATTCATCTGTTGTTGGACACTTAGGTTGCTTCCATGTCTTGGCTATTGTAAACAGTGCTGCCAGTCTCTTACCATCTTTTATTTCACCCATAAAAATGTTTTTGAGAGACAAAACAAAACTGTGTTTACCTCACCATTCTTAAGAGTTTGAAAATTGCTGCCAGAAGAACTATAAGTAGATCGGCAATCTTGGTAATACTGGGTATTAATTAAAAAAAAAAAAAAAACTAAGTTAACCTGAGAAGAATATCATCTAGCAAATGTTAACACTTTTTGACTGAACTGCTGAAGACCCAGTGAATGCAGGGGAAATGCCTGTTTGTGGAAATGACTTACAAAAATAGCCAAACCAACATTTGAGAGTGTGGATTAGTCTAAGACAAAAGATTAATGCAACCACACCATAAATAATTCATCAAGGAAGTTATTTAGTGAATATTTATCGTGTGCACAACAGGTACCTCACCAGCCACAGAAATGCTAAGACCACATTTACCTCCTGCAGGTTTCTGTAAGCAAGGTGCCCTGATGGCCAAGAAAGAACCTCATGGAGCCTGAAATTGTGCACCTAAAAATAACGTTTCTGGGACTTCCCTGGCTGTCCAATGGTTAAGACTCCAAGCTCCCAAGGCAAGGAGCATGGGTTAGATCCATGGTTGGGGAGCTAAGATATTTCATGCCATGGGGTGCAACCAAAATTAAAATTAAAAATTAACAGAACAAAACATTTCCAAAGCAGATGGTTTTAAAAGACACTATTCTAAATAAATTTAAAACAACAACATTGAAGAGTTCCTGGGAATTCTCTGGCTGCCCAATGGTTAAGACTTGGCGCTTTCATTGTGGTGGGCTCAGATTTGATCCCTGGTAAGGGAACTAGCAATGGCACCCTACTCCAGTACTTTTGCCTAGAGAATCCCATGGACGGAGGAGCCTGGTAGGCTGCAGTCCATGGGGTCCCTAGAGTTGGACACGACTGAGAGACTTCACTTTCACTTTCATGCATTGGATAAGGAAATGGTAATCCTCTCCAGTGTTCTTGCCTGGAGAATCCCAGGGACGGGAAGCATGGTGGGCTGCTGTCTATGGGGTCGCACAGAGTCGGACACGACTGAAGTGACTTAGCAGCAGCAGCAGCAGCAGCAGCAGCAAGGGAACTAGAAAGTAGAGGTGATGGAATTCCAGTTGAGCTATTTCAAATCCTGAAAGATGATGCTGTCTGTGAAAGTGCTGCACTCAATATGCCAGCAAATTTGGAAAACTCAGCAGTGGCCACAGGACTGGAAAAGGTCAGTTTTCATTCCAATCCCGAAGAAAGGCAATGCCAAAGAATGCTCAAACTACCGCACAATTGCACTCATCTCACACGCTAGAAAAGTAATGCTCAAAATTTCCCAAGCCAGGCTTCAGCAGTACGTGAACCGTGAATTTCCAGATGTTCAAGCTGGTTTTAGAAAAGGCAGAGGAACCAGAGATCAAATTGCCAACATCCACTGGATCATGGAAAAAGCAAGAGAGTTCCAGAAAAACATCTATTTCTGCTTTATTGACTATGCCAAAGCCATTGACTGTGTGGATCACAAAAAAATGGAAAATTCTGAAAGAGATGGGAATACCAGACCACCTGACCTGCCTCTTGAGAAATCTGTATGCAGGTCAGGAAGCAACAGTTAGAACTGGACATGGAACAACAGACTGGTTCCAAATAGGAAAAGCAGTTCGTCAAGGCTGTATATTGTCACCCTGCTTATTTAACTTCTATGCAGAGTACATCATGAGAAACGCTGGGCTGGAAGAAACACAAGCTGGAATCAAGATTGCCGGGAGAAATACCAATAATCTCAGATATGCAGATGACACCACCCTTATGGCAGAAAGTGAAGAGGAACTCAAAAGCCTCTTGATGAAAGTGAAAGTGGAGAGTGAAAAAGTTGGCTTAAAGCTCAGCATTCAGAAAACGAAGATCATGGCATCTGGTCCCATCACTTCATGGGAAATAGATAGGGAAACAGTGGAAACAGTGTCAGACTTTATTTTTTTGGGCTCCAAAATCACTGCAGATGGTGACTGCAGCCATAAAATTAAAAGACCCTTACTCCTTGGAAGAAAAGTTATGACCAACCTAGATAGCATATTCAAAAGCAGAGACATTACTTTGCCAACAAAGGTCTGTCTAGTCAAGGCTATGGTTTTTCCTGTGGTCATGTATGGAAGTGAGAGTTGGACTGTGAAGAAAGCTGAGGACCGAAGAATTAATGCTTTTGAACTATGGTGTTGGAGAAAACTCTTGAGAGTCCCTTGGACTGCAAGGAGATCCAACCAGTCCATTCTAAAGGAGATCAGCCCTGGGTGTTCATTGGAAGGACTGATGCTAAAGCTGAAACTCCAGTACTTTGGCCACCTCATGCAAAAAGTTGACTCATTGGAAAAGACCCTGATGCTGGGAGGGATTGGGGGCAGGAAGAGAAGGGGACAACAGAGGATGAGATGGTTGGATGGCATCACCGACTTGATGCACATGGGTTTGGGTGGACTCCGGGAGTTGGTGATGGACAGGGAGGCCTGGCGTGCTGCGGTTCATGGGGTCACAAAGAGGTGGACACGACGAGTGACTGAACTGAACTGAACTGAACTGAAGGGAACTAGGATCCCAGAAGGGAAGGTGTGGCCAAAAAAACCCCACAACAGACAAACCAACTAAAACAACAAAAAACATTAAATGGTTTCCATTTTAAACCTGTGGTATTGAAGAACAAAGTAATTTTCCTTATGAAAAATTCTCAACAGTGCAAAACTAAAGGACGATTCGGAGAAACTGGTTTTAGCCAGAAGAGGAAAAGTTTGGAAACGCACCAAGCCATATCCCTTCCAAGTGTCTTTATTTCATCTAATTTTAAGGAGCAAGCCGGCATGCTCTTGTAAGCATTTGCATGCAAAATAGGCTGGAAAGTGGCCTTGTTTAAATAAGAGGTCCTAGCAAGGGCATCCACCGTCACCCACCCTTGGCAGCAGGAACCTACCTGAGATGAAAGAGGTGGCCACGTGAGAGTTGAAGCTGAAAAGAAGGCTTTGAGTCGCTCAGCTGTTTAATAAATGCGGTCTTCCCGCTAAGGTTAGAAATCAAGCAAGTGGGGAATGCATTTGTGAGCGATCCACCACTCTGGGTCCTTTCTGTGCTTGCAGCGAGAGAGGCGAGGTGTCCTCGCCGTGGGCAGCTTTTCAAGCTTCTGGCGGAACCCTCCCTTATCCCCAGCGGTCCCTCCATCACAGCGAGGCCTTTGGCTGCAGCGGGGCTCTCAATGGGTTGATAACCACAGGAAAGACGCTAAAGCTGCTTTTGATCCTGGCATAAATCAGAAGAAAAAAAAAAAAAATCCACGCCTCCGACCACAGAACTTTAGTTATCTAAACTGGGATATTTAAAAACTCAGCAACCCTTTGAGAGGACTGTGAAGTGACCCAAGATGAAGGCAGAGGGCTCCCAACTCAAACAATTGCTTTTGTTGGAGGCAGAGGATTTTCCTCAGTCTGACAGCCGGCTCCAGAAATCCAGAGAATGGAGGACGATGAATGGGCCTGGGGGAGGATGTGGGGAGGTGGGTGGGCTGGTCACGTGAGAGTCAATGTCTCCTTGTGTGACAAATCCACATTTGTCACCTGCCTCCCCCCTCCCTCTGCATTTATGCCACTTGAGCCAGACCTTTGCAACATCGTGAAGAGAAATCTAGACATCTAGTCATGAAGAAACATCCTAGACAAACCTCCCTGCTTTATTACTATTTACTTATTCCTATTAATATTTTCTTGTGCTAGTCTGCTTGGGCTGCCATAACCATGTAGCCACAGGCTTGGTGACTTAAACAACTGAGATTAATTTTCTCATGGGTCTGGAGGCTTGATTCAAGATCAAGGCGCTGGCAGGGCTCGTTTCTGGTGAAGCCTTCCTTCCTGGCTTGCAGACAGTCACCTTCTCTTGTGTGTTCACATGGCCTTTCCTCTGCCTGTCAGCTCCTCCATTCTCTTTCTCTTCTTAGGAGGAGGTGAGTCCTATTGAATTAGGGGCCCACCCTGATGACCTCCTTTACCTTAATTGCCTACTTACAGGCCCTAGCTCCAGGTTTAGTCGCAGTGAGGGGTCAGTGCTTCAACATATGGATTTAAGGGACATAGAATTCAGTTTGTAGTACATCTCCTCCCTCCTTCTTGATAAAACGCAAGCCTGTCCTTTTTACTTCTGTCCCCAAACTCTTAGCAAAATATTCACTCCAGAAAGGGCATAGTTGGCACTGCCCTAGGAATATAGGGGTTGGGGGTGGGATGGACAGTTGGATGGTTGGGAGGTGCCTCAAGATACCAAGAGTGTCAAACAACTAGACTGCAGAGTATGGACTGGGACATGGAGTGCTGGAACTAAGTGGTTACTACACTGTCTTTCTCCTTTTCGTATTTAGCTTCTAGAAAAAGAGTCACACTTATTTTATTCATTATTCCACTTTATTTCCAATCTAGCTTGTCTTCCACCACAATTCTGAAATGTTCTTTATTGAGATGGCAAAAAAGTGCTTCCCTGGTGGCTCAGATGTTAAAGAGTCTGCCTGCAATGCAGGAGAGCCAGGTTCGATCCCTGGGCCGGAAAGATCCCCTGGAGAAGGATGGCACCCCACTCCAGTATTCTTGCCTGGAGAATTCCATGGACAGAGGGGCCTGGTGGGATATAGTCCATGGGGTCCCAAAGAATCAGACACAACTGAGTGACTAACACTTTCACTTTCAAAAAGTGACTGCTAACCATCTCCTTGCATCACACTGTAAAGGGAACAACTTGCCCCTGTTGTTCTCTAATTTCACATTTCTGACACAAGATGTGGGTTTATTCCCACACTAGCCAATTCAGCAACACTAGCTGGGTGTCTTGCAGTTCAGTTTGGTTCTGACACTCCCTACTTAGAACTAGCATCAGAGCCCTCGGTCCCTCAAGGCTTTCCCCACCCCTAGATGCCAATTGCAAGTTCCTTATGCTTTTGACCTACCAGTTGTAAGTCAGAGATTCCCATGACCTCCTGCTCCAGTTTAATTAACTTGCTGGCGCAGCTGACAGAACTAAGGAAAACAGTTGCCTTACTAGGTTACCGATTTATTAGAAGAAGGTATGTCAGAAGCAGCCAGATGGAAAAGGTGCATAGGGCAAAGTATGTAGGAAGGGGTATGGAGCCATTCTCCCTGCACGGCCATATGTTCACCAACCCACAAGCTCCCTGACCCCATCCTTTGAATTTTAAAAAACTTTATTTATTTTTGGCTGCACTGGGTCTTCATTGCTGCACACAGACTTTCTCTAGTTGCCAAGATCGGGGGCTACTTTTCCTTGCAGTGCTTGGGCCTCTCCTTGTGTGGCTTCTCTTGTAGCAGAGCACGGGCTCAAGAGAGTGCTCGGGCTTCGGTAGCTGTGGTACATGGGCTTAGTTGCCCCAAGGCATGTGGTATCTTCATTGAATTGGTGTCCTCTGCATTGCAAGGCAGATCCTTAACCACTGGACCACCAGGGAAGCCCCCATCCTTTGAGTTGTTAGGTAGGCTTTATGACATAGGCATGGCTGATTAAATCATGGGCCACTGGCAACTGACTCTCATCTCCCCAGAGGTCGAAGAACTGGGGAGGGCTGAAAGTTCCAACTCTCTGATCACGTGGTGGGTTCTCCTGGCAACCAGCTCCCATCCTTCAGTTCAGTTCAGTTCAGTTCAGTCGCTCAGTTGTATCCGACTATTTTCGACCCCATGGACTGCAGCTCACCAGGCTTCCCTGTCCATCATCAACTCCCAGAGCTTGCTCAAACTCATGTCTATAGAGTCTGTGATGCCATCCAACCGTCTCATTCTCTATCACCCCCTTCTCCCACCTTCAATCTTTCCCAGCATCAGGGTCTTTTCCAGTGCGTCAGTTCTTTGCCTCAGGTGGCCCAAGTATTGGAGTTTCAGCTCCAGCATCAGTCCTTCCAATGATTATTCAGGACTGATTTCCTTTAGGATTGACTGCTTGGATCTCTTTGCAGTCCAAGGGACTCTCAAGTCTTCTCCAACATCACAGTTCAAAAGCATCAATTCTTCGGCGCTCAGCTTTCTTTATAGTCCAACTCTCATATCCATACCTGACTACTTGAAAAACCATAGCTTTGACTAGACAGACCTTTGTTGGCAAAGTAATGTCTCTGCTTTTTAATCTGCTGTTTAGGTTGGTCATAGCTTTTCTTCCAAGGAGCAAGCGTCTTTTAATTTCATGGCTGCAGTCACCATCTGCAGTGATTTTGGAGCCCCCCAAAATAAAGTCTCTCACTGTTCCCACTGTTTTCCCATCTATTTGCCATGAAGTGATGGGACTGGATGCCATAATCTTAGTTTTCTGAATGTTGAGTTTTAAGCCAACTTTTTCACTCTCCTCTTTCACTTTCATCAAGAGGCTCTTTACTTCTTCACTTTCTGCCATAAATGTGGTGTCATCTGCGTATCTGAGATTACGATATTTTTCCTGGCATTCTTGATTCCAGCTTGTGCTTCATCCAGCCTGGCATTTGGCATGATGTACTCTGTATATAAGTTAAATAAACAGGGTGACAATACACAGCCTTGACGTACTCCTTTCTCATCCTTAGAGGCTTTCCAAAAGCCACCTTATTAACATAAATTCCAGTGCAGTTGAAAAGGATTTGATATGAATAATGAGACCCTCTATGGCACCCCACTCCAGTACTCTTGCCTGGAAAATCCCATGGATGGAGGAGCCTGGTAGGCTGCAGTCCATGGGGTTGCTGAGGGTCGGACACGACTGAGTGACTTCACTTTCACTTTTCACTTTCCTGCATTGGAGAAGGAAATGGCAACCCACTCCAGTGTTCTTGCCTGGAGAATCCCAGGGACGGGGGAGCCTGGTGGGCTGTCGTCTATGGGGTCGCACAGAGTCGGACACAACTGAAGCAACTTAGCAGCAGCAGCAGCAGCTTTCACTTTTATGGCTCTGGAGCTATTTCAGGATCCAAGGCCAAAAGGCAAATTTTATAACAAAAGATGCTCCCATTCTCTTATCACTTTGGAAATTCCAAAGGTTTTAGGAGCTCTCTACTGGAAGACCAAATGTATACAAGCAGTCGCTTCAGTCATGTCTGACTCTTTGTGACTCTATGAACAGTAGCCTGCCAGGCTCCTCTGTCCATGGGATTCTCCAGGAAAGAATACTGGAGTGGGTTGCCATGCCCTCCTCCAGGGGATCTTCCAGGCCCAGGGACTGAACCTGTGTCTCTTGTGTATCCTGCACTGGCACGAAGGTTCTTTACCACTACTACCACCTGGGAAGCCCGACCAAATATATATTTGTTATTATAAGTCATGATCTTATATATACCTATGTTGCTGCTGCTGCTGCTGCTAAGTTGCTTCAGTCTTGTCCGACTCTGTGCGACTCCATGGACTGCAGCCCACCAGGCTTCTCCATCCATGGGATTCTCCAGGCAAGAACACTGGAGTGGGTTGCCATTTCCTTCTCCAAGGCATGAAAGTGGAAAGTGAAAGTGAAGTCGCTCAGTCGTGTCCGACTCTGTGCGACCCCATGGACTGCAGCCTACCAGGCTCCTCCATCCATGGGATTTTCCAGGCAACAGTACTGGAGTGGGGTGCCATTGCCTTCTCCGATATACACCTATGTACACTTCATTAACTTAAGCATGCATTCAACTGAATACTGCATTTGGTCCCAACCCAAGTTTGTCCTGAGTTTGCGTATGTGGGGCCTTGTGGACAAATGGAGTTTTGGTTCTTGATCCTCTCCTTATTAGACTAAGTTATGAGGTTGTACATAATATTCCTCTCCTCTTATATTTGAGTTAGAAAAGTGCTTTTCAGATTTTAAACACTGTGGTGTGCATGATGTCATTTTAACTTGAGTAATGGAAAAGTGAAAAAGTTGCTTTATTAGAATAATTCCATGCCTGTTGCAATTTTGTATTTTGGGGAAGGAGCAGAATTCCTCTTAGAGGTTCATGGCTTTTTTTCTTTAGGAAAACACTGACAGGCCTTATGGAAATAAAAGGTGGGACACCCATGGTGACAAGGGTTGTGAAAGAACTGCATCATTGCATGTACTCTCCCTGTATACGAATTTAAGAGCATTATCATGGAGGCTTGCAATATAGGGAGGTTAGGGGACCAGACCTAAAGAGGATGCAAAGTGGCGAAGGGTCTCTATAGAGAGAGATGACATGAGCAAAACTGCCAGAGTTAGCACCCAGTGGGAAAACTGGTCCTTGAGAAATTCCGATTGAGGACTTGAAGGTATTGACCAAGAATTAGTCAATCTAAAATTGGAAAATTTTACTTGAGCCAAATTCAAGGATTGTAACCTGGGAACAGCATCCCAGAAAGCCCTGAGAACTGTTCCACATCGAAATCAAGATACAGTTTATTTTCTTTTTAAGACAGAGGGCTGTATATTGACATATTATTGAGTTTACATAATGCAGATTTAAGTGCCACCATGGCACATCGTGTGACCTTTACAAGATCAAGAAGGTTGCTTGTCTGCTCGTGACACTGTTCATTTAGAGGATCTTAGATCTTAGTTCCCAGATCAGGGATTGAACTCAGGCCTCAGCTGTGAAAGTGCAGAGTCCCCTCACTGGACCACCAGGGAATTCCAGGAATGTTAGAACAGTTGATTAGAACAGTTTGGGTGGGGCTTCCCTGGTGGCTCAGTGGTAAAGAATCCACCTGCCAATGCAGGAGACACAGGTACAATCCCTGGGTCAGGAAGACTCCCTGGAGAAGGAAGTGGCAAACCACTCCAGTATTCTTGCCTGGGAAATCTCATAGACAGAGGAGCCTGGTGGACTGCAGCCCAGGGGGTCGCAAAAGAGTCAGATACCACTTAGCAACTAGACAACAACTTGATGCTAGGAGAATGTTGCTGTTTATGGTTGAGCAGGTATTCCTGCTGATGGGGAGGGTGGCTGGTGCATACTGCAGGTACACAATGCAGAGTGGGTGATGAGGGGAGGCCAAAGGTCAGGGAAGAATTTTTATGTTTAAATTTTTCTTGTCTTGTCATAAATAAGAATTTTATTTCACAAAGACTTCATAGGTGATGTTCAGTTTTCTTTCTAGCCATATGCTGTGCTGTGGTCTCCTCTTTTATCCAGGAATAGTTGGTAAATGTCTATCACATGTAACAGCTTCGTGCTGGTGGGGCTTGAGGAAGGAAAGAGTAACCGTGGCCACGTGTGGAGGGTCATGGTGAGGGAGAAGGCAGAGGAGAGAGAAGAGAGAATAAGCTGATTCCCCCTCCCCAAGGTTTAAGCAAGAGAGGAGAGACCCAGATCCTTTAGAAATCCTAGAGTGATTCTTAATATCCACATAGATAATCCACTCAACACTATGACCTCTAGTTCCTTTATCTCCTCATTTCCATTGATCTTGTCCTCCAGCCTGTCACTCACTCTCATGGTCTTATCAGTTGCTGCATCTCTTCCAAAATTTTGATTTCAAGCATCCTAATCCCTGATCATCCTTACATACCCTTTCTGCTCCTCCCTATGGCACCTCTGCTCTAAAAATGATCAGCCACACTTGGATTTTTAACCCACTGACTTTCCCATCTTTGCATTTCTGTCCACCCTTTCATCACATTACTTATTTCTTAACCCAGCTGAGAGTCTTTGGGTCATCCTGAAAATCACCATCAGCTCCTCCTTCCATCACTTTTTCCTGCAAGCTACCGACTCCTGAAAAGCGGAAGGCTACTTGGAACAGTCACATGCTGTTTGGATTGGTCTCGTTTTTAAAACGTTTTATTTTGTTTTTTATTATTTTGGCCACACTGTGCCACATGTGACAGTTTCCTGACCAGGGACTGAACCCATGCCCTTGGCAGTGAAAGTGTGGAGTCCGAACCACTGGACTGCCAGGGAATTCCCTGGTCTCACTTTAAATTTATGAACTCAAACTTCAAATGGGCTGCTATCAGTCTGGGTCCAACCAGGCAAAAAGAAACTAAGTGTTTAAAACAGTGGGAATCCGATATAGGGAATTGGTTCTGTAAGTGATGGTTGATCTAAGAAATCAAGGTCACCAGAGAGCTTAGCAGTAGCATGGAGCTCTACCAGCCTGAGGTTTGAGACAAAGATGGAGACTATGGCCAGGGCCCAGGACCAAAGTCACCGAGTGAGAGGTGAAAGCACCGTGAGCATGGCCAGAGAGGGCCAAGACGAGATGACACCACCCAAGTGGGTCAGTACTCTGCAGTGCAGGGCGGAGCAGGGAGAGGGCAAGGAAGAGATTAAGGAGAAACAGGCTGGTAAAGTTCTTCCCTCTGTTACTCAGAATCAGAGAAGCAGAAACACACATACTCTCACACATACATATATATACACACATATATAGTTCTTAGTTCAGACTACTATTAATATAACAGAATATCTTATGAGTACATCATAAACAAAAGAAATTTGTTTCTCATAGCTCTTCATCTGTGAAATCCAAGATCAGTGGACTGGCAGATTTGGTGTTCAGTGAGGGCTCGCTTCTTGGTTCATAGATGGCCCTTTTTTTAAATGTCCTCACATGGAGGAAAGAGGGAGGAAGCCCTCTGGGGCCTCTTTTAAAAGGGCACTGATGCTATTCAAGTGGGCTCCATCCTCATGACTTAATCACCCCCCACTCCCCACAAAGCTCTACCTCTTAATACCATCACACTCGGGCTTAGGATCTCAGGACATAAACTGGGCTGGGGGGTGGGACACAAACATTCAGTCATTGGCAGCACACAAACATTTTAAGGGATTTTTATAGGAGTTTGACTTGTGCAGCTGTGGGAGCTGGTTATGCCTTCCGTAGGTGGTTGTTGCTTTGGTCTCCGGAGCCTGAGGTCAGTAGGGCAGGCAGTTAGGGGGCACAGGTGGATGTGAAGGGAGGTAGCAGGTGCATATTAGAACCTCCAAGGATGGGCTGGAGCTGAGGGGAAGGACTAAAACGCACGTTAGTCTCTTGTCTCTTCCCATCTCCCACGTTGGTGAGGCCCATGATCTACAGTAGAATATGGTGCTCTTGGTCACAGAGTGAATAGACACCTGGGCCGGAGTCCAAGGCACTGAGGGAGCAGGTTCAAGGGAGCAGGTCTGTGGCTGCCTCACACCAGTGCCCAAAGCCAGCACATGGGCCTGGGTGACCACAGCACCGTGTGTTCAGTGCTGACCGTCTAGTATAAAAAGAAGACCACTGCTTCACTTCTGTCTTCCAAGTCCTACACAAAATGACTCTTGCGGCCTCCATGAGCACAGAACTTCTTAGGAAGGGGATGTATTTCTAGTTTAGCTAAGTTGACACATACAAATCCACCAGAGCCCACACTGAGATGGAGTCTGTATCCTTTTAATGATACTTAGATTTTGTTTAGCCTGGTAGGCTGCAGTCCATGGGGTTGCTAAGGGTTGGACACAACTGAGCGACTTCACTTTCACTTTTCACTTTCATGCATTGGAGACGGAAATGGCAACCCACTCCAGTGTTCTTGCCTGGAGAATCCCAGGGACGGGGGAGCCTGGTGGGCTGCCGTCTATGGGGTCGCACAGAGTCGGACATGACTGAAGCAACTTAGCAGTAGCAGCAGATTTTGTTTGAGGAAACTCTGGGAAACAATGAAGGACAGGGAAGCCTGGCATGCTGCAGTCCATGGGGGTGCAAAGAGTCAGGCATGACTTAGTGGCTGAACGACAATAATATTTACCTCCAAATTGAGAAAATAGTAAAATAATGCTTCCACTTACACAATGGAACTGTCCCTCATACAACTGAAAATATACTGTTCCTCCAAAAGAGGACCCAAATCCTTTCCCCCTCTTTGGGTGATGATTATTTGTCTTCTTAGGGCCCCAGTGTCTCTGTGAGATAGAAAGTTAAATGCTATGAGTACACATATGTTAGATGGTAGGTGAATGAAAGAGGGTAAAAGAGAAAAAAGTTAATATAGAAATAAATTCATATCAAAATAAGAAAGAAAGACTCATGATGATTATGGTTTTTGTTTTTCCACGTGATCACATGGTCTTAGCTGGTATTTGTGACTGTTTCCTTCCATTGCTGGTGGCTCAGATGGTAAAGAATCTGCTGCAATGCAGGAGACCCAGGTTCAACCCCTTGGTCAGGAAGATCCCCTGGAGAAGGGATGGACAACCCACTCCAGTATTCTTGCCTGGAGAATTCCCTGGACAGTGGAGTTTCACGGGCCACAGTCCTTGGGGTCGTGAAGAGTCGGACACGACTGAGCGACTAAGGCTTTCACACTTTCTTCCCGTACGTACCTCATACTTCCTTTGCCCTTAGCAAATTTGACTGGACAAGGTAGTGGATGCCCCAAACCTTCATTCCCGAAAGATCTGGGTGATCGTCAGTCCTGATACTATAGCTTTCCACAGACTCCAATCCAGGGGTGAGGGGACTAAGAGATGCCCTGGGTGTCCCCCTCCATTCAAGATACACTCCTCCAGATCCCGAGTTTCCCCTGATGGCCTATCACTTCAGCTAGTACATCACTGCCTTCTTTGTCTGTTGACTTCCCTGGCCTGAGGATCCCAAAGTGACCAGATGGCAGTCTAAACTTCCAGTTTCACGGCACCATTGCTGTATCCACTGATGGAACTAAAATGTCTAGCTTAACAGAGCCTCACGTTGCAGGGATAGGAAGCGAAACTTCCCCAGAGAATGTCATCCCTCTCCAAGTCATCAGCTGGTTTTCTGGCTGTTGGTTAGTAGCTAAGTCGTGTACAACTCTGTGTGACCAAGGCACTGTAGCCCGCCAGGCTCCTCTGTCCATGGGATTCTCTAGGCCGGAATACTAGAGTTGGTTGGCATTTCCTCTTCCAGGGGAAATCTTCCTAAGCTCAGGAATCGAACTTGAGTCTCCTGCATTGCTAGGCAGGTTCTTTACTGCGGAGCCACCTGGGAAGCCCAGTCTCGTGAAAGCAGGTTGATTATAAGATAGCTACACTAATGGAAGGGGGAAGAGTTGGTTCTCACTAAAATAGACACTTTTCTGGATACAGATTTGCCTTCTCTGCCCGAGATACATCTACACAAACCACAGCTGGACTACGAGGCTGGGCTCACAACTACCACATATACTCATGGCTCCTGCATCCTATAACTCCCTGGACCATGAGGCAACACACCAATACAGAAGTCTGACATCTTGAAGAAGACAAGGTGCCCTTGAGAAGACTGCATCGGGGCTGGGTTGAGAAGGACTTAGGTTATCAAACCAGGGCTAGTTTTCTCCCTAAGGGAACAGTGGAGCAGCCTGAAAAAAAAGGTGCTGGAGATCCAGAGGCATCGAATGACCACTCGATCATTTCCCCAGCAGAGGGCAACCCGGTCCCCAGCCACCAACCATGATCTCCAATAGGAGCTGCCTTCTGTACTCTCCAGCTAGGTATTTCTCTTGTCTCTCCTCTACAATTTTCCCTCCATAAAGGGACAACTGAAAAGACGCTTACTCCTTGGAAGGAAAGTTATGACCAACCTAGATAGCATATTCAAAAGCAGAGACATTACTTTGCCAACAAAGGTACGTCTAGTCAAGGCTATGGTTTTTCCTGTGGTCATGTATGGATGTGAGAGTTGGACTGTGAAGAAAGCTGAGCGCCAAAGAATTGATGCTTTTGAACTGTGGTGTTGGAGAAGACTCTTGAGAGTCCCTTGGACTGCAAAGAGATCCAACTAGTCTATTCTGAAGGAGATCAGCCCTGGGTGTTCTTTGGAAGGAATGATGCTAAAGCTGAAACTTCAGTACTTTGGCCACCTCATGTGAAGACTTGACTCATTGGAAAAGACTCTGATGCTAGGAGGGATTGGGGGCAGGAGGAGAAGGGGACGACAGAGGATGAGATGGCTGGATGGCATCACTGACTTGATGGACGTGAGTCTGAGTGAACTCTGGGAGTTGGTGATGGACAGGGAGGCCTGGCGAGCTGCGATTCATGGGGTCGCAAAGAGTCGGACACGACTGAGCAACTGAACTAAACCAAAAGGGACGACTTCTTTGGAATTTCTTACTTCTCTATGAATTTCTTCTAAATGGGTCTCCATGGAGCCTGGCCTGGGTGCATTCCCAGATTGAACAGACCCTCTGGCCTAATCTTGCAACCTGGGACAGCCCTGCCAACCCTCCAGCCACTCAGGGTGAGGCAGGCACATCCAGGCTGCCACCCAAGAGCTGGCTTCCATGGAGGCAGGCCCCAGAGAACGAGGGAGCTCTGTGATCTCCAGGAGCATGCTGCAGTCGGGGCCTTCGAAGGAGAGAGATGAGGGGAAGCTGATTTTCACAGGGAATTAACAGTTACTGATGTTCTAATCAGTTCATCAGTTAGAGATCCCAAACCAGATCCATCAGGGCTACCACATGAGCCCCAGAATGGACTGTTTTTTTTTTTTTTTTTTTTTACAATTACTTGGATTCTTTCCGCTATGTTTATCCTTAACATCACACAACTGAACTTCATGAGCACGTTGTGACCACGGCTTTTCCTGTGACCTCTTGGGGCTAAAATTAGGCACAAAATGCTGCCCTCTGCCCCTATCCATTAGTGACTGGATCCTGTTATGGACTGACTTGTGTCCCCACCCCTCCGAATTCGTATATTGAAGCCCTAAGCCCCAGAAGCCCAGAAGGTGACTGTATTTGGAAAGAGGAACTTTAAAGAGGCAATTAAAATAAAATGAGGTTGACTGTGGAAAACAGCATGGAAGTGCCTCAGGAAACAAACAAAAAAATATCCATATGGTCCAGCAACCCCACTCCTGAGTGGGAAGTAGATGAAAACTCTAATTTGAAAAGATACATGCACCTCAGCATTCAGAGCAGCACTATTTACAATAGCCAAGACGTGGAAGCAGCGTGCCCCGCCCCCCCACTCCCCAATAGAGTACTATTCAGCCGTAAAAAAGAACGAAATAATACCATTTGCAGCAACATGAATGGACCTGGAGATTATCATACTGAGTGAAGTAAGTCAGACAGAGAAAGACAAATATTACATGACATCACTCACATGAAAAATCCAAAAAATCATATAAATGAATCAACATACAAAACAGATATAGACTCACAGACAGAAAACAAACTTGTGGTTACAAAAGAAGAAAGTGGGGGGGTGTAAATTAGGAGTATGAGGTCGACTGATATAAACTATTATACATCAAATAGATAAATAACAGGATTTACTGTATAGCACAGGGTATTATATTCAGTATCTTGTAATAATCTGTAATGGAAAGGAATTGGAAAAAAGTGTAACCCAATCACTTTGTTGAAACACTTGCCACGAATACAATATTGTAGTCAACTAGGCAATGGCACCCCACTCCAGTCCTCTTGCCTGGAAAACCCCATGGATGGAGGAGCCTGGTGGGCTGCAGTCCATGGGGTCGCTAAAAGTCAGACATGACTGAGCAACTTCACTTTCACTTTTCACTTTCATGCATTGGAGAAGGAAATGGCAACCCACTCCAGTGTTCTTGCCTGGAGAATCCCAGGGATGGGGGAGCTTGGTGGGCTGCCGTCTATGGGGTCGCACAGAGTCGGACACAACTGAAGCGACTTAGCAGCAGCAGCATACTTAAAAAAAGAATAGTAACACACCTACAAATAAAATAAAAATAAAAGGAGGCTGTTTGTGTGGCCCTCATCCAGTCTGACTGGTGTCCTTATAAGAAGCGAGGGTAGGACACGCAGAGAGACCAGGGATGTGCACACAGGGAAATGGTCGCGTGAGGACACAGTGAGCCTGGAGAGAAGCCTCAGAAGTAAACAAACTGTCTTCACCTTGATCTTGGACCGCCAGCCCTCAGAACTCTGATCCTTTGTTAGGGCCGCCAGCAGACGAAGACAGGTCCTTTAGATCGGGGGCACGTGTGGGTCCTGGCAGTGCTGTGATGTACTAGCAGGTTGGGCCAGTGGGCGGGAAGGGTCTGTGGGAAACGACCCACCAGTCGCTATGGGGACCGGCTGCAGACCTGGACTCTGCGCAGCACCCCGCCTGCCTGCTGTCCTCACTCTTCAGGACACACTATTCCCTGATGTGGGTGGGACTCCTGCCCTGGTGTCAGGGGTGGAGAGAAAATAGAATCAGAGATGTGGGTTAGCAGTAGGACGGGAAAGGAAGAAAAAAAGCAAATTCATTTATAGTCTGTAAAGAGCCAAGCAAGGATCCCAGTGGGAAACGGGGCCAGGCAGAAGGCTCCGCGTTCCTAAATAGAGCTCTGTTTTGACACTCTCCCTGCAGCTGCTCTCCCCCACGCTTGTCTGTCTCGCCAAGTGAACCGATAGAAGCAGCAGGACTTGCGCCTCTCACGGCGCCACCTAGTGGCGCTCAGGGAGCGGTACAGTGGTTCTTGCTCACAGACTTCTCCCCAAAACTTGGGAGAAACGCCTTCTATTGTTCAAGAGTAATAAATAGAAGGGTTGGATACAGACACTCTGGGGAAGAAAGCAATAGTGCAAACAGCACTGGACTGGAGTTAAAAGTGGACTCTAGCTTTGCATCTTATTCGTTGCATCATCTTGGGCAAATTAATGAACCTCTTTGTGCCTCAGTTTCTTCATATAACAAATATGAATGACTGATACCAACAAGATCTTGTAAAGGATTCATTGCAATAAAGACCCCCAGATCAGGAAAGCCTCAGCAAATGCTTCATCCCTTCTTTTCTTCAGTCTTCCCTGTATTTTCCCTCCTCTACATGATTTTGTGAATAATCAAATGTTTTTGTTGCTGTAGGCACTGCCTTTTAAATTTTAACGGTGGAGGTGGGGAAAGGGGGTTTGGAAGGACCTGAAACTATGAGTTGGGAGAGCAGGAGGGAGTGGGTCCAGCGAGTCCCAGGTGCGACTTGGAGACCCCCAGGTTCTGCCTTTGCAGAAGTCAGACCTGGTGTCCTTAGACCTAATCTTGACTTTTCATTTCAGAAGAGGACCCTGCCTACCAATGATCAGGGACAGGAGGTGGCAGGCTCCCATCACCTCAGGCCTAGAAATATTATAAGTACATGAACTAAAGCACCATTGACAAGAAATCAGTCAAACGCACCAATGATCTAAACACACGATGCAAAAGAGACTAGCATTATGCATACATGGAGCATTTGCAATTTAGGTTAAGAGTGATAGGGAGAAGAAAGAGGAGCGTTGCATGCTGAAAAAGGATTCCAACATATCTGAAGGTAGCTAAAATATTTTCCCCACACATTCAAAAAAATAAGTAAATCTGACGGTATCTCTGCTGCTGGCACTGGGCTAGTGGGCATGTGTTTATATATGGGGGCTCCTGCAGATGGCAGGTTCTCTCCCAGGGGCTCCTTCTGATTTCTCTAACTCATTAGCCTTGGGACCCTTGGACAAAGATCCCAAGCAAATACCTGGAAAATATTCTTTGCACAGGAAAGAAGATTCAGGAACAGGCTTTCAAGCCCTCTGGGGGCTCTGGATCAATGACCTTGACCATCTTTCGTATCCTGAGTTCGTGTGTGTGTGTGTGTGTGTGTGTGTGTGTGTGTGTGAATCACTCAGTCATATCCCATTCTTTGTGACCCCATGGACAGTAGCCTGCCAAGCTCCTTTGTCCATGGGATTCTCCAGGCAAGAATACAGGAGTGGATAGCCATTCCTTTCTCCAGGGGATCTTCCTGACCCAGGGATTGAACTCGGGTTTCCTGCATTGCAAGCAGATTCTCTACTGTCTGAGCCACCAGGGAAGACTGTTTTGGGCTCCTACTTCTTGCCATATCTGACAAACACACGCACTTCAAACTGAGCCCTCTCCTTTTATCCAGCTCCTTTCTTAGTAAATTGCACTAATGATTTAAATTAAAAGCATTACTCTACCTGGTTGCTTAGGTCTAAACAGAAGTGTGAGAATCCTTACCTCCCGCCTGTCCCCACCTCCCCTCTGTATCAGACATATTAGTGCACCACGCCCAATGCCCTTTGACCTCGTGTCTCTCCTGAGCCCTCAGCCCTGTGATCTACTAGCTGCTGCTGTGGCTGACTGACTCCCTGCAGGGTACCTGTAATCTGCCATCTGGGGCCCCTCAGTCATACTCCTGGTGTCCCTGGCTCCTGTCTGAAGTGCCACATTGCAGGGTATAGGGTGGTATCAGAATGCCAAGTGATGCAACCTGGAAGGCTGAGTCATGAACTTGTAACAAGTGTGTCCAGTGGCTTTGGGTATGACAAATTACCCTGAAGTTCGGGAGCTTAAAACAATCCTTTACTTAGGCTCGTGGATTATGTGGGTCAGTAGGGCGCAGAAGGACTGGCTTGTCCCTGCTTTTCTGTCTGAGGCCAGAGCTGGGAGACTCATGACTGCGAGCGACTCTATGCTCGTGCGCTAGAATCATCTGGAAGTACCTTCACTCTGAGGGTGGGCAGTTCGAACTGGCTGTTGGTTGGGTCTGTGATTGGAGCTGGTGAGTGGAGCCCTTCCCGCTACCCCCAGGCTCTCTGTGTGGCTTGGACTTCATTCCAGCACAGTGGCCTTACAGTCGGTCCTAACGCCAAGGGCTCCAAGCACACACAGCTGCTCCAGTGCGCAAGGCAGAAGTTGTGTCTTTTTATGACCTAGCTTCAGTTCAGTTCAGTTCAGTCGCTCAGTCGTGTCCGACTCTTTGCAACCCCATGAATCGCAGCACGCCAGGCCTCCCTGTCCATCACCAACTCCCGGAGTTCACTGAGACTCATGTCCATCGAGTCGGTGATGCCATCCAGCCATCTCATCCTCTGTCGTCCCCTTCTCCTACTGCCCCCAATCCCTCCCAGCATCAGAGTCTTTTCCAATGAGTCAACTCTTCGCATGAGGTGGCCAAAGTACTGGAGTTTCAGCTTTAGCTTAGGAAGTCCTATAGCATCACTTCTGCTGTGTTCTCTTGGCTGTGAGTGAGTTATTAAGGCCCAGATTCATGATAAAGGATGTAGTTTCCACCCTTGAGGGGAGAAATTTGCAGATATGTTTCAATGGGAGAATTTGCAGGTATGTTTCAAAACGGCTACGGAGAAACTGACCACTGAGAGATGGGAGATAGATGATGCATTCTCTTCTCTCCCTCCAGCGGACTGTTTTGAGATGTAGTTACTCCAGCAGCCCATCCAGTGTTATCCTGGGTGGCTGGCTGGGTGCCGGTTCAATGACTAGCTGTGTCTCATCACTGCTTATCTGAAGTGATAAGATAAGGGGTTCAGGTGGAAACACTGCTTCCCATCGTTCTGCCTTACTTCCCTTTCCTTCACTCTTCCTGCCCTAGTACTGTGAGGCCCAAAAGAAGCATCTTCATTTAAGACTTGCCTCGGGCTCTGTTGATTTAGAGAGCACGGGCTAAGATGCTCGTCGCAGCCAATCTGTCACCCAGTCCCACTGATTTATTCTTTTAAGCATCTTTCTCATCCATTCACTTTTCTCCATCCACACCGACATTCCCCAAGGCTGGGCCACACGTCTTGCCCAGATCATAATAGATCTTCCCAACAGATCCCTTTTAGATCTCCACTAGTGATTCTCCCTCACCAGTACACACTGAAATCAGAGTGATCTTTTTGAAAGAAATCTCATCACAAAACCTCCCAGCCTAAAACCCTTGGGTGGCTCCTGATCCTCCTTATAAAACAGGGCTTCTCCATCTCAGCATTGTTGACATCTTGAGTGGGGGAATCTTCATTGTGAGGCCACTCTGTGCCACACAGTATATTTAGCAACATCCCTGGGCTCTACCTGGGGCTTCCTAGGTAGCACTAGCGGTAAAGAACCTGCCTGCCAATGCAGGAGATGTAAGAGATGAGGGTTCGATCCCTGGGTCAGGAAGATGCAGGAGAAGGTCATGGCAACCCACTCCAATATTCTTGCAGGGAGAATCCCGTGGACAGAGGAGCCTGGCAGGCTGCAGTTGCACAGAGTCAGACATGACTGAAGTGACTTAGCATGCATGCACTGGTCTCTACTCACCAAATGCCAGTAGCAGCCTATTCCCTAGTTATGACAAGTAAAAATGTCTCTGGAGATTGCCAAATGTCCCTGGAGGGCAGGGAGGCAAAGTCTTCCCGGCCGAGAACTTCCGGTCTCAAGCAAGCATCCTTGCATGGCCCTGCCTGGCCCGGCCCTGGCTCACCAGCTGCACCCGCTCTCCAGGTCTTTGTGTAACAGCCATGCTAGACTTTTCTCAGCATCCTTGACCATGCCATGGCCTCTCCCTCTTCAGGCCTTTTTACTGCTGTTCCTCAGCATGGAACATTCCCTTTTCTCCTGCCTGTCCATTCTCGTCACACACACCTGCACACCACTCACCTAGCTAACATTTTATTATCAGTCCTCAGCTAAAACATCACTTTTGTGAAGGCTCTTTTGGCCTCCCAGACTAGGTGAGTACCCTGATACCTGCTTACACGGCATCAGCGACTTCTCACAGTATTCAACACAGTGACGGTGAATTAATTAGCCTTGGGAAGCCCTGTTAATGCTTGTCCTGAAGCCTCTGTGAACCACTAGAGTGGGATGCTGTTATCTTGCCCAGCCCTGCATCCATCCCAGTACTCAGCTCAGAGCTTGGCGAGCGCGAGGTGCTCAGTGCATTTAGGAATGAATGAACAGACAAATACTATTTTACCTGTATTCTTTGGAAGGACTGAGGCCGAAGCGAAAGCTCCAATACTTTGACTACCTGATGTGAAGAGCCGACTCATTGGGAAAGACCCTGTTGCTGGGAAAGATTGAGGGCAAGAGGAGAAGCGGGCAACAGAGGACAAATGGTTGGATGGCATCACCGTGTCATTGGACATGAATCTGAGCAAACTCTGGGAGACAGCGAAGGGCAGGGAAGCCTGGTGTGCTGCAGTCCATGGGGTTGCAAATAGTCAGACACGACTAAGTGACTGAACAACAACAATAACCCTTATTCTTGAGAATCTTCAGATTCCTTCCTTTTCTTGCTTCAGATTTTTCTCTGTCACTCTGAAGTGGGACCCTCACTGCATGTGTGGGCAAAGGCCTCATTCTCTGTTTTTTTTTTTTTTAATATTGATTTATTTGGCTGCAGCAGGTCTCAGTTGCAGCATGTGGGATCTAGTTCCCTCACCAGGGATCGAACCCAGGCCCCCTGAACTGGGGCCCTGGGGTTCTAGCCACTGGACCACCAGGGAAGTTGCCCCATCCTCTGATGTTTTATCAACCAAACTGTATGTCTGATCCTGAGACTCTTTCCAGACTCTGCCCAGCTCTTTGACCTTCTCCTTTAGAAAGAATTTATGTAAAGTATTTTGTGAAGTACTTTTTAATTTTACTAAACTACTCTAGAAGCCAGAGGTACAATCAAGGATCCAATTGAAGTTCAAGATATGGAATTTGAGCCCTCAAAATATTTACCAATAGATGGAATCTCCTCTCTTGTGTCCTGCTGTGTCCCCTAAATGGGACTTCTTGTATCTTTTCTCACCTCTCACTGCTGACTGCCTCCTGCAGGGCTGCCCAGTTTGAATGTCATGTCCTTTTTGAACCCAAATGGCAACCCACTCCAGTACTCTTGCCTGGAAAATCCCACGGACAGAGGAGCCTGGTAGGCTACAGTCCAGAGGGTCGCAAAGAGTCGGACACGACTGAGCAACTTCACATTCATTCATTCATTCATTCAATGGAACGTAAGCCTTTAGGGCAGAGTCTGTGTTTGGCTTGTGTCTAGATTTGAGTGGGTCAGGATGAAGGGTTAAATCCTGGTCATTTTACGTCTAAGCATTGAGGAGTTTTGCTATCACAAGTTTCTTGCTGGAAATGGTCAATATTGATTTCTGAAAACCTGACATTTTTTAGGATATTGTTTGGGAATGATTCTGGCAAACAGTGTCTGTTAACTGACTCGTTCTTGTTCCACTGATGTGCATGCTCACAGTGTCTGGAAGGCTGGAGGAGAAAGCTGTAACTGGGCCTGGAGACTGGCCTGTCCCTGAAGCGCCAACGTCCTTCCCGAGTTGTTGCAGCCCTGATTTCTGGTAACCCTGGGATTTACTCCCTCTAGTGGCTTGATGAAATATAACATCTCCTGATGGACAAAGATTAAGCTACAGCTCCCTGGTCTGAATGTATGCCTGTTCAGAATCTTCAGATTGCAAATTAGGGGTGAAAAGAGGTAATAAGCTGGTGGGTCCTCTGAGAAGAGGATGTGAAACGGGCTCATGGACCTGGAGGGCACCATGAACACGAGGGCAGATGAAGCTCTTTTGTCTGGAATTCTGGTCCCAGAAAAACTGAGACTGAAATCCCGAGGATGTTTTGCTGATGGAGTTCCAGAAACATACTTGAGAACCAAACATTGTCTAAGGGGAAGCAAGAGAGAGAAATGAGAAGAAAGAAAGGAAAAGAAAAGGAAAGAGAAAACCAGGCATCAGTCTTTGAAATTCCTTATCCTCTTGCTAAGGTAGTGGAACAAAACAGTCACAGAATTTCCTGCCTAGGTTCGTGTCACATAGAGTTTTCCTGTTTGGGGACAATCCTGAAGTGGCTGTCCACTAGCACGTGGAACCTTGTGGCAGCTGACTATCATGAGAGATGTCTCTCTCTCCCCCATTATACTGGTGTTAGGCTGTTAACCTCCGTGTTTCTTTCCAGTTTAAAAGTAGCAGCTCCTTGCTCGCTGACTGCATGGGAACGGCTGGTGAATACAGCCAAACACAAGGCCTGGATCATCTACAAATTGGAAACATACCCTGGGTCCAATCCACCATCCCTAAGCAATGATAGACACAGGCTTTAGAGATATTAACTCAGGGACTGGCTTGCAAATTAGGTGTGGCCAGTTACCCAGAAGGGTTTGGTTGGGACCTGTGGCAACGGCAAAATAATCAGAGGACACTTGAGTTTTCCAGCTGTGGGAGGGGGCAGAGTAATGATCTAGTGGGATGGAGAAACAGCTCCTGGCCGTGTACAAGGAGTTACGACAGATGGAGGTGGAGTTGAGGCTTGCTCTCCCATCTCTACATTTGGCCGCTTTGCAGATGAATCCTCTTTGCTGCCAGCCTCGGTGTGTTGGCCTTTTGGCTTGTCCTGCATCTGGTAAAATGAACCTGGTTCCGTAACAGTTTTGGAGGGCTAACTAGGAGGGACCGGGTTCAGGCAAAAAGGGAACAGTGGAGAAACAAGGGGTTACTTGTCAGTGGCTGCCTTTACAGTAGAAAAGCCAGGACAAACTGAGGACCCCCGCGAGGGGCTCAGCAAAAGCACTTTGTATATATATATATATACACACATATATATACACACACACACACACATATATGTATATTAAATTTATAGTTGATTTACAATATTGTGTTAGTTTCTAGTGTATAGCAAAATGATTCATATCTCTGTATTTTTCAGATGCTTTTCCATTGTAGATTTTTCCAAGGTGTTGAATATAGTTTCCTGTGCTACACAGTAGATGCTTGTTGTTTATTTTATATATAGTAGTGTGTCTGTTGGAGAAGGCAATGGCAACCCACTCCAGTACTCTTGCCTGGAAAATCCCATGGACAGAGGAGCCTGGTGGGCTACAGTCCATGGGGTCACGAAGAGTCGGACATGACTGAGCAGCTTCACTTTCACTTTTCACTTTCATGCATTGGAGAAGGAAATGGCAACCCACTCCAGTGTTCTTGCCTGGAGAATCCCAGGGACAGGGGAGCCTGGTGGGCTGCTGTCTATGGGGTCGCACAGAGTCAGACACAACTGACGTGACTTAGCAGCAGCAGCAGCAGCAGCAGTCTGTCTGTTAATCCGAAGCTCTTAATTTATCTTGCTATGTCTCTTCTTCTGCAGGACCTGACTGAGTCCGTGACCTGATGAGTGGGTGCTTTGTGAGTCAGGTTGGCCCAGGCTGGGCTGTGGGGCAATGGCTGTGGTTTGGTGTGCCAGCCCTATTGTGAGTTCAGCGTACATTTCAAAGTCTGAGCTGCTTTTAACTGTTTGTTCTTAAGCTGCAACCTTTCTCCTCAAGAGGGTGAAGAGTTGCCCATTCCTTTGGCCTTAACAAGCCCCAGAGAGACAGAAAGGGAAGCCACGGATCCCCTCTGCCTTACGTAGCCCAACACCCTGCATCTTCTGTGCTGGGCTTCTGTCCTGCTTGCCCTGGACGCCTAGTGAAGCAACTGGGCAACACACGAGAGATAGACTGACATTTACACCTCAGGGACAAGCTAAAGAGAAATGCCGAATGTTTTTAGTTCAGAAGAGGTGCATCTTCCTCTCTTCGTGTGTAGAAATCTCAGTAATTTCTTGGAGGCAGTAGCTGGCCACGCTGGTGTCGCAGTGTCTGAGAGATTTCTCAGTCACATTTGTGTCTATTTCAAAAGTGCCCTTGGTGGTTCTGAGGTGAGAACTGCCAAGTCTCTGAACATCAAAACCAGTTAGCTGGCAAATACTGGTGGACCTGTGATGGCTCAGTGATAAAGAGCTCGCCTGCCAATGCGGGAGACATGGGTTCAATCCCTGGGTCTGGAAGATCCCCTGGAGGCAGAAATGGGAACCCACTCCAGTATTCTTGCCTGCAGAATCCCATGGACAGAAGAGCGCAGTGGGCTACAGTCCATGAGGGAGGTGAAAAAGAGTTGGACATGAGTTAGTGACTAAACAACAAAGCCGATGGACGTGGTGAGGAATTTGCTGAGACACAGGCTCCGGCCAGGCCTTGATTTTTCTCCTGTGTCTGTCTTTCCTCCTTCCTCCACCCAGGCACCCCAGAAGTTCCTCTGGTGGAAATCTCCCTCCGTTTCTCCTGGGCTACACCCTGAGGACCCCCGGATCCTGTTCTCCTATTCTCACCTCTTCCCTCCTGCCAATCCAGATCCTTCCAGTTCCTCTTCCTTCCTGGGCTCCAAGGACACTCACTTTGGCTTCCCCCAGCTTGTTCACTCCCCCAGACCCACGCCAAGAGGCGATGTGATCATTCCTCCCTAGAGGGCAGTGAGATGGGGCGATTAGACCAGTTCTCAAAGCTCTCTGGGCGTCAGTGTCCTTATCTGTGAACTGAGAATAATCTACAACTTCGTAGCAGTATTGTGTAAAGCATATGAGGCCATGCCTGCTTAACCAACATGAAATCCTTGCTCAATAATGGATCCTGGGAGAGGCCTAGAAATCTGCATGTTCATATCAGCTCAGGAGATGGTAGTGGGTGGCAAGGACCATAGTGTTTGAGACCATGGTTCTCCATCTTGGCTGTGCATTGGAATCATCTGGGGAGCTTTTGAAAAGTTCAGGCACAGGACTTCCCTGGTGGTCCATTGGCTAAGACTCCTGCTTCCAGTGCAGGGGGATCTGGGTTCAATCCCTGGTCTGGGAGCTAGATCCCATATGCTGCAACTAACATGCCCCTGGGCATGTGGGGGCTAGATCCCACATGCCCAACTGAAAGATCCTGCATGCTGCAATGAAGATTGAAGATCCCGAGTGCCACAGCTAAGACCCAGTGCAGCCAAATAAATAAATTATATAGTAAAATATATATAGATATAAAGTTCAGGTGCCCAGGGCAAACCAGAGACCAGTGAAATCAGAATCGCTGTGTGAGGGGAGAGCTAAGGGCCAGTATTTTTAATGACCCCCAGGTGATTCCAGTGTGCAGCCAAAGTGAAATGCAAAGGCTTTGGGAGCAACAGGGCTGGGTTGTACTGAGCCTGGGCAAGTTACTCACCCCTGAGCCTCAGTTTCTCCATCTGAAAAAATGGCAACAAGACATGTGCTTTGTTGCTGATTAAGCAGAGTAAGTTAAGAGTAATTAAGACACAGTTCTACACGGGGCCAGGCACCTGCTCAAAACTTCCTTTCTGTTGAGTGGAACTGGGATCTGGGACGGAGGACATCAGAGCCCCCATCACACCGAGGCCCACACCAGCCGTCTGGGCCCAGGGCCCCCCTACCTCTTGCTGCTCTGATCCCAGCAAGTTGATGAGCCCAGCTCTGAGCCCACAGGGAGCCTGACTTCTCTCCACGGGGTGGGGCAGGGAGTTTATGCCAACAGCCCTTTTTTAACGTACTTCATTTCAAATACTATTTAGGTTTTTAAGAATTAATAACTACTAAACAAAAGAGGCAAATGAACAATGTTAGTTCCTTCTGTGGCTGTTGTTCAATTGCCAGTATGCAGCACGGATTAAAATTTGGGGTTATAGGTTAAAATTTTCACTTATGGGTTAAAATTTTCTTTAACTTGCGGCCACTTGAGAATAACGCCACTTGCTGTTTTTGCGAGCATGTGTGCCCTTGGGTCCAAACATTCAGTTTACAAATCCCCTTTGGGGACATGAGGGTAGAATGTGCCTCTGTGTTAATATGCATGGGTATATATGAGTCTTCGATTATATGTGTGTGTTAGTGTGTATTTATGAGTATGTGGGTGTGTAGGAGCATGAGTGTGTGTGTGTGTGTGTGTGCGCGCATGAGAAGGGCTGCCTGTGCTGGGGAATGTCTGTGGGAATTTCCAATTCCCCTCCCCAATCTCTAGATTCTGCGTTACTTTATCCTTTCCCAAGCTTTATGTAAACTTAGGACAACTCAGGTTCAGACCTCCTGTTACTGTCAAAGCTATTTTTGAAGCAATTCAAGTGCTGTTTCCATTCTTCTGGGAAATTATAACAGTATTCTGTGATCATCGCTGCTTTAAACCCAAGCCTTCCTGACAAATAGATCTTGTCTCTTGTGAGTCTACCAGGCCTGAGGGTGTGGAGGGGGTGCCAGAGAGACCTCATGGGCACCCTACCACGTGCCAGGTTCTAAGCTATTTGCTTCCTGCACATTATTTCGTTAAGCGGTCTGAGGGACCTGTGTGGTTGGGCCCATTGTTTCCCTTTGAGAAAACAGGCTGGGGAACCGTTAGCAACTCACCACCATACAGGGACGTGAGCCTAGATCACTAGCTCAAAGTTTGTGTTCTTTTCACTGTACTACCCTGGAGACTTCCCTAATGGCTCAGAGGGTAAAGCGTCTGTTTGCAAAGCAGGAGACCCTGGTTCGATCCCTGGGTCGGGAAGATCCCCTGGAGAAGGCAATGGCAGCCCACTCCAGTACTCTTGCCTGGAGAATCCCATGGGCGGAGGAGCTACAGTCCACGGGGTCACAAAGAGTCGGACATGACTGAGTGACTTCACTTTCACTTTCACCCTGGAGACTGGTCTTTAGTTTCCTCTCCTTTCTGCTCCCCTTTTGTCTCTGTCGTTGAGCCTGGATGGGATATCCAGGTGCTGGATATCTGGCAGTTTCTGCCCCAGGCTTGATGTAAGTGATTGTAACCCTCTGCCCGCGCCCTGCCCATCCCAGGGCAAAGGTCCACCCTCTGTAGTTTAGTTTCCACATCCAAGGCCACAGAGCAGAGTCTCCAGCTTCTGAAGCTGGAGAAAATGTTTTGCAGGACAGCCTACAGTTCCCTAGATGTTTGCAAAGTATAGGTTGGGGCATAACTTCTCAAGTGTGGTTTATCTGAGCTTTGAAGAATTGCTGAGTTGTTACGAATGTTTTCAATCAGTCAGGACTTTCAGCAAGAGAATGTAATAAACACCAAGCATGTAGAAATCCTTACCTGGGCTGGTTTTCCGTCAGGAGTATTACGGTCCTTGATAATTGTGATCGTTCTGTTTCTGGGCATCCGTGCGATGCTGGTATGTTTTCTGTCTCTGCCGCGGGCTTGTTGGTAGCAGAGAAGGCCAGCTCTAATGCCGGCAGGAGCCTACCATGTGCTGTTTTTAAGTACTTTATGAGTGAGTGAGTGAGTGAGTGAAGTCGCTCAGTCGTGTCCGACTCCTAGTGACCCCACAGACTGTAGTCTACCAGGCTCCTCCGTCCATGGGATTTTCCAGGCAAGAGTACTGGAGTGGGTGCCATTTCCTTCTCCAAGTACTTTATAAATGTTACCTATTAATAAATCAATCCTTAAAGCAGCCCTATCTCATTTAAATTTCCCTTCAGACCTCATTAGCTCATCTTATCGAAATGAGTTTCAACTCCTGACCAAGGGTGTGTCATCCCTAAGTGTCTGGGCTGGGAGCCCGGGTGTTGGCTTCTGTGGGGCTGAGACACACCAGCTTTCCCACGGGCACCGGGCTCCCTCTAACTGAGCTGAAGCAGGGGACAAGGAAGGGGCCTCATCTTTGTTTCATGGGAAGATGAATCTTATTTTTTTTTTTTTTTTTACTGTTTTTACTTTTAATTGCTTCACAATGTTGTGTTGGTTTCTGGCACACAACATGAATCAGTCATAAGTGTACATATATCCCCTCCCTCTTATTCCTCTCTCCCACCCCCTCCACCCCATCCTATCCCTCTAGGTTGTTAAAGAGCACTGGGTTGAGCTCCCTGTGTTACGCAGCAACTTCCCGCTAGCTGTCTATTTTATACATGGTAATGTACATGTTTTGGCTTCTCTGGTAGCGCTAGATGGTAAAGAATCTGCCTGCCATTCAGGAGACCCAGGTTCAATCCCTGGGTCAGGGAGATCCCCTAGAGGAGGAAATGGCAACCCACTCCAGTTTCCTTGCCTGGAGAATGCCATGGACAGAGGAGCCCGGTGGGCTACAGTCCATGGGGTGGCAGAGAGCAGGACACCACTGAGCAACTGGCATTAACATTATTAATGTGTAGGTTTCAGTGCTACTCCCTCGATTTGTCCCACCCTCTTCCTTCTCCACTGTGTCCAGCAGTCTGTTTCTCTGTGTCTGTGTCTCTCTTCCTACCTTGCAAGTAGGTTTATCAGTACCATCTTTCAAGATTCCATATATATGCATTAATATCCGATACTTATTTTTCTCTTTCTGACTTACTTCACTCTGTGTAAAAAGCTCTAGGTTCATCCACCTCACTACAACTAACTCAAATGTGTTCCTTTTTATGGCCGCCTAATAGGGAAGCTGAATCTTTAAAGGGCAAAACAAGGGACTTCCCTGGCGGTCCAGTGGCTAAGACTCCATACTCCCAATGCAAGGGGCCTGGGTTCGATCCTTGGTCAACAAACTAGATGGCATATACTGCGACTAAGAGTCCATATGTGGCAACTTAATGTCCTGCATGCCACAACTAAGACCCTGCTGCTGCTAAGTCGCTTCAGCCTTGTCCGACTCTATGCGACCCCATAGATGGCAGCCCACCAGGCTCTGCCGTCCCTGGGATTCTCCAGGCAAGAACACTGGAGTGGGTTGCCATTGCCTTCTCCATTGCGTGAAAGTGAAAAGTGAAAGTGAAGTCGCTCAGTCGCGTCCGACTCGTAGCGACCCCATGGGCTGCAGCCCACCAGGCTCCTCCACCCATGGGATTTTCTAGGCAAGAGTACTGGAGTGGCTTGCCATTGCCTTCTCCGACAACTAAGACCCAGTGCAGCCAAATAAATAATAAATTAATATTTACAACATATTTATAAGAAGAGAATAAAGTAATTGTGTTGACAGACAGGAGGAGCTGTGGTGACTAGGTTCTGCAGAAGAAGCCACCGGTTGTGGAAGGACAGCTCTAGCGGGTGGTGTGGGGTGTTGCTCCGGCGATGGAGAGGCCCTGGATTGGTGTGGAGACCGCGTGTGCTGTGTTTACTATATAAAAATATTGACCTACTTTTCCCCTCAAGGGCCCTTTTCCTTCTCAGATTGTATATCCTAGTGGTACAAACTTCCAGTTATAAATAAGTCCTGGGGGATGTAATGGACAGAATGATGACTATAGGTAATAATTCTGTACTGTATATTTGAAAGTTGCTAAGAAAGTAGACTATAAAAGTTCTCAGCACAAGAAAAAACTGTAATTATCTGAGGTTGAAGCAGGAGGGAAGGGGGCAGGGAATAATCTTTAGAAAAACAACAGAGCCGTTGGATACGCAGAAACTGATTAGAACCCACGAGGCCCAACGTGGCAGATTTGACTTCCAGTACAGTAAGTCCCCTGCATGTGAACGAGTTGCATTCTGAGAGTGCATTCATAAGTGTAATTTGTTTGTAAGTCCCACAAAGTTGGTCTAGGTACCTAACACAATCAGTTATATGATCAGATCAGATCAGATCAGTCGCTCAGTCCTGTCCAACTCTTTGCGACCCCATGAATCGCAGCACGCCAGGCCTCCCTGTCCATCACCAACCCCCGGAGTTCACTGAGACTCATGTCCATCGAGTCAGTGATGCCATCCAGCCATCTCATCCGCTGTCATCCCCTTCTCCTCCTGCCCCCAATCCCTCCCAGCATCAGGGTCTTTTCCAATGAATCAACTCTTCGCATGAGGTGGCCAAAGTACTGGAGTTTCAGCTTTAGCATCATTCCTTCCAAAGAAATCCCAGGGCTGATCTCCTTATTGTCATAGGTTTATAATCCTTTTCATACAAATAATACATTAAACACACAAAAAATAAAGAAAATATTTTAAATCTTACAGTACAAACTCAAAAAGTACAATAGTGCAGGACAACAGCTGGCATACAGGGGCTGGCATCGAGTGAACAGGCAAGAAGAGTTACTGACTGGAGGAGGGAGAGGAGGTGGGAGATGGTAGAGCTGAAGGGTCATCAGTAATAGGAGATGGAGGGCAAGTGGCAATTTCATTCACACCTGATGTTGATGGCACAGGCCCTGGTTCCTTGCTGGGTTCAACGGTATCTACTCTCTTGGGAAAATGCTCCAGTGACGTCTGGGTAGTAGCTCTTTTCTCTCATCACAGATGACACAGTAGCAGCAGATTGCTTGCTGAACAGCTGCTGAAACCTTCGTGGTCTGCTCTACAGTCAGGTCTTGTGCCTCAGAAATGAACAATACCTCCTCAAATAAAAAAATTCTCCTTGCCCTTCCCTGCACCATGAATCTCTTGGGTTCTTCTGCTCCTTCTTCTTCCTCTTGTCTCTCTTCTCTCGGCCTCCAATTCCACTGGGTCTTTATTAGTAAGCTCCGTGTTCTCATGTTTGAAAGTTCACAACTTGAAGGTTTATATGTAGGGGACTCATTATAGTCGTTGAGCCTTAATTATATGCTTATTTGTAGTGCATTAGCATATGCTAAATGACACACCCCCAGTGCCATGACAGGTCCGAGGCCAACCATGAAAGGCCAAAAATGGGTTCTGACCCAGTTCCTTCAAAATAGTTGGAATAATCCTCTCACTCATTAGCCTATGAAATTACCAGCCCATGAAAACTAATCACTGTGTGTTTCAGGGCCTCTTGTCTTCTGAGATGGCCCACACTTTCACTATGGAGTGTGTTTCTCCCAAAGCCGTTCTCACCTTCTGAAATGGACTGCATACTGACCATGAGATGTCTAAATAAATCCACTTCTTACCTATCATTTTATCTCTCACTGAATTCTTTCTGCAATAAGACACAAAGAACCTGAGCTTCATTGAGTCCTCGGACCAGGTGTGTGAGCCCAGTGAAAAGACGGGATTCAAGTCCCCATCTGAGTTGTGCAGTTTCAACATAATGGATGCTAACCTCTGAAACTCCAATACTTTGGCCACCTGATGTGAAGGATGGACTCATTTGAAAAGACCCTGATGCTGGGAAGAGTGAAGGCGGGAAGAGAAGGGGATGACAGAGGATGAGATGGTTGGATGGTATCACTGACTCTATGGACATGAGTTTGAGCAAGCTCCGGGAGTAGGTGGTGGACAGGGAAGCCTGGCGTGCTGCAGTCCATGGGGTCGCAAAGAGTCGGACACGACTGAGCAGCTGAACTGAACATAAAATTTATTATGGAGATAATTTTGCAGTAGACACATGTATCAAATCTATGTCCTACATCAGAAACTAATAATGCTATATGTCAATTATAACTCAATTAAAAAGTTTTAAGGTCAGCATGATCACGGGAGAGTTAGGTGACAGTGGGAGGCAGCCTGGTTCAGGGCTTAGGCCACCTTTGGAAACTGCGCGTGAGTTCAAATCCTGGATCTGTTGTTTACTAGGGAATAAAGTTACAACCAGTTTAAATTACTGTGTAAATTTCAATGGGATTAAATAAAATCTCACACCTCCTCTCTTTTTCCATAGGAGGTGTGAACGATCTTAGGAAGGCCTTGGAGCCAGGGAGGGGACCAAGGGGCCCAGAGGTTGAAAGAGAGGGACTGGGAATTGTTTTTGAATTGGCCGAGAAGGTGGTTTGACTCAAGGTACTGCTGCTGCTGCTTGAGGGCTAAAGGCAGAGGTCTGAGCTCAGGGGACGAGAAACAGGTTTGGGAAGCCGCGCCGGATCCAGGTGAAGATCTTTGCTCTTTGATTGACAGCCTGGACCCGCCTGCCTTCCTAATTCCTCTTCCAGAGCAAAGGTCACGCAGCCAGTTTGAACCTCCGTTTTTTTCCCCCCCTCTTCCTTTCTCAGCTCAGATGAACCTATAAGGCAGGTCAGCGTTGCCAAATCAAAAGTCGCTCTTCCCCTAACAGGAACTATTCTGCAAATAGTTCTGTGAACCAGAACATTCCCTGGGAAAGATGGCAGGGAATTCGATATTGCTGGCTGCACTCTCTGTCCTCTCAGCCTGTCAGCAAAGTAAGCGTTCTGAAGTGGGCTGGTGTGTGTGTGTGTGTTACAGGGAGCCGGAGGGTTTGGGTTTGTAAGTGTCCTGGTGTGTGTGTGTGTTACAGTGAAGGGGAGGGTTTGGGTTTGTAAGCGTCCTGGTGTGTGTGTGTGTGTATGTGTGTTACAGGGAGGGGGGAGGGTTTGGGTTTGTAAGTGTCCTGGGGTGTGTGTGTGTGTGTGTTACAGGGAGTGGGGAGGGTTTGGGTTTGTAAGTGTCCTGGGGTGTGTGTGTGTGTGTGTGTGTATGTGTGTTACAGGGAGGGGGGAGGGTTTGGGTTTGTAAGTGTCCTGGTGTGTGTGTGTTACAGGGAGGGGGGGGGGTTTGGGTTTGTAAGTGTCCTGGGGTGTGTGTGTGTGTGTGTGTGTTACAGTGAGGGGGGAGGGTTTGGGTTTGAAAGCTTCCTAGTGTGTGTTTGTGTGTATGTGTGTGCGCTACAGGGAGGGGAGAAGGTTTGGGGTTTGTAAGTGTCCTGGTGTGCATGTGTGTGTGTGTGTGTGTTTGTGTATGTATGTTACAGGGAGCGGGGAGGGTTTGGGTTTGTAAGCGTCCTGGTGTGTGTGTGTGTATGTTGTGTGTTACAGGGAGAGGGGAGGGTTTGGGTTTGTAAGTGTCCTGGGGTGTGGGTGTGTGTGTGTGTGTATGTGTGTTACAGGGAGTGGGGAGGGTTTGGGTTTGTAAGCGTCCTGGCGTGTGTGTGTGTGTGTGTGTTACAGGGAGTGGGGAGGGTTTGGGTTTGTAAGCTTCCTAGTGTGTGTTTGTGTGTATGTGTGTGCACTACAGGGAGGGGAGAGGGTTTGGGGTTTGTAAGTGTCCTGGTGTGCATGTATGTGTGTGTGTGTGTGTTAGAGGGAGTGGGGAGGGTTTGGGTTTGTAAGCGTCCTGGTGTGTGTGTGTGTGTGTGTGTGTGTGTGTGTGTGTGTTACAGGGAGAGGGGAGGGTTTGGGTTTGTAAGCTTCCTAGTGTGTGTTTGTGTGTATGTGTGTGCGCTACAGGGAGGGGAGAGGGTTTGGGGTTTTTAAGTGTCCTGGTGTGCATGTGTGTGTGTGTGTGTGTTAGAGGGAGTGGGGAGGGTTTGCGGTTTGTACTCACTTCCTGATGGCCTGTGGGCTCTGCAGAGCACTCAGGGTCATCAGGAGACAGGCAGAGATTTAGAACATTCTAGGGGTTAGTTCTCCCTAAGTTCTCCCTCTGGGGCCATGGTGGGCCCTCCAAGCCCAGAGAGTCTGCATCATCTGTGGTTACAACCCACAGCCCTCTTTGACTGAACCTGGGCCAAATGGGCTCTAAATATTAATTAGGAGTGTTCCAAAGGGAACATTGTACCTTGCTTGCAAATCATGGCTGTGATTTCTTGAACCCTGTGTTTCCTAAATAAGCTGCCTAGGGCAGGTATGATTATCAGGTACAAAAAAAAAAAAAAGTTCCTGCAAAAATATGAGCTTCAGATTAAGCAATTCATTCTAAATTTTAAAGCGCCTTCCCATTAGGATTATTCAGTATCCTGATCGCCTGGTTGAATAGAGGCTTTTTCTCCTCTGGGGTCACTTTTGCTCAATTCCTATTATTTTAGGCGCGTGCTTCCTTGGCATGCAAATTGGGGGAAAGTGTCTGAGCCTTGGCCGAGCAAGACTTTTTTATCAAGTGCACGTTTGTTAATTTCCCCCAGTGTGCTTGTACCAGGAAATGGGGCGGAGCTGTGGGCTGCTCCGCCCTGGGCACCAGAGGCACACTGGTTTAGGACACAGTCCAGCCTGCACGCACACTCAACGGGAAAACTTGCCAGCAAGTCTGTTTTTGTGAATTTACGAAAACATTATACCTAAGACACACAGTTTGTGGTTTGATTAACCTCTTTTCTGCAGTAAAGTAGAATGCTCATTGCCAACTAAGTATCACTTAGGTCTGAAGCTCCCTGTGCTGACCCTCTGGTTCACATAGAGCCACCCACACGTAGGCACTGTCCACCCCGCGCGTGCCCAGGTCCCAGCCCTGAAGGGGGCACAGGGGCAGGTCCACAGGTGTCCCCAGGCTGACTCAGCCTCTGCCTTCCCCACAGAGGGGCTCCGTTTGCTGGTGGGTGCCAGGGACAGTGTGAATTGCAGTGTGAAGTTCAGGCTGGCTGGGAAGAGGAGACTGGGCCAGTGGTAGTTGGTGGTGGACTGGGAATGTTTAATGACGGTGGACAAGTGAGGGGTGGGAGAGAGAAAAAGGAGGAAGGGAGAGAGGGAGTTGGCATGAAGAACCAGAACTCGTTGCTTAGCAGAAGTCTGGTGTTTATGGAGATGGGACACCGTTGTGCTGTAGTAGAAGCAGCGGAAGGCTTGAAAACAGGCAGACTCACATCCTCTGGTCCAGCCACTTACAAGCTGGGTGCCCTTGGCCAGGAAATCCTGTCCTTCAGTGTCTTCAGCAAAGAGGGCTAGACAGGACACTGGTAGGGAGTGCCCACCAGGGTGCTTGGCCCAGAGTTGGCACTCAGCGTGGTCGTTTCCTTGGCTGCTTCCCCACAGAGAGGAGTTTCTGCTGGATTGAGAGGCAGCAGAAGGAGTCCAGCTGTGGCCGGCAGCGCAGGACAGGAGGTCTTGATTCACTTTCCCCAGCACACATGCGGCCCCCTGGAGAGAGCGAGGGAAGGGAAAAGACAGTCAAAGCCAAAGGAGCTCATTTTCAGTAGCTTTTAATCAACTCATGGGAAGGGGAAGAAACGGAGGTGCTCCAGAAAAAGGGGTGAAATAGCCTTTTCACCCTTGTCATGTTGCTCAGTGACAGCCATGGTCTCTCTGAAGGCCCTGACATGAGACCCCCTGGGACTGGAGCTGGTGCAACGGGGTCCTCCTTCCTGAGGGCAGGCGGGGTTTTTCAACCCCATGGACTGTAACCCGCCAGGCTCCTCTGTCCATGGCATTCTCCTGGCAAGAATACTGGAGTGGGTTGCCATGCTCTCCTCCAGGGGATCTTCCCAACCTAGGGATTGACTTCAGGTCTCCCATATTGCAGGCAGATTCTTTACCTTCTGAGCCATAGGGAAGCGGTTGCTGATAGATAAATCTAGGAGCACACTTCTTTCCTTGTTTCCATTTTACACGTGGAAACAAAGAGCCTTGACTCCTATTTTCTCTGAGGTTTTGGACTGAGTTAAAAGCACCAGTAATAAGGTCCAGGATGGCCAAGTCTCAGTTTTCTCCTCCATAGATAGATTTCCAGCTGATGCCATGAGCCTTGGTCTCTCCAGATTTATGATAGCTTCACAAGGCTTAGCTCAGAGTCGGACACCATTAATGCCCAACCCCACTCTTATTTTTACTCTGCTCTCCTAGACTTCAATGATACGACTACAGTTTGAATGAGAAAGATGCCAGTCCTAAGTGTCGACACACTTAGATGTTCAGCTATAGCTTTAAAATCCTGATCAACCCTTTATTTGAAGGGTTGTCAGGACTTAGAAGCTATAGGGTTATTCTGAGGGGAATGAAGGGGAAGGGGAGTGGCCAGCTGTGAGAGCCTTACTTGACCAGGTCCAATACTTACTGACTTCTTGTTGGAGAGGAGATAGTACCATGTGTCAGGAGGAAACACATGGTCCCTAAGACTGTCACACAGTGAGACACTGAAGCTGCACACTTAGTGTGGAAAAGGAAATTATTTTTAAAACATTAGCAGGTAGGAAAGGGATATTGAGGTACTGAAGTAAGGGAGGCCAGTATAGTGTTGGAGAAAACTAATGAGAAACTGAAATAATCTGGAGGAAATAATCTGAAGAGAAAAAAAGACCCCAGAAGTCAGTTCAGGGGTAAAAAGAGAGAGAGAGAGAGGACAAGAGGTGAGAGCTGTCGACAAGGAGGAAGTGTAGGTCTAAAGGAAAGAGGGTCACAGAACTGATCATCAGAGGCAGGTGATTCCAGGCATCAGGGCTTAATAATCTAATGCATTTTCCATGCAGCAAATGAAGGGTGAGAAAATCAATTATTTCATAATGGGGAAACTGAGTCATTTAGGGAACCATTGTCCCTGTTTTCTTGACCCCCCTCACCTTCCGCCCTCCTCATCTCCAGGCAATTACTGATCTGCTTTATGTCACTGCAAATTCATTTGCATTCCTGAGAATTTTATACAAATAACCTTATACAGTAGTACCTTTTTTGAGGGGGCAGGGTCTTGCCTCTTTCATTCAGCATAATTTTTTTGCTATGAAACATTTAAACATTCATTTGGGGGAATTTGATGCATTACCAGCGTATTACACTTGCGCCATCAAACTTGTAGCTTCATCGACATTAACTGGCTTGTTTTCATGACCTTGCTGAGGAATCAGCTGTTTCTGCAGAGGTTCAAGAGAAAGGCCCTTGGAGACGTGTGTGCAACTTCCTTTTGTATATCCACAAAAGCTTTATTCACTCTGTTAACTTTTTCATCATTCACAGTGTTTATCTCCTTAAGATCTTGGTAACTAGTTTTGCTTTATCTTTACCCTGAAAGCTTTTTGGCTGACTGTGTGGAATACATGCCTGGACTCCTGCTCTCTTAGTTTGTCCTTGACCACTCTCAGATTCTTGTGCAGCTGCTCAAGTTCCAGGTGATGCCGTCTGCACGCGCCTCATTCTGCGTACCTGTTCTGAGATTCACCCATGTTGTTTTGTTTATTACTAGTTCATTACTTTTTATTGTTGAGTGGTATCTTATTGTATGGATATACCACAAATTGTTTATCCACTCACTTGTTGATAGACATTTATGTTAGGGTTCTCCAGAGAAACAGAACCAATAGGGTACACATACACACTCTCACACATCTGTTTTAAAAGATTGGCTCTTATAAGAGTTGGGGCTAGAAAGTCTGAAATTTGCAGGGTCTGTTGCAAGACGGGATATTGCAACAAGAATTGGTGGGGCTAGAAAGTCTGAAATTTGCAGGGTCTGTTGCAAGATGGGATATTGCAACAAGAATTGGTGTTGCTGGGACTTCCTTTGTGATCCAGTAGTTAAGAATCCGTGCTCCAATGCAGGGGACATGGGTTTGATCCCTGGTCGAGGAATTAAGATCCCACATACCGCATGGTGTGGCAGAAAGAAAAAAGGAACTGATATTGCAGTCTTGGTCCAAAGGAAGGCAAAATTCTCTTCCACTGTGGGGGACCTCAAGCTTTTTCCTTAGGGCCTTCAACTGAATGGGTAAGGCCCATGCACAGTAGGCAGGAAAATTTGCTTTATTCAAAGTCTACGGATATAAATGTTCATCACCTCTGAAAAATTATCTTCACAGCAGTATCTGAACTGGTGTTGACCAAACAACTGGGCACCATGGTTAGCCTTGTTGACATATAAAGTTAATTGTCAGCAAGTTGTTCCTGATTTTTAGCTATTACAAATAAAGCTATTGTGAACATTTGTGTACAGGTGTTTCTATGATTTCATTTCTCTTGGGAAAATGTCGAGTCATGGACTGACTGAATCATATGGTCAATATATGTCTAACTAAAAAATTCCAAATGGTTTTCCAAGGTGGTTGTACCATTTTACATTCCTGCCAGTGATGTATGAGAATTTCAGTTGCTTTTGCATCCTCAGCTGTCTGTCTTTTTCAGTTGGTACGATCTGACTTTTTAAATTTTAGACATTTTAATAGGTATGTAGTGCATTTTACTAATAAATGATGATGTGCCACATTTTTAACGTTCATTCCTTTTTACTTGCAGGTTATTTTGCTATGCAGGTAGGAAAGGCGAGATCAAAATACAAAGTTACGCCCCCATCAGTCTCTGGGTCGCCAGATTTTGAGAGAATATTTCGTGCACAGTGAGTAATGTTTTTCCCTTCTGGAATATGGACCTGCCACATACACACAATTCCTAATTAGGGGAAAGATGCGCAGAGAAGATACGCCATTATAACAAGCTACTCTTTACGGCCAAGACCCTTCTCAGGATCCTTGAGGCTTGAAGTAATCAGTGCATGGAGTTTCCACCCACCCATAGTACAAATTCAGAGGATCCATTCATAGAAAAGGCTGGAATCTTGGAGGAGGGACTGCTGTATGTCTCTAAACATGGCACTTTGGTCCAAGAGCCTGGAGGGGTCCCCCTGAGAGTTCAGTAGCCTCATGTTGGATTAGTTATGCTGTCCATTTTCCATCTAAAATCTTTATTTCTTCTTATCCACTTTGAAGCAGAGGCAAGTCAGTATTATCCTCTGCCAACGGACCATTTCCTGAACCCAGAAACCTGTAGTAATAAGGAAGCTATTTCATTGTATTCATAGTGTTTTTTTAAAATCATCTTGCGCTCCTTGTGTTTTCAGATCCACACAGAATGTTCCACCATGACTCTGCCTGATGCAAGATGCCAGGTCTCCCTTTATATTTAATTCCCCCAACCAAGTGCTTTTAAAACTGTTGCATATGTCACCATTTATGCACTGAGTGGCTCTTTTGTTAATACTTCGGGAATTTTCATCTTTGTTCATAACTGAGGTTGGACTATAATTTTTCTTTTTTTTGTATGGTCCTTGCTTATTTTCATATCAAGATTATACTAGTTTCACAGAATGAATGAGAGAATTATTTTCTCAAAGAATTTGAATAAGATTGGAAGAGTGTATTCCTTCAAAGTTGTTAGAATTTGCCTATAAAGTGATCTAGACCTGATTTTTTGTGTGTGTGAAAAAAATTTAAACTATGAGATTTGATTTGTATAATGATAATGGAATTATTCTGGAGAAGGCAATGGCACCCCACTCTAGTACTGTTGCCTGGAAAATCCCATGGATGGAGGAGCCTGGCGGGCTACAGTTCATGGGGCCGCTAAGAGTCGGACACGACTGAGCGACTTCACTTTCACTTTTCACTTTCATGCGTTGGAGAAGAAAATGGCAACCCACTCCAGTGTTCTTGCCTGGAGAATCCCAGGGATGGGGGATTCTCATCTCATAGACGGCAGCACACGACTGAAGCAACTTAGCAGTAGCAGTAATGGAATTATTCAGGCTTTTTATTGCGTCTTGAATCAGTTTGGGTCAGACTAGGCCCTTGAGCTGACAACATTGGTCTCTTGTCCATCAAATTGCTCCAACGAGGATGGTACACACTATTCCCTAGGCTTAAAAATATGATGAATACCACTGGTAGTATAAGAGGTGCACAGACATGCTTACATTTTTTTTTAATCTGGTAATAATGTGTAACATGAGCTCTACCCTGTTAGCAAAACGTTGAGTATATCATACATTACTGTTGACTAAAGGTACAATGGTGTACAACTCTAGATTTCTACTGCTGCTGCTGCTGCTAAGTCGCTTCAGTCGTGTCCGACTCTGTGCGACCCTAGACGGCAGCCCACCAGGCTCCACTGTCCCTGGGATTCTCCAGGCAAGAACACTGGAGTGGGTTGCCATTTCCTTCTCCAATGCATGAAAGGGAAAAGTGAAAGTGAAGTCGCTCAGTTGTGTCCGACCCTCAGCGACCCCATAGACTGCAGCCCACCAGGCTCCTCCGTCCATAGGATTTTCCAGGCAAGAGGACTGGAGTGGGGTGCCATTGCCTTCTCCACTAGAGTTAGTTATTAATCTAACATGGCTGAAATTTTATACCCAAAGTATGATTTTAAATAACATTGAACCACATGATAAGGAAGTCATTTCCATTACCTTTGAATCTTTATATCAAGTGGAGAGTACGGATTTGGTGCTGATATGTCCCACATCCCAAAAGTAATATTTATTTTTTTTAGCAAGGTAATACATGTTTGTAGTCTGAAGATAAAATGAGGTTACAAACCTTATAACAAGAAATAATTCTTCTTACCCCCAATCCATGCACAGACAGCCATTAGCACTCTTTTCTTTTCTTTTTTTTTTTACTACTTTTGGTATTTATTTCCATATTTCTGAATACTATGTGTTCACTGCTATTTATTGACTCAGAAATTTTCAGTTCAGATCAGTCGCTCAGTTGTGTCCAACCCCATGAATCACAGCACGCCAGGCTTCCCTGTCCATCACCAACTCCCGGAGTTCACTCAGACTCACGTCCATCGAGTCAATAATGCCATCCAGCCATCTCATCCTCTGTCGTCCCCTTCTCTTGCCCCCAATCCCTCCCAGCATCATAGTCTTTTCCAATGAGTCAACTCTTCGCATGAGGTGGCCAAAGTATTGGAGTTCCAGCTTTAGCATCATTCCTTCTAAAGAAATCCCAGGAGATCTGAAGATCTCCTTCAGAATGGACTGGTTGGATCTCCTTGCAGTCCAAGGGACTCTCAGGAATCTTCTCCAACACCACAGTTCAAAAGCATCAATTCTTCGGCGCTCAGCTTTCTTCACAGTCCAACTCTCACATCCATACATGACCACAGGAAAAACCATTGCCTTGACTAGACGAACCTTTGTTGGCAAAGTAATGTCTCTGCTTTTGAATATGCTATCTAGGTTGGTCATAACTTTCCTTCCAAGGAGTAAGCATCTTTTAATTTCATGGCTGCAGTCACCATCTTTAGTGATTTTGGAGCCCAGAAAAATAAAGTCTGACACTGTTTCCACTGTTTCCCCATCTATTTCCCATGAAGTGATGGGACCGATGCCATGGTCTTTGTTTTCTGAATGTTGAGCTTTAAGCCAACTTTTTCACTCTCCACTTTCACTTTTATCAAGAGGCTTTTGAGTTCCTCTTCACTTTCTGCCATAAGAGTGGTGTCATCTGCGTATCTGAGGTTACTGATATTTCTCCCGGCAATCTTGATTCCAGCTTGTGTTTCTTCCAGTCCAGTGTTTCTCATGATGTACTCTGCATATAAGTTAAATAAGCAAGGTGACAATATACAGCCTTGACGTACTCCTTTTCCTATTTGGAACCAGTCTGTTGTTCCATGTCCAGTTCTAACTGTTGCTTCCTGACCTGCATACAAATTTCTCAAGAGGCAGATCAGGTGGTCTGGTATTCCCATCTCTTTCAGAATTTCCCACAGTTTATTGTGATCCACACAGTCAAAGGCTTTGGCTTAGTCAATAAAGCAGAAATAGATGTTTTTCTGGTACTCTCTTGCTTTTTCAACGATCTGGTGGATGTTGGCAATTTGATCTCTGGTTCCTTTGCCTTTTCTAAATCCAGCTTGAACATCAGGAAGTTCCCAGTTCACGTACTACTGAAGCCTGGCTTGGAGAATTTTGAGCATTACTTTACTAGCATGTGAGATGAGTGTAATTGTGCGGTAGTTTGAGCATTCTTTGGCATTGCCTTTCTTTGGGATTGGAATGAAAACGGACCTTTTCTAGTGCTGTGGCCACTGCTGAGTTTTCCAAATTTGCTGGCATATTGAATGCAGCACTTTCACAGCATCATCTTTCAGGATTTGAAATAGCTCAACTGGAATTCCATCACCTCCACTAGCTTTGTTCATAGTGATGTTTTCTAAGGCCCACTTGACTTCACATTCCAGGATGTCTGGCTCTAGGTCAATGATCACACCATCGTGATTATCTGGGTCGTGAAGATCTTTTTTGTACAGTTCTTCTGTGTATTCTTGCCACCTCTTCTTAATATCTTCTGCTTCTGTTAGGTCCATACCATTTCTGTCCTTTATCGAGCCCATCTTTGCATGAAATGTTCCCTTGGTATCTCTAATTTTCTTGAAGAGATCTCTAGTCTTTCCCATTCTGTTGTTTTCCTCTATTTCCTTGCATTGATCGCTGAGGAAGGCTTTCTTCTCTCTCCTTGCTATTCTTTGGAACTCTGCATTCAGATGCTTATATCTTTCCTTTTCTCCTTTGCTTTTTGCTTCTCTTCTTTTCACCCCTATTTTAAGGCCTCCCCAGACAGCCATTTTGCTTTTTTGCATTTCTTTTCCATGGGGATGGTCTTGATCCCTGTCTCCTGTACAATGTCACGAACCTCGTTCCATAGCTCATCAGGCACTCTATCTATCAGATCTAGTCCCTTAAATCTATTTCTCACTTCCACTGTATAATTATAGGGGATTTGATTTAGGTCATACCTGAATGGTCTAGTGGTTTTCCCTACTTTCTTCAATTTAAGTCTGAATTTGGCAATAAGGAGTTCATGGTCTGAGCCACAGTCAGCTCCTGGTCTTGTTTTTGCTGACTGTATAGAGCTTCTCCATCGCTGGCTGCAAAGAATATAATCAGTCTGATTTTGATGTTGACCATCTGGTGATGTCCATGTATAGAGTCTTCTCTTGTGTTGTTGGAAGAGGGTGTTTGTCATGACCAGTACATTTTCTTGGCAAAACTCTATTAGTCTTTGCCCTGCTTCATTGCATATTCCAAGGCCAACTTTGCCTGTTACTTCAGGTGTTTCCTGACTTCCTACTTTTGCATTCCAGTCCCCTATAATGAAAAGGACATCTATTTGGGGTGTTAGTTCTAAAAGGTCTTGTAGGTCTTCATAGAACTATTCAACTTCAGCTTCTTCAGTGTTACTGGTTGGGGCATAGACTTGGATTACTGTGATATTGAATGGTTTGCCTTGGAAACGAACAGAGATCATTCTGTCGTTTTTGTCAGAAATTTTAGATATTATCAATTGACTTCCTTTTATGGAAGAAAAAATTCCATGCTCCTCTGATTCTTCTTTTCCTCACCTCATCCTTTCTGTAAAGTTATATCACTTCATCGAGTTAAATCCATAGTCAATGTTTATGTTATTGTGATTAAGTAGATAATGTTCAAAGCTGAATCAAGTAGTTTACTATGATTACCTTTCCTTCTTGTGTAGTTTTTTGTTTATGTGGGGTTAATATTTGCCTCTTTATTTGCTTGCTTAGTTTCATCTTCATATCTTTAGCAGAGCTGAAAATCCTCTAATACATTTAAATACATCAAGTAAGCTAGTAATACCTTGGAGTGGTTGGGTTTTTTTTTTGTTTTTGTTTTTTTTTTTGAGTCATTTGTGCTTGAATCTGTGCTTGGAGTCATTTCTGCTTGAATCTTCCATTTTTCTGCTCCAATCTGGAGGTTACACTTTAGGTCTGTTACGTAGCTGTCACCCCAGGATTTCCTGTCATTGTCCTAGGAACTTCCCTTGTACTCTACTGATTTGGGGGCTTCCCAGGTGGCACTAGTGGTAAAGAACCCGCCTGCCAATGCAAGAGACGTTAGAGACACTGGTTCTGTCCCTGGGTTGGGAAAATCCCCTGGAGGAGGGCATGGCAACCCACTCTAGTGTTCTTGCCTAGAGAATCCCACGGACACAGGAGCCTGGCGGGCTACAGTCCGTAGACTCGCAAAGAGTCAGACACGACTAAAGTGACTTAGCATGCACACTACTGATTTGGATCCCCCGTTTCCTGGATTTCCTATTAGGCTATTTATCTTTTATTTCTCATTTTGGTGGAGTATACCCTTTAGGCACTTTCTGAGAGAAGGGAAATGGTAGGTCTTGACATTTCTGAATATGCTTTTATTCTGCCTCATAGTTGATTGATGACTTTGTTAGGCATATATTTCTATGTTAAAAATCCTTACCTTAAAAAAAAAAATCCTTACCCTCAGAATTTCAAAAACCTTGTTTCACTGTTATCTGATTTCCATGGCTGTTGTTGAGGTGCTCTGTGCTGTTCTGATCCTTTGTTTGGAAACTGTAGAAGCTTGAAGGTCTTGGCCTGATCCCTGTCCTGAGAGGTTATGGTGCTGTGCTGACTCAGCCAGAGGTATTTTTCTTCACAGTTGGTTGCTCAGTCATGTCTGACTCTTTGTGACCCCATGGACTGTAGCCCTTAAGGCTCCTCTGTCCATGGAATTCTCTAGGCAAGAATACTGAAGTGGGTTGCCATTCCCTTCTCCAGAGGATCTTCCTGAACCAGGGATCGAACCCCAGTCTCCCATGTTGCAGGCAGATAATTTACCAACTGAGCCACTAGGAAAGCCCTTATACTGAACCCTAGAGGAGACTCTTCGTAGCCTGAAAACTCATGCCCTTCTGTTCTTGAATATTCTTTAATATTATTTACCCCTAAATTTTGTCATCTTTTCCCATTCTTTCATTCTTAAAATATATATAAGTTGTAAGTTGACCTCCTGGACTGTTCCTTTAGTTTTCTTTTATCTTGAGGTTGTCATCTTCTTGTGCTTTTATTCTTTCTGGGAATTTCTCGAACTTCCAACTCTTATTTGATTTCAAAAAAAATTCAGATATGAATTTAATTCTTAAGGATTAATTTTTATCCTTTGACCTTTAGTTCTTGTTGTTATTGCAGTTACATCATTCCTTTCTTGTTTCATAGATGCAGTTTATTCTCTTATATCTGAGGATTTTAATGATATTGTTTAAAAAAGTTTTCCTTTATCATTACTGTTTCTTCCAAGTTCCTTCTTATTTGTCTATTTTGGCTGTTGTCTTTAATTTTTATTTGTTATTCACTCATTAAGTATCTTTCAAGCACCTCTATGTATTAGGTACTGTTTTAGTAGCTTGGGATATGATACTTAGACAAAGATCCTTGCCCTTCTGAAGTTTACCTTATAGCCAAGGAAGACAGAAAATAAACAATTAAGAGATAGTAACTTAAGAAAAGAATATATTGTGCAAGAGAGTGGTAAGTGTTAAGAAATACAAGAAAAAGCATCGCATGGACACATGGGTGTGGGTTGCTGGGGTGGGTTGCAATTTGAATAGGGTGGACAGTGTAGACCCGACTGATAAGGTGGCACTTGAGCAAAGACTTAAGCACATGAAGGAGTTAGCCATGTTAACATGTAGGGAAGATGCTTTTGAGACAGAAGAAATAGCCAATGCAAAGCCTCTAAGTGGGAATGTGTCTGGTGGGTTAGCAAGGAAGTTAGTGCGGCTGAGAGAGGGAGGCAGCAGAGAGTGGTCAGAGGGAAAGCCAGAGAGGTGATGGATGGCCAGGCCAGGCATCCACTGAAGGCCAGTGCTAGGACTTTGGCTTTTTTAAGTGAAGTGGAAAGTCACTACAGGGTTTTAAGCAGAAGACTAACTTATATTTTAAAAGGATCTCTTTGTTTTGCCAAGACTATCTCAGGCATTGGTAGATGCAGGAAATTCAGTTAGGAAGCTACTGCAAAGATTCAGGCAAAGGGTGACAGTGACTTGAATCAGGAAGATAGAGTAGAGATGATGAGATATGACAGATGCTGGGTATATTTTGAGGGTAGAGCCAATAGGATTTCCTGAAATGACAAATATGGAGTGTGAGAAGAGTCAAGAGCAGCTTTCAGAGTTTTGGCCTGAGCATCCTAAAGGATGGACTTGTGATGAACTAAGAGAGAGAGGGCTGCAGGAGGAGCTGTTTTGGGGGAAACACCAGATGAGACTTAACGAGGCAGCCGTAGAGAGGCGTTAGACGTAATGCTCTACTAAGCTGTATGGGTCATTTGTTATTGCGTCATCAACTGGCTAATACACTGTTGCTTACACATCCAAGCAGACATAGAGAGTAGATAGTTGGACATACCAATCTGCATTGTAGCATATAAATTCAGGAGTCATTGGCACATGAAGATGATTTCAAATCAGGACACTGGATGACATCTTTAAGGGAGTGGGTGTAGATAATGAAGAGGAGAGGACCAAGGACTGAACCTGGTGTGCTCTGGCCTGATGAGGCCAAGAAAACAAGGGTCCAGCCAAGTGATCCAAGCAAAAGAGATCCTAGAGGCCTTACTCAAATGTCAGGTCACTCTTGACTGGCTGTCAATGCAATTCAGTTCACTTGGGAGTGAGCTGGAGGCTCTGTGTGCATGGGCAGGGCTTACTGAGTGTGCAGCTTCACTAAAGGGTGACGGGTCACGAGGCAGCTTTCTTCTTGGGGGGAACCCCAGATGTCAGTATCTGTAGGTCATCTTTATGGGACCATTTATTTTCTCTTAGGAAGAAAACCCTTAACCTTCCTTAGGGGTAGGAGGGACTACGGGGTGACAGGGGAGGGTGGGTATAATCGGCTTGCCTGCTAGCAGTCTGACAGTGTGGCTGGTGAAGGAAGGACACTTCTTCCATGGTACAGTATATGAATTTGCATCATGATCAACACAGAGCTTCATCCCCACCTTCCGCTGTTCCTGGGAATGCCCGGAGAATCCCTGGTTCAGTTTCTCCAGGCAATAATCTTCCCAAATCCTGCAAAAGATTAAGGGCAAGAGGAGAAGGGGACAACAGAGGATCAGATGGTTGGATGGCATCAGTGACTCAATGGACGTGAGTTTGAGCAAACTCCGGGAGATGGTGGAGGACAGGGAAGCCTGTTGTGCTGCAGTCCATGCGGTCACAAAGAGTCAGATGCAACTTAGCGACTGAACAACAACTCCTGTGATGGAGCAGTGGGGGTGGGTCTCAGGTGGAGGGGAACCGAAGCCCACCTTCTACAGTCTTTCAGCCAGTTCTTCTGTTTTGGCCTTTGACCTCCAAGGGACGTGGGCCCCACTTCCTGAGCCTCTGGGATCCTGGGACAAAGATTATCTCAGTCCTCATTGGTTCTTTCTCCTGCAGGCTCTTAGTTCACTTTCTACACCAGCCCACTCAGCTGCTCTTCCCTTCATGCTGGTTTTCCTTCAGAAATGTGCTACCATCTTTCTTCCACTGCTGTGTTTGCTCCCATGCTCCCTATTCTTGAAGATTTTATATCTGTTTTTTGATTCCTTAATTGGCATGTTAGTGAGGTTTCAGGAGGGAGAAGAAATAAACATGGGTTCAGTCTGCCATTTTAGCAGGAAGTCCTCATGACGTGTTCCTGACCCCTTCTGGACAGCCATTTCCCCCACTCAGCAGAAAAAGGGTCTTATGCTCAGTCAGTCAGTTCAGTCACTCGGTCGTGTCCAACTCTTTGTGACCCCATGGACTGCAGCACGCCAGGCTTCCCTGTCCATCACCAACTCCCAGAACCTACTCAAACTCACGTCAATCATGTTGGTGATGCCATCCAACCATCTCATCCTCTGTCATCCCCTTCTCCTCCCGCCTTCAATCTTTCCCAGCATAGGGTCTTTTCCAGTGAGTTGGTTTTTCGCATCAGGTGGCCAAATTATTGGAGTTTCAGCTTTAGCTTCCAATGAATATTCAGGACTTCCAATGAATATTCAGGACTGAGTTCCTTTAGGATTGACTGGCCGGATCTCCTTGCTGTCTAAGGGACTCTCAAGGGTCTTCTCCAACACCACAGTTCAAAAGCATCAATTCTTCAGCGCTCAGCTTTCTTTATAGTCCAACTCTCACGTCCATACATGACTACTGGAAAGACCACAGCTTTGACTAGATGGACCTTTGTTGGCAAAGCAATGTCTCTGCTTCTTAATCTGCTGCCTAGGTTGGTCATAGCTTTTCTTCCAAGGAGCAAGCGTCTTTTAATTTCATGGCTGCAGTCACCATCTGCAGTGATTTTGGAGCCCAAAAAACAAAGTCTGCCACTGTTTCCACTGTTTCCCCATCTATTTGCCATGAAGTGATGGGCTCAGGTGCCATGATCTTTGTTTTCTGAATGTTGAGCTTTAAGCCAACTTTTTCACTCTCCTCTTTTACTTTCATCAAGAGGCTCTTTAGTTCTTCGCTTTCTGCCATAAGGGTCGTATCATCTGAATATCTGAGGTTATTGATATTTTTCCTGGTGATCTTGATTCCAGGTTGTGCTTCATCCAGCCTGGCATTTCGCATGATGTACTCTGCATATAAGTTAAATACGCAGGGTGACAATATACAGCCTTGATGTACTGCTTTCTCTATTTGGAATCAGTCCGTTGTTCCACGTCCAGTTCTAACTGTTGCTTCTTGACCTGCGTACAGATTTCTCAGGAGGCAGGTCAGGTGGTCTGGTATTCCCATCTCTTTCAGAATTTCCCGCAGTTTGTTATGATCCACCCAGTCAAAGGCTTTGGCATAGTCAATAAAGCAGAAATAGATGTTTTTCTGGAACTCTCTTGCTTTTTCGATGATCCAACGGATGTTGGCAATTTGATCTCTGGTTCCTTTGCCTTTTCTAAATCCAGCTTGAGCATCTGGAAGTTCACAGTTCACGTATTGTTGAAACCTGGCTTGGAGAATTTTGAGCATGCTTTGCTAGCATGTGAGATGAGTGCAATTATGCAGTAGTCTGAACATTCTTTGGCATTGCCTTTCTTTGGGATTGGAATGAAAACTGACCTTTTCCAGTCCTGTGGCCACTGCTGAGTTTTCCAGATTTGCTGGCCTATTGACTGCAGCAGTTTCACAGCATCATCTTTCAGGATTTGGTATAGCTCAACTGGAATTCCATCACCTCCACTAGCTTTGTTTGTAGTGATGCTTCCTAAGGCCCACTTGACTTTGCATTCCAGGATGTCTGGCTCTAGGTGAGTGATCACACCACTGTGGTTATCTGGGTCATGAAGATCTTTTTTGTACACTTCTTCTGTGTATTTTGGCAATCCACTCCAGCACTCTTGCCAGGAAAATCCCAAGGACGGAGGAGCCTGGTAGGCTGCAGTCCATGGGGTCGCAAAGAGTCGGACACGACTGAGCGACTTCACTTTCACTTTCACTTTCTGTGTATTCTTGCCACCTCTTCTTAGTATCTTCTGCTTCTGTTAGGTCCATACCATTTCCATCCTTTATTGTGCTTATCTTTGCATGAAATGTTCCCTTGGTATCTCTCAGTTTCTTGAAGAGATCTCCAGTCTTTCCCATTCTATTGTTTTCCTCTGTTTCTTTGCATTGATTACTGAGGAAGGCTTTCTTATCTCTCCTTGCAATTCTTTGGAACTCTGCATTCAGATGCTTATATCTTTCCTTTTCTCCTTTGCCTTTAGCTTCTCTTCTTTTCTCGGCTATTTGTAAGGTCTCGTCAGACAACTGTTTTGCCTTTTTGCATTTCTTTTTCTTGGGGATGGTCTTGATCACTGCCTCCTGTACAGTGTTACAAACCTCCATCCATAGTTCATCAGGCACTCTGTCTATCAGACCTAATCCCTTGAATCTATTTCTCACTTCCACTGTATAATCGTAAGGGGTTTGATTTAGGTCATACCTGAATGGTCTAGTGGTTTTCCCTACTTTCTTCAATTTGTCTGAATTTTGCAATAAGGAGTTCATGATCTGAGCCACAGTGAGCTCGTGGCCTTGTTTTTGCTGACTGTATAGAGCTTCTCCATCTTTGGTTGCAAAGAATGTAATCAATCTGATTTGGGGATTGACCATCGGTGATGTCCATGTGTAGAGTCTTCTCTTGTGTTGTGTCTTCTCTTGTGTGAAGAGGATGTTTGCTATGACCAGTGCATTCTCTTGGCAAAACTCTGTTAGCCTCTGACCTGCTTCATTTTGTACTCCAAGACCAAATTTTCCTGTTACTCCAGGAAGCTCTTGACTTCCTACTTTTGCATTCCAGTCCCCTATAATGAAGTGGATATCTTTTTTGGGTGTTAGTTCTAGAAGGCCTTGTAGGTCTTCATAGACCTACCTTCATAGACCTTCATAGCTGAACATAGGTGTTCAGCTTCAGCTTCTTCGTCATTACTTGTCGCGGCCTAGACTTGGTTTACTGTGATATTGAATGGTTTGCCCTGGACATGGATAGAGATCATCCTGTCATTTTTGAGACTGCATCCAAGTACTGTATTTTGGACTCTTTTGTTGACTATGATGGCTACTCCATTTCTTCGAAGGGATTCTTGCCTACTACTACAGTAGTAGATATAATGGTCATCTGAGTCAAATTCACCCATTCCAGTCCATTTTAGTTCACTGATTCCTAAAATGTCAATGTTCACTCGTGCCATCTCCTGCTTGACTACTTCCAATTTGCCTTGATTCATGGACCCAGTATTGCTCTTTATAGCATCAGACTTTACTTTCATCACTTGTCACATCCACAACTGGGTGTTGTTTTTGCTTTGGTTCTGTCTCTTCATTCTTTCTGGAGTTATTTTTCCACTCTTCTCCAGTAGCATATTGGGTACCTACCAACCTGGGGAGTTCATCTTTCAGTGTCATATCTTTTTGCCTTTTCATACTGTTCATGGGGTTCTCAAGCAGTTAACAGCATCTAGTGAGAATCCGACAACTTTTAATTTTCATACAATTACTTATTATTTCATACTTAATTTGTTTTTATACTTATCTTTTATTTATAAAGTGGTGTTCTTACATCACTATCACAAATGGGAACGATTTAATTTTTTCCTCATTTGTTTGAGTAAAAATGTTGAGAAGTATGGCAGAAACCAACATATTGTAAAGCAGTTTTCCTTCAATTAAAAATAAATAAATTTTTAAAAGTTGATTCATAGAAAAATAGTGAGTATAGTAGTAGTGGTTTAGTCGCTAAGTCGTGTCCAGTTCTTGCAACCCCATGGACTGTAGCCCACCAGGCTCCTCTCTCCATGGGATTCTCCAGGCAAGAATACTGCAGTGGGTTGCCATTTCCTTCTCCGGGGGATCTTCCCAACCCAGGGATTAAACCCAGGTCTCCTGCATTGCAGCCAGTCTCTTGCATTACAGGTGGGTTCTTTACCAACTGAGCCACCAGGGAAGCTGGTAAGAGAATATGGATAGGCTAAATTTTTGACAGTAATATATTAATGTTTGAATTTTGGGAGATACTATTTATAAAATGATCAAGGGAGGAAATTCTGCATCTTCCCACTTTGTCTTTCATGATCTGAGAACTTCCTGTTGGTGTTGGATTTTCAGCAGGTTAAATTCTTGGGCCAATTCTGGTTCTATGTTTGTTCACACAGTTTTCACAAATTTGATTTTCTCCCTTGAAGGTCTCATGGCCTCGTCAGTAACAGAAATGCTGCCTTTCTCCCACTCTTCCTCTTGCTGCTTTGCCCTAAGTGTAGCCAAGAAGAATTATGACTAAGTCTTTCTTTGAGTGGACCTTGACAACATCTCATAGCAACTACTCTGACTGCCCCTGAAGTGCCTGTTTCCTGTCCGAGGGTCACCTCAGATTGAATATTTGTCAAGTAGAGATGATTATTATGGAGCCAGTTTACCCGAGTCGCTCGACCAGTTACTAACCCCTTCTCTAGAGACCCCCTTCATTTCCTCTTCCCTTCCTCTAGGGAGGGCCTTCGGGGTGACTCTAGAATCTTGCAGCCTTTTGCCAGAATACATTCTTTGAAATTGTGAAAATAGCAACTATAATTTCACCAAGGGCCATTTCTTCATGTTATTGCTAAGCTTAGAAAAGTCTTTCTAGTCTAATTTGAGCACCTTGATCCCTTTAGATTAAAGGCTTTTCTAAATCTAAAAAGTAGATCCAAATAATAAATTAATCTTGTAATTTAAATATATTTCCTCTGATTCTATCCTCACTGGAAGAGAAGAACAGCTGCTGATGACCTCATTCTTTTTCATACACTCAAGGATCATTATTAAATGTCTTTCATCTTCTATATTTTGAAGCTAGGTAGCACAAATTCAGCTTTTTTTCAATCATTAAAAAATTTGGTTGTTCTCTTTAGACTGAAAAAATTTCCATATTGTTTCTAAACCTGGAGCCTAGGAACGTATGTAGTATTCCAGCAATGATTCCATCAGTTCAGCATAAGGTGGAAGAATTACCTCTTACTTCCATCTTATATATACCACTATTTGCTTAAATGCTGAATTATTCAGTTCCTATTCCCAGATTAACTGGCCATAAGACAAGAGTAAACCCAATCATCATGAACCTGAGAATTCTTTAGAAATATTATTCTTTTTATACTCTGTTACAGTTCTGTCTTTTTTTTTTTTTTGCCATTTTATTAACTTCTTGTAGTCACTTTGAATTCTAATCCTGAAATTTAGAAACTAAAATTATTGACTGTAATGCTTGTCTAAAAACCATGGGAAAAAGGAAAATCACAAAATAGTAATTTTTCAAATATTCTATAACAATAAGATTTTAGTAATGAGTCAGCTCTTTGGTAGGAATGACAAAAATGATACATAATAGGCAATAAACACACTTCCATCCTCCTTAGAAGTGTACTGATCTTAGACATTAGCTGAAAGCACAAGCTGTACTTATCCACTGAGTTAGAAAGGGCTCGAGATCTCCGAGATTAGAGAATGACTACATGAGGAGCTTTTCAAACTCCATCCTCCTCTAAAGCCTACCTGTATTTGTCACCAGGGGCCATGGTAAAACAAAATGCCACAGCCTGGGTGGCTTCAGTAACAAGTATTTAGTTTTTACAGTGATGGAGGCTGCACGTCTAAGATTGAGGGTCTGGCTGCTTCTGTTTCTGCTGAGAGCTTTCTTCTTTTGGCTTGATGTGTCCTCACATGGCCTTTCTTTATTAGAGAGAGCGAGTGAGAGGGAGAGAGTCTGCTGGTGTCAGAGAGCTCTCTGGTGTTTCTTCTTATAAGGACAGCAATCCCATTGAATCAGGATGCCCCCTTTTGGACCTCATTTAACTTTAATTACTTTCTTACTTCAAATACAGCACCCTAGGGGTTTAGAGCTTCAGCATGTAATCTTTGGAAAGACACAAACATTTAGTCCATACTACCAGCAGACAAACAGCTTCTGTCCCACAAGCTGGGTGATTCTCAGGCAGTCAGAGGAAGAGAAAGTGAAAGCTGCTCAGTCATGTCCGACTCTTTGTGACCCCATGGATTATACAGTCCATGGAATTTTCCAGGCCAGAATACTGTGGGTAGCCTTTCCCTTCTCCAGGGGATCTTCCCAACCCAAGGATCAAACCCTTGTCTCCCTCATAGCAGGCCGATTCTTTACCAGCTGAGCCACAAGGGAAGCCCCAAGGGATAAGCGGCAGCTAGAGTTTGGTTGAAATGCAAGCCTCACCTCCGCATCTCCCCATGCTGTTCCTTGGCAGCAGCAGCACTGAAGGGATGGTAGGATTCATGCCCTGCTTCCATCAGCAACAGTCTCCCTCTGGGGTCCCCGTATCAACAGTTACTTGACAAGGGACAATTTAGATAGTTATAGGTCTAGATAAAAAGATATCTCTGACAACCTCTCATTCCCAAATCTTTTCTGAGCATATGGACCTGTTGCTGTGGTCAAAAGCCAGCAGATCAAGGCTGCTACTGCTGCTGCTGCTCAGTCGCTTCAGTCGTGTCTGACTCTGTGCAACCCCATAGACGGCAGCCCACCAGGCTCCCCTGTCCCTGGGATTCTCCAGGTAAGAACACTGGAGTGGGTTGCCATTTCCTTCTCCAATGCATGAAAGTGAAAAGTGAAAGTGAAGTCATTCAGTCATATCCGACTCTTAGCGACCCCACGGACTGTACAAGAGTACTGGGGTGGGGTGCCATTGCCAGGCTGGATCATCTATTAATAGTGCAAGTAGCTTATGGCAGTGTGCAACCTACTGAAGTTTCAGAACAAGTCATCAAAACGAAAGAAGGATAAAGAGGAGCAGCAAAAATCTTGAAGGAGGGAAGCTGCCTTTAAGTTGCCTTGTCTGCCTTTTATTTTTTAAAATAAAAATACTTTAAGCATAAGGGCTTCCCTTGTGACTCAGATGGTAAAGAATCTGCCCACAATGTGGGGGACCTGGGTTTGCTCCCTGAGTTGGGAAGATCCCCTAGAGAAGGGCATGGCAACCCACTCCAGTATGCTTGTCTGGACAATCCCACGGATAGAGGAGCCTGGTGGGCTACAGTCCACAGGGTTGCAGAGTCAGGCACGACTGAGTGACTAAGACACACACATTGTAAGCACGGAATTAGCAATGTTCTCTTGACTGTTCAAGTTTTCCCCTTTGCAAATGGTTCAGATTTTTCTAGGAACAAGTTTGTCATAGGCAAAGATTCACATTGAGTGTTCATGAGAAATCTCTCAAACAGTAGAAATATTCAGAAGTGTTTGAGGCCAGAGATTTCCCAAGTGATGTATATACACTGAGGGGGCGCAGTAAGGGATCTGCTGTGGGAGTGAGGAAAATATTGGAGCTCCTATTTGTATTTGCTCTTAAAATACCATCTTTTAATTTCTATGTGTTTTATAATGTGTGTGATACTCTTTTCCAGTCGAATGTATTAGCTGTGCTGGTGGATCAGTCCCATATTCCCAGTGGTTTAATGTAATGGAACTTTATGTCTTGCTCACTGTCAAAGCCTCCATGGGTGTTCCTGGTTGGGTGGCTTTGCACATGGTCATTTAGGCGCCAAGGCTTCTTCCATCCAAGGGTTTTGTCTCTGTCCAGGTGCTCAAGAGTTCTCTCCCTTCAACCAGTGTGTGGGGCAAGGGGGCTTGGCATACCATCTACTTGGCCATCTGGCTCAGGAGTGATATATTTTATTTTAATTTCTTTCCATTGGCAAGAAGTGGCCCCATCAAAATCCCAGGAAGCTGGAAAGTGTATCCTTGACCAGGCAGCTACCACATAGCACCAACGTTGTACCATCCTTGTTGTCAGCCAGCGCTCTCTGCTCTTGCAGGACATGTGGATATTTTTATTTGATCAGGGTTGTGCAGTTTGAAAAAGTCAGAGACTGGGGTTTTAGGCACTGTGCCAGAACCAAATATGTGGTGAGCTTTGTAGTAACTACACATGATGATGGAGACAGGGCCCAAACAGTCCTTACTTCAGATCTATGTTCATTGTTCCCAGCCCTTGGGTCCAGGCAGCGATCTGCAGTGGTCATGTGTCCTGAGGTCCCAGGTCCAGAACCCCTTGGAGCTGGGGATGGAGCATGAGAACTTTCAGTGGCTTTGACCATTCAGTCTCCACAGACTCCCTCAGCCCATCCTCTAGGGTGACCAACTCTTTCAGTTTGCCCGGGACTTCCCCAATTTTAGCACTCCTGTTTCTGTGTCCCAGGAAATCCCTTAGTTCAGGCAAACCAGGACAATTTAGCTGGGATTGTCCTGGTTTTTAAATCAAAGACCTGTGTTCTGAAAACTTCTTCGATGGGGGCGCACCAGGATGGCTGGTCACCCTACTGTCCTTCTAGCAAAGACTCTTTCTGTTATTACCCCAGGTGGGATCTGAGGCTCAGGGTGACATCTGCCTGGAACCTCGTCCCTCATCTTTCTGTAGGATGCTTAAATATCAAGCTCAACATTCAGAAAACTAAAATCATGGCATCTGGTCCCATCACTTCATGGCAAGTAGATGGGGAAACAGTGGAAACAGTGGCTGACTTTATTTTTCTGGGTTCCAAAATCACTGCAGATGGTGATTGCAGCCATGAAATTAAAAGATGCTTAGTCCTTGGAAGGAAAGTTATGACCAACCTAGACAGCATATTCAAAAGCAGAGACATTACTTTGCCAACAAAGGTCCATCTAGTCAAGGCTATGGTTTTTCCTGTGGTCATGTATGGATGTGAGAATTGGACTATAAAGAAAGCTGAGCGCTGAAGAATTGATGCTTTTGAACTGTGGTGTTGGAGAAGACTCTTGAGAGTCCCTTGGACTGCAAGGAGATCCAACCAGTCCATCCTAAAGGAGATCAGTCCTGGGTGTTCATTGGAGGGACTGATGTTGAAGCTGAAACTCCAGTACTTTGGCCACCTGATGTGGAGAGCTGACTCATTGGAAAAGACCCTGATGCTGGGAAAGGCTGAGGGCCAGAGGAGAAGGGGACAACAGAGGATGAGATGGTTGGATGGCATCACCAACACAGTGGACATGGGTTTGGGTGAACTCTGGAAGTTGGTGATGGACAGGGAAGCCTGGCATGCTGTGGTTCATGGGGTCGCAAAGACTGAGCAACTGAACTGAACTAAATATCAAAGCACACAGGATTATAGTGCAAAAAGGACTCTCAGCAGGGAATATAGTGGACACATGTGTCTTCCCGTAGAGTGGACGTGCAGGAAGCGGGGCAGCCCGGGAGCGGTCAGAACCACTCTGCTCCCGTGCAAAGGGAAACTGACACAGCTGCTGCCAGCCGATTTCTGCCCCATTTCTGTCCATAAGGAGTTTTTCCTGAGAATCTCCTGTAATAATAGATCTGGCTTCATGTCCAAAAAGAGACCATCAATTATTTTCATTTTGGTTTTCCTGTCAATGTGACTGTAATTAGTCACCGATAGGATTGCGAAGAACACATTTTCAGAGCTTGGTCCCCCTGAGTTAAACAACGTCTGTGGATGGCTCACTGTGAATGAGCTGTCCCGGCACACATCCAGGCACGGACCACTTAACCTAGCTGTGGGGTCTGCGGAGGCCCGCACGTCCTGGTGGTCAAGGATGTGGTCACATGGTGAAGGGGATGCGAGAAGTCAGACCGAGCAGCTAGAATGGGATTCCAGTTATTTTAGGGCCAAGCAGTACTTGGTGTCTCCAGCAGGCAGCAACTGTTAGAAATAGCGGGCTCCCAGGCTGGCTATCAAACGTGGCGCTAGTGGTCAAGAATCTGCCTGCCAATGCAGGAGACACAGGGGAGTCGAGCTGGATCCGTGGGTCAGGAAGATCCCCTGGAGAAGGAAATGGCAACCTACTCCAGTATTCTTGCCTGGGGAATCCCATGGACAGAGGAGCCTGGAGGGCTACAGTCCATGGGGTCGCACAGAGTCGGATATGACTGCGTGCACACAGCTCAGGCTGGCTGGCAGAAAGTTCTTTTCAATCTGAAAGGTGATAGTGGACGTGGACAAAGCCTCGGGGCTTAGGGCAGGTCAGAAAGGAGGGACCAGGAGAAAAGTACAATGAGCGCACCTGGGACACGGGTCAGGGCGAGCCCAGCAGTGATTCACTGCCGAGTCTCATTCTTTAGGAGAGGAGGGTGCAGGGATAAGGTGCCCCAGCGCTCCAGGCTCTGCCCTCCGGGAGCACTGACGCAGTGACTCTCACATCCCTGCCCGTTGCCCCTGCTCCTCTGGGCCTCAGCACCCCTTTCCCCATCTTCTCGGTCGCTCCCTGGAGCTCCAGGGCTGTGGGCGGGGACAGCCCTGCTGGCTGGTGTTTGACGGGAGGGGCCGTGCCACTGCCGTGTCCCAGGCCCCCCGTCCTGTGAGGGCGGGACCCCTCCCAGGCTCTAGAGCCTTCCGTGACTGCTCTTGGGTGCTCTGTGGTCTGGGGCGGGGAGGGTGGGGGCGGCGGCTCTCCCCGGCTCTTTGCCGCTTCTGTCATCTGCGGCACAGCACTGCCCGCACCTGGAATCTCAGCCGTCCTTCATGAAGACCGTCCTTCAGCTTTCAGCCTGGTCTCCACTCAGGGGTGAAAGTGGTTCCCTGGCTTGGGTGGGTGTGCGGGAGACCCTTGAACATATGTTCGTTTTCCTCTTTGCTCATCCCTTCTTGCTCAGAGGCCCTCTTCCTCTTGTAGATGAGATATGAAAGTGCTGGTACATCTCAGTACGTCTGGAAGGATGCCCACAGGGGCCACAGACCCGAGAGGATCCGTCTCTACAGAGTAGCCTGGGCTTGGCTGGGATGCTTTTACATAACACCATCGCTCTACCTCACGTGCCCATCCAGGACCACCAGTGCAGCGGGAAAAAAAAACCCTTCTAAATAGTTGAGATTTTTATGAAGAATAAGATGGACTGCTTTCAAGGGTGATTTAAAAAAAAAAAATTTCACTGCGGCTAATTCTGAGTTGTGTTGTGGAAAAACTTAACCATTAAATTTGGAATATTGTAAGGTGTTTTACTCCCTTGGAGGAGGGCATGGCAACCCACTCCAGTATTCTTGCCTGGAGAATCCTATGGACAGAGAAGCCTGGCAGGCTATAGTCCATGGGGCCACAGAGAGTTGGACACTACTGAGCGACTCAGCACAGCACAGCAAGGTGTTTTACAAGACTAGATAGAAGAACTATAAAAGCACTGTAACCCACCAGGCTCTTCTGTCCATAGGATTTTCCATGCAGGAATGCTGGACTGGGTTGCCATTTCCTTCTCCAGGGGATCTTCCCAACCCAGGGATTGAACTTGGATCTGTATTGCAGGTAGATTCTTTACCGACTGAGCCACCAGGGAAGGTTCTAGATAAAAGGACCATTGTGTTTTGTTTCCAAAAAGGATCACAGAAACATCCAATGAGCGTGGAAAATAGAGCAATCTTCTACTATTATTCTCTTCTGCTTCACGGAGACAGGTCCATGCATTTAGCTGAGGAAAAGGAAGTGACTTTTAACATAGTTGTAATTATTCTGACCATTCACATTTATAAAGTGTCTTCTTGTTTAAACTACTGCAGCGACCTACATTAGTGAAAAAGCAATCATCACAAGCAAAATAGTGCCAGGGAGGGGAAAGGGCATAAAGGCAAATCTCTGTTTTTCCCCGAGTGTGAGAAAGTTGTGGCAATGATTTGTGAGGGTGTCAGTGTCAGAGTCTGGACGAGACATTCCTTAGGTCATTCTACTGGTCTTTCGAGACTTTAAAGGCAGCAGTAGACAATGAAGAGGAAAGCTTTTGACATTTGTATTCTGCATTTCTGATGTGCCAGGGGTCTGATGATTGCTCCCCTGGCTTTGAGAGTTGAGTGGGTGACTTCACTGTTGTCATTGCCGGTGAGGGGTTAGAAAGGTTCACTCATGCTTCTGACTCTGCACCAGCCATGGGCTTTATATGAGCACTGAGTTATGCAGTTAATTATGCAGCTTTCTTACCCAGCTTTAAGAGATGGTTGAATGATTATCAGGGAGTTTTTTCTCATGTAGTTGAGTCAAAAACTAATAAGGTTGAGTTGACCCATCTGCAATTTCCTGTAGATTTCATGGAGAATGAGGAAAGAATTACACTTTATAATTATGCTTTGTTCTTTGTTTTGTTAGAGGTTTTCTTTTCAGATTTATTGAGGTATAACTGACAAATTAAAATTCTACGATATTTAAAGTACACAACGTGATGATTTGACACACACATAATTTGTGAAAGAATTTCCCCCATTGAGTTAATTAACACATCTCTTACCCTTTACATATTTACTCTTTTTGTGAAAACACTGAAATTTTACTTTCTTTCGTGGTTGTTCAGTCACTCAGTCGTGTCCGACTCTTTGCGACCCCATGGACTGCAGCACACCAGGCTTCCCTGTCCTTCACCATCTTCTGGAGCTTGCTCAAACTCATGTGCATTGAGTCAGTGATGCCATCCCACCATCTCCTCCTCTGTGGTCCCCTTCTCCTCCTGCCTTCAATCTTTCCCAGCATCAGGGTCTTTTCTAGTGAGTTGGCTGTTTGCATCAGGTGGCCAAAGTTTTACTTTCTTAGCAGACTTCAATGATACAATAAAATGTTATCAGCTAGAGTCACCGTGTTACATATTAGATCCTCAGTTCAGTTCAGTTCAATTCAGTCGCTCAGTCATGTCCGACTCTTTGCGACCCCATGAATCGCAGCACGCCAGGCCTCCCTTTCATCATCAACTCCTGGAGTTCACTCAGACTCACGTCCATCGAGTCAGTGATGCCATCCAGCCATCTCATCCTCTGTCGTCCCCTTCTCCTCCTGCCCCCAATCCCTCCCAGCTTCAGAGTCTTTTCCAATGAGTCAACTCTTCGCATGAGGTGGCCAAAGTACTGGAGTTCCAGCTTTAGCATCATTCCTTCCAAAGAAATCCCAGGGCTGATCTCCTTCAGAATGGACTGGTTGGATCTCCTTGCAGTCCAAGGGACTCTCAAGAGTCTTCTCCAACACCACAGTTCAAAAGCATCAATTCTTCGGCGCTCAGCTTTCTTCACAGTCCAACTCTCACATCCATGTATGACCACTGGAAAAACCATAGCCTTGACTAGACGGATCTTTGTTGGCAAAGTAATGTCTCTGCTTTTGAATATGCTATCTAGGTTAGTCATAACTTTCCTTCCAAGGAGTAAGCATCTTTTAATTTCATGGCTGCAGTCACCATCTGCAGTGATTTTGGAGCCCCCCAAAAATAAAGTCTGACACTGTTTCCATTGTTTCCCCATCTATTTGCCATGAAGTGATGGGACCAGATGCCATGATCTTAATTTTCTGAATGTTGAGTTTTAAGCCAACTTTTTCAGTCTCCTCTTTCACTCTGACCTTAATAACTGAAAGTTTGTACCCTTTTATTAGACTCTCCCTATTTTGCCCACCCTCAGGCCTTGGCACTCACCATTCTGTTTCTGTGAGATCACCTTTTTTTTTTTTTTTAAGATTCCACATGTAAGTGGTACCGGGGACTATTTGTCTTTCTCTGTCTGGGTTATTGCACTTAGCATAATGCCCTGCTGGTTTGCCTAGGTTGTGGCAAATGGCAGGATTTCCTTCTTTTTAAAGCTTGAATAATATTCCATTGTGTGTAAATATATCATATTTCTTTGTCCATTCATCCACTGGTGGACACTTAGATTGTTTCCATATTGGCTACTGTGAGTAACACTGTAATCAAGATGAGAATACTGATATCTTTTCAAGATAGTGATTTCATTTCCTTTGGATATTTGCCTGGCAGTGGGATTGCTGGATCATATGGCAGTTCTAGTTTTAATTTTTTGAGGAATCTCCATGCTGTTTTCCATAGTGGTCGCATCAATTTACGTTCTCACTAACAGTGTATAAGGGTTCTCTTTCCTCCGAGTTCTTGCCAGCACTTGTTCCTTGTCTTTCTGATAATAGCCATTTAAAGAAGTGTGAGGTGATATCTCATTATGGTTTTGATTTGCATTTTGCTGATGATTAGCAATGTTGAGTACTTTTTCATGTACCTTTTGGTCATTTATGTCTTTGGACAAATGTCGGTTCAGGTTCTCTGCCCATTTTTAAATTGGGTTGTTTGGTTTTCTCTGCTATTGAGTTGTATGTGTTCTTTCTTTATTTTGGGTTGTAACCCCTTATCGAATTTGTGGTTTGCATGTATTTTTTTCCCATTCTACAGCTTGCCTTTTCATTTTGTTGGTGACATCCTTGCTGTGAAGAAGCTTTTTAGTTTGATTTAGTCCCACTTGTTTATTTTTGTTGCCTTTGCTTCTAGTGCCAAATCCAAAAAAATAATTACCAAGGCTAATGTCAAGGATATTTCCCCCTAAGTCTTCTTATATGAGTTCTATGGTTTTTGTTGTTGTTGTTATATTCACTGGTTTGTTGTACTTTTTTAGATTCCACCCATAAGTGATATCATATAGTATTTGTTTTTTTTCTGAAGACCTCCCTTTAAGATCTCTTACATGTCTAGTGGTGATGAACTCCCTCAGATTTTGTTTCTAAAATTCTTTATCTCTGCCTCAATTTTGAAGAACATCTTTGCAGGGTAGAGTTTTCTTAGTTGGCAGTTATTTTTTCCCAACACTTTGAATATATCTTCCCACCCGCTTCTGGCCCACCAAGTTTAAAACTGTTTCATTGCTTGTGATGGTCCTGTAGGACCTGTGAATGCAAGCCTCATTGGCTGTCAGAGCTGAGTAGTTTGGGGGCCTGTCCCTTAGGGAGCAACAGCAAAAGCTGGGGTGCCAGATGTGTGTGCAAACTCCTTCTGGACAGATGCTGGCAATCTCGTTTTATCAATGGAGTGAATTGAAGGCAGTAGGTAAGGCAAGTGCCCATCGGCTTCCATGGGCACCAGGGAGGATCTCATCTAGCCCTTGGATACGTGCTAAACTAGAAGCAGGGTCTCCAGGCATCAGCTTGTAAGTCTGGAGGCAGACCCTCTCTAGAGGAAGACTGGAGACAGGACTTTTTGCCTGCTTCCTCTGCACTGAGCCCCAGATAGTTAGCTGTACTGAGTGTTCATGCACTCTGTTAAGAAATGCTTCTTTGCTTGCTACAGTCCTGTGGGTCTCATGGATGCAAACCCTGTGGGGTTGCATTTTGAGGAAACCAGCCCTCAGGCGGAAGTCTTTAAACTTGGAGTGCGAGATGTGCAGTCTAACCCCTTTGCTCCTCAGGGAGAAGCTTGGGGTTGAGGATTTCCTCCTGAATCTATGATGCTGTGATAGGGGTGAGGAGAGTGTGTCTCAGCTTCTCTTGCTTGTTTCAGTGTGGCCTTTTTTTGGCCACACCAAAACTGAGATCCTGCAAGATCAGCTTGCAGGATCTCAGTTCCCTGATGAGGCCCTGAACCTGGGCCACAGCAGTGAAAGCCTGGAATCCTAACCACTAGGCCACCAGGGAACTCCCACTATGGCTGCTTTCATATTTGCCTGATGTGTAGGAGTCATTCAGCTGGTTTCAGGATTTCTCGCAGAGGGAGTTGCTCTGTGTGTGTCTACACATTCATTGCACCTGCAGAAGGAGGGAAGTTTAAGAGCCTCCCATGTTAGCATCTTGGTCACAAAAGAAAACAAACCAAAACAAAACACTTCCCCCCCTCCCCCCCCACCCACATTGAGGAAAGAAGAGGGAAAAAAGAGAGAGAGAAAAGAATCATTCAAGGTGACCTGGGTTAGAAGACTCAGCCTTTAAGAACAAGGATCAACTGTTTCTTGGTTGTTTGCCTCGTAACCTTACATATTCAAGCTTTAAGGCTTAAGGATCCTACATCCATCCTTAAAGGAAGGATGTAGGATCATTTCTAATCCTGTAGACTAAGACTCTTCCACCAGGATCAACTCAAGACCTTATTACACATTACATTAAAGTTTTCTTTTACTCGTTGTGATAATGTCAGCAGAGAGCGCAGCCAACCTAACCAAGATCACTTGGGGGCATAGCACAGGAAGGAAGATGAATATAATTCATCTTTTTTCCTTTTGCTAGGTGCAGACGAATTAATTATAGTTCCCAGATAATGATTCCCTTTTGCTTAAAATAGTATCAAAATTTCCACCCAAGTCTTCTATGAATAGAAGCAATTTGACTTGACATTAGGACAGAGCTTTGGGGTCTGGAGATGACACAGACTTCCTCTGATTCTCTGGGAGGCATCGTCAGCTTGGGTTCTCAGTCTTTAGTTTTTTCCTCCATAAAATGGGAATGAAATGTGCTTCATTCGTTTCAGGAGGTTTTAGGGGATTTCTTTGAAAACCATTTAATACGATGAACAACTCAAATGGAAGGCACTGGATGTAAGAGAATTCTGGGCAAGAAATCCATTTAATATGAATGAGCTATTTACTGGGTTCTTTAGACAAGATACAGAATGATCTTTAGGCTCAGAATTGGAACCATCTGTAGGCCTGTCTTTTGGAAAAGAGCTATAATTCTACTGCTGGCAACTTACATGTAGAAGAGTGATTCTTGGCCCCGCTCTGAGGTTTGAAAAATGTTTGAGTCTCACCTTGAAACACTAGAGGTGCAGATGATAAAGAATCTGCTGGTAATGCAGGAGAGCTGGGTTTGATCCCTGGGTCAGGAAGATATCCTGGAGAAGGGAATGGCTACCCACTCCAGTATTCTTCTCTGGAGAATTCCATGGACAGAGGAGGCTGGCGGGCTACAGTCCATGGATTCCAAAGAATCGGATATGATTAAGTGACTCACTCATTCACTTGAAAGACTAATTTTACCTATAAGGACACTTATGCTCTTTAGGTTAATTCTTGTATTATTTTTGTAAGAAGAGGCTGGACATTTACCTCTAGGTGAAAACTCACTGCTTTGGTGTATAGTTTTCTCATAGAATAACCTACATCTTTATTTTTTTCCTGCAGGCAAAACTGTGTGGAGTTTTACCCAATATTCATAATCACATTGTGGATGGCTGGATGGTATTTCAACCAAGGTAAGTTTAAAAGACAACTCTGTTCTTATGATGCCTGTGGTCCTTACAGCCATTAAGTAGCAAATATTCACCTACACATCTACGGATCCTGGAAATTGTTTTAAGCAAAAGAAGCACTGTCTGTTTGCATCAAAGAGCAGTGTGCTACAGATAGGCTAACTTTGGCTTCATTCAATTTAATTCAGTGATTTTTTTTTTTTTAATAAAAACTTGGAACAAACCAGATGTGGGGGACTCCAGAATGAAGATGACATGTGATTTTGGCTTCAAGTCTAATACTCTATAAATTCTAATTTATCTGCAGGAACAGAACACAGAATTAACAGTTCACCCTAGTTATTATTGGAGAAGGCAATGGCACCCCACTCCAGTAATCTTGCCTGGAAAATCCCATGGACAGAGGAGTCTGGTAGGCTGCAGTCCATGGGGTCGCTAGGAGTCGGACACGACTGAGGGACTTCACTTTGACTTTTCACTTTCATGCATTGGAGAAGGAAATGGCAACCCACTCCAGTGTTCTTGCCTGGAGAATCCCAAAGGCAGGGTAGCCTGGTGGGCTGCCGTCTGTGGGGTCGCACAGAGTCGGACACAACTGAAGCGACTTAGCAGTAGCTAAGCAGCTAGTTATTATAGCTAATATTTATTGAGTACTTACTTCATGCCAGGTACTTTTTTTTTAATTAATTGGCTACTCGGGGTCTCCGTTGTGGTGTGTGGGAGCTTCTCTCCAGTTGTGGCACGTGGGCTTCTCTTGTTGTGGAGCACAGGCTCTTGAGTAGTCGCAGGCTTGAGTAGTTGCGGCATGCAGGCTCAGAAGCCTTGATGTAATGTGGAATCTTAGTTCCCCAGGAATCAAACCCATGTCCCCTGCATGGAAGGCACATTTTTAACCACTGAACCACCAAGGAAGTCCCTGCCAAGCTTTGTTTTTAGATGTCACACATTTATTATCTCTTATGTAGCACTTATAGGATTAAAAACCTCTTATGAGGTAGGTTCCATAATTTCTGCTTTATAGGTGAGGAAACTGAAGTACAGAGTGGTTAAGTGTTTTGTCCACCTTAGCTTTCACCAGTATAGGAGAAAATTAGCTTTCAAGTTCAGAGCAGGGTTTATAGGTATTTGACCAACGACCCATGTGCTTTTTCTTAGGAGTTTCCAAGAATGTGGTCTACTGGATGTAGAAACTTTGTAAATATCCGTTTTCTATTTGAATGGGGGATCCTTGGGGAGCTGAGGGCTTTACTGAAACTCTGCCTAGCCCTTTCACAGGTCAGATTAGCACCAACTACCTTTTTGGAGAAATTCAATCTCTTTTTTGTCTGATAACTCTCATGGCCTTATTTGCATTTGACATTTGATTGTTAAGATTTAAGTCAACCAAAATTCAACTGCTTTTCAAAGGCAAGGTAAAGTCGCTCAGTTGTGTCCGACTCTTTGCGACCTCGTGGACTGCAGCCCACCAGGCTCCTCCGTCCGTGGGATTCTTCAGGCAAGAATACTGGAATGGGTTGCCATTTCCTTCTCCAGGGGATCTTCCCGACCCAGGGATCAAACCCAGGTCTCCCGCATTGCAGGCAGACATTTTAACCTCTGAGCCACCAACCCTGTCACAATTTTTTTTTACTGTCAACTGAGAAATTTCAGATAAAATATCCTGCAGAGAAAGACTTAACTCTATTCCAATTCACCTTTTTTTTTTAAAACCCCTGAAAGGCAAGAAGGGTCGTTTCCTGTCAGGTGAGACCGCATTCACAACTAATGAGAAAAGAGCCTTTGGCGGTGGCACTCGGCCTGTGACATTTGACCCTTTGGATTTCACTGCCATGGGCTGAATGAGGCTGCCTGCCTGTCAGGGGAGGGTTTCTTGGGTATCTCGTTGTAATTTTCATTCTTTCTCATCCAGAGTTAGGTGGCCTATTACTGCCTTGACCAGTTCTCATTGACTTTGTGGGAGCAGTTGCTTAGAAAGGGAGTTTCAAGAACCACGGTGCGCTCAGGATCTCCCCTTCCTCACAGGCCAGGTGGCCCTGCCAGCCCTTCTCCTCCAGCTCTTTGCTGGACCCTGTCCTTCTCATCCTTCAGGGCCCAGCACAAACAGCACCCCTCAGAGGGGCCCTCCCTGACCCCTTCCTAAAGGTGAGCCCCCAGTTCCCCCTGGCCCACCCCCCTTTGTTTCCTTCACAGCATATTCAAGTCTGTACTTCTCTTCTCTTCAGCATATTCCAGTCTGTACTTCTCCCTTTGTCTTTGCTGATAAACCCATAAGGGCAGGGAGCTTATGTCTTTTTTACTGCAAACCTCAAACCTTACAATAAGGATACTTGGTACAGTATGTAGTAGAAACAAACAAAAAAAGTTTGTGACCTAATAAAATTATGAATTTAATTTTATCCATCATACCAGAGTCCCACAAACAGACTTCTAGTGTTTTCAAGAGGGCTCTGGCAATTTGCATCTGTGACTTGCTGAGGAAAAGAGAGGGTCCCTAGTACAAGAAAGATACCAAGATTGTTTTTTATTGGACAAGATGGCGGAACATCACCCTGCATTCCACATTTCTTTTAGGTAAAATGTGTATTTGGTTAAACGCACAAATCTCAAGGGTACCATTTAATGAGTTTTGACAAATGTGTAAACCTGTCTCACTCAGATCCCTATCAAGATGTGGAACGTGACTACCACTCAGAGAGTTTCCTCAGGTTCTTCCCCATCCCTTTCAGAGGCAAACAGTGCTCTGATGCTTTTCGTCATAGTTTAGTTTTGCCCATTTTAGAACTGTCCATAATTGGAATCATATAGTATGTACTCTTATATAATGCTTCATTCACTCAGCAAAACGGTTTTTGGATTCTCCATGCTGTTGCAAGTTGTCCATTTCTTTTCATCGACAGTGGGGTTCCATATTGTACGCTTATCACGGTTCGGCTATCCATTCTCCTGTGTATGGATTCCCAGCTGTTTCCAGTGTTTGGCTGTGATGAATAAAGCTGCACTGAATATTCTGAACAGGTCTTTTATGGATATGTGCTTTCATTTCTCTTGGGTAAATACACAGGAAAGGAAGGACTTGCTGGGTCAAAAAGTAATGTTTGGTGTTTTAAGAAACTACCAGATCTCTTCCCAGAGCGGCTGTACTGTTTTGCTTTCCTACCAATAATGTACGAGGATTCTAACATCCCCAACATTTTGTGCTGTCCGTCTTCTGAAACTTTTGCCACCCTGGTAGGTGTGCAGTGGTATCATCTCCTTATGGCTTTATTTTTAAATGAGAGGGAACATTTTTTTAAGTTTTTTTTTTTTTTTTTTTTGGCTGCTCTGGGTCTTAGTTGCAGCATGCAGGATCTAGTTCTTGAGCAGGGATCGAACACTGGACCCTTGTATTGGGAGCATGGAGTCTTAGCCGGTTACTGGATCACCAGAGAAGTCCCCTCATTGTGGTTTTAAATTGCAGTTTTGCTGATATCAAATGATGTTGAATAATGTTGAAACATTTTTCATGTGCTTATTGGTACACTTGCTTATATTGCTATGTGAATTTTCTATTCAAGTATTTTACCCATTAAAAAATGGTTTTTCTTTCATTATTGAATTGTCTGAGTTCTCTATACATTCCACACACAAGCCTTTGTCAGATACATGTTTCGTGAGTGTTGCCTCAGTTTTCACACCACACTTTGAGAGTCTGCCATCATGTTCTGTGTCTTTGCCTTTTTTTTTTTTTTCTCTCTCTAGTTTTTGCTACTTGTCTGGGTCTGGTGTACATCTATTCCCGTCATCAGTATTTCTGGGGATACGCAGAAGCTGCTAAAAAAAGGTAAGGAGCACCCAAGGATTGTGTATTTGGACAGAAGGTAGCAGGATGGTCTGTGTTAGCTTCCTGTTCCTGTAGTGTAGCACCGATGGCTGTGATGACAAAAATGACGCATGCTGCCGGCCCACGGCCAAGTCTCACCAGGCCTCCACACTTAGGTGTGAGGCAGAAAACTGAAGGGATAAAACTGTGCTCTAAGTGTGCACCCTTTGACCACTGCACTTTCAATCCTTGCAAACATTTTGCCCTATCTCCCAAAAGTTGCCAAGGAAATAATCCTGCCCAGCCTTGATGATTCTTTGAATGTTCAAAGGAGCTAGGCATCTTCTCTAATTTATTTGATGAATCAAAATGTTCAAGTGCAACAGCACACAAGTTCTGGGCAGTGTTCATAGGAGAGGTCTGCTCCAGGCTCCCCGGCTTCCTCCCTGTAACCCCGTTTATTAATCACCTTTGTCTCTCTCATATCTGCCCACAGGGTCACTGGTTTCCGGCTGAGTCTGGGGGTTTTGGCCTTATTGACTGTCCTAGGTGCCGTGGGGATTTTGAACAGCTTTCTGGATGAATACCTGGACATCGATATTGCCAAGAAACTGAGGCACTTCTAACATTTCACCTTCCTTTGTGCAGATGCTTATAGGAGATGTTTCCACTCTCAAGGTTAGATGGTGCCACTTGTTCCATTAAAAGAAATAAAATTCTCTCTTTTTTGAAATGGCTTTATAGAAACATACCTTTTAGATTTCCTGAAATTTGCTCTGAGGGCAAGTGTCCTAACACCAGTGGATGTGTGCTGAGCCCTGGTTTTAGAAGCACATTCTGAAGTCATGACTCCTCATGTGGGTAGAAAGCAACCTGACCTGTGTCTGGGGCTTTCCATCTACCACCTCCATCACTTGCCTCTAAGATTGCTTCTCTCGTGATGGGGAGTTCCAGACAGGTGCTGAAAAGGCTCTGAGCCCATTTCATTGGTTGCAGGAATGCCACAGATGGTGGAGGAAGTCAGCAAACACATAAAGTAGCCAGAGAAGAGAGTCATCAACTAATTGCACAAGACACAGCTGGCTGTGAAAATGGACTTACAAAGTAAAAAGAAAAAAAATCTGTCATTTTCAAGAAACCACCCAGAGATGAGTGCCTGGGGAATACCTTGCCCCTGGATAGGGGAGAGAGAGGTCGTGGTCATGACTGGAGAGCCTAGGCTGGGTTCCAGTGCACACCCGCTGTCCTGCGGGCTGGGGGCCTGCTGCTGCTGGACCCTGACGTACAGTCACGGTCTAGCCCAAGGCTGATGACCTTCACTTTCTTCATCTGGAAAATGGGCATGAGTCTTCAGGAACCTTAGGGAAATGGAATTGTGAGCATATATAACACTGTTTTAGTATCAGGAGAAGGACTCTCTGTAATTTTTCTAAAGAAAGTGACAGCCTGAATCTTCAAGCAGCTTTTTATTGGGACTTTTTTGGTGTGTGGGTACAAAGGCAGTTACAGAGACCATGAGTAATAGAGAAAAATAAAGGTATTAAAACACTAGTGTTTCCAGAATAGAAGGGGAGAAGACACGAGCACCTCTCGCATCCCAGAGGGCAGTGTGAATAGCCCAGAGCACGTTGAGAACCATCAGCCTGGGATCCCTAGCTCTCTGACTCTGGCTAAGGCAGCTTGCAGTGGAGGTCGTGTAGCAAAGAATTGAAGAAACCAGAGCCAGTCAATGCTAATCCTGTTCCACCACTCGCTGGCTATCCTGCCGCAGCCCTGGTAGCTCTCTGCCTCAGTTTTTTTCCTCGGGTATAATGGGATTGATATCTTACAATGCCGTGATTCTATGGTCTTTTTACTTTTTAGTATTCTGATCATTTATAGTGACTCGTATTGTGACATTTTAATTGTTTGGTGCATTGAAGACAATAAAGGAAGAGAGTGCAAAAATTTTTGACCTGAAAGCACAATTTCTGCAGACTCATATCCTTTGGAAGTGAGAAAAAACCCACAACTTTTCCACATCTTACTCTCCAGGCTTTGTAAACCCTTTGAATTTTGCATTTAAATTGGAACTGTTTAAATATGTAAACTGAAAACATACACACACAGACACACACACACAGTTTGGTTAAACCACACGTGTAGAAAATGAAGATGGGCCCACCAGCATATCAAAACTTTGTATCTCTACAGTATCTGAACTAGAACTTATTCCCTTTGTTCTAATTCTGTTGTCACCAAGGCAACCACTTGATGATTTTAATTCATATAAATTTGGCTACAGGGAGTAAATGTGCTGGCCAGAGAGATGTAAGTTTCTGAGATGTTTGACATACGTATTTTTTGTGTATTAGTAAGTTGACTGGTTTTATTTCCCTTTGTTTTGGCCATGTGGTGTATGTGGGATCTTAGTTCCCTAACCAGGGATCGAACCTGTGCCCTCTGCGTTGGAAGTGCAGAACCTTAACCACTGGACCGCCACGGAAGTCCCTGTTTTGTTTTGTTTTTTGATTTTATTTTTAGCAATCAGATTCCTTGTCTCAAAAAGTCAATGTTATAAACAAAGGGAGAAGAAATTTTCTCTATTAATAGAGCCTTCAAAAGCATAAAACCCAACTGGTAATGTGGGGTCCTTGATCAAAGCCTAGTTAGGAAAAAAAAAAAGCTATGGGAGACATTTGGCAGAATTTGAATACGGAATAAGAATTCAGTATTAGGGAATTGTGTGTTCAGGGCAATAATGTTGTTGTGGCTAGGGAAGAAAATGCCCTAATTCTTTGGCGTTGTACGCTGGGAGGTTGTGGGGTGAAGTAACCAGCTGTGTATAGCTTTGAAATAGTCCCACAGAATATATATGTGAAGCATATATGGTGAGGTGTAATAAGCTTCAAATTGAGTTGGTAAGGGTATAGCTCTTCATTGCATTATTCTATTTTTCTGACTGTTGGAAAAGGTTAATAACAGAAAAGTTAAAAAATCTGAAGCAAGGTTAAAAGCTAAAGGAAGGTTCTTTGTAGCTCTGTAGATTTTTTTTTTTTATGTTGAGAGCTGTATGCTTGACTTGGGATCAGTGTTAGGAATAGAGCCATAGCATAAGTTGTAGCTCGGCAGCTGTCCTGGACATGGCTCAAGTGTGTGAGTGCTGTGGGCTAAGTCACTTCATTCGTGTCTGATTCTGTGGGACCCTGTGGACTGTAGCCTGCCAGGCTCCTCTGTCCATGGGATTCTCCAGGGAATAATACCAGAGTGGGTTGCCATGCTCTCCTCCAGGGGATCTTCCCAACCCAGGGATCAAACCCGTGTCTGTTTCCTGCATTGGCAGGTGGGTTCTTGACCACGAGCACCACCTGGGAAGCCCCAAGAGTGTGAATGATGCCCTAATTACCTCTGCTTGTTATGCAATGAGACACGTGTCTGTGGTACCTTGTCCAGAGGACAGCAGCATGAAATCTAATGTCCTCACAACTTAAAAAGAAGTTAGATAAAGGACTAGTTCCACGAACAAGTAGCCCTGCTCTCTTCCAAGGTATTTTTCCTCCCCTTCTTTTCTTTGCAGGCTTGGTGGAAGATGAGGTGTGGCTAAAATGTCATTATAAGGAAAAACATCAAGTCTTTGTTTTCTTTAACCCCATTTCTCTAGATATTAATAGAACCTTCCTTGAAAAGATGGATTAAAGGCAGAAATAGCTCCTTTAATGCTTCTGAATGTTCCTTAACTTTCAGCAATAAAATACCTCCTCACGGGGCCAGATGCCCAGTGACTTCTTGGAAAAATGTTTATTCTCTCCCTCCTTCTTTCCCTGTTACACACTTGCTGTACTGAGATTTTACAAAGGTCAACATGAGTACAAATAAGGAATCATTTTAAAGGAGAAAGGTATTCCATCCATCCAGGGCAGTAAGTAAAAACATGTGGTTTTAACTAATCCAGACCAGGAGAAGTACTCAACCCTTCTCAGGCTTCATGATTTATTTGGTTGTCAGCCTTCCCATCCCCACCCCCAAATCAGTTGAATTTTGACCTCATGTCACTAAGCCTGTATCACTGGGACGAGGCCCAGTGTCACACTGCTTTTTTCTCCATGCTCTTATTTGTCAGCTGGTCTGGAACCACAGCCCACCACGGGTAGGGTTCAGTCCCTACCCATGGAAGGGACTCTTCTTCCATAGTCAAGTTCATTCTTTCTCTTGGTTTGTATGTATTAAAATGCACCTTTGGTTTGGATCTATTTTTGATGATGATCTTACTCTGTTCTTGTGGCCTCTTCTGCTTCATCCAGACAGTTTTGACACACGATCCTTTACTATGCCTTTTAAAGTCTGATGGAAAGCCTTAGGTCAGGTCTTCTAGAAGTGGAGTGGATTCACATGTGAGTGATTTGTTAACGAAGGGCTCCCAGGAGGGGGAAGCTGAGGGAGTTGGGGAGGGGGGGAACAGGGCAGAAAAAGGCAGGAAGCCTAGCAAGGGAGTACCTTCTGGCAAAGTCCCAACCTCTGCCAGCTCCTGCAGGGGAGCTCGGGATAGAAATGCTGTCTCAGGGTTTGTCCAGGCAAGTTAACTGGGTTTTCACGCTCCTGCACCAGCAGGCCATTGGCTCAGTGAGTCTGGAGGGATGTAAATGTCTAAGCACGTTCAACTCTGTGGGTGCTGTTGGCTGAGCCGGGCTCTGGCGGGAGACTGCCCTCCAAAGAGACGCAGCTGGAGGTAAGGCACCCATGGTGTGTGTGTGTGTGTGTGCCTGAGTCTGGAGGGATGTAAACATCCAAGCACGTTCAACTCTGTGGGTGCTGTTGGCTGAGCTGGGCTCTGGCGAGAGACCGCCCTCCAAAGAGACACAGCTCTTTGGTAAGGCACCCATGGTGTGTGTGTGTGCATGCGCGTACCTACAGTGTCCATTAAAGTGGGGCGAGGCCTACTGTTACTCTCCCACCTAATATATTCCTTGAGTTTTCTTCCTTCTCAAATGAAACGTGTACTATCAGTTTTCCAAGTTCCCTGAGTGAACCAGGTAGAAGCTGAGCTGTCTTGGTTCTGAATCCCGGATGGATCCAGTATACTCCTTTCATAGATGACTCTCTTACTTTTGCCACATTCCCCCGGAGAGCAAATTTGGAATGTTTTAACAGTGTGGTGGAATTAAAAAGGCTGGGAATGATTGATTGATCTCCACTGTTACTTAAATGTTTAAATAGTGATATCAAAATTTCCAGACAAGAACTACAGTTAATCAATTAAAACCCAGGCATAAAACGTTTATCTGCTTAATTAGGGCCGGAGCGCCTGTGACAGTCCTAAAAGAGACTTTTTTTTTTAAAGTAATGTTTCTTTTTGTTTTCCTTTGGCCATGCTGTGAGGCTTGTGGAATCTTAGTTCCCCGACCAGGGACTGAACCCTGTGCCTCTTGGCAGTCAAAGTGTGGAGTCCTAACCACTGGACTGCCAGGGAATTCCCTAAAATAAACTAAACTTTGGATTGGTTCAGATAACGATCTTTTATTATTATTTTTTCTTTAAAAGTGGTATGCCAACATCACTTCATTTCTACATTTCTGAGTTCTGTACATTTCTCAAAAGGAAAGAAGCAATGCTCAATGTACAAAGGAAAACCAGAAAACTAGAAAAATCTGAATCAAATGGAGGAAGTTGCCATAGATCATACAGTACAAATTAGTAATTCGATATCGTCTGAAGTGCAATACCACTGCTGGGATGATGAGTTAAGGAATGAAATAAAAATACTCTATTTTAAACAAACAGTATATATATATTTATATGTATATTTTTTTTACAGATAGTAGACCCAGTGATATCTGTAGTATTGTAAAAACTTATTTACAAATAACTTTTTTTTTAGACATTACATATACATCAGCACCGTAGTAAAAACAAAAAACAAAACGAAGCCACCTTATTAAAATCTACCTCTCTATGTAGTTGGTCCCAGTATTGAGCATTTGGAGGAAGCGTTTAAGAGAGAACAGAGGCCCCCTCTCCCCCTCCATCAGCCACCTCCAGTTCCTCATCATTGCTTATATATTTATTTCCTGTACCTTTCAGAAAAAGGTAATTATATATTTCTGTGTCTTCTCGTTTCTTCACTTTCCCTTGTTTTTGGTTTTCATCTGCTTCCATTCGAGAGCTCCCCTGGCGGTGGCCCTCCCCACGCAGGGAGTTCATGGTCAGCCTGCCACCACCTCTTCCCCCAGGGACCACAGCCCCGACCTGGGTCCTCACCCACGTGGCCCCCTCTGGTCTCCAGCCTGCACCTTGCCAAGGAGAGCTATGACCTTGGTACTTGGCGAGCAGGCCCCGGGCAGTGCTTGCCTGCCTGCTGCCTCTCTACATCCTCTGTCCCAGCTCTTCATTTTTACCCGCTTCAGTCCCAGGACCTGCCCCCAGTGTGACTCCCCAGGCTGGGCCGGGGCTCTGGTGTGGCAAGTGACATGTGAGTGCACAGAAGCAAGCCTGCCTTTTGGACATGGAGGGAAGGGATGGCAGGAGAAAAGCTTATGCCACGCTCACTCACTCAGGACAAGAGCTATGTCCCGTGGCCTCCGAAACAGGCCAGTGGGAGGGGAGGGGAGGGGAGGGGAGGGCAGATGAGACCAGCCCTCCAGCAGCAGAGAGTGTGGATCCCTTCCAACAGACTTCACTTAGGACAGATCTGCGTGAATTACACAAAGAACAACTGTACAGAACTTCAAGAGGGTATCGCTTTGCCCAAGGAAAGGAACCATACCTTCCCTCTTTTCATTAGCAAAACGGCTGAAGTGGAGCAATGGGTTTTTCAGTTCCTCAGCTTTCAGGGCTTGAGAGTTGTCTTTCCGGGGAGCAGGGATGAAGGGTCAGGCTGCTTTAAGAGCATCACTCCTGGGATTTTCCCAAAGGGAACCAGAGCCAGTGATGTCCAGGCTGCTCCTCCCTAGTGTCCCAGAAACATCAGATGCAGCTCATGGAAACCCACCACCAAGCAGCAGAACAACCCGCTCGGTTCCAGGAAGAGAAAGAAAAACTCCACTGTGGCCTTTGCATTTCAGGCACTGTCTAAGTTCTTCTTGCTCTTATTTTCCCTCTGCGCAGGCTCCCTAAAGACAAAAGCTTCATTTCTTCTTGGATAGTCTGCAAGGACCAGCACAGGCAGGCTGGGGCGGAGGTGAGGAGGAACGGGGTCAGGGACCAGTTGAGGGGAAGGTGGCCGCACTGACAGACACACAGAGTCCACCCCGGGCCTCCCCATCCTTGGCCTCCTGGAGTAGATGGGACCGGCTGAGATGTATCAGGTCGTACCGGGCCCCCAGGAAGCGCCAGGCCAACTCCCCGGAGTAAAAGCCACCACGGTCATCAGCAGAGGGCTGCCCGCCCAGGACTGCCAGGACCCTTCTCCAAGCTCTGAAATTCCTGCAGGTCATCGTGAGCAGGATACAGGCCTGTAGGGTCTCCTGTCTTCCTGTGACATCTCTCTGCAGCCAGAGTTCAGCACGTATCTGACCTGTGCTCCTGGCCTGCACCACCACCCAGCAGCCTCCGTGGGACTCTCAGCCCCAGGCTCTCTCCCCTCTGGGTCTCCAAAGCTGTAGATCCGGGCCAAGGCCAGGAAGCACTGACGGCCACCTCACGTTGGGCAGCAGTCTGTCTTGGCCAGAGTGGCTCTTGTTGGGCCGGGTGATCACAGGGAGGGCCAAGCTGAGGGCTCTGGAATCATCTTCTCTGCCCACCTCTGGTGTGTCCCCCTCTCTTGCAGCAGGATCCGCAGGGCGTCTGTCTCCATTGCTGTGTGAAAATCAGGTGAAACAGGGCCCAGCGGGGCTGTGGATTGGTGCCTGGATCTTCCACAGTCAGCTGGCTGCAGCTTTGCTCAGATCACGTGGGTCAAAAAAACAACACAAAAAAACAAGGATGCAGTGACATCCTGTTTCTTTTTCATGGTTGGAGCTTTAAACCACTGGAGTTGTGGTGGCCTGGGCCGCTCCTGACTAGGGGTTTCCAAACAATTCATCGAGCTCCTGCATCCACTCGTCCCCAGGTCCACCTTTGATGATGGAGTCCACAAGGTCGGCACCGTCCGAGAGGCCGGGGAAGGACGCCCCAGCCGTCTCACCACTGTAATTGTACGACATGTCCTGAGGGGGGTTCCGCTCGTAGCCTTGGCTCTGGCTGCTGGAGGCAAAGCTGGCACTGGGCATCGGCTGCTGTGCTGGGGGCTGGCTGAAGGCTGGCATGCTGGGAACGCCCTGGTTCAGGCCCGACATGACCATGGGCCTGGCCTGGCTGGTGCCTTGCTGCCCCGGGAGCGGCGGCATCATCTGCCGACCCATGGCGGCCGGGTTGAGTGTTCTCACCCCGCCAGTGTTCGCATCCACCACCTGGCTCAGTCCCTGGGGGAAGTGCTGCTTGGTCAGCCTTGGTTGGCTGGCTTGCAGCGGGTAGCTGGCGCCATTGTTGAATGATGCTAACTCTCCACTAGTCCTCCCAGGCATCCCCTGTAAGCCCCTCTGCTGCCAGCTCTGGCTTCCCTGCGGGACCGTTCCCATGATGCTTTGCAGCCTCGGTGGGCCCTGGGGCCTGGGCAAGGACTGGCCTACCTTCATCTGCTGGCGCTGCTGGGTCATGGGCGAGTTCACCAGCATGCTCTGACCAAACCCACTCACCATCCCAACCCCTTGCCCCGAGGTGGGCTGCCTCGGCCCCTGGGCTTGGTTGTGTGTGATACTCATACTGCTTTGGTTTGGGTGCTGCAACACTTGGGTCATTCCTGTGCTCATGTTGTACATTCCCGGTTGGCTGGTAGGTGTGTTGCTGTAAGGGGCCAGTCCCATCTCTGACTGGGTGGCTGCTGTGGCCATTGTCCCTGGGTTCTGGGAGGGTCCCATTCCCATCATGCCTGCGTTCTGTGCCATCAGCCGTGAAGTTCGCATGCTCTGGAGGGCGGCCTGGCTCCTCACAGCTGCTATATCCTGGGGAGACCCTGCAGAGAAAAAAGGACACACCTCTTCACTCATCTCCATAAGCAGTGCACAGTGACACGTAGCTGGACTTTTCTTTGGGAATGACAAAAATGCTTTGATTAATAGATGAAAGGATCTACTCTGATAATAAATCCTTTAAAGAAAGAGAGATGATTATTTTTCTGACTATAACATACACTGATTGTGAAAAATTTGGAAAATAGGGAAAGCACAAAAATGAAAATGAAAGTCACCCAAATTCCCACCATCCAGAGATGACCACTGCTAACTTACCTTAATATATAAAAATACACATGAAAATTGGGATCACACAGTAGTTGACTTTTCTATTTGATATACCATGATATTATTTTTGCTCCTATTACAGAAGCAATTGTTTCTTTCCCTCCCTCATGGCTCAATCGGTAGAGAACCTGCCTGCAATGTAGGAGACCTGGGTTCCATTCCTGGGTCGGGAAGATCTCCTGGAGAAGGACATGGCAACCTACTCCAGTATTTTTGCCTGGAGAATCCCATAGACAGAGGAGCCTGGTGAGCTACAGTACATGAGGTTGAAAGAGTCGGACACGACTCAGCGACCAAACCACCACTTCTTCATATGATCTTCAACCAATAAGATAGCATCTTTTTGGAGGTGAGAGGAAATTCACCTCCTGAGCTAAATTAAGAAATGGTGGCTCACTTTGCACATCCTGTTTGTGACATGGAATATGGCTCAGTAGAGAATACTATCAATAAAGACCATTAGACTAATTTCCCTGAAGATTTGAGCTGGATTTGAGAGGTTAAAGGCCTCTGCTTCTGCTAAGAACCTATTTTGGCAGATGGGACATTGTTTGGATCCCCTCTGTAGATTTCCACATGCTCCGGATTCTCTGAATCATAACATGTCAGTGCCAACCTGCCAGCTTCCTGAATTAGAGAAAGAAGACATCCTCCTACTTGCTACCTGGCAATGAACTTGATGCACTGATGCAAAGGCCACACCTTCAAATCAGCAATGACCACTAAGGCAGTTTCAATGATGCTACTTAAAAGCTGACCAGAGTACCAACGCCCAGTCATTCAACTCTATTTGACGTTTGAGTGAGTACTTCTTTACATGTTTCCAGGAAATTTCTAAACCAGCCAAGAGAGTAAAAATGTCACCCCTAGAATCCCAGTCAACAGTCAAGGGCTAGGAGGTGCACAAAAATGGATTTTTCTGTCTCTCTGCTGATGATGAAGTTTATGAAAAAAGAAAAATAGTTTTTTCCTGGACATTTAAAATAGGTGCAGCATGGGAGCCAATCAATATTATAAGCAAATTTGATCATTCCTGGGAGTGGGATGAGAAATCAGATGAGAATAGTACATAACCTTGTTAATCCTGGCACCTTGGCAGATAAGAGAAGTGTGTTTTTGTCTTTCTGATAGGGTTATTGATTTCTGGGCAGCAACCACGTCTCTATACTTTCTTTCAAGAAATAAAATTATGGGAATTTTGGTTATGACTTAAGTTTTTGTGGCTTGAGGTCAGTATCAGGCTGCATTGAAAAATGAAACGGTTACCGTGAGGAAACCAGAAAGATCCGGGGGAGATCCCTAGAAGCATTTCAATCTTTTGTTTTGAGCTTAATGATAGCTAAGTGGATTTAGATATAATAAAGATATTAAAAAGTTCCTAATTAAACACTGGTCGGTAGTATATCTTGCAGCTGGTGATCTTGTTATGAAGTTTTGTGACCTTAATGACTAAATTTGCATTGACTGCACAGCCAGCCTGATAAACTGGGGTGAAATGGGTGTTTGGGTTGCTTATAAAAAATTTAAGGGAAAAATATTGCTGACTCAGATTGATTGAACAGACCCAAATTACATAAACAGGCTGCTGGAAATGGATGAAAGGACTTTCATATTCTGAATATTTTTGTTGTCTCTTTAGAATTAATATGTTGAAGGATTAGGTTTTGTCTGCAATAATTTTGTGAGTCAGATTACTGCATGTGTTAAACAACAGGCTTTCTTCAAATTTTTGTCTAAAATAGGTGTTACCGTGAGACATTATAGTCAAATTAATTTTCTTGTCTATCGGTTAACATCACAATGTCAAAGAAAAATTTCCATATTCAAAAAGAGACAGTAACATGCAATTTTTCCCCTAAAAGGATCTATATTCTGTTTTCACTCATAGGAAGTCTCTAGTTACGAAAAATAAGCACTTCCCCATAGGCATGTAACACTGTCCAGAGGCACAGAATTCAATAAGTGAAAGATCATCTTTAAAACCTTTGAAAAGTAAAGTGGCGGGCAGACCTGTAACTCTCAGACAAGTTAATCCAAACAGAACCTCTGTCCAGGGACAAACTTTCTTATCTATCAATTTGCTATTTTCTCAGGTACATAACATTATGATATCTAGGATGTTAGTCAAATATGTGAAAATACTGAAGAGAGTTAAAAAAAAATTGTATCAATCAGCTCAGGAACCCTCAAATGTAACTGGTTGTACAGCCTAAGTGTATAGAATTTTTAGGTTGACTGCCTGTAATTTGGGGCTTTAGAAAAGTTCAGAGGAGAACTTTTAAATAGGAGCCAAACCATCTAGAATAACTCAGAGAGGAGTTATTAAATTTTGGTGGGTCTTTTTAGTCTAAAAAATAATGAGTTATGAATCTAGAAAACTCAAAGGGCATGGTGCTGGGTTTATCAGATTTAATGGTTTAAGTTAGTTCATAATATAAAGCACCAGTTCCCAAAGTGTGGCCCCTGGGTCAGCAGCAGCAGCAGCAGCATCTCTGGGGACCTTGTTACAGATGTAAATACAGATGCAAATACAGATCCAGCTCCAGATCTCCTGAATCAGAGACTGTGGGAATGAGAGCGGGCTGTCTATTTTTTGAACCAGTTCAGCTGGTGACCCGAGGCAGGCTCAAGTCTGAGAACCCAGAGGGAGGGTATGGGGAGGGAGGAGGGAGGAGGGTTCAGGATGGGGAGCACGGATATACCTGTGGCGGATTCATTTTGATGTTTGGCAAAACTAACACAATATTGTAAAGTTTAAAAATAAAATAAAATTTAAAAAAAAAAAAAAAAAAGGAGGGCTCGGTGTCTGCAACAAAAACCACGCCTGTAACAGTAACTATTTCCCACTCTTCTACACCTATGGCCAAGTGAGAAAGAGAATTCCTCAAAGAATACTGGCACAAATTTACTACACAGCACTTCCACGGACAGCCCAATTCCCTTTGTCCTTCCCTGTGTGGGGCCCCAAAGGATCTGAAGTGATATAACTGTCCCACAGATTTAAGGGTGGTAGCTGCTCAAGCTCCAGGGGTCCATAGGCTATCCTCAGGAAGATCTGGCCATGAACACCAACCACTTTCAGACTCTGAACCACAACTCACAGTACACACACACGTGGGCTCAGGACAGAAACAAAAGCTGCCCTAATTATGATACACTCCGATCATTTTTTTCCTATTATTTCATTTTAAAAATGCTGGTTGTGGCCCACTAAATTATCTTCGATGGGCTTTCCTGTTGGCTCAGACAGTAAAGAATCCACCTGCAGTGTGGGAGACCTGGGTTTGATCCCTGGCTTGGGAAGATTCCTTAGAGGAGCACATGACAACCCACTCCAGGATTCTTGCCTGGAGAATCCCCATGGACAGAGAAGCCTGGGTGGGCTACAGTCCACGGGGTCACAATGAGCTGGACACAAACTACTTGGGTGTTGCAACCTGAAGAATGAAAAATGCTACCCCAGATCATAAATTTTTCACCCACAGTCTATGGAAAAGGGTAACTCTTGTGAAATGATCCATAAAGTTTATATTTATTTATTATATATGCATACTTCTGTGCAAGGGACTTCCTGGATTCTGGCAGATTGTCAAAGTGAGAGGTAACATTTGAGAAGTGAGGATGCATTGATCTAGGTCCTCCAAGAGGATAGAGGACAGGAACTAGGATTTCTGCTGCTTCATGACTCCTGTGGCCCCCCAAAAACTCCTGTGGATGAGATTGGGGAGGGTCCTCAGACTCATCTTCCACCATCATATAAGACCCATAGGGGTTCCCTCTATTGGAGATTGAAGGGATTGTTATTTGAGGGGATCAATCTGTGGTGCTGGAGAAGATGCTTAAGAGTCCCTTGGACTGCAAGGAGATCAAATTAGTCCATTCTAAAGGAAATCAACCCTAGATATTCATTGGAAAGACTCATGCTGAAGCTGAAGCTCCGATACTATGGCCACCTGTTGCAAAGAACTAACAACTCATTAGAAAAGATTCTGATGCTGGGAAAGATTGAAGGCAGGAGGAGAAGGAGGTAACAGAGGATGAGAAGATTACATATTGTCACTGACTCTATGGATATGAGTTTGATCAAACTTCAGTAGAGAGTGAAGGACGGGGAAGCCTGGCATGCTGCAGTCCATGGGGTCGCAAAGAGTCAGACATGACTGAGCGACTGAACAACAACCATCTACAGAGGAATGGCAACCCTGGACAGTGCAGCCATTCCTCCTGGGGCCATGATTCAGGATTTGTGCAAAGGGCAACAGGATCAAGACAGTCCAATCAAGCTCAAGTCCCTATTTGTCTTCTATGTTCAGCAGAGATTAGTGGTTGCTAAAAGCTAGATTCTTCCACTGCAGTTGCTGAAAGTTAAGGCTTTGGTCAGCAGACCTGCTAGGATTAGTAAGAAAAATGTGACACAGGATTTTCCCCACTGTCATCACTGAGATGTGATCTAGATACCAACAAGGCTGATATTGGGTCAACAGGAACCTGTACGTCTTTGGAAAGTGGGAATGTTTGTCTCTCAGTTGTGTCCAACACTTTGCAACCCCATGGTCTGTAGCCCACCAGGCTCCTCTGTCCATGGGATTCTCCCTGGAGTGGGCTGCCATTTCATACTCCAAGGGATCTTCCCAATCCAGGAATTGAACCTGAGTCTCTTGCATTGCAGGCAGATTCTTTACCATCTGAGCCACCAGGGAAGCCCTGGTTGTTAAAATATTGAAATACTTCTGTACTTTTGGTAAAGAATAGCTGCTCCGGTCCTACCCCCAAAGTCACCATGACCCCACCCTGGGCCCACCAGGACCTCTCTGGGGCCCAGTGGCTGAAAGGTTAATGCCTGGTATTCTGACTGGTTGGTATCATCAGGTCTTAAATATTTTCCCTATTACTTGGACACCAAACACAGCACCCACGGCACTGTCACCGGGTGACATTCACTTTAACGCCCCCCCTGGAAGGAATACAATGGCGGAGGTGTGCACCCGCCTCACCTTGAAACTGGGCGACCTGCTGCACTGGGTATGGATTCCGCTGCTGCTGCTGCAGGTGCTGCCGGGGCAAGTGTGGCTGCTGCAGCTGCTGAAACGACAGAGGACAAGGAGGGCCAGGAGGTGAGATGGGAGAGAACGTGCAATTAAATATCCCAGCTGTTCTGAGGAAGGCGGGTTTTACAAACTAAACTTTGTATTGAAGAATAGCACACACATAGGTAAGCACCCAGGCGTGCAGCACCTGTACAGTGTGAGGGATACTCCCAAATGGACACACTTTTGGGAACCAGCCTCTCGATCAAGATGCAGAATGTTGCCAGGAGCCCCTCCTGTCCCTTCCCCATCACTACCCTTTCCCTGACCCCTGGGGAGCACCCCCAACCCAACTACATATTAGTTATGTCAGCTTCTGTACTTCATAGACGTGGGTTTTAGGCATCGTATTTGAGTCTGGCTTTTGTGTCTGTCTTCTTGCACTTGTTGCATTTTTGAGCTTCATCCAGGTCGATGCCTGCAGTGTGGACCGTTCATCCTCACTGCTGAGTAGTATTCCCCCCAAAGAACATACCTCCGTGTCTTTATCTGTGCTGCAAGGGATGGTTATTTAGGGTGTTTCCGGTTTTTGGCCATCAGAGCCACTTCTACCACCGACATCCTTGGTGAACCTCTGTGGCATGTCTGCTGTGTGGTCTTGCTGGCTTAAAAGGGATGTGTAGTCACCCAGGCAGTTTTTTTAAAAAATAATTTTACTTATTTTTGGTGGTGCTTGGTTGTTGTTGCTGCACTGGCTTCTCTCTAGTTTTGGTGAGCGGGCTCCTCATGGCAGCAGTTTCTCTTGTTGTAGAGCACAGGCTCTTGGGCAAGAGGGCTTCAGTAGCTGCAGCACCTGGGCACAGTAGTTGCGGTTCCTGGGCTCTAGGGCACAGGTTCAATAGTTGCAACGCACGGGCTTAGTTGCTCCATGATCAAACCCATGTCTCCTGCATCGGCAGGCAGATTCTTTACCACTGAGCCACCAAGGGAGCCCAGGAAGGCAGTTCTGACTTTGCTTTTTCAGTATCAGCTGCATGACTTTCTCAGCATCGTGGGGACTGAGCTCAAACAGACAAGCAACTAATTTTTAATGACCTAAAATAGATGCTTCGGGTATAGGAAGATGGGATTCTCAGGGACTATTTTAAAAAAAGCCTCATTTTAGTCCCAGGGTGTCACACTGCCTGCAAAATACATCTCCATGAGTCAAAAATACAGCATCTAATGCCTTGAGGGAACCGTGTGGGATTCCGCATACACCAGGAACCACGAGGCCTGTTTTAGTTTTTCTTCTTGCAGTCAGGGGGCTTCTGTACTGCCAGTGCTGTTACCAATATACTGGGGGAGGCTACTGTGTATCATTATCATGCTGAATGTGAAAAGGGAGAGAAAATAAGAATGAGGTGGAAAGAGCAAAGAAAGGGGTTTTCGTTCTGGGTCTAATGTCAAGTAGCTGGGTGACCTTCGGGGTGTCATTTAACCTCCTCTGCAGCCGTGGAATATTCATTAAGCACCTTTCATCTGCAAGGGCTAGAAAAACAAACAGCCAGGGCTCTGCTCTTTAGAGTGTTCATTATAAAAATAACACACGTTGACCACTTCTTAACACATGTGTTTATTTCTATTTTTTTTCTCTTGTTTTTTGTTCCTGGGCAGCTCTATAACTTTCTTTTTCTTTCTTTTCTTTTTTTCTTTTTGTTGACAAGGCCAGCCAGCACTCGGGCAACTGAAGAAAAGAACAGCCTCTGTTCACCCTGTCCTGTAGTGCCTACCATGGTGTTGTGCTGTTGAAATGAATTAATGGTGTAGACACAGCATAGACAAGAAACCATGCTAATCTTTTAGGCAGCAATCTAAGAACATTATTGAAAGTAAGCTGAGCATTTAAAAGCTTCTCTGAAGCCAAACTTCCCATATTATGTAAGAATTTTAGTGTCTCATCTACAAATGGGTATAAGCCCTGAAGTAGCCTGGGGTGGTGGATTGTGGGTCAGGAATCAGGGGACCCAAGGTGCCAGTCCAGTCTCTGGCTCTCTCTAGCTCTGCGATTTCTAAAAAAAAATCATGTAAGCTTCCCCTGCCTCACTTTTCCTCATGTGTAAAATAAAGAGACTTAATGATTAACATTTCTTTCAGATCTACAATTCCAGGTTCCACTGAACCTTAGTGAACGGATGGCAGCTGACATGCTCTGTGCTCTGAGAAAAATGCATTAAATGTTAATTCACGCCTGGTTTCTACTTGCTGTGTTCTGATTTCTAAGTCCACTGAGAACCATCCGAATGTTCCCAAAGATATGCAAGATCCCCAATCTTTCTGTTTTCCCTCCCATGTCCTTTCGGGGAAACCCATGTGTTCCCAGTATGCTACTGGCAAAGTTGAAAATGTTAGGATACTTTCTCAGAGAAGGCGATGGCACCCTACTCCAGTACTCCTGCCTGGAAAATCCCATGGACGGAGGAGCCTGGTAGGCTGCAGTCCATGGGGTCGCTAAGAGTCGGACACGACTGAGCGACTTCACTTTCACTTTTCACTTTCATGCATTGGAGAAGGAAATGGCAACCCACTCCAGTGTTCCTGCCTGGAGAATCCCAGGGATGGGGAAGCCTGGTGGGCTGCCATCTATGGGGTCCCACAGAGTCGGACACGGCTGAAGTGACTTAGCAGCAGCAGCAGGATACTTTCTCTGCTGCTGTAGGGACCAAGAAAATCAGCTTGGTGTTGATATGGCCTCATCCATCCTCGAGAGTGTAGACCCCCAGGAAGGTGCATCAATAAGCACTGTCCCCAGGCGCAGGCGGCATGCTCCATCCCTCTGCCTCAGTTCTGGCCAGTCCCACAGGACGGCTGGCTCCTGTGGCTGCAGCTCTTACGTCACATTCCGTGACACCAGAGTCATGTGACAGAGCCCCACCTTGTGCTGTTTCCTAAGGATTTTATACACATGACTCATGAGAACATCGGGAAGAAGGCTGGGAAATAGGGAAATCTATTTGGCAGATGAGAGAGGTGAAGTGGTTTTTTTTGCCAGAATCATACCACAAGCAAAAGATGTGGCCCAGCGTAAACTGTTCTTTTGGTCGCTCTTCAGCTCTTGGTACACACAGTCATTACGGAATTACACACACACTCTCTCTCTTTTTCTTGCAATTTCTCATTTCCCAGCTTTTCTGAGGAGCCCTGTGTCTGTTTTCTGTATCCTGGGTTCTGAAGGGTCCCGCACTCTCTCGCCCAGTGGTCTGTGGGCACCATCCTCGGTGGCTCTTCTTCCTTCCACCTCCTTCCTCATCCTGGGCTTGGCTGGTCTCACAGAGCAGGGACACCCCTGGCCTGGCACAGCCAAGTTTGGCCTGGTTACCCCGACTCCCCTTTGTGCCATGGTCACAGCACACCCATCAAAGACAGTCACTTAAAGGATCAGGCACATCTGAAATTGCCTAGGCTTGGCTGAGGGGAGGATTTGCAAAGCCCAGCTTCCCCTCGTTCCCCTCGGTAGCCCCATTTATCACTGTCTGAGAGACATGAGTGTGGTTCCTTGTCACACACTTTCCGCAGGGTGAGAGGGACAGAGGTTTGTTTGTACAAGAGCTGCCAGGTGGCTGACTGACCTTGGTAAAAAGGGAGATAATTACACAGCTGTTCAAGAACAAAAGTGAAAAAGGGAAGCTAAGTGAACTGTGCTCAACAGAACAATTTTTCTGTTTGGGGGGATGACTGGTTACTTTGAATGCTGCTCTTGGTCACTAAGGACCTCAACGTGCCTCTGGTCCTACACAGCATCTTGTATAGATATGGTGTGGTGGAGATGCTTGATAAATGTCCAAAATTCTGATCCTATTAGGAACATTCTAGAAGGGTAATTGGACCTTGAGCCGTAGACGATAACCTCATGGCTCCTATAACAGAAGGGCAAGATGCATGGGTCAGACCCCCCATTGGAGCCATCTAGGGACGGCCTAGATGGAAGACCTTCAGCCTCTCTCAGGATAACACGAAATAAGGCAAGGGCCTCTTGAAAAACAAAACATACTGAAACTCAGAGGAGCAGCCCACAGCAAGGCTTCCTTTCAAAGCTGGAGGAATTATGTGTCAACGGTGGTCAAAGACGCCTCAGGTAAAGCTTTCTCTGTGTTAGGCCTTTAACTCAAAGATTTCCTGAGCTGTTTTCAAAGCTGCTGGGAATTTTTCTCAAGTTTGCACCCTTTCTGTGACCCGGAGTTCAGGTTTCCAAGTAGTTCTGTGGGCCCTATTATTCTGCAATTGTTCCCGTTCCATTGTTCATGACCAACGCTGTGAGAATTCTTCTCAATCCCCCCTTCTGACTCTTTCCTCCAAGAAACAAAGTTCTCTGAATTAATTTCTTTTTTCTTCCCGCTGGGAATATCAGAATTTACGAAGAATATAAGCCAGCTCCCTTCTACCCTCGCCACCCCCATGCTGATTCCACAGACCCCGGTACCAGAAGCAAGAAGCAAAAAGCCAGACTTGAAGACAGGTCTCTGGCAAGGGGGTCTTCAAATGCATGGCTGAAGCCTGTCTTTTCAGAACAAACCAATTCATTCTAAGAAAAAAACCTAACTAATGGAAAGGTCTACATTCTGCAGGCTCTTCTGTAGTCTCGGGAAGTGCTGGCCAGTGACTTTCTTGCTGGAGGACGAGACCTGAGACTCGTTCACAGACACCAGGCCCTGAAGAACTGTTTTCGAATCGCACGAAGCCCACCATAGGCGTGAGTTACCTGCTCTGTGAGAATCTGCTGCTGCTGTTGCTGTTGCTGCTGCTGCTGCCTCTGCTCCCGCAGGAACTGTTGTTTCTGCTGCTCCATCAGCTGGGCCCGCTGGTCAATGAGCATCTGCTTCATGAGGACTGTCTGGGGCTGGCTGCCCAGGAAGCCTGGCCCCGAGGGCCCCGGTCCAGAGACCATGCCCCCTGAGCCCGGGGGCACAGAGGACTGCATGGGGCCCGTGCTCCGGGGAAGCCCCACTGGGTGCTGCTCCTGGGAGGACAGGGAGAGAAGGGAAGAGAAGAGAGAAGAGAAGTGAATGTGGTGACTTCACATCTGAACGAAAGCACAGGGGATGGGGCATGGGGTATTCCCTCCCTACGGGATCCCTAGTGGCACATATTACATTTCCATAAAGAGAACACAGCAGTCCTCCAATCTTTTAACACAGTGGGGCTGGAGAGGCTAAAGGGGGCCAGTAATGGCTCTGCGGAATCTGAGGCCAGGCCCAGTCTGTTTCTGATGTTGCTGCTTAGTCACTAAGTCGAGTTAACTGTTTACGACCCCAGGGACTGTAGCCACCCAGGCTCTTCTGTCCATGGGATTTTTTTCAGGCAAGAATACTGGAGTGGGTTGCCATTTCCTGCTCCAGGGGGATCTTCCCAACTGGGGAATGGCACCCATGTTTCTTAAATCTCTTCCATTGCAGGCAGATTCTTTACCACTGAGCCACCTGGGAAGCCCCTGTTTCTGATAGGATTGGCTAAAGAATAAGAATTGCATTTTCAGCTAACCATCGGTGTTCCTCCAAAGGAAAGGGAATAAGCCCTCAGGTGGGGCTCATTTTCAGTCTAATAGGAGGCAGCCTGACCACCTCTTCATCCTTACTGCCTGCCTGGCCAAAATGGGCTACTTAGTTAGTAGGAGAGACATTTATAGAATGCTGCTGGAATTGATTAATCAGCAGAACTGCTATTTGATGAAATTCTAATTAATTGTGACATTTGAAAGCTCTGACATATAAAAAAAAAAAATCCTGCTAGTGAGAATTGTTGATGGGGAGAATTAGGAATGTGTCACACTGACCAAAGATATGGAATCTCCTAATATCTTTAAAGCAATGGCACCCCACCCCAGTACTCTTGCCTGGAAAATCCCACGGATGGAGGAGCCTGGTAGGCTGCAGTCCATGGGGTCGCTAAGAGTCGGACACGACTGAGCGACTTCACTTTCACTTTTCACTTTCATGCATTGGAGAAGGAAATGGCAACCCACTCCAGTGTTCTTGCCTGGAGAATCCCAGGGACGGGGGAGTCTGGTGGGCTGCCGTCTATGGGGTGGCACAGAGTCAGACACTACTGAAGTGACTTAGCCACAGCAGCAACATCTGTAAAAACAGAATTGAGTCTCAGGTGTCTGAGATAATTTAAATGTTGGGGGTTGAACTGGGTCTCTAGATTCAATAATTATGTCAGTCAAAGGATGTCAACTTTTAAGGACCAGTCTTTAAGGAACAGGAGATAGGGAACCCCTCATACACAGCCCAGGTGACTCCTCCGAGACTGTGCTCAAGGGGAAGTAACAACCCAATGGTGTAGACCACGGGGAAAAGACAGCTGATGGGAAAAGTAGGCGTGTGGCCATAAGATGTAGTTTATTGATGCTTCCTTTCCTGTTCATTCTACCAAGCACACCTCGTAATGGCAAAGTATTATCTGATCATTCTGCAGAAAAGTGTGAAGTGAAGTGAAGTCGCTGAATCGTGTCCAAGTATTTGTGACCCCATGGACTGTAGCCCATCAGGCTCCTCCATCCAAGGGATTCTCCAGGCAACAATACTGGAGTGGGTTGCCATTTCCTTCTCCAGGGAATCTTCCCAACCCAGGGTTCGAACCCCAGTCTCTCGCATTGCAGGCAGATGCTTTACCCTCTGAGCCACCAGGGAAGCCCATTCTGCAGAAAGATTCCCTTTAATTCATTCAAGTTTCAAGTAATTAATCTGAACAAACAGAAGCTGCTGTCTGAGAAGTATACAAATTAAATGGATACACGTATAAGGACATACACAGTCATTTTGTGAGGGACAGTTATGAGACTTAGATCAGGAGAGACAAATGTGAATAAATCTACATCAAACATTTTTTAGGCAGTTAGACTGGATTTTTAAGAAAGACTTCCTCATTGTAAAATCTAGATACTCAGTTTTTCACGCTGGTTATTAGTCCCAGTTATACGTGGTGAAGGAAATTAAGGTTATAAAGATGTATACACAAAAGTGACTACCTTAAATGGATGCTTAGTAGTTATCAAATTTTATATATTACTTCTATTTGCCATGGTATTTCCATCACTATTAATGCATTCCTTTATTAATGCATTCAACAAGCCTGCTTTGTGAACAACATGAATTTTATCTGCCTCCTATGAGCCATCCTAAATGGAAAACTGCAAACTGGATTTTAATGTTTGTTCTCTTTTCACTTTTCTTCCTCTTCAGTGTCAATAGAGTCAACCCTGAGGGGAGTTTCCTCTCAAAATATAGAATTGTGTTGGATCTTCTTCCCTCCCTCCAGTATCCAAACAAAACAAAACAAGCACCAAGAAGCCAAACAAAAACCTACTCCTCCTCTCACCCAGGTAACAACAGCTCAAGAAGGTTGAGTTAGAAGCGCTAAACTAACAATAGAGTTGCCATATGATCAAATAGGAAAAGGAGTACGTTAAGGCTGTATATTGTCACCCTGCTTATTTAACTTCTATGCAGAGTACATCATGAGAAACGCTGGACTGGAAGAAGCACAAGCTGGAATCAAGATTGCCGGGAGAAATATCAATAACCTCAGATATGCAGATGACACCACCCTTATGGCAGAAAGTGAAGAGGAACTCAAAAGCCTCTTGATGAAAGTGAAAGTGGAGAGTGAAAAAGTTGGCCTAAAGCTCAACATTCAGAAAACAAAGGTCATGGCATCCAGTCCCATCACTTCATGGGAAATAGATGGGGAAACAGTGGAAACAGTGTCAGACTTTATTTTTCTGGGCTCCAAAATCACTAAAGATGGTGACTACAGCCATGAAATTAAAAGACCCTTACTCCTTGGAAGGAAAGTTATGACCAACCTAGATAGCATATTCAAAAGCAGAGACATTACTTTGCCAACTAAGGTCCGTCTAGTCAAGGCTATGGTTTTTCCTGTGGTCATGTATGGATGTGAGAGTGGGACTGTGAAGAAGGCTGAGTGCCGAAGAATTGATGCTTTTGAAGTGTGGTGTTGGAGAAGACTCCTGAGAGTCCCTTGGACTGCAAGGAGATCCAACCAGTCCATTCTGAAGGAGATCAGCCCTGGGATTTCTTTGGAAGAAATGATGCTAAAGCTGAAACTCCAGTACTTTGGCCACCTCATGCGAAGAGTTGACTCATTGGAAAAGACTCTGAAGCTGGGAGGGATTGGGGGCAGGAGGAGAAGGGGACGACAGAGGATGAGATGGCTGGATGGCATCACTGAGTCGATGGACGTGAGTCTGAGTGAACTCCGGGGAGTTGGTGATGGACAGGGAGGCCTGGCATGCTGTGATTCATGGGGTCGAAAAGAGTCGGACACGACTGAGGGACTGAACTGAACTGATGATCAAGCAATCCCACTCCTGGACATATACCCAGATAAAACTGTAATTCGAAAAGATACATGCAACCCTGTGATCATAGCAGCACTATTCACAACCGCCCGGACGTGGAAGCAACCCAAATCTAAACAACCTAAATCTACAGATGAATGGATAAAGATGAGGCACATATATACGATAGAATGCTGCTGCTGCTGCTAAGTCACTTCAGTCATGTCCGACTCTGTGTGACCCCAGAGACGGCAGCCCACCAGGCTCCCCCACCCCTGGGATTCTCCAGACAAGAACACTGGAGTGGGCTGCCATTTCCTTCAGTGACAAAAAGGACTGAAATATTGCCCCTGCAGCAACATGGATGGACCAAGAGATTATCATACTAAGTCAGTCAGGCAGAGAAAGACAAATAACATCACATCACTTATATGTGGGATCTAAACTGTGGCATAAATAAATATATTTATGAAACAAAAACAGATTTACAGATACAGAGAGCAGACTTGTGGTTGCCAAGGGGAGACTGGTTGAGGAGGCAGAGACTGGGAGTTTGGGATTAGCAGATGCAATCTATTATATATAGGATGGATAAGCATATATATACATAAAGTCCTACTGTATAGCACAGGGAACTATGGAAAAGAATGGAAAAGAATATGAAAAGAATGTGTGTGTGAATATATATGAGTCACTTTGCTATACAGCAGAAATGAAATACAACAATGTAAATCAATTATACTTCTATAAAATTAAAAAAAAATTTTTTTTTAAAAAGCTCTGGTTAGTGTGGTGGCCCAGGCCACACAGTTAGTAAAGGGAAGAATCAGCACTCACAGAACTGAAACATTGATTCTGAGACTAAATTCAGTATTCTTTTCATAAGTACAGGTTTTTCCTGGACGATGGGTCCATGGTGCCAAGACTGCACCTAAGAATTGCTTGTAAACTAAATATACAGTATCTGTCCCACAAATACACTGTGTTCTAGTTTTCAAACGTAAGTGTGATATTGCTGAAGTTAAAACTTATTGTCCTTGTGTATTTTCTCTGTATATAGATAATGAAAAGGTAGAGAGTTATGAAATATTTATGTTAATAAAAATACGGCATATTCAAAATGCCTGAAACTTTACACTCCCCAAAAGTTTACTTTAAGACTAATCCCTGCAGAGATCGAGATATTTTACTCTTTTCTTTTCCCCCTAAACTTGCTGCCTGTTTCCCAAACCCTTTCTTCCAGTGGGATAAAGCTGTTTCTTGCCACCTTTGGAGACAAATGGCCAACTGACTTAACACTTTAACAAAGGAATTCACACAACAGACAGTTAAGCAATCAGCGAAAATACAGATATACAGGTTTTTTTTCTTCTTCTGAGTATTTAAGCATATTTGAAATCTCCAGTTTTGATAAGGAGGAGACAGTGGGAAAAGAAAATGAGACCCAGGGGGAGATCCAGTTTTCTTCAGCTTGATTTTATGAGAGGTCTGGTGTGGGCTGGCCCCATTGTCTTTGTGCACTTTGAGATACTCTTGTCCTATAAGATCAGCCCACAAGTACCTGGTGAGATTGCCCAGAAGTGGTAAGTAGTGATGAGTTGCTTTCCCAGCCTTCTCTCCACCCAGAAAGAAAAGGAGAGGCGAATGAGGTGGGGACCTAGATTCATCTCAGCACTTCTAGTCCCTGTCTTCCTGGACCAAAAATAAATATAGGTATCACCCACTTTTCAAAAGTTCACTTTATGCCACTTAGCTTTTACAGAAGACCTACACTAGTATCTGGTTTTGCTAACCAGGAGACATCTGAAGAGGATTTTAGAGTTTATAGAAAAAGGTGAAAATCTAAAATATCATCAGAGTTCGTTTTGCGGAGAGTCATTATAGAGACAGCAGGCACGCCCATCTGTGAGAGTGGCGCCACCAAGCTCCTCCCCCAGGAACTACACTCAGCATCTCAGCATCAAGTCGCCACAGCTTTGAACTCTGTGAGCATCTGTGTTTTATCTCTATTTATTCTGCACACTCTTGGCAAGAGGTGTCCTAAGGTGTTTGCTTACTCACTGCAGGCCATTTCGGCTTAGGAAAGATTTCATTGGAATGCTGTACTTTCAGATGGGGCTGGGGGTGGTGCTGTACTTCAAAAGCACAGTGGGAAAAACCCTCCCCAAATGGAAAGTTTGGTTATTACCTCCCAGGATTATGTATTTCCCCAAATGATTCCCTCTCAAAGATTCTGCCTTCAGGTTTCTCACTGAAGACCTGAAGACCGATTTCCCTGCAGCGACTTGAATGGAACCCCGAGAGGCAGGAGGGCTGTGTGCATTTTTAAAGGACTCCCTTCCATTGGAAACATCTGTGAGCCTAGGTGGATACACCTCTCCCAACCAGTTCTGCTGCATTCAACAGTGGGTAAGTGACGCTAGGGCCCCAGCCTTAGGTGTGTAAGCCAAGTGTGAAGCTGTGCCAAGTGACTCACCTTACAAATTGAGCTGGCTGAGGCCATTAGCTGTTTCACATGACATGGTGGCTTTTAACCTCCAGCCTAAGAGTTCTTAATGAGCAATAGTCTGTCGAATTTCAGGATTTCAAGCCACAGCTCTTGTTTCTAAGGAGGACACACACTGTGTGTGCAATTAGAGAAAACCAGGCTGAGCTTTCGTCACCAGAAATGTAATGCCTTGAAGCCAAATGAAGCAGTATTTTTAGTTTTAATTACTAGCTTGTTCTCCACTCCATCCCCTGCCCAACGACCTCCCTTGCCTTCCACCCAGAATCTTAATTCCATCTCTTCCTCTCAGAAATCCAATTGACTACATAGATCTTCATTATTTCCCAAAGCTCTCACTCTTCAGTAAAATACAGGAAGGGGGGGCATCAAAACCAATGAATCTATTTTACGTATCTTCTCCTCCAGGAAAAAAAATCTTAGCAATTTTCTATGGGCTGGAGAGAAAGATAGAAGTTATAAAAAACACCCTACCTCCCCCCCTAAGAGGCCGTTTTCTACTTCAAAAAACAGCTGTGGTAAAAATATCTCTTAAGAGCAGCCAGCTGTTTCTTTATAAATCTATGCACAGGGAAGCTTTATGTCTCTGATGTGTTTTCAAGAAATGCATACTGTTCGGGTGAGAAGGGCTGTGGTTGCTGGCAGTGAACGAAAGACTGCCGGCTCCTTGGAAGGGAGGCTGCGGGTGGTGATGGAGACTGGGGCGGGGGGTGCTCAGTGGAGAACTGGCTGGAGGGTGCTCAGGGCTTCAGCCTTTTTTCAGGTGTTCAGGTGGGGCGGGGAGGGGAACAAGGAACAGCTGCTGTTCTGCCTCTGCCCCAGCAGATGGTGGTGTCAGCCCGGTCCTCGCTGCCTGCCAGCCCGCCCGCTCCGCCCGCGCGGCGTGTCCCCCCGCCCCCAGCCTGCAGATGGCTTAATCATGACTCGCCTTTCTCCCCCACCGGTCCCCCCGCCCGGCGCGTCTGGGCTAACGCTGCGAGCGTGGAGCCAGGCAGTCAAGTGTTACTGCGTACAGCAGGTAGCCTGGCAACTGAGAGCATAATACCGAGCAGATGGTGTTCGCACGGCGTGATGGACATCACACACGACAGCCCGAGACAATCCAGGAATTCCCTGGTGACTCGAGGCCCTCTTTACACAAAACGAGTTCTCTCTCCATTGCCGTGTATCTCTGGGGTTATCTCCCCCCTCTATCCGACTGACACTGAACTGGTTTCTTATTACCGACTTTGCTTCCAGCCCGAGGGGAGGGAGATTTCAAGTGGGGGGTGGGGGAGGCTATGCAAGGAAACGGAAGGACCGGGAGCTGGGGGAGGTGATGGGGGCGGTGGCGACCCGAGAGGGTAAGGACAGTGGCGTACTCCAGACCCAGGGGCGGGCCATCTGAGAGGGACAGGGTTCCCCCGTAACCCAGTCTGCAAGAAGCCGGCGTGGGGAGGGAAGCGCTGGGGGCGGGCGAGCCTGGGCTTAGTGGCTTCGCCATCGAAAGGCTTACGAAGAACCTAAATGAAATTTAGGATTTTACTTAAGAAGCCCCCTGGGGCGTAATTTAGCCTCTCGACTCGAGCCTCTGTGCTTACAAGCCCTTAGGGGACTGAGAAGTCAGGAGTGGAACCCGTGCGCCCCTGAAGGGCCGAAGATGCCTCTCTGCGCAGGCGTTCTTAACAAAGAAACCGACCGGGAGGTCCGGGCGCGGGCAGGGGTAGCGCGGAGGGCAGAGGGGACCGGGAGAGCCGCCCAGGGGCCCCCAGGTCCTCCGCCTGAGAGCCGCTACGCAGCGGTGAGATCGCTACGCGCTCCGGGGCGCATTTCGCCACCCTCTCCTAGCCGAGCGTCATTGGGAAGGAAGTGGGTGCCGGAGGGAATGGGGGGAGACAGGAGGATTGTTCACGGTAGGGAAAAGTAAAATTAATATAGAAACAAAAAGCATGTCTCAGAAAACAAATCTGTGCTTTTCACACACACACTTAAGCGGGTCAAGTAATTAAAAAAAAAATACAGCCCAAATGGAATTTTGTCTAGATTTTATATGTCACGCCGCTTCTATGTCCAACCTATCACCACTCTCGGGGTGCTTTCTCCTGCAAAGGTACTGGTCAAGTTTTAAGTTTCAGAAAGAGGGAGTCTTTTCAAAGGTCGAAGCTGACGTTTCACGCAGAACACCACACTTGCTGGGAAGGAGTTCAGCAGTTTCGTGTCAGAATCCGACACCCACTGCGGAGCTGGGTGGACTCCCTGGGGCTCAGGGTGGTGAGTTGGCATTCTCAGGCTCAGGAGGCCACCTGACTGCTTGGTCTCTACCCCCACCTCCTCAAATGGAAATCATATCCAGTAGGACTCCTCCCTTGACAAAGGAAACTCTGGGGATGAATGAGCTATAGAGAGAAAATGGCTAAGAAGGTGCTAAAACCTCCTCCACTTTCAGTGTGGGGTGGGCTTTTGGGGAACCATGATGGGCTAAACCAGGGGTTCTCAAAGTGTGGTTCTAGGACCAGCATTATTAGCATAACCTGGGAGCTTGTTAGAAATGCAAATTTTCAGACTCTACTCCAGGTCTCCAGAACAAGAGTCTCTGGGTGCAATTTAACATGCCCCAGGATAACCACAGGGCTTCCCTGGTGGCCCAGATGTTAAAGAATCCACCTGCAATGCAGGAGACCTGAGTTTGATCCCTGGGTCAGGAAGATCCCCTAGAGAAGGGAATGACTACCCACTCCTACATTCTTGCCTAGAGAATCCCATGGACAGAGGAGCCTGGCCAGCTACAGTCCACGGGGTCGCAAAGAGTCAGACACAACTGAGTGACTGACCACACACACCAATCACCACAGTGCCCCATATTTTGAGACTCACTGGGCAAATAATCCTGGTGTAGGAGCACTGACTGCAACCTGGGGTATCAGCACTGTCTGTGCCCTGATTAGATGACAAACCCTGCACTTTCCAAAGCAAGTCAGAGTGCCCAGCTACTTAGCTTTCTATTGCAAATTCTTCTGCAGTTGGAACAGATCTAATTTTTAGAGGGCTGTGCAGGCAGTATAGGCTTAAGAATTCTGGAAAAAGCCTATGCTGTGATTCTTCCAGAAAGGTCAGTGTTCCTGCAGCTCTGCTGTGAAGGCTGAGGAGCAGCCAAGATCCAGGAATGGGTGAGGCCAGTTCAACTCCTTTGCTCAGGGAGAAAGCATCAAACACCACTTGGCTTCCTGTCTCCTGGTCTGATATACAGTAGGAAAGCTAAGATTTAAGGAAAGTTCCCTCTTCAGACATGAAAAAGGCCCAAAGCAACAACAGAAGACAACTAGCATGTATGTTTTCATCTGTGTAATCAAACTCATTTTGTTGATTAAAACAAAAAATCTGAGTCTCTGAGAGGTTAAGTAACTTGCCTGATGTCCCACAGTCTTTGGGATTCTGACTTTTCCACTGACCAGAATGTGCATCTGGTCTAAATTGAGCAGACCACCCAAGAGGGCTCTGGAGTAAAGAGAAATGGGAAGGAGGGGGGGGTGGGGGAAAGGGATGGGAATAGAAGAAAAAGGTAGACACTCTATTGGGATCAAAGGATGAAGCTGAAAGAGCACAAAAATATACATCATGTTTTATATGTTGCCTGATACCCAAAATTAGGATGCCTTTGTGGTATCAACTTTGACATTTAAAGAAAGGGCATAAGATTAGCCCATTCAACCAGAAATGGAAGGAAGAAACAAAATAAAATAAAACCTTAGAATTCTCTTTGAAGTTGATCAAGTGTCAGGGCAGAAACTTGGTTTCAGGATGGTGGCTTCTTTTAAAGACTTTCTTAGTCCTTGTCCAGAATAATTTTTCACTGTGGGTTTGGAGAGTTGCTTGTAATAAATTCATAGCGGTGCCCCAATAGACCCACCCCATATAAACATCTCTGTTTCAGCAGATTACTGAGGAAGTTTGGATAAAAAAGTTTGTTTTGTGATGCGGCTGTGTCACCAAGATGACTGAGTTTTGAGGTAGTTTACCAATTTAGCAAGCTTATCACGCGCAGGACAGTAACTTGGGGGTGCAATGCTAAGTCTGTTTAAGTGGGTGCAGGAAAGTTCTTTGTTCCGCTTTTAAGAAGGAGCAGTGGAGGAACCCAATAGGCTTGGGTAGAAACTCGAGGGTCCAGTGATGGGCATGTCCTGACCACACAACACATAGCTTGTTATCACTATTATCGCTATGACTTCTTGATCATGCAGCTTTAGAAAGTCAGGGTGAAGGAAGTGCTGTGTCTCTGGCTCTAGCTTAATTCCTAGGATAATGAGGTCTAAGACTTTAAACTTGATTTTCTTTCTAGGTTCTCAGTGAGCAGGATGGCATTCCTACTCAGACTTTTGACTCTTTAACAAATATATGTTTTGCAGATTTTCATCCTCCCCACAATCATTGGGAAAATTTAAAAATAATGTCTGAAAGGGGACTTCCCTGGTGGTCCAGTGGCTAAAACTCCATTGTCTCGATGCAGGGGGCCCGGGTTCCATCCCTGGACAGGGAACTAGATCCCACGTGCCACGACTAACAGTTCACATGCTGCAGCTAAGATCCTGCCTGCTGCAACAAAGAGCTGGTGCAGCCAGAAAAATAAGTATTAAAAAATGTATTGTCTAAAAGTATTTTTAAAAGGCAACTTTCATTTTTAACACTCACAGGCAACCATGTTTTGATGTGTTTCTATGTTTCTTCCCAGCTTCCAGCCCAGTACAATAATATATTTTCCATGCTCACGATCATGGTATATATACATGATTGTACCACTATTTTTTACTAAGTAACTGGTGGAGAGGTAGGAAGTTCCAACTTTCCACATGCTTTGTTGTTGTTGCTAAGTTGTGTCTGACTCTTTGTGACTTCCATGAACGATAGCCTGCCGGGCTCTTCTGTCCACAGGATTTCCCCAGGCAAGAATATTGGAGTGGGTTGCCATTTCCTTCTGCAGGGGATCTTCTCGACCCAGAGATGGAACTCACATATCCTGGGTCTCCTGCACCGGGAGGCAGATTCTGTACTGCGGAACCACTGCTGCTGCTGCTGCTGCTGCTGCTAAGTCGCTTCAGTCGTGTCCGACTCTGTGCGACCCCATAGACGGCAGCCCACCAGGCTCCTCCATCCATGGGATTCTCCAGGCAAGAGTACTGGAGTGAGGTGCCATTGCCTTCTCCGGCTGAACCACTAGGGAAGCCCTTTTAAATGCTTATAAGCGGGAATTTTCTGGTAGGATATTACCTTATGGCAACACTCCTTCAAGGTCTACAGATTTCATTATGGGTCTCCCAGCACTGGGGCTTCCCCGGTGGCTTAGCAGTAAAGAATCTGCTTGCAATGCAGGAGACCAGGATTCAATCTCTGGGTCAGGAAGATCCCCTGAAGGAGGGCATGGCAACCCACTCCAGTATACTTGCCTGGAGAATCCCATGGATTAAGGTGCCTGGTGGGCTAAAGTCCATAGGATCACAAAGAGTTGGACATGACTGAAGTGTCTGAGCACGCACGCACACACGTTTCCAGCATCAGCACAGAGCTAGATCCACAGCTGCAACAGAGTATTTGCTAAACTGATTGTGTGAGTTGTATGTGATCAAGGTCACATATGACTAGAGAGGAGGGAAAAAGATAACCCTGTCACACACTGCTTCTCCAGGCTACCGGACCTTCCGCTGAAGATGAAAGAAAGGGTTAGAGTTGGCGATCCAGAGCAAAATGGGAGAGTGCCATCAGCCATAAGAAGGTCAGACTTTCAAGGACTTACTTGGAGGTAAAAACAACAAAAATACCGTTTGTCCTTATCGGTACTTTGAACATAGTTACCATAGATTCCTCCAGTGGAAACACAACTTTGAGAGTTATGCTTTTCCTCTGCCTTTGATGTAAATTATAGAGTCCTTTTGATCCCTGTGTTGTAATTAATTCCACCACCAAAGCAACTCTAAATTGGTTAAATGTTCATTAGTGTGCAACAATAGGAGCTTGATTAAATAAATTATGGTACATCCATACCATGAATACTAGGCAGCCAATAAAAATCATGCATTCTCAGGCTATCTAATCACATAATACAAACTCTTACAATATATACTGAAAAGGGGAAGAAAAAGCAGTTACTAAAACTAGCCACAGAACGATCATGTTATATGGGGATTATAAGTGATTTTTGTTTTTAAACTCTTTCAAATTTTCTATTATGAACATATTGCTTCAAATAAATATTAAAAAGCCTCATGCTGTAAAGAAATAAAGTATTTAAATTGACCTAAAAGAGCAAAGAAAAAAAGGGTCTCTTTGCTTGTTTTCAAGCAGTCCACAATTCTGGTGGGGAGGGAGGAGCCCTTAGTTTCTGAGCCACTCATGACATCTTTGAAGAGGAGGTGGCATAAGCCACAATTCTGGGCCTTTCACCAGGGAACACCCGACTGCCTGGGAGGGGACTGAAGACTTCCTGGAGGAAGCGATGTCTCGGCAGGCCTCAGCTAGCCAACAGGGGAATGGGTTACAGAGTGGAGGGACAGGGTGATCAAAGACTTGAGTATATCAGATTCATAAATTCCATTTCAAAGGACTCATTTCCTGGAAATATTCATAGCTTTGTGCAAAGATTTATCTTAAATAGCACACATGGTTTTGAGTAGCAAAAAAGAAAAAGGAACAACATAAATGGCCAATATTTAGAGGATTCATTAAACTATACTATACCTTCCTTGCCTCCCCAAAAATAACTAAACCTCATTAAGACTATTTAGGCTATGTTATACTGGAGAAGGCAATGGCAACCCACTCCAGTGTTCTTGCCTGGAGAATCCCAGGGACGGCAGAGCCTGGTGGGCTGCCGTTTATGGGTCGCACAGAGTCGGACATGACTGAAGTGACTTAGCAGCAGGCTATGTTATACAGGGTGAAGGGGCTTCTTCGGTGGCTCAGTGGTAAAAAATCTGTCTGCAATGCAGGAGAGGCAGGAGACACAGGTTCAATCCCTGGGTCGGGAGGATCCCCTGGAGGAGGGCACAGCAACCCACTCCAGTATTCTTGCCTGGAGAATCCCATGGACAGAGGAGCCTGGAGGACTATAGTCCACACTGTTACAAAGAGCTGGATACGACTGAAGCGGCTGAGCATGCATGCACGCATGCACATACAGAGTGAAGTAAGTCAGAAAGAAGCAAATATTGTATATTAACACATACATATGGAATCTAGAAAAATATACTGATGAACCTGTTTGCAGGGCAGGAATAGAGACAGATTTATGGACACAACAGAGGAAAGAGAGGGTGGGACGAGTTGAGAGAGTAGCATTGAAATATATACATTACCATGTGTAAAACAGATAGCTAATGGGAAGTTGCTGAATAGTGCAGGGAGCTCAGCCTGGTGCTCTGTGATGACCCAGAGCGGTGGGACCGGATGGGAGGTGGGAGGGAGGCTTACGAGGGAGGGGACACGCATAGCTGATTCATGTTGATGTATGGCAGAAACCAGTGCAACACTGTAAAGGAGTTATCCTCCAATTAAAAAAAAAAAAAAGATTATTTAGGCTAAACAGACCAGGAGTATAGTGAGTTTGAGAGGGGCTCTAGTGTCTATTTCCACCAGAGCCCACCTCACACTCTGGGGTGTGCAACAGACACTGTTAACGGGCAGGTCTCCTGTCTAGACCTGGACGCGGCATGAACATGGGCAGACTGGCTTTGGCTACAGGTTCAGCACGTAAGCCAGGTTTTCGTTGCTTCAACAAAGAGCCTTCAAGTCCCAGAGAAGGCTCCAAGGGGACTGACATCTTGCAAGAATTCTCTGATGCACCTGGATAAACTTTCCTTTGGGGCACCACCCTGCTTTTGGGGTTTGTTTTTTTTTTTCCCATTCTAGGCTCAAGACCACAGAGCATGGCCAGAACCAGCCTAGCCTTTAGAATTTAAGAACTCAGAGAGATGAGTGAACGTCACTGTCGACCTCTACAGGCTATCTCCTCCTCGGGGCTGTCAGAAAACCCAGCCCAGGGGCTTGAGACCTGCTCCACAGCAGGGGACACCGCCTGTATCCAAGGGGCTGCATGGACTGCAAGTGGTTTGTCAGTGGCTCCAGGAAGAAGGTTTTTTACCCATTTGTCTGCTGCCTTTGTTTCCTTGATTTAAAAATCGAGAGGGGAGGAAAAAGAAGTCTCCCTTGTCTTCAGATGAGCTCCTGGGAAAATTTTCCTCCCAAGCTACTGTTCCCCCATCCTGTACCTTTCTCTTTCATTGCCCCCACCCTCTTCTGATGAAGTCATCAGAGCTCAGATTGCATAACTGCTGCAGAGACCTATCTTGTGTTATACTGGGAGTCAGGCCAGTGTTTCCATTTATAGACAGCAGTACCACCACGCTGCCAAATGGCGCTCTCTGCGGCAGCCACTACAAGACAGGAAGAAGGGAAGGAAGGCTTGGAGCTGGAGGGCTCACCATGCAGAGGAGGCTTGGTCACGTCTCTGTCTTCCCTGTCCTCCCCGCAGTCATGGGAGGGGGCACTTGGGGCTGCTAGATGAGGATGCCTGGGAAGAGCCACTTCTATGAAGCTGTCCCCTGGTCTCTCCCCTCCCCAGGACGGGAGGAAAGGTCTGTGTCAGCCCGCTCTGCTGGGTTTCTCACGGTCCAACCTGTCTCTGGGCAAACCAGGTGTGATCACAGCGAGGCTCTGGGGAGGATGGCCCTTGCCACACTCCTGAGAGCAGAGCCAGGCCAGCTGCCACGGTGGGGTTATGGGAGGCCATGGGAAAGGAGAAGAAAGAGGAGGCACATTAGAAATCTGGGGTTGTTACTTTACACACTTAGAGATTCAGGCTGAGAACCAGGTTCTTAGAAGAAGCAAGTCTAGGAGGGGGCTCATGCAGGGTCAGGGAGGGCAATGGGCAGGTGGGCATGGGGGCCATTGGGCCCTGGGTCTTACATCCACCGTGATCCTTGAGTTTAGAGCCTTAGATATAGTTTTTCTTTTTTTTTTTTTCTGGCTACTCTGTGAGGCATGTGGAATGTTGGTTCCCTTACCAGGGATTGAACCTGTGCCCCTGTAGTGGAAGTGTGGAGTCTAAACCACTGAACCACCAGGGAAGTGCCCAAGAGCCTGAGATACAGTCTTCATACAAGGTTTTACAGGGGGGCACTGAGAAACCCTGATATGATTGAAAGATGCCTCGTATTTTATGGCTGAAGTTGTATCCTGTAACTAGATCACACTGCACTAAGTCCATTATGAATTAATAGTCTTCATCAGTCCTGTGTTTATCTTGTGAATGGTATAATTACACTGTCCAGAATTTTAAACAAACAAACAAACATTAGTTTCTTTTTTAAAAGAAAAAACCTTATTGGTGTTTCTTCAGTTTGTAAATGTAACTGATGACTCCAAAAATTAAAAGTGGTCCAGGTCTTCTGTTAACTTTGAGAAGAGTTGGGGACAGACTGGGATAAAAATAGTCTTAGAAGAAATATGGGCCTCAAAGGGAGTTTCGTCCATCACAGTGAATGCAGCCCCTGACTCGACACACACACACAGACACACACACACAGTAACCTGGATAAAGGAATCTGGAAGCAATTAGAATTCATCCTTTCCACAGTTCTTAAACTTTTACCCATTTCACCAAAACTTCTCCAGGCAGCATGATTCAACAGTTCTCGGCAAAGCAAGTGCTGATAAATTTCTGCCATCATTATCATCAATATGAGTAACAGTGAGGCGCCTATATGTTCAGCTCATATTTTGTTCTTTCTTAATGGTCAGATCAGTTCCCCAGCCTTACAGAGGGAAGAAATCCCTGTTCACAATGGCTACCTTTCGCTTAGGATAAAAATTAAGTTGACAACTAAATATGGAAGCAGAAACTAGCATGAGGTTGAAGTTTATGTGAAACTTTCATTTTAGTGAGGAGTAAATCCATTTGAATTGGCAACAGCTACAGAAGCCTTCTAAGATGGGGGTCATGGGCTGCACATCCCCTGTAAAAGCCTAAGTATTTTTGCTTCAACATCTGGTATGTATCACCAGTTTCCTACTCTTTCTCGCGTGTGTGTCTGTTAAGTTGCTTCAGTTATATCCAACTCTTTGCGATCCTATGGACTGTAACCCACCAGGCTCATCTCATGGCATTGTTCAGGCAAGAATACTGGAGTGGGTTGCCATGCCCTCCTCCAGGGGATCTTTCTGACTCAGGATCAAACCCACGTTTCTTATGTCTCCTGCATTGGCAAGCAGGTTCTTTACCACTAGGGCCACCTGGGAAGCCCTTACTCTTTCCTACCAGAAGCTAAAGTCTGGTCTGAGCCCCTTACCTTACTATCATCCCAATTGCCCATCCCCTTCCCACTTTCCCCCAAAGTGTCTTGTGCTAATTATTCCTCTAGCTTAGCTGACTTAATATCCCCTTCACCTACCCTTCCCAGATCCGGGTCAGTTCCTTTAAAACATACATGTGATTCTTGCACACACGTCACCTAAACCCGCATGGCTCTTTTAAGAGCTTTCACAACTGCGTCTTCTGTCCAAGTTGTCTGCTTGTAAGAGGTTAAAATCAGAGCAGGAGGATCAGGCTGATGGATGCTCAAGTAGGAGAGGGTGATCTAACCTGCTGCTCAGGGTATTTATCAGCCTGGAAACTAAGAAGCCTATTTCTGGACTTACCTTACCTTTTGATCATTTCTGTAATATACAAGCTTAGTTTCTTTTACATTGGTCCAACTAATTATTTTACTTCTTCCTCTTTATCCCCCGTCTGTCTTCATAAAGAATTTCTCAGACTTCCCTGGTGGTCCAGCGGTTGAGAATCTGCCTTCCAATACAGGGAACATGCGTTCAATCCCTGGTGGGGCAACTAAACCTGAGTGTTCCATCTCCCGAGGCCTGCATGCCCTAAAGCCAGTGGTCTGCAACAAGAGAAGCTACTGCAATGGGGAGGAGCCTGTGTACCGCCACTAGAGAGGAGCCCCTGCTCGCCGCAACTAGAGAAAGCCCATGTGCAGTAATGGAGGCCCAGCACAGCCAAAAAGAAATACATAATAAAATAAAACCCCACATCTTGGTTCAACATTAAAAAAAAAAAACAAAAAAACTAACAGTATTTCTCAATCAGAAATGATGAAATCCTTCCCAAGCCAACCAAATGTTTTCTGGAAGCTGAGATGAAGTATGAATGGTTGGAAACCTTTATATATAGTGGGGAGGTAGGGGTGGAAAACCTCTGAATTCAACTTTCCGTCTGTCTGATGTCCCCATTATGTGACACACAGGAAAAGCCAGTAAGACGGAGATTCCCTTATTTGTCTTAGGTTCTTAGGGCTTAATTTTTTTTTTTTAACTGAAGATTACTTTTTATGTAAGGCCCAGGGAACACTACCTCTTAATTCATATTTAGAAGCTTGTAAAAAAGGCTGAGGCCAATCTTTCAATCCTTTTTGGATGCAGTTGCAGAAAATTTCCAAGCACAGAAGAAGCCCCTGAGTCCCCATTAGTCAGTCAACATAAGCCCTCAAGAGTAGAAGTCCATGCACCCAGTCATCCCTGGGTATTCGGGGGGTGCCAGGATCCCCTGCGGATACCCAAATCCATGAATGCTCAAGTCCTTACATAAAATGGTGCAGTAGCTGCATATAACCTGTATTTTAAATCCTCCCCTATACTTTAAATCATCTCTAGATGACTTACAATACCGAACACAATGTAAATGCTATGTAAACAGTTGCAAAGACAACGTAAGCACTGTGTCAAAAATTTCCAGGCACAGTAAATTCAGGTTTTGCTTTTTGGAATTTCCTGGATTTTTTTCTCCAAAGATTTCTGATCTGTGGTTGGTTGAGTCTCTGGATTCCGAACCTGTGGATTCAGAGGCCTGACTATAAGGGATGGTGAGAGATACTCACAACATGGGGGTGGGGGATGCCATCCCCTGCCTCTGGGCCCAGCCACATCACCGTGGAAGCATCAGGGGCAGTTGCCAGGTGCCCCTCCCTCTCAGCACATCCCAGAGGCTCGCTGGGGACAGAGTCCGAATATATCCTACAGTTAGACACACACACACACCCTGGGTAGGAAGCAAGAGAGCTCTGGACCGCTCTGATTCACTTTCTGCTAACGGACTCGGATAAGGAAGGGTGATGAGGTCAGTAAGACATATGGCCAAGGCTGCTAACCTAAGGGAAGTTCAAGGATCTGGTTCAAGAACGTGGAGCCTTACGCCTGTCACTAGACAATACCGCACAACCCTGAAGGGCATGTTCAGGTCAATTCCCAGTCTCAGATTTCAGTATTCCTAGAGTATCCAGGTAAAACCAACCAACCAACCAACAGAACAAAAGAGCCAACAACTGACTTCTTAATCAAATACCCCCAATACATGGTATAGGTTGTGTTTACAACTGCGCTTTGATGGTATGCACACTAAGACACTACTGCTCCATGACCAAAATGGAAACCCACTCAGAAAGCAAGCATGTGCCACAGACCCTCCACCCGCAGCCCAAGTGCTAGAACATCATGTGCGGAATGCATAGTTTGCCATTAAAGTTTTCTTTCAATTCAGATATGACATCTCACTTTTAAAATAGCTTTGAATGCTCCAGGAGTCCCCAAGGGCCCCAGCTAATGGCAGGTGTTGTGGGTGGAATCTCAGAGAAAGGCAGCCATGGCCTCGCTCCTGGAGTGCTACTAAAGTCCCAGTGGATGGACAAAGCTCCCTTCACTGAAAACCTCCAGGACGATCCCAGCCTGTCGAGGGTGAAACTGTGGCGGGTGCCCTGGTTCTGCAGGATTTCCATAAAGCCCATCTGGCCACACCTGGGATGGTCAGTTACAAGGTAGAAAGGGGCAGGGACAGTGGGCAGGGGATGCATGGGTTTCTCGGGATCGTCTGACTCAGGACAAGTCACTGAACATCTCTAAGCTTCATGTTTTCCTTTATAAAATGAGGGCACCTGCCCAGGTGATCTCCCAGGACCCACCTGCCCTAAAATTCTCGGAGAAGAACTTCATGGATAAAGTGAGGACTTGACTTGGAGCTTCGATGCTGGTGTAGACTTGGATTTGAGGGGCAGAGAAGGAGAAGAAAGGAGCAGTCAGGCACGAGGAGGGAGGTGTGTGTTGGGGCATAAGGGAGAAGAGCCACGTGGGGCAGGGTGGGTCTGACCACCAATGGGTATGACAGCGGCACAGACAGCTGACTCAGTCAACAGCCAGGGAGACACAGGAGGCTCTCAGAAGGACTAAAACGATAGAAGGATTACTCTAATATGATTAAGCTGGTGTCAGGTAGAGTGGAGATCAGAATGGCGATGGATCAGAAGGAGAGAAGTGGGGAGGCAGGGTTGGGGGGAATCCATCCAGGACCTGAAGGGGAGGTGGTGGCCAAGACTCCATTATGGATAGTGGGAATGAGAGTAAAGAGCCAAAGGACTTCCCTGGAGGTCCAGTGGTTAAGGATCTGCCTTGCAATGCAGGGGATGCCGGTCTGATCCCTGAGCGGGGAACTAAGATCCCAAATGTCACGGGGCAACTAAGCCCGGGTGCCGTAGCTACTAAGCCTGCACGCAGCAGGGAGATCCTGTGAGCTGCAACAAAGACCTCACACAGCCAAATGAACACATACATACTTTTAAAAAGAGTAAAGAGTCCAATTTAACAGCAAGGTTCATGTTGCCAAGAATAAGAATGCACACGTTCTTTGCCGTGGGCAGAAGTGTGGGTTACTCCCTGGTCCACTGGTTCCCAGCCCCTCCCGTTCACCCCCAGACCTCTTTCTCCCTTTGCCCTCACATGGCTCTGGAAGTCTGGCAGAGACGTTGATCCCTGCTTAAAATTTGAGTGTAAATCATTCCAGTTTCCTTTGTCCTCCCTACTTTTTAAAAACTGAATTTATTTACATCTGAATTTAGTAGAGGGTATTTTAAACATGCCACCTGTTTAAGCGGGAGGAGGATGGTAGGTGTATAGCTTGAATATTTTTGAAGCTCTGACAATATATCCTGGGGATGAAGATGCCAAACAATAACAGGAAATACGCCCCAAACTACTCTGAGAAGAAGAAACCTTTTCATTTTTGTATTTCCTTCTCTGGTTCCCCCAACTTTATACTTCCTGCTACATGTTTCATTTAACTTTTTTCAAGCAGATCTGACAAAGAATAAGGAAAGTTAGTGTGCTAAGTCACTTCAGTCGTGTCTGACTCTTGGCAACCCTATGGACTGGTAAGCCGGCAGGGCTCCTCTGTCCATGGGATTCTCCAGGCAGGAATACTGGAGTGGGTTGCCATGTCCTCCTCCAGGGGATCTTCCCAACCCAGGGATGGAACCTGTGTCTCTTATGTCTCCTGCTCTGGCAGGCAGGTTCTTTACCTGGGAAGCCCAAGGAAAGTTAGATGGTAACACAATTAAAGGATTTTAATGACAAGTAGAATTCATAACAAACATGATTAAGCATTTCCACCACGGCTGTTCGTGGGCTTATGCTCTCTAATGGACTTTTTAAAAAGTCAGAAAAATCATTCTCAGCTTTCGTGCCAAACCTTGTCTACAACAGAAGTGGTGCCACATCGTTTCACAAGATAGTTAATATTACACTTATTCCACCAATCTTTTAAATCTCCACTAGAGACGGCAGTTAAAAAAATTTTTTTTAACCTTTTGTATAAAAAATTAATTTTTATTGGAGTATAGTTGCTTTGCAATGTTGTGTTAGTTTCTCCTGTAAAGCAATGTGAACCAGCTATACATATATCCCCTCTTTTTTGGATATCCTTCCCATTTGGGTCACCAGAGAGCATTTAGTGGGCTTCCCTGGTAGCTCAGCTGGTGAAGAATCTGCCTGCAAGGCAGGAGGCCCCGGTTTGATTCCTGGGTTGGGAAGATCCCCTGGAGAAGGGATAGGCTACCCACTCCAGTATTCTTGGGCTTCCTTGCTGGCTCAGAAGGTAAAGAATCCGCCTACAGTGTGGGAGACCTGGGTTTGATCCCTGGGTTGGGAAGATCCCCTGGACGAGGGCATGGCAACCATTCCAGTATTCTTGCCTGGAGAATCCCAGGGACAGAGGAGCCTGGTGGGCTACAGTCCACGGGGCTGCAAAGAGTCGGACACGACTGAGCGACCAAGCACAGTACAGCCCAGAGCATTGAGTAGATTTTCTGCGCTATACAGTGGAATTTCTAAGAAAATAGTTAGTCTCTAAAAAACCAGTCAGGCCTTTGCAAATTCATGATTGAAGAATACGTTGGTGGTCCCAGGTAAAAAACGTGCTTTATTTACCAGCAGCTGGGAAATTAGGTGACTCCTTTGAACAAATGAAAAAATCTCTTCTTCGGGAAAAAAATCTTCCTATCCCTTATAGAGACAACGCTGAGGCCCTTTGTCTGGTCTACAGCACTCAGAACTCTCCATGGGGCTTTGGAAAATGACGGCTTCTACCTATTTGTTCTGTCTTCTCATCTGAGGTGGGGGCGCCCATCTCCCCATCTGTCTCCTTCGCTCGCTCGCCCACTGGGCCCCTCGTTGCCATGGTCCTTCCCACAGGGTCTGAAGGAACAAGATTCCTCTGACGTCTGACACTGGATCTCCACAAGCAGCCAATTTGTTTTCCTTTCGAGGGCCCCTGCCCCTCCGCTCTCCCTTTCGAATGCAGGAGATTCTTCCTGTGCACCCACCAAGAGTAATGCGTCAGACTACGATTAGGTTCTCTTTTATTTAAACAAATAGACGAGAGACAGATTGCTTTCCTTCATTTGACCAAATAAAGGTAATCCAAGGCCCAGGGAAAGCAGAGTGGGAGAGGGAGCAGCTGGGGGTCTGCTGTCCTGGGCTAGTCCAGCTCTTGTTGGGGGTTCATCTGAAGGAATTCTGGGTGACTCCCGATTTTACTAAGGGGCCAGAGGTCGGCCACAGCAGTCTCTCATGGTATCTGCATCCTGACAGCTGAGTCTCTGCAGCATGCAGCCCTTTTGGCCTGTGTTCTGGGGGAAGGGAAGGGGATGAAAAGAGAGGGAGGCCCTGCCCTCCAGATGGGCAGGGAAGTCAGCACTTAAATATCATGTCTGTAGAATGGGCTGCTTTTGATGGAAGTTAGGGGACTTCCCCGGTGGTCCAGTGGCTAAGACTCCATGCTCCTAATGCAGGGGCCAGGGTTTCACCACTGGTTGGGCAACTAGATCCCACAACTAAGACCCAGTGTGGACAAATAAATTAATTAATTAAAAAATAATAAAGGAAGTTGGTAGGTGGGGAGAAAAATCCATCGAAACCCTTAAAAAAATCCACTGAAACCCTTAAAAAAATTCATTGAAACCCTTAAAACTTCCTACCAAATCCATACTATCTGCACTGCTAAGAAACAAAATATAAAACCTGGGGACTTTGTATATTGAGGGGAGGGATGCAGAGCATGGGGAAGTTTTGAAACTGAGGGAACAGGATGCAGCTGGAGAAGAATCAGGGTGAGACCCTGGCTGGCAGACACCTCCATCCCTGTTCCCAAAAGCAGGATGAGGTTTGTCTTGGAGGACTTCTTATCCAAAGATGTGCTTTCTGTTGCCTATACCTTTTGGGGGTAAAGCGCTGTTGGGGTAACAGTGCTTATTTTTCTTTTACTCCCAGTGGAAGTATCTTTGGAGAACTGAGCAATTTCAGGTGAGTGCTTCTGAGGCTCTGGATGGTGGAAGGGCAGGAAGAGGAGCAGGAAGGTCCCAGTCTGACCAGACACTCTGCGGGCAGCCATCTGCCAGGTCTGTGTGCCCACCCTTGCTTTGTGTGCCGGCCTCAGACGACAGCCTGTCTTGGGGGCCTCCCTTTGTGTGAGCGACACTCAGAAGATCGTGTGGCACTGGTCAACAGAGTGGCCACGGTTTGTGACTGCTGAAGCCCTTGAACCCCAGAGGGCACCTTCTTCTTCCCATCTAGGCCCTCCAGACTGTGAACAAACACAACCCAACAGTTCTAAACAGAGCTCAAAGGGAATAATCTCTTCTTCAGGAAACATTAGGAATTTCTTCATATTGGGGAAAAATAAAGAATGTCTCATAAATGTATAGTTATTGTATTTATAATGATACGCTATGCCCTGATTACATCAAATAAAAGCAAAGTTTATGGTTGACCTGACCCTTTTGCTTTTCTGGTATCTTTGCCTTCATGCCAATTTTTAAGATATGAAACATACATTTGTGCTAAAATACTAAAGATGTTTCCACTAAGAAAAATGGCTACTCAGGCACCATGGGGCCAGGGTATATAACTTTGGTGGCCTTCACATAGATACTTGCATGTATTCCATTCCTAATCTGTTTTTCTCATAGATCTGAGTGAAAATTTGATTTTTGTTTAGGTTTTTTTTTTTTTTTTTTTTTTTGAGGCAGAAGCCCAGCTGCAGGAGCAACTCGTAAACCTCACCACAGACATAGTCCTCATGGCAACAGGAGCTGTTTTCTTTGGCTTCTGAGCTCTGGTAACTGTCAAGGGGCGGGGGGACCAATCAGAGAAATCTGGAAAGACACAAGTCTGTCAGAACACGTGAAAGGACTTGACACAGAGGCCACGTTCATGTTGCACAATTTGCATGAACACTTCTGGACAAATTCTGTTTTCACATGCAGTTCACAGGCCCGCAGCGGCAGTGCTAATTGGTGAGGTTGCCACTCAAGTGTGGTACTGAACAGGGGCTCTCGCTACATGGATGAATAATACAGAGTTTTGAGCAACGTGGTAATTATTTTACAGTTATTTTGCATCACCGGCATTCCATTATCTCTTTGTCCTATCACCCCCACCACAGTGGTGGAACTGAATCAGAAAATCCTCACCCATCCCCCACCCCCCTCCCCCACCAAAAGTGAGATTCATGTTATTTGAAATACGTTTAAGAATAGGAAAAGACATGGCAAGGAACAGCCATCATTTCATTAATATGGATGGATTATTCATGTCACTAGAGTGACAGTGAATCTGATTTTGCCCTTAAGTGTCAATAGGATGCCAAATGCAGCCGTGAAAAAAACACAAGAAACTCTGGATGGTATCATGCTTTGGAATTCATCTGCAAGAATCCCAGGTCTCCTAGTTAAGGCACCTCAGGGCCCACGTGGTATGCGTTATTGCTAAGTGGGAACGAAGAGAGAGTTAAGATTCCTTGGGTGCCCCCCATATCAGAAAGAGAAGGGAAAGTGACAATTCTCTAGCCCCTTCCTAGGTGGCATTAGAAGCTTGAGAAACTTAACCTGAGCCGGGTGCTCTCCTGTGGGCTACTCTCCATCATCAATGAAATCGATGGATTCAGAGGGAAGGAGAGGCCGTCTGGGTGGAGGGCCACTGGGTTCTGCTTCTGCAGACCATCCAGCATTTGCTGCATCTGCACTAAATACAAGTCAGGCTGCCTCTAGAAATAGCCTTTGGTGCGGCTGTGGGTTTTCTCCCCCTTTGTTCCTTGGAGATACTAAGCCTTAAATCCTCTTTGACTGTGAGTTACCAATGGGGCTGTGTCTGAACCATATCACGTCACGTGGTGAAATCTGACACCCTGGGTTCCCTCCTCCATTGTTCACTCTGTCTGACCTCAGTGCAGACCTACACTGGTGAGGCTGAGAAAAACAGACATTTAAAGAAGGAGTTAGGTTCTCTTTAGGCTCCATTCACTTCTTTTTCTGCTTCACCTAACAATGGTCTGAGACTACTGTGTTTTCAATTTCAAAAGTCAGAGATACATTTTCATCCCAGCATTTCTCATAGAAAAATCTCATTACCCCAGTCATTTTTTTTTTTTAATGGAAGTGAGAGGAGAAGAAGTGTTTTTGTTTTGTTTTGTTTTCACATTTCTGACTTCAGCCTTCAACTTTCACTTGAAAGTGATTATCCATTTATGAGCAGTAGGGGCGGAAGTGTCTTCTGGTTGGGACACCCAGCAGTTGTCTCCTGTGATCCAGTCACTTCTTTTGCCATATTAAAGACTTGTAGACCTGAAAATCAGCCTGAGTCTTCAGGCTTTCACTCTGGATCTGGCAAGCAGTGTAGGCAAAGGATGAGTCTTAAGTGGGGTGGGGTGACCTCAGAGGGGGCAACCCAGAGATCGGGGCTTCCCTGGTGGCTCAGATGGTAAAGAAACTGCCCGCAATACAGGAGACCCAGATTTGATCCCTGGGTTGGGAAGATTCCCTGGAGAAGAGAATGGCAACCCACTCCAGTATCCTTGGCCTGGAGAATCCCATGGACAGAGGAGCCTGGTGGGCTACAGTCCATGGGGTGGCAAAGAGTTGGACACGACTGAAATGTCAGCACCCACGCAGGACCGAGTAGGCCCAGAGTGGTGGCTACTCTTCTGCCCACAAGTGGCGTCCACCCTGGACCCAGCTATGCTCTCTCTGTGCTCATGGCCCCACCTCTGAAAACGGGGTGAGTGAGGACCTCCCATCCCCATCCTCTTCTGGGGAACAATGAGGTGATGGCTGGGGAAAGTGACGACGGGGCACCGGAGCTTTGGAAGCCAGTGTTTCCCTCTCATGGCTTCATTCAGAGCAAGACCTGGCACAAACACCTTCTGTGTTTTTCTAAATGATAGTTAAAAACAAATCTTTACCACACAGCACTGCAAATATTTCTTCTAAGATAGCATGTGTACAGATAAGATGTAGCAGGACCACTCAAATAAACCCGGGGCCAGCACTGAAATAACTTTAGTTTGATTCTAGAAGAGAAAAGGCTAGGAGCAGGCAATAATTTTAAAGGAAAAAAATGAGCCCCTACATTTATAACCATAGTTCTTCCGGCTGCTAATGCTTATGGTCATCAGCGGCTTCCTTGTGGTGACACTGGGAAGAGCTAAGAGGAAGAAAGAAAATGGGGCAGAAAAGGTTTTGCAGGCTGGGGTGATTTTTTTTGGACCTATCTGCCAGGTCAAGATAATAGGATACAATACAAACCTGAGGAATTTATTCTTCCTGTCTTCGAAAAGACTTACTGCAGTCTTGAATCTTATTCGGGAAAGGGCTCAACTAATAAAAAACAGATTTATAGAAGGAGTGGGTGCCACACGACTCAATTTCTATTTTCCTTCCTTCCTTCCCTCTTTTCTTCATCTTTTATTTCCTTCTTTATTAATCATCTTCCTTTCCTTCTTTTATTAATTGTGGTAAAATGTATACAGCATTTATAATTTTAAAATGTGGGCTTGCCTGGTGGCTTAGACAGTAAAGAATTCACCTGCAATGCGGGTGAGCCAGGTTCGATCCCTGGGTTGGGAAGATCCCCTGGAGAAGGGAATGGTAACCCATTTCAGTAATCTTGCCTGGAGAAGCCCATGGACAGAGAAACCTGATGGGCTATGGTCCATCAGTCCACGGGGTTGCAAAGAGTTGGACTCAACAGACTGACTAACCGTTTCACTCTCACTTTTAAAAATGTACAACTTGGACCACCTTGGTGGTCCAGTGGTGAAGATTCTGCCCTTCCAATGGGGGCGGGGTAGGGGGTGGAGGTGAGTTCGATCCCTGGTCAGGGAACTAAGATCCCCGATGCCTCATGGCCAAACAAACAGGACAATGCAGTGGCCTTAATTACAGTCACAACACTGTGTACTCATCACACTATTGCCAGAATTTGTTCATCATCCCAGGAAGAATCGCTCTACTCATTAAACAGCCTTCTTTGTTCTTTTCTGGTTATTCTGTCTTTTTTGCTACGAGCATTTTAACTGCTGTTATGGGTATCGATACAAATTTGGAAAGGAATGTGACAAAGGCAACACGGGAAAAGTCCTGAACAACAAGTTGAAGATGAGTTTTCGAAGCTGGTAAGAGAACTTTTATAAACAGGCCTGTATAACCCAGGGTCTAAAACTTATTGTGAAAATAAATTACGATTTTATAAAATGACTAAAGGGAAAAATCTGTATTAGGGCATTTGCAGGCCCTTTAGGCTACTGACCTACACAATTCCCTGAGCCCAGGTCAGAATGAGTAGGTTTGCATGGCTCCTTGAGCCAAACAGATATGACATCATCAAATCCTAAACCTGTTCACTTCTGTCTCTCTGCTGGTCCATCTCTCCCTCATTTCACCTGTCCACCTTTAGTGAGCAGCTTGATGCACACAGGTAGGCCGAGTTAGGCCCCTTGGCTCTGAAGATGCATAGATAATAGCCTGCCCCCAAGTAACTCCTGCATCACGAGGGAGACAAATACAGAAACAAAGAATTATGCAATGAGTAAAACACAGATAAGGGAATGAATAATTCAGTCCTAGGACTGGGGTGGCAATGGCACCCCACTCTAGTACTCTTGCCTGGAAAATCCCATGGATGGAGGAGCCTGGTAGGCTGCAGTCCATGGGGTCGCTAAGAGTCATGCACGACTAAGCGACTTCACTTTGACTTTTCACTTTCATGCATTGGAGAAGGAAATGGCAACCCACTCCAGTGCTCTTGCCTGGAGAATCCCAGGGACGGGGAGCCTGGTGGGCTGCGGTCTATGGGGTTGCACAGAGTCGGACATGACTGAAGTGACTTAGCAGCAGCAGGACTGGTTGGGGGCAGGAGGTGGGAATGAAAACCCTTTCCACTCACGGGAGACTTAATCTACTTCCTGTGTGATTATACATTAATATTTTATAATGTCATAAAGTTATGGATTTATATACTATGTATAATATGGAACTATAATGTTAGTTGAAAAGCAGACTATAAAATGACTGCTACTGTGTTAAAACTTTGTGTACATGTGAAAAATAAAAATATGTTGTGTTAGGTTGATGAATTTGCTGTTTTTTAAATTTAGAAATGTAAACATGTGCTTATAATATTATAGTATATACATTATTAATAATATATATTATTATAGTATATATATATATGAGTATATACTATTATATAGTATTAATAATGGGCTTCCCTGGTGTCTCAGGGGTAAAGAATCTGCCTGCATGGCAGGAGACCCAGGTTCAATCCCTGGGTTGGGAAGATCCCCTGGAGAAGGGAATGGCAACCCACTCCAGTATTCTTGCCTGAAGAATCCCATGGACAGAGGAGCCTGGTGGGCTATGGTCCATCGGATCACAAAAGAGATGGAAGTGATTTAGCAACTAAACAACAACAAATTATAAATAACATATCAATATTATTAATAATATTCTATTATAATAATAAAACATGTTATTAATAATATATTCTACAATAATATGCTATATTATATTAATATATGATATTATAATATTAATTTCTTTAAATTGCTTTTCTTTTTGATTATAAATTTACTTACCACCGAAAAATTAGAAAACACAGAAAAATATAAAACAAGAAAGCAAAAGCACTGGAAATCATTATAAAAAAATGGTAATCACTTGGTAAATTTCCTTCCAAATTCAAATAAAACAAGGATTATATTATTCCATTGTGTTATCATTTATTTAACCAACTGTCTATTGTTGGTCATGTGAACCATTTTCAGTTTTTCACCATTTTAATTCATGTTGAAATTAACACTTTTGTCCATAAATGATTATGCATATTCCTGATTATTTTCTTAGGATGACTTCCTAGAAGTACAAGTTCTGTGACAAAGAGCATGAACATTTTTAAGGCTCCTGTTTTGGCACATATTGCCAAATAGCCTTCCAGAAAGATTTAACATACTTGCACACACATCAGGAACACACAAGGGTCTCTCTATATTACACGTTATGCTCAGTTTTTAAAACGACCAACTGCCCCAGTGCAAATATGATTCTGCATGTTTCCTTCCTAAGGAATACAACGGAAGACACGCCAAATAAGACGAATTGATAAGGTAGTCATGTCAGCTTTTCCCTCAGTTCCTCTTCCTCCACCCAAGCCTGGGGAGTAGGCCTGGTGAGGCTGTGCTTTCCTTCACCAGCATGCTGGCAGCTGGTGTCTCCTGCCTCTTCAAGGTGGTAAATACCTGGGTGCCACAAACACTATTCCCTTGGGCCTGTCACCTGCGATTCCTCAGCTCTCTGATCAGAGGCAAGGTCCCCCGGTATTAGTGTGAAAAGGCACGTCTTTATTCCTGGAGTTGGCATGACCAGCTGGCCAGTACCAATTCTTATGAATGATAGCTGGTTCACTGTTCCATATTTCAACAGCCCTGAGCCAGGATAACACCTGTAGGCTCTGGGAATGGAAAGTGCCTGGAATGACACAGGAGACAGGATGCTTTTGTTATCTGGCTTGGACCTCACGCCACTTTAGCATCTTGGATCCAAGATAACTAAGCCAGTAATGAGGGCAACCAATCAAGTTAGAGTCTACTGCTCGGTTACAACCGCAGTTGACTTGATTCAGGGTTTCAAATGACTTTTTTGGTTCCCCATACTAAGTTTACAACAATCGTGAAAAAAAAAAAGGAGAGTAAGCTTTTGCATGTTATTATTAGATAAACATCAATGCACATAACAAAGAGACTCTGGGTACGTCTGCTGATGAAACTATTAATACTACAGGATAGGAGGTTCTACCGAAATTTCTGTTTGTCTGAAGTTTACGCAGTGCGTCAGGATATGACAATAATTATAGTAGGAAAAAAAAACCCTAAAAACTCTAACTCTGTAATTTATCAGTCAATATGTCTAATGGGCACTGTGGGGTCCAAAGCTGGTTAAGAACAGTTTTTGCAAATTTAAAATTAAATTTCTACTCTTTAGAACTCATTCTGGGATAACTTCAGTGGTCTGAGAATAAAACTAAGTGTGAGAGAGGGAAATGGAAAGTTGCCTAAAAGTTATTTGAGGGACTTCGCTGGACGTCCAGTGGCTAAGGATCTGTACTTCCACTGCAGGGAGCATGGGTTTGATCCCTGTTTGGGGAACTAAGACCCTGCATGTCACTCAAGGTGTGGCCAAAAAAAAATATCCCCACCAAAAAAAAGTTATTCAGTCATCTACATAATTCATTAGAAAAGCTGCATGTAATAGAAGGGAAGAAAAGCAGCGTTTTGCAGACAGTTGAAGCAAGTGGGTTCTCTGCAGAAGAATGTTCTTTGAATTTCTAATCCCAATGTATTAGCTATTTTAGTATGTTTTAAAAGTAATACTCCTCCGTCATAAAAAAGTTGATGATTTTGAAAACTATGTGTGTTGATAAAGGGTTATTCACCTTAAAGTCTACCATGGTGTTGAATGAAATGATTCTCTAATTTTGATAAGTTTTTTTTTTTAATATCCCTCAATACAAACTTCCCTGGTGGCTCAGATGGTAAAGCATCTGCTTACAATGCGGGAGACCTGGGTTCAATCCCTGGGTCGGGAAGATCTCCTGGAGAAGAAAACGGCAACCCACTCCAGTTTTCTTGCCTGGAAAATCCCATGGACGGAGGAGCCTGGTGGGCTACAAGTCCAAGGGGTTGCAAAGAGTCAGTCACGACTTCACTTTCACTTTCAATACAAACTTAAAGACCCGCCTGCCAATGTAGGAGACATAAGAGATGCGGGTTTGATCCCTGGGTTGGGAAGATCCCTTGGAGAAGGAAATGGCAAACCATTCCAGTATTCTTGCCTGGAGAATCCCATGGACACAGGAGCCTGATGGGCTATGGTCCATGGGGTCGCAAAGAGTTGGACACGACTGAAGCATCTTAGCACAATACAAACTAAAGCCAGAAGTATGTGAGTTTATGTAACAGAGTCACATTTGGCTGAAGAGAGAAAAATGGCCTTAAAACATCATCCCTCAACATTCTCGTAGAAGAGCCCAAAACCATACCTGGGAGAAAAACACTAGAAGCTGCAAGACCTTAAATGAACCCAGAGGCATCAGGTAACTTTGACCTCATAAGGAAGCTGCCATGAACCCAGAGGCATCAGGTAACTTTGACCTCATAAGGAAGCTGCGTCTGAGAAGGCAGTGTGCAAATTCAGGCTGCTGGTAATAAAATATTCTTGGAAATGGCTTGGATGCATCTTAGCAGTTCGGCTGTGCTAAGGTGGTTTACGTTCCACCAGCATGGTCCAGCTCTTTGCTCACTGCACACGCCTCCCCTACCTGCCCCCACCCCACCTACAGTTTTCCTCTGGACTCAGTCAGTATCTGACAGCTTGGCACCCGTGAAACAGTTGTGACTAGGAATATCAGCACACAGTATTCTTGAGAATCAAAGTAATTTTGAGAACCAGGTAATTTAGAACTAAATTGTTCCCTAAGGAAACATCTGTTGTTGTTTTTTTTTTCTTTTTTTTTGCAAAGCCCAAACCCCCTGCCCTTTTCCCTAAGATATATATTTTTTTCCCCAGGGGTAGGCTCTCCAGGTTTGCAGGACATAATATGAATGTGTGACTAACTCTCCTGCCTATACAGCTCTCCCATCGACAGCTTGGAAGCAAATTCTCACAGTAAACAGATACAGTGGGACCAGAATGAAATCCACCTGATGTTCCCCTGCCCCCTCCACTCCAACCTTAGACTCTGAATACGGTGCTGCCATCTTGCTAGCATGATGTCTGGGCCTGGGAGTCATTCTAGACTCTTCCCTACCCCTCTTGTTCTCTGGGTCTAGTCCATTCTAGAATCTAGCAGCTTCTATCTCCTATTATTTCATTGGTCCAGGTTGTCAGCACTTCCCTTGGGTCACTCTGCTAGTCCTCACTGGTTTCCATTTTCCTCTCTTGTTGCCCTCCAACATCCTCCAGCCACCTAGACATGAGGCTGAGGTCTCTGATGATGTTTCTACTCTTCATCCCAGCCAGGCTCTTAACCACACACAGGGTAGAAATCATATTCCTTAGCCAGCATGCTTCATGTCCAAGCTCTCCAGCCCCATTGGAGTTCCACCCCCGTGATAACTCTGGCCCTACCAAATTACTTCCATTTCATTAAATGTGTCTTGTGCTCCCTATCTATTTTCTCTCCCTCCAACCCCTCTACTTTCATTCTTCACCTGGCAAACTCCATCTACTTATCCTTGAACGCTGAACTCCTATATCACACACAGGAAGCATTCCTTTGTCATCAGCTTGGCTGGTTGCTGAAAAAGCACCCTTTGCTTTTTCTCCATTGGCCTCCTCATTGTCTGGATCCCAGCCATGTGCTTACCCGTCCATCTCCGCTGTTAGCCTGTGAGTCCCTCACCAGCCAGCCTTCTATCTTTGTACTCATCTGCTTCTTGCAGTACCCGTCACACGGTAGGGACTCAATGAATGAATGAACGACAGAAAATAGGTCCGTGATTAGCTGCTTCATATAACCTTCTAAATTCCTTCATGCCTCCTCCTCAGGTCAACTCATCTTGAGTTTTTCGTCTTGGGAGAGAGCCATCTGCTCTTCCTGAGCTCCTATCTAAACTACAGTTCTTAGTGTGTATGGAAGAGATGGTGTGTTTTCCTACTTGGCAGATGTAGTCTGTGTACATATCACTATATAAAAGAAAAGAAGTGAGGCGGCACTGTAGGGCCTGAATACATCTTCTAATTTTTTTTTCTTTGACAATATTTTAAGATGTGGCTACTACAACTGATGGTTATCCATCTGTGTGTTCAGAAGTGGCCAGAAAGACTGACGTTTGCCCAACTGTTCATTTGATACCAGACACATAATTTGACCTGTGTTTGAAACCTCTATTTGTATGACCTACTGCTGCCTTTTGGGGTGAAGTTCTTGACATAATGGTTATAGTAATTTTCCTTTATCCTCTCCTGCCACGCAGGGTTGGGTTGGGGTGTTTGCAAACACTTGTTTCGGTCCTCTCTTGTTTTCCCCCTTTATTTCCATCAGCATCTTTCCCAGAACGGGCTTTTCCACATTCTTACCTAGGCCATCTGATGACTAGCTTGTCTCTTCCCCAAACTCCTCCATACGACTCATATTTCCTCGAGGTTTTCCCTAGACTGTACTGAATTTTCATGAAGATCACCAGCCACTGACAAATATACCAAGTGATATCCCTGTTTCCAAAATATCAATCACACATTCAAAGAATCACTGAGCTGGAAGGGACCTCTGGGCAACGCTGCACCTGAACTTCTCATGATGAGAATCTACAAGACATTTTGTTAGATGTTTGTCCATCCATCCATCTGTGAAAAATCACAGTGATTGACTGCGAGATTGGTTCTAAACTGAACCTAATGTATTTGGAGACAGATGTCCAACATGGAACAGTCACCAGAGGGAACCTTCTCGCCCGTACGATTCCTCTTCTAATCTTCTAATCTCAAATGTTCACACTGACATTTGAGGGGAAGAGAGAAACGTGTCCAGATGAAACTCTCAAGCTGTGTCATAGGGAGCACTATAGTTATGACAGAATGAGAAGATCCACAGCCGGAGAGCAGTCAAGTAATTCCTCCGGGAAACAACATCAAGAGGTTTGGGGACGTCCATGTGCTGCCTTGAACATCAGCAGCAACAGAACATGCTTGGCTGCACAGGGAGATACCCTGGGGCTCACACGATGGGGAGACCCCTGCCTCCCATCACTCCATCATCCGTCTCATTCCACGTGGGGGTCCAGCCTTCCTCCTCACTTTGAACCAGCAGCATGTCTCTCTCACTCATTTTCTTGCAGCTCTGAGGCTATAGTTCCTGCACTAGACATGGGAAATCAGGCCTAGGTCTTGCCACAAATTATGTTAGCACATAGGCAAATGGCCTTCTAGATTTTAGAAAGAAGGAGTAGATGTCAGAGTTTATCTCTAAGATTGCTGGACCATATTATTTTGAGTTTTCTTTACCTATATTTATACTGCCCATATTTTCACAAGAAGTATGCATTATTTTATATTTGGGGAAAAGGAAAATGATGAAAGATAAAATGCTTTTTTGCTCTGTGGTGGTAGAAACACTACTAATGTTGAAATGAATGGATGAATAATGTAAGATGAGAGTGGATAATGAAGCCTACAGTCAAGGCAACAGCTCACTTTCTCACAGGAGGTAAAGGTGAACATGATATTGATTTCTGGCAAAATTTTTATAGTGAAAATATATACAACAAAGGAGACACCTTCTGCATTATTCCTTAGCTTGTTAGTTGTTAATTTGCTACAGTGAAGACATGCTTCGTACATAACACGTCTCAAACCAATGTAATCTCTAACAGTTTGTCTCATGATGACTTTTGGACACATGGGGAAAGGGGCAGAGAATTCAAAGGTAGGTTGCTTGAAAGCTGATGGAAATCCTGGGCCCTACTGGCCCCAGGTGATGTCAACCCAGAAAGGGTTTTCTGACAGGGAGCCGTGGGCACTGCTGTTGATCTGGAATACTGTAGCAGAGATGACGACAGAAATCTGAAAAGATGATCTCAAAACTCTGTGTGTGTAGTTTCTGAGATGCTGGAAACTTGAGTAGAAACTCAGATCCAACTTAGAGCTAAATCTGGCATTTAGAGGGAGAATAATCAGCTGCACAAGTTTACGATGGGAGGCAGGGCAGTGGGCTTTGGAGTCAGACAGTCTGCTGAGTTCAAATCCCAATACTTTGGGTAAATTACTGAACCTCACTCAACCTCAGGGAAGATGGGAGAATGCTGGGAGGTAGTAATCGTACAACAGTCGGAATGGTGCCTGGCTCCTGGGCATAGGACATGCTCGATAACTGCAGCTGCTATTAACATAATTATTAAACGTGGTCTGAGGAGTTTGTCCCACATAGAACATGAGGTGTTTCACTGCCTACAAGAGCAGTAAGAACTGACAAAGTGACGAGGCTGTAAAACAAAGGCATTTGAAATTGTATCCCTGTAGCCCACACGGACCAGAAGCCCTCTGGAATACACTGTTCAGCTCAGGACACCATGTCTGAAGAGGGACATCAAGAGGCTGGAGGGTGTCCTGCTGTGTGACACAACAGTGAAAAATAGCGGAAGGCCCTAGGGTTATTTCACAAGGAAAAACCAAATCTAACGTGCCACGCTAACGCTCTTCTGATACCTGAAGTGTTCTTCCACAGAAGAGAGAATTGAGTTACTCTGCTGTTCCAGAGGACAAGGTTCTGAAAGTCTTCAGCAGAATTTGCTCAACGAAAGGGAGAGCTTTTCGACAGATGTGACAGGGGAACGGATTGCTTGATGAAGCAGCAAGTTCTCGGTCACTGCAACTGTTCAGAGAGGGTCTGGGTGGGCATCCCTTAAGGGAGATGGGGAGGGTTTCATCACTGCTCCCCTTCCTTCCCTGCTGACTCCTGCAGTAACCAACTTGACCGCTCCCCTCACCAGGCTCCCTTCTGTCCCATCAATCACTACCAGGTAAATGAAGAGTCTAGGGCTTCCCAGGTAGCTGAGTGGTAAAGAATCCACCTGCAACGCAGGAGATGCGAGTTTGATCCCTGGGTCAGGAAGAGCCCCCGGAGAAGCTAATGGCAACCCACTCCAGTATTTTGCCTGGGAAATCTCAGGGACAGAGGAACCTGGTGGGCTACAGTCCATGGGGTCCCAAAGATTCAGGCAAGACTTAGCAACTAAACAACAACAAAATTAAGAGCCTCCTGACCCCCATCCTTTCCCACTAGGTCAGAGAAGGGACATTCTCATGGACAGGTGCATATGCATCCCACAAGTGTTCATCGGTAGCCGTCTACAGGTCAGGACCTGTGCTACTTGACAGAGGCAACAAAGATGGAGCCAGTGTGTGCCCAGGGAGAACCCAGGCTCATTAGAAAACAGACCAGATGTTGGGAAAGTGGTGAGGCTAAAGGAAGGGATAATCAGCGCAATGGGCCCAGGAGGCACAAAGGGAGTTCCACTAACCCAGATGGACTGGGGGAGGAGGGTCAAGGAGAATCTTTCAGGGGAGTAGACTCTGGAAGCTGTGTAGAGACTGGCCAAGGAAAGAGACAGAGGCAGCAGGAACATGAGGAGCAAAAACATGGAGATAAGGCACTTTGCAGGTGGTCCAGTGGCTAAGAGTCTGCACTCCCAATGCAGGGAGCCCAGAATTGATTCCTATCCCACATGCTGCAACTAGGAGTTTACATGCCACAGCTAAAGATCCTGCATGCCACATCCTGGCATGGCCAAATAAATAAATATTTAAAAAAGAGAGAGAGAGAGATGGAGGTAAGATGCAACATTTCATGTATTGCTGGACTGGGAAGTGCAGAGCATGGTTCAGGAGGAAACTGGGCTGGCGAGCTGAGCCCAGACAGCCCCCTTGTGGGTTTCCAAGGGTTCACAGGCCACATGCACACACTTGCACCATGCAGGACTCTTCCTTAAGCTGCAGGGTCCCAATTGGTCCCTACCCTCTAGAAATTATAGTACAATTATTTGTTTCATTACCATATGTCTGCTCAGCTCCCTGATGGCAGAAACCTTGTTTATCTCCTTCACTGTTACATTCCCAGTGTTTAGCCCAGCACCCCACACACAGTAGGTGCCCAATAAATACTGTACATTTTCACTGAAATATTGGGGAAAGAAAGGATGCAACCTCAGAAGACTGTTGAGTTTCTCTATATTACTATATATATCTTGCTTTGAGCAGCACCTAGCCCTAGTAAGCACTAATAAAGGAGAGTTATTACTATTAATTAGTGTTTCTTGTTCTCCTGTCTGGTTGGTTTTGCAAGCCCACTGCTTTTGTGGCCACCCTTGCTTAATACATTTTGATGAGTAATGGTGTTTTTCAAACAATAACAGCCTGAAAAGAAATCTTCAAAGCACAGAGAGTTATGGAAGTATTCAGCATCATAACCAGAAGATGACATTCGAAGGAGACGGCTGAGAGACTGTTTCCTCTGTGGGAACCTCAAGTCTGTCTCTGCATCTCTTGAAGAGAAGTTGCATGGGTCAGAGACGGCTCCGTTGTCAGACTAATGGCCAAAATGTGTGCCCCCAGTGACCACTGGATAAGAGGCAGATGGGACATTGCGGGAACAGATGGGCACCTGGAGACCCCATGTAACTCTAGCAACCTTTTGAAGGGAGTCTGAGCAACATTTTGAAGGGAGTCTGATCTGGTAGGGTGAGGGCAGGCATCACCCCATAGCCTCCATAAGGAGGGTAGGAGTTGGGGGTGTGTGTGCTTGGTGGTCCAAAGCCCAAATCCAGCCTTTCTCACATTCCTCTGGCTTCTCAGGGTGTAGTGTCTTCCCGGCCTGGGATTGGCTGATCTTGATTACAGGGAAGCTGACCAGGGCTGTTTGATGTATGAAACTGCTTCTGAAGATTCAGAAGAAACGTCACTTTCCCTGAGAATCCAGTCTTAGCCAGGAACAACACTTTAACTTTTTAGGGTCTGATAAAAACGTCAGTGCTGGAGAAGGAAACAGCAATTGTCTCCAGTATTCCTGCCTGGGAAATCCCATGGACAGAGGAGCCTGGCGGGCTACAGTCCGCAGAGTCGCAAAGAGTCGGACGCCACTGGGCATACACACAAAAGGTCAGTGCATCCCTTGTGGACAAGAAGTTAACTCCAGAGAGGGGATTTTTCCTACCACAGGGCTCCTATGAGACCCGGGAGGAATTTAACATCCTTTCTCAAGTCTCAAAGGATACATTCCTTAAAGCAAATCCTGGCGTCTCTTTATTCCCCCTGATGACTTAGGCCCCAGGCAAGGTTGTAGAAGAGTCTGGATTCTGTGAGAACCTATATGATGCTGCTGAGTTGGCTGCTGCAGGGCCATCTGTTTAACCAAGTTCTGGGCTAAGAGGTGCACAGAAGTGAAACACAGCTGGGGTAGGTCCCTGTTTGTGGACTTCTGCTCGGATCTTGAATCAGGAGGGAAAATGGGGACTTCCTTGGTGGCCCAGTGGCTAAGACTCCGTGCTCCCAATGCGGGGGGTGCCAGTTCAATCCTGGCTCAGAGAACTAGATTCCACATGCCACAACTAAGAGTTCACATGCCACAGAGAAGATCGAAGAACCAGAGTGCTGCGACTAAGCCCTGGCACAGCCAAATGAATAAATATTTCAAAAAGTCCCTGCCCTAAAAAAAACAGTCCTCGCCCTCTAAAAAAAAGAGAGAGAAAATGAATCTTAGATGTTCAAAGTTCAGGGGTAGGTGAAATGACTTCACTTGCCCAAATCAACGAAATTACTTAATTGATCTGACTGAAAGAACCTGTTCAGCACTGGATTAAGAAAAGTCCTGTTAATCCAGCCCCTGTTTATCTGGCTGAGTGCTGGGCGGAGAGGTATATTTAGGCTCAGTGTGTTCACAGGACCGCATCTCGCAGCTCAACGGGAAAAGTCCAGTCACCGCTCAAGATACCTCTGCATGTTCAGAAATTGACGAGCAGTCGTAACAGAGGGGCTATGGTGGTCAGGGGGCTGGAATAGCCTTCTTTTAACTGAGAGAGGCTGCAGAATTAAACACTCTAATATACCAAGTTCATGGTAGGCAGAGTGCACACAACAGGCAAAAAAAAGCCAAAGTGGCAGTGCTTCTGTTGCTAAAATAATACTGAACGGATATTCTTTTCTCCTTTTCTAAGCCTACAGAGAAATAGGTGAAGACACAGATATAAAGAACAGTCTTATGGACACTGTGGGGGTGGGGAGAGGAAGGAGAGAGTGGAATGTATGGAGAGAGTGACATGGAAACATACATTATCATATGTAAAATAGATGGCTAATGGGAATTTGCTGTATGGCTCAGGGAACTCAAACTGGGGCTCTGTGACAACCTAGAGGGGTGAGATGGAGACAGAGAAGGGAGGGAGGTTCAAGAGGGAGGGGACACATGTATATCTATGTCTGATTCATGTTGATGTTCGACAGAAACCAACACAATATTGTAAAGCAATAAGAAATAAAAAAGAAATGGGTGAGGGGGGAGAGGGTAGGCTCTGAGATTTCCCCCAAAGAGGATGAGAAACCATGCCAAAGTGAAGGAGATAATTTCCTACCTTTGCCCCTTTTCAAGAATAAATGGCTTCCCTAAGTAATCGACATGTTATTTTTTGGTAACTGAAGACAGAAATGGTAGCACCAAAAAGACCTGGATCTGTGGTCCTGCTGACAAGCCATCTGGCTGACAAGCAAACCTTTTCCATCTTGGTCAGAAACTGTTTATTTTTAAACATCATTTTGCTGGACTCCCTTTTCAGCAACCCCGTGCCTTTGCTCACTAATGCCCAACTGGAAAGGTCCCTACTTACTTGTGTCACATGCCTGGCAAAGCCACTTGCTTGAGAACAGACAAGGGTGAGTGTGTGTGATGGGATGTAGGCAGACAGAGCAGGCTCCCACTCCTTCCAGAATGGTCAGTGGACCCAAGCTCAAGTTCACTTTCATTCTTTGAAGACCTTCATTCCTAGGACACGGCCTCCATCTTCCCAGACCTCAATTTCTTTTCTTTTGCTTTTTCAAAACTGATCTTTATGAGTACGGTTGTTTTACAATGCATTAGCTTCTGCTGTACAGCAAGGTGAATCAGCTATATGTATACATATCTTCCCTCTCTTTTGGGATTTCCTTCCCTAAAGCACTGAGTAGGGTTCCCTGTGCTAATCAGTAGGTTCTGGAGTCTCAATTTCCCTTTCCTGGAATGTGGAGCTAATAAAGCGCATCCTGAAGACCTTCTAAGGGTGTCGTGGGGAAAGAACAGGCTTACGTGGGCAAGAGCGTTTTGTGACTCTGGACAGCTGGAGCCTGTGGAGGCTGTTGTGGTCGCTGTTGTGAAAATGGCGGGGAAGGAATGGCATCTCAGGGGATTAGAAAGCGCTGGGCACATACACCATAGTCTGTGTTCTCTTGTGGGATCAGCAGTATCTCAGGCAGCTAAAAGCCATGTCCACATCCCAGCTCAGAGCAGCAGAGGGTACAGGCCTGTTCTCACTCTCAGCTTGGTTCCTGGTCATAACAGCTGTCTCTACTCTGTTGCAGTAGCCGCTCCTCTTCGGGGAAGCTGGCAAAGCGGGGCTGGGCCTCAAGTCGTTGGGAAGTAGGGACCGAGGCAGAGGTGGGCCTGGCCTTGTGAGTGGAGTCAGGATATCCCCAGGGCCTCCCTTGGGACTGGTCCCCAGGCTGGTGAGCTCCAGCTGGGAGGTGTAGAGACGCCCATCTTCTCTTAGGCAGCCCCTCTAACAGTTGCTGTTTGGCCATCACTTAACTGAGGTGATTATAAACATGCACTTGTGTTGTCTAAATCCAGAAGGGAATATTAAAAAGTGGAATTATCTGTTGTGTGAGGATGGTGGGCTTATGAATGCTTCCCTTGCCTCTTTTCCACACTGTTTTTTTTTTTTGATTGCACCACGCAGCACATGGGGTCTTAAATCCTCAACCAGGTATCAAACCCATGCTCTCTGAAGTGGAAGCTGGGAGTCTTAACCACTGAAGCACCGGGGAAGCTCCTTTCCTACAGTATCTTAATGTTGTTAAAAAGTCTTTAAAATAAAGAAGGAAAGGAACTATAATTGGAGTGTAATAATTTATAAAATGGCAGCTGGTTGTCCTGGTTTTGCCTTTACGGGACCTGAAAGTGCAAAGTTGAAGAAATGCCACAGAGACGAGAAGTATTTCAATGTAATAATTATATTTTCAGCCTCCAAAATATTTTAACAGTGGCTTCCTTCATTTCACGGTATTTTTTGGAGTATGCGTAAATGGCGAAGAGAGTGAGGGGTTTACAAATTGGAAATCATATCATAGCTTTTTAACTAGGAAAATGCTTCAACATCTACAATCTTTCAATTAATGAAGGAGAAAGTATTTCTCGAGCACCTCCTACGGGCTGAACACTGGGCCAAGTGTTGTGTATTTCCTCTTTGTTCCTCTTCTCCCCTATTCTACCATGAAGGGATCATTACTGGTTGTTTTGCAAGGCACTCAGTGGTCATCTTGCTTCATGTGTGATTTTTTTTTTAACTTGTAGGTGCCAAGATAATGGCAGTGAGGGAGCGTCTTAATAACTTGGGGTTCATTTAATCAACAACCATAAACCAGGATAAAATAAGTTCTGGCACCTGGGCAGACCTTAGCTGTTTTTTCAGGGGAAAATAGAAAGGGCGACTGCTCAGCCTCTCTGATTTTTCTCCGGATGACTTCAAGCTCACCGTTTCCTCAACCTTGAGTTTGGAAATCATTCACTCTGTTTGACAAGGAGGTGCATGGAGATAAGACGAGGTGACGGTTCTGGCTTCAGGGCCCCCTGCAGATGAGGAGCAGAATGGAGCAAAGAACCAAGGTTTGCTGTTAGAGACAACCAACGCTGTCTCCCTGAACCCTGGCTCTGTAACCAATGGAGCTGGTGAGCTTCACAAGATTTTATGTGTGACGTTGAGCTAGTTACTTACGCTCCATATTTCAGTACAGTAAGCCCCCTACATAGAAAACTTCAAGTTGTGAACTTTCAAAGATGTGAATGTGCATTCAGGCACGAGTGAAATTACAGCTTGCCCTCCATCTCCTATTGCGGACAGTCCTTCAGCTCCGTCACTTCCCACCTCCTCTCCCTCCTCCAGTCTTGTCTGTTCACTTGATGCCAGCCCCTGTATGCCAGCTGTTGTACTTTACCACTGTACTTTTCAAGACACTGTACTGTAAGTTTTAAGATTGTTTATCGTTTGTGTTTGTCATGTATTATTTGTATGCAAAATATTATAAACCTATTATGTACAGTACTACGTAGCCTATGGTGAAGAAGGGAGGAACGTGTTCATTACTTCCAGTGTTTCCTGTATGTAAGTCCCCTTCATATGAACAAGTTCTGTTCTGAGACTGTGTTCATAAGTCCAGTTTGTTCGTAAGTCCAACATAGTTAGCCTAGGTATGCAACTAACACAATTGGCTATAGAGTACTGTAATAGGTACAAGAGGCTGCAAGACTTAATAGTATAAGCCCCAGGAAAATTCACATGTGGATACGATGCTTATCAACTAGTGAGAAGATCTGAATGATGAGAAGGCCTTCCATGCCAACGCTCCTTTTTTCAGAATCATAGACATCCTGAAAAATATTTTCATTCTCTCTGAATATGAATAATGTAAATAATAGCACTGGAAAAAAAAACCTTTGGACCCTTCTGGTTTAAACAGGCTTAGAGTGGAAGCTCTTAGAGTCTAGCAGTTATTCCCAAGGGTGAGGAAGGGAAAGAGAGCCCTCATTTTAGTGTAGTACAGAACTTCCTAGGGATAATCTGTTTGTGTCCCTGGTAACAAGCCTCTCCCGGGCTCCTAAGGGAGCTGGTAGAGAGGGTGGAGGAGGAGAGGTTGGTCATGGTTGGGTTGAAGCAGGACAGGATAGGGTCCTGATGTCAGAGGGCCAGGCAGGCACTCAGTTGGAAAATCACTCTTTGTTCCTAAAAATAAAATGTCTGAGCCTCCCTTTTTGGATTCTTCCCTGGGATGAAGACAGCCAACTGCTGGCCCCTTTTTAGGCTTAGCTCAATAGCCCTCAGCCCAAAGGTGAACTCCAAAGACCCTTAAGATATTCTGGCTCCTCCTAAAATGCTCCACAATAAAGTACATGATGTCAGTTTCTCTTGAAAGGATATGGCTGCAGTGTATAGTTGCAAAGCAAAATAGGCTCAGCCAAAAAAAAAAAAAAAGGCTCAGCAGAAAGGGTGAGTGGGCAGGACTAGGAAGAGAAAACTGGGTCGGAAAGGCTGCCCAGAGAAGGTGAAAGAGACTAATGACTGGATGAGCAGTGTGCTTTAGAAAATTCTCTATGGGGACTTTCCTGGTGGTGCAGTGGTTAAGACTCTGAACTGTCATTGCAGGGGGCCTTTGATCCCTGGTCGGGGAACTGAGATCCTGCATGAGACATGGGAAAGACAGATTATCCCCCAATAGCACCAAGATTTCGAATGCCACATGGCACGGTCGGAAAAAGAGAGAGATGTCGGGGAAATAGATTACACCAAGTAGAAAATTCTCAAGGAGTGCTGGTGGCAAGGATGCCTCATAAAAAGGCCTCCAATGAAGAATCCATACCCCACTTTCCTTCTAGAGAGTTCTCCATTCATGAAGTCTTCACCCAAAGTTAGAGCTTTGATGAATGAAGGACAGTGGTGTATGATGCTGCATATCTAGCAAATAGAAGGACCACAACCCCTCTCCTCTGAAGAAGCTCTATTTGGGGAAGGTTTGGGGCATCCATTGTCTAGACCGACTACACACGGTGATGGGTCCAAGAATTGAAGCCATTTCTCTGAGCTCTTCCAAGATTCAATCTCATGTGATGGGCTGATAGTCCTGGGTACAAAGAGCTTTCCCAGCCCAAAGGGATGGACTTGCCTGGTGGTCCAGTGGTTAAGACCCTGCACTTTCACAGCAGGGGGCACAGCTTTGAGCCCTAGTTTTGTCCCACATATGGCAAGATATGACTGAAAACAAACAAAAAAACAAACCAAAACCCGAAGGGGCCCTTTTTGCAGTGTCTGCCCTAACCATCCCATTGTCAGCCACTTTAAGACTAAATGCATAAATAGAATGTCAGATAGTGAAGAAGACCTTCCCTATCTTCCTCTTTTCTTCTTCCCTGGAAGAGGAAAAAGATTCTGTGAGCATGGGCACTCATGCTCCAGAACATTTTGCCCTTCAGGAAGCACCGGGAAGAAGGGTCACTCAAACCTCAATCATTACTTCCTATATAAGTGGCTGGGGCTATAGGGTGTAAAATAATGAGCAAACCCACTAGTTAATTTACATACTATGCCTCCAGAGTGCAGCTGTTGGAAATAATTTTCTGGTTGAGGAAATAGAAGATGTAAAAGATTTCTCAGGGACTCTTTAGTTCATCAGAGTCCAAATTTTCTAACCTAGGTTAGAGTTTCTTCATTAGGTGGTCCAGAGTGACCACTCATACCTGCATCAGCTGTAGGTGCTTCAGAGGTTCCAGGGGCCCATCCCAGACTTGGATCTCAGAAATGGGGCCTGAGAATCTTCGTTTTGAGCAAGCTCACCTGGTGATTCTTTGGCACACTGAAGTTTAGGAGTCACTGCTATGTCTTTACCCTCCTCCTACTCTTTAAAACAAGCAAACAAAAAAGGACATAACCATTCTTCAGGTATAGTTCTGGCTCACTCAATTCACAGACATTTTAAAGAAGTTATAATAACATTATTGCTGCTGCTGCTGCTAAGTCGCTTCAGTTGTGTCCAACTCTGTGCGACCCCATAGATGGGAACCCCCCAGGGCTCCCCCATCCCTGGGATTCTCCAGGCAAGAACACTGGAATGGGTGGCCATTGCCTTCTCCAACGCATGAAAGTGAAAAACTGAAAGTGAAGTCGCTCAGTCATGTCCGACTCTTCACAACCCCATGGACTGCAGCCCACCAGGCTCCTCCGTCCATGGGATTTTCCAGGCAAGAATACTGGAGTGAGTTGCCATTGCCTTCTCCAATAACATTATTGGCCCTCCATTAACTTTTACATGTATTATGGCAAGACTTAAAGAATGAGCTGTCCGATAATGGAATGATTAGTGAATTTTCCATCACTGGAGGTATTCAAATGGAGACTGAAAACCACTTAGCAAGGATACCATAGAAAGGATTCAAGTGTCAGGAGAGGGTCCCAACCCTCTACTAAGGTAGGACATTTCTCCAGTTCTATGATCCTATGATAATATTACAACAAAATCAGCTTTAATATATCAAGTACTACATTTTCAGAAATCTGAGCGTACACTCAGAAATTTTATTATTATTAAAAGCTTGTAAAAGCAGCGAGAAAACCAGTCTATAAATCTGAAGTCCAGAAGCTGAGGACAGACCCAACAATGAACTTGGGGATTCTTAGCTTTAATTCCAGCTCTGAAACTTATTGGCTGGCCGTACGCTCATGGCGACAAGCAGATAAAGGGCAAAGAGTGTGTCGTCTTCACAGTGGCTCCACACCTCAAGCATCCTGCTATCGGATGGCACGGAAATGACTGTTTAGACTTTTTGCCCTTCAGTTTGGTGTTCATCAGATCATAGACCTTAAAATCCCTTCCAGGGCTTTAGGTTCTTCAACCCCAAAGGAGGCTATCACTAAAGGACCAGGGAATCACAGTCCTCAAAAGGATAAATGCCTGCCAGTGCCGGTTGGTGTGGCTGTTTTCTACCACCCTAGAGTTTAGTCTTCACTGGTCAAGAATGTGTGTGTGTGCATGGATCATTACCACTGAAGAAAAGGAATTCCAGCAGAGATGGGAGTAAGGGTAGAATTGCACTTAGCATATTATTAAAAGGCTCAGTGCTAAAAGGAACAGAAGATGGGTTTGTGCCAAACAACAGAAAATGGGGATCCTGTAGTTCCTCAATTATTAAATATCATCAATTCAGATTGAGTGCAGAGTGCATTTGGGGAGCCTGAATTATCTGGTAAAACCGTTTACAAGTATCATATTGATAAAATGATTGCCAAATCACCCACCCTTGGGTTTGTGTTGTATGGATTTGCAAACACCTTGACAGATCTGGACCTCAGACTTGAAAAGAGCACTTTGAGGTGATGGTTGAGAAAAGAAATGTTCAATTTGATGAGAAATGACAATGACTGTTAAGTCACATATGTGGATTCTTTCCAATGGTGTGCTTTACTTCTGAAACAGTTTTCAAGTTTTGGAACCTAAAGCTACACCTAAACCAAGCACATTATGTGATTGGTGCATAATAAGAGTTCAATCCACAGCTGTCAAAAGGATGAAAGAACAAGTGAGTGAATAAATAAGTGAATGAGTGAATGGAGAGATAAGAATAGATTCCCGAAGTATTAGGGCTCAATCCTTTAGTCCACTTTTGCGAATGACAGAATGTTCGAAGACCCTGGCAGCTTAGATTCACAGATCACTGTAAATTTGTGAGGTATGAATAGGGTTTCAATTCTGCTTTGCTCCATGAATGATCAAGGCAGAGAGACTCCTAAGAAGTGAAAAGAGGTGAGGGAGGGGAGGACAGCAGGAGGAAAATTATGCTTAAGAGCTAATTGATGATTTATACTCATAATTTTTAAATCTCAGACATAAATCATCTAAACCATGATAACTGAATTTAGTGTAAATGGTGGCTGTAGGATGGCTTGAGCGGTTACATGATATTTTATTGAATCTTCACACTGCAAAATTGGTGGAAATTAAGCTGTTTGTAAATGACTTTGGAGGAAAGAGAAATAAATGTGCATGTAGATGTTAATCAGGTCGATGACCTGTCTTTTGGTGCAATTTGATAGCTCCACCTGGGATATGAGCCACCATCTCTTTGGGGGGAAGACTTAATTTTAGAATACTGGCAATCTCTAAATCCATAGTGGTGAATTACACGGGTCTGAAAATAAAATGAAAAGTCACCATGACTAGAATGAAAGGATAATGCAGGGGGACTTGGGCTTCTCCTAGCAGCACGGTAGATGATTCTCTGGCTTTATACTGGTCCTTCCTCAGCCCTGAGAACTCTTAATCCTATTTTCATTGCCCTAGGTAAACTGGGAAATATTTTCTCCTCCTAGACTGCAGTTACTCACACAATAAACAGGTAATAAACATTTTACTGCCCTAAGCAGCCCTCTGCTAGGCAGGCAGCGGGAAGAGAAAAGCCTGTGCAGAGAGTAAGCCCGCACAGGATAAACTGCAGGGGACAAAGGATGTGAGTAACCCTTTTAATGGCCTGCACCCTCTCTGGGCTCTGCCAGCGTGCATTAACTGGCTTTCGTGGTCTGGTTTTCTCTCTGCTTGATGCTAGTAGGGAAGATTTGATTTCACCAAAAGGTAATTTACTTGCCATTTCGAAGCTCTGTCTAGCTAAATTAAGGATGAGGAATGAACTGGAGTTAGCAATCTCCCAGGTGAAACCGTGGGCTGTGAGTCTGGAAAACCAAAGAAGGGACAGTCCATAGCCAACCAAAGTGCTTCCGAGGATACAATGATTCCTATTCAATTTCTGTTTGATTTCCAGTTTGCATGCTATTTTCCAACACATCCTGGTTTCACTGTGACAGTTTACATCCTCCCCTGATATCAAATCAAACAGTTGTTATCATCTGTTGACTCTGTGAAAGGTACAGTGAACATTCTGTTTTCCACTGTACTCAGGGTTCCCTCAAAAGTCCGTTACCTTCAGCTTAGTAGAAAACATTGTTTTATGGTTCCAACTGCTCAGGAAATATTTTGGTTTTCTTTCATGCTGAAGGTACAACTCGCAGCTGTTGGAAGACCTTCCCTCATCTCAGGGAAAGAAGGGCAGAGCCAAAGAGAATACGAGAAGCTCTGTTTCTATCTCTGCCATTTAACTTATTTATGGGAGATGAAAATCTTATATAAATATTTCCCACCAAATAGCATGCCAAATATGAAAGTATTAACCCTGGGCAAAATGATAAATGTATCTGCATAAACAATTTTCCAATTCATCTAGGTTGAAAAAATGATTATTTTATAAATCAACAGTTCTTTGATATCAATTGCAGTTAATTTATGGTATTTTGCTCTCGTTTTATTATTTTGGAATACTAATTTGTGCTGTATTTTGTGGCAGAAGTGTTGCAATTTGTCTTGCAAGAACTAAAACATTCTGACATGTTTAAAGAGATCTACTTGAGGTCTGATCACATCCAAGGCCATATCTGATCACAGATCAAGCCCACTGTCTTGACACAGGACCCTAAAACCCCACACGCTCTTCTGTGTTTTGAACCTTTCTTGAGAGGGCCGAGGAAGTGACAATGCAGATAACACATTAGAAAGCAGTTTGAAGATGGACACTGATAAATGAAAGAAAAATAATGAAGGTATTGGCCGCTATTGGAAAAACACACAAGGTGGAGCCGGGCTACAAGACATTCGGTAGAGATTCTCAAGTAGAGTCTTTCCCTTAACTGTGTTTGGATGACTCCTACAAAAGCAGCATAGAAGTATGCCTGAAGCAGCTATCTGCAAAGCGGGCCCTTAAATCCCCAAACAAAAGATACAAACAGTGGATAACAAAGCACAGGCAAAGACTGAAGCGAAGGGGCAGAGTTCACAGGTGGACCAAGGAACCAAGTCAAGGGATTTGGGAAAACAGGCGTGGGGTGGCTAAAGAAAGTGACTTACAAAGGGCAAGAAAGAATCCTTGTGCTTGACCAGTATTAGACTGATATTCTGTATCCTATACTTTGGCTGTGGTATTTACAAAATGACCACGGAGAAAAGCGGTGGTGACCCAGAGCCCAGCAATGGCCATGATTAAAAGGGTAGAAGAAGGCTCTCAAAGTGAGATGAAAGGAACTGGAGTACAAAAGGTTAAGGGGTGACAGCGACTGTATTCAAATACAGGAAGGGTTTTGGAGGGGCACTGACCAGTTCCTTCACGTGCAGGGAGACCGATGAGAAGAAACAAGAGCCTTAAATAGAAAACTGGAGCAAGTTCAGGTGCTGAAGGAAGGACTCAGGGGAAGGAAGGACAATAAAAACTATATTCAGGTCAATACGAATCTTGGACTTAATATGTTTAGAACAGAATTTCTGGTTCCTTTTTCCCCTTGACCCTGACATTCATGAAGTCTTCTCTATTTCAGTAAACAATGCCAATATCCACTCTGCTGGCCAAGGAAAAAGTCCCAGGAATCATTCACGTGTCCTTCCTTTCCCTACCTACCCCAATCCTGTCCTTCAGCAGATCTTGTCAGCTCGACCTTCAGAGCAAAGTCTGAACTGGATCACTTTTTAATCTGCACTACCACCTTCCCCATCCAAGCCCATAGCTTCATTGCTTGGATCCGAGCCAGGAGGATACAATCCATTCTCCACAGGGCTGCTTTTTAGAGCGTAAATCAGACCATGTTGCTCCCCTGCTCAACTTCCAAAGACTTTCCATCACAATTAGAATACAATTCACGCTCTTTACCACAGTCTTCAGGGCCCGGCATCATTAGCCTCCTGCCCACTGCTGGGTCTTCCTCACCTTCTCCCTCACTCCCTCTGCTCACTTTAGCCACACTGACTTCCTGGATGTGCCCGAACAGGTCAGCCTTGTTCCATCTTTGGACCTTCTGCCTCCTTGGCCTGGTACGCTCTTGTCTGACCTCTTCATTCGGCTGGCGCCTTCTCCTCAATCGGGGTCTCAGCTCAAGGGTCATCTCTGCAGGCCTCCTCCAGCCACAGGAGGGGACCGTACGTGAACAATCTGAGAGTGGTGACTTTATCTTTTTACCAATGGTATCCTCAAGCCTCAAACAGGTACCTGATGCACTACAGGTAATGCAATAAATACTGGTTGAATAAAGAATAGGATGACTGTAAAAGAAGGTTGTTATATCCCAAGAGAGCTGGAGATGAGAAAGAGAAACTGCTGTGAATGGACTAGGTGATCCTTTGGGCAGAGATTCACAGGGCTGTGTACTTTTGATGTGGGGAGGGGGTCAAGCTTACTCCATTGAAGTTCTAGAGCACAGTAAAACCCACTGGCGCATCATCCTGGCTAGAGTCAGGGAATTTGGGGAGTGTTTCCTTGAGCAAGCATCTGCCTGCAATGCAGGAGACCTGGGTTCGATCCCTGGGTTGGGAAGATGCCCTGGAGAAGGAAATGGCAACCCACTCCAGTATTCTTGCCTGGAGAATCCCATGGACAGAGGAGCCTGGTGGGCTACAGTCCAGGGGGTCGCAAAGAGTCGGACATGACTGAGTGACTTCACTCTACTTGAGCAAAGGAAAAAGCACTGAGGGCTGTCCTTGGGTTTAGAGGATAGTCACAGTGGAAGGAGAGAAGGAAGGAGATATAAGATCCACTATGCTACTCAAAAACCATTGAGCTGAATCATCTGTTAGGATGAACTGAGGTGTCTATTGTCTATTTTATAAAGAGACATGAGAGGCTGGGCTGCTCTCTTACTCTTCCTGAAAGTTGCTCCATAGCTCTGCTTCCAGAACATTTATAAGGCCCTCATGGTTTTACAGTCCCCTAGGAAAGGTTGAGTCACCCTAAACTTGGGTCACAGTGCCTACTTTAAAAAAATTTTTATTGGAGTATAGTTGATTTACAGTGTTGTGTTAGTTTCAGGTGTACAGCAAAGTGAGTACATATGCATATACATACATATACACACATATCCACTTATTGCCATTGCTAAGTCGCTTCAGTCGTGTCTGACTCTGTGTGACCCGATAGACGGCAGCCCACCAGGCTTCCCCGTCCCTGGGATTCTCCAGGCAAGAACACTGGAGTGGGTTGCCATTTCCTTCTCCAATGCATGAAAGTGAAAAATGAAAGTGAAGTCGCTCAGTCGTGTCCGACCCTCAGCGACCCCATGGACTGCAGCCTTCCAGGCTCCTCCATCCATGGGATTTTCCAGGCAAGAGTACTGGAGTGGGGTGCCATTGCCTTCTCCGATATCCACTTATATATAGATCCATATATAACTGATATATGTATATGTATCTATCAGTCATATATATACACATACCCACTCTTTTTTAGATTCTTTTTCCATATAGGTCATTACAGAGTATTGAGTAGAGTTCCCTGTGCTCTATGGTAGACCCTTCTTATCTGTTGTATATATAGTAGTGGGTGTATGTCAGCCCCAATCTCCCAATTTATCTTTTCACAGAGTCTACTTTTTAAAACCTTCTGTTGGAGTATAGTTGATTTACAATGTCAGTTTCAGGTGTACAGCAAAGCTCATCAGTTATACACATACTTACATCCACTTTTTTTTTAGACTCTTTGCCCATATAGGGTAGTACAAAGTATTGAGTAGGGTCTTCTGTGCTATGTGGCAGGTTCTTATCACTTATCTATTTTATATATAGAGGTGTGTATATGTCAATTCCAATTCCTCAATTTATCTCTCTACATCACCTACTTTGATTCAGAACTGGACTAAGGAGGGATGAGAAGGACCATTGGAAGACAAGGCTGCAAGATTCCTATAGGCCTTGTATGCAATGACTTTTCATCACCCCAACCAGTTAGCCAAGGCTTTGAGATCAGGGTCACTAGCTTCTATTTTATTTTTGCCCTTAATTTCCCCAAAGAGCCAAGGGCAGCCTTTGACAGGGTGGGGGGCAAGGGAGTGGAGGCTCCATAAATGTTAATGATTGATTGACTCATAGATTTCACAGAATGCAGACTCTAGCGGGTTTCTTGTAGGCTTTGCTGCCCTTCAGTTCAAAATCTCAAAGTGTTATCGGGTGGCTGATAATAAGTGAAGATAATTGAAATAAATCTAGAAACTTAATTTAAAAAATATTTTATGATTCTCCCCTGCCCCCCGCCAGAAAAAACCCAAGTGGTCACAATTTGAATTTTGTTTTTTAAGGTTTATGGCCCCGATTGGTTATATTAAACATTGTTTCTAAAATGTTTAAGAAAGGCCAGGAAATCTCCTTAAACTTAGAAATACAAGTTAATATCTGCTGTCTATTTCAAGAAGTATTTCTTGGGCTCTGTTTGTATCCCAGGATTTGCCATGATACATATAAGCCCAGGATATGATGACAGACGGGAACATGAGCTGGATCCTTTATAAATCAATAACTAGAGGAGGGACGAGGGACTGTCCGCTTTGGTGATTTCATTTTCAGCCACAGCTGGCCAGATTGCTTATTGGAAAATAAAAGTCATGGCAAATTGAGCTTGACAATAACCAGGCCTGACTATACAGGCCCCTTCTCCACTCTCTGCAATTAGAATGAGTGGAGGAGGGGAGGCTGACAAGGAAAGACATTCCCCCTCCTCTGTCACAGATCAGTCTTAGTTTATTTTGGAGGGCACAAACCATATGTCGCCCGTGTAGAGTGCGTTTTCTGTCACCTGGACTCTGCTGTTCTTGTGCCTCCAGAAGCAGGTGCTGCTGCTTCTGACTTCCAGGCTCCTTAAGATCTGGAGCCTGGCTGTCCAGCGCAGTACCACTATTCACATTTAAATTAAATTTTAAAAAATTCAGTTTCTCAGTGGCACTGGCCACTTTGCAAGTGTTCATAGCCACATGTGGCTAGTGGTGACTGCATGGGTCAGTGCAGATAAATGACATCTTTGACAATCCCAGAAAGATGGATGGGAAGGCCCTCATCCTGAAAACTCACTTGGTGCCAAGAGGCCCTTCCTTTCTCTGTTCACAGCTTCTGAGATCATCACACCTTTGTGGGGATGAAGGGAATTGGGTCTCTTAGTATTGGAGAATTTTCTGGGTGCCGAGCATCCACGTAAAATGTGGGTACCACAAATCTGTGACACAGCTCAAGGGATCTCAAACCTGAGAGAACCTCAGATTTCTCAGTGGAAGCCCACCCTGGGCTTTTATCCTACCAAGCTGCGAAAGGCACATGGAACGTGCCCCCCTGTACTTGCTGCCTTTACACTGCACCTTAACTGTGTTGCCTGGCAGAGCTGCAGCTCTTCCTTTATGGGACGCTGCGTGTGTCTCTCATTTCTGACGACAAAGAATTACAGAGACTCTGAAAATTTATCTTTGCTTCTAGGGCAGTCACTGAAATCATAATTTCAATGCTCAACAATCGCTACGACTGATTCAACTAACTTCTTACCCACAATGCCGTAGTCTCTGGATGCTGCTTGCATTACATACATATTATCAATTCCAAGTTCTTCTTCTTTTCACCCTTATTTTTTCACCATGTCGCTTGGCGTGTGGGATCTCAGTTTCCTGACCCGGGATTGAACTTGTACTCCCTGCAGTCGAAGTGTGGCACCTCAACCACTGAACTACCAGGGAAGTCTCATGAATCTTAAGTTCTTAATTCATTTACTGCCCTCAAGATAAGTTGTATATCATTAGTGAAGAATAAAATTTCAGGAGGAAACCTAGAAACACACCAAAACATGAAGCAGTATAACCTACCCTTTCCAATGTGGATCAGAACTTATGCTGTACAACTCAGTTGCTGAACTTTTGGGGTGTGAACAAGAAACGGGAAAGCCCTTTATACTTACAAGTGGAAATAAAACTGGAGAGTGCTACGGTTTGAAAGGTTGGGGTGTGGTGATTAAATTTGGTAAACTTCAGGGTCTTGACGTTTGATAAACTTCAAAGTCCCAATTCTACTATTAGGTTGGATTTATGGAAAGAGCTTGATTCTAATGATTTTGAAGCACTCATCCATATAAGCGGTACTGCACATCCATTATGGCTATTTTCTCTGCACTAACCTCATTTGTTTTCCTGCATTAAGCAGGATTAGCTATTATTATTCTAATGTCACAGGTGGGCAAAACAGAGGTAAAGACTAACTATAAACAAGATGAAAAGACAACTTTTAGAATGGGAGAAAATAGTTACAAATGAAGCAATAGACCAATGATTAATCTCTAAAACAAACCAACAGCTCATGGAGCTCAATATATATTAAAAAAAAACAACAGTAAGCAATCCAATCAAAAAACGGACAGAAGACCCAAATAGATATCTCTCCAATGAAAACATACAGATGGCCAAGAGGCACATGAAAAGATGCTCAACATCACTAATTATTAGAGAAATGCAAATCAAAGCTACAATGAGATATCACTTCATACTGGCAGAATGGTCATCATCAAAAAATCTACAAATAATAAATGCTGGAGAGAGTGTGGAGAAAAGGGAGCTCTCTTACACTGTTGGTGGGAATGGAAATTGACAAAATGGCACCCCACTCCAGTACTCTTGCCTGGAAAATCCCATGGATGGAGGAACCTGGTAGGCTACAGTCCATGGGGTCACAAAGAGTCGGACACAACTGAGCGACTTCACTTCACTTCACTACTGAGAACAGTATGGAGGTTCCTTAAAAAACTAAACAGAACTACCACATGACCCAGAAATCCCACTACTGGGCCATATGGCTTTGAGAAAGCCATAACTCAAAAAGACACATGTACCCCAATGATCATTGCAGCATTATTTACAAGAGCTAGGACATGGAAGCAACCTAGATGCCCATCGACAGATGAATGGATAAAAAGGATATAGTACATATATACAATGGGATATTACTTAGTCATAAAAAGGAACTAAATTGAGTCAGTTGTAATGATGTGGTGAGCCTAGAGCCTGTCACACAGCTGAAATAAGTCAGAAAGAGGAAACAAACATTGTATATTCATGCATATATATAGAATCTAGAAAAATGGTACCGATAAACCTATTTTCAGGGCAGGAAAATAGGCGGAGATGTAGAGAACAGACTTGTCGACACAGAAGGCGGAGGGATAGGGTGGGATGAATTGAGAGAGCAGCCCTGACATATATAAAACTGCCATGTGTAAAATAAATAGCCAGTGGGAAGCTGCTGTATGGCACAGCGAGCTTAGCTTGGTGCTCTGTAATGACCTAGAGAGGTGGGATGGAGAGGGTGGGAGGCAGGCTCAAGAGGGAGGGGATGTAAGTGCACATATATGGCTGATTCATGTTGTTGTACAGCACACACTAACACAACCTTGTCAAGCGATTATATTTCAATTAAAAAAAAGACTAACGCCTCCCATAGGCAGTGAAGTGTGGTTTTACCTCCAGGACCACAGCCAAGCTTATTTCACATCTAGACCACGGGGGCACTGGTTTCGTCACTTAATACTCCATGCGTGGTGATACTACTTCTTTTCTACAAAACTTGGGAAAACATCTGGTATCCTAAAGTCAAGCCAACTGAGTAAAATGAATAGCGTAAAATGGTAAGGATGTCAAAAATCCCTTTACAACATTTCCCCCCATGGGCAAGCACCCTGATTATGTCATTTGATTAGATCATACATTTGATTGTCTGTTTGGTCCCTGGGTTTGGAAGATCCCCTGGAGAAGGGAAAGGCTCTCCACTCCAGTATTCTGGCCTAGAGAATTCCATGGACTGTATAGTCCCTGGGGTTGCAAAGAGTTGGACATGACTGAGCAACTTTCACTTCACTTCACTTCACTTGGTCCAACAAAAGATGAATCTGATGGGATGGAGAGGGATACTGGGTACCGGGGAGAACTGCATGAGCATCGAGACAACATGTGGGATGTGGAAGGGAGAGGAAAGGATGATGTTCCAAATTAAGGGAGAGGAAAGGATGATGTTCCAAATTAAGGGAGAGGAAAGGATAATGTTTCAAATTAAGGGAGAGGAAAGGATGATGTTCCAAATTAAGGCTAAATCTATATGCCCAACTCATAAATCATATTTAGTCAAATCGGCTTTAAAAAATCAGCCAAAGTATTTTTTAAAGAATTTAAATGACTTGTGGGCCCACCAAGGACAGTGAAACTTAAGAGGACTGTGCCTCATGTGTTCATGTGGACACAGAGACAAATGTTGGCTCGCACACCTCTGTAGAAAGGACTTGGACAGCCCTCCCCCTGTTAACATCTCAGGAAGGACACACACTCAGTGCAGGAGAGCTTCCTTTGCATCTCTTTCTGTCGGTCTATACAGAATGGAAAAGCCCAGCCCTGGAGCATCCGTGGGCTGAAATGGCCGGGAGCCTGGGGTGTGTGTGCTTGGAACCCACAGCATCTGGGGGTGAGGCTTCACTTTAAACAGAGTCTCTGCTGTCAACCCCCAGCTCTGGGTGTCTGGAACATGTATGTGGCTCAATTTTGATTCACTCCTCCCCTAAAAGCAGCCTTCTCCTCCATCTTTCAGATAAGGATTTGCATCATCTCAAGGAGGGCCTTCCAGTTTTATTTGCTGCTCTTTCCTAGGCTCCAAATTTAGCTGTAGGCTGCCTATTTTCAGTGTCTGGGAACCCCCAGAAGGGAGCAACGCATAAAAACCTTCAGCTAATATGAATCTTTTCCCAGGGCTTGGCATTTAGCTGCAGTTCCATCACGCATTTAGAATTGAACAATAAAAAGGCACACGCAGCCTCCCGCAGTCCAGGGGCCTTAAAGACAATGTGGTCCTTGCAAGCCCTTTTGTGCTCCATCTAGCTGTGGTACAGGACGATGGATATGGACATGTGTAGCCTGTCGTCCCTATACCAATGCTGCCTTGAGGATGCAGTCTTTACCGGGCAGATGGCTAATTTCTCCACTCTAACCTCATTTCTCCAGTGTTTCTGTGTTTGTGTGATGTCCTGCCCCTGGAGTCAGATCCTAATGGCTGTCAAATGTTCTGAGAGGGAAGTGGCATCCATGCATCATTCCTGTGAGGGCTGCTACTGGCTGGGAGCTGTGGGGGCGGCTGCAGCGGCTGAGACCCAGGCTGCATGCGTGGTGGGCAGTACCTGCCAGGGCCCAGCTGCTCAGAGCCTGCTTTTCTGCTTCTAAGTGTCAAGTGGAACACTGCCCTTTGTTAGCGCCTGCAGCCCCTGGGCCCCGGCGTGCTCAAAGCCCCGTGTCTTTCTGTTGGGATCAATAGCCACCTCCTAACTGCTCCTTGCTTGCTCATAGTCTCTTGGCATCCTTTTGACCATGCAGATTTGGGCAGGGCCGGGAGAGGGCTCGGCACAGGCTGGGGGGTGGCGGTGTGAAAGCGTGGCCCCTCGGAAGCCGGCTGCTGCAAGCAGACAGGTAAACCTCTGAGCCTGGGACCCTGGCCGTCAGCGACTGGCCGTCTCATTGGATGCACATTCGTCTTCAAATTATGTTGTGTGACAGCCTGGGCTGCTGAACACCGTTTTAACATGCAGATTGACTCCTCTGAGGCTCTTCATTATGCATTTAGCGGTCTGTTTTCAGACTAACCAGCATGTCAGAGAGGCCCGCCATCCTTTTTCCACCTGGGTGGAGGAACTAGCTCACTGACGGTGAGGGAGCTGCCGATATTAAAATGCATATGTTTACTTTCCTGAGCATCCGCTCACAACCGCTTTCCCTGATGCAAGAGCGAGCAGCGAGGGAAGAAGAGACAAGACCTTGGTCCTGCCATTCCTGCGAAACGGTCACGCAAAACAAGAAGCCTTTGTTGCAGAAAGCAGCCAGCTAGGCCAGGCCAGTCTGATGCCAGCCTGGCTGCCCACTAGCCCTCCTGGGTGCCTCCACACAAGCCCTTCTCTTATCGACACACAGACCCCCCTCTTTCTCTGTCACACATGCAGTCTGAAGCATTTTAAGCAGCACACTTCTATTTCCTGTTTCTAAAACTGTCCTGCATCTCCAACGGCATTCGACGACCCTGGTGGGTGTCAGGACAAGTTGACCCAGGGTGTGAGAGCACTGGGTCTGGTTAGGTGGCTCTGGGGTTACCCAGGAGGCTCGGGGCCCCCTTGTCACCCCTCCCCTCTACTCTTTCTAGTGCGATTTACTTCCACTTGTTAAGAATATTTCTCTGTGGCCCTAGGCTGCTACGGCATGAACACTGCTGTTTTCCTGCGTGCATGAGTACGTGCATATGTGCATTTGTATATATGCAGGTGTGTGTATGCCCTTTTTCAAGGATCTCTCTCCCTTCCTTAAAAGGAATGTTTGCACTGCTTCTTATTTTTTTTTATTTTTTTTTATTTTTTATTTTTTATTTTTTTGCACTGCTTCTTAAAATCCCACCTGTTCCTATTTAGTCTCTCAGTGTGGTATTTCCTCCATTTTTCTAGGGCCTTCTACCTTCACCCCGGGTATGCCTTGGCCAAGGCAGCAGTACCCGTCTTTCACCTCCGATCAGTAGGGGCTGCCAAAATCAGGGCTTGAGGGGCTCTCCTGCTTCATTTCTTTGTTGCCACCAGAGGGAGAGAGATCCTGGACAGGGTAGAAGGCTAGATGGGACACAAAAGCTTACACGCCCAAGACTGACAGCTGCCTTCCTAAACCACAGTCACCCTGCCACACGCCTTCCCGGGGGCCCATTGTCCGAGCACCAGTCTGCCCCCTCAGCTTCTGAGTCTTGCCAGGCATTGCCGCATCCTGATCTCAAGAGCGTGTTTGAAGGTTTGCTGTTTACATGTTTAAAGTATGAACCAGCAGAGTTCATTTTAGTAGGGCTCCGGCCAGAAAATAAAACTGACAGCAGAACTGTATTCCTAATTCCCCAGGAAAGGCTGTGAGTGGGAATAAAATGGTTACTGATGCCTGCGCTGGACCAGAAAGCTCCTGATGAGTGCATTGGGCAGTAAACGCGGCTTTTTATTTTTGTACGGACTATGGTGATTCCCCACTGACAAGAACAGGTTGCATGTGGTTGCTGGGCTGTTGCTCAGCTGGTGTCACTCTGTAGAGCATTGTTTGGAAAGATATCACCCAGCAAGAACAATATGGCTACCCAGCGCCTGAGGCGGTGTGTGGAGAACTCTGCTGCCTCATTCACATGCTGCCTCACTCTTTTTTTTTTTTTTTTCCGGGGATAAAACAAATGGATTTCCATATTTTAAAACACTACTGAGGGTTTTGGTCCTGGAACTACTCTGGGTTTTAAGGAAGCTCCTTGAGGGACTTCCTGGTGGTCCGGTGGTTAAGACTTCGTCTTCCAGTGTAGGAGGTGTGGGTTCAATCCCTGGTGGGGAACTAAGATCCCACATGCCTTAGTGACCAAAACAAAAAGCAGAAGCAAAATTGGAACAAACTCAAACATTTGTTACAAAAGGAAAAGAAAGCAAGCTCCTTGATTGACAAATGAGCAGGGGCCAACTTGGGGTTTGCAAGCTTCTCAGACCTGTGAAAAGAGGGCTGTGGGTTTCGGTTCCCATAGTTAACTTGCCATATGGGGCAGGGAGTCACTAAATCTTGAATTTTAAGTTGGTGGTGGTAAAATGGGCTGCACTGTGTCCCCCACCACAGTCAGACCACAGAAGTCCTAACCCCTAGGACCTCAGAATGCGACTGTATTTGACATAGGATTTTTTAAAAGAGGTAATTAAGGTTATAGGAGACCATTAGTGTGGGTCCTAATCCAATATGACTGGTATCCTTGTAAGCAAACGAGTTAGGACACACACACAGGGAAGACCTTACGAAGACAGTGGAAGAAGACGGCCGTCTGCAATCCAGGAGAATGCCTCTCAGAAGAAAGGAACTCTGCCAACACCTTGAGCTTGGACTCCCAGCCTCCAGAACCACGAGGAAATAAATCCTGGACCACTCAGTCTGTGGTCCATTGTCACAGCATCCCATACAAATGAACACTTGGAGCCACGAGTACTAAGGTACCTCCAGGAGATGAGAAACAATGGAAGGAGGAAAGGAGAGTTTCAGAGTATTTTGGGGATCTCAAGCATCATTTAGCTGATCTATTTTAAGAAGACCCTAAGTCTCGACCTAGATGCTAATTTCACAGAGATCAGGTGGAAATCGGGCTGTTTTCCGTCAGCAGGATACCTGCAAGAGAGTGGCTGCATTTCGGCTTCCTGTTCTTAAGGCAGAACTGACATCTTGAACTGAGAAAATGCTGTGAAGGACCTCACCGGCCCTTCAAATAAATCTCGAGATTTTTGTGTGAACCAATCAATCGGTTCTCCAACATGTCAGCTGGTAACAGACATATCTGTCAATACGACAGTCCTGCAGTCCCCGGGCAGGTTGTGTTCCCGGCAGGAAGCACGGCTCAGCAGTTACTTATATTTGGAAAATGGATAACCCAGGATTATGTGTTTCAGGAGGTGAGGTTAAAGTGGGGTCAAGGGCCAGGTTAATGCTAGCACAGTTTCCACTGGAGAAAGAGAACACCATATATTGATTTCAGGGAAATGATATGTGTTCCCAGCCTTGCTTTCCAGTCCTGCTTCTCATCCGTCCAGGGCCGTCCTTCAGCAGAGTCTGAACACCCTCTGCCTTCCGGAAGCGTCTCTGCCAATTGTTGCTGCAGGAAGTGCTGAATCATGAGAGCACAGTCAGAGGGAAAATATGTCTTCTATGTCTAAGAGGAACAGGGACATGATTTAATTGGGTTTGGCTGCCAAGTCTCTTAGCTGAGTTTTGTCTCTCAGGCTGAGCCCTCCCCATTCTGCAGCCCCACTCTGGCCGGTACCCTGCAGGGAATTTCCTTACACTTCACTTACTCATTCTCAGTCGAACAGACACAAATGTTAATGTAATTCTGTGCCCCTTAATCAAATACAAGTCCCCTCCTGGAACAGGAAGACCTACAGCTTAAAGGAACACTGGTTAAAGAACATCGGATATCTTTGTTTAATATTCTTTTTCGTTGAATTCACTGAGTGTTGCCTTTTCATAAGGTAAGACACCACAACCAAGGAAGAAGCATCATTTCTAAACTGTTCTTCCTCTTCTCTGTATTACACCTCCTCTTCTTTCTTCCAAAATGCCATTCTCCAAGTCAGTAAGCTTATACATACCCCAAGTCACACTACTTTTCTAAACTATTTTCAAGTCCCTTTTCTGGGAGTTAATATCTCCTATGATAACCAAAACTGGGCACAGAATAGCACTAATGTTTTCTATGCTATTTTAAATTCTCTATATTATTTATTTTTCCTTTTACCATCCCCCAAAGCATCCTATTGGCTTTTTAAATTGCTGTTGGATACCAGACAGATATTTTCCCCAAGTTATCAGTCATGACTCTTCAATTATTTTACTATGAGTTCAGAGCCTATCAGAGATTATGAGAAGTTTAGATTATTTTTCCCAAAGTGCATTATGTTACACTTAACCAAATTAAATTTCATCTGCTTTCATGCTACCCAATCCCCTAGTTTGCTTAGCTTTGCCTGAAGTGTCTCCTAGCAATCCTTAATTTTTTAACTGTGCCAATTCAAAGCTTTCTACTTAACTTCCTGCTTTAGAGTTTTTGCCCTCCACTCCCTTCACACTTTGGGAAATCGGTGAATTTTAAGAGGTGAGATGTGAAGCAGTATTTCAGAAGATGCTATGCTAGGGGATCCAGAAAAGAGCCCAACAAATGAATGACAACACACTTGAAGGCGAGGCTCCAGAGCCAAGTTCAACTCTAAGAAGCACTTTCATTCCTGTGCTGAGAAGAAATGATCCTAAAATGCTCCCCCTTCTCTGGGATATTACATGAAAAACTCAGATGGGAATCCAAGCAGGTGGCTGATTTTCCTGTAGAGTTAGCCCCTATATTCTGGCTTTCTTTGTGGGGCAGCAGGGAGCCTGCCAAACTCTTGTCTTCCTGGCCCTCTTCTTCATGGTGGTATTTCTTTCAATTGAATGGAAACAAGGACCAGTGAGTTCACTAGGTGCTCGTCCATGGTTCTTTCTTTTCTTAGATATTAAGAGAAAGATGAACATGTTGCATCTTAGCACCAACTTTTTGCTCCAAGTTGTCTCCAATTATTTTCCCCTACACAGGCGGAAGAGGAAACGACAAAGGGAAATTCTCCACCTCTAAAATTACTGTTCAGAATGCTGCTCATACAGTAAAAACCAGAGCGTCCATCAATGGATAAATGGATAAAGATGTTGTGGTATATGGAATATGGTTCAACCACGAGAAGGAAGGAAATTTGGCTATTTGCAGCAATGCAGACGAGCCTGGAGGGCATTATGCTAAGTGAAATAAGTCAGACAGAGAAAGACAAATACTGTATTATCTCACTTATAAGTGAAATCTAAAAAAGCTCAACTTGAACAGAGTAGAAGGGTGGGCAGTGAGGCAATAAGGAATTACTGACCAAAGGATACACACTTCTAGTTATTTAACATAAGATTAATAAGTTCTGTGGATCTAATGGACAGCTTGGTGATTATAGGTAATAATGTTATATTATATACTTGAAAGTTGCTAAGAGAGTAATCTTCAATGTCCTTACCACAAAAGAGAAATGGTAATTACCTGAGGTGATAGAGGTGTTAGCTAATGCTATGGTGATGACTGTTGGGCAGTATATAAATTGATCAAACCAACATGTTGTACACCTTCATCTTACACATGTTCTCTGTCAACTTTATCTCAATAAAGCTGGAAAAAGAAGAAAGCAGCTGAGACTATTAATTGCCTATCAAGTTCCCATTTCTCCCATTTTTAACTGGGCCCACTGCTATCCAGCTGAAAGGTTATAACCCCCAACATTTCCTACTGATAAAGGTGGTCAAGAAACTAAGTGATGTAAGTAAGTAGGATATAGGTGGAAGTTTGGGTATATCTTCTTGGAGATTTCCGTCAAAGAAGGCATGCTTTCTCCTGTTCCTGGAAAGAGTTTCTGCCTGGAACTCTCATGAGATGACTGGGGCTCTGGAAGCAATCATGGACCATGAGGCCCACCACTTAGGAAAGGCAGAGTAGAGAGCTGGAAGAAGGCTGAGTTTTTGAGGACTTTGTGGAGCTGCCACAATAGCCCTGATCTGCATACTCCTGTACTTCCTGTATAAGAAAGAAAAATAAACTATGGTGTTTTTAAAGTCACTATCTTGGGAGTGGGACGGTGAGGGTGGGAGTGGGGAACCTCTGTTTTTGCAACTGTGTCTAATTTTTACCAATTCAGAAAGAGCTGGTTTAGGTTCATTTAACCAAGACCTTTTAACACTAGAGAGTGGCCTTAGAGATCATCAAGTACAATCCTTTTAAATACAGTCCAATTTACTTCATCTGTTGAGTCCACTTAATGTTAAAGTACACTAAACGCCATAGAGGAGGCAAAATGCAGTGAAATACGGCTTTTCCCTTAAGGGAGGGTTGAACACAACTGAAAATAACATAAGGCAGAATATGTCAGACCTCGTAGGGGAGGAACGCCGAGCGTGCCGCCAAAACACCGGGAGGGTTACAAGTGATGAGGGGGCAGCGTGAGGGGCTCTGAACCAGGGATGGCTTCACGAAAGGTGTTTGCACTGTGCCTTCAAGAGGGGTAGGATGTCATAGCGAGGGCAGAGAGAGAGAGAAACACAGTCTAGACAGAGGGAGCCTTGTGAGCAAAGAAAGGTGAAGAGCAGGTGAACCCAGTTAGGGTGAGGATCGGTATTCCAGAGTGAGCAGATGCAGTGGAGTGTAAGGATGTAGCCGGGGTAAGGCCTAGATGGGAGCCTGGAATCTGAGTCTTGAATGTCATGTAAGAAGTTTGCTTTCAATATTTATTTAAAAATTTTTTTATTTGTTAATTTGGCTGAACAAGGTCTTAATTAAGGCATTCAGGATTTTTGATATCATGTCTGGGATCTTTTTCAGTTGTAGCATGCGGGATCTAGTTCCCTGATCAGGGATTGAACCCAGAGCCCTGCAATGAGAGTGTGGAGTCTTAATCACTGGACCACCAGGGAATTCCTAAGAAGTTTTTATTTTAATCTGTAAGTACTGGGAAGCCATTAAAAGTTTTCTGACCAGAGAAGTGATATATAATCAGTTTTTTAAGGTAGTCTTGGAAACAGGAAAGTATTGGCAGTCAGAGACAAGGTTACTCCAGAGATATTTCACAACCTCGGTGAGGGCAATGTTGTTCAAAAAGGAAGAGGGTGATGGAAAGGGCATGGCAGGATCTGGACCTGGGGGTTGAGGCTGACTGAATGTGGGTGACTGAAAGGCTTTGATGCTATTAACTAGACTTTGGAATATTATGAGATTGAGGTGCTGGAATGATATTCTCAGAAGTCCAGCTGACTGTGGGAATAAGGTTAGGCACATGGGACATTCAGACCTTGTTTGGAAGGTCAAGTAATTATTCAGACTCTCTCAGCTAACATCCCTGAGGATGCTGGAGGCTGGCAGGGAGCAGTGAGGGATAAAGGGGCCACCCACCTCATCTGAACGATTAGTTGACTCAACTCTAGTGACCAATAAAGAAGAGAACGTCCAGATCTGGAATGAAGCAGAGAGCTCGGGGGACAGAAGAAACCTGGATGGCACGGTCCCCAAGTGACGACTGAACACATATGTCAGCAGGTGATGCAGCAGCTGAATGGTGGGAAGAAAAGGAAACAGCAGGCAGGCCTTTGGCAAACTCACCATTTCACATATGCTTTAAGAAGTAGGTCCAGCAAGAAGAGATCAATGAGGAAGACCAAGAACAAGTGGCTGGAGTGGCAGGAAGAGAATGAGGAACGTGGTGGAAGATGACTTCCCCATGGAAACTGTGCTGGCTGTTAGACAGGGTCTGGACCACAGACTCAGGAGTTTCACCGTTTTGTGCCTGGGTGTCCTCAGGAAATTTAAGTGAACTCTGCAGATGTCAGTTTTGCTTTTTTCTTTTAAATCTTTAAAAATTATTTTATTTTTTATTTATGGCTGTGCTGGGTCTTCGTTGCTATGTGAGGGCTTTCTATGGTTGCGGTGAGCAGGGGACTACTCTGGGTTGCAGTGCATGGGCTTCTCACTGGTGTGGCCTCTCTTGTGGAGCACAGGCTCTGTACACAGGCTTCAGTAGTTGGCCTCTTGGGCTCAGTAGCTGTGGCTCGCTGGCTCAGTGGTTGTGAAGCATGGGCTTAATTGTCCCTCTGCGTGTGGTATCCTCCTGGATCAGGGATCAAACCTGTGTTCCCTGCACTGGCAGGCGGACTCTTAACCACTAACCATCAGGGAAGCCCAAACGTACATTTTTCAAAGGGGGTAATCAATAGTATTTAATATTCTCCTGTATTGTCCTAACTCCATGGATGTAACATCGTCTCAAATTAAGGCTCCTTTACTATCAAAAAAATAACAGTATTTGATTTAATTTCACTTGAATTTCATAGAAGAAAATAACTTTGATTTCATAGAAAACAAAACTGAAGTGGAAAGAACTGCTAAAACTCCAATAACTTTTTTCTTCTCTCAAGAAATATTAGTTCCTAAACAATCTCTTGAAGATTGAGAAGAAAGGGTGGGATGAATTGGGACTGACGTATATACACTACTATGTATAAACTAGGTAACCAGTGAGAACCTACTGTGCAGCACAGGGAACTCTCCTCAGTGCTCTGTGGGGACCTAAATGGGGAGGAGATCTAAGAAAGAGGGGATATATGTGTACATATGACGGATTAACTTTGCTGGACAGCAAGAAACGAACATTACATTGTAAAGCCACTATACTCCAATAAAGATTAAAGAAAAAAAAAAGATCGAGAAGAGATTTTGGAAGTCACTAAGCGTATTTAGGTGTTTCAATTTCATTGTGTATAAAATTGTGACTCTATAAATACTAATTTCAGGGTGTGGTGAGAACTGTAAAAAGCTTAGTAGAAGAATTATGGTAACAAGGAATGCAAGTATGGTAACAAAGAAAACAAACTAATAAAATAATGATAACTTCAACAATATATTATTCTCCACTTTTTAAAAAAATTACCATAATAATAATTTTTCGCTTGATGTGGAGATAAAACCACTTTTCTAAATTGTGAAAAACATACATAACAAAATTCATGATTTGAACCACTTCTAAGTGTACAGATCAGTAGCAATGACATGCATCCATCACCAGTATACATTTCTAGAACCTTTTCATCATCCCAAATAGAAATTTGGTACTCATTAAACTTCTGCTCATTCTCTGTAGTCACTGGGAACCACTATTTGACTTTCTGGCTCATAAATTTGCCTATTCTGGTACCTCATATGCATGGAATTGTACAATACTTGTTCCTTTGTCTCTGACTTATTTCATATAGTACCATGTTTTCAAAGTTTTCATCCATGTGGTAGCATGTACAATAAGGGGAATCATTCCTTCTTAAGGCTGAATAATAACTCCATCATATACCATTTGAATTATCCACGCATCTGCTGATGGACATTTGGGTTGTTACCATCTTTTGGCTGTTTTAAGAGTAATGCTGTACCCGAGTAATCTTACATTAAAATCTCAACCAACCAGCTTTTGACTAAGTCCCCACAGCAACAGGGTGAAACCTGAAAATTTTATAGTGTCCCCTCTTTTTTGTTCTGGAAGTTTACCAGAGGAGATTATGTCATTTTAAATGACCATATTGAAAAACATTAAACAGAATTTTTGAATAGAAAACTAAGCTGATTTCATGATATTAAGTCAAGCTTAAAGACAATCCTGCTAGAAATTTCACTTAAGTTTCTTTTAACTCTTAACATGTACTGAATTTCAAAAGCTTTATAATGGAACCTTATTGTTACAAAAATCTTTAAAGTTTATAAAGCATATTATTCTCCATTATCCTTGAAGATAAAGGTACCTTTTATCCAAACAGACCATGTCATTGACTTACAAAGTTATAGATGAATTTTCTCTGAAGTTTCATAATAAAAGTATTCCCGTCAGTGCATTTACTTATGTTTTAACACTCTTAATTTCAAGATGAGAGCCAAGGCAGCTTGCTCATAGTACTGGGAAACGCACCTCCTGAAGGTTACATGGAGCTGTTTGGCCACAAGGCATATTATTCCAAACTAATAATATTCCCAAACCTTGAGCACATTTTACAGTGTTCCCAGTGCCCTGTACTCTAGCCTCATGTTCTGTATTGCTTCCTCACCAACCTAAGGTACTGTTAACAGCCAGCTTGCTGGACTGTTATAGAAGGTGTTCCTTCCCAAAGCAGCCACTGATGATGGATGGACACAGCGATTCCATAGGCTCTGTCTGCTAGGAAGTGCTGAATACACTGGCATCTCTGAACTCAGAGTTTTGCAGTATTGGGGCCAATGCATGCTGTAGGCTAGAGAAGCCTTAATACAAACAGTGTTGCTTTAAACAAATGAATTCAGTTCAGTCATTTATTGAGCACTTGCTAAGTTTCAGGCATGGTGACCAAGGCAATTCTGCTCCTGGAACTAAGTTTTCCAAAGTACTTCCTATTGGAAAAATGCTAGCCCTCTCTGCTCCCAGTTCAGTGGCAGAAATGTGGCTTGGGGGAGCACCTCTGGATTCTATGCTGGAGGAACACATCTCTATTCCACACTAACTGCTGGTACTGCCAATAGCCTTTGCTCCTCTGTGGAGCCGGCCAAGATTATTCCTGTCTTCACGCCGCTTAATAGACCGGGGGTCAGGTGCCAAGAGGTTGCCTGCCCTGAAGGCTTCTTTCCTGCAGGAAGCTAAGACTTGGTGGCAGTGACGTCTGGAAACTCCCAAAGAGCTGAGGTTTTAGAGGGAAACAATCATTGCCTCGCCAATAAAGTTATCTCTCTTAAAAAGTGACTGAGACTGAAGGTATTTGGCTTCTTCCCCAGGGCTCAGAAAGGGCTACTCCACAAAGTTAGGCGAGACGGCACCGGGGAAGTGATGGAAGACTGGCATCACACCTGTCACATATGTCAAGAATCCATCCTGAAATTCAGGAAAGCCAGGAAACTGTCTAACTTGAAATTTCGTTAATGGTAGTAATAATAATATAAAAAAGACTAGCCCCAAACAACCCTAACATTGTGCTGAATTTCATAGACATTTTATTGAGGAGGAAAACAAGCAAGTAAATGGGTATGCCCCTTAAAATGTGGACTTCTGGCTCTCATTTTTTTAAAACAAATAAACAAGGATGTCAATTGCATCTGAATTCAGTGAAACGGGTCATGCTTTGTGTGTCATGCATCTTATACATGAAATGTCTTTGAATGCATTTTAGTAAGTGTTAAGGGTGAAATTAGAAAGGCTTAAAAATCGGAGGCAATTTCCTGTTAAATTGTCAAAGCTAATTTGTCCTAGGAGCTTCTGGGGAGTGTTTAAGTCATCGAAGTTCTTGTGTTCTTTTCTATAAGAAAGTGAAAAAAAGTTGAAGAGAAATTCAGAGTTTCCAGGAAGGAACGGACTCTGTTCTTTTTCTCCATAACACAGACTTCTAGTCATCAGGTTGACAAATCTCCCTACCACAGAGATGCACTGTCTTGAAAGCTGCAGGTCGGGGAAGGAGCTTCTGTCTTTTCAGAGGACCCTCTTGAATGAAGTTTCAAGCTGATTCCACTTATGACTTGTGGTGGTACTTCTGTTGGGATGTAAATACTTTAGGAGGTTCCTGAGTTACTTTAGGAGAGACTGGTCCACTGCATTCCCACGCTTGTATGTGTGCAGAAGTGGCCCCACAAATCCATCTCCCCTTCTGCCTTTCACAGGTAGACACGCCCCCTCTATGCACTTACCTACCTGCTCCTATCAGTATGAGTATTTCCTGGGCATAGGTGTATACAACACTGGCATTTGGTAGGGTAAGTTTTAGGTACCACATGGAAATTTCTTCTCTGAGGTTGGAAACTAGTTTCTGTTGGGCAGGCAGTTTGAGGTAAGAGTTCATCAGACGTTGAAATGTAGGGGCTTTATTTTCTTTTAATTCTAGAAAGCATTTTCTATCATTTTTTTTATCAACAAAGGATAAGATCTGTCTCTGACATTCAATCAGATTCGTTACGCATTATAATCCTTGGCTTACAGACATGACGGGCTATTATGAGGCTTTAGGAAGTGCTGATATCTGCTAGGGCTTTAGAGAGAGGAAAAACTTTGAAAAAAGAAGATATTTTACGCTTCATGTGTCTGACAAGGGTGTGTGGGGCCAATTTACAGCAGGGGCTTAATATATTTTTGATGAAAATTGCTGCAATGTGGCACACAGATTAAAGAAAAAACAGCTATTTTGTAATGACAGCAGTAGATTCTGAAATGAAGCCCAGCTGGTACAAAGATCCTACATGGACTTTTAAGGAACACTACCTTCCTCCCAGGGTTTCCCAGTGGCTCAGTGGTAAAGAATCTGCCTGTAATGTAGGAAATGTGGGTTTGAACCCTGGGTTGGGAAGATCTCCTGGAGAAGGAATGGCAACCCAGTCCAGTATTCTTGCCTGGAGAATCCCATGGACAAAGAATCCCATGGCAAAGAATCCCATCTTTGCCATCCACGGGGTGGCAAAGAGTCGAACATGACTCAGTGACTAAACAACAACAAAACCTTCTTCCCAGGCTTTTCAGAGGCAGTTAAAAGTCCTCCAGGCTAGAGGACTCTATCAGAGTTCTGTGGGTGTGAACTCTGTGGCTCAACGCTCAGCCTCTAGAGGAATTAGTCCATTATGCTGGGAAATCTGGTTATATGACTGTGTTAAAAAACAGACCATCATGGATTTACAAGTCATGGTTTAGCTCACCCTTCCAGAAACTATAGCAAATACTTAATAGAATAATGAGACTTAAGGCAGAGGCTAGTTCTATAATTCTCTATAGCAATTATAAAAAGGTTACAATGTATATGCTTTAAAGCGATACAAATCAAAAGAGGGGGATAAATTAGGAGCCTGGGATTAACATATACTCACTACTATATATAAAATAGATAAGCAACAAGGACCTACTATATAACACAGGGAACTATATTCAATACTTTATAATAACCTATAATGAAAAATAATCTAAAAAACGTAATCACTTATCTATATACCTGAAACTAACACACTACTATAAATCAACTATATCTCAATAAAAAAGAGATTAAAACATTAAAAAGAATCAAAAGAGGAAGGATATTAACCAAAGTCAAGCTTAATGCCTGGGGCAGAGCAAGGATGAATGTATAAATCTAAATGAATGACTGAATGAATGGTGATTAGCACAAAGACTCAGGAGTTAGGTTTCCCAGATCTTACTTTACACCTGAGCACTGGACTTGGATTGAAAAAAAACCTTAGGTAGATTATCTAATTTCTCTTACACTCAATTTCCTCATCCGTAATGAGAGGCTGACAATTCACGGGGTTGTTGTGATGCCTCAAAGTGTAAGGTCCAAGGGCCTGGCTCAGTGCAGGCGCTCTAGGCGAGACTGCTTCTGAAACTGCAGCTTTCAATCTGTTCTTGCAAGTGAAGAAAATAATACCTATATCTTGTGAATCTCTACCGTTTTATAGTTTACTCCAACTAAGTTAACATTAAAGTCATAAAAACCACAACAGATACGTGCGCGCAGACACACATGCTGATGTTTCTAATTAGAGACCAGTGAAGAGGTGGTCCTGGTCCTCTGACAGACTATCCCTAATCCTAGACACAGTGAAATTCTACATGCAGCTCAGTACCCAAAGGTGTTGGACATTCCAGGGATGGGCCAAAAAGTTAGATATTTGTTAACCACCTTCAAGAACTGCTTCTATTATAACTGTATTGCAGTGGTTGGTACTAAAACACATGGGCCCAACCAGACAAATTCTGGAACAAAGCTTCAGAATTTTCCTTAGTTCTGTTATGTGGAAAGTGTGTATCTGCCTCTGTGCACAGAGGCTAAGTTGCTTCAGATGTGTCAGACTCTTTGTGACCCCATGAACTGTAGCCCACCAGGCTCCTCTGTCCATGGGATTCTCCAGGCAAGAATACTGGAGTGGGTTGCCATTCCCTTCTCCAAGGTATCTTCCCCGGCCAGGGATCGAACCAGTGTCTCTTAAGTCTCCTGCATTGGCAGGTGAGTTCTTTACCACCAAGAACCTCCATATCTACCTTAAAATGGGGATAGCAATGCTACTTTGTTCATAAAGTAGTTTAAACCATCAGTTCAGTTCAGTTCAGTCTCTCAGTTGTGTCCGACTCTTTGCGACCCCATGAAGCACAGCACGCCAGGCCTCCCTGTCCATCACCAACTCCCAGAGTTCACCCAGACTCACGTCCATCGAGTCAGTGATGCCATCCAGCCATCTCATCCTCTGTCCTTCTCCTCTGTCCTCATCCCTTCTCCTCCTGCCCCCAATCCCTCCCAGCATCAGAGTCTTTTCCAATGAGTCAGCTCTTTGCATGAGGTGGCCAAAGTACTAGAGTTTCAGCTTTAGCATCATTCCTTCCAAAGAAATCCCAGGGCTAATCTCCTTCAGAATGGACTGGTTGGATCTCCTTGCAGTCCAAGGGACTCTCAAGAGTCTTCTCCAACACCACAGTTCAAAAGCATCAATTCTTTGGCACTCAGCCTTCTTCACAGTCCAACTCTCATATCCATACATGACCACAGGAAAAACCATAGCCTTGACTAGACGGACCTTTGTTGGCAAAGTAATGTCTCTGCTTTTGAATATACTATCTAGGTTGGTCATAACTTTCCTTCCAAGGAGTAAGCGTCTTTTAATTTCATGGCTGCAGTCACCATCTGCAGTGATTTTGGAGCCCCCCAAAATAAAGTCTGACACTGTTTCCACTGTTTCCCCATCTATTTCCCATGAAGTGATGGGACCGGATGCCATGATCTTCGTTTTCTGAATGTTGAGCTTTAAGCCAACTTTTTCACTCTCCTCTTTCACTTTCATCAAGAGGGTTTTTAGTTCCTCTTCACTTTCTGCCATAAGGGTGATGTCATCTGCATATCTGAGGTTATTGATATTTCTCCCAGCAATCTTGATTCCAGCTTGTGTTTCTTCCAGACCAGCGTTTCTCATGATGTACTCTGCATATAAGTTAAATAAGCAGGGTGACAATATACAGCCTTGACGTACTCCTTTTCCTATCTGGAACCAGTCTGTTGTTCCGTGTCCAAAAGCAATTTTTAACCGACCCTTTTAAAAAATTCACTATGGTTTAAACATGGAACAACAGTTTAAACCATAGTGAATTTTTTAAAAGGGTCGGTTCAAAATTGCTTTTTAAAACCTCTCAGAAATACTAAACACAGGGTATGAAAGATAAATAAAAAGCAAAAATCTCCTAGCCTTTTGTAGCCCACATCTTCCTTATCATAAAGTGTAAGGGAAAGACAAAATCAGCCCAAAACCCATAGCTTTGACCTGCCTTGGCTTTTTATGGTCAAGCCCACTACCCACTGGTCATGAAGAACGTTCCTGATGTTATTTATCCCGGGTATTGCCCTAGTAGCAGTAGCGCATTGCTCATCGTCTGTGAGGTAAGACAGATGAGGGCCAGTCCCACCAAAATACTGCTTCGTCCAAGCACAGAAAGTAGAAGCTTCCAGAGACTGACATTCTGCCAATTTCCAAATTCAGTCTAGGTCTCACCTCCAAAATTAAAGAAAATAAACTACTTTGGGTAATGTACTTTAAAATAGGGAAAGCTACCCAGTTTAACTAGGATGTAGAACCATTTACTTTTAAATTCCGATCCTCCAGCTGGCAGGCCCATTTGTAACTTTCATTTATTACATTTTGTGATTTTTAATACCTAATATGTTTATCTCTTTATCAAAACGGGGCATATTAAAAGCAGCTGAATCTCTTGGCCTGTGTGTTAGTGAGTTAGTCGCTCAGTTGTGTTTGACTATGCGATCCCATGGACTGTAGCCCACCAGGCTCCTCTGTCCACGGAATTCTCCAGGCAATAATAGTGGAGGGGTTACCATTCCCTTCTCTAGGGGATCTTCCCGACCCAGGGGTCAAACCCCAGTCTCCTGAATTGCAGGCAGATTCTTTACCGTCTGAACCACCAGGGAAGCCTATAAGTATTGATAATTAGCTTGGGCAGTTAACGTAGCCTAAACTATGGGTAAGGTTTTGAGTTTGTTTTCAGAGCTTTCTTCTCTTTACTATGGCTAATAAGAGCATTCCAACTCCAGCCAGCCTTCTATAATCCCTGCTCCCTTAGGTTTAAAGATCAGGCGAGAACATTCAAAAGCCTGACCTTTACTGTCTGTAGGTGAGTAGGGCCATTTTTGTGTGTGAAGTAACAATTAAATGTCCATCCTCTTCTAAAGTGAATCACCTTCATGAGTGATAACCATTTCTGTGTGTTTGGGATCAACAATTCTTCAAGTGAGTCTTGCAAGGAAACCCCCACAGATGCTACTACATCAAGCTAATGTTACAAATTGTCTAATGATAAAGGTGGCCATTCTACTTTCAAGGTGAAAGCAACCAAACTCAGAGAGTGACTAGACAAATGTTCACAGATAAATGTGTGTGTTTGTGTGTGTGTGTTAAGGAAACAGATGGTTGATTTAAACCCTGGACAGTGGGAGGGAAACTCAAAACTCCAAGAAAGGCACAGAACTAAACTCTTTTTGTCCTCATACGACACGGTACTATTAGGTTCATGTAAAGAAACGAAATGAAGCTTATAAACTAGAAGCAGGATGAGACTGGGGTGGGGGAAGGGAAGGACGACAGGAAGGAGCCTGGGTCTCCTCTTTTTTCCAGGCTGAAGTCATTCATGGCTTCCGTTCTCTAAAGACTGGACTTCTGAATCAGGCCGTCCCCTGCTACATCAAGGGAGGACTGAGCATGCTGACAGCTGATTTCAACTGTGGTACTTTACAATTATTTTTCCAGAGGGAGGGCTCCTGGTAAGTCCCATGACTCATATATAAACAGAAGCAAATGCACTTTAATATTTACCATCTCAAGTTTCAGGAGAAGTAAGGGAAATAGGAGAAAAGGGGGAATATGAGACCAAATATTTATACTATCAAGGAAAAAGTGTAAATCTTTGTACAAAACTTAACTGCACTGTAAAAGGTTGTATTCCTGCTTCCACCATACTAAAGAAACTATATTATTACAGTATGAAATCGATGCCAAACATTATTTTCATTTTGAAAAAGAATAGCCAGGCTATTTCTTTTAGATTCTAACAGCTTGTACTTTTTAAAATGTTACTTGCACCACCCTTGGGCTTCCCTGCTGGCTCAGATGGTAAAGAATCCACCTGCAATGCAGGAGACCTGGGTTTGATCTCTGGGTGGGGAAGATCCCCTGGAGAAGGGAAGGGCAACCCACTCCAGTATTCCTGCCTGGAGAATTCCGTGGACAGAGAAGCCTGGTGGGCTATAGTCCATGGAGTTGCAGAGTTGGACACAACTGAACGACCAACACTAACTGTACCACCCACATATTCTTCAATGTTTCCCGTGCAAGTTGATGAGTGCAAGGTTTTAGGAGTCATTAGAAATGGAGGATGGAGAAGGCAATGGCACCCCACTCTAGTACTCTTGCCTGGAAAACCCCACAGACAGAGGAGCCTGGTAGGCTGTAGTCCATGGGGTTGCTGGGAGTCAGACACGACTGAGCGACTTCACTTTCACTTTTCACTTTCATGCATTGGAGAAGGAAATGGCAACCCACTCCAGTGTTCTTGCCTGGAGAATCCCGGGGACGGCAGAGCCTGGTAGGCTGCAGTCTATGGGGTCGCACAGAGTCGGACACGACTGAAGCGACTTAGCAGCAGCAGCAGCAGCAGAAATGGAGGGAGGTCTTTCCTCATAGCTCAGTTGGTAAAGAATCCGCCTACAATGCAGGAGACCCTGGTTCAATTCCTGGGTTGGGAAGATCTACTGGAGAAGGGATAGGCTACCCACTCCAGTATTCTTGGGCTTTCCTTGTGGCTCAGCTGGTAAAGAATCTGCCTGCGATGCAGGAGACCTGGGTTTGATCCCTGGGTTGGGAAGATCCCCTGGAGAAGAGAAATGGAGGAAGGCCCCTTCTATGCCTTGATTTACTTAATGATAACTGTGCCATCTTCCTTGGAAAGGCAGAGTCCCCGAGCTCCCAGAAGGAGTCGCACAGAAGCCTGTGTGTGTGTGATCCTGGCAAAAGCAGATTTATAAAGATGGGAACACGTAGGTATTTAGTATTTGATTTGACGATGTAAGAATAAATAAAGATGAAAAAGAATGGGAAATACATAGCTCACTGAAAATTATAAAGCTTCTGTTTGAAACTTTTATGGTTCAGAGCGGGATTTAAAGAAGAGAAAAAAAGAAAGTGCCACACCTCTTTAGCTGGACCTTAGTAACCAAGCAGGCTTCCTTCTCTGATGACTCTGCACACATAAGACAAAACAGAAAGAATCCCACAGGCCTCTAATTTGTTTTCATTTGAAAACTCAAAGTCAGCTTTACTTTTTGAAAGGGATGGGAGATAATGACTCAAAATGTGGCAGACTAGTTTTACAAACAGCCATTTGCCCAAAATGAATAATAATTTTGGATGATGAATTGTAAATAGCACTGATTTCATTTATTTTGCAACCAGTGATGCAGTTGAGGAGAGACAGGGCTGGCAAATTGTGTGAATTATCTGCAGTGTTTTTGGCCTTTATTTGGAAAGTTAGAGGAAATCCTGGCTCTGAGAAAAATAAAATGACATTTCGATGCTTGTAAAGAGCTGCATCCAGGTGGGAAGGTTTTTTTTTTCAGGGATCTGGTTTGGTGCTTATGGGGCTTCAGATGTGCCTAGGCCTGACCAACAGATCAAGTGGAATCTGCTTAGTTCTTAGAAATAAGCAGGCTTCCAAGGAACCTAGGAGCCCACTATGCCATAGGAGCCCACTGTGCCATAGGCCAGTTTCCATGGCAAAGGCCACCTTTAGTGCAAGGTTCTGTCCATCACCAGGCCTCTCCCTGGGGTGGCACTGAGCACCCTCCTGAGGAGAGTTGCCAGGTCAAATACTGTTGTTTTTCAGTTGCTCAGTCATGTCCGACTCTTTGCACCCCCATGGACTGTAGCCCCCCGGGCTCCTCTGTCCATGGGATTTCCCAGGCAAGAATACTGGAGTGGGTTGTCATTTCCTTCTCCAGGGGATCTTCTCGACCCAGGGACTGAACCCATGTCTCCTGCTTGGCAGGCGGATTCACTACCGCTGAGCCATCTGTGATGCCCCAACAGTAAGGTGTTATTACCTAAATGACAAAAATGTCTTATGCCTCATTGTACTCTATAGCAAGTACTGTTAAATGAATTTATATTACAAAGTTTACAACTACTCCTCTGTGGCTTTTCCAAGATGCCTCACACTATGAACTAGTGAACACTCCATGGAGTTTGAATTTAAAATGCAGTGCTACCAGGCAGTTTCCCAAAAAACAGTTTCAAAAACTTTTTTTTAAAGCTGTAATTTACTACCATCCTTTATATATTATACAGCTTACCATCTTTTTTTGGGGGGGGGTTGGAAATAAAGATTTCATAAAGCAAAACAAAATAAAAACAGGACCCCTATTATGAAGTTCTAAGAGTTATATGTTCTTTTTCCTAGGCATATCATCATAAAGAGAATTTCTGTCAGCAGGTGCTTGGGAGATGTGTTAATGACCATGTTTCACTATCAAAGCAGTAGAGAGGGCTAATTAGCACTGAAAGGTCGGCTCTGGTGGAGTCTGAGAGGTTTGGTGCATACAAGGTGGCAGCTGAACATTACCAAAGCTGCCATGAGCCTCCACTGTTTCCACTCCCCCTCACTACAGTTCCCCCAGAACCATGATGAAAATAACGAACACTCCCAAGTCCTTTATAGGTTATAGAGTACCTGGATATAGATGTGCACACACACAGCATCCCATTATATCCTCTCTAAGCTCGGTGAGCAGGTCTTATTCCTCACAATTTCATAGAAGAGGAAACAGGCCAGCACAGAACACCTTACTGAACATCCAAAGTCCATCAGCTACTTCTGTCTCCTTGGTGCACAATTAGATATGCATTATAGAAAACACGCAAACCTAGGATTCAGATACTGGCTTCCTTTTCTATTTGAAAGTTAATTTTTAAAAAGAGGACACATTATAAGTGAGCAGCTTGAAGAATTCTCAAGGTGAAAGCATAAATGGATACATGAGAAATAGAAGAGAAGCCTCCTATAAGCCCCCTCTGGTGTGTCCAGATCCAAATCTCCATTTGAGGCCTGGACTCCAACTTCCACACTGGTTCCACTGCACGCAGGTCACGTGACATGCGTACAAGTGGTGTGGGGGGATCTGATAGAATCTCCATACGGTGTGAGGAAAGGTGTCGCAGAGAAAGCTGGGGGTCAGGAGGCCTGACTTCCTGGCTTTTTTCACTTATTTTATTGGAAATTTATTCTTCAATATTAAATATTATTTATAAAACATGATTTTTAATTCCTGCATAATTTCCCCTGGAATGACTATACCAAAAATTATTTGAAATTTAATCTCTCTCCAATTGTTGAACATTTTATTTGTTTACCTTTTCTTGTTTACGAATCTTCTTGTAAATAAACCTTCAGTGGCCCAGAAGAGCTGTGTGCCCACGGGTGTGTCATCTCAAACGTGTGGGTCTTTGCTTTCTCACCTGATGAATGAGAGGCTTAGACTAGAATGAGAGGCTCAGGATCATTGTCAACGGTTTCTGGAGTCTTGGAGAGTTGGTAAGCACATGAGATCCAGCTATAGACTCTTCTTTCAGAAAAATGCACACGCACACACACATCTCATTAACAATTTCAGGAAATTCATGGATCCTAGGGAGTAGCTGGCCTTTGGCTAGTTGATTTTTAGGGTCTGTTTGTGCTCTAGAATTCTGTAGCACATCCTCTTTCTACAAACAGTAGTTTAATATATGCACATAGTCTCATCTGTGTGTGAGAACTGAAGTATTACTATACTTACAAGTTTACTTCCATCCTGGAAAAACGCATCCTCTTGGAAATCAAAAGTTTTACTAAGGGAATGCCTGAGATTTGACTTAGGAAGAAGTGTTATTTTAGAAGCAGGGAATAATGGGTCTAGAACATTGCCATTTAGTAAAGACAAACAGCAGACTTCCCAAGTGGCCCTAGTGGTAAAGAACCTGCTTGCCAATGCAACAGACATAAGAGACGGAGATGCGGGTTCTATCCCTGGGTTGGGAAGATCCCCTGGAGGAGGGTATGGCAAGCCATTCCAGTATTCTTGCCTGGAGAATCCCATAGACAGAGGAGCCTGGAGGGCTACAGTCCAGGGGGTCAAAAAGAGTTGGACATGACCGAAGGAATTTAGCAGCTGGTGGTTCAGATGGTAAAGAATCCACCTGCAATGCAGGGGACCCAGGTCCAATCCCTGGGTTGGGAAGATCCTCTGGAGAAGGAAATGGCTACCCACTTCAGTATTCTTGCCTGGAAAATTCCCTGACAGAGGAGCCTGGTGGGCTACACCAGTGTCACAAAGAGTCGGACATGATTGAGCAACTAACACACACAATGACAAATAGCAATGTGTTTAAAAATGAATTTATTATAGGTGTGAAGTTCAGTTATTTCTCAATTACCCATTGACTAAGAGTGGTGTGCTATTAGGTATAGTCACTGATGATAATATAAGAATAGTAGTCCGACACTTCTTATCTGAGAAACGATGCCTTAAAATGGGTTAATTTAATCCAATTAGTTTTCAGATGAAAATTATTTAATTACTAATGACTTTTAGCTTGTCAAGTTCTGTTGGGTGTTCTTATAGTGTAACCCCAATTTAGCTAATCAGGACCCTCCTTTTAAAAATGTCACTTTGCAGTGATTTCAGAAACAGAAATAATTAAACACTTGAGTTACCTAGGAATAACCTGAATAAGAAATGAATAAAAACTCTATGAAGAAAATTAGAGACTTGTTAAGACTTGAATGAATGGAGATAAATTTCATATTCCTGAATGGAAAGACTGTATATTGTGAAGATGTCAATTCTTCCCAAATTATTCTACAGAATGAATGTAATTCAAATCAACATTCCAGAGGAATTAATTTATGAATCTAATGAAATTTTTTTAATAGTTATTCTGGAAAAACAAACTAGGAGGGAGAGCTAAGGCAGCTAAAGATAAGCAATGTGAGATATTAAAACCTGGTATAAAGCCAGAGTAATTGAGAATTGTGCTATTGAGGTAGGAATGATGGATCAATGGAAGAGAAATGATAGTCCAAAAGCAGATCTTAAGAACTTACATGTTGAAATATAGGGAAAGAAAGTTTATTAAATAAATAGGTAAGAGTTAACAAAAATTTGAAGCTAGGTCTGGACCTCACAATTACACCAAAATACATTTTCTGGGAAGCATATAATTGACTGTAAAAACTAAACTCCAAAAAACGTCTTAAAAGTCAATATTTAATGATTTTGGCATTAAGTCTAAGTATAAAAATAACTAGAAGTTACAAAAGAAGAGGTTAACAGTTTTCCTCACATAAAAATTTTAAAACTGCACATAGAAAAACCTTAAAAATTAAGAGACGAAGTAAAAACTGGGATAAAATATTTGCAAAAAATGCAAACTGCAGTATGTACGTTTTTAAAAAGAAATATCTCATTCTAAAAATGAGGAACAGACATGAATAGAAGAGAGTTTATGAATGAAAACTACAATTTAGTCAGTAATTCTTAATAGAGATGTTTAATCTCTGATGCTGGGAAAGACTGAGGGCAAAAGGAGAAGGGAGTGGCGGAGGATAAGATGGTTAGATAGCATCACTGATTTGATGGACAGGAGTTTGAGCAAACTCCGGGAGACAAAAACAGGGAAGCCTAGTGTGCTGCAGTTCACGTGGTGGCAAAGAGCTGGGCGTGACTTAGTGACTGAACAACAAAAACAATGATCATATAAATGCAAACTGAAATATCGAAATATATTTTCACTATTATATTGCCAAAATATTTTTAAATCCCTAATTTGTAAAACAGGAAAGAGTATGAAGAGAGAGCTCACTCAAATGGCTGGTATAAATTGATAATATCTTTCTGAAAACCGATTATGCAGCACATGACAAGATCCTAAAAAGTTGTTAATAACTTCCAACCCAGCAAATCTTCTAGGAATCTATACTATAAATATAATCACAAATCCACTGAAGGTTTATTTACAAGAAGGTTCGTAAACAAGAAAAGGTAAACAAATAAAATGTTCAACAATTGGAGAGAGATTAAATTTTAAATAATTTTTGGTATAGTCATTCCAGGGGAAATTATGCAGGAATTAAAAATCATGTTTTATAAATAATATTTAATTTTGAAGAATAAATTTCCAATAAAATAAGTGAAAAAAGTAAGATATAAAACCAAATGCTGCTTGACATAAGGCTGAATATATCAAAGCCTTATATTAGTCTTACATGCATAGAAATGACTAGTATGAATTGCTTCAAATGATGCTGGAGCGACCATCTTGGCTGGTACAATTATGCATGATTTGTAAAACATACCATGTATATTAAAAAAATTCTAAAATAAACATCTTTTTTAGTATTAAAATATGATGTAAAAATAATTTGCTAAAATTTTCCACAATAATTTAGAGAGACAATATATGCTTAATGGCAATGAAAATGTTTTTCATCAGCTGCCTTCCAAACCTGTTTCCTCCATTTATTTGCTCCATGACCCTAAATAAGTTCCTTATCTCTCTTTAAGCTTTGGTTTCTTCAGCTTACAAATAGCTACCAACAAGATCTGCCATAGGGAAAGCTGCCTTGCAAACTATAAACCATTGCACACACAGAGGCTATTATTATTAGTTGTGTGTGTGTGTGTGACTGAATTTAAAGCTCCAATCTAAATGGACCTTGCAGATTAAAACAAAAATGTGCTAGCCTATATCTGAGAAGCCTCCGTCGTGAAAAATCTCAAAGTGAAATGTACATACTTGTTGCCTCATAAACAGGAGTGATCTTTTGTTCCATGTACAAGCTGATTTGTATCTACTGGCTTTGCAGCTGGCAAAGAAATGACTGATCACTTCAAGGGTTATGGGTGGAGAAGATAAGAGAAAGATCCAACCTAGGAAAGGCTGAGCTCAGACTCCACAGGATACATCACCCTAAAACACCCCTCGGCTTCATGACTGAAGTGACTTGGGGTGGAGCACACCTGGTGCTTAGTGTGGAGTCCAGCAGGTGGAATGCAGTTCTCAGCCCACATTTAGTTCTCCTTTCAAAGTGAGAAAGTTAGTATCCAATAAACTGAGAAATAAATACAGAAGGTTGATGATTAGCCTGATGAAGGTGAAATGGACTCTGGGCATAAAGGATGCATTCCAAGTTTGATACTTTTTCTTACCAAATTAAACAATGACGGTGAGTTCTAGCTTAGCAGGTTCCAACGTTCATGGTGAGGTTAGACTGCTCTGATTTACAACTTGGGCTAGGGGGCGGTCAGGATTGAAGGGCGACTGGGGGCAAGGTACCCTTCTCCACTCACGTCCAGCAATTCCTTTCCCTCACTTTCTCCTCTGTCCACGGGTGTACGGCTGAGGATCGCTTCAATGTATAGTACATGGCAAGGGACAAGGCCTCCATCTGTCACAGAGGCCCTGCAGTTTTCCTGGCTTTTTAGCTTTTCAAGCTGTTCCTAACAGGACACTGAACTCCACTCATCCATCACTCATTCATCCATCTATCCATTCATTTATTTATTCATTCCATCCATTCATTCTTCAAACAGCTGTGTGTGCCTGCAGCCCCTCCTGCAATCTCTGGTGGCTTCAATAGTTTCAATGAACGTACATCAGGGTACAAAGGAAGGGTGTATATCACCGGCCTGTGGCCAACCGCTGCAGGCACCACACCACTTCTGAGCCCTGTTATTTGATTATCACCATCTTTATTGGCCACAGAGGGGAAGGGATATTATAGCTTTGTGGCTTTTGAGAGTAAGGTCCTTAGTGAACTGCCAAGCCTCAGCAGCAGCTCCCAGATCACACTGTGGGGGATTTTTATGACCACATCTCAGTTCTCACCAGAAAAGGCAGAAAGGAGGAAGCAGATGACACATCACAGAATACACAGCAACGGAGAAGCCCAACAAAGCCAAATCCTAACCATCCCCCTCTTACCTTTGTGTCTGGTCCCTCCCACTTTCCCTGTCAACCCTCCTGAAACCCCCTCCTGAAACCCCCTCCCAAACCATACTCCAGAAGAATTTAAATTGGCTCAAGCTCAAAGAGGAGGAAACATAAAACTGACTATTCATTATATTCTATGCCATGCTTTTTTTTTTTTTAAATATGGATCGCTGAGCCCACCCTGGTGTGAGCAACTCCTGGACAGAGGGGGCGTCCATCTGGGTGCAAGTGCTTGCGTGGTGGATGAGCCAGAGGCAATGGCACAGTGTGCGTGTGTGCACGTGTGTGTGCATGCATGTGTGCATGTCTGTGCGTGTGTGTGTGTGAGAGAGACAGAGGGAGAGAAATAGAATGTCAGTGTGTGATTTCCCCCCTCTTTCTAACTGCGGAGCCTGAGAGGCACTCCCTTCTCAGAGCAATTACTACAAATGATTTATGTGGCCAGTCAAGAGGGCCTGCCAGGGTTCTTATTTCATCTCCAGAAAAAGGAACTCTGCTGGAATGTTATCAGGGAGCTTGGGATTAAACTGACAGCTGCCTTTTGTTTTCCCCGTGAAAGAGCTTCTCCTTTGGACTGTGGTGCTTGGTTTCTACACAGACAGCCGGAGCTCAATGAGGGCGAAGACCAGCTAGGAAAGGGCCTCGAGGGAAGGGAAACGTTTTTCAACAGGAGAGGCTTTGCCCTCCCTTCTGTATTTATCTTGAGAGGATGTGTTTGTCGCTGCTGATTTTAGGAGGCAGTCTGGCTCGTGTGGCTTGGAATATTCTTTCTTTTTTTTCGCTGTATAGAAATACCCATAGCACCAAGCCGCTCTCCGTTTCCGGTGCTCATTTAGCTGGAGCGAGGAAAATAAAGGTCCCTTCCAACGGAGGTTATTAAACGTCACCCCGGTCACTGTCCTCTGCTCGGGCAGAGCATGGTGACAGGGCCTGGGGTGTGACAGGTGATAGATCTGCGGTGTAAAGCAAGACAGAACACAAAGCACTCAACGGACAAGCGGGCAGGAAAAATTCCCTAAACGAAAAACGACAGAAGCCGTGTATGTTCTCCCCCTCTGGCTCCCGAACTAACAGACCACTGCAGTTTTCATAAATCCTCAGTTGTGGCTTGGCTGGCCACAGCCCTCCCCTCACATTAACTTCCCCACCTCCTCGACCCAACCTGGTTTATAAGGGCTTCCCACCGCTTTGCTGGGTGAAGGGAGCAAAGGTGTAGTCGGTCATGGGGACGGATAAAGAAACACACAGAGAATGGTGGTCCAATGACTGCGTAATAAAGCTTTGTAGATAAATAAGAGTAAATACAAATTAAGGAACCTCCCAAGAGACCAACGGAAGAGTATGGTGAAAAGATGGTGATGGGCGGTGGGGAGAGCTGTAAAAGGAAGGGACATAAAGGAAGATTAAGGATTATAATAAAAGACATGGGCTGTAAAATCATCTTTATAGTCTTGTGTTCTCTGTATCTTCTATGCAGACAACCTGTGCTAAAAATATACTTTTTTTTGACTTGTGACCCCCAAATCTCATTCTTACTAAATGCCCTGCCAACAGGTACTATGTAAGGATCAAAGCAAACAATTTTTATCAAGTAGCATACATCCGTATAGGTCTTGGCAGCATATGCTAACAGTGTGCTGTGTTCAGAGATCAGACTGATACTAGGGATCACAGGGAAGGAACTAACATTTATGAAGGGCAGATTACGTGTCTGGCACGGTGCTCTCTGTGTTCTAAATATTTTCTCCTTTATTTATCCCTGGAACTCTGTGAGGTAAGTATTTTCATTCTCACTTCACAAATAAAGCTATTGATGCCAAGGGAGGTGAAATAACTTGCTCAAGAAGGTACACCCAGTGTGGCAGACACTGTTGGCTGCTCTGCTAATATTCTTTTTACTTTCTTCATTAAAATCCTGATTGTGTTTGAGGGGGACTTCCCAGCTTCCCTTGCAGTTGGGCGTGGTTATGTAATATACTGCTGGACAATGAGATGCACAGAAAGCATGCTGGGAATTTGTGTTTGGCCCCGCCCCCCTCCTTGTCCCTTTCTTTTTTTCCTCAGCCCTAGAGTACAGGTATTGGAGAAGGAAATGGCGACCTATTCCAGTGTTCTTGCCTGGAGAACCCCAGGGACGGGGGCGCTGGTGGGCTGCCGTCTATGGGGTCGCACAGAGTCGGACACGACTGAAGCGACTTAGCAGCAGCAGCAGCAGAGTGCAGGTGTCCGGCTGGTGGTGAAGATACCATCCTGTGATGTGAAATACCAACTATGAGGATGAAAGCCACAGACCGGGGTAGAAAAGAGCAACATGCGTGCTTAGTCCTCTTGTGTCCGACTCTTTTCTACCCTTTGGACTATAACCCACCAGGCTCTTCGGTCCATGGGATTTTTTCAGGCAAGAATCCTGTAGCAGGTTGCCATTTCCTCCTCCAGAGGATCTTCCCAACCCAGGGATGGAACTTCTGTCTCCTGCAATGCAGGCAGATTCTTTACCCACTGAGCCATCAGGGAAGCTCAAAAAGAGTGAAGGAAGTGGGAAATATCTGACATCTGACATCCTGAATCAGGATTGCATTTGATCTCACCTAGCTTATTACATAAGGAAAATGAAACATCTAGTGCTTCTTGAATACAGACAAATGTGATCCACACCAACACCCTACTAAGGGGCAGGGCTAGAGCTGGAACCCAAATAGAGCCTCCCTAAGGACACTGGTTGTACAACACTAGTACTATGATACACTGCTTCCAGAGTGCTTACTCCCAGGTGGCGCTAGTGGTCAACAGTCTGCCTGCCAATGCAGGAGATAGACACGGTTTGATCCCTGGATTGGGAAGATACATCGGGGGAAGGCATGGCAACCCACTCCAGTATTCTGGCCTGGAGAATCCCATGGACAGAGGAGCCTGGCAGGCTACAGCCCATGGGTAGCAAAGAGTCAGACATGACTGAAGCGATTTAGCACATTCGCACAGTTTAGAAAAGTCTGGACAAGGGGATGGCTGAATTTTGTCAGTTCATAAGGGGACTTATAGCTTAGGGACTTCCAGTTCTTCAGGCTACTCTGCTCTGGAGTATGCTCTAATCTTCTGTGGGAAATCACACTTCTACTACCCTGGAAAGTTCTAGATCTCAGTGCGTTTCTTAGGATATTCTGATGCACACTCACATCACTACTGTAGCCTGAAGTGGAAAGAGTCCAGGATGTGGGACTTGCTAAGTGACTCAGACAGTTTTATTTTGATGCATAGGGAAACAGCGTATCCCTTAGAAACAAAGGGTCGACTCATGAATTGCCCTTAAGCATGGCAGACTGAATACACGTTTATCTCCACTCCTTTTCTACCTTGCCTCCTTACACTCCACAAAAATGACAAAAGAGATTGTTTTAAAAGAACAAGACTCTACATAGAGCAGATAGGAAAGGAGCCAAAAGCAGATATGAGATGTCGACATGATTTCAGATACTGGAAAGCAGATGAATGAGTGGTAACCAATTTAGCAGAGCAGAAAAAGCTGAAATCTAAACTTTCACTGGGGGAAAGCTAAAGAGAAGAAAGCCAGTACATGTTAAGCACCTTAAAAAGCTCAGGAATTGGAGGAACCAGATACTTCTGATGATGGGGTGCACACGGGGCTAAACACAGGAGGGATGGTCAAAAATCTGTATAAAGAAGCATTAGGTTCTGAGACCCTTTTCCCACTGCACACGGCCATGCAACTACTTCTTCTCCAGCCTGAAAGGGTTGGTGGTTTCCTCTCTGAAGAAGCAGAAGCAGATGGATCTAGCATGTGGACACAAAGTTTAAGTTGAAAGTGGGGTTGCTGTACTGGAAACAAGGGAAATGAGTGGAAATCTCCAAGTCACTGGTGAGACAACCTTACCCAACTCCAAACCTTTCCTCCATTTGCCTTCAAGAACCCTGGCAGCATCATTGAAAAGTCTATAGATAACAATAACAAATGCTGGAGAGGGTGGGGGAGAAAAGGGAACCTTCCTACACTGTCGGTGGGAATGTAAAGTGGTACAGCCATAGTGGAGAACACTATGGAGGTCCCTCAGAAAACTGAAAACAGAATAACCATATGATCCAGCAATCCCACTCCTGGGCATATACCCAGACAAAGCTATCATTCACAAAGACACATGCATCCCTACCTTTGTGGCACCACTATTCACAATAGGCAAAGCACGGAAACCACTTACATGTGCACCAACAGACGCATGGGTAAAGGAGATACAGAAAATGGAATACTCATGCTCATGCTCAACTGCGTCCGACTCTTTGTGATGCCATGGACAGCAGCCTGCCAAGATCCTCTGTCCATGAGATTTCCCAGGCAAGAATACTGGAGTTGGGTGCCATTTCCTTCTCCAAAATGGAATACTATTCAGTCATAAAAAAGAACAAAATAGGGCCATTTGCAGCAACATGGATGCAACTAGAAATTATCATCCTAAGTAAGTCAGAAAGAGAAAGTCAAATAGCATACGATATCACTTACATGCAGAATATAAAACACGACACAAACGAACGTATCTACATGGCTCACAAAGAACAGACCGGTGGTTGCCAAGGGGGAGGAAGCAGAGGGACGGACTGTGAGTTTGGGCTTGGTCGATAAAAACTATTACATTTGGAATGGATAAACGACAAGGTCCTAATGTCTAGTACAGGGAACTATATTCAATATCCTCTGATAAACCATAATGGAAATGAAGATAAAAAAGAATGTATATATGTATATGAGTCACTTTGCTGTACAGCAGAGATTGGCACAACATTTTAAATCAACTACATGTCAATTAAAAAAATAAATATGATTAAAGAAAAGAACCATGGCAGCCAGTCTTAACATCTTCTAGACAGAAGGTCAGCAGACTCCTCTAGGGAAATTAACCAGACCAAGAGAAATGACTAGCTCCTGGATGCCCCATGGCTGGGTTCCAGGCCCATCACCACCACTTGAAAGTTTTCACATATAAACACTGGACTCCCAGTTAGACTGTTAACTCTTTCTGACAATGAATATACAGACAAGAAAACCCACACATTTGAGGAAAGCCCCTAACACAAAATCCAGAGTCCAAATAAACAACTGAAAAAGAGAAAACAGAGGCAAAAAGGAGAATACTTTAAAATTGTTTATATATTCTTGGGAAAAAAATGCACCGAACCCATGAATTAAGAACAGAATAGTGTAAGAATGGACATTTAGAAAATTAAAACAGAATTTTATAAATTGAAAAATATAGTAGCAGATATAATATTAAAGTAAAGAGTGGAGAGGTAAAGTTAAGGAATCCTTTGAAAAGTAAAACAAAAGTCAGATGGAAAACAGGAGAAAAAAGATAAGAAAATCGGGGATCCATCTAGAGGGTACAACATCTAAATAAGTCCAGAAGAAAAGAAGAAAACAGAGTGAAGGAAATTATCAATGAAATCATACAAGAAAATTTCTCAGAACTGGACATGCGTTCCATATTAAAAGAGCCTAGAAAATTCCCTGAACAATGAATACAAAGATAGCCATAGTAGGGCACATCACTATGAAATTTAAGAAAGTCAAGAATTTTTAAGAACGCTATAAGTGTCCTAAGATTGGGAAATTAGAATGGTTATGGACATTTTGACAGTGATCTTCGAAGCTAGAAAAAAAATGCATTCAGTGCTTCAGAATTCTTTCTGAGAGTAATTTATAGTCTAGGACCTTATATCCAATCAGATATGAGAGAAGAACAAAGCTGTCTTCATACATACAAGACCTCAAAAATGTATCTCTCATGTAAATTCATGAATCCTTAGGCAGTAATTACAGGATTGTTGTTTTTCAGTCACTAAGTGGTGTCTGACTTTTTGCAGCCCCACGGACTGCAGCACGCCAGGCCTCCCTGTTCCCATCTCCTGGAGTTTGCCCAAGTTCATGTCCATGTCGAGCTGTCTCACTGGAAGAGACCCTGATGCTGGAAAGACTGAAGGCAAAAGAAGAAGAGGGTGGCTGAGAATGAGATGGTTGGATGGCATCCCCAGCTCAGTGGACAAGCAGGGGCCACACTCCAGTAAAAAGAAGACAAATCAAGCGAGAGAAGACTTGGGATCCTTGAACCGAGAATCCAACATGGGAGTGAGGTGAAACGCAGGTGAAGGCAAGAGAAGCCAGCTCTGCAGCAGTCTCAGCACCAACTCAGGTGGCGGCAGAAGGGTGCAGAACTCCAGGAGGAGTGACTCCACGAAGTGGACGGACTCCCTGGTGTCTGTAAATGCATCAAAAGGAGATCTACACTGCTGATGAAGATTCTGTGAATGACTTAACGGACAGGAACAGAAAACACTGAGCAAGCAAATAAAGCAACAGAGCCAGTAACTGCAGGAAGAGCAAGAGTGCGTGAGATAAAAATGTGATCAGAGTCCACCATTTGGCCCGGTTGTGAACATTTTTTGAGCCATAATACACACACACACACACACACACACACACACACACACACAATACTGATTTTACCAAAAGTTGTGACAGAAGGGTAACTGGGAAGAGGGAGAAAAACCAAGCATGTTTAAGAAGTGGAAGGAGAAAGTGCTCTACATTCACATTTTTCATTGGAACGTGTCAACGGGTAAATATCTAAAAAGCGATAGTTAAGAGGTAACTGTAGAGGGACTCCCCTGCTGGTCCAGGGGTTGACCCCACCTTCCAATGCAGGGGATGCTGGTTTGACCCCTGGTCAGGAACTAAGATCCCACATGCCTTGGGACAACTAAGCTCATGCCCGAAACTACAGAAACAAAGACTGAGCACAGCAAAAAAAAATTAAAAAAAAAAAAGAGAGAGAGAGAGAGATAACTGTAGAAATGTGTTATTTAGAAGCAGAGATTCAAAGCGGCAAAAACAGCCAGAATATGTTAAAACTTTGGGGAACAGCCATAAGGAAGGGAAGAAGGGTAGGGCATGGGGGGTTATTTGCCATCATATCAGTGGTAGAGAGCTATGTGGCCCCTCAAATTATGAACCCAAATACTGTGATAAAGGTACTATTGAAACACAAAGAACTGACTAGTTATTACTGAGCACTTATACAGATTGAAGATGACTGCTGCTGCTGCTGCTGCTGCTAAGTCGCTTCAGTCGTGTCCGACTCTGTGCGACCCTACAGACGCCAGGCTCCCCTGTCCCTGGGATTCTCCAGGCAAGAACACTGGAGTGGGTTGCCATTTCCTTCTCCAATGCATGAAAGTGAAAAGTGAAAGTGAAGTTGCTCAGTCGTGCCCGACTCTTAGCGACCCCATGGACTGCAGCCTACCAGGCTCCTCCATCCATGGGATTTTCCAGGCAAGAGTACTGGAGTGGGCTGCCATTGCCTTCTCGGGGTCATAATCTGTGGCTATTGTGTAGATATGACCTCATTGCAATGAACTCTGCTTCAGATAATTTTTGTTATAGCTCTGAAAGCTTAAAGGTATGTGAGGTAGCCCCCTTAGTGAAAGTGAAAGTTGCTCAGTCATGTTTGACTTTTTGTGACCCCATGGACTATATAGTCCATGGAATTCTCTAGGCCAGAATACTGGAGAGGGTAGCCTTGCCTTTCTCCAGGGGATCTTCCCAACCCAGGGATCAAACCCAGGTCTCCCACATTGCAGGTGGGTTCTTTACCAACTGAGCTATCAGGGAAGCAGTCCCCTTAGATTTGGCAGATTTATATACTGTGCTTGCTGAAAGAGAACTCTTTTAAGAACTCAACCATTTCTCTTAAAAAAGGTAAATATAGCCTGTAGAGTAATAATAGGCAACATTTATTGAGACTTTTTGGGCTTTCCTGGTGGCTCAGTTGGTAAAGAATATGCCTGCAATGTGAGAGACCTTGGTTCAATCCCTGGGTCGGGAAGATCACCTGGAGAAGAAAACGGCTACCCACTCCAGTATTCTGGCCTGAAGAATTCCATGAACTGTACAGTCCATGGGGTCGCAAAGAGTCAGACATGACTGAGCACCTTTCACTTCACATTGAGACTTTATAATGTGCTAGACTCTGTTTTAGGGCTTCCCAGGCGGCAGTAGTGGTAAAGAACCTGCCTGCCAATGCAGGAGACGTAAGAGACGTGGGCTCCATCCCTGGGTTGGGAAGATCCCTTGGAGGAGGGCATGGCAACCCACTCTGGTATTCTTGCCTGGAGAATCCCATGGACAGAGGAGCCTGGCAGGCTATGTACAGTCCATAGGGTCATAAAGTGTTGGACATGACTGAAGCGACTTGGCATGCATGCATGCAAACTCTGTTTTAAATATAGGCGTACTTAATTCTCAAAACTCTTCTGTGAGATGTGTACACGATGTATGTTTGAGAGGTAAAAAGTCCCCATTTTATATGAATAGAAAGGAAAATTAAGATACAAAGGAATTAAATAACTACCACAAGACTACAGGTAGTGAGTGGCAGAGTGGAATTCAAATGGAGATTCCAAAAACCCAGGCTCTTAATTTGTATCAAGTCTATAAATGGTAACATTGAATGATAAGTGCATGATAAAACAAATAATAAAATGACAATTAGATGACTAGGTAGGAAAAGAGATTTTGCATTAAGAGTAAATTCTTTACAGGTAATCTTTTTTACAGGTCATATTCTCTTTATATGTATGGATTCCAGCTCAGGTTTCCAGAATTCAACTGGGATAAAGTAAAAAGTTTCAGTTCAAAACTGAACTTTTCTCTTAAGATGAGTTTCAGAAATCAGATCTGGGCTCTCTCCCTTGTCTACAATTCATCTTAGACCTCCAGAGATAAACAGTAGCTGGAGCAGCAAGATGGCAACAATAAGTAGGACATAATAAATACTTATAACGTTTGAACCCTTGTGTCACCAGAAGGAAAAAAATAATCTTATCACATGGTAGAAATATCACATCTGCGCATATATTCGCCTCAGCCCCAATATAATTCTTCTAAGACTGCCAAGCTCTAAGACCTAGACATGGTGAGTCAATCCAGAGGGGAGAAAAGGGTGAGGGGAGCAAAGATGAAAATAGAGATGTTGATTGCATTGTTACTAATTCCATTTAGCTCCAACAGCCCAGCCTGGTGAGTCAACGGCAGCGACAAGAAGACTCGAGAAAGAAATAAGCATGATGCTCTGTGGGGCCGAGCGGACGGGATGCAGGCGGATGCAAGCAGCCACATCAGTTAACTTCACGCCAGGAGGAGACCAACAGCATTGAGGCTGTGGTGTGACTTCAAAAACAAACAAGTGGGAAGTGCCAGGGGATAAAGTGGGCTCAAATCGATGATCGGCAGTGCAGCTGACCCTCTGGTAAAATGCTGCCTTTTGTCAGAAGCCCCTGGTTGTGGGGGATGGGGCCTGCAGACTGGGAGCCTCAGAGGCCAACTGACAGTGCTCAAACAGAGTATTGTTTCCTCTGCGGTGTAAGGCTTACTGTGATTCCAGACATGTCGCCATGGCAGCGGTGGGGAAGGGAGAGACGGATGGAGGAACAGATGGGGGTCACCAAGGTCCTAATTCTCATGCAAGGGCCCCACGCTCTCCCCTTTGCCCTTGAGGGGTCCAGTGGGGAGCTGCGTCTTCTCTCACTGCTCCCTGCGGGCCAGTCCAGTTCCATTTAAGAGCTCTTTTTAAGTGCCTACTACCTGTAGGTCTTTCACTTCTGATTAACATTAACTTCCATGAAAAACATCTTACCTCTGCTTGGTTATGGAAAATGGAACCAAGAAAAAGACCTAGTATCCACACTCTCAAAGTTTCTCTTTTCCTATTCCCAAACCTATAATGGAGAGGTAGGTTAAAGATACCTAGTCACATCCATGGAACATAATGAATGAATGTATAAGAATTTGACTGTGGTCCCCAAATGCTAGTTTTATATGTCAATCCGGAAGAGTGAGGCAGTGCTGCAGCACCCTTAGAATTATGTGATGGCTTTCCTCTAGTTTCTTGCCTGTATGTAACACTGCTAGGTTCAGCTTCCCCAGACATACCTACCTATGTGATGTAACCCTGCCTACCCTCCATGGTGGCCCAGAATTATTGGCTCAGAATTCAAGATCTGTCCTAGATGGTCCCCATCCTACCTACTAATCTTCCTCTACCTCAAAGGTTTCCATGCTCCTGAAAGGGCATAAGAGGTAGAATGAATAAATAAGTGGATAAATACATATGGGCTGGTATTTCAGTTAGTCTTGGCAATCTGGGTCTTTTAGGACTAGTCTAACTTCCAATATTCTGTCCCAAGGTCACACTGCTTGATATTTTTGGTCCAGAAAACATGGTTGCACATATCTTGATATTCATATACTATTTTGTGTTTGCCTGATTTCAGCAAATATGTATTAAGTGACTACTGTATGAGGTCATCTGGCTTGGCATCCATCAGAGGCATTTACAGATGAGTAACAATCTGATGGAGAAGAGAATCATAAATCACTGGCTAAAATGTAAGGCAGAAGGAAATAAACATGAGATGAAGGCACCTATAAAAGTACACATGTATAGAAAGGAAGGTCAGATCATTTCTGACTGAGGTAGTATCTGATTGGACCTGGAAAGTAGAGAATGGTCCTGGTGAGCAATGAAGGAGGGCATTTCAGGCCATTTGGGGCCAAGGGAACATCACTGGCTGAGGGTCCGACTCCTTGAAGTGTGTGGCTCACTCATGGGAAAGAGAAAAGAATACTGTGCCTGCAGAGATGAGAGACATGGTGAGGGGAGAGAAAGCTGGAAAGATATTTGAGGTCAGATTATATATGACACAGTGAAAGTTGCTCAGCCATGTCCGACTCTTTGTGACCCCATGGACTACACAGTCCATGGAGTTCTCCAGGCCAGAATACTGGAGTGGGTAGCCTTTCCCTTCTCCAAGGGATCTTCCCAACCCAGGGATCAAACCCAGGTCTCCCACACTGCAGGCAGATTCCTTACCAACTGAGCTATCAGGAAAGTCCAGATTATATATAATCTTTTTAAAATTTTTATTGAAATATAGCTGATTTACTGTGTTGGATTAATTTCTGCTGTACAGCAAAGTGATTCATATATATATATATACACACACAAACACACACACATACACACACATACTATGCTTAGTCCCTCAGTCATGTCCAACTCTTTGCAACCCCATGGACTGTAGCCCATCAGGCTCCTCTGTCCATGGGGATTCTCCAGGCAAGAATATTGGAGTGGGTTGCCATGCCCTCCTCCAGAGGATCTTCCTAACCCAGGGGTCGAACCCAGGTCTCCCATGTTGTAGGCAGACTATTTACCATCTGAGCCATCAGGGAAGCCCAAGAATACTAGAGTGGGTAGCCTATCCCCTCTCCACGGGAACTTCCCAACCCATGAATCGAACTGGGGTCTCCTGCATTACAGGCGGATTCTTTACCAGCTGAATTACCAGGGAAGCCTATATATATATATATACACACACATATATATACATACATACGTACATACATACATATATATACATACATACACATATATACGCATATATATATGTATACACACATATATATATATATTATTTTTCATATTCTTTTCCATTATGGCTCATCACAGGATATTGAATATAGTCCCCTGTCACATTATATATAATCTTGCAATCTTGAAAGCAAGGCTAAGGAGCTAGTATTTTGTTCCATGGGTAATATGGTTCCAACTGCCTCCTCTATGCTGCCTTCATGAGATACATTTTTTCTCTGGTTTGGCTTAGGGTAAACAGGTGTGTTGTCTATAGTCCTTTGGATAGATATGCAAGGCTAATCCTCCATTTGCCTTTTGGAGTATTTAGGGTATTTTTTTTTTCAGAGAAGGCGATGGTACCCCACTCCAGTACTCTTGCCCGGAAAATCTCATGGATGGAGGAGCCTGGTGGGCTGCAGTCCATGGGGTCGCTAAGAGTCGGACACAACTGAGTGACTTCACTTTCACTTTTCACTTTCATGCATTGGAGAAGGAAATGGCAACCCACTCCAGTGTTCTTGCCTGGAGAATCCCAGGGACAGGGGAGCCTGGTGGGCTGCCGTCTATGGGGTCGCACAGAGTCGGACACGACTGAAGCGACTTAGCAGCAGCAGCAGCAGGGTATTTTTTTCCCAATTGGGCTACATTGCCAACAGGTTAGGGATCACAGGTAGTAATCATAACTTTATTTTCTCAACACCTAAGGGTTCTCAGAGATATGATTAATTGTGAAAGCCAGATGAGCCCAAATATCTAGATATAACTGGGTAGTTTTTTTTACAAATTTTGACTCGGATTTTTCTCCATGCTAACCCTACCAAGATGCAAAGACTTTCTTCACTTAGTTCTGAATGGTTGGTTTACATTTGGTCAAAACTGGGAGATACACAGAGTCCTCCTCTATAGCTGTTTTCTCACGTGTTGAAGAACCTGTTCATTTTCTTCCGCTCTGACACGTCTAGTGAGATAGGATTTTGATAACTTGGGCTTTCTCATTTGGTAAGTGGTGCTGTGCTCAGCACTCCAATACTCAAACTTTCTCTCTCTCTTTCACCTCTAGGATAATGGAGAAACTGCCCTCTTTCCACCCAAACGACTGCCACATGAGAAGGCGGCGGGCACGACTCATGCCTCTATGCGTTCGCTGTAGATCTCCACCTGCCATTTTTCAGATCAGGAAACAGTTTGTCAGCCACTTCACCGACTTATCTGAAGAACCTGGCGATGAAGCAACTGTTATACCCATGGCACAGAGATCTCCACTTCTTTGAAAGAGGCTGCTTTTGAAGGAATGCAAAATTGCAAAAAGCATTAGCTTTGATCAAATGTAACTTCATAAAATGCTGTCTAGGTTTCTCATAGCTTTTCTTCCAAGGAGCAAGTGTCTTTTAATTTCATGGCTGCAGTCACCATCTGCAGTGATTTTGGAGCCCAATAAAATAGAGTCTGTCATTGTTTTCATTGTTTCCCCATCTATTTGCCATGAAGTGATGGGACCGGATGCCATGATCTTAGTTTTCTGAATGTTGAGTGTTAAGCCAGCTTTTAAGCCAGTTTTATATTCTACCTTATTTCATTTATTATATTATGGCCACTTCTTCATGTTATTAAACATTCTTCTAAAACAACAGCTTTGAAATACTCTTTCAGTTGAATGTATCATATTTTTTTAAACTAGTCCTCTACTTTTGGTCATACCATGATTTTCCTCCAATTTTCATCACTATAAATAATGCTGCAGTGAACCTCATTATATATAGAAGTAGAATTGCTGGTTCAGGGGACAGGAGTGCCACTCACTCCAGTATTCTTGCCTGGAGAATTCCATGGATGGAGAAGACTGGTGGGCCACAGTCCATGGGGTCACGACCGAGCGACTAACACTTCACGACATACTGCTAATGGGCTTCCCAGGTGGCACTAGTGGTAAGGAATCCACTTGCCAATGCAGAAGACCCAAGAGACTCAGGTTCCATCTCTGGGCTGGGATGATCTCCTGGAGTAGAAATGGCACCCCATTCCAGTATTCTTGCCTGGAAAATTCCATGAGCAGAGGAGCCTGGTGGGCTAAGTCCATGGGGTCGCAAAGTCAGACATGACTGAGAGACTGAGCACGTACGCACTGCACACTGTGAGAGTGTTCCATGCCCATTTCCCACGTGTCAGATATTTGGTGACACTGCTTGAAGAGTCCAGTGAGAAAACCCATGGTCAAACTGCCTGGAAGCAGCACCCTCTGATCTGAGTACATCTACTGTTATCATTATAGGAATGCATTATTTTGTTTGCTTAACTGTAGCTGATCACTGAGTTTCAGATTCATTAATTAGATGAACTGTCTGTTGCAAAGGTTTTCAGACACATGTATTAGGCAATAAGATAATCTAAGTAAGCAGGGCCCAGCTGCAGGGCATGTCTTTCTACCACACACCAATCAGGAGAACAGAAGGGTCAGAGAACTTGGCCTTGGCTGTTAGAACCCTTTCTAAGTTAGAACCCACCTTTCTGAGTTCAGAGCCTGACTCTGTACTCGGTAGCTGGATACCTGAGTCAGGCTCATTTTCCTCATCTCTGTAAGGTGGATAACAGTGCCTAAATTCAAAAGCTTCATGATGATTAAGTGGGATAAGATACTTAGCCCAGTACCAGCTGAATTGCAAGCATCTAGGAAATACTTATTTTTCAAAATTATTACTTCTGTGTTCACAACTACCTATGCAACTATCTATTTGGAAATAGAACCAGAAATAAACTATCTATCTGGGACCCAAAGTTTCTAAAGTTCACACAGCTTCCTTTCTTTTTTAAAAGTTGTATTTGCTTATTTTTTGGCTGTGTTGGGTCTTTACTGCTGCGCAGGCCTTTCACTAGTTGTGGCAAGCGGGGGCTACTCTGTAGTTGCGGTGCTCCGGCTTCTCATTGTGGGGCTTCTCTTGTTGTGGAGCAGAGCTTCTGGGGCACACAGGCTTCAGTAGTTGCGGTTCCTGGGTTCTAGGGCACAGGCTCAGTAGTTGTGGCATATGGGCTTAGTTGCTCCGCAGCATGTGGGATCTTTCTGGTTCAGGGATCAAACCGTGTCTCCTTCATTGGCAGGTGGATTCTCCACCACTGAGCCACCAGGGAAGGCCCCCACAGCTCTCTTTGTCCTTTGTAAGGCAGTTAAAAGTCAGACCGTCATCATCAGCATCATCATTGAGGAGCCAAAGGGAGTGGGGGCCTTACAGACAGCTGAAAGGGCTGCAGCTGGGCTGTGTCTCCCACTAGGTGCCCACTACTGAGTTTCTAGTGTGAGTTCTGGTCCTCGGGCCTCCTGCCAGCCCCACTCTGCTTCTCTGGGCAACAGGTTTGCTGCAGGAGGAATCAGGCCTCATGCTTTTCAGTCTCAGGAGTCCCATTATGGGCCCTAGACATATGGGCAGGGCATTTCTGCCAGGGTGAGTGTTTTCCCACCCTTAAGCACAGCATCTGCTCCATCAGAGGTGGGGCTTCCTGTGAAACCATTCCTTCCTTGTGTTGGCCCCAAACACAAAAAAGCCAGCCACGGACAGACATCAGGATGATGGCCAGTGCTGGGGAATGTGGACCCACTTCAGTGACCTGCTCCAATTCTCAGCTAAAGTCAGCCTTCCATCCCAAAGAGAGGGTCTGAACCATTTTGCCTATCTTCTAACTGTACATCGCAAGCCTTAATCAGGCAGGAGGCCAGGAGTCCTAATTTCAGTCCCAGAGAAGGAATAGTAAAGAATAGATCAGAATTCTATCTGCTTTGCTTTTCAACTATCGATGCCATCACGTCATCTTCACAGTGATGCAGGAAGCACAGCACTGACTCTGAAGAACAGAAGAAATGATCATCTATACCTCTCCCTGAAATCAGGCAGGGTGAGGTTTGTGGGCCTATTTGCCTTGACCTTTCCTATTTAGTTGCGAGTAGAGAACACATGCTGAAGCTGAAGCTCCAATACTTTGGCCACCTGATGTGAAGAACTGACTCATTGGAAAAGACCCTGATGCTGGGACAGACTGAAGGCAGGAGGAGAAGGGGACGATAGGGGGTGAGATGGTTGGATGGCCTCACTGACTTGATGGACAGGAGTTTGAGCAAGCTTTGGGAGTTGGTGATAGACAGGGAAGCCTGGCCTGCTGCAGTCCATGGGGTCACAGAGTTGCACACGACTGAGCAACTAGGTTTTCCCAGTGGTCATGTATGGATGTAAGAGTTGGACTGTGAAGAAAGCTGAGCGCCAAAGAATTGATGCTTTTGAACTATGGTGTTGGAGAAGACTTTTGAGAGTCCCTTGGACTGCAAGGTGATCCAACCAGTCTATTCTAAAGGAGATCAGCCCTGGGTGTTCTTTGGAAGGAATGATGCTAAAGCTGAAACTCCAGTACTTTGGCCACCTCATGCGAAGAATTAACTGATTGGAAAAGACTCTGATGCTGGGAGGGATTGGGGGCAGGAGGAGAAGGGGACGACAGAGGATGAGATGGCTGGATCGCATCACTGACTCGATGGATGTGAGTTTGAGTGAACTCCAGGAGATGGTGATGGACAGGGAGGCCTGGCGTGCTGTGATTCATGGGGTCGCAAAGAGTCGGACACAACTGAGCGACTGAACTGAACTGAGAGACAAAACTGACAGAGAACACAAGCAGGGAACGGAAAAAAACCATAGTTTTTAAATGAATAAAATGGACCAAACATAGGGACACTTGGATGTTTTGTAGTTTTATCTTTGGGTGTTGAGGAACTCAAAATGCTGACTTAGTCCTTCTTAGAACATCAATAAATAACTTCTCATCAGCCAGGTCAGCCACATTTTAGTATTTTTAACCGTACACTTGTGATTCTATGAACATGCCCATTGTCAGGAAAAGAAGTTTTATGCTGCAGGTTATGTGATGAAACACTGATGAAAAGGAACCCAAAACTCTATCTGGGAATCCTGAGCCAAGCCAGGACTGCTACAGCCAGCCTTCCACCCCAACGGCAAAGTCTGGATCATTTCCCCCATCTTCTAACCCTGAACTCTTTCATAGACACCCATGCACAGGGTACCACTGTCAATGGTAGCCCCAGCTCGTGCAACTAAGGTACCCAACTACAGCCGCTGTTGCCTATGTCACGTGGGTCTGAAGATTCATGTGTGTGAGTGTTGGCCTCCCCTGTCCTTGGTGTTTGGTGTGGGCCTGCTCTGGTAGGCTGCCGTCATACAGGGGTGGGATTTATGGCTTCACCAGCTGATATACCCATCGTCCAGGCAGAACCTTCACTCTACCTGTGGTTGAATTAATTATACAAAGAGACCATTAAATTGAGGTGTTCTGATGCCTTAGTAGCCTTTGCAAAGCAACCTGAAACCTAAGCTTGTGATGCCTCAAGGTTAAGAATTCAAAACCTAAGCACAACCAATCACAGCCAACTAGGATTTCCCAAATAAACAAACACGCAGGCTCTAGCCAGTCAAATAATTTCCTTGTTTTGTCTCTGCCTTTTCTGTATAAAGGCCTTCCCTGGTGGTTTAGACGGTAAAGAATCCTCCTGCAGTGCAGGAGACCTGGGTTCTGTCCCTGGGTTGGGAAGATGCTCTGGAGATGGGAATGGCTATCTACTACAGTATTCTTGCCTGGAATTCCACGGACAGAAGAGCCTGGTGTGCTACAGTCCATAGGGTCACAAAGAGCCGGACACTGACTGAGCTACGAACACACACACAGAATCGAATTAGAATTCAGATTCTAGTTAAACATTTACTAACTCCACAGTCTAAGACCTGTTTGTTTATATGAAATATTTACCTCTACCCCCGACCCCTCAGGCTCAAAACTACTTCTGGTATCCACAGAGCGGTGAGCTCTGACACCACCAAACAATCTCTGTCACTTGGCAAAACTGAGGAGGAAGTAAAATATTTACTGAAGCATAAAACTTGGTGGGGTGAGGGGGTGGTCAGCAGTCTGGGTTTTCACTTACCTAATGATGCCTATTGACTTCCCACTCCCCAACTTGGTATTTATTTTAGAAGTAAACAAGCCAGTGTAGGATTTTGGTCTGTGATTCAAGAATATTCTAGATTTCTGTTAAATCTGCAAACTGCTTACTTTGCTACTAACTCAAATGAGAAAAGATCCTTGCTAAATGGCTTTCCATCCTCGGAAGGTCTCACGCCTTTGTTTTCAGTAAATGTTTGAGCATGATCTTAAAAGTATGCAACAGAACAGAGAATAAAAAATAAAGATCATACTGAAGCTGGGTATCTTTCAAGTTTTCCCAGTTGCTGAGAGGTATAATTAGGGTAAATAAATAATTTTTTTGCTCAAACCAGGATTGAGTGGCATGACCTGGATTTCTTGGGCAGATTCTACTTATGATTATTTTAGGTATAATTGGCTTCTGTCACTTTAGAATATGGGAAAGGGTCAGCAAAGATGAGTGCATCTGAAACATCAAAAGCATAGTGGTTTGCGTCCCAGTCCATTTGAATTCAAGGGTCACAGATGTTGATACAAATATTCATATTGCCAATTCACACTAATTTCACTAGTTTGTAAGTATCAGGCAAGACTGTTCAATAAATGACCTAGCGAATTAATCTCTTTCCCCCCATTAGTTTCTGACTCTTGAGCATGACAATATCAGACACTCTGCTAAAGCACAGGCTGTGTAACAGCGTTTTGATTTCCTCCTCCCAGGCCTGTCTGTCTTACCACCCCTCCAGCATGAAGCCCCCTCCTCTGCTCCACCCAGGCTCCTAGTTCTCAGTTCTTCCAGCACAATCAGAATAAGTGAAAGAGGACCCTGATTTTCCAGAGGGACCAGGCAGTCTGAAAATGTACGTCTTCAACATCATTAGCAGTTCATCTTCTAAAACCTCGGGGCAGCCCCTAGGCAGCCCCTCTACAATCCCCCTCCCCCAGCTCTCTGCCACCCCTTGCTTTTGGTGTCGGCTTATCAAATTAATGAAGCCTATCTAGACGGGAGGAAGTTGGGGTAGAAGACAGTGGCTTCAGAACAATTCAATGCAAGCCCCTCCCTCCCTTAAAAAAAATAATGGGGGGGGAAAAATCAGAACATCGTTCTCTTAGGATGGGAAGAGGAAGTGGGAATGGTGTTGGGGGTGGGGCAGGGGGCTGGCCACGACTGTCTCTGAGTTCCCTGAAGCAGGAGATGTCTATTTACTTTCCACGACTGAACATTTGCATGTTAAAAAGGTGCAGTTCCTTTGTGGATTTATCTGGGATGCATTTCCTACTTGACACAGAGCAGGCTGTAGGGTGAGGATGCCCCGTGAAGCATAAAGCGACTTCCCTGGCCCTTTCCTCTCACCTTTTTATAAGACACTCCCCTCTGTCAGGGGAGACCAGGGCAAGACTTCTGCGACCCTGGGCAGAAGGAGGGCAGAGAGCTCAGGCTGCTTGCCGGCGGCTCAGGCGGGCTGGGCCGCCTATGCCTCCGCTGTGCTCAGGCCTGGGGAGGCATTTTTCAGCTCGAGGTACCAAACACATCAACATCCCTCATCACGTCACTGACCTAAATATAGACAATGACTTCAAGAGGGAAAAAAAAGTTGCACATTCTTTTATACCTGCAAACGCTGCAGAGCTCTTCAAACAAGCACTGGCAATGAAGAACAATAGATAACCAGTCAGATGTGAAGAGAGAAGGGGAGAGAAGGGTGTTCTAGAATGATTGCTGTGATAAGTCCATTACAGTTGCTCAGCTTAACATCAATCCTCATTTGTAACCTGGGGTCTCAGTATCGCTCTGGGACTGGTTTTGTGTCCCTGGTAGCTTTCCCCTCTCCCCCGACCCCCAGCAGCCCTGCCAGGGGAAGGGGGCATGTACCATGGGTCTGCCTGGCTAAGCAAGGCTGTTCTTTTCATGTGTAGGGCAGGGCTCTGATTCAAAGAACAGGGCCGTTGGACTGAGAAGCATTTCCTCGCCGTCTGAGAAGGGCATGTGGTGTCAGTTTCTTTGTTGTTCTTAAGCACCTTTCCCAGGAAGCCACTTTAAGACCCTCCGATCCCAGCTCTCCACTTGAGTATCCCAAGTCAGTGCCCTCTTTCTTTCTTTCAAAGCCTTTATTGAATCTGTTACAACATTGCTTTCATTTTATGTTTCGTTTCTTCGGCTGCTAGGCATGTGGGATCTTAATTCCACGACTAGGGATTGAACCTGCACCCTCTGCTTTGGAAGGTAGATTTTTAACCACTGGGCCACCAAGGAAGTTCCAATGCCCTCTTTCACGTCATTTTTTTTTTTTTAAGTTTATTTATTTATTCTTGGCCACACTTCCCAGCATGTGGAACTTACCCCACCTGGGATGGAACCTCTGCCCTCTCTGCATTGGAAACAGAGAATTCCAACCACTGGACAACTAGGGAAGTCCTTCCACATGATTTTAGGCAAGATTTGTGGGCTAGCTCGCTTGTTTACATCACAAGGGATGTCAGGAAAGGTTACCTTTTCCCTCACAGCAGGAACATCCATTGGGCAGAGTCTTTAAATGCTGTCTTCATAGGAGTGCTTACCTTTTTATTAACTTGGGGATTATTCGACTGCTGGGTGAACAGAAGGGCCATATTAGAAGCTTTTATGAACATGAATCCCATAACTAGGGACCTTGGGAAAGATATCTGAACAAAACATTAAGTATGAATAAAGCAGTGTCCTCAGCAATTAGGACACAGTTGTGGGCAATCAATCGCTAAGCAGAAATCACGTGTTTCTCACATATTTCCACCGCTCTTCCTGTTCCCTCAGACAACTATCTGCATAAGAACAGCCTGCGTGAGGCTCCCCGAGTATAATATAATTGCCTGCTGTTAGGGAACCAGCAAGCTACTTCAGGCTTAAGCCATCCACAACTTCCGTATTTGGGCTGAAACATAAACTCCTGCCCTTGTGTGTTAGCAAAGCATCCATACGTGCAGCCATCAGATTGTTTTTTCAGCGAATGCATCCATGTCTTTGTAGGAATATATTACACCATCACAAAAAGACTCCTATCCCTTGGAAAAATAATAATGGGAAATAAGAAAACACATCTCCTATGAGATAATAAAAGGATGCTAAAGATGCCATCTACAAAATAAAAAGGAAATAAAAACAGTGGAAGAATCCCAATAAGAGCTGAGGACAAAAAAGAAAGCAAAACAGAAGCTCTAACGAAAAACAACAACAGTGAAGAAAAGGTTTTGGCAACAGCAGACCTGTATTTGTCCAAGATTAGTACAGTCGTGGGCTTCCCTGGTGGCTCAGCGGTAAAGAACCTGCCTGCAATGCAGGAGTCTCAAGAGACGCAGGTTTGATCCCTGGGTCGGGAAGATTCCTTGCAGGAGGACATGGCAACCCACTCTACTATTCGTGCCAAGAAAATCCCATGGACAGAGGAGCCTGGTGGGCTACAGTGCATGGGGTCCCAAAGCGTTAGACACAACTGAAGCGACTGAGCGCGCGTGCACAGTACAATTTCTGTGCCTGACAGTGTGGTATCAACAACTCCATGGTTTCCCTAACATGGTGAATCTGCTGATGCTCGCAGCTCTTCTAAAAACTGAGGCTGAATGAGAGCACGGAAAAGAGGGAGTTTCATGTTCTCAGAATAAGAGACACCCGGGGGGTGATGGAAAAAAATGGCTCTGGGTTTCAAAAACCAGTTTAAGGTTACCACAATCAGAACAGAAATCGAGTTGCTCTATGATTTGTAAAAGATTCCCATCAATGCCCTTCAGGAACAAACACTGACTGATGATGGTTTCTAAAAAGGAACTGGGAGTGGAGTTCAGGTGAAGGGACTGAGAGATGCTGACACAGGAACTTCGAAGTCTTCAGAAAATCTGCTTCTGCTGGGTTTTGGCTTCTCTACACAGACCCTTGGAGATATTCTCTCTGGGATAGGTGCATGCAATTAAAAATGACCAAGGACTAGAGGGGAAAAAAAAAATAGACAATAATTTGGTCAAGAAGAAATATGCCCAGAGTCATTTTTTTCCAATCCAGTATCTTTCTTAATTAAGCATTTCCCAACCTCTGCTGAGAATACTAATAGTCATCTCATACTATACTACTCATTACTAATAAAACATATTTATGAAATGGAAATATAATGTGCCTATTTCCAAAATGTGGTTATAAATGACTTACTCTAAGCCACAATTTAAAATGGTTTGAGAAATGAGTCTTTAATAAAGAATTGATGAGGATGATGACTGCTGATAATAATTCTATTTGGTGAGATTACGTGGTTTGCTATGGCAATTTGAGCTGAGGTGATTGCCTCAAAAATTACTGCAAGTAACTAATATAGGGAAATTTAATTGATGATAAATATAGTGGTGGTATGTCAACTCCTGAAAAAGTGAGCATGTAATTGAAGAATCCAGCATCATCTTGTCTGCTGATTACACTGTCATTACAAGTGCTGTCAGAATGTTAGTCGTCTGACATACCTGCACATAGTAGGGATAGAAAAGGTGACAGTGAGTAAGTACCTATAATTATTCCTCAATGTGGGATCCTATATGCAATTATAGTTAATCATAAACCCATTAACATTTAGAAAAAAAACAATTATAGTATGGTTCAGGATAGAACCATAATGGTGTTTGTAATCATCAGTTAAGTGGATGTTCAGCATGGTGAGAAAGTCTTCACACTGGGGGCAGAGGATCTAGCCTGAGCCTTTTATAAGGAGGGAAGAAAACAAACCACTGAAGCTCACTTCATTAATGATATTACTCCACCAACAGGTCAGAGTGTCTTGATTTGAACAAAGCATTGGATGTAACTTCTTTCACTGTCCTCTGAACAAAGACAGCTAAGTACACCAGCAGACCTGCAGAATATCATATTCACATACAGTCTTATGAAACACCGGGCATTGCCCGAGGCGGTGGAAAGCCACAGAAAAAACAGAACCCTGTCCATCAAGGGGTAGAAAGTGTAGAGGGGTGAAAACATGAACAGGCAGTTAAATGAAAGATAATCAGTGATACATGTTGCAGTGATTATGCGAAGCGGGTGCTTCAGGAAGATGAAAGCTGAAAGTGGGCCAGAGAAGGCTTTGCAGCAAAGGCAATTCTCTTTTTTTTAAAGTTTATTTTAATTGCCGATAAATTGTGGTCTTTATTTATAATGTTGAAGTAAAACAAAACAGAAATAGACACGGGATGCTGGCTTCAAGGTTAGCTTTGGTGTGTCTCCCCTTCAGGATTCTGACTGAGCTTAAGAGGTGATTCTTCTTTCCACCAGAAATACTTTTATTTTTGTTTTTATTCTTAAGTCTGTTTATTTGTGCACACATTTTTTCTTTTCTTTTTTCCTCCAGTTTCATTGAGATATAACTTGTGTACCCACTGTATGGGATTATTACAATATATAGCATAATGATTTAACTTTCATATATTGTGGAAACTACTATTATAAAAAATTTAGTTAATATCTGTCATCTCATATGGACACAAAAAAGAAAACAGTTTTTTTCCTTGTAATGAGAACTCTTGGGATCTATGCTCTTACCTTTCACATTATCATACAGCTATGTTGATTATAGTCTTCATAATAATGCCACATGGATGGACCTAAAGCTTGTGATACCAAGTGAAGTCAGTCAGACCAAGAAAGACAGCTATCACATGATATCGCTTAGAGGTAGAACTTAAAAAAACTGTACAAATCAATCTATTTACAAAACAGAAATAGAGTCGCAGATGTAGAAAAGAAACATGGTTACCGAGGGGGAAAGGAAGGAGGAGGGATAAATTGAGAGACTGGGATTGACATATACACACTGCTATGTATATAAAATAGATAACTAATAAGAACCAACCGTATAGCACAGGAAGTGCTATTCAACAGTCTTTAATGATCTATATGGGAATAGAATCCAAAAGAGAGTAGGTATGTGTATAACTGATTCACTTTGCTGTACAGAAGAAATTAACGCAACATTATAAATCAACTCTAATAAAATCAATTTAAGAAATGCAAAGTAAATTAAAAAGTCCTTCTTAAATAAGAAGCATAGCCATCATGTTCTCAATCACATTCCTAGTACTTACATATCTATAATTGGAAGTTTGTACCTTTGACCACCTTCGTGCAATCCCCAGCCCACCCCTGAGATCTCATATCCACCTCTGGTAACCACAAGTCTGGTCTAAGAGGTGATTCTTGAGTTAAGTTTCAAAAGGATGAGTAGAATTTTGTGAGTCAGGGAAAATGCGGCCAAAGCCTTCTAGGCAGAGAAATAGCCTGTGTGAAGACAGGAAGGACAAGTGTGTTTGAGAAACTGCGGCAGTGGGTCCCAGGGAATGTATGATGATGGAGTGGGGAGGCGATGAGGCTGCCAAGGTTGACAGAGGGCAGGTGATGGAGTTGGATGATGTGAGGGGTCTGGATTCTTCTGTGTGGTGATGGACAACCCCTGAAGGAATTTTACTCTCTGTTTACATTAGTGATTTGTATACTGGCCTAGTAGTAAGCAGGAAGAATGATAACGACAAGGAAAAAAGAATACATCTTACCGGACCACAAAAGGTTAGGTATTAATACTTGAAAATACAGATTCACAAACACTAATTTCTCTTGTCCTGCACTAGGATAATCTTGTCTAAATGTGGTTTAAGTGACAAGATTTAAAAGTTAGAATTGATGCAAGCACCTTTAGGCTGCAAACAAGATGTGATGATTTTTATTGATCCCTGTGTTGGTCAAATGACATCTGGGTTTTGTGCACAGATCTGGGAATTTCATTTTTAAAAAGAAAGCATGTCAGAAAGAGGACAGTCTTGGCGACAAAGGGTCAGATCATCATGCTATATAAGGAAGAGTGAAAGGGACTGGGAATATCCAAGTTGGGAAAGAGAATATAGAAAAATATGAAAACTTTTTGTTAGTTTTTTAAAGTTAGTTGTATATGAAAAGAAGCGTAGGTTTAATGGCAGTTTTATGGAGACAGATTTCAGCTGAATGCAAGGAAGGACTTCCAAATCATTCCATATCCAAAAAATGAAAATGATGACAAGCTGGGACTCGACGGTTATCCTGACAAAGAAGGGTTTCAGAGGAGATTCCTGCTCTTGGCCAGAGTCTGAGCTGGATCAATTTGACAGTCCTTTCTCTCCACAGATTCTATAAAACTTGGCAATATATCCTGGCTCTATGATATCTGTAATTTCAAAATAACCAAAGATCCCACACAGTTTACATCTCTGAAAATTAAGTTCGTGTTAAAATAATTACCAACTGTTTCTGTACCAGGAGAATAAAACAATAAGGCATGATCCTATCACCTCTCCTGTCCTCGGGGCACAGAGCATGATTCTATGTACAAACAATGACCTTTTATGAAACTGATCCCTTCTTACCATTAGTCTGGAAGTAGAAATCATTTAGAAATAGTCTTATTAACAATGGCGCTTAATGCACTGTGAGGATATGAAGGGTTCCTTTGAGTCATAAAGTGAAAGTTAGTTGTTTAGTCATGTCTGACTCTCTGTGGGCCCATGCACTAAAGCCCATCAGGCTCCTCTGTCCATGGGATTTCCCAGCCAAGAATATTGGAGTGCGTAGCCATTTCCTTCTCCGGGGGATCTTGCCCACCCAGGGACTGAACTCGGATCTCCTGCATTGCAGGCAGATTTTTACCACTGAGTTACAAAACTGGAACAATAAAAGTGATATTGAAAGAGTGGATCAGGACTCCACATTCTGGCTGCTATGCTATTAATATAAGGAGATGATCAAACAGTTGAGAAGCTTTCTTTTCCAAATTTGTAGCAATGACACAATCGTGATCATCAAAATCCCTCAGAGAATGGGAAGGTTTCAACTTCCATAAGCAAGGGACCATCAGTGAGGTCATGGTGAGGAGGTTTCCAATTACTTGTTGCTAAACCAGTAGAAGTATCAATTTCATACACCAGAGATCCATTTCCACCTATTATTTATTATAAACTCCTCAGGGTAAAAATTAACTTTAGATTCTTGTTTTCAATTTTTTAATGATTTTTTTTAAAAGCCCAAATGAAGGTCTTTGATTCTGCTGGGGGAAAAATAATCAACATTTAAAATCTTAAAATGAAAAATCTGAGTTTGCCAAACATTTTAAGATTAATGACACCAAGTTCCAAACCTAAACCTAAGGTCCTGACTAGAGCCTTTAGAATTATTCACTCCCATTTCACTGTGGTCAATTTTCCCATATGATAAATACACCATTCCCTGCTTATTAATTACATAGCATGTTACAGATGGGCTTCCCCAGTGGCTCAGGTGGTAAAGAATGGATGCCTGCAATGCGGGAGACCTGGGTTCGATCCCTGGGTTGGGACGATCCCCTGGAGAAGGGAATGGCAACCCACTCCAGGATTCTTGCCTGGAGAATCCCATGTCCAGAGGAGCCTGGCAGGCTACAGTCCATGGGTTGCAAAGAGCTGGACACGACTGAGTGACTAAGCACATGCTACAGGTATGTTATATAGTAACTTCTATCACCGACCAAGAGGCTGTGGCCTTTCTGATCCCAGGGACCAAGGTGACAGTCAGAAGAGCATTTCTCACCCGACAAAGGTACCAAATACATGTACACACTGGAAAATAGCCTCAGACTCAAGTCCAGGATCACCTTTTCCTGAGGATGGCCAAAGCCAAGATTCTGAGCATGTGTGTGGCCAGGAGACAAAAAAAATCAATCAAACCGAATACGATATTCTGAGGAACAAAGGCCAGCACCATCCCAGGGAGTTGATGTCCCCACATATTTTAATCAGAATTGTTTTTCTCCAAATGTGCAGGAGGTTTGAGGGAGGAGTTGGTGTAGTTACTCTCTGTACCTTTAACCTCCCCATGGAAAGAGAAGAGACAGTAAATACAGCAGGAATTTTGCCTGGCACATTTTTATGAAACTTACAGCCTCAAAAGGAAGGATGTGCAAAAGTTATTACTAAAAAATATGTATTTTTTTTAAAGGAGAAGACCTTCAGATTAAAGTGAAACCCATAGAAAAGCAGAGGCCCATGTGATCAAAGTCTGTGTAAATAAATGGTCTTCGAGGTTACGAGGCAGTAAGCTTAAGTGTCTGATATTTGGATGTATCATCCTTGTGTGACCAGCATGGGTTCTTCCTCTTAAATTTTAAATAATAACCTCAGAAGAGAGGAGACGCATCTCCTTTATTTTTAGTTAAGAAAAAACAACAGGCCAGAGAGTGTAACAGTCATTTATGATTTTGCTGGTGTATTATCATCCAGTAATAAGTGCAACTTGAAACTGCCAATTATCTCATAAGAGGGGTATCACCTTTTCCCTTCTCAATGACTCCATCAATAAATGTAGGTTCAGCGTACTCACTCTTCTTCATGTCACCAGCAGCTTTTCAGCCACAGAAATACGCCAGGACCGCACAGAGGGGAAAACCAACAACAACAACAACAGTTAAGACACAAACAGTCAAGTCTGCCCAGCCTCTGGCTCAGGAAGCCACAGAGGGGCTGGAGGAAGGCAGAGAAGGCCAGGGGGAGGGGAGCCGCGAGGAATCGCCTGGAGCAGTCGGTAGGTCACACACACACACACACGCGGCGCTCGGCAGCAAACTCAGTTTACAAAGAGACATCTGTTCCATTACTCCAATGCATTGTGGCTAATTACATCCTGGCCCGTCTGTGAAATGACAGCCACTTATTCTCCAGTGAACCGTAAAATCTGTACATGTTCGATTTGGGGAATGGAGAGCAGGGCGTGGAGGCTGGAGTGGGAGGCAAGGGGAGCAGGCAAGGGGAAAGAGAAAAGATGGGAGAAAGCCCAAGAAATAAGGTTTTCTGGCAAGACGATCATGGTGGAAAGACGACGAGGAGAAATAGAGTGTTCTGATGCCACAAGTTTGAGGGAAGAATCTGTTTATGCAGCTGTTGCTATTCCTTCCTGTTCAAGAACCACAGTGCCCGGGGCTGGTGGGGACGGTCCTCTGTCACCATCACCTTGGGATTCGGCATGGGGACAAACCGACTTGCCCATTTGCTTGAGTCCCCAGGGGCTTGTAAAGAGGCGCAGCTGGTTGGAAGCAGGGTAAAGCTGTTGATGGAGTGGGGGCTGGGAGTTCTCCTGGAAGCTTTTTAGAAAAGTGAATAGCTGTATCCTTGCTCACTCAGGGACGCCGCCTGAGAGTGCAGCCTCTTTGACAGACTGAGTGTGGGGCGGGTTTCCTGAAGAGTGGGAAGAAAGCTACAGCAAGGATTTTTAAGAGGAAAAAAATCAGTTTAAGAAGCTGGGGGGAAAAAAATAAAAGATGGTCCCTCATGCTTTCGGTTGACATAAAAACTATCCTAGCAAAGATCCAAAATCACTTGGGTAACTTGGTGACAGGCACAGGGAAACAGAAATGGAAAATATAGCACACTACCATTTTGGAATTAGACTTCAACCCACTGTGGGTTTTCATGGGAAACTTACCTTCATTCCCACACAGAAGTTTTCTGTAGAGGATTTACACACTTCTGGGGGAATCTATATTTAGGGCTATCTAGTGTGGTTAAACATTGATCTTTCTTCCCTTTGGAAGAAAGATCACCAGCTTGAAAGAGCTGGTAGTTCTCTGCAGGGAGGGTTACCCCATAGCCTCTGCTTGCCGCTACCACTAGAAGTAGCAGCCTTGAAAATCCTAACTGCAACCCCTCTACAAGGCCTGGGGTTTCCTGCGTGCCATCTGTAATTAAAACAGTGCTTTTCAAGCTTGGACGTGCACAGCAGTCACTGAAACTGTCGTAAACTGCAGTTCATTCAGTAGGTCCTGAACTCCTGCATTTCTAACACGGTCCAAAGTGAAGTGGATGTTGCTAGCTTTCTGGAGAGCAGCAGAGCTCTAAAATTACCGACCCCCCCACACCACACCCCCCACCCCTACGTCTGTGCAGTAATAGTTGGGCTAGTGTCAGGGAGAAGGCAATGGCACCCCACTCCAGTACTCTTGCCTGGAAAATCCCATGGACGGAGGAGCCTGGTGGGCTGCAGTCCATGGGGTTGCTAGGAATTGGACATGACTGAGCAACTTCACTTTCACTTTTCACTTTCATGCATTGGAGAAGGAAGTGGCAACCCACTCCAGTGTTCTTGCCTGGAGAATCCCAGGGACAGGGAAGCCTGGTGGGCTGCTGTCTCTGGGGTCGCACAGAGTCGGACACGACTGAAGTGACTTAGCAGCAGCAGCAGCAGTGTCAGGGAAAGGTAGAATAAAGGAGAATTTCTTGAACATGAAGCACTGCATAGAACTGCTCTGGGAATTTTACTAATTTTGAGTCAAAGTAATCTCAACTCTGATTGACTACAGAGATCGTGAAAGGGTGACCACCCCTTCCTGGGGCTAAGGGGAGGGGAGTTAAGACTAGGTAGAGAGTGGGTGCAAAACATGAAACACGCCCTGATTTTATGCGAACCCCAAGAAGTGAATAATGTTCAGTTCTCAAGGGAAAAGTCATCTTAAAGGAGTCCTGGCCTCTTACTCACTTTCCACCAATATGTTTCCATATGAAGAAGCAATGAAGAAGCAATGAAGAAGAAGAAGCAGTGAAGAAGATGAAGAAGCAATCAGCTCTAGCAAAAATCCCAGTTATAGGGACCGGGGATAAGACAAGGGTATCTCCCTTCTGCTACGTGTTCTCACATAGTGATTTGGATTTACCCAAGTTAAACTAAAGTAAATGTTTTCATAATGAGCGGACGCTAAGGGAGAGGGGTCACCCCTTTGTCCCAGATGACAGATGGCCTGTGTGTCCAGTGTGCACAGCACCCTTGGCTGTGGCCACGGGCATAGCTCTGTCCTGTGCTGACAGTGAATGAGTTTTGGCTCGTGCCCCAGGACACCTGATACTACGCTGCAAATTCAAAGTGTTTGGTAAACATTGCTGACCACTTAAGATGTGTGAGTTGAACTTTCATTTATCATTTGAGGTGTCCTAACACTGACTTCATTTTAGTTCTTGCCATATTCTTTGCAGGCTCTGAGCCCATAGGTTTTCATGAACCAGAAACCCCGTGGTTGGGTTTATAAGTCCATCCAGCACTGGCTATTAACATATAGATACCCAGAATAATATTATTTAATAAATGTTCAGACTGGAAAATAATTTAAAGGCTGAACTGAGGCTAGAAGTGATCTAATTCGACCTCCCCATTTTAGCAGTGGGAACTCTCCCCATTTTCACTCAATGACCTGCAGTCGCTAAGGGAAAATGAGTGACTGAGTCATGTCAGCTCCTGGACTTGAATCCAACCCTCTTAATTCTCAGTGGAAGCTTTGTCTATCACATCTTGATGCCTTTCACCCAAATTTTAAGATATCTTTTCCAAAGAAGTCCTTCATTCCCTTTATACAATAACAGAAGAGTCCAATATTATTTCCACGAAGAGGGATGGAACTTATTGTGATTCAAAAGAAGCAAATCTAGATGCAAAGTCAGAAGTGAAATTCCACTTACGTAATAGAAGAGAATAACTTTGTAATTCAGGGAACTGATATTCAGGAGTATGTTTTTATGCTCATCCTTAACGGTAAGGGAGCCACAGGTAAGGGTGTCTGGGGCTGCACCAGAGGGAGCAGATGAACCTTATCAGGGAAGACCGTGAAGGTGCTGACCCATGCGACCCTGCGCTCCCTAGGCCCGAAATGTGTAAGAAGGTGTAAGACTCATCCTTCTGGCTCTGTACTTCCATAGTCATTTCTACACAGAGATTGCGTTATAAAATGCACCAAAATAGTACACATATAAACAGATACATACAAATAGGAGGAGGAAAGTGTTACAGAGACCAAACATCTACATTTTAGCCACTCAATCAACCTGTCTGCTTTACATACCTACCGTCTGCCAACTCATCAGTACAAGAGAAGAATCTAGAAAGGGCAGTTGAGAAAAATCAAGCAATACAATAAAAATCACAGACCTCTACAGGAGAAGATTCCATGAGCAGGAGTTCGGTTGGTGATAGGAAGTACCCTCGGAGGGCTGTTATGAGAACTACTTCCAATGCAAAACAACAAGGATGATCAAGTTCATTCAGTTATCAGCTTCTGCTGTCTTACTGCCAGGTTTAGAGGTGGTCAGATTATAAATTAGAAATGGAATACCACAGTTCCTCAGGGGGTTAGCAAAGTGACGGAGCACTCCTTTGATAGCATGGCAAAAGGCCCTTCTCAGCTGCAAAGACTAAGGAATGCCGAAGAACATTGGCGACTGTATTCTTGGCTGAATACGTCATTATTCCCACTTATAAAACAATACTGTTTTATTATGATTCAACTATTTTTCCAAGAAGGTATGGCATGCCTACAGACCACCTTTAATTTGCTAGAGTTACCCACCCCAATACCAACATCAATACCATCTCTTTTCCCACAAGATCCAGTTCAGGTCTCTCAAATAGGGTAAGAGAAGCTACTTTTCCCACCATTTTTTAATAATAATTATTTTATAGAATAGTTACATATATTATGCTATTGCTGATGCTAAGTCACTTGAGTTGTGTCTGACTCTTTGCAACCCTATGTACCATAGCCCGCCAGGTTCCTCTGTCCAGGGGATTCTCCAGGCAAGAATACTGGAGCGGGTTGCCATGCCCTCCTCCAGGGGATCTTCCCGACCCAGGGACTGAACCTGTCTTCTACGTCTCCTGCATTGGCACGCAGGTTCTTTACCACTACTGCCACTTGGGAAGCCCCAATATGTATTACATTAATTACATATACTCCAACAATTATTTCATTTCATTGTAAGGATAGTAAAAACTATGCTGACTGAATGAATAAAATCATGCTGTACCGTGTGCATGAGATGAAAAGGATGGAAGATAAGCTGGTGGAGAGATCTGCCATGCTAGATTATACTCCCAGTAAGGGAATGTCTGGATCAGCAGAGACTAGTTGGAATGCATTTTCCTAGGCTGTAATTACTGGGCTCATGCAAGGTGTTGGATGGAGGCTGCCCTATACATGCCATCCTACCCAACTCCCTCTGTTAATAAAGGATATCTTCTTTTGGTTCCAAGGCTACTCTTTACAGTAATATTAGCATGTATATGACTCTTCTATTAATTTTCAACCAGGCACTAGATTTTAAACTTTCTTTTTGGGAATTATTCCTGAAAAAAAAAAAAAAACAACAACTGCATTTCAGCAATATTTCCTTACCTTACAGATATTTACCTACCCTATAGATACTTCCTCCTGTCTAGTATCATCTGAAGTCTAATTTGGGGGAGGATACAGTATCATTTAAATATTGTCTAATTTCATCTTTTTCTTCACCCCTGAGCACTCCTGCTTTGTCCACTGAACTAGATTGGGGAAGTCAAGATGTCATTCTTAAAAAAAGGAACTGTAAGCTTAGTAAAATGCATTTTTAAGAAAAGGAAGCTCTGAAAATATTGCTGTTGAGGTCCCTGAATCAAAATTTTTTACTCTTGGTTCTTTACTCATTTGCTTTTTCCATTCCTTCTCTTGTAAAATGGGTGAATTGTGGAAATTTACTGTAGGAAAATGGTATTACGTTATGCTTAGGATAAGACAAGGTTTTGCACATTCCAGGCTTTTTCACCCTGGAACAGAAAACCCATTATTATTATTATCCACTAACTGCCACTTTTAAAGCATCTTTGTAGAATCAAGACATGGTATGCACTTCTCTTCCTTGGCTGTAATGGTGAGGTTAATGATGGTGCAGGGGCCTGTCTGGCACTCAGCACAGTGTCAGTGACGAAGCTCTCAACAGATTTCTGACGTCTTCGTTCCTGACCCACGGCTGAGGTCACGTGAAAACACTCACCCGAAAACATTCAGGTGGGATAAGTGCAAGCCTGAGCCACTTTCTCAATAGATTGCAAAAAAGTTTGCAGGAAAAAAGATTTCTGGAAGCCAGGTGGCTTGCACATCTGCAAGTCTGGCTTGAGATACCATTTGCCATGAAGAACCTGCTGGCATCGCTCCTCATCAGAGCAACCTGCAATCCCCACACACACCCCTCCCCACTCCTTCCCGGGGACCTAGGCATCTGATGCTCAGTCGGCATCCAAAGTTCATCGCTGTCCACTGTCACAGAAATCAAGGGGTCAAGGGCTTCAGCACTCCCGGGACACTGGCTTTACTAGGATGGAAACCAAGAATCAATTGCTTTTGACACATTGCCCACATTTTTTCAAATATAAACCAGGATGAACTAGCTCATCTTCTGCTACCTGGTATCCCATCCTGGCCAACAGCTCTTATCCTTTTTTTAAAAAGGAGGGTACTTCTGTTGACATGCCTTTTACACCTCCCTCAAGAGGAACAGCGTTGGGGAGCAGAGATGCAGTGGGTGTGTACACCCAGCATGCGTTTCCTCATTCCCACCCTACATTGTTTGTTGAAATAAATATGGAAATAAGGCTGAGCAAGACAGCCAAGCCAGCCAAACTGAAATAAATTCATCACTCATGGCCTCTCAAGGGAAGGAAACCGTGCATTTTTTTCTAAATGATTATTTCTGAAGCACTGAAGGAATGGCTATATCGCTAATGAGGCCTGTACACCATGACTGCTGATTATAAATGACCCGCAAAGAGACAGGAGACGGTGGAGAGGAAGGGGAGGGGCCGGGGGAGCTGCGGGTGGGGGCTGCTGCCCTTGGGGGCAGGGGGTGGACATGGCACCCAAAGTCAACTCCCCCTGCTTTTGTGACCCAACACCAAGTCCCCCAGCAGAGCGCAGGACTTACTCTGAGTCGATACAGGTGAACAGGAAGGTATCAAAAGGCATCTTGTGTAAAAGTTCTTATGCCACCATGAACACCTCTCTCCTCCTGTGCATGCAAGTCCTTGGCAGTATCCCAGGACCTGAGATGCAAATGGTAATGATGTGCAAACCATGCTAAGCCACTAAATGGCGCCCAGACCCCTGGGATCCTGCCTCAGTGACTGTGTACTAGGCATATGGGAAAAGAAGGTGCAGAAATAAATACAGTTCATGGGATGGGATCACTCCCCAGGGCAGCTGGTGAATTCTGAACGGATTGACAATGGACTTGCAGACTGGATATCAGGATGCTTAAACAGAGAAAGCCATGACACATCCTGGTACCACCCCTCAGAACCTCAGGACTCAGGGGCATTAGGACATCATATGACACACTTTAGGAAAATGCCCAAATATCTCCTGGCAAGACCTAAGAATCATTCAGACAGAAGAATTCACTGTGCAGTGTTAGCAGCAGCAGCTAGAAGAAAAGACCTGGCAAGGAATATTCTTGACAAATGTGGTGATCCAGCCTCTGAGGGCCAGGGCAGAATGGTAAGGGCAGTTGCTTTTTTAAATGGGTGTATTATTTAACCCCAGGAAATGCATTAATTATCCTTACATCCTTCCGGAAAGGTGGAGGTAGAAAGGCACTTCTGCTGCCTGTCAAACAAAGAAGCTGTGACAGGGCATTAGATCTGTTCGCTCCGTGCAGTAACGCCAGAGGTCCCTGAACTCACAGAGGGCAGTTGCTCTGGTCTGCCTGCCCTTTGCAGGCAGCACGGTCTCACGCAACACTCTGACGGCGCTGCGAAGTGGTGTCTCGTCGGTGACGCGCATCCTCCTGCGCATGACCTGGATGAGAGTTATGTGGGGCGAGAGCGAAGGCCTGCTCTTCAGCTCGTGATGCAACGGGCACTCTAGCTATTTCAGGTCATCAGCAACTTGTCTGCTCACAGGGATTGCAAAATAAACCAAGGATTCCAGAATACACCTCCCCATTTCCTATATGTTCAAAGCAATAACAAGACTAGGCGCAAAAAAAATTGGTGGCTTCAGGCATTACAAAGGCAGTCTGGTCCCCAAATTTGTCCAGAGGATGTTCATAAAACTGAGAGGAAAAAGGAGGGGACAGAGGATGAAGGATAAAGTTCCGCTCCATTTACCACCGCTTTTCAGCCTTGTTTGTTGTGGCAAGAAAGACACGTGCATCTTACTCCCTCTCTGCAGTTCTCCTGGGCAACAAAAAGCCGCGCGGTTAGCAAAGAGAAAACCAACACCGGGCAGGTCCCAGCGTCCCTTTCCTTCATCACTGGGGGGTGGATGCCAGTCCCAGACCTTTCTTTCTCTCTCCTCTTCTCTGTGGCTGCTTGGAGAATAAACAGGGGTTCTCGAACAGTCAGAACAAAGAATGAAAAGCCACCCATTCCAAGACATAGTCTCCAGGCTTTCCTGCTCCCTACGGAGGAGCAAAGACAGTCCTTACTGCACGCTGCCTCCCTATGGGCACTGACGCTCGCTAATGAATCTGACCCCCGGCTGCAGCTCTAAAAGGGTGCGGCAGTGTGTCAATGTAAACAGCTAAACCTAGTGTCATGTCAAGTGGTAACAAGGCCACCGCGGGTTTTTTACAAGTGCTGTGCACTTAGCAGATAAAAATGAGCATGCTATCGCCGGCCTCCACAAGTCACACTTATCAACGGTGAGAAGAAACAATGCTTTGTTTGATAGCGGTTGCTTGGTGCCAGGAATAGGAAGTCAAATTTCTTGCGGGGACCCATTAGCATGATGAAAGAGCAAGTAACAGCTGCATTCACAGACTCTTTTTGCATGTGTCCACAGTAAGCAGTCCGGGGCTCCTGATGTTCCCTTCAATAAAGAGAACTAATTACCCTCCACAATGCCACCTGGGCTTGAGACAACCAATGTCAGGAAAGGGCTCTGACAAACACATTTATTTGTCCAGGACTAAGTCCAGGGCCAGCAACCTCCATTCTTCCTGGTATCACAGTGGAGCCAGAGGAACACAAGATCAATAAAAGGTCCGGGGTTCACTGCAGGCTGGGGGCAGTACCTGCAGACAAGGAGTCCCCAGGGAGGCTGGGGGAATTCCAACCTCGGCGGCCAGGATGCACGCATGCTCAGCAGGTGTAGCCCGGCCCGTGTGCTGGGTCCGGATTCGGGGCAAAGTTCTCCTTTAAGAACACATGTACAACCATGGCGGATGCATGTTGATGTATGGCAAAACCAATACAATATTGTACAGTAAAATAAATAAATAAATAAAAAGAAAGTGCAAAAGCTGAAATGTTAGAAGCTAATCCAAACTTAGTAAAGAGTATGATATTCGCCAAGGCATAGAAAGGATACTCACTCTGTATCTTAAGTTATAATAATAAAGCAAAGACTATTTAAACTCCTTTTGATAAGTTTTGCATTAAAAAAAAAAGAAAGCTGAGAGGTTTGAAAGATGTCAAATACGGAAGGGGAGCTGAAAAGAAGAGAGGGCTCATTTCCCGATGGTAGTGGCTTTACAATAGAAGAGCTGTAAACAGATAAACATATGTTGACATGATCATCCCTCACTTCATATACAAGGAAACTAAAGGACAGATGAGGTCCGAAAAAAGGAAGAGAACTGGCGTTTACTGAGCACCCACTATGTGTCAGTTATTTTCAGATATATTTTCTAGTTGAGTCACTTCCACCATCCTAGGCGGCGGGACTTCGAGACACACTCACACAGGGACATGCAGACACTCCCCCCGCCCGGAGGAAACTGAGGCTGAAGGAGATGAATCAACTTGCTCAAAGTCACTTGCCTAGTCTTGAGAGTCCCTTGGACAGCAAGGAGATCAAAACCAGTCCATCCTAAAGGAAATCAACCCTGATATTCATTGGAAGGACTGATGCTGAAGTTGAAGCTCCAATATTTTGGCCACCTAATGTGAAGAACCAACTCACTGGAAAAGAACCAGCTACTAGGAAAAGCTGAAGGCAGGAGGAGAACGGGACGACGGAGGATGAGATGGTTGGATGGCATCACTGACTCATTGGACAAGAGTTTGAGCAGGCTCCAGGAGATGCTGAAGGACAGGGAAGCCTGGTGTGCTGCAGTCCATGGGGTCACCAACAGTCAGACATGACTGAGCGACTGAACAACCAAAAGGGCTGATTCACAATTTGATCCATCCGACTTTGCAGTGAGACGAGTCTCATCTCACTCCAAGCTCCTCAAGGTCATTTTGGCCCCTGAACCCGTGTGCAAGAGGCCAGGTGATCTGATTTGGGGAGTTATTCAAATACTTTTGAAAGCCACAGAGGCCTTTAGGAAGCTTCCTGTGTGTCTGTGGCCCTGTCCCACCAACAAAGCTTTAAGACAGTAACAAGGAAAACAAGCATGGCTCCTTTTGTTAGCTGAAGATGTGTTTTTCAACTCCTTCCCCGTCTAAAGAAAAGGGAAGAGTAAAATTATAACTTATGAATCCCATGGACAGAGGAGGCTGGCAGGCTACAGTCCATGGGGTTGCAAAGAGCTGGACATGCCTGAAGTGACTTAGCATGCATGCACACAATTATATACAGCTTGGGTTTTTCTAGAAGTTACTTCTGAAGTACCTTGATTTATTTGTATTTTCTAATGAAATGGCTACTATACCCAGTTTAAGAGACAGAACTATCCTGCTTGGTCTGGTCCTGTCCTAGTCCTAATCTCAACTGTTCATGGTAGGAATTTCCCCCATTTCTGGAGACCTCATTCAAAGGCCTGATGATGCCTACCCACAGTGGCATCATGCCAAGGGTGAAAACCCCACCCATCCAGGGAAAAGCTGGACCCACAGGGCCCCTGGGAGGAGCCATTTTCGTCTTCTATTGCACGGCACTGACATTTTTAAATTATAATGTCTCCATATCCCAAATGAGTCCTAAGAACATTCTGAATCAGCTAATTAATAAATCAATTGCTCTTCAGAATGGCATTTATCAAATTCGCAAGTAATATGTGAGGTGGGGTAAGAGTGGGAGTCTGCAGCTGCTATACTGCTGGCTCTAGGAGGAACCACTTACGTAGGACCCAGCTTGTTCCAAAACCTTCTGCTGCTCCCTGACTGTAAGCTAACAACCATCTTCAAGCATCTGTGCGTACCATTTGAATCCATTGGGGCACAATTTCATCAACCGAGACAACAATGTACGGAATAATGAGTGGTTGCTTGAAAGAATGAAGAACAGGCCATCCTTACTCATCAGACACTTAGTGTCCCATATGTGATAGTAATTGAAACATCCTTCCAGTCACACTGTTGAACTAAGATTAAAATCAATTAGTTGCCACCGTTTAGATGTTAGGGGCATTCTGATGTCTTTATCTTGTTCATTAGGCACAGATATGATGTGGGACACACAATATCAGGCTGGGCACAGCCCTTGGCAAAGAGAGTAGATCATTAGTAAACTCTTCAATCTCTTAAGACTAGCTACTTTTTCTAGCAGGTTTCAGAATCACTGCCAACACATTTGAAATTGGTCGTGACAATTAGGCTATCAGAGCAGCTTCTTGTTGTTTAGTTGCTAAGTCGTGTCCAACTCTTTGCAACCCCAAAGACTGTGGCCCGCCAGGAGCGGGTTGCCATTTCCTTCTTCAGGGGATGTTCCTGACCCAGGGATTGAACCCGCATCTCTTGCAATGGTAGGCAGATTCTTTATCGCTGAGCCACACCCCAGAGCCCAGAGCCTTTGTACTGCTCTTAAGCATCTCCTTGGTGCCTTGTGGAATTGCCATTTCTCCATTATAGACAGTACCCCCCTACCCATCATCCAGCCACTGCTTTGCTTCACATGTTGTTGAGGGGCTGGCATTGGCAGTGTGCGTGTGAAAGAGGAACTATGAGAAAACAGCCCAAGTGTGCAGGACACCAGTAGTGGAATGACATAGAGTCAGGCTAGAAAGCAAGGCAGCACAGACTGGGGACCTGGTGAGCGGAGACGTGGAGAACTGTTCAGAGGTCAAAGCCTATCAGTGGTTTAGGGGGAATTTGGCTCACGCTATTTACCCTCCTTTCCTTTTTTTATAGAGTCAGTGTGGTTTTTGCAAGCTTTTTCTCCTGGAGGGGTCTCTTTTTCTTTTTAAGAAGAGATAATGGGTGTCGATTTTTCAGTCAAATAGTCACTAAATGCCTAATGGCTCTCAGAATTGAATCCTGAGGTCAGATATCAAGGAGAGAGAATGTCGGGAGGAATCAGAAGTGGTACAATGCCCAACGGAGAGGACACACCAAAGAAGAAGATGGAAGGAATATCTTTTTTGACCCACCTCCTAGAATAATGAAAATAAAAACAAAAATAATCAAATGGGACCTAGTTAAACTTAAAAGCTTCTGCACAGCAAAGGAAACCATCACGAAAATGAAAAGACAAGCCACGGGAACGGGAGACAATATTTGCAAATGAAGAAACAGACAAGGGATTAATCTCCAAAATATACAAACAGCTTGTGTAGCTTTAAAAAAAGTTTGTGTTTGTTAAAAAAAAAACAAACAACCCAATCAAAAAAGTGGGCAGAAAATCTAAGTAGACATTTTCCCAAAGAGGACATATAGATGACCAAAAAGCACACGAAAAGATGTTCAGCACTGATTAGCAGAGGAATGCAAATCAAAACTAAAATGAGGTATCATGTCACACAGATCAGAATGGCCATCACTAAAAAATCTACATAGAGTAAATGCTGGAGAGGGTGTGGAAAGAAGGGAACTCTTCTCCACTGCTGGTAGAATGTAAACTGGTATAACCACTATAGAGAACAGTATGGAGGTTCCTTTAAAAACTTAAAATAGAACTACAATATGATCCAGCAATCTCAGTCCTGGGCCTACATCTGGAGAAAACCATAATCCAAAAGGATACATGCATCCCAGTGTTCACTGCAGCACTATTTACAATAGCTAAAACATGGAAGCAACCTAAATGTCCACTGACAAAGGCATGGGAAAAGAAGATATGGTGTGTATACACATATGATGGGATACTACTCAGCCATAAAGAAGAATGAAATACTGCCATTTATAGCAGCATAGATGGATCCAGAGATGATCATACTAAGTGCAGTAAGTCAGACAAAGACAAATATCATATGATATCACTTATACGTGGAATATAATTTTTAAAAGATACAAACTTTTACAAAACAGAGACAGACTTACAGATATTGAAAACCAACTTACGGTTACCAAAAGGGAAAGACGGCAGTGGGGGAGAGGGATACATCGGAAGCTTGGGATGAACTTACACACACCACAATATATAAGACATAAAACCAACAAGGACCTGCTGTATAGCACAGGGAATTCTACTCAATATTCTGTGATGACCTATATGAGAAAAGAATTTTAAAAAGTGAATATATTTATATGTGTAATTGAATCACTTTGCTGTACACTTGAAACTAACACAACTGTAAATCAGCTATATTCCAATAAAATGAAAAGTAAAAAAGAGGAGAAGATGGAAAGAGAGAAGCAGGGAGGGTGAGAGAAAGTTAGTAGGAATTGTACATATGTCTGTATGAGACAGAGAATGTGGAGAGGGTGTGCCAACACAGAAATGGGAAAAGACATAAATTAAGAATGAGTGTCTTTTTTTTGACGTATACTTGATTTACAGTGTTGTGTTAGCTTCACATGTATAGCAGAGTGATTCAGATATATCAGGTTTTTTCCCTTATAGGTTATTATAAAATATTGAGTATAGTTCCCTGTGCTATAAAGTAGGTCTGCACTGTTAATCTATTTTATATGTAGCAGTGTGTCTATGTTAATCTCAAACTCCTAATTTTATCCCTCTCCCCAAGGTTGAATGTCTTTATCCAAGGTCAAGGTGTCTGAATGAGATCAAATTGGCAGAAATACAGAGGTAGGAACTGAAGTTAGAAAAACGAAGTAAGAACAAATAAATCACATTTTTGTTGCATGGCAAGTCCATTTCTGAACACAGAGATGTCAGAAAATTTCAGTTCATGTCCATACCCTCTTCATGACTATGCCAAGATCTCACACAGTAAGTGATACCAGGAATTAGACTGGCTTGAGACCAAAACAAAGCAAGAAGCTACTTTGAATGTAATTTTACTTAACTCAGTGTGTTTGGATTTGAAACAGATGCTTATCTGAATGAAGGCCTTTGTGATTTCTTATGTTCTCCTTTGTAGGCCCATTTATAAATCTACAGCCAGCAGTATATAATGGTTTCATTGGCACCACCATCTCCTATGCCCACCATTATAATTCTAAAATACAAACTGGATAAATACATAGGTAGGTCATTTTCAAAGTGATTTTTATTTGCTCAACAGATTGAATCTGGGCAGTAGTAAAATTACAGTTGGTTAAGTAAATCTTGAGTCAGAGTAAGGTGTATCAGGGTAATGTTGATCTTTAGTCCTTAGGTCCTAGAATATATTTTTAGGAGTAGGAGGAAATCCTAACATCCATATAAACAGAGAATTCAGAGTGTGAAATGACCCAAGCAGACTTTCTTAAAGTTATTGGTGACAGCTTGACAGGGATAAAAACATCAGGTTCTAGAATGCTTTCTCCCCAGCTTTGTGGCTCAATTTTTATGCAGTCTTCCTCAGATTATTTTGTGCCTTAATTTCCCTTCTTGCAGACTGCCAGGAGCCTTGTTGACTAAGCTACAGATTATAACCAGCTAGCACTGCACCTTATTTTTATTTGACTCGTCAGATTCCCTCACCAAACTAAGCATTTCTGTCTATGAGGGGAAGAGTTTAAGAAGTAAATGATCTTTGAATAATAGCTTAAGTATTATTTTATATTCCAAGATGTATTTTAAAAGTTACTAGTTGATGACTGTTGGTGGCAGACAGAGCCTTTCTCTATAGAGTCACAGTCCTTAAAGCAGCTCCATTTTTAAACATTTTTGCTTCTCCCCTGTACTTAAAAATACCTTTCGTGTAGCTTTCTCAGGATATCCTATAATTTAGAAAGTCAAGGTGATTCATTTTGATATTTTGCTGAAAAATTGTGTGGTTTCCCTGAGAAGCTACCGATCCATGTCACAGCTCTGGAAAGGCAGTGGGGCAGGAGGACCCAAAACATCATGAGACTGGATGGATCTGCTTTTTCTCACATCATTCAACGAGATTTCACAGTTCACACTCAGGATTTTCTGAATCTAGGCAAGCCAGCTAAAGGGTAATGGAACTTCCCTCTCCCTTCCCTTTCTGAGTCTTTCTCCATTATTCAGGTTGTGTAAAATTACAACATTAAAAAAAAAAAAACACCACACATACTGTCCTTTCCTGCTGGGTTAGTACAGACCACGGTTGGTCTAGGTGAGTGTGTTAAATTGGGGGCTGAGGCCAGCGTGGAAAGAACAAGATCACTCACTGATTCAGTCTATGGAGCAAATCATAAAAACCTTTTTAAGTGGTTGTTGCCAGCGCGCATGCATGCGTGCTCAGTCGTGTCTGACTCTGAGACCCCATGACCTGTAGCCCGCAAGGCTCCTCTGTCCATGGGATTCTCCAGGCAAGAATACTGTAGTGTGTTGCCATTTCCTTCTCCAGGGTATTTTCCCAACCCAGGGATCTAACCCATGTCTCCCGCACTGGCAAGTGGATTTTTTTTTTTTTTTTTACCACTGAGCCACCTGGAAGCCCGGTTGCCACCAGAGTCATCAGGAATTACAGAATGCTTGTTTTAAACGTGTTTCCACGCATCCCTGATCCTGTCATTCTCTCTCAAGGACTTCTGACAGCTCAGGTTATCAGGAAGTGATAGGGAAGCGGGAACATCTTTTCTGTGCCTCTCTACAAAGCCTCCTAAATCTGATTTACAGAGTTGAGAATGATTAAGAAACAAGCAAAAAAAGTGCTGTAGCTAGCGCTAGCAAGTGGAGGATAGTGGCAAACTGTTCAAATTAAGCATAAAACATAGAAGCTTCAAAAATACTTTCCAACCATGCCTCGCTGCTGATCGCCAAGCTCCCAATAATGACAGAGAACAGACTTCACCTGATGACTGTGACGACAGAATACACGGCTGCTTCCATTGTTGTGAAAGGCTCGCTTGAAAAGGAAAGTTAATCTGGGGCAAATGAATGAGCAGGGTGCCAAACGTAGGTCACCAAACCCAGGGCCCCCGTAAGCAGCAAACTCTGTCTGCTTGGGACCCAGGAAGAAACAGAATTGGGAATATTTGTTTGTTTATTTGGTAGTACGTTTGATTTGGGCAGGACACTGTTTTAGGAATCTCCAATTTCATCCGTTTGATCTAGTTTGCTCCTGAGCATGTGTGCTTAGTGAATTGTACATTGTTAGCGACCCTGGGGTGTGCAATCCCATCTCTTTTAATACACTTTTCCATTCTGACAAGAAGCTTCAGTGGCTTGGAATAATCCCCTTCAGTTGACAAAAGCAGCCCCCAATTTCTAAGTTTTTAAACCATTAGTGGCTGATCAGTTGCAACAAATATGCCGCCACTGCCGCCGCTGCTGCACCTAATGATTGAATTTTAAATATTCATGATGGATGGATGTCTGTGTGTGCGCACAGAAATGACACATCGACGGCTGCTTCTCACCAGGGCACCGTTAAAGCTGAGCAGAAGCTGCATATGTCAGATATTTTCTGGTTAAATATTCCTGTCATTAAAAAAATTATTCTATAGATCCAGCAGCATTAATGTAGGAGATACACATGTCTGAAAATATACACTGTGGAAACAGGTAGAATGCTTCCCTCAAAAACAGCCCTTTAATCATTTAAAAAAAAAATCCCCATTAAACACACCAGCAATTTTGATAGTGGTGATTTGGGGTCATTTTGATTTTTCAGTGATTTTAATTTTTCTTATTTTTGCTTATCTTATTTTTCAAAAACATTTTCTATAATAAATGCAAATTATTTTTGCAATTAGATAAAAGATAACTTAAAAATCCCATGCTAAGAAAAATGACAGTGTTACAATAAAATTTTGATTAATTAAAAAAGTTCCTCATGGAGAACTAAAAGCAGTTATAGGTTATAAAAATACAGACAGAAGAAGAGATGAGAATAAGTTTTGTCTAAGTTTTAACTATGAACAGAGTGGGAAATAGGACCTAATTCTCCTCTATGAATAGGGAAAATGCAAGTCAATTTTCAAAGGAAATTCAATAGAAGGGATATAGTGATCTGAAAAGGGATACATTTTTTTTGAGATGAAATTACACCAAATGTATTCTTTGACCACTTTTGTGGCTGAGACTGAGAACAACTAAGAATAATTAGCTGAACTGAAAAATGCCGGTGTTTTCAATCTGCTAGGATGAATCCCTGTTTTTTCCTTAATATCTGTGATCCCTTCTTACTGTTCCTTTCTGGAAATCTTCCTCATACACATAAACACCATTAAATCTCATTGTTCCTTGCACTGTTACATTCAGACCATCTTCTTCCAAATGGACACCTATTTAATAGCATATATGACTACCTGGATCACAGGAAAAGGGAAAAATAATGAACAAACACAGGTATCAGACAGAGAAAGCCAGACACACTTGACCGCTCCATGTGGGCGAGCAAACACTCAGGCTTGTCATTCTGTAATAGGATTCCATTAGTTCTCCAGACCAGTGACTAAGTGGTTAAAAGGAAAACTATATCAACCGCTTGGCTCTGATTGGTCCCTAGAAACTTCCTGTAGAAAAGAATTAGAGCAAATGCCTTGAAAGCAGGGTCTAGATTCTGTGTCTACAAGAAACACAGGGGGAAAAAAATAAGAAGAGGTCTGACCTTGTGGCTGATATGCAGGTTAAACTGTACAACTGTGTCTGGCTCCCCGTTAAGAGGTTACACCAGGAGTCTAAGCAGAAGGAGGAGGACCGGCAGGGATGAAAACCCGTGAAGGCAAAAGCAGCCTCATTGGAAAGAACAGCTTAAAATCTTGAGTCTGAAAATCACTTGCGTCCTGAAAATACTGAGCTTGGTGGCCATAACATCATCACGTACAGATTAGTTACCAATCCAAATGAGACCCACTGTAAGTTAACCATTCGGCTTTTAATGTGTCACGCGTGCTCCATCCTATCAAAATATCCCTTTACAGTTCATTTGCGGTGCAGTTCATTTCTTTGAAATTTTACATAAAATTCTGAAAAGTTCTTTTTCTGTAATTGTTTGCATTTTAAATAGTATTTGTTATTTAGAGAAGTTATAGAGAGAACCATCTTAAAGGAAAACATGGTTAGGATACTTACTAGAAACAAAATGACACAGACATTTTCACTATATTAAAAAACCTCATGTTCCATGACTTCTATGAGGTTTACAGATGAACAGAACTCCTGGTTTTCTGGACCTTATCTTTTCAGTTCACTTAAAATTCTCGATTGCCTAAAATCCAATTTATTTAGATTCAGTGTTTTTTGTTTGTTTGTTTGTGTTTTTCTTCTAGACCCTGTAGTATATGTAGCTAGTTGATCTTTAGCTTGTATCAGAACAAAAGAAACAAGAAAAGAGCAAGTAGTATTTTATGAAATTTGAGCTTCAAGGTGGTTCTGCATAAAAGAGATTAAACATTTAAACAACGGCAAGACAAAATCCTAAAAGATCAAGTCATTATTACTACCTTAGCCCTCTCTGCTCATTCAATTAACCTCACTAGGCAAAATTATGATGATGATATTTCCTGATCTGCTCAGAACATCTCTGGCTTACAGCATTGTCCTGGTGACCCGTTTGGCTAGTGTCCCATTTCACTTTCAAAAGTGTCCTGGTTTGGATGAAAAATTCGATGGAATTGTCCAAGGTTTTCTACAAGTCCACAGGATAAGCTAAGTTGTGTTGTCAACATCTAGCACTGTGCAAACCTCAAAGTCAAACATTTTCTTTGCTTCCAAAAGGATGTTTGAGAATAAAGCTTTTGCTGTACACAGACACTTATGATTAGAGAGACAGGACTATTTGCAAGATGAAAGGAAGTAAAGAGAACATTTTACCAAATATGTTTAGAATATAGTCAGCCCTAGAAGATTACTCATATTTTAAGAGCCTTTTTCCAGAAAAGTGGGAAATTATAGCAGTTTTAGATGAAATTTCTTTGTTTTTTTAAACATTCACTCTTTGGGTGTCTTACATTCCAGAACTTTGTCTAATTCCATTTCAGATACTGTCCCATAGGTGACTTTTTTATGAAGGTATTAATGGCTCTATAATCTTGCAGACTCCCCTTTGGGGCTCTGACAGCTAACCAGAACCAGAAAGTCAACCTCTTCTCAGATACAGAGAGTCACAGTTATGGCAATCCAGCTTTTTGGGGTGCTGTTTATCTATGGCCTAGGTCTGCTATTGGCTGGCATGTGTATCACAGACTTAATATGCCACTTGGATGCCTTCATTCTTCTCCAGGGTATTCTGAGACTCCTCAAAGGAAGGACAGCTTCCCTTCACACTGAAAATCTGATTTATATTGCCAGTGCCCAAGGCTGTAAATGCTTGAGGAGAAATATGGAAGAAAAAGAGCAAGAAAGGGCAACCAAATTGTTTTTAGAATATATAATGTCTTCAGGATTTTTCTCTTCTCAAATGCTGACAGCCAACATATAAATAGTTCATTATTCCCTTTTTCCATACAGAGGAACCATGTTGATTCTGGGCAATGTGAAGCTGATAGAAACAATGAGCGAACTAAGCTGAGTGGGCAGACTGGCCTAGGCCCTCATGCAGAAAGCGGATTTGGGGTACATGACTTCAGGACTCCTCTTGAGATTGCAAAAGAAATAGGAAAGTATGGTCAGGTTTGCAGATTGTAATCATGTTGGCTTGTACACAGATGTTCTCATATTAAAACAATGGCTACTTGTGAACGGCTGATCATCCAAGGAGGGTGAAGTGTTGTCTCTGTATGAAACTGACCTTTCAACTCCTTGAGTGGAATGGCTAGGGGTCACTAATAGGGAAGTAGAGAAGCGAAAGCCGCCTTTCTAATTCTGTACCTGGTCTCTAACAAATAAAAGGGTTCTTAAGAGCCTGACGACCTCGGGACTTGAATTTTGAGTTGGGGCTGGCAACATAGCAATCTCCACCCTGGTTCTACCAGCTACGTCACAGGCTATACTAACCACTCTAAGAGATTCATAGATTCACCACCTATAGGAATCAGGTTCAAAGGAGGTACAAATTTTGGAATTACTACTTTTTAAATTTTATTTTATTAATTTGTCTGTGCTGGGTCACAGTTGTGGTGTGTGGGCTCTTCGATCTTCCCTGTGGCATGTGGGATCTTTAGCTGGGTGTGCAAACTCTTAGTTGCAGCATCTGGGATCTAGCTCTCTGACCAGGGATCGAATCTGAGCCCCCTGCATTGGGAACAAGGACCCTTAGCCACTGGACCACCAGGGAAGTCCTCAGATTTTGGAATTATTGAAAACACATTTTGGGACACTTGTTCTATACTGCTAAAGATAATTTAATCAAGTGTATCATCCCTATGTCATTGAACAAAGCCTGAAGGAAACTTTGCAAAGCATAATAGTTTTAGGGAGAAGCTTCATATTTTTTAAACTTCTCTGTAAATCAACTTATGTCCATGTCACAGTCACAGAGTAAATTGTAAAAGATCTAGAAATCACCCCAGGTCTATAGATGTGTAAAACCATCATCAATAGCTTAATTTTGTTTCTAGTATTCACAAAGATTCAGACAAGCTGTATATCTTTAGTTAGGGCTTCCTTAGAGAAGGGAATGGCTACCCAGTCCAGTATTCTTGCCTGGAGAATTTCATGGACAGAGGAGCCTGGTGGGCTACAGAAGTCACATGAGTCAGACACAACTGAGTGACTAACACACATACACACACACACACACACACATCTTTTGTTGTATGGCACTTTTCCCAGTTCTGGACTGGTAGTGATCAATTTCTAGAACTTTACCTTTCTCAAAGTGCATGAGAAGCATTCTGGATCACTGTCTCTGCCTTTCTTATAGACTCAGCATCTGGTCCCATCACTTCATAGCAAATAGATGGGGAAACAATAGAAACAGTGAGAGATTTTTATCTTTTGGGGCTCCAAAATCACTGCAGATGGTGATTGTAGCCATGAAATTAAAAGACACTTAAAAAGCAGAGACATTACTTTGCCGACAAAGTCAAAGCTATGGTTTTTCCAGTAGTCCTGTATGGATGTGACAGTTGGACCATCAAGAAAGCTGAGCTCTGAAGAATTGATGCTTTTGAACTGTGGTGTTGGAGAGGACTCTTCAGAGTCCCATGGACTGCAAGGAGATCCAACCAGTCCATCCTAAAGGAAATCAGTCCTGAATATTGAAAGGACTAGAAGGACTGATGCTGAAGCTGAAACTCCAATACTTTGGCCACCTGATGCAAAGAATGGACTCATTGGAAAAGACCCTGATGCTGGGAAAGATTGAAGGCAGGAGAAGAAGGGGACGACAGAGGATGAGATGATTGGATGGCATCACCAACTTGATGGACATGAGTTTGAGCAAGCCCTGGGAGTTGGTGATGGACAGGGAAGCCTGGCATGTTACAGTCCATGGGGTCGCAAAGAGTCGGACATGACTGCGTGACTGAACTGAACTGACTGTGAAATAGAGCACGTGACGCTTGCCTCCTGGCTCTGCCCTTTATGAGTTGATGATCTTGGCCAAGTCTCGAACACTCTACGGGCCTCAGTTTCCTTACTTATGAAATACTTGCCCTTGCAGGTGCTGAGTAAGAGATGTACACATGAACATTTTACAGGCAAAAATAACCTGTAAACGGGGATGCACAGCACACATGCTATCCTGCCCTCTCATGTTACAGATGAAGAATTGACACCAAAAAACTAAGACAATGAACTGACCAGAAGCATGCGGCGAGTCCATCACGAGCCCCACATTCAGCCAGCACCCACACACCCAGGGCACTGCTTCCATCCACACACACAGACGAAGGATGGGCTGCTAATCCACTGAAGTGAAGTGCAAGACACTCAGTTGTGTCCAACTCTTTGCAACCTCTAGGCCAGAATACTGGCGTGGGTAGCCTTTCCCTTCTCAGGGGATCTCCCCAACCCAGGGATCGAACCCGGGTCTCCTGCATTACAGGCAGATCCTTTACCAGCTGAGCCACAAGGGAAGCCCAAGAGTACTGGACTGGGTAGCCTATCCCTTCTCCAGCAGATCTTCCCGACCCAGGAATCAAACCGGGGTCTCCCGCATTGCAGGCGGATTCTTTATCAACTGAGGAAGCTATCAGGGAAGCCCGCTAATCCACTAATCAGTTTCAAATGGTACCATCGACATAGTTGCTTCTTTCTTTATAATAACAGTGCACTTTGAAAATGATAAAGAACAAGCCCGCTAATCTTGCTGAGGGTACCCATATATTCTAGATCCAGAATATATAGTCTTTGTATTATCAAATACACAGAGTCAAAAAGGAGCAAGCTGGGGGCCTGCAGGTATGTTTGCTGAGTGTGATGAGGGAGTGAGGCTGGAAGGATGCTTTGAGGATTATGGATATGGTCTGGGGGTCTCCAGGGGGCAGAGTTTTAAAAGCTGGGTGACAGGAACACAAAAGGCTCTTCAGGAGGTAAATGATGTCTGGAGAGCAGCAGCGAAGCTGGTAATAACTCCTGTTTATTCCCTCACCAATAAAGTCTTTAGACACCCCAGTCAGAAAATCGGAGGATGGAAGAGACCTCAGTATCCCCAAGCTTAAAGGAGCAGGATGCAGTTCAAATACCACCTCTGCCTGTTAGCAGCTGAGACTCTGGGTAAGTTTCTTATCCCTTCTGTGTCCTCACCTGAAAACAAGAGAAAAATAACCTCATAGATTCTTTGAGAATTAAATCTGATGTCTATGAAGCATTCACCTCAGTGCCGGGTATATAGTAGTTCTAGAAACGTCAGCTGTTTTTGCTATGAATTTAGCTTCTTAAGTTCCTTGTGAGAAAACTGAGGGCCAGAGGGTATTGGTGGCTCGCCCAAATCCACAAGGTTCAGATTGATGGCAAAATATGGACTACACACCAAATCTTTCTGCCAACATTCCAGTACATTCTCCTCCACATTCCATGTTGATGCCCATTGTGCCCCAGGGTTGGTCATCTAGGTCTATAGAATCAGTGACGTTAAATGACAGACTAGCGCACACAACCATTTCTCAACGTTCGGTGTGAATGGTAAGGAATACGTTCATGAAGGACCCCAGGCTGCAGATGATCCACTCGGGGCTGACGTGGGTTTGGTGGCGACAGCAGAGAGCAAAGCCATGGTTTGCAGTGCAGGGCATCTGTGTCCTGAGGGTGACTAGCTCTCAGAGCTGAGTGCAGTTTAAGGATTAAGGCGGCCCTTTCCCGCAGGGCATGGTGTCAGGCACTCTGGTCATCCAGAGCTGTCTTTAGCAGCATGACAGCCATCAGGCCACTTTCACTGGAGCCCATGACCTCCTCTGTGACGGTCCCAGCCTGGTTGTAGAATCTGAGCCTTAGATTCCCCTCTTAAGGCTCACTCTGATCCTTCTTAATGCCCCATTCAGCTTCTCTCTACTTTCTTTTTAAAATTTAATTTTATCATTGGACTATAATTGCTTTACAATGTTGCATTAGCTTCCGCTATACAATGAAGTGAACCAGCTATATGTATACCTATGTCTCTTCCCTCTTGAGCCTCCCCCCAATTCTCTTCTAGGTCATCACAAAGCACCGAGCTGAGTTCTCTGGGCTATACGGCAGCTCCCCACTAGCTACCTATTTTACACGTGGTAGCGTACATATGTGGAGAAGGCAATGGCACCCCACTCCAGTACTCTTGCCTGGAAAATCCCATGGATGGAGGAGCCTGGTAGGCTGCAGTCCACGGGGTCGTGAAGAGTCGGACAGGACTGAGCGTCTTCACTTTCACTTTTCACTTTCATGCATTGGAGAAGGAAATGGTACCCTACTCCAGTGTTCTTGCCTGGAGAATCCCAGGGACGGCGGAGCCTGGTGGGCTGCCGTCTATGGGGCTGCACAGAGTCAGACACGACTGAAGCGACTTGCAGCAGCAGCAGCAGCAGTGTACATGTGTCAGTGTTACTTTCCCAATTCATCCCGCCCTCCCCTTTTCTCTTGGCATCCACACATCTGTTGTGTATGTCTGTGTCTCTATTCCTGTCCTGCAAATAGGCCCATCAATACCATTTTTCTAGACTTCCATAATTATTGTGTAATTATATGATATGTGTTTTTCTCTTTCTGACTTACTTCAGTCTGTATGACAGACTCTAGGTCCATCCACATCCCTACAAATGACTCAATACCATCCCTCTGTTTTCTAAATCATCTATGCGCTCTCATCCTGGAGAAAGGGAAACCAAGCTTGTTTAATCATCAACCTCTGTCTACTTTCAACTCCTAGTCAACAGACTTGTTCCTAGGGTTGCTCTGTGTCTTAAAATCTGTCTTTTATCCCCAGAGCTGGATCTGTTTGGATGTCTGAGGTTTCTAGAAGACTCACCAGAGGATGAATGGGGTGTCGTAGGAGCAGGTGTCAGATGGTAAGCAATCCTGTTCTCGCCTTATTTGAATGTGAACTTCATCCTCTGCTACATGCTGGTGAATCATAAATCTCGGGGTCTGACACCTTTGGAGGTCTGAGGGAATGAAGCTGCTGCCAGATAAAAAGTGTTTCATGCAAAGAGATGAACCAATGTCAGAATAAAAAGTTTATCAAGGTGTATGTTAGAGGAAAAAAAAAAAAAACTGTCCAAATCAAACGGCTTTGGGGATGTGTACAGTTAAAGCAATTTTAAAAAGCACCAAGCCTCTCTCGCTCCCTGGTTTTCAACACATGTACAAGATTTATCACCCTAGTGGCATATCTATATGCATTGCAGAGTGTTCTTTGCTTCCTAGTTCCAAAGGATTTCCGTTCTTCAGATTTAAAATCACCAGGGAACTTAGAAGGAGTGAAAAATATTCCCAAAAGGTGATTTGATAAACCTAAACAGAAAGCCTTACATTGTACAGCTCCCTTTACTTCATGAAATGCTTTTCTGTACGTTTTCTCGTCTTTCTCTCGGGCACTGAAGGTTTGATACCATGCAGAGAGCAGGAGATTGGTTCAGGTCTGTATGGGGCTGCTTTACAAACCCCTTCTTTCTAAGTTTTAATTTTCACATGACAACCAAGAGTTTCATGAGTCTACAGGAGAACAAAATAGATGCATGATGAGGAAACCACTACAGGTTTCCTCATCAAATTCTTCAGGAAAATTGTCCTGTTCCAAATGTTGGTTCTGCAAAACGCCCACTCACCCTGGGAACCGTGAAGGTCTCGCTCCTTTCAGGGCAGCCACTGACCCCTTGGTCTTCCCCTGGATGCGCACTTTTCCTTCAACTCCACATGCTCCCGCCTCTGCTAGTATCCTGGACCATTCACGCTACACTCCCCTTCTATGGACCACAGGCTCCCTGACGGCAATGCCAATGTCTTGGTTTTTTAGGCTTTTTTTCGGACATGGATCATTTTTAAAGCCTTTATTGAGTTTGCTACAATATTGTTTTGGTTTTATGTTTTGGCTTTTTGACCACGAGGCATGTGGGATCTTAGCTGCCCGACCAGGGATTGAACCCACACCCCCTGCATGGGAAGGCGAAGTCTTAACCACTGGACCACCAGTCCCCAATATCTTGTTTTTTATCTTTCCTGTTCATACAGGGCGAGGCGCTGCGAGGGATTCAGTATATATGGAATGAAGGGTCAGAAAAGTCCATGGCCAACAGGTACCTTAAAGAGAGTGTGAGCATGAGCTGGTGGAGTCAAAGAATCTTCTGAAGCACTAAGCTGAATACAGCTTTTATCACTTATGAAGTCAAATTCAAATACGACACAGGAGAAGGCTCACGAAAAAGACTCCCCTGTTAGAGAAAGGACAATTACAAGGACTTATAGCATATAGGGAACCTGGAAGGACACAGCAGTGACTGACGTTAATGCTCCTCTTCTAGCTTCCAGAAGTTGTCAGGATAGAAAGACAATGGGGCAAAGAGAATGAGCCAGCAGTGCTCAGAGTCAAATGCTAAGTCAGCCAGTGTCAGTCGCTCAGTTGTGTCTGAGTCTTTGCGACCCCATGGACTGTAGCCCTGCCACAGTCCTCTGTCCGTGGGGATTCTCCAGGTAGGAATACTGGAGTGGACTGCCATTCCCTTCTCCCAGTATAGAGGAGCCTTTAAATTTAAACTACCATAGCCCGAGGTTAACTACAGGTATCAGAAAGCAAATGAACGGCTTCCTCCTGATGCCTTATACCCAGGCAGTTAAGGCTAGAGTAAAGCCTCTTGTCTAAATTCCATGAAGTGCTGGAGTCTGAACTAAGGTTACACAGAAGCTGGGAGGAGTTTGTGCTTTTAAGAAAGATGGCCATCTTTCACCTCTCAACTTTGTGATTCCCAGAAGAGTACAGGGGAGCTCTGCTGGCCCAACCCTCTCACCAAAAGAGAGTAAATAAACGATTATAATCTTTGCTATCATTGAAGAGCATTACTTGTAACTCTCAGGAGACAGCAATAAATAAATTGTACCTACACGCTATTTTGTAACATTAACAGATTTTCAAGACAATAATATATATACACCAAGGGGAGGCAAAACTGTGTATGAGTATCCTTACGTGCCTGCTAAGTTGCCTCTGTTGTATTTGACTCTTTGCAATGCTATGAACTATACAGCCCACGAGGTTCCTCTGTCCATGGAATCCTCCAGGCAAGAAAACTAGAGTGGGTTGCCATTCCCTCCTCCTGGGAATCTTCTCGACCCAGGGATTGAACCCAGGTCTCCTGCATTGCAGGCATATTCTTTACCCCTGAGCCACTGGGGAAGCCCATATGAGCATCCATGAGGTTTCAAAATTTAAAATTTAGTAGTGGAAAAATGAAGGAATATCCAAATAAGAAAGAAACGAAAACACAACATAAAAGAAGATAATTAATTAGCATAGGCGTAAGGAAGTTTTGTAATTTTGAACCACAAAGAGAACCCAAAGCAAACAGGAAACACAAATATCAGTGACATTAAACACCAAAAAGCAAGAGGAGTGGGAGTCAGCTTAACCTCTGCAAGGGGTTTACTGCTGGCTGCGGCAGGAAGAGGTTTAAAGGAGATTAAGAAAGATAAACAATAAGCAGTCTGTCGAGCTACTCTTTATTTGGCTGCATGCATCCAGCCAAGTGGAAGGTCTGTGTTTGAGCTAGTGAGCTCACATACAGCCAAGGAAGCCAGGAGGACAGAGGATGGGGGAGCACTTGCCCTAGAATGGAAGTTCCAGACCCCACCGCTCCCACCTCACCCCCACCCAGTGAGCATGAAGGAAAACTGCCACCCTCAGACTCCTATCTGATCATTCCTGGATCTTCTTTAGTGCATTAAAAAAAAAAAAAACAAACCCCAACATATCAATAATAATTTTTCTGGCCTATTGTCCTAATTAAAATATCCCTGTTTATTCTCAAAATGACCGAACCTCGGAGGTTGGACGTTAAAGGTCACTGAGTCCACCCATCAAGTGGCCATCTGGTCTATCATCACGTCTAGTGACAAGGACCTCATTTCTTCCTGAAGCAGTTGTTACCATCCTCGAGCAGTTCTGATGATCAGCAAATTCTTCCTTAGATGGAGCTAAAATTTGTCTTTCTGAAATATCCACCTTTGGTCCCTGGTCTACGCCGTCTACAATATGGGAACCTTTCAAACATTAGAAAACATTAATATGTACTAGTCCAGTCTTTTCTACTACAGGCTAAATATACTTTGTTCTTTTAACCTTTCATCGTATGATTTTAAGCTTTCTCACTATTGTGGCTACTTTTCTCTGAACTCAGTCCAGTTTGTTTTCTATCTCTCAACATACTCACTGGACATATGTCACATGCTGTGGTTTGGCAAGCACCAGTCACCGTGAACCATCCCCATGTTTTTCGAGATTGTTGTTGTTCATTGTTCAGTGGCTTAGTCGTGTCTGACTCTCTGCGACCCCACGAACTGCAGCACGCCAGGCTTCCCCTGTCCTTCACTGTCTCCCAGAGCTTGCTCAGACTCATGTCCATTGAGTCGGTGATGCCATCCAACCATCTCATCCTCTATTGCCCCCTTCTCCTTCTGCCTTCAATCTTTCCCAGCATCAGGGTCTTTTCCAAAAAGTCGGCTCTTCACATCAGGTGGCCAAAGTATCGAAGTATCTTGGGATTACTATACGGTTTGATCAGGCAGCTGCAGGCTGGAAGGAGTACTGGTCACATGTACTGAGCGAACACCTATGATGGCGTGGGCACAGGAGCACTTTACATACACTGAGTTAAGGTCTGAGAACTAGCCTGTGTGTCAGGGCTGCCACACTTCCTGTTTCACACCGAAGGGCCCACAGACACAGAGAGGTTAATTAACTTGTTTAAAGTCACAGAGTAACTGGCAAGCCATCCACTGAGTCCTGATACACTATATTTTGATTGACGCTGTCCAACATTCCGAAGTGTGGTGCTCTCTTTAGACCTCCATTCCTTCTTTCAGTGTACTGTATTCATCATTCCTCCCAGCCCCATGCAATGTCCAACTCAATAAACGTGCCCTTTATAACTTCATCCAAGTCATTCATAAAATTTTGACCGGGACAGAACAATGGCTTGGTTGCCTAATGACTCTTGGCTCCTTTTTTTTTTTTTTGCAATGACAGTGGAAATTATTCCATTCGACCAAATTATGAGACTTTATTTTAAAAATGAATTCATTGTAAGTTCCTTGAATGCTTGTCACATATTTCTTTGCATCCCACACAGCTAGTTAATACTCGGTAAAAATCGTTGAAAGAAGTACAGTGTTCTGAAATATGAAGCCCGAGGGAGGGCTCAAGGGGGGTGGCTCACACACTGCCTGCAGCTCCAGAGTTAACAGGCCAACAGTTTCTCCACTACTGGCTGTTTGGTCATCCTCCCAGCCTCGCCCTGTGGCTCTTTCGTGCTTTCCACAAGCCATAAGAGCAGTGAAGAGATCTGGGATGTAATGCCTTACGACAGGAGACCTAAAAGGACAGTGAGAATTTTAGAATATGAACCATGTTTACGACTGAATTTATTAAAACTGGCTCAGAAGTCAGGTCATCTGTAATAAAGTCATGATGAGAAGTTATCTGTCCACCACGACAAAACAAAAAATCTAGAAGCTAAAGTAGAAGTAAAGAGACGTTGGAGGCATACCTGTCACCTCTGAGGATGCCATGATGCATTATTCCTACTCCAGTTCTCAGAACATAATAACCCCACAATACCAGAGGGCAGCCCTGGTCTGAGAACCACCATCCATCTCCACATGCTAATGTGGAAGGTCAAAGCCTGTCCCCAGATCTGCAGTCACAGGAGGAACAGCTCTGATTTTATCTTGAAAAATCTTGTCTTTTGACACCAATGTTATCAAAGTCTCTCTTCTAGTTTACATGAAATACCTTGAAGTACACTGGATTAAAGAATTGTGAATATAATGTTAACTTCAAAAATGATAACAAGCAATGGGTACTTCATAAGGGTCAGGAACAATGTTAACTGACTAACACACATTGTCTCCTTTAATGGTCACAACAACTTTATGAAAAATATACTAAAATTATTCCCAATTTACAGATAAGTAAACGGAGGCAGGGAGAGGTTAATTACCTTCCTTGTAATTAGCAGAATGCTGAAGCTTGACTCCAGCACTGTTGAACACTTACCCTTTTAAATACAGTAGGTGTTAGTCCAGTTCTTCCAAGAAATAGACACCAAGATGGTATTAAAGGTGTCAAGAATTTTTTTAAAGGGAAAACACTTGCATGGGAGAGGATGGGGAGAGAGGGGTCAGATGGCAATGCCAGGTGCCCCCAGGTGAAGATTAGAGGTCAGTGGGAGGGTCTTAACCTCACCATCTGGGGAGCCCCTGAGTCCTGTCAGCCGTCAGAGGAGTCCTGTGATGGGGGGAGCTGGGGGGGCCGGGGAAGGTCAGTCCATGTTTGGGTGGAAGTGGCCTCTGCAGTAAAGCAATGGTGGAGCCCAAACAGCAGGACCTTGAACTCCAGTTCAAGGTCAGCCAGACACAGGCTCTCATGCTGCCTCCAGGAGGCCTCAGGAGAGAGGCCCTCAGTCTGCTCTTAAGTGTAAAATGGAAGTCTCATCAGAAGGGTTGTCGTTTGTCAGTGAAGACGTCTCAACACCCACAGCCTGAGCGGCTGGAATCACGAACTCTCAGGCCGCGGAAGCAGAGGGACGTGACCCGTGGGAGTCTTAGCGGGACCCTGGGTCCTGGGAAAAGAGGATGGACTTTGTTTCCTCCCAGCATCTGGAACAGACTCCCTTCAGGCTAATCTCTTGCTTCCAAAGTATGTTCTTCTGCAGATGATTTCCCGAATTCTCTGTAAAGCATTTGGGAGAGGGGGTTTCTCATGGCCATATTCTAGAAAGTTCCCAGAGAGGATTTGCTACGCGTGGATATCATGGAAATAAGTGGGAGAGTCCCAGGGATGGCTTCTGGTTGAGCAGACGCTGCTAACACACAGCCCTTTAATCTTCTCTTTCTCATATTTTTCTCTTGTTCCATCAAGCCAACCATTGCTCTCCCACAAAATAAAGTGTGAAGATCCACTGTCGGCGTTTTGTTGGAACCCGAGGAGAGTTGGGCTCACCTGCTCACTCTGGCCGCTGCCCTGCACCCACCCTGTCAGGCCTTGGTCAGGCACCACTTCCTCCTGCATCTCCTGAGCTCTGGCTCCAGCCCAGCCCGTGTGCACAGGTCACACACACCCAGGGACGCTTCGTTGTCTACCTGCATGTATATATCCCTGAACACACAGAAATGTACACAATATACACATATGCATACAAACCAGCCGGAACTTAAGCGGAAGCCCTCCCTTTTCCCTGGCAGACCCGAGGCCATCATGCAAGTCATCTCTCATTTTCCAGCCCTTGATCTCCTGACCTCTCTGTGGTGTTGCTGGCCACCCTTGGACCTCAGGATGTCATTCCTAGCTGTCTTCAGACCCCCTGGAATCCCAGCTTCTTCATTCTCTTTTCCTCTTTACGTGCCTAATCCTTAAATATTGGTGCTCCCAAAGGCTTAACCTTGGCTGGTTCTCCTCTCCGCATGTACTTTCTCATCATGGGATTTCATCCACTCTCCCCACCAGAAACTGCAGGCAGCCTTGGCTCCTCCTTATAGTTTTTCCTCTTGTCCCCTGCGACATTGTCCTACCATCAAAACTCCAACCAACCTATCATAAAGTCGCCTCCCCATCACTATTTCACTGGGTTAAGCTTACTAATATGTGTGAATATCTGTCCAATGCCACACAATCGGTCAGGTGTTTTATGTATATTATTTCACAAGCCTTACAGCAATCAAGTAAAAAAGATCCTATAAATTCCTATTCAGATAGGGAAACTGAACTCACAGAGATTTAGCTCAGAGCCTAGAATTTAAATTTGGTCAAGAAGGGTCTTTACTTTGAATCGAGGTCTCAAGCTCCAAAGAGAAGGCTCCCCAGCAGCTCACCATTAGCCCCCCCAACCCTGAACCCCACCCCTGAAACACTTGGTTCTTCTGCCCAGCGAGGGCCTCCAGACACTCCCTGCTTGGGGCACCATGGGCGTGGACAGAATTACCTTTTCCAGAAATGAGTATGACCATGTCTCTTCTTTTCTAGAAGCCTCTGTTGATTATACTCCACAATTAAGTCCTTACTAGCTGGTTTGGCCAGTGGTTACCAGGCTTGTTTGAACATTGGAATCACCTGGGGAGTTTTGAAAACCACTGATGCCCGCTTCCCACCCCCAGAGGATGTGGATTCATTGGTCTGGAAAGTGGCCGGGTTTTGACGTTTGTTTCATAAAATCCCAGGTCATTCTAATGGACAAGCAAGTTCGGAAACCACTGAGTTAGGAACCAATGGCCCTTCTGTTTTGACTCTTTCCTAACTCTTCAGCGACTATGGATGTCCTCAGCTTCAAACCCTGCTGTGGATTTAACCATCCAGCTGTCTGTCCTGAGGTCCTTTCTCTCTTTGACCAACTTCTACATCCTTTGACATTCAGCTCAAACGTGCCTTTGAGCGTCTCTGCCCTGACCACCATTCTGCGCTTTGCTTCTGTCACCAGCCACGCACACTCCCCTGTAATCTAGTTGTTTACCCAGCAGTTTCCCCAGACGTGTGCAGGCAAGGGTGGATACTCCTTCTCACCTCTTTGTATCTCCTTCCAGAACACAGTGCCCAGGAGGTGCTCTGTGCATGAACGGATGGATGAGCAAGTCAGTAAATACCTATACAGGAAGTGGAAAGGGTCATTTGTAGAGATGTGGATGGACCTAGAGGCTGTCATACAGAGTAAGCCAGAAAGAGAAAAACAAATGTCGTATATTAACGCATATCTGTGGAATCTAGAAAAATGGTACAGATGAACCTATTTGCAAAGTAGAGACAGAGACATAGTCACAGGGAGCACACGTAAGAACACCAAGGAGCGATGGGAGGGCGGGATGAATTGGGAGATTGGGATTGACATATATACACTATTGATACTATATGTGAAATAAATAACTAATGAGAGCCTCCTGTAGCACTCAGGGAACCCTACTCAGGAGTCTGTGGTCACCTAAGTGGGAAGAACACCCAAGGAGGAGGGGATATATACTAAGTACCCAGGTGGCACTAGTGGTAAAGAACCCACCTGCCGATGCAGGAGACGTAAGAGATGCAGGCTCAATCCCAGGGTCGGGAAGATCCCCTGGAGGACAATGTGGCAGCCCACTCCAGTACTCTCGTCTGGAGAATCCCATGGACAGAGGAGTCTGACGGGCTACAGTCCATAGGATCACAAAAAATTGGACACGACTGAGGCGACTTAGCATGCATGCACATAGCTGATTCACTTTGCTGTACAGGGGAAGCTAATACAACATTGTAAGGCAACTATACTCCAATAAAGTTAATTAAAAAAAAAAAAGAAATCATACTTCTGGACTGCATTACTCTGGAGACCAAAATCTAGGTTGCAACATGGAATGAAAAAGCTTGGGTGTGGAGCAGTATAGACATGAATTTGAACACAGGCTCTAGATACAAATTATGTGATTCTTAGGCTGTTGAAATACATGGAATTTCAGTTTCCTCTATAGCAAAATGAAAATAACAATAGTTATACCTTCATTATTGGGAAGGGGAAGGTAGACACTGGTATTTGTGAAATGCTCAGCATAATGTCTCCCCCTCAAGTATTAAAAAATGTTAGCTTTATCATTACCTCACTAACCTTGGTTTGTTCATTTGTGTGCTGTGAGATTTTTGGAATATTACATACTTTTTCTGTGTCTCTTTCTCATCTATGAAATGTGCATGGTAATATTTCTCTCTCAAAAGGAAGGTGAAAGTCTTCACTGAAAGAGTTACAATTGTTTCACAAGTGTACCATGTTCGTATTTACTTCCTAATTTCTGTTCTTTCTTCTACCTTCTGTGATAATACCAGAGAAAGCATTTTTCTTGTACCACAAACTCTTGACATGCAAGGGGAATATATCCAGAAACATCCATACACCCAAATTTGCAAATACTACCAGAACAGACACGTTTCCCCAGAAAATTCAACCAACTATGACAAAATATTTCATAAGGGTCACACCTTCAGATCCATAATGATTTGACCAAAACAGGACCAAAGAACTTTTTTACAACTCTTAAAATAATACCTGCCACAAAAATAATTTCCTAACACAGATATCAGTGACATCACTATTATAGTAACATCAGACATGAACTCAACCAGATTTGTAAAAGCTAAACAGTAGTGATGGATGATAACATTCTCATCTCACGAGCATTACTTTGAGGTAGATTACAAACAGGAACACAGAGGTGGGAAGAAGATTCAGACTTGGGCCATTCTGGGCTCATTCACTAACTCTCATTTGCTTGTTCCTCATAGTGGCTTCAAATTCATACTCCAGGGACTTCCCTGGAGGTCCAGAATGAAGGTGGGTCCTTCATTCTGCATGCCCAATGAAGGGGCCTGGGTTTGATCCTTGGTCAGGGAACTAGATCCTGTATGCTGCAATAAGAGATGGCACAGCCAAATAAATTTTCAAAAGACGGTCTAAAAAAATTCATACACCAGCATAATTATTATTAATACTGATACTATAGTTCTTTGGCTTTATTGTGATGAGTAAAAATCCTGAATAATATTCCTAATACTGGAAGTCAACTATGTTCATTCACTCTTGCCCTACAGTGGTCATCAACATGTTTCCAGGCCAAGGGACAATGCTAGGTGGGGCTAAAGGACTCAAGGTCCCTCCAATTCCCTGCTTACTAACTTGATCAGGAATAGAGCTAAGTATGGATAAAAATACTTTAGTATTTTGGACAATAGTAATACAAAGTTGCATCTTAATTTTGTTGTTTTTTTTTTTTTGCTGTAAAGATAACTTATTATTCATTTTCTTCCCTCTTAAATCACTCAAATATTTTATTCAGAAACAGAAAAAGGATTTGTGAAATAGAGACAAATGATAAATATCATTAGCATTTTCTTCAATTCTACAAACTATATTTCTGTGAAATTCAAAATATGTTTTCATATTTAATTCTGAAAATATAGCAACTGTCCTCTCTTGGTCTAGCTAAATCTTCAATATTTATACTGAATCATCTACGTAAGTTATTTCTCAATATTCAATATTCTAAAAAGTAATTTTTTTCCTTCTTGGGGAATCAGAATTAACCTCTAATTTTATTCTCTTCTGAGGAGCACAATGGACTGCTTCATTCTGCAAGGGTTCAGATGCCAGTATACAGCAGGCAGTTGCCACAAGGTACAGAATTGAGATGCGGCCAGGTGACCTTGAGGAGAAATCATTTCTAGTCCTTGCTTTTAGCTCCAAAACCATCATTCTTTTGCCTTTCATATCTCTTGTCACTGAATTATAGAGCCCTTTGGCTTCTGGAAAAGCAGTTTTTTCCTCAATTCTCTAACTAAACACAATAATAAATTGAGTCCCTATCTTTGTTAGAGGTCTGGCCTTTTCCCATCTTTTCATCAACCCCTCTTGCATCTTTTTGGCTTCTCCCAACACCCCCTTCTGCCAAGTGAAATGAGCAAGATTAATAACAGTGACTTAAACTCACTCCTCCCTGAGTCCACCTCCTCTTCACTTATGCCCTTAGACACACACATTAGGGGCTCCAGCCATGATTCCCAGCTTTACAGGCCCGCTGGGGTCTTCCTTTGGTCACCCTTACCTACCAGGGCAGGTATTTGGCAGGGCCAAGGTGAGAAGAGCCCATGTCTTCCCTTCCAGACTGTGTTCAGGATACCTGGAACCCTTATCTTCCCTCCCCAGAGAGTCTCAGTCTGCTTTCCCAGGTCTTTGCTCTGGAAGGTGGACACACACCTGTGTGCACCTTCAGGCCCAAACAGTGGACAAGCGTGCATGAAGGTGGGGCCGGAAAGTTCCCTAAGTGTGGGAGGCCACTCTGATATAGCACGGAGCCAAGGACGGGGAGAGAAGAGGGTAGTCCAGGGAACCCACACTGCAGAACCAACTGCATTTAAACCTGACTGTCCCAGTCGCTAGGAAGTTACAGTTGTCAAAGCCAGAGGATGGACCGTATTTTACTTAACAGCTAGTTAGAACAAATAAATACGAAACATACATTGGAAAATACCCCAGTGCTGGGAAAGATTGAGGGCAGAAGGAGAAGGGGGTGACAGAGGATGAGATGGTTGGATGGCATCACCAACTCAATCAATGGACATGAGTTTGAGTAAACTCTGGGAGCTAGTGAAGGACAGGGAGCCTGGCATGCTGCAGTCCATGGGGTCACAAAGAGTCTGATACGACTCAGCAACTGAACAATAATAAACAACAATAATATGGTATGTAGGTCCACCGCTATGCTCTTGTCCTGGGCCCATAAATGTTAGGGGCAGGCCTCTTTCTCCTCACCTAACAGTCCTCCTGCAGATCTCCTGCCAACGCCCGTGCCATCTCTGCTATGATGACTACACAGAGTCTGGAACTTTCATGTTTTTATTTCCTGTCCTGCCAACCAGGCCTCCTTCTTCACACTATGAAAGTGAAAGTGAAGTCGCTCAGTTGTATCTGACTCTTTGCAACCCCATGGACTGTAGCCTACCAGGCTCCTCCATCCATGGAATTTTCCAGGCAAGAGTACTGGACTAGGTTGCCATTTCTTTCTCCAGGGGATCTTCCTGACCCACGGATCGAACCTGGGTCTCTCCCGCTTTGCAGGCAGACACTTTACCGTCTGAAGCCCCTTCACACCATTCCTCTCCCTATTCAGATTCAGTTCCTGACAGAAGGCCCTGGAGTTAATTCATAAACAGGGAAGAGAAGCTGCAGTATGCCCCACTGGGAGGTTTTTGTGACGCCTGGGTCCTCCTGGGTCAGCCCCTTTCCAACCTGGAACCTGTGTGCAGTGATAATCACAGACAGACAGGTGACCCCTTTTTTCTTTATGGATTTTCCTCCCTCCTCACTGTGTTATTTCATTCCCCTCATTTCTAAAATGTGTTTCAGACGCAGAGGGAGCGGCTGTGATGGAAGTCGGCCAAGCAAGGATAGAGGGTGGGGGAGCAGTGGGCAACTCCAGTTTGACGCTAATGATTTGTGTACAATTCAAGGTCAGAGAATGATATGTGAGGCTTGTGCGCCCACCCACACAAGCACACACAATTTAGTGCTTGATTATATCAGCATATAACACTAATACATCTCAGGCTGCCGTGTTCACTTGCCTCTCCAATTAGAAGAGAACTCGGAGGGCAGGGACCACATGTTAAGCTGCCTTTGTTCCCCAGAACACCCACCACCTTATTAGGCACATAACAGGCATTTGATAAATATGTTTTGTTAAAAGAGGCTTGTCTCCATTAATGAAATAAATGTGTTCTTCAAGTGTTCTGAATCAAGTGAGTTTTTGGTAAAGAGAATTCCATTTTAATGCTGCTACATTTGCAATGGGAATACAATGATAAATTCTTTTACAAAGCAGATCATCATTCCATTTGGGTTGTCATATATTTGTAAATTCTTGAGCCTAAACCAGGGAATCTTACACTGGGGGTGGGGGAGGTGAGTGCCTATGAATTCCCTGTAATTGTATCCACATTTGTTTTGGGAATGTGTATTTTTCTGGTGATATTGTTGGAGCTTTCACTGTATTCTCAGAGGGATGTGCTACTTAAAAAGAAAAAAAAAACGTTAAAATCTGAGCTTGGAAGGTATTAAGGAAGTTGGTCTAAGCTTCTGGGAAAATAATTCAGCAGCTTTGGTATGCAGAAAATACTAACTAGAGCTAACATCTGTTGAGCCTCTGTTCCACACCAAACATTTGATATTCACCATAGTTCATCTTCCTTGCAAGGTAGGCATTATCAGCTCATTTTATAGATGAAGAAACTGAAGAGACCTGTCCAGGCACACAGTTGTTAAACATCCAAAGTGAGATTTGAAACAGGATCTGTTGAATTCCAAAATAGGAAAATTTTCATAAACTGTTTCTGTCTCACTCTGCTGCCCTACCTAAAATATTAATCATGATGATAATAAATACATTAACTTTGGATAGATTACTGTTGTCCCCACTTCACAGATGGGAAATCTGAAGTTACGAAATACATATGAGAACCGACATGTGGACAAAGAGCGGGGAAGGGGAGGGTGGGATGAATTGGGAGAGTAGCACTGACATATAGGGGAAGGCAATGGCATCCAACTCCAGTACTCTTGCCTGGAAAATCCCATGGACGGAGGAGCCTGGTGGGCTGCCGTCTATGGAGTCTCACAGAGTCGGACACGACTGAAGCGACTTAGCAGCAGCAGCAGGAGGCTGCTATATAGCACAGGGAGCTCAGCTTGATAACCTAGAGGGCTGGGATGGGGTCAGAGGGAGGGAGGCCCGAAAGTGAAGAAGTGAAAGTGAAGTCGCTCAGTCGTGTCCGACTCTTTGCGACCCCATGGACTGTAGCCCACCAGGCTCCTCCGTCCATGGGATTTTCCAGGTAAGAATACCTGGAAAGAGTGGGGTGCCATTTCCTTTTCCAGGGGATCTTCCTGACCCAGGGATCGAACCTGGGTCTCCTGCATTGTAGGCAGATGCTTTACCATCTGCGCCACCAGGGAAGTCTAAAGTGAAGGGTATATGTATATATATAACCGATTCACTTCACTGCACAGTAGAAACTAACGCAATTATACTGCAATAAAAAATCAAATTCAAATTAAAAAATACATATAAAATTCAAATACAGATGATAACTTGCTGATAAGGAAAAGGGGCTAGTGTTCACACTAAGGTCCATCCACGTCCTGGGCCCACTGCTCCTCACTGCCTTTCATAGCCCCCTGTTGGAACAGCCTGGCCTCCTCATGCCTCTTAACACAGAAATCATGTATGAGAGTCCCTGTGACTATCTCACGAAAAAATGGTGCCCAGTTTCAGTATACTATAATACTTTTTAACTGGAATTCTAGATGCTATTTCTGATATATGACTGTACTTAGGACTGTTTAGGAAAATAGCAACTGGGCCCTCAGATGTAACAGTCCTTCTTCAAATCTCAAGGAATACTAGTATACATTTAGCAGGAACTCAGAGACAGTACGAGCAACTTCACTTTCACTTTTCACTTTCATGCACTGGAGAAGGAAATGGCAACCCACTCCAGTGTTCTTGCCTGGAGAATCCTAGGGACGGGGGAGCCTGGTGGGCTGCCGTCTATGGGATCGTGCAGAGTCCGACACGACTGAAGGGACTCACCAGCAGCAGCAGCAGCAGCAGCAACAGAGACAGTACTGTTGATACCGGGTACATATGGAAGGTTGGCCACAGGACCATCCACGATTCATTTGATATTATGAATTCATTCCACTTAGCTACTCAGCTTGATACAATGAAAGCAGATTAATACATGAAAGCACTGTTAGCTCTTTGAGAGAAAATAATATTGAAATTCAGGTTTAATGTGTAACCTGGAAGGCAGTTTTGCACAGTAATCAAAGCCTGGGCCCTGAATTCAGAGAGATCTGAGTTCAAATCTCTACCCTCCCACTGACCAGCTATGTGCCCTCAGGAAAAAAAAAATCTCTTGACCTTTCCAAGCCTCAGCCTTCTCACATATAAAGGGAAATAATTATACAGTATGACAAGCTTTGTGAAGATTAAATGAAGACGTGTAGCTAGGTTACGGAGAACAATGTTTGAAATATTGTATTCACTTTTAAAAGAGGTAGCATTTTGGTTTTTTGACTTCATGTCTAAAGAAATAGGATAAGGAATTTGTAGAATTTCTCCCTCAAAACCAAAACAGGATAAAGGATACAAATAAATTCTTCTCTTCCAGCGATAGCACTGGTATTAAAAAGAAACTCAATCCTGACCAAAAAAAAGTTCACAGGAAAAGATTCTAAAATAAGTCTTTTCCTGTGCATAGGTTTAACCAAATTTCCTTCCTAATTATGTTTATTACTGTTGACATTTTATTACTTAAAATAATCTTGTGTGATCCAGAAAGACCCACAGAGATGGGTGGGGCACGCTAAAATGTGTTATGGTCTTTCAGTAAAAGTCAACGTTGGAACTAATTACAGTGTATCTGAGGGCTGGTTCCACATTTGCGGATTCAACCAACTGAGGATCAAAAATATTTGAAAAAAAAAAATTCCATAAAGTTCCCCAAAGCAAAAGCATTTGCCTTGCAGCAACTATTTACATAGCATATACATTGCAGAGGTATTATAAGGAGTTCCCTGGTCGTGGCTCAGGCAGAAAAGAATCTGCCTACAGTGCAGGAGACTCAAGTTTGATCCCTGGGTCAGGAAGATCCCCTGGAGAAGGAAATGGCTACCCCCTCCAGTATTCTTGCCTGGAAAATTCCATGGACAGAGGAGCCTGGCTAGCTACAGCCCATGGGGTTGCAAAGAGTCTGACATGACTTCACAACAGGTATCATAAGTAACGTAGAGTTGATTTAAAATATCGGGGAGGATGTACACAGGTCACAGACAAATACGATGCTATTTTATAGAAGGAACTTGAGTATCCTCGGATTTTGGCATCCATAGGGAACACTGGAAACAGTCCCCTTGGATTCCAAGGGATGACTCTATTTCTATCCCATGCTGGTATGGGAAACAAGGCAAAAGGAATAGAGATTGAAGAGCCTTATTGGGTCTTCCTAATTCTTGTTTGTATAGTAATTCAGTATATGTAAGACAAAAGTTCCTAAAAAACCTAATTTTCAGTCAGAAAAGAAGTGGTGATTACTGGCAGCAGAGTGGAGCTATATGAGTGCACACAACAGTGGGAACTCTTCTCTTCTGTCCCAGCCGACAGGCAAGCCAATTAGATCCACCGAGTTGGTGATCTATGTTTTCAAGGACCCAAAGAAGGCAGCTTTTTACAAGTGATGCAATTTTTGTTTTTCATATGCCGTGTCCTTCGGTGAAAGTGACAAGGGGTTTGAGGTATCTGTAGACTTCTGGAGATCAGAATTCTTTATCCAGAGATAAAGACGAAGAGACCCAGGAAGCTGGGTGAGAATAATACAAAAAGGTCTGCTTGCACACTGCTGCAGTGTGCTTAAATGATGCTACAAAGTAGGAATTGTCAAGTTATTTTCAGATTCTTGCTCCATGACCCAAAGGCCGGCAGACCAGAAATACAGCAGTTTCACAACCAACCGAACCGAAACCACAACCAACCAAAACCACCTCCCACTCTCAGCTCCAACAAAAGGCACACAACACTCACACAAAAGAAACACCTCTCTGGAAAACGGGGTAGGGGAGGGGTGGAGGGAAAGAGACACAGGAAAGAGTTTCAATCTGTTTTACCAGTTAGTGCATTCCAGGGGAATAAAAGCGGTTCTAAGCCACTGCTTTGGCAATGGCAGGACAAAATGAGACCAGGCTGTCAGACACGCTCTTCAGATGGCTTTTTTGTTCCCATTTCACTCTGTGAATGTTAATGTGGAGGCCAGACTCCATAACACTTAAGAGCTCAGGTTTGGGTTCGTACAGCCTTAATTTTAGTTCCTGGTTCCAATGCCTACTGTGTGAGCTTGAATAGGCTACTTAACTTTACATGTCTGAGTTTTCAGGTCATTTGAAGATGACATGAAATGATTCATGTGAAGGGCTTAGCACTGTACAGATCTCGGCACACAAGGCATTCCATGGATGGTAGATATATCAACCCTTAGATCAGAGCTTCTCAACCGCAGCATTATTGACATCTTGAACGGGAGAATTCTTCATCGTGGGAGGCTGTTCTGTGCATTATAGGATATTTAACAGCATCCTTGCTCTCCACCTACCAGATGCCAGGAGTAGCCCTCCCCTGCCCTAGTTGTGACAACCAAAAATGTCTCCTGTTATTGCCAACTGTCCACTGGGGGACACGGAAACAAAATTATTCCTAGTTGAGAACCACTGCTTTGGGTCAATTCAGGTTCTAGAAGATGAGGATAACTCAGTTCTCCTCCTAAACATGCACATATTTAAGTCCCAGCTTTAAAAAATTCATACTCTTATTTTGAAAGCCAGTCATGAATCACTCAATGATTGCGGGGGGGGGGGGGTCTTACTTTTCTCATCCTAAGACCATCATTTCAAGATTCCCTTTTATTCTGACCTTGAAAATTGTATTCCTGTCTTTTTCATTTCACCAAGGACTTAAAAATGAGGAAACTTATGTAAAGAAACTTATATAAGTGCTACATCTTCAACTGGAAAAACCAGGAAATAAAGATAAGGGAAAAAGAAAGAAGGGAGGAAAAAAAACAAATACCATTTATAATTCCAGCAGTTAGAACTAACTAGGGTTAACATTAGGATGAATGGGTTTTTACATATTTTTCAACTAAATATATATGTGTGTGTATATACACAAACACACATGTACATGTACATTCATACAACACACACACATACACAGGTATTTCTTACATGCTTGTCATACTTTCCAGTTTCTATTTCTAGCTGTCCATTTCTATAATGTCCAGACCTAGCACCAGACGTTATATATTTCTTCTCCTGTACAACTTCCCTCAAGAAGTGGTTAGTCACTTCATACTTTCAAGTAGCACCTGGATGTAAAGAAATCTAAAACTCACAGCTTTAGTCCTGTACACTTCCACTGAAAGACATCTTTAACTGAATGTCCAACTGACACCTATACTAAATAGTATCAAACTATCCCCGTTGGACGACTCTCTCTCTCAGTAACAGATGGCTCTCCTCTATTTTTTAAGTTAGAGACTTGGATGTGAAATTTGATTTCCGCATTCCTTATTTGTTCCAAGTCATGCCCGTGGTCATTTCCACTCATCTCATACCTTTTCTTTGACTCTGTTCCTTGGGTCTTATCAGTCAGGTCCTAATTATTTTGTTCCAGGTATGCTGTTTCATAGCATCAGTCCTGCCAATCACTTGGATCAAGATAGCACTCTCCTCTTTTCAGAAACCTACAATGACTACCCATTGCTTCTTGTATCACAGGTTAGATCTTAATAACGGACTCCAAGGGGCTTCATCATTGCCTCGGTCCTTCCCAAGGCCTCATCTTTTCCTGCTTCTCAGCTTACACATTTTACTCCTTATCAAGTCTTCACAGCCCACAGTTCCCTGACTCCCTTTCCTGAGCAACAGTCCATTAAAAGTAAAGTGTATCAAAGCACAGGGCTGATGTCTTTCAAAACAGAAGAAAAACGAGAATGTTAATAAGTCATCCTATGCTTCTATTTCAGTTACCAGTTGTAGGTAATTATTTATTACATTAATAGATGTATCTTTTTTACAGGTTGTTCATATATGCTTGCTTGCTTTCTTTTAGTTTCAAAAACACATTTCACCAGTTTCGGTGGAATGTATTTATAATCCTAGGAAGTCAACCCATTAAATGATTTTCTTGTAGCGGTATTTCTCATCAAGGCACATGCATTTATTTAATCCAAAAGACAGCTAGTTTTCTCTATTAAAAGGTATGCAAAAGAATAACCTTTGAATTTCATCATTGTAACCTGGACAACATGTCACTCTGTTAAATATAAATAGGAATATGTATGCTGTTATTGAGAGGGCAATGGCATCCCACTCCAGTACTCTTGCCTGGAGGGTCCCATGGACAGAGGAGCCTGGTAGGCTTCAGTCCATGGGGTCGATAAGAGTCGGACACGACTGAGCGACTTCACTTTCACTTTTCACTTCCATGTATTGGAGAAGGAAATGGCAACCCACTCCAGTGTTCTTGCCTGGAGAATCCCAGGGATGGGGGAGCCTGGTGGGCTGCCGTCTATGGGGTCTCACAGAGTCGGACACAACTGATGCGACTTAGCAGCAGCATGCTGTTATTACTTAAACGTTTTTTTAAAAAATCTAGCTTTTACTAGAGGATGAACTTCTTAAGGGCAGGGACCATGCCTTTTACATCCTTTGTGATGCTCACAGTAATGGAACTACAGCTTCATTCTTTTGCAATTGGTCCTCAGTAAATTTTGTTAGGTGATTCATACTTAAAGGGGAGATGGAAAGAAAAGCCTGAAGGACTTAAAGGATTTGCGTGCATGCATCTTGCTGTGAATAATCAAATGTGGAGACAGATGACTAAGTGGACAGCATGGGGCATGGAGGGTTTCCACCCCTGAAATATGCAATAATAGGAAGTTACAGTGTGACTGATGGCAGCACCCAGATCGTGATAGGGAAGACGAAGGAACCAAAGGATGTGCTGGAGGAAATCTAAGATGCCCTGGAATTGCAGCATCAGTAGGCACTGCCTTTCAGGTGCAAATACTTCAAGGAGGAAACCCAGCACAGGGCACTAAGGGAAGGACAGAAGCCATGGAATAAAAACAATAAACGCTTTCAAGTGAAAAGATGAGGGAAAGAATTTTTAAAGCAGAAGTGACCAAATCACTTAACTAACAAGGTTGGGTTTAGTGTCAATGAGATAACAGCTCAGACTCTAGGTCTTCTAAAATTGTATTTCCTGCTTTAAATAAAAGCAGAGGCTTCTTCGCATGAGACTACAGAATTCTACATTCATTCTCTGTCACTAGGGATATTTGACATTAGATCTGGGACTGCAAAGTAAAAAAGAAACAAATTCCTGGTGCGTTGGAGTCTATGATTTCCTGCCTCCTCACTCCCCTCCCCTCCTGACTCTGGCACACCATGCCAACCCACATATGCCCTAGATGAGTCTGCTCATCTTTGCCAGCTCTGTTTCCCCAACCTAAGCATCTCTGTGCCAACGCCACTGAAGCACTTTATGAAATGTCAAAAGCCTTTCATGGTAATTATGGTGCCCACAAATATGCCCAAAATTTGTGACGCTCCACTCAGAGGGTAGAATTCCCTTCCCCTAGGGTGTGACTGGACTTAATGATTTGCCTCAAAGGCACAGCATAATGAAGAGGTGTAGGCGTATGACTTCCATACTGTGTCATAAAAGGTACTGTGACTTCCTCCTTGCTTCTTCCTGAATCACTCACTCTGGGGAAGCCCAGCTGTGAGAACACTCAAGCAGCCCTTTGGAGAGATCTATGTGGTGAGGGGCTGAGGCCTCTAGCCAGCTGCCATGTGAGGGAGTCCTGGGGAGCAGATTCTCTGGCCCTGGTCCAGCCTTCAGATGACCGCAGTCCAGGGCCACAACACGGCTGCAACCTTATGAGAGATCCTGAGTCAGACCCACCCAGCTAAGCGGCTCCTGGATTTCCTCAGAACTGCTTGCTGTTTTAAGCTGCAAAATTTCGGGTGTAATATGTTACACACTGATAGATAAACTCATATTGTAAAATGTCCAATAGTGCTTTTATTTATTTTGGAGTGAAGTTTTAAAAGTTTTACTAAAATGCCTGTTTTAATAACTCCCCAGAGAGAGAGAGAGAGGCTTTAAAGTAATCATAGCTTTCATTATTTTGGGAATACTTGTTTACTTGCTCCTAAGACACGAGAAGGTTAGCTGTTCTGTGTTTCATTTGAATTAAATCTCAGCTCCTTTTAAGCTTCTGAATTTTACAAAGACAAATGATTTTTCTCATATCCTAAGATTTCAGAAATAATCAGGCCTCAAATAGTCTAAGAGATCTTTTTAAGTTAAGGGATGGGGAAATAGATTTTCTCTTGAGGTGTTTTTGCTCATTTTATAGAAATGAACAAAAAGTATACATATTCATGTGTTAAAATATGACAAGTAATTCTAGTTTTAAACAGGGGTAATTGCAGGAGGAACAATCTTGTCATGGCCAGGATGAAGGAAAATTCTTTTTATCAGCACTTAAAACTTGCTAACAGTGGGCTTTTAAAAGAGAATATTAATACACTTTTGCCATTTTGTTTGCAGTCTCTGTCCACATAATTTTCATATATATGATAATGTTTCTCCCAGACTCTTTCCATCTTTGTATGCCCAGAACCTAAGTATTTCAGGTATATAATAAATGTCTATTGAATGAAGGAATGAATGAAGTTAGCTTAGAAGAAAACTGAAAGACAGTTATACTCTCCTAGAGGATTAAAAAGGTGTGAATAGCTTATGATATGATTAATATTTTAAATTAAAAAATGCAGATAGTACATACTGTGGATCTGATACTATTCTAATGCTTCACATAAATTAAGACACGGAATCATCATAACAATCCTATTATTACAGTCCCCATTTTCTAGGTGAAAAAACTAGAGCTCAGAGAGAGCTTACGCAACCTGTCCAAGGAGCTCAGAGTTTATGTAACCTGCCCAAGATCCACAGATAACGAAACGATGAAGGCAGGGTCTGAGTATCTGTCCTAGCTCCACAGTCTGCTCTTGACTTCACACCAGTTCACACCAGCCAGTTCTCAACTCTGGAGAAGGTGGAGGTGGTGGGCCAGGCAACGGTGCCTGCTCTGTGGCGTTTGGGGGAATTGTGTTTATTCACGAGTTTCTCTCCCTAGACCGCTGATTTAACACTCTGCCAACTGTCCAATTATTCACATTCACGTGGCGCTAAGTGGGTTCTTCTCCAGCTGCACACCTTTTTCTCTCAACATAATTAATGAAGCTCATCAAAACCCTAGAAAACAAGCCCAGAGCACCAGCCACTCTCATTGACATGTTAATAAGGGGTCAGGGGCTCCTGACCCGCTGCAGGATGTTTATATGGCCCCAAGGCTGCTGCTCACAAATGTTATACATTGATGATGGGGTTTGGATGAATAAGCGAAGTCCCCATGTTACACACACACACACACACACAGCAGGTGAATTCTAATGACGAGGACACAGAGCCTGCTGCGTGTGGATGGCTGGATGGCTGGAGGGCAACAGGGGGCACTAGTCTCTTCTGTCCAGTTTAGGGTCACAGAGCTGTTAAGAGGTGACAAAAAGAATCAGCGTCTCTGAAACAGCCAAAACATATTCCTCCTGCTTCACCGCTTTCATACTGCCAGTCACCTTTCTGATCACTGAGCAGACTTGTGCTGTTGTTATTTTAGACCTGTCCATCCCATACCGTGGCCACTAGGCACGTGTGGCTATAAAGACGTGGCCTGCGCAAATTGAGCTGTGCTGTAAATATAATAGACACATCTGATTTCAAAGACTTGGTCTAAAAAAACAATGTCAAATGTCTCACTAATAATTTTTATATTGATTACACATCAATATAACCTCATATTTTCATATATTGAAAAAATAAGAATGTATTAAATAACATATACTAGTAAATAAAATTATATTAAAATTATATAATAATATATATGATATGTATTATTTAACTTTATATTTTATGTTGGAGTATAGCCAATTAACAATGTTGTGATAAAACATTAAAATGTAAATATATTAAAATTAAAATATTTTATAAAACTATTTTATTAAAAATAAAAAATATATATTTAACTTAATTTTGTTTCTTTGGGCCTTTCATGATGTGATGAATAGGAATTTTAAAATTCCATGGCTTGTATTTGTGATTTGGACACTATTTCAATGGGTGGTGCTGCTCTAGAGTTTGGTACATCCAAACCTGTCACAGCTCTAAGAGACTGATTTTCTCTGGCCTTTTCTGCCACAGCAATCTCAGAAGTGATATTGAAATTAGCTATGAAAATCCAACTATTGAAACGAACTATGAATATCTTAGAGGTGATATTTGAAACTAGCATTATCTGCCATGAAGGCTTCTCTACAGTTGGACATGACCCACCCTGCATCCCAAAGCCTTTGGTCACCCTTCAGCCTGATAGTGTCACACTCCAGGCCCCGCCAGGCCACAGCACAGTCTGGCACTGGGCGACACATGGAACTCTTGATTCTTATTGCACGGGCCTGAGAAGCTGACTCTCTGCTCTGTGCCTCATGGCTTTTCAGGAATGAGAAGGTGTGTCAGAGCCCTCATCTGTGGTTACAGAATTCATTAATAGTGCAACGGCGTCCAGTGGAGTGTGCAAGGGGGCTGCCATCACACCTGGGGTGCCCGGGAGGCTGCAGCTTCAGTCCATCTGCTCAGAGGGACTGACCACTTCCTGACCACTTCCCAGGCACCCCAGAGATGACCTTTTCCTTTGAAACACTGTCTAACTTCAGTTTGGTACTGCAAGCATTGGTGGCCTGACAAGCTCGTTAATGTCCTTTGTATGAACTGGCTGAAGCTCAGTGCAGAAAAAAAGCCCAGATAAACTTTCAAACATCTCAGATGCAAAAGCAATTAGGGAATACAGGTATGTTGGTAAAACCTCTTCTAGAAAATCATAATATTAATAAATGAGAGTTATCAGTTTGGATACTACATGGGGTCGATACTTACTCTTTAGTAAATGAAAATGTATACGTACGCTGCATAATCTCATGAATCATATTAACTAATCATGACAATGTATTAGCAACGTAATTAACTCATGAAAGGTATTTTGATTCTTTATGCACTGGGTCAGATGCAAACCATTTGGTGTGTAAAAAAGATTAATTCCACAGAAACTTGCTCAGGAACCAAGATATTATAGAATATCTTTGTACAGGAAAAAAGTGTTGTTTTTTTTTTTCCCCCAAATAAAAGTCCAGAGTTGCCATAACTAGTTAATGAATGATGATGTATTATGTGTGAAAGCTTGGAACTCTGTTCATCTGGTATTCTTGCATAATGACTATTTTATAGAGTACTTTCTTCAAGTCACAGATGTGACCAAGTAAATCCTTATGATAAAAATATTAAGCAAAAGGAACATATGATAGTCTGCTGCTGCTGCTGCTGCTAAGTTGCTTCAGTCATGTCCGACTCTGTGCGACCCCATAGACAGCAGCCCACCAGGCTCCGCCACCCCTGGGATTCTCCAGGCAAGAACACTGGAGTGGGTTGCCATTTCCTTCTCCAATATGATAGTCTAACACTATTCTAAATAATGAAAAGAACCATTTTCACAATAATATGAATTTATTGACAATTAAATGCTTGTTAAAACAAAAAACCCAACTCTAAAACACAGGAGGAGCTATTTGTGGCTCAGTTTAACACAAACTTTTTAAAAGGTGCTATGAGCTTCCTTTACATCTTTTACTGAGTGTGGAACCTGTACCTTAGCAAACAAGAAATACAAGCCAGCAGAATAAGATAAATAATAACAACTGTTTGAGTTGCTTTGTATACAAATAAGTTTTGATGTTTAGATGTATATATAAGAAGTCTGTCATCTTTCAGAAACTATTATACCACCTAATATTTAACTTTATGGTCATAAATATATGATTCATTTCCCTTTCCTCTTATCATATATTCACTCACCAAGTTCTATTATTCCTTTCCTCTAAATGCACTGTTTTTCCTTAAAATTTAAATGCCACATCCTGATGGATATTCTTACTGTCTCCTACTTCAAAGAGTGGAAAGTACCCTAGCTGTTATCCCATGCATTTCACCTCACTATTCTCCAACAGCCTGGCCATCATCTGTATCATCTCTTAAGGAAAAATTCCTTACCTGCCCCAGAATGTCTTTCCACCCACCCTCTACCCATCTGACTCCTAACTCAAGCTTACCTCCCCCTTGAAGGCTTCTCCTTTCTACTCCTTGCACTCCTGACCCTTGCCCTCTCTCTGCCTGTAAGCCTTAATGAAGAACCTAGTAAGATGGCACTTAACCAATGAATACATATGCAAAAAATAGAAACAAACTCAGATTTAGGGGTTTCACTGGTGGCTCACTGATAAAGAACCTGCCTGCCAATGCAGGAGATGTGTGTTCGATTCCTGGGTAAGGATGATCCCCTGGAGGAGGAAATGGCAACCCACTTCAGTATTCTTGCCTGGAGAATCCCACGGACAGGAGAGCCTGGCAGGCTAGAGTCCATGGGGTCTCAAAGAAATAGTCCGACACGACTTAGCAACTACACAGATTGACTTGCATCATAAGCATTCTCATCTCCCCAACCAGACTACATACTGCCAGACACTGTAGGTGACTTTATTTTGGTATCTCTTCTTCGTCTAAATTTGGAATTCTAAGAATTTCAGAAGTGAATACACTCGGGGAGAGTATGCCTGGTCAGGTTTCACAATTTTATATACTTGTGATAGACCTTCAGGCTAGTAGGCTCCTGTCAGCGTAAAAATAAAGCCAGATCTACTCTCTTACATGTGAATGCAGTGAACATCACTGGGCTGGGGCTTGCTGCTGCTGTTGCTGTTAAGTCGCTTCAGTCGTGTCCGACTCTGTGCGACCCCATAGACAGCAGCCCACCAGGCTCCACCATCCCTGGGATTCTCCAGGCAAGAACACTGGAGTGGGTTGCCATTTCCTTCTCCAATGCACGAAAAGTGAAAAGTGAAAGTGAAGTCACTCAGTCGTGTCCAACTCTTAGCGACTCCATGGACTGCAGCCTACCAGGCTCCTCCGTCCATGGGATTTTCCAGGCAAGAGTACTGGAGTGGGGTGCCACTGCCTTCTCCAGGGCTGGGGCTTAGGATTTAGTGAATGGTCTTGCAAGGAAGGAAATCTATGACTCTAGTGCTATGCCATGGTTCAGTCATATCTGACTCTTTGCGACACTGTGGACAACAGCTTGCTAGGCTCCTCTGTCCATGGGGTTCTCCATGCAAGAATACTGGAGTGGGTTGCCATTTCCTTCTCCAGAGGATCTTCCCAACCCAGGGATCGAACCTGTGTCTCTTACATCTCCTGCATTAGCAGGCAGGTTCTTTACCACCAGCGCCACCTGGGAAGCTGTGACTCTGGAAGTAGAATGAAATTGAGCATCTGGCTAAGTCAACACCTCTCTCAGAGCCCTGGAACATCTGGGAAAGGTGCTTGGATGCTGTTCTTGATGTAACGGTGTCAAAACACAGAACCCCAAATTGCGGTCCTACTGACATGTCTGCCAGCAGTCTTGTCCTGAGGAGGATGTCCCCAAAGAGGTCCTCAGTAAGCCTTGTGTTTCCGCTAATCTGCACACTTTCCATGTCATGGTAGTCTCTCTTCCCACAGATCTTGAAAAATGCTACTTGACACACAAGGCAGGGGCCTCGTTATGCCTATTAATAAAACAGAGGACTGGATAACCAGCCCTCTCTCTGGGAAACAAGGGGAAATTCCACTCTTCACCTTGGTTGGGGGCAGCATGGAGAATGAACTGTTTTGTCTTATTAAGAGAATCAATAGGAGCAGTTCCATAATTTAAAAAAAACATAGCCAGGATCCACAAGATTTCATCTCTTAAAAAAACTCTCTTATCCTATAACTAACGAGAACCTGTTGCATAGCGCAAGGCACTCTGTTCAGTGCTCTGTGGTGACCTAAATGGGAAAGAAATCCAAAACGGAGGGGATATAAGTATACGAATGGCTGATTCACTTTGCTATCCTGCAGAAAATAATACAACATTGTAAAGCAACTGTACTCCAAAAAAAAAGAAATGCTTTAAAAACTTGCTATATCCTAAAAAATAAATCTGGTAAGCAGAGTAGCGTAATTTTTCCATCTTACTTTAAATGATACAAGTCTGAGACCTTGCAGAACTTATAGTTCCACAGACAATAATTTAAGCATATGCAAATATCAGGCAATGAAATAAACACAGTTTGCTTTACTTGCAGTTCAGAGTTATCTTATGCACCACTTCTCCATTAGAAAATGGTGGTGGATGGCTTTAAAATGCACCTTTCCAAGCCTCATCCCAGACCTACTGATTCCGAGTCCTTAGCAGTGGAATCTGATTCCCTATATCTTGAACAATTTCCCTAGGTGATCCTCAGGAGCCCCCCTACCCCAGTTTCATAACGACTGTTTGACGGGGTATAAGCTCTCTCAGTAAACAAGAATATTCTCATTCCACAAAACCTTTACAGAGTATTCTCATAGGGGGCTAATTAAAACCTTTTTCTTCCACAATACTCTTAGAAAATGAATTCCTTTCCTAAAAGTTCTCTTCTTCGGCTGTTTACTCTTAGCCTCATATTTCTAAGACTCTGACAGAATATCAATCAGGATTTTCAAAATATGCCAGTATGTGGATGGAAATGGCCTATCATACCCATCAGTTGGAACGTTTTATTTACTGTACGGAGTTTGGTAGCGCTTCTGCCCGTAGGTTTCCCCTGCGTGGGAGGCCCTGCATTCAATCTGTGACGAGGGTTCTGTCAATATTGTGCCTTGCATCTGACTTGCCAGACTCTATTGGCTTAGTCAGGGTCATGGAACTTAAATTGTTTTTCTAGTCCTTGAAGCCAGTCGATATTTTTGAGATCCTAAAAGCTACCCAACGGTTATAATCACCAGCTTTTATTCTAAAATAGCATGATGATCATGTGACTCTTCCCTGTCCTTCTGAACGTATGTATTTGACATGTAAATTTCATGTCAAGAGAGTACTTTAGCATTCCTGAAACCAGCACTGTTAAAAGTCCAATATGTTAGAAGTAATAATGTGAAATACGTTGTAACACATACATTTCAATACTGGACAATATTCAATATTTAGAAAGTCACCGAGCAAGCCTCTGGTAAATGGACCATCCTCATTCATCTTGGATTTCTCCAACTCCCTGGCATAGTGACAATAAAGGAATAAAAATGATATAAGCATCCAAAAACAAAAGAGCATGGGAGATGGGAATAGCCATCAAGGGTGTCAACGAAATTTTGGAAGCTGAAAATCAGATGGCTGAGTGGTGATAACTGAGTTCTTTAGAGAAAGCTAACCCTTACTCTTGGTAGCTGCTGCTGCTGCTGCTGGTAGAGGAAGCCAAAAATCAACAAGATGGGTCAGGGTAAGGGATGTTGTAAAGTCTCAGGTGGCAGAAGCACTTCTGAATGCCAGAGCGCACACAAAAGGAACATGGGCTACATTTGTGTTTTGTGAAGCGGTGGACCAGCTACACAACTCCAGAAGAAGGAGTCTGGAGAGGTGAAGCCACAAGACTCCGGAATCCTACGTCCCAGTTCTGGCTGAGAGTGAACTGAGAAGCCGTACAAAACTGGGAGATAAATTGAAAGCCTACAGAAAAGTTAGTGAAATACGCTTTGCCACCACCACCACCTGCCAATTCCCTTCGTCTGCTTAGTTCCAGAAAGCCAGCCTCGAGATTCACAACTCTCTGTGATGAGGTTGAGAGAGTCTTTTCTGACTGGCCACTGCGGTAAAAATCTGCAGACACTGACCCAGTGACATGGCTGGGTTTCTAGCTCAATCCCTCTACAGTGAAGCCCCACATTTGACAAGCCTTGTCGAAGTGCACAGAGCAATGAATTAGCTTTATTGAGCCTCACTCTTTAAATAAACAAAGAGAAAAGCTTCTAACATGAAAGAAAGAAAAATAAAATGAGCATGTGGAAAAAGGGTGCTTAGGAGAAACAAAGGCAAAGCAGGGAGTACAAGGAAAATTAATTTTTAAATGAGAATTAATATGCTTAGGTTGAAAGGGATAAGTCAGAGAACAAAGAAGAGCTTATGAAAATTTAAAACGGATTCTTTACCAGCTGAGCCACCAGGGAAGCCCAAGAATATTGGAGTGGGTAGCCTATCCCCTTCTCCAGGGGATATTCCCGACCCAGGAATTGAACTGGTGTCTCCTGCATTGCAGGCGGATTCTTTACCAACTGAGCTATCAGGGAAGCACAAAATGTGATAAATAAAATGGTTAATTTTAGAGTTGGAATGTAAAGTTAAGAAAATCTCACAGAACACATTTTGTGAAAGGGCAAAGATATGGAAAACTGAAAACATACAAAAATTAGAGAACAATCAGGAGGTCTGCTACATGATGAATAAACTTCCAGAAAGTTAGAAAGAAAGAGAGAAAAGACAAGGAAGAAACAATCAAAGAAATCATATAAGAACATATCTTAAAGACACATTTCCAAAAAAAGAAAAAGGTCACAGTACCAGACATAGTGGATGAAAAATAGCTACATTAAGGCATATTGTCATGAAATTTCAGGGATAAAGTAAGATTTTAAAAGTTCTCAGAGTGAAAAAACAGATTATACACATAGAGTGGGAAATCCAAATGTCACTGGACTTCTCACCAGTATGAAAGCCACAGGACGATGAAAAAATGCCTTTTCAGTTCTGATGGAATATGTTTTCTTCACTATAATTCTACATCTGGCAAACTCTGAATCAAATCAAATGAGGATAAAGACATTCTCAAAAATCATTTTCATAAAAACAATCTCCCTGAATTGGGAGATGGGATTTGACGTATATACATTACTATGCGTAAAATAGATAACTAACGAGAACCTACTCTATAGCACTCTACTCAGTGCTCTGTGGTGACCTAAATGGGAAGGAAATCTTAAAAAGAGGGGATCTATGCATACGTATAACTGAGTCACTTTGCTGTACAGCAGAAACTAATACAACATTGTAAAGCAACTGTACTCCAATAAAAATTAATAAAAATTATCATCATTGCTACATTGAACAATGAAATAAACCACTGCTTCTCACCTGTAATGAGCTTTAAGAGAACAGTAAGACTAAAAATGAATAAAGAATTTTTGAAATAAAAGCCAATGTCCTGTACACCCTTTCTTAAGCACTGAGAACGTGCTCTACCAATTTGCAGGGCTAAGCCAAGAAAGAAGAGGAGGGATCAAGAAAACAGCACAGCACAGGAGGGGAGGAAATAGTTCAAGAATGATAGCGAAGGGTGAAGGCCAGCTGCATGACTTCAGTTAAGCAGCCGGCCAAGAAACGTGTAGGACAGAAAACTGGAATGAAAGTCTGTAAGTCTTCAGGAGAGACACTGAAGAAGAGAAAGAAACAGAGGGAGACAGAAGGAGAAAGAGATTGAGAGAGAGTGGCAAGTAGGAGGTGGGAGGAGGAGGAGGGAAGGAGAGAAAGAGGGAGAGAGAGAAAAAAACGAAAGAAAATAATAATCAAGATCATTTGAAGTGCTTGATCCTATTAAAGCTTTTACAGGGTCAGAAAAGTTGAGGACACATTGAAAGTAGGAGCAGAGACAAAAAAAAAAAAAAAGTGTTGGTCGCTCAGTCGTGTCTGACTCTTTGTGACCACATGGGCTACAGCCCACCAGGCTCCTCCGTCCCTGGAATTCTCCAGACAAGAATACTGGAGTGAGCTGCCATTCCCTTCTCCAGCTGATGTTTCAGACTCAGGGATCAAACCTCTGTCTCCTGCATTGCAGGCAGATTCTTTATCATCTGAGCCACCAGAGAAGCCCAGGGAGCAGAAATAACACCAATTAAAAACAGAGACAGTTATAAATTCCAGGGAAAACAAAAAGTTACATAAGAACGGAAATATAACCATAGCACACTGCATAGCTAAACTCTGAGGCACTATGCAGAAATCAGTCATGTAAATATAGAATAGTTTCAAAGTCATAGTTTGTGATCTATTTAGTTCTACTGAGAGTATGGGAAGAGAAAAAGAGATAGTGTGAGGCGGGGGTTGTTTGTGAGGAGGTCTTGCAACTGCATTAAATCCTTGTATTGAGAGTCGAATAACTGAAATGCTAAGGAACAGCAGTTTATGGAGATAAATAAGAGAAAATAACTGAATGAGTTGAAGCAACCACCTTTGGGAAGCAGAAATTAGAATGGAGGGGTAATACAAGGGACTGCTCTTTCTTATCCTAAGCCTTACAGTATGCTTGACTTTCTGAACTAGGTCATGTATCATTTGGAAAAAATCAATAATATATATATTTACAGAAACTAAACAAAGGGGCACCAAGTTTTTGAAGTTAAGAAAAAATGTGTCTTCAAAGAGACTTCCATGATGTCTGTGAATATCAGAGCTCTGTTCCTTGTGTGCAGATTCGATGGCTACAAAGCTTATAATATTAATGATATACCTCACAAGGGGCCCAATAGATTTCAGTAAAATCACATTGAAAAGGGAAAACATTCTGTAAAATATACTCATATATGGACTCATTAGGATAGACACAAACACACATATGAAGAATACAGTAGCCAAGTGCTTATGATTCATCTAGTCCTATAATTGCAACGAGTAAAAATTAACATCCCATTTTGGAAATTATTCACTTTCCGCTCTTCCCTGTAAGAATTATTCTGGGGCTCTGACTATCGCTGTCCCCCTCCTAGACCAGCCAAGTAGCCACTGGCTTTTGCTTTTACTTCGGCCATAGCTGCTCTGTTGTTTTTCTGCTTGTCACACACAGAGACAGAGTTTGCTGTCTTAGCAATCTCGTTGTTCTATAGGTTCAAGATAACCACCCTAGCCAAGGATTCTTTTTTGACTTGCCTTTCCAGGTCTTCTGTTGGATCTCAATAGCCGCTCTGTGTTATTTGTGCTAACCCTCTCCCTGTTGGAGCCGATCATCAACTGAAAATACATTTTTGGCCCAAACATTGATCATTGCCATCAAATGACTTATGAAACATCCCTATGTTTAAGACATAGTGTTAGGTGCTATGCAAAAACTAGCAAAAAAAAAAAAAAAGAGCATGATGAGAGATCCTGTCCTTGAAAAACAAGATCAGGAAAAGATAATTAGACATGACCAAAGTAAGTTCTGGTTATTCCATCACAGAAACGCATATTTTAAAAATTAGAAAGCAAAACAGAAGTTTTGATGAAGAGAAGTTTGGAAAAGGAGAAAAAGGAAGGGAGAGATGATCAAAGAAATAAGTTGTGCAAGAGCTTAACTTGGAGAAGAGTTGAAGGATTATACTAGTGGAAATTTTATTAATACTCTCATTGTCACTGTTTTAGCTGATGAATTAAGATTGTAAGGAGTGAAAGGGGATGTGAGGAGAGAAAGGAAAAGAGAGTGAAGGGTGGGGAGAAGGGTTCTGAACTACCCCTATAAGCAGGGATTCACAACTCATATACATAAACGACTAGAAAGTAATAATATCACCTCAGTTCTACTGGCAAATTGGATAAGGAGTCTTTGAATAAGTAAAGTGTAAACTTCTAAAATACAGAATATTTTCTTCCCTTAAAAAAGTTTTTTTTTTTCCTAATGATAGAATATATACATACATATATACATGTATGATGGAACATTTTAAAAAACCGAGTCAAGTATAAAGAGGAAAACAATAAGTGCTCAAATTTTACCATCAGAAATATCATTCTTTATGTTTTAGTTATTCAGTGTTTTTCTATACATATTAAAAAACACAATTTGGATTGTGACATACAAACTGTAATCTCATCTGCTTATTTCGCTTGAACTATGAGCATTGCCATGTGATCAATCATTCATTAATAGCACGATTTCCAGGCATACTATTTATTTTTCCAAAATGCTTATTATGGTCCTAATTTTCACAATCCCAAGTAACACCAAGAGCATAACCTTTGTATACAAATCGTTGCTCAATTTTTGCATTGCAAGGAATAATATGAAAATTCTGAGAACTGGAGCTGTCAGGTAAAACATATTCAAAATTTTGGAATAAATTATTTTTTGTTTTTCTCAATTTTTGGTTCCCTCCTTCTTGAAACCTTCAGGAACAAAGTGGATTTCTATTTGTTCCTAGGAGAAATGGCATTTGCTGCTAATGTCCCAAATAAGTAAACATCTGTACAAGAAAACTATCTCAAAATATATGTTCTAGTGTTCTAGTGTTATTGGCTTTGGTGCTCAAGTTACTCATTAAAACTAAGTGTTCATCGCGGTCCTTGTGGCCAACAAAGAATAAAATGAATTTTCACTAGCAACAGCAGAAAACAAATTTGAACTACACCTATGTATAACTATACTTTATATCTTACCTGTAATTCATGCTCATATTTGTGCAGAGTACTCGCATAGAGTGTAATTAACTACTCTGAGAGCTGTGTCAATACTTCTCCACAATCAGATAAAAGCACGAAATAAATGGTATGTTTGCAGAAAGATATTCCCATGTTTATATATGTATGTTGAAGCTTGTTTCAGTGGTGAGTTGATATTTCATTAAAAAGCATGATTTTGCTTGATGGTTCTTTATGAGGTTAAGAAACGATTATTTTAATGAGGAAGATTCTGTCCATCCTAAAAGTACCTCATGAGATGGAAGGAGGAGAGGAAAGCCCATAGATTTAATCCAGAAAACCATCACTTTTGTTTCTTCATCACTTGACAGAGTCCTTTCTAAACATGACCTCTGTGGTCCAAGGCTTCAGTTACTCACAGCTAGGCAAGCATAAGGACCTGAAATAGCACCTTTAAGATTCACGTTCCAGCAAAGACAGGAGCTTCATCCCAAGCTAGCAAATTTCAAAAGACATTCAGTGAGGGTGGGGAGGGAGGTTGGCTCATATTGTACCCACACATGTGCAGAGCTGGAATTAATCACCTTTGGTCTGGCTTGGAGGAAGGAGAAAAAAAAAACAAAAACAGTGGAGGGGGAAGCACAATTTGTATTTGTCATCAGCAGCAGATGACCATGCTGACAGCCTGCCATCTCAGAAACCTCTGAACTACAGCAAACACCTCTGTGTATCACCTATATTTCTGCATGCTTCAGAACTTAACACTGAAATGTATCAAATGCTGCATTTTCCAATAGTATAGTTTTAATGAAACCAGGATAAAACAAAAAAGTTCCCATTTCAATGATGTTTTTCTACCAGACACTGATGGCAGTTTATGTCAACCAAGCTATATTTTTATTTCTCCAGACAGAATTTCTTTAGAGCTGGTTGGCATGTGCAGACAAGAAACCACTGTGGGGCTTTGGGTTGGAAGTGCTGTGAAGGACAAGCATCAAGCCACAGAGCTCAGGCCTGTCTCTGCAGGCCGGCACCACCCTCAGCCCTGCAGTCTCCATCAAGCTTGGGGAGGTGGGGTGGGGGTGGGGTGGGCATACCAGGAGAGGCAGACACAAACAGCACCCAGTGATGCAAGATCTGCCCACCTTAATTCCCGGTGTTTCTAAAGCATCCCACTGTGGATGCGTATCCAAGTGCTAGTTAAGACCTGTTTGCACACGAGGGCCCCTAAAACAAAGACTTTTCTGCAAAATCTCCAACTGCCATCAAGTGTGGGCATCCAGAGAGGACCAGAGAACAGAACTGTGCCTCCACAATTCACATCAACTGGCAATAAAATGATGGCTTATGAAGTCACCCGTGTAGGGGTAAGGTCAGTAGGATGGTGCTTTTTCCCACTTCTTCTCCCCTTTGAGGCAGATAAAGTGTTAAATTAAAGGAGTGTTGGCTGCTGGCCACATTGATCAGGGTGAGGAGACAGTTGATGCTTGTCAGTGAGTATTCATTCACTCCCCAGTGGTTGGCACTCACTCTTACCATGGATCCCTACACCTGATAACCATGATACCATGAAGAAAGACAGCAGGAAAGAGGAGACTTGGACACAGCACTAAGAGACAGTCATCATCAAATTCTCCTGAATTATAGCTGATGAATCCGAGATGGTTTTAGTGCACTCTCAAGTCACAAGGTGGAAACAGCTGCTCAGTGCATTTGTATAGCAACAAGTATTGACACGCTGCATGGTCCTACAAAAATCTATCCTCCACTTCACTTTGAAAACACAGAAAATGTTCCCACCTTTGACTATCCGGAATCCAAATTTCCATAACTCAATACAGGGAAGACAGGCTGAGCATGTTCCGGACCTCATAAGATGGCTGTAGAGATCCCGAATGGCTCCAACCTTCCCGCCTCCCCAGTCTTGGACCACAGACAACCTGGGAGAGAAGCTACAGGAGAAGCAACATGCTGTGTCACGTGACCTCTACAGCCTCCCATGGAGTGAGCATCTTACGCCATTTTTGGTTTCTTATCTGCTGTCCAGAATAAAAGAAGTTCGATCCCCAAGCATTCAAACACAGGAAAGTATACTCTGCCACCTTGTCCCATGTCTTAGAAAGAAGAGAAAAAAACTCTCAACAAACCTAGTAACAACACAAGGATGTGTAGGAAGGATGTCTGAAGGTAATTAACCCCCTTATGGCCCAAGCAAGCAGAGCATCGCATGTCGACAGTCTGAAACGCACCCGAGAGCATCTCCAAGTGCCTCACTTTCACACTTACCTGACCGTGGGATGGCAGCGCCGGGTAAGCCATGGGCTGACTCATCACTCCTTTCTGCTTGATGAGGAGCACACGTTTCTGGTCCTCACTCAGGTGTGCCCTGGGGGCCTGGAGCTGAGGTGGGGGCTGCTGCGGGGGCTGCGGCTGTGGGGGCTGCTGCTGGATGTAGGGCGTGAGGGGGGTTTTGTTGGGATTGGCCATCGGGGGCGTCATCCTCTGACTCAAGTCGGCATTAAAGTGGGTCAGAGGCTTAGTGTTGCCATAAGTCAGAATATTGTGCTGTTTGTTTAAGGAGTTTGTACCCATGTTATTTGGCTGCTGATTGATCATATTCAGGTGATTCTGAGGGAGGTAGTTATTCATTGTCGTCTTCTGCAGGTTGTTGGCCATGGGAGGCACTATAGGATTTTGGTTGTTAAAGGCTTGGGGGTACATCATGGGGCTATTTGGTTTTTCCGCCGTGAAAGCTGCTCCGTAGGGACTGGATGGGGGCCCTAAGGGAGACCAACTGGAAGTCTGATTTGAGTGCTGCTGCTGCTGCTGCTTCTGCTGCATGAGTTTGGCCCTTTGCTGCTGCTGCGCGGCCATCTGCTTGAGCTGCTCGGCGGGGGACAGGTCAGAGCCGGGCATGGCCCCAGGGCCCGAGCCCGCAGCAGCCACCGGCACGGATGCAGGATTAAGGAGATAACCATTTCCGGGCCGAGACGGAGCCTGGCCCGGCGTGTGAGAAGGGTTCGGAGTTTGAGGGGATTGGACCGCACAGTTCGCTGGGGAGCTGGCAGGGTTGGGCGCCACGGGAGTGGTGGCCACAGAAGGTAAGTTGGTGGCCGCGGAGACGGTGGAGAAGGGAGGACCCGAAGAAGAAGGCCTGGCCTGGGGGGAGCCCAGAGAGACGTGAGCGAAAGGAGAGTGAGACGGGTCGCTCTTCACGCTGGCGCTCTCCTGGGATAGCGGGGTCTCTGTGGCCGGTTGCGAGAATTCCGGCTCCTTCTTCTCTTCAAAGTCTTCATTGAACAGGTCCTGTATGTCGTCTTCAGGAACGGTGTTGGCCAGTTCGTCTATTAACTCCTGCCACTCCTGATCGTTCAGGTTAATGTCCGAGAACAGCTTGTTCTGATTGGAAAGAGAGGTTTCTGATGTGTCTATGCAAGTAGGGTCGTCGAGAGGTTCTTGTTTGAGATCTTTGCTCTGCAAGATGGTGAAGCTGTCCTCCAGGTCACTACAACCATTCACAGGAAGTTTAAGTTCTGGGAGTCTCCCATTCTTACTCAGGTCTTCCAGAAGCCCAGGAGTGTGAGCCCCGCTATTCTGCAAGGGCAAAGAAGGCTTCAGGTCAAGTTGGTGAAGTGGAGAAGCTGAAGGCAGTGGCATGTTGTTGGGTAAATTGTTGATGGCTTCCATCCCCGTGGGAATGTCCTTTCGTATCCGCTTGCTAGTTGGAGAAAAGCTTCCATCGCAAGCCCCATTCTGCTGGTCTCCATTAAGTGGTGATCGGGCTCCTTCCAACTTCCTTTTCACAGTCTCTTGGAGCTGCAAAAGAAACAGGAAAGAGAATGACTAAATCTCCAAGTCACAGTTGACTCTTCAAGCATGGCAGTATGCATTGCTATGAACGAATTGTTAAATTATTTAGAACATATCAGAAAGATGTTATATATCTAATTTCAAAACTGCCCAGCCTTCGATTCAAATTCTTTGCGAAGAGCTTTTATCCAAAAGCAGAGTCCACAGGACTAAGAGATTGTAAGCAAACCAAAGACTGAAGGGTGGAACAAAAGAAAAGAAACAGTTAAGGCAATCAACGCTTGTCTTACTGGGAAGAATCATCTAGGAATATTTTTCAAATGAATGCTACATGTGAGACTGGGGCCAAAACGTGCCATACTCAAGAAAGGTGTTGATACCTATCTTAAATTCTTGTCACAGCTTAACTGAGAACATCAAGGAATTAACAATACTACAAAGCACACTGAAAATCCTTGAAGAATATGGCATTTAACGCATTTACTGAGTAGCACAGAAATGAAGATTAATGGTTAATATAACCCAAAACTTCTTTTTGGTTCTTATTGTACTTGACCTCCCAGCATCTCGTAACATAGTAGCCTGCTCTGTTCTAAAAGCAGGCATGCAAGGGTCCCCTGATATCACACTTCCTGGATTTCCTTCTTTCTTTCCCTTGTTCTCTTTTGTACTCTTTGGTTCTCCTAAATGATGGCATTCTTCGTTGTTTGGTCTTAAGCTTCCTTTTGCCTCCAGGGCGCTGTACCGGTTGTTTTCTTCTCTTGGAAAACACTCCTCCCCCTCTCTCGCCCCTTCCCTGGTAATAGCTACTCATCTTCCTGGTTGGATCTTAGATTTCACTTCCTCCAGGAAATCTCTCACATCCCCTCCCCACCCCAACTACAACAGGCACCTCTTTACCCCCACCTGTACTGGGATGGAAATTCTGGAATAAGTTTTTCCAAGCCACCTCTCCTTCCCCATCATAGGTTTTCCTGTACACTGGGACGGTTGCTTAAGTGTCTGTTTAGCAAGCTCCAAGAAGGTCAGGGCTACGGCTGACTTGCTTACTATGCATGTGTGGGGCTGCACATAGTGTTCAGTTCAGGTTCACAGCAGTGGTGAACAGGTGACAGCAAAGATGAGTGATTCTATTTCTAATTCACAGGTGCTGAAGGAGGTGAGTTTGGATCAGAGCAGGAGGCAACCCCACTGACATGAAGGAATGCTTGACTTTGAACTTCTACATTCCTGGTAATGGGATATCTAACCCTGGAGAGTGCTGTGTCTGTTTAACTGGACTTATCTGCAAAGTCCAGTTAAGAAAAGTCTTGCTAACTGTGGATTTAGTAAGTATAAACCTAATTCACCTGTCTGTCCCTTTCCTTTCTGCAAGGGCCAGTTCATAGGGCTCTAGTGAAGGAGGCTGACACAGAGGAGGTCGTGGGGAAACATGTGCTGGATGATGACAAAAGGAAGACTAGGCTGGGTTAGAAGGAGGCTCTAGTAACTTTGCAGAGTTGAAGGCACAAGGCAGAGAGACCTGGGGAGGGAGTGGGAAGCAGAGCAGCCCCGATCTGGGCCCTCTCCAACTCTTGGCAGAGCATCCCAGGATCGAGGCAAGAGAGGGACAGTCTTCCCTCTGGCCCCACATACACACAGGGAGGCACACGTGTAATAAAACCAACCTGGAGGTGACATGAGGGGTTCTAAGAAGTGCCACTTTATTGCTATCATCTCATAAGTAGAGAATTCCATTTTAAAAGGAAACAGAAGAGGTCTTTAAGTAAAAATCCAGTCTAACCTTTGCTCCTACACTTTCCTTTTTGAATCACAACACCAAACATTCTGTAGTTGCTTGGTAGACACTCCTGAATTGCTTGAAATCAGGCCGTAACTAAGACACACTGGAATTTGACTTCAAAGAAGATACTGGCTTCATCTATCGTACAAGGCAGAAACTTTGAGAAAACGAAGCTATTTATTGAACAAACCGGGAAACTGTGGTTCTGATCTTAGGTATGGCAGGCACTTGAATGTAGCTGCACAACACAGCGGCAAGGTCAGAAATGACGGGTGCAGAATCTAAAGTAAAACTTGGGGCCTCGGGACGTCTTGAAGGGATGTCAACCTTAAAAAAGGAAGCACTTGTCTTAAGATGAGGGCTTCCCAGGGGGCTCAGTGGTAAAGGAGCTGTCTGCCAATGGAGGAGAGCAGGTTCAATCCCTGGGTTGGGAAGATAACTTGGAGAAAGAAATGGTAACCCACTCCAGTATTCTTGCTTGGAAAATCCCATGGACAGAGGAGCCGGTGGGATAACAGTTCATGGGGTCACAAGGACTTGGACACAACTTAGTGACTGAACAACAATACAACTTAAAAGTGAACCTGACTTTGTATTTAAAGGTACAGATCCAGGATTCTGTTCTAGGCCATGAAATGGACAGGGCAAGATGGAGAAATGAAGACAAATGCTTTATTTACTCCTCTGGGAATAGTGGCGACTGAGACCATGGAGACAGACAAGTCTGGCTGGGAACCCCAAGGCTCACCTCTTACCAGCAGAGCAGGCCTGGCGGGGGGTGCGGAGGCGGGGGTGGTGGGTGAGGCAGAACATGGCAAAAACATAGAAATAGCCTTGTTGGCCTTGGAATCAGAATGCCTGGCTTCAACCCCAAGAACCCCCTCTAGGAGTTAATATGTATAAATGTTATCTGGTACTCAATAAATATTAGCTATGATTGCCCTCTGAGCATCCTTGGTGGCTCAGATGGTAAAGAATCTGCCTGCAATGCAGGAGACTGGGTTCTATCCCTGAGTTGGGAAGATCCCCTGGAAGAGGGCATGGCAACCGCTCCAGGAGTCTTGCCTGGAAAATCCCCGTGGACAGAGAAGCCTGGCAAGCTACAGTCCGTGGGGTCACAAATATTAGGACACAACCGAGCGACTAAGCACACACAAGATACCCTCCATTGGAAAATGAGTCAGAGGGACTTCCTGGTGGTCCAGTGGTTAAGAATCCACCCACCAATGCAGGGGGCACAGCTGTGATCCCTGGCGGGAAGATCCCACATGCTGAGAGGCAACCAAGTCCATCCACCAAGCTACTGAGCCCGCGCTCTGGAGCTTGCAAGTCACGAGAGAAGCCACTGCAACGAGAAGCCTGTGCGCTGCAAGAAGAGCGGACCCCACGCACCACAACTAGAGAAAGCCTGTGCACAGCAGTGAAGACCCAGTGCAGCCATAAATAAATAATTAAAAAACAAACCAAAACAGAGAGTTACATGAAGGTAGGGATTTTTCTGCTTTTTTCCACTACTGGACACCCAGGGGCTCACAGTACATACTCAGTAAATACATGTCAAATGAATGAATCCTGGAAAACTTAAACTCTCCTAAACTTTGGTTTCTTCATCTGCAAAATGGGTCAATAATATCTAGATCATACAGTTACTGTGAGGATGAACTTAAATGAAATAAAATGGAAAGCACTTAGTTTCATGCCTGGTATCCTGTAAGCACCCACTAAGCCTTAGCTATTATTATCTTAAAAAATGTGATTAAAAAGTTTTAAAAAAAATGCAGTGATACCCACTGAAACAACTGCAACTTAGTTTCTGAATCTCTAAATACATATAGGTACGATGATATATTTTTGTTCTCTAGCTTGCAATAACCTAATGTTTTCCAAGCATCCTGTATAACTTTTTAAATATAAACAACAAAAATCAAATTTGCAATTCAAGCCTGAGTCCAAGTGCTAATGCATTCGTGTCCTAGATTGTAGAACAGCACTGCATGGTTGGGGCTCAAATCAAATACATTTCCAGGATGTGACCCGAATGAAGCTGCTGAGTATTTCCTTTTCCTTGAGGGCCTAGAGTTCCCCACCACTGGCCCCTTTAAGCCAAATCTTGACATATATTTCCTGTACCAGAATTGGGAATGGAAGAAAGGTATTATAGAAGAAACATGTTACATTTTTTCTTTTTTTGTTGTTCAGTCACTCAGTTGTGTCTGACTCTTTGTGACCCCATGGACTACAGATGCCAGGCTTCCCTGTCCTTCACTATCTCCTGGAACTTGCTTAAATGCATGTCCATTGACTTGATGACGCTGTCTAACCACTGGTCCTCTACTGCCCTCTTCTCCTTTCATCTTCAATCTTTCCCAGTATCAGGGTTTTAGTTGTGTCCAGAACAGCAGAGCCATCTCAGCATCCCTCCTGTGTCCCATCTTTGCTAGACAGCAGGATGGTCTGAGAGTCTGACTCCCTCCTTATGTCCCTCTTAGGGGATGGAAGGAGAGTGGGCAGGAGGAGACAGGACCTGCAGGCTAAGGAACTCACAAGCAGTAACTCTCACGCTCACAACTGCCTACACATGAAAATGTCCTGGGGACTCCCCACGCCCCAAGGACTCAGGTCAGGGTCTCCTCCCTAATAACTTTATTTCAGGAAATCCCTGGGGAAACCATGGGAACAGTGAGAGCCTTTATTTTCTTGGGTTCCAAAATCACTGCAGATGGTGACTGCAGCCATGAAATTAAAAGATGCTTGCTCCTTGGAAGAAAAGCTACGATCAACCTAGACAGCATATTACAAAGCAGAGACATTACTTTGCCGACAAAGATCCGTCTAGTCAAAGCTATGGTTTTTCCAGTAGTCATGTATGGATGTGAGAGTTGGACCATGAGAAAGCTGAGCACTGAAGAATTGATGCTTTTGAACTGTGGTGTTGGAGAAGGCTCTTGAGAGTCCCCTGGACTTCAAGGAGATCAAACCAGTCCATCCTAAAGGAAATATTCATTGAAAGGACTGATGCCTAAGCTGAAGTTCCACTACTTTGGCCACCTGATGTAAATAACCGACTCATTGGAAAAGACCCCGATACTGGGAAAGACTGAAGGTAGGAGGAGAAGGGGACGACAGAGGATGAGATGGTTGGATGGCATCACTGACTCAATGGACATGAGTTTGAGCAAGTTCCAGGAGTTGGTGATGGACAGGGAAGCCTGGTGTGCTTCAGTCCATGGGGTCGCAAAGAGTTGGACATGACTGAGTGACTGAACTAAACTGAACAGGAAGTCCCTGGCCCTTCTGCTTCCCAAAGATGGAAGCCTCTAAGTATGATTTGTGCCCTTCTGGAAGAATCACAGGAACTCTTCGCCGAGTGTCGGCTTCCTTGTTCCGCTGTTCTCGCTTTATTACATGTGCACGTTTTCTCCCATTTAGGGACGCTGCGGGGCCCGGAGCTGAAGTCATCCACTGCCTGTGACAATGGGGGTCTGTCTTGTGTGTCAGTTACTCTGAAGGAAACAAATCCTCCTCCACAGTGGGTTCAGCGTAGGTCTCTCACCTACAGTGTGGCCTGATGGCTGTGTTTCTGTGAAACTCTGTGTGTGTGTGTGTGTGTGTGTGTGTGTATGTGTGTGTGTTGATAGAGAGAGTTGAAACAGGGAGAGACAGAATGGTTTGGGATCAGTGGTATGACATCCAAACCAGTAGTAATAAGAACAGCGAAGCCTTTGGGGTTATAAAGCACTTTTATGCAGGATCATATATTATCCACATAGCAAACCTCTGGGGAAGGTTACGTGTGTGCTGGTCTGATGGCTCTACAGGAGGTGAAATGGAAAGGGTGGATAATACCCAGAACAAGGAGGAACATGGCTGAGATGACTGGACCTCTATTGACATTTCCAGCAGGTTCTAAACGGTCCATGAGAAAGATATTCTTTCTTCCTGTAGACTTTTAGCAGTGCCAGTATGCTTAAACAAAGCAAAACAAAACAAAACTCAACTCTTATGGACTGTCTCTGACTTTGCATGAAATTGGGGAGGATCTGGGAGCCTGGAATAAAAATGATGATCCTGCTATTAAGATGATGAAGATTTTAAGATGGAAGACATTGGGGGGTAACCATCAGATTCCTGTCTCCTCCTCCTACAGAGTCTAAAAGGTGGGAAGGATTCACTTGAACCACCTTACAGAGGAGGAGATTAGGCATAGTGAGGTTAGCACTGTGTCCCAGAGCCTGGGGTGGGGGGCAAGGTGGGGCACTCAACCTGGATTCAAATTCAGACTCAGGTGACTGCATAAGCACTTCCCCTCATGCAGGTGGTGAAGCACAGCCATGCCTTCATCAGTGACCCTGGGATCCAATGCTAAGCATGATGAAGTGTTTTCAGACATTTTCAGGACTCATCCTTATTCCACCTTCTCCCCACCACCTAAAGCCAACTGCACCTCAAGGACATCTGTTCTTATCACTGGCGATTTTTATCTTAATAAAAGATTTTCATCTCATCTTCCACTCCCAAAGCCACTCCCTTAGTTCAGATCACCAACACTGCTCTCATGATTTCGGCAGCAGCTCCTGACTAGCCTCTCTGCTCCAGTCTTGCCTCTTCTCCACCGATTCTTTCTGTTGTCTCTCTGTTGGGGCTGTGATTTTTCCTTATAAAATGTGAACCCATTCTCCACTTGCAGCTCCTCTGGAGCTGTCTGCTGTCATCAGCATCATCTAAGCCTCCCACAACAGCCCTCCACAACTTGATCTTTATCACTGCTCACCTCTCCAGTCTCAGCTATCACCTTGACCCTTCTTCCCCTCCACTGGCCCTCCAACTCCAAGCAAATCTAAACCTTCAGCTCTACTTAATTATTTGCCATTCTCAGGACGCATGGTGTTTGTTCTCTGTCTCTCTGAGTCTTTGCATGTGTTATACTCTCACCCATCTTCTTCACCTGACTAATTCTGTTTGTCCATCACCATACAGTTCAGATTCTATACAGTCTCTCATGACAGCTCCTCTGCACACATCCTGATCTTGGAGACCCTTGATGTGCTTCCATAGCACCTAATACACATCATACCGTAACAGCTCGCCTTTTCCTTCATAAGATTGTAGGAATGAATGAAAACTAGAAAGATTTCTCAAATAACCATACTCAGTTTGTGTAACTGATCCCTAAAGCAGGCAGTTGAAAATGTTGGCCTGTAAGGTGTTTTAATGACAAGTAAGTAAATGTATTTTTTTGGGGCTCCAAAATCACTGCAGATGGTGATTGCAGCCATGAAATTAAAAGACGCTTACTCCTTGGAAGGAAAGTTATGACCAACCTAGATAGCATATTCAAAAGCAGAGACATTACTTTGCCAACAAAGGTTCGTCTAGTCAAGGCTATGGTTTTTCCTGTGGTCATGTATGGATGTGAGAGTTGGACTGTGAAGAAAGCTGAGCGCCAAAGAATTGATGCTTTTGAACTGTGGTGTTGGAGAAGACTCTTGAGAGTCCCTTGGACTGCAAGGAAATCCAACCAGTCCATTCTGAAGGAGATCAGCCCTGGGTGTTCTTTGGAAGGAATGATGCTAAAGCTGAAACTCCAGTACTTCGGCCATCTCATGCGAAGAGTTGACTCATTGGAAAAGACGGATGCTGGGAGGGATTGGGGGCAGGAGGAAAAGGGGACGACAGAGGATGAGATGGCTGGATGGCATCACTGACTCAATGGACATGAGTTTGGGTGAACTCCAGGAGTTGGCGATCGACAGGGAGGCCTGGCGTGCTGCGATTCATGAGGTTGCAAAGAGTCAGACATGACTGAGCAACTGAACTGAAGTAAATGTATTATTTATTTTGGTTATTTTAAAAGTCTGGAAATGGCCCACAGACTGTCCCTTCCTTAAGATGTTGGAGAACTCTATGGGTCCAGGAAACCTATGTTGAGAACAACTTGAGAGCATATGAACAGCATCATGGTGAGGAAGAGTGAATTTGAAACCCAGAGACTTTACATAACATTACCAGGTTCATAGGTTTTGACATGTTTGTGAACTCAAAATGCTGGATATTTTCATAGTTGAAAATTTTAAATTTCCTTACACAGGTTTTGAGTGGTTTTCACCCACCAACGTGCCCTTTCCAACCAAAAGTGTGGGTGAACTTCCTTCACCAAATAGTAGAGATATAAGTATACAAGAATTAAAGGTGAATTGCAGGTGCTATAAGTAATTTAGAGGCTCCAAGAGAATATTCTGGTTATTCTAATCTGCTCTGGTCAAACCAGAAGATGATTCACAGAATCAGTTTTCATATGGTTATTTTCTTCTCATTCTATCAGTAGATAATAAGCTATGAACATATGGATAAATCTGACTTGCTTATTTAATATATTTGATGAATGACCCAGAATATTCATGTGTTAGATATATTAATTAGTAGAATACAGATAGAGTAGAAAACATTTCCAGAACTGTCTTCTAGATTCAAGTATCCTTAGAAAGGATCTTTTGAGGTTTATTTAGAGGATCAGTTTTCTAGATCAGTGACTTTACAGTGACTTGGGAAGCTTTTAAAAATGCAGGTTTCTTGGTCCCACGTCCTCAGTTTGATTTTATCCCCCAAGGTGGGGCCCAGATTGGGACACAGACTGGTGCCACAGGCATCTAAAGAAATGTAATAAAAACCTCAAATTTCTCTGAGTTCGTCCAACATTCCCAGTTTTTAGAAATTCCTATCTATACTAACAATTCTGTCAGAGTCCTGAAATTCTGAAGTTGTCCGTTTGAGTAAAAATGTATACGCACACAAAGCTAATGAATGTCAGTATCAGATGTTCCTGGGAATCCCCTGGTATCCTGTGGTTGGGACTCAGTGCTCTCACTGCTGTGGGCCTGGGTTTGGTCCCTGGTCAGGGAACAAAGATCCCACAAGACACAGAGTGGCAAACAAAACAAAACAAAACAATAAACAAAAAAACCCCAGTAAAATATCATATGTTCCCGAGTTGACTGGAGATGCTCTGGGACAGCTCATACACAAGATCAAGAAACAAAGCTCTAGATGGAGATATTTCCAAGCGTAGGGGAGCTTGAGTCCTGTAGGAGCTTGCTGAATTTCTAAAAGACTTTACATGAAAATGTTTCTTTTTTACATTTGAGGTTTCTCTGAGTAGGATAATATCCTAGATCATTTTCTCCCTCCATATGATACATACTTACCTTCATTTTCATTCCTCATGAACTGAGGGTGTGTTGTATGCCTGATGGGTGGGTTCATCCCCAGAACAAAGACCACGTCAGAAAGTGAATGTATGTCAGATGTATGTTGAGAAAAGTCAAATATGTTTGTTTTAAGGGAATCTACGTGACGAGTCGACATGTCCAGATAGCATCACCAATTCAGTGGACATGAACTTGAGCAAACTCCAGGAGACAGTGTAGGATGGGGAAGCAGGGCGTGCTGCAGTCCATGTGGCTGCAAAGAGTCGGACGTCACTTAGCGACTGAACAGCAACAACTTGAAGGGTAGAGCAACCCAGATGAAAAAGATAAATCTTATCATAACATCTGAAATCTGCTTTGTCAGCCTTTACACTCCTAACATTATGTTAGAGAGAAAACAACTTTATTACCTAACAAAATTCATATGAGTTTAAATACAGACACACAGAAAATTTGCCTGAGAGCCAAGAGTTTAAAACCTCTACCTGTGACCATTCCAGGATACAGCTTCTTTGGACCTAATCAAGAGGAAATTTGGGTCTTTGGAGAGGATGTCAGTTAAAAACCTGACATATCCTCTGGTCCCAGTCCAGTTGTTGGGAGTCAGTGCTTTCAATGTTGTGGCCCAGGGTTCAATCCCTGGTCTAGGAACTAAGATCCCACAAGGGCAGCACAGCCAAAAAAGAAAAGAAAAGAAAATCTGTGTTCTGAAATGCTCTGTGAAGAAATGGATCATCTTCAAAGTGGCCTCGCCCTCCCAGAAAGCATCTGAAACCTCAACTACATAGGCCCAAGGGGACGCTGGGGCATTGCTGAGCCCCCAGCCCAAAGGAAGAGGACCAGGTAGAACATTCTGGGAGACTTTGAGTTTAGCTTTAGAAATGACCATGATCTTTTACCTTTTTGCTATTATATATTGTATTGCTCAGTCACCCAGTCATATCCGATTCTTTTTAACCCCATGGACTGTAGCCCACCAGGCTCCTCTGTCCCTGGAATTCTCCAGGCAGGAATACTGGGTGGGCAGCCATTGCCTTCTCCAGGGGATCTACGTGATCCAGGGATCGAACTCGCATCTCCTGCGTCGGCAGGTGGATTCTTTATCACTAGTGCCATCTGGGAAGCAAACTCTATTCCCAAGGCATCTTAGATATGTACACACAAGAGCGGTGGTGCCTCTTTTCAGTGTCCGGAATGTGGATGTCCGCCCAATTCCAGCTGCAAGCTGCTAAGTTAAGACATTCTTTAAAAGCATTTAAAATCTTTTGTGTGTGGCTGAATTTTTAGGTACCCTTTTATCCTTCAGGTATGCCTAACCTGCACCACCTGAGTCGACAGCAACACATTGAGAATGGATCATAAAACACCAGGAGCAGTGGTGGTCAAGGCCCTTAACCCTGAGAAATGCCATCTCACGATGTCCTCAAATCTCCATATTGCCAAATACATGAATGTTGGTAGAGGCTCTTGGCTTTCTCTCGATTAAACAAATAACATATTTTCATCGCAAGTCAGGTGAATTATGTGTATTCTTTATATCTGAAGTAGTGAAGTTTTTCACAAGCTCCATATATGTAGTTCAAATTGGTATTTCAGTGAATTTATTAACTGTGTGTTGAAACGGAGACTATCTCTGCAAATGCCAACTTTCAAATCTCCTCACAGACCTAACTAGTAAGTTTTTATTAGAAAATCTGATTCACTGAAGATTTTATTGTCATTTAATCTTCTAATTGGCTGAGACCTTGCAATGTACCAGGCATCATGCCACATGCTTTATGTATATTGCTGGTGATGGTGGTTTAGTCGCTAAGTTGTATCTGACTTTTTGTGATCCCATGGACTGTGTAGCCCACCAGGCTCCTCTGTCCATGGAATTCTCCAGGCAAGAATACTGGAGTGGGTTGCCATTTCCTTCTCCAGGGGTCTTCCCCAGCCAGGGATTGAACCTGGGTCTCCTGCATTGCAGACAGATTCTTTTATCAATGGAGCCACCAGGGAAGCCTGATCGTTAATCCTCACAATACCCCTATGAGGATGAGGAGTGGGCTCAGAGACTGTGGTCATTTGTCCCAGGACACACGGCAGAGCCTTACTGAGTTGCATCTGCCTCTCAAATCTGCATTTTCACTTACTGCACTGTTCTGCATATGATGACTCCTGTCCTGATCAAACACGAGCAAACCTGGCTCAGAAATTCTGGGAAAATGTTTTCGACACTGGTGTCGTGACGAGCTAAGGAGGATGTGTTCACGTGTTTTGAGTCAGAGCTCCCTGATTCACAGAAAAGCATTGTGCTCCTCTACGAGGAAAGATGTTACTCTGCAAATTTAGCATGTGTTTGAGAAGTGATGATAGCTGTAGCCTTGAAAACTTCAGGAGGGAGCAGATGTGTGCATCCCTTGGCAGCTTCCTTTGCTCAGTAGCTTTCTGTAGGAAAAGCTCCGCTGAGATCTGCAGTTGCCATCAGAATTCTACAGTCTGAACGCCGCACAGCTCTGTCTTTTCAGATACACACACACACGTACACACACACATACACGACACTACATCTAAGGACAAGAAACAATTTCCTTAGGAATATCTCCTCCTAGAACGTCTTGCATACATTAGCTACTCAAACACGCCGGTGTGCATGACCTTGTATTACAATCTGAAATTCCTAACGGGATTTTATTTAGAGCTGTAAAGAAATGACAGCAAAGGAGGTCGGGGAAGAAGAAGGGAAAACCATAGGGAGGAAGAGGGCAAATGGAAAGATCAGATCTTATCTTCGTCCTTCACAGCTGGAGACTTACACCAACAGCACAGACCAAAGAACAGGCATGTTGGAACGAAGCATGAGGTTTCAATCTGTTTATTTTCTGGGAGGAGAGAGGCAGCAGGAGAAATACTTCAGGGAGGCTGAGTACTTTTCTCTCCCTTGGGTAGGAATCAAGAATATTTTTATTTCACTGTTTACTCAACATGTCCCTTCTTTTTAATGAGAAATTCTCCTTTTTGTTTATAGCCCCTTCCAGGAGTGCCTCCATCGTACTGACGTCCTGTCCCACAGCTCATGGGATGCAAACAGCCCCCAGCGCCTGGTCCTGACACCGCTTTTGAATAAAAATCCAAGCACGTGTTTATCTCCCTTTGGAAAACAAAAGTATTGAAATAAGATCTCTGAGTCTATTAAAAGCCTCTTGTTTCCCTCAACGAGGTCAGACATTGCTCTTCCTTGTAAGTTGGGAGTTTACAGATAGCAAAGGAAGAGAATTCTTCATTTCTCTTTCTCTTTCTCTCTCTCTCTCTCACACACACACACTGTACACAACACACACACACACCCCCCATCTCAGTGAGCACACAGGACGTTATTCTTATTCCTGGATGGCGTCTGACTCTCACACCTCCCTTTCTTAGCAGGTTTTTGCCCCAAAGCTGAAAGCTAAGGGCTCTCCTTCAGTTGCCAGCAAAGAGATCACCATTATTTATGTCTTCAGGGTAACTTTGTCCACAAATAGGAGACAAGGCAGGAAGAAGGAAAGGGTTTTTCTCTCCAGGATGAATCTCCCGGGGGTGGCGAGGTCCATGTGTAGACAGGTGCTTTCTCACTTTCAGGCAAACATGGGTATGATTTAACCAGCTCTGAGGATGCTCCAGTGGGCAGAGGCAGGCAGGGCACCACGCACTCAGCCCATAAACAGCAGAGCTCCGGAGGCTGTCATCTGTGGGGAGAAGCTGCTCAGCTTCATCCCACCGGCTGAAATTCATTTTTCAAAAGAAATTAGACCAAGGTACTGTTGTTATAGCAACAGTCAGAGTCACTTACACAGCCTCTTTCCCACAACCTCACTCTGACTTCCTGGGCAGCGATTTTAGTTATGCACAGGGAGTGACCACGGCTGAGCCGGGGTGGACCCTTTCTTTGCCCTTTAAGGAGTGCAAGCCTAAATCCTCTATTCCAATCCTCTAAAGCTAAAAGACCAGACCCTCATGTTTCACAGAGCTCTCCCAGTCCTGAGAGTCAACAAACAGGGAAGATCAGAGAAAAGCCTTCGCATCTGATGTTTTCATCTCTTGGGTAGGAACTGGGCACGCGACCACTGAATTTTCTGGGGTTCCCCAAGTACTAGCTGTTTCACAATGAGAATTTCCAGTGAGTCTGGTAACGTTGGCCATCACCACCACATTCTGAACTGCTTTATTACTTTCATCCTCTGGGATTTTATTCTTGGGGGTGTGGAACTCCCAATATGATAGCCTAGTCCTAGCCCCTGGAAACAACCATCAGCTCCAAAATGCCACTTTCTTAATGAAAATGTACATCTCTTACCAAACCTTTATAGCAAATAGCCTATTCAGGAAGACAGCAACATAAGAGTGGTAAAAATCTATGAAGCCAGTGCTCATGATGACCGTGAACTGTGTCCCTCCCCAAATTCATATGTTGAAGTTCTAACCCACAACAGCTTAGGATGTGAGGGTATCCGGACAGGGGGTCTTTAATGAGGTCCTATGGGCATGCCCTCATCCAGTCTGACTGGTGTCCGACAAGAAGAAAAAATTAGGACACAGATAACTCACAGAAGGAAGACCACGTAAAGACACAGGGAGAAGATGGCCAGGGACGAGCCAAGGAGAACGACCTCAGGAAAAAGCAATCCTGCTGACACCTTGAGTTTACGCTTCCAGTACCTGTAAGGAATGCATTCCCGAAGTTGAAGTCACCCAGGGTGTGTGCTTTGTTATGGCAGCCCAAGTAGACTAATGTAACCAACAATCTGATTTAGATGTATCTCTATTCTCTCAGTTAGGCACTCAATAACTATTTTAGAGGAAAATCCTGCAAGACGTGTTCACACATTGATTCAATGAATGGAAACCCTACAGCGTGCCGAGTTCTAGAGCGGGCACCAGGGACTCCACAGTGAATAAGATTCAGTCTCTGATCTCCGGAGTCTTCAGAGTGGAGGGGAAAGAAGCAATGAACAAGGACAAGATAACTTGATGTAGATGCCTGTGCCGTGGAAGCACAGCGTGCTCCATGCTCGGTTGCTCAGTTGTGTCTGACTCTTTGTAACCCCCTGGACTACAGCCCGCCAGTCCAGCTGAGGTAAAGCTTCCCTGGGGGACTGTAATGTAAGCAGAGATGTGAAGGAATCATAGTGAGGAGAAGACCAGAGGAGAAGAAAGCATGGCTTCTAAGGGATACTCAAGTGGGGGCGCCTGGCTTGAGCCAGAGTGTGAGGGGGGTAGCACTGAGAAACGAGGCTGGAGCATGGAGAGCTGTACAGATTGTGGAGGGTTTGTCTGCCATGTTAAGAAGTTTGGACTTTGGAGAAGGCAATGGCACCCCACTCCAGTACTCTTGCCTGGAAAATCCCATGGATGGAGGAGCCTGGTAGGCTGCAGTTATGGGATCACCAAGAGTCTGACATGACTGAGCGACTTCACTTTCACTTTTCACTTTCATGAACTGGAGAAGGAAATGGCAACCCACTCCAGTGTTCTTGCCTGGAGAATCCCAGGGACAGCCGAGCCTGGTGGGCGGCCGTCTATGGGGTCGCACAGAGTCGGACACGACTGAAGTGACTTAGCAGCAACCTAGAAACGTATTAGAAACCCTTCCTGGAAAAGGCATGGAATTAGTGTATATCATGCTTGCTAAGTGCTTCCTAGGCTTTGTTTGGTAAGCCGTAAAAGTCACAAATCTCTCATCATTATATCAAAAAATGAATATCTTTCTCTGTACTTTTGATGTGTATTTAATCATGGATCATACCGTGGGTTGTAAAAGGTTTTATTTCAACTATGTGTGAAATCAATACATGGTTATTAATTAAAAAAAAAAAAAGTTTGGACTTTATCCAGAGGCTTTGAGAGGCACTGGAGGAGAAGGGGTCCTTTGGAATGCTAACTTCTGATTCTACACTGATAAAAATTGGTTGCAAACGTCAGATATTTGAAGTGATTGGTATTGTGAAGTGAAGATGCTATGGCTGCCATAACACAACACCACAGACTGGGAGGCTTAAACAGCAGAAATGTATTGTCTCACAGTTCTGGAAGTCCAATGAAGGAACTGGCAGGCTGGGTTTCTCCCAAGGCCTCTCTCCTTGGCTTGCAGGTGGCTACCTTCTACGTCCTCACATGGCCTTTCCTCCTGTTTGTGTGCATCCCTGGTGTCTTTCTGTGTGTCCAGATTTTCTCTTCTTAGAAGGACACCTTCATTAGATTGGATGAAGGTCTATCCTAACAGCCTCATTTGAACTTCAATGGCAGCCCACTCCAGTACTCTCACCTGGAAAATCCCATGGATGGAGGAGCCTGGTAGGCTGAGGTCCATGGGATCACTAAGAGTCAGACACGACTGGGTGACTTGACTTTCACTTTTCACTTTCATGCATTGGAGAAGGAAATGGCGACCCACTCCAGTGTTCTTGCCTGGAGAATCCCAGGGACGGGGGAGCCTGGTGGGCTGCCGTCTATGGGGTCGCACAGAGTCGGACACGACTGAAGTGATTTAGCAGCATAAGGCCCTATCTCCAAATACAGTCCCATCCCAAGGCTTCAACATATGAAGTTTGAGAGAAGACACCATTGCAGCCCATAACAGGATCCAATATTATTCCCTGCATGTCTGACTATGCCAATGGCTAAAGTCACCCTTAACTTACACACCTATAGAGCACACACTTGGTCTTGAAGCAAGAACCTCAACAATTCTATTTGGTACAGAGCTGAACACTCTGTTTTTTCAAAAAGTGTTTGTCTCCCAATTTTAATCTCAAATTCAAAAGAGACTTCATATTAGTCCCTGAACCATTAGCAAAGGAGCATAGTCAGAGATGACTGTGCTGTGCTTAGTCATTCAGTCGTCTCCGACTCTTTGCAACCCCATGGGCTGTAGCCCACCAGGTTCCTCTGTCCATGGGATTCTCCAGGCAAGAATACTGGAGTAGGTTGTCATGCCCCCCTCCAGGGGATCTTCCCAACCCAGGGATTGAACCCAGATCTCCAGTACTGCAGGCATATTCTTTACCATCTGAGCCACCACGGAAGCCCAAGAAAACTGGAGTGGGTAGCCTATTCCTTCTCCAGGGGATCTTCTCGATCCAGGAATCGAACCAGGGTCTTCCTGCATTGCAGGCTGATTTTTTACCAGCTGAGCTACCAAGGAAGCCCTCAGAAATGACTGACTCCAAGCAAAGCCTCGGAAGTAGCCTGTCATGATTTAGAAGCCTCTGAATAATGACCAGCTGTTCCCTGAAGCTTAGTAAATGTTACATTACATTGATAATTTATCTCACTTCATAGAGACATCCGGAGGGAAAATGGAGGCACCAAGAGACAAGGGCCACAACCTATTCAAAGAAAGCACAAGGAATGATAGTCAGAATTCCCGATCCAGCCCTGTGCTATAAATTACTTTGCCTGTAACAAATTCAGAGTTTGTCAACTTTCTGTTCAAATTGTGGTGCGTTGTAAATGTACTGTAACAGTGCACAGTCAAAAGTATGTATTTCAATGGTTTTATCTTTCTTACCTAGCCATCCAGATATTATTGATGCAGTTTTCATTATTGATGCAGTTTCCATGATAATGCCACAGTGAAGTTTGCATAATATTTTCTGTTACCATGTACTTGTGCATGGTTATGGCTCTCTAAAACTCCCCTGGGACAGCATTTTTTTTCACCTCAGTTTCAGTTCCAAAGTACATTTTTTTGGTAACGACAGATGATGACTTTGGGGCTATTTTGAAGTTATGTGGATGTAAAAGAAAGGAGAATTTTTTTTTCCTGCAATGAATATTTTGTTACCTTTTGTCTAATCAAACACCACAAATCAAAAAGAGCTAAACATAAACGGATCAAACAAGGTGGAGTAATAGATTTCACTGAAGACTGCCCACATTGCCAGATTTCACTAAATGAGATTTGCATTCACATGATTATCAGTATTTTAGAAATACCCTGAGTGCACACAACTGAAAATGTCAGGAAGTTGAAAAGCCAAACTATGCACATGGCGTTTTCCAGATTGCCCTAAATCACAGCAAATAAACAAACTTAATTATGTGATCAGGCCACAGTGACTTAACCTCTCCGGACCTCCGTTTCCTCAATTATAAAAGGAGAGGGCTGGACTACCTGATCACCAAGGCTTGTCCCAGCTCTGTTTGGACTCTGGATTCAAATCAATGACTCACTTTCAAAATCACCCTGGAGGCTCTGTTAGCTCAGAAGGGTAGCTGTATTTGGCAGGTAGTTACTGAGTAACTAAGAGCTTCATTTTAAGTCAGAGAGCAGGAAGGCACTACACCCTTCCCCAGCTTTAGTAAATCGGAAAGAAAAATTAAACTAAATCCTAATCACCAAGATCTTTTTTAAAAAAAAAAAACTAGAAACCCAAGGGTGTAAATCACATGGGTCATTTAAAAGAATTTCTCACTTTCTGATGGTCTGCTTGGTGTCAGGTGCTGAGCTCTGGGTAGAAGACAGGAAAGGTGCAGAAATTCAGAGCTTGTGCACATTTTCCTTTCGCTCTTAGTATCTAATGGATACTTTGGGAGAGTGTTCCTGTTATGCTTGGTTAGCATCTGTCTGATGCTAACAACAGTGATGTTTCCATCTGGTGACCATATCTTGGCTAACTTCGCTAATTTATAGAGTGGTGCATAGTTGTCTCTTTACCTCCACCATGAGTGGTTTTGAGTAATGACCTTAAATTACATGAAGAGTCTAAATGTGCCTGCTGGTTAACTGGATACCCCACCAGGTTACAGGTAGGAGCTGTCCAGCTTTGCTGTGTGTGGATCATTGCGTGTGTCACCTAGAAGATGCAGATGGGTGTGAGTCTAATAATCCCAAGGTTAGAGTCACAGGCACTGGGTGCTAGAATTACTTCTCTCATGACCAGGCTGTGTGTTCTATGGAGGTCAGGTATCTATTCTCATCCTCCCTTTTCTCCTGGACAAAATAATCTCCAAATCCGTTGCAGATCCAACAGCCTAGAATTTTAAAATCTCTAGGTCAGCTTGGATATAGTTGAATGATGAACCAACTGGCATTTTAGGTTTCCTCTCAACCTTGCGGTTCTTTTCTAAAATATGCAACTAATTCCTAAATTTGAAAGAATGAAAAAGTCTGCATCAATCACAGTTTCTACACTGTGTAGTAAAACTTGATGAATTTAATTCCTGCTAACTTTGCCTTTACCTGTAAATTGGCTAAGGGCCAACCTGATGTTTATCCTGATGTAAAAAAAAAGCCCACTATGTAAAAAAGTAGGTATAATAATGATTTTAAGGGGAAATGCTTAACTTACTTAAGACAGAAATGGGTTTCACGGTACAGGTGCTATGATTCCTTCCCATATACTAATTAAGGTAGTTCCTGAAGATGTTTATTTATTAACCCGTTGATGGTCTAGTTTGGATTGCAGTTGTTACTTTCAAATATCTCAGGTAGTATATATTTACTGCTATACTTCAATTCAGATTTTTCTCAATTTGGGCAGCAGTTTGCCCAAATTAGTTTAAATTAGGGAGAGTCTATTGTGCCCATCAACGGCTCATCTATACGGCAGAAATGATGACTATAAAATCTGTCTTAGCTTTGTTGGAACTCTGCAGCTTACCATTTAGTCTGAGCCTCGTAAAGAATGAACATGGAATGATTAATGGCCATTACTGATTTCTTACAGCTGTAACTTATCAGAATATGTATACTCTAATACTGTACCCATGGTAATTATCTCATTACTATGAAGTGTCACAGAAATGCATTATGTGAAGTACACGTTGAATCAAACTTAGCAATTTCTTTTTATGTTCAAAACCCTGAGGCTTAGTGTTCTCTAATAGTTGGAGCTTTGCATGGAAGTTGGGGCTTTGCAAAAAGAGTTGGGGGCTTTGCGGGGGAATAGGGGGCTTGGCATGGGAGTCATGCACATGAGCTGCAGTTCCTGGGCAGAGGCATCACCAGCTTTGTGCCTCTGGACTCTCTTTGAAACTCTTCTGCACCTTAATTTCTAATTTGAAAATGGGCATATTCGTGCATGACCCCTGCTATACCTCATAGAAAGGATTAAGCAGATTAGGTCTATAAAACAGTTGGTCACCAGGAGGAAAGGCATTAAGGAAATTACTCAGCACACAACAGTGGTGACTTCTCCAACTTCATGAATATTTAATGACCAGGTACACATAATACTTGACATTTCTATGGAGCTTTTCATGCAAGCATTTTTACATCACTTAAAGAAATGCATGGCAACAATTATCAGAGACCGCAGAAGATTAGCTCACGGGCCAGAGAGGGTAGAGATACAGAAGCTTTGTTTCTAATATCAGGGTGTTCCAGAGGAATTAAACATCCAGATCCAGGTATCCTACAAACCTGAAGATATGGCCTTAGAAATAAGGGGATGTTTATTCGCGAGTCAGCCACCCATACATCTGAGATGGCCTACACGTGAGAGCAAAAATTCCCAAAGGAGGTGAGCACATGATTGGAGACGGGTTCTCTTAATTAGATGACAGAAGCCAGCAAAGAGACAAACAGTATCAGTGAGAGACTAAAATAAAACATCATCATGAAAGTAGGACAACGCAAAGAAGAACAATTTGTGGTCAGATTTGGCATGCCCGTTGCGGCTCTGAAATGAGAAGTAAGAGTCCACTAAAGTAGTTCAGTGGGAATCTAGTCCACTAAAGTAGTTCAGTGGGAATCTAAGAGAGGGTTCCTCTAGGACACCCAACAGCATCAATATCACCAGGGAACTCGGACATGCAAACTCTCGGTCAGGTCTCCAGACTTCTGAACCAGAAACTAGAAAGGTGGGTCCCAGATCTGTGTTATAACCAGTCTGTCCCTCTCCCCGAAACAAGTGATTCTCCTGATTTGAGAATCCGTATTCAAGAACAGTGCTGTCTGGGACTTCCCTGGTGGTCCAGTGGTTAAGACTTAGCCTTCCACTACAGGGGGTGCAGGTTCAATCCCTGGTCGGGGAACTAAGATCCCACATGCCTGGTGATCAAAAAATGAAAACATAAAACAGAACCAATACTGTAACACATTCAATAATGACTTTTAAAAAACTGGTCCACATCAAGAACAGTGCTGTCTGTTCAACAGAACTTACTGAGGTGATGAAGATCTTCTGTATCTACATTTTCCAATACATTAGCCTCAGGCTGTATGTGGCTATTCAGTACTGGAAATGTGGCTAGCCCTACTAAGGAACCAATTTTTACATTTCATTCATTTTAGTTAAATTTAAAATCGCTGCATGCAACTAGCAGCAATTCTGTTGGATAGCAAAGTTCTAGAATTCTGCTGTGAACGGATATGAGGTTTTGGGTCAGTAAGAGAAGCAAATGGTGAAGAATGGAGATGCTGGCATGGACTCTTCTATAGATAAAATATCATTTGGAAAAGCAGGAGAGAAAAGGCATCATGGCTTCTAGGCCAGGAGGTGAAGTCAAGGTTTTTCAGGGAAAGGAAGGCCTGGATGGTTTCAGAGGTGAAGGAAGTCAGAGAGCAGGAGAGGTGGACATTAAGAGGGAGGGACAACCTGTGGCTGATTCATGTCAACGTACGGCAAAAGCCACCACAACATCACAAAGTAACTAGCCTCCAATTAAAATAAATAGATTAATTTTTTTAAAAAAGATAGGAGGGACATGTGAAAAATTGTGTAGGAAATGTCTAACTGTGGTAAAATATCCATAATAGAAAGTTTACCATTTCAACCATTTTTAAGTGTACAGCTCAGTGGTATTAAGTATGTTCATGTTGTTGTACAATCATCTTCACCATCCATCTCCAGAACTCTTTTCATCCTGCAAAACTGAAACTCGATACCCATTAAACTATAACCTCTTATTATCCCACCTCCTCAGACCCTGGCAAGCACCATTCTTCTTTCTGTCTCTACTAATTTATTCTAAATACCTCACATAAGTAGAATCATAGTGTATTCGGTTTTTTGTGTGTGACTGGACTATTTCATTTAGTATAATACTTTCAAAGTTCATCCACACTATAGCATGTGTCAGAATTTCCTTCCTTTTTCAAGCTGAATAATATATATATATATATATATATATATCTCACTCATCTGTCCAAGGGCGTTTGGGTTGCTTCCATCTTTTGGCTACTGTGAATAGTACTGCTATGAAGACGGGTTCATAAATGTATCAAGACTTTACTTTCAGTTCCTTTGGGTAAATACCCAGAAATGGAATTGCTGGATCATACCGTAGTCCTATTTTTAATTTTTTGAGGAACTACCATACTGTTTCACATAGAGCTATACTATTTCACATTCCCATTGAGATATGTGCTTTTGAACCAACGAAGAATGGCACATCAGAGCCACTGAAAGATGATTCTAAAGGCAAATATGGGGAAGAGGTATGTTGAGATGGATGTGTGTGTGTGTGTGTGTGTGTGTATGGGGTGGGGGCAGGTGGACAAGGCTGCTTGAAGAAAAGCCTATATACACACACACACACACACACACACACACTTCTCTGGTGACTCAGTGATAAAGAATCCACCTGCAATGCAGGAGCTGCAGGAGACATGGGTTTGATCCCTGGGTTAGGAAGATCTCCTGGAGGAGGGCATGGCAACCCACTCCAGTATTCTTGCTTGGAGAATCCCATGGACAGAGGAGCCTGGTGGGCCACAGTCCATAGGGTTGCAAAGAATCAGACATGACTGAAGCGACTCAGCACACACACACACACACACACACACACACACACACACACACAATGGAACACTACTCAGTCATAAAGGAGAATAAAATAACATCATTTGCAGCAACATATGTGGATCTAGAGATTGTCATACTAAGTGAAGTAAACCAGACATAAAAAGAAATATCATACAATATTGTTTATATGTGGAATCTAAGAATCAGTACAAATTACCTGACTTACAAAACAGCAATAGACTCATAGATGTAGAAAATAAAGTGATGATTATCAAAGGTGAAGGGAGGAAGTAGGGATAAATTAGGATAATTTGGGAGATATACATTATTATATATAAAACAAGGAAGCAACAAAGATGTACTACATTGCAAAGGTAAATATATTCAATATCTTGTAATAACCTATAATGGAAAATAATCTAAAAAAGAATATATATATAACTCAATAATTTTGCTGTACACCTGAAACTCTGTAAACCAACTATCAGTCGGTTCGGTTCAGTCGCTCAGTTGTGTCCGACTCTTTGCGACCCCATGAATCGCAGCACGCCAGGCCTCCCTGTCCATCACCAACTCCCGGAGTTCACTCAGACTCATGTCCATTGAGTCAGTGATGCCATCCAGCCATCTCATCCTCTGGCGTCCCCTTGTCCTCCTGCCCCCAATCCCTCCCAGCATCAGAGTCTTTTCCAATGAGTCAACTCTTTGCATGAGGTGGCCAAAGTACTGGAATTTCAGCTTTAGCATCATTCCTTCCAAAGAAATCCCAGGGCTGATCTCCTTCAGAATGGACTGGTTGGATCTCCTTGCAGTCCAAGGGACTCTCAAGAGTCTTCTCCAACACCACAGTTCAAAAGCATCAATTCTTCGGCACTCAGCGTTCTTCACAGTCCAACTCTCACATCCATACATGACCACTGGAAAAACCATAGCCTTGACTAGACGGATCTTTGTTGGCAAAGTAATGTCTCTGCTTTTGAATATGCTATCTAAGTTGGTCATAACTTTCCTTCCAAGGAGTAAGTGTCTTTTAATTTCATGGCTGCAGTCACTATCTGCAGTGATTTTGGAGCCCAGAAAAATAAAGTCTGACACTGTTTCCACTGTTTCCCCATCTATTTACCATGAAGTGAATGCCAAAGAATGCTCAAACTACCACACAATTGCACTCATCTCACATGCTAGTAAAGTAATGCTCAAAATTCTCCAAGCCAGGCTTCAGCAATACGTGAACCGTGAACTTCCTGATGTTCAAGCTGGTTTTAGAAAAGGCAGAGGAACCAGAGATCAAATTGCCAACATCTGCTGGATCATGGAAAAAGCAAGAGAGTTCCAGAAAAACATCTATTTCTGCTTTATTGACTATGCCAAATCCTTTGACTGTGTGGATTACAATAAACTGTGGAAAATTCTGAAAGAGATGGGAATACCAGACCACCTGATCTGCCTCTTGAGAACTCTGTATGCAGGTCAGGAAGCAACAGTTAGAACTGGACATGGAACAACAGACTGGTTCCAAATAGGAAAAGGAGTACGTCAAGGCTGTATATTGTCACCCTGGCTATTTAACTTATATGCAGAGTACATCATGAGAAATGCTAGACTGGAAGAAACACAAGCTGGAATCAAGATTGCCGGGAGAAATATCAATCACCTCAGATATGCAGACGACACCACCCTTATGGCAGAAAGTGAAGAGGAACTAAAAAGCCTCTTGATGAAAGTGAAAGTGGAGAGTGAAAAAGTTGGCTTAAAGCTCAACATTCAGAAAACTAAGATCATGGCATCCGGTACCATCACTTCATGGGAAACCAACTATACTTTACTAAAAAATTTAAATAAATAAGAGAAAAACAGGGAACATTCCCAGATCTCTGGGGCAGAAGTACAGCCAGGACTGTTACAGGACATAATTGTGCTTCCCCATAAAAGTGTGCTGAAGTCCTACCCACAGGACCTTAGAATGTGACTCTATTTGGAAAGCGAGTTATAGATATAATTCATTACAATGAAGTCACGCTGGAATAGACTGGGCTCCTAATCCAACATGCGTGGTGTCATTCTTACAAGAAGACGCAGATGTGATGGCATGGAGATGCACAGAGAGAGTGCCAGGTGATGGCAGAGGCAAAGAATGGAGCTATGTAGCTGCAAGTCAGGGAGTGCCGAAGAATGCTAGCAAACCATGAGAGGCTAGGACATGGCAAGGCAAGATTCCAAGCAGAGTCTCAGAGGGAGCAGGGCTCTGCTGACACCTGGATTTTGGACTTCCAGCCTCTGGGGGCTGTGAGACAATAAATCTCTGGTGTTTTAAGCCACCTGGTCTGTGGTGCTTCATTATGGCAGCCCTAGGACCTAATAGAGCTGCAGAGTATGAATCTGCAATAGGCCACGGTCATCCCATGCCAAGGCCAAAATAAGTATTTACAAATTACTGTGCATCCAACATACCAGCAGTATGCTTCCTGATACACTGTGATAAGACAAGTTATCAGTCAATGTAACCTATATTTTGAATCATCGTACTTGCTAAAAGATTTTCTTCCTGTCTTTCACAAGAACAAATAGCACACACGCATAAACTGCAGGCTTCTAAGAACCAAGGGAGGAAAGAAATCTCAGAGCAGAAGCATGTGGACTAGGGTACAGACAATACTTGTGACTGTCATTACCTGGACATTGTTCTGAGTTTAATTCACTTACATCTGACTCCTGAATTCTTTTCTGGGTTATTAGTCTGAGTCTGGAGCTTGCTTCACCTGTAAAAATCCACTTTCTCAAATTCTTAAGTTTGTCTGCTTTTGCTGACTTTGGACTTCAAGTGTCCATGATTTCAGGGAATGATTTCAGTGATTTTGGGGAACTAGTAATACAGTTATATTCCTACTTTTACACTTGAGTTTTATGGAAAAAGTCAGCATTAAGGTGATGAAAGTCTAGAAATTAAGTCATTTAAGAAAAAGCTGCCTGATATGTATAGGTGGATAAATTCAGACTTTATTTTCTTCGGCTCCAAAATTACTGCAGATGGTGTCTGAAGCCATGAAGTTAAAAGACGCTTGATCCTTGGAAGAAAAGCTATGACCAACTTAGACAGCAGATTAAAAAGCAGATACATTACTTTGCCACCAAAGTTCCATCTAGTCAAAGTTATGATTTTTCCAGTAGTCATGTATGGTTGTGAGAGTTGGACCATAGAGAAAGCTGAACACCAAAGGACTGATGCTTTTGAACAGTGGTGTTGGAGAAGACTCTTGAGAGTCCCTTGGACTGCAAGGAGATCAAACCAGTCGATCCTAAAGGAAATCAGTCTTGAATATTCATTAGAAGGACAGATGCTGAAGCTGAAGCTCCAATTCTTTGGCTACCTAATGCAAAGAACTGACTCACTGGAAAATACCCTGATGCTGGGAAAGACTGAAGGCAGGAGAAGGGGATGACAGAGGACGAGATGGTTGAATGGCATCACTGACTCGATGGACATAAGTTTGAGCAAGCTCTGGGCATTGGTGATGGATGGACAGGGAAGGCTGGCATGCTGCAGTCCATGGGGTTGCAAAGAGTCAGACACGACTGAGTGACTGAACCGACATCCAGGTGGTAAGTGGTAAAGAATCTGCCTGCCAGTGCAAGAGACACAAGAGACATAGTTTGATCCCTGGATTGGGAAGATCCCCTGGAGTAGGAAATGGCAACCCACTCCAGTTTCCTTGCCTGGAAAATTCCATGGACAGAGGAGCCTGTGGGCTACAGTCCATGGGATCAGAAAGAGTCAGACACAACTGAGCACACACATATCCAGACAAAACTATAATTCAAAAAGATACACACACTCCTATGTTCAAAATAGCTAAGACATGGAAACAACCCAAATATCCATGGACAGATCAATGGATAAAGAAGATGTGGTACATATATACACAATGGAATACTACTTGGCCATAAAAAAGAGTGAAATAATGTCATTTGCAGCAACATGGTTGCAACTAGAGATGATCATACTTAGTGAAGTAAGTCAGGAAAAGAAAGACAAATACTATATGATATCACTTATATGTGGAATCTAAAATAAGACACAAATGAATGTACCTACAAAACAGAAACAGACTCATGGACATAAGAGAGCAGACTTTTGGTTGCCAAGGGGGAGGGATGGTGTGGGAGGTTGGGGTTAGCAGATACAGTTCAGTGCAGTCACTCAGTTGTGTCCTCCCCATGGACTGCAGCACGCAAGGCTTCCCTGTCCATCACCAGCCCCAGAGCTTGCTCAAACTCACGTCCATTGAGTCAGTGATGCCATCCAACCATCTCACCCTCTGTCATCTCCTTCTCCTCCTGCCTTCGATCTTTCCCAGCATCAGGGTCTTTTTAAATGAGTCAGTTCTTCACCTCAGGTAGCCAAAATATTGGAGTTTCAGCTTCAGCATCAGCCCTTCCAATGAATTTTCAGGACTGATCTCCTTTAGGACTGACTGGTTTGATTTCATTGCTGTCCAAGGGACTCTCAAGAGTATTCTCCAACACCACAGTTCAAATGCATCAATTCTTTGGTGCTCAGCTTTCCTTATGGTCTAACTCTTATATCCATACATGACTCCTGGAAAAACCACAGCTTTAACTAGATGGACCTTTGTCAGCATAGTAATGTCTCTGCTTTTTAATATGCTGTCTAGGTTGGTCATAACTTTTTTTTCCAAGAAGCAAGTGTTTTTTAATTTCATGGCTGCAGATAACATCTACAGTGATTTCAGAGCCCAAGAAAATACAGCCTGTCACTGTTTCCATTGTTTCCCCATCTTTTTGCCATGACGTGATGGAACCAGATGCCATGACCTTAGTTTTCTGAATGTTGAGTTTTAAGCCAGCTTTTTCACTCTCCTCTTTCACTGTCATCAAGAGGCTCTTTAGATCCTCTTCACTTTCTGCCATAAGGGTGGTGTCATCTGGGTATCTGAGGTTATTGATATTTCTCCCAGCAATCTTGATTCCACCATCAGATACACATACAAACTATTTTATATATGGAAGAGTGAACAACAAGCTCCTACTGTATAGCATAGGGAACTATATTCAGTATCTTATGATAAACCATAATGAAAAAAATATATAAAAAGGGAATATATATGTATATGTATAACTGAATATGAATAACTGTATAGCAGAAATTAACACAACATCGTAAATCAAGTATATTTCAATTTAAGAAAAAGAAAGGCTGCTTGGTTATGAATCTTGGGTGAGTCTCTGCCGGAGTCGGATGTATAGTGGTTGTGAGAGTTGAGGTGATCACCTCTGCCATTTTCTGCAGAGGTTGTGAGAGTTGAGGCAGATCACCACTGCCATTTTCTGCAGTACAAGACAAGAGTCGAGATCCCTCAAATGTCCTAAGAGAAGAGTTGTGCTGTTGCACCCTGGAAGGGGAGCTCAGCGATGGCTGATGTGGAAGCAATGTGGATTACTTGGTTGAGCTGGATAATCTTGAGTGTTTGCCAAGTCAAGACATAGGTCATAAAAATAAAGTCTTTCCCCTGCTGCCTGCTTGTCCTTTTCCCTTGAAAACATACCTCTCGCTTTTGTTAAAAATTCACTACATCCCAGTAAAAAAGGAAGAAAAGAGCTGCAAACTGTAGTTACAAAGAAAAAAATCCAGAGAGAACTCAGTATTTAAATTTCTTGACAAGCAACGTATCCAGTTAACAAACTCTTTCCCTCCTCTCTCCCTCCCTTCTATGGCCCCTTGCATTAAAAAAAAAAAAAAAAAAGGCAATTATATGCTTTGGCTTTTCATGAAAAGCCCACAGTAAAAGTATCACTGTTCCAAAATTCCAAAGCAATTTCACAATCCTAATGAAATGAGGGAGGAAATGGTTCTTGTTGAAGTCTTGAAAACAATCACCCCATGTTGCTATACGAAATATCTTTATAAATTGAAAAGGCATTTGCAAAAATTAGTTTGTTCCTTCAACACACACTCACTGAGCATCATTTATGCACTGGGCCCTACATGAGAAGCTGGGGATACAGAGATGAATAGGCCATGATTGGTCTGGAAGAGCTCACAGCACAGAGAGACGGTCATTATTATTCATCACAATGTGGCCAGGCTTCCCATGCCCTGTTCCTACCTCCAGCTCCAGCTTCAGGAACCTTGATTTTAATTCACAAAGAACCATATTGTGGGGAGAGGGGAAAAAAAAGAAAATGACCACAGTAAATCCTGTGAAGGTGGCAGGTCTCTCTAGAAATATAGCTACTCTGTGAGCTTAGACCTCCTTTGAACAAAGGGGAGGGAGAGGAAAGAACACAGTTGAAGACCTAGGCAAACTGTACCAGACCCAACCACGACAAGCGCCTGGAACTAAATGAGAGAAATTCAAAAGTAATGGGGAAAGAAAATCATTCACAGTGTAAAAATGAGCTAAAAAGGAAAACAAAACAAACTGGCAGAGACTCAAAAGCATCTTTCTCTCCTTGTCCTTTGCAGAATTGCCCCCAGAATTACATCCGAAGAAAGACATTACCTTCAGCTCCACTGGAAGCGTGAGGTTTCACAGACAAATTCACCCAAGTCTGGAATTGATAACCCAGCTTCTACATATTTTGGTTTTAACTCAGATGAGCCCACGTGAACATCCGAACTCAGATTTTTCTCATGTGGCTTTATGCCTGCTTAGATTCAGAGGCTGCAGAGAAAAGTATATACACAATAAATCTAAAATCATTCAATTACCTTAAATCAATTGGGAGGCTTATATTTACTGAGAATAGGCATTTGACTCCCATATTACATAGACAAGCAAATGACTCCCATGTAGCAAAATCATTCTGGATGGTTTATTACTCTGTGCTCAGTTGTTCAAGGAACAAGGAGAAAGGCTTGAGAGCTTGATCAGGAAAATACTACATTTGTCAATTGGCAGCAACAGCATGCCAACACAGCCTCTTGAATTGACTGCTGTATGTGCATCAGCTCCCAGCAAAGGGAAGAATTCAGCCCCCTCTCTGGAAACAGAGACATGCTGCAAAATTAAGTTAATCTCCTTCAGTTAATTACATCGGTTTCCTTATTAGCAAAGGGAGATGACCAGTCTAGCCCACATCTAATGACTCACAGAATGATGAGGTTGGCTAGCCCCATCTCTATATGTAAACTTGACTTTTAGACTGAGTCTCCTAACACTCGTATAGGCAGGATTAGCCCTGCCCAGTATTTAGTTCTGCTTTTGTGACTGTGGAACCAAGGATTCTCACAGAAATGTCCATGTGAACTACCTCTGAGGTCTGCTAACTGCTAAATTCACATACTGTTTTATCTCTCTGATGTGCGTGTGTCTGCACCCAAAGCACCATGATATATACCCTTGTGAGTTTGGGGACTAAGTAGTACTGGGGAATCCTCTGAATCCCCGTCACATGTCACCTCTCATGCAGGATAAGCTTATGGTGGATACACGCTGACTTCCTCTTTATCTTAAGCAAAATTTTGGTGATGATGAGGGGTGTGGACAGGGACAGGAATTCTGCTAGAATGGCCCAGGGATCCAGGTCCAAACCAGGATAAACCTGATGGTATTGCTGAGCCAACTGTTACTCAGACAGTCCCAACAACTGAAACTCTCCTTGAAGTTACCAGCAAATAGCCACCGTTCACCATGTATGCCCTCCTATGCCAAGCAAATCCAAAATCTCTTCATTCCCACACCAACTCTGCAAGATGATACATATCATTTCTACAAATGAGGAAACTAGGGCTCAGGGAGATTAAATAGATTGCCCAAGGTCACACAGCTAATGGGAGGGAGTCGAGGTTTGAATTCTAAAGTCTGTGCTTTTCCATTCCATGTTTCTCCACTTGTGAATGGAATGTGTTTCTCATTTCCAAATTATTCTGCAATGAGCGTGGCTCTGAAAGAGACAGGAAGAGAGGGGAGGCATCTTCGGAACCACTCTCTCTCTCTGCAGTGGTTGCCTGGCACATAAGGACATACTATCTGAAACAGGATTTCCAAAAAGGGCTGTTTCAGATGTTCTTAGAACAGCTCTTCAGCTGTCTGAGCTGCACAGGTATAAATACATACCAGCCACTAACCCAAAGCTGTCTGATCCTAGAAAAGAATAGTGTCAGCAACGGCTGGCACACCACCCACATGGGTCACAGGAATGGCCAACCACATTGATGACCACTCTCCAGGAACATCACTAAAAAGGCACCAACACAAGAACACGTTTCCCAGGAAACCAAACCCGCTCATCAACCACGGTTCATCACTGGAGCAGTAAAAACTCACACGACACTGGCACTGCCTTCACTTGGATCTCTGTAATTTTCTTTATTTTTCTTTATGACTGTCCTTCCCTTCAGTTTCACTGTCCTCATAAGACAGGGTTAATGTTCTCTAGTTCAGAAGATGACTATATATGCCAAATGAGGCAATGTATTCAACAAGGCCACTTGAAGACTTCTTGTAACTTTCCTCTTCCATTAACGACTTCATAGTAACCTGGTGGGGATTTCCAAGCGAATGTCCCTTAACACCCTGTTAATGCTGTTATCAAGTGTAAGGATAACACAAATATACAGTTTTAGATGACAGAAGCAAGGTTCCACGATATGAATACTGCCAATTTTTAAAACTTGAGGTTTATATCTATGAACAGTATGAAAAGGCAAAAAGATATGACACTAAAAGAGGAACTCCCCAGGTCAGTATGTTCCCAATATGCTACTGGAGATCAGGGGAGAAATAATTCCAGAAAGATTGAAGAGACAGAACCAAAGCAAAAATAGCACCCAGTTGTGGATGTGACTGGTGATAGAAGTAAAGTCCGATGCAGTAAAGAACAATATTGCATAGGAACCTGGAATGGTAGGTCCATGAATCAAGGCAAATTGGAAGTGGTCAAACAGGAGATGTCAAGAGTGAACATTGACATTCTAGGAATCAGAGAACTAAGATGGACCGGAATGGGTGAATTTAACTCAGATGACCATTATATTTACTACTGTGGGCAGGAATCCCTTAGAAGAAATGGGGAAGCCATCATAGTCAACAAGAGAGTCCGAAATGCAGTACTTGGATGCAATCTCAAAAACAACAGAATGATCTCTGTTTGTTTCCAAGGCAAACCATTCAATATTACGGTAATCCAAGCCTACGCCATGGCCAGTAACTCTGAAGAAGCTGAAGTTGAACGGTTCTATGAGGACCTACAAGACCTTCTAGAACTAACACCCAAAAAAGATGTCCTTATTATAGGGGACTGGAATGCAAAAGTAGGAAGTCAAGAGATACCTGGAGTAACAGGCAAATTTGGCCTTGGAGTAAAAACGAAGCAGAGCAAAGGCTAATAGAGTCTTCCCAAGAGAATGCACTGGTCCTAGCAAACACACTTTTCCAACAACAAAAGAGAAGTCTATACATGGACATCATGAGATGGTCAATATTGAAATCAGATTGATTATATTCTTTGCAGCCAGAGATGGAGACGCTCTTTATACAGTCAGCAAAAACAAGACTGGGAGCTGACTGTGGCTCAGATCATGAACTCCTTATTGCCAAATTCAGACTGAAATTGAAGAAAGTAGGGAAAACCACTAGACCATTTAGGTATGACCTAAATCAAATCCCTTACTTATACAGTGGAAGTGATCAATAGATTCAAGGGATTAGATCTGATAGACAGAGTGCTTGAAGAACTATGGATGGAGGTTCGTGACACTGTACAGGAGGCAGGGATCAAGACCATCCCCAAGAAAAAGAAATGCAAAAAGGCAAAATGGTTGTCTGAGGAGGCCTTACAAATAGCTATGATGAGAAGCAAAAGGCAAAGGACAAAAGGAAAGATACATGCATTTGAATGCAGAGTTCCAAAGAATAGTGAGGAGAAATAAGAAAGCCTTCCTCAGGGATCAATGCAAGAAAATAGAGGAAAACAATAGAATGGGAAAGATTAGAGATCTCTTCAAGAAAATGAGAGATACCAAGGGAATATTTCATGCAAAGATGGGCACAATAAAGGACAGAAATGGTATGCACCTAACAGAAGCAGAAGATATTAAGAAGAGGTGGCAAGAATACACAGAAGAACTATACAAAAAAGATCTTCACAACCCAGATAATCACATGGTGTGATCACTCACCTAGAGCCAGACATCCTGGAATGCAAAGTCAAGTGGGCCTCAGGAAGCATCACTATGAACAAAGCTAGTGGAGGTGGTAGAATTCCAGTTGAACTACTTCAAACCCTAAAAGATGATGCTGTGAAAGTGCTGCACTCAATATGCCAGCAAATTTGGAAAACTCAGCAGTGGCCACAGGACTGGGAAAGGTCAGTTTTCATTCCAATCCCAAAGAAAGGCAATGCCAAAGAATGCTCAAACTACTGCACAACTGCACTCATCTCACACGCTAGCAAATAGCAAAGTAATGGTCAAAATTCCCCAAGCCAGGATTTAACAGTACTGAACCGTGGAGCTGGATTTAGAAAAGGCAGAGGAACCAGAGATCAAATTGCCAACATCCACTGGATCATCAAAAAAGCAAGAGAGTTCCAGAAAAACATCTGCTTTATTGACTATACCAAAGCCTTTGACTGTGTGGATCACAGCAAACTGTGGAAAATTCTGAAAGAGATGGGAATACCAGACCAGGTGACCTGCCTCCTGAGAAATGTGTTTGCAGGTCAGGAAGCAACAGTTAGAACTGGACATGGAACACTGGATTGGTTCCAAATCGGGAAAGGGGTATGTCAAGGCTACTAATTGTAACTCTGCTTATTTAACTTATATGCAGAGTATATCATGAGAAATGCTGGACTGGATAAAGCACAAGCTGGAATCAATACTGCCAGGAGAAATATCAATAACTTCAGATATGCAGATGACACCACCCTTATGGCAGAAAGTGAAGACGAACTAAAGAGGCTCTTGATGAAAGTGAAAGAGAAGAGTGAAAAAATTGACTTAAAATTCAACATTCAGAAAAATATGATCATGGCATCTGGTCCCATCACTTCATGGCAACTAGATGGAGAAACAGTGGAAACAGTGTCAGACTTAATTTTTCTGGGCTCCAAAATCACTGCAGATGGTGACTGCAGCCATGAAATTAAATGACACTTGCTCCTTGGAAGAAAAGTTATGACCAACCTAGTCAGCATATTAAAAAGCAGAGACATTACTTTGCCAACAAAGGCCCGTCTAGTCAAGGCTACGGTTTTTCCAGTAGTCAGGTATGGATGTGAGAGTTGGACTATAAAGAAAGCTGAGCACTGAAGAATTGATGCTTTTGAACTGTGGTGTTGGAGAAGACTCTTGAGAGTCCCTTGGACAGCAAGGAGATCCAAGCAGTCAGTCCTAAAGGAAATCAGTCCTGAATATTCATTGGAAGGACTGATGCTGAATCTGAAGCTCCAAAACTTTGGCCACCTGAGGGGAAGAACTGACTCACTGGAAAAGACTCTGATGCTGGGAAGGATTGAAGGCGGGAGGAGAAGGGGATGACAGAAGATGAGACAGTTGGATGGCATCATCAACTCAATGGACATAAGTCTGAGTAAACTCTGGGAGTTAGTGATGGACAGGGAGGCCTGGTGTGTTGCAGTCCATGAGGTTGTAAAGAGTTGGACCTGACTGAGAGACTGAACTGAACTGAACTTACATAAAAGTGCATTTTAGGATTTCTGACAACCCCCCAAAATTATATGCAGAATCCTGTGGTTATATGCCTTTATTTCAGGAGAGAGGATTTAAAACTTTCATTACATTCTCAGTGTGGTTTAAGATCCTCCAAAAGTGTACAGTAACAGATAAGGTCAAGGAGAGCCTGTCTTGTAAGCAACTTCGATTTCTTCAAAGTTCAAACCACGTGTTTTTGCATTTCCAGGTTGCATTAATGAATGCATGTTCTCCAGATCCAGGGAGGCTGTGCTTATTCTACACTCATGGCAGCTGGAAGACTGGGCTTGGTTCCAGAGTCCTCATTCTCATTGGGCAGCAAGAGGACATGACCAGGGCAGAGAAGGTCCCAGAAACCATATCATGTGAGAAACAGATGACGGAACCAAGTAATTTTTGCCAGAGAAGGAGAACTGGGGAGTAGGAATGCCAGAGCTCCTCTTTAAATAAGTGACCATTGCTATGTAGGAAATGGATTAGTTTAATCTATGTAACTCCAGAATATGGCACTAAGGTCAAGCACTGGAAATTACTGGGAAAAAGAAATCGGCTTCTCTGTAAGGAAGAACTTTTAAAAATGATTAGAGAAATTGAAAATAGAAAGGGCTTCCCTGTGAGGCTACGGAGAAGGCAATGGCACCCCACTCCAGTACTCTTGCCTGGAAAATCCCATGGATGGAGGAGCCTGGTAGGCTGTAGTCCATGGGGTCGCTAAGAGTCGGACACGATTGAGTGACTTTCTTTTCACTTTTCACTTTCATGCATTGGAGAAGGAAATGGCAACCCACTCCAGTGTTCTTGCCTGGAGAATCCCAGGGGCGGGGGAGCCCGGTGGGCTTCCGTCTATGGGGTCGCACAGAGTTGGACACGACTGAAGCGACTTAGCAGAAGCAGCAGCAGTGAGGCTAAGATCCTCCTGTCCCTTCAGTTTTCATACCACGTTGCATGTTCATCTGCCAGGGATTTGTAAAAGGGATTCTTTATTGGGTGGAAGGTAGGAGAAAATGACCTCTACGAGTCCTTCTAATTCCATGATCTATTAAGATTTTATATCTCTTATTAAAATTTATAGTCAAAGATGCATACACATGTTCCCTTCCTTCATATAACAGATCTTTATGGTGAATCATTTTATAAGGAGGATAATCAGTCTTTTTTAAAACTTTAAATTTCTATGTATTTTGTTGCCTTAAAATGGGGTAAACCTGTGCCCAGAATGCTGTGTCTGTTTTTTCAGCAAAACCTCGCCCATCTACCTCCTTGTCTGAGTCTGCTCTACCCCCCACCAGCCTTCTCCCTGGGACTCTTGGGCTCTCTGCCTAACTGTAACCTTGCTTCCCACCTATGGTCTTTCCAGTGTATTCGCCACGAGTAACTAGAGGAATAGTTTAAAACTACTCATCAGAGGATGTCTTGCTGTCTCAGTTCAGTTCAGTTACTCAGTCGTGTCAGACTCTTTACAACCCCATGAACCGCAGCACACCAGGCCTCCCTGTCCATCACCAACTCCCCGAGTTTACCCAAACTCGTGTCCATCGAGTCAGTGATGCCATCTCATCTCTGTCATCCCCTTCTCCTCCTGCTCCCAATCTGTCCCAGCATCAGGGTCTTTTCCAATGAGTCAGCTCTTCGCATCAGGTGGCCAAAGTACTGGAGTTTCAGCTTCAGTCCTTCCAATGAACACCCAGGACTGATTTCCTTAGGATGGACTGGTTGGATCTCCTTGCAGTCCAAGGGACTCAAGAGTCTTCTCCAACACCACAGTTCAAAAGCATCAATTCTTCGGCACTCAGCTTTCTTTACAGTCCAACTCTCACATCCATACATGACTACTGGAAAAACCATAGTGTTGACTAGACAGATCTTTGTTGACAAAGTAATGTCTCTGCTTTTTAATATGCTGTCTAGGTTGGTCTTGCTGTCTAAAGTCCTTCTATAGATTCCCATTCTCTTAAAGTCACGCTGAGTCATGACCCGGAAGGTGTTAGATGACCTGGTGCCTCCACGCTCATGTTAGGCCAGCCTCCCTTCTCTACCTGAGCTCTGGCCACATGGGCCTCTCCTCCTGCTCTTCTCCTCTGCATCTGTACCTGCCTCCTCTCCACCTTGAAGCTGCTCCTCTCAGATCTTGGTCGTCCTTCAGAGCCCAGCGCAAGTATCAACTCAGAAAGGCTGTCCCTGGCCACGGTGTCTCAGTTAGCCGCAGCCCGCCTACACTTGAGCATACCACTGTTTTACTTCCTTTGTACTTCTTATCACAACTTATCACCATCCTTCTTCTTACTTTTGGCTTGGTATTCTTCCCCCATCTTCGTGTAGCTCACTGAGCATACCCAGTCTCTGTTGTTGACTGATGTGTTTGTGCCCAGTGTCTAGCACAGGGACTGGGCCATGGTTGAGGTCAGTAAGTGGTTTCAGAATCAAAGAATGAATGCACGGGTGAGTGACTGTAGGAACAAGTCTGATCAGTACAGATGGTCGGCTCTGAGGCTGTGTGTGACCTTGTTGTATTAGACTAAAACAAATATGCTTCCTTGTTGTTCATCCTCTTACCTAGGACAGGGTTGTGTAAACAGCAGGTCCTTAAAGAATTTTCCATGCCCCACCCAAGAAGCTCACAAATATAAAGTCAAAGATTAGAAAAAATCACCTTTTTTTTTTTTACTGAAGACAGACATTATCCATGCCATGGAGTGTCCACTGAGGGGTACAATCCTAGAGAGAAACAACCCAAGTCCCTAAACCTAGGATAGCATGTTTTTTCTTCCTCCTTGGGCTCTCAGGAAAAACTATTCTGGCTGAGAGGAGCAAGAAATGCTGGAATGGGTTACTGAGGAGGTGGTAGAATCTCCTTTTCTGGAGATCTTTAAAAATAGAACAGCCATCTGGGATGATTTAGATATGGTCTCTATTGAAGAAGGGGGATGGAAAGGAAAGATCTCTCTAAGTTCCATCTCATCCTTGATTTTCTGATATTTCACTTTAAGCTTTTATTCATGGCAAAAGCCTGAAAGGAGCTAGGAATTCACTTTTTCTTGTTAACAGAAAGTGAAATCCCATTTTCCTTTGAGCTGCAATTCTGCTGTATCATTCTCCTTTTCTCCTCAAATGGGCAATTTGGGTGTCATAATTTTTTGGTTAGGTAGAAAGTTTAGATGACACTTAACTTCCATTCTCTTTCTTCCTGAAAGGGAAGCAAAGGAATCTGAAATAGAGGAGTTTAGATGTTGAGAAATGAGAGTGTGAAGAGCACAGATCCGCGTGGGTCTTGCTATCACCAGTGAAAACAATACAGGGGGAGAAGTAGCCAGGGACCCGCCATGCTTACCCACAGACGTTAAGTCGAGAAGCCTCATCTGCTGTTCGTAACAATTCATTTTTTGTCCTGTTTTATTTTTTTTAATGGAATCAAGTTTGGGGAAGTCAACATGTAAACAGCATAAAACATATTTTTTTCTTACATTTGGCTATGAAATTTATAGCAGTTGAACTGTTTCTGAGCTCTATTCTTATGACTCTTTCTTGGTTTGTCAAAGCTGTGTAGTCGAAAGAATAATAGATTTTAATACACAAGAGTCTGAATTTGACTATTTTTACTACAGAGGCCACACCATAAAAAGCCTTGCTTAATGTTCCTCAGCAACATTTGTAGCCATAACTGTATTTCTAACCTAAATAAACCTGGTTGTGATGATCAAATACATTTATTTTTAAATATTCATTACAGGCACCATAGTACATAACAAACTAATGGCCAACAGGACTGTGGTTTTGTTTTTTCTTTCTCCAAAAGGAACACAAACAGCTTTCAGTGATGAAATTAACTCTTTCACCTTTAAGTTAGTGGATAATCCATACTTTTATGGAATATTGTGTTAAGCCAGAATGAAGTGCGACCATAAAGGTCTTCCTAAACCATACTTGAAAGCCGGCCCTGTCACTTCACAGGACATCCATCAAGGTCATGTGCTTCTTCATCTGCTCACTGTTTCCAGAATGTCTACGTGGGAGACATCCCTGTGGACCTCTGGGTGTGCCTGTGCCCACTTATACTAGAAACAGAACCTGAATGGCAGATGTTTGCAGAAAGAAACTTCTAAGGTAGAAATAAGAGGAAAGCAAAACAAAAAGGCAGAAATGGGATATTCTCAAAGGACAGGAACATGAATTACTTTGGGCGGCCCCAGTGATACAAAACCCACACATGGTTATTTTGGCCCATTCTGTTGTGTAAGTCTTTGCTAGAGGGGCGGTCACCACCTTTCACTTCTGGACAGAGGACACATATGGGTTCAGGGCTGAGAGAAACACCTGATCCTTTAACAGAATAAGGATTAAATAGATTTAACAGAATAGGAAAGTTGTAGTTTCTGCAGAACGTGGCTCCAACTTGTCCTCGCATGAGGCAGCTGTCTGGCTGCTGGAGCCCCTGCGGTTACTGCAGAGGGGCAGGGTCCAGTTTGGGCCAGGGTTACAGAGCCTAGCATACCAGGATTTAATCCCTGGGTTGAAGCCTGGATGGGTTTAGGCCCAGCGAGGTCAGATCCGAACAAAGAAAGCCTCCCCGCTCCAATCTTCTTTCTATCTGCTTTGTCACCTACTCTTTGCTCCACCCATACCAAAAGGAGCAGATGGCTGCCACTGAGAATGATGGTGGTACTTTAGAGGCTAGGTCTTGTGACCCCATGGACTGCAGCCCACCAGAATCCTTGATCCATGGGATTTCCCAGACAAGAATACTGGAGTGGGTTGTCATTTCTTCCTTCAGCAGCTGAGAATGCAGCCTCCCAAATCCCACAGGCTGAATCCCCCTGCCCCATTTTCTTCTCTTTATTCCTCCTCTGTCTCCTCTCTCCTGTCTTATGCTGTCCTAGTTGATCCCAGGGAGCACTGGGCACGGGGGGCAAGTGCCACCTTCTCTGGGAGGGTCTCAATCTGGAGCTCGTCTATCTACCATTTCTCACACCTAGGCTCTGGGACAGCTCCTACTGAAGACCCAGGGCTTCCTTTCCAGGCTTCCGGTCAACGCCCCTCCCTTTCCATCACCGGCCCCGCAGCGCCTTGGAAGGCGGGTCACTTTGTTATTTACAAACTATCCAGTTCTCCCTCTCACTTCACTCTACTGCATCATCGTTCTCTATCACCCCTTTGGGGTTTGCTCACAGCCTTCCCTCACAAATTCAACACCACCACTCCCTCAGTGCAAAACAAGCGTGGAGAGCTTGCTGGGGCTTGCAAAAAAGGCGGAGGTGGGGGGCGGTTAGCTGCTTTCCCAAAGCCCTTCCTCTGGCACTGCACATGTTAACGCCTATCTGCGGGGAGATTGCAATTCTAACATAATGAGATATTAATGAGTTTTGCACATGTCCCCAGCTACAACATTTCTCTCCCCCTCCCCCCACCCCGCACCCCCTCTTCCGCGCAGAATCTGCTGTTTTTCTGACATTGCGATTTGTCCCCCTTCTCCTCTCCCACCCGGACACCCCCGCCACACCGCGCACCTCAAGCTGCCAGCGCTACAGAGCACCAAATGGGTTGGCACCGCCTTGTTTCCTGGCCTAATGGATGCTTGTTTAAACACTGGGGCTGTTTGCATTGCTGCGGCTCACTGCATGTTAAACACAGTCCTCTGAAACCCTATGCCAATCCAATAAAGGTATCAGCAGTTCAGTGCGGGGAGGCAATTAGGAGATGTTCCCAAGTGTGCCTTCGAAGCTCTAGGAAGGAAAATTTGATCGAACAACTAAAAGGAAAATCTGATTCGGCTCAGCATCACGTGGAGGACACAAGGCTTAACGGCAGCCAGGTCTGTGGAGGGCAGAGGGAAATCAATGAGGGGCCGAAGGGAGCACGTGCGCCACGTTAAGGCGCCCTGAGCCAGCTTGTTAGGAACCCCGGCTCCTGCCTCTGCGGAGACACCCGCCTGTCCTGCCACTTTGGCTCCCTTTATCTTCCTTCTTTTCTTTTTTTTTATTCCAAGGGGTATACTTATTTATTTTTTAATGACAAACTGCCATCCTTCTTAACACCCTGCACCTCTCGTTCACCTTTAATTCCGTAAGCACTCATATTAAAAAAAAAAAAAGGCTTTTCTTGTGCTAGATCATTACCATATCAAAGGCGATAGAGACAGAGCACAGGCAAAAATCTTAGAGGGATAATATACCAGCAGAGAGAAGGCTGGGCTTCAGAGAGGTCGGTGGGTCCCTAACCTCTGGCTAATGATATCAGTCGATAAGGCAATGGATTGGTTTTCTGCCTTAGCTAAGTCGGAGAGAGTAAGGGAAGGGAACACAAGATGTAAAGCAAAAGTTTTGGAAAGCCCTCTATTAAGTTCTGGACTTCGGTTTCTCTTTACTTTTCTCTGCTTTTCATTTAAAATCTGCCCCGCAATGGCCCTTGTTTCCGGGAGAAGGCAGTAGCGGATGTGCCCTGCAATGCTAAGAAACGCTACACACAGAGCTCACTGGGGTGCCGTCCATTTGCCAGGAGTTTTGCCAAATCCCTGTCTGTTCCCCGAGGTTCCTGGCACAAGGGATACAGCCAAGATGGAGCTGAGCTGCTGTCAGCCTCAGGCGGCAGCAGCCCAATGCAATGCGCGGAAGGATAACGCTGTCCTTTCAAGGCTGATGGGGCCAGAGTGCTAAAGGGAGTCTGTGGTCTAAGTGAGCTCTAATCACCACAGGGTTCCAGACAGGTAATTATGGATAACACAGTGAAAAGTAGTTCATCCACAAGAGTCTTTACGCAGCCTCCAGACCAGCACACACTTAGTTCCCGGAACAACAGAGGCCCCGGCCTTGCACCCCTGACTTGCCTCTTTGTTACCCACTGCACTTGCTATAGAAAAAACTCTAACTGCTACACCCCCGGGCTCCAGGTGGCAGGGAACCAGGTACTAAAGGTCCAGAAGGCCAGCAGCGTGGCTGCCCGGCCCGACTGCAGGGCAGGACGCAGCCCTGAACTCCTCTCTGCCATTGACCGGGAACAGTCATGGCAACTCAGGAAGACAGTAGCCTTCAATGTCCGTAACTGTTGACGCCAGGTCAACTGCTACTGATTTTACATCAGCCACAGCTGGTGTATTTGGTGCTTGCCTTCTCTTTGGCTTTCTGACTTAACATTCACGGAACTGCCGCCTTATCTCAGGCCTGAAAATATGGGTGAGAGCACTATGGTAAAACCCTTCCAAAAATTACAGAAAATGCCTTGCTTATCTTGCACTTCGGGGAATGAAGTGTTCCACTTAAGATACACACACACACACACACACACACACACACACACACAGACGCTACATCCTTTAATTGCCAAAGTAATTTTTAAAGATTTTAAAACTTTGTGATGAAAAACTTTCTAGAAATATTTAGGTGCTTCCCTAGTTTATTAAAAGGTAGATATTAATAACTTTTAATGGAAAACTGTAATATGTTCTTTTCTATTTTATATTGGTGTATAGTTGATTAACAATGTTGTGTTAGTTTTAAATGTTACAGCAAAGTGATTTAGTTATACATACACACATTCTTTTTCATCTTTTCCATTATGGTTTATCACAGCATACTGAATATAGTTACTTCCCTGTGCTATAAGATAGGTCCTTGTTGGTTATCCATGTTATGCAATACTGTGAACTTCCAGATGTTCAAGCTGGTTTTAGAAAAGGCAGAGGAACCAGAGATCAAACTGCCAACATCTGTTGGCATCGAAAAAGCAAGAGAGATCCAGAAAAACATTTATTTTCGCTTTATTGACTATGCCAAAGCTTTTGACTGTGTGGATCACAATAAACTGTGGAAAATTCTGAAAGAGATGGGAATATCAGACCAGCTGACCTGCCTCTTGAGAAATCTATATGCAGGTCAGGAAGCAACAGTTAGAAGTGGACATGAACAAATGACTGGTTCTAAATAGGAAAAGGAGTACGTCAAGGCTGTATATTGTCACCATGCTTATTTAACTTATATGCAAAGTACATCATGAGAAACGCTGGGTTGGATGAAGCACAAGCTGGGATCAAGACTGCCGGTTAGAATATCAATAACCTCAGATATGCAGATGACACCACCCTTATGGCAGAAAGTGAAGAAGAACTAAAGAGCCTCTTGATGAAAGTGAAAGAGGAGAGTGAAAAAGTTGGCTTAAAGCTCAACATTCAGAAAACTAAGATCATGGCATCTGGTCCCATCACTTCATGGCAAACAGATGGAGAAACAGTGGCTGAGTTTATTTTCTGGGGCTCCAAAATCACTGCAGATGGTGACTGCAGCCATGAAATTAAAAGACACTTACTCCTTGGAAGGAAAGTTATGACCAACCTAGTCAGCATATTAAAAAGCAGAGACATTACTTTGCCAACAAAGGTCCATCTAGTCAAGGCTATGGTTTTTCCAGTAGTCACGTATGGATCTGAGAGTTGGGACTGTAAAGAAAGCTGAGTGCTGAAGAATTGATGCTTTTGAACTGTGGTGTTGGAGAAGACTCTTCAGAGTCCCTTGGACTGCAAGGAGATCCAACCAGTCCATCCTAAAGAAGATCAGTCCTGAGTGTTCACCGGAAGGACTGATGTTGAAGCTGAAACTTCAATCCTTTGGCCACCTGATGTGAAGAACTGACTCATTGGAAAAGACCCTGATGCTGGGAACGACTGAAGGTGGAGGAGAAGGGGACAACAGAGGATGAGATGGTTGGATGGCATCACTGACTCAGTGGATTTGGGTAAACTCCGGGAGTTGGTGATGGACAGGGAGGCCTGGTGTGCTGCAGTCCATGGGGTTGCAAAGAGTTGGATATGACTGAGTGACTGAACCGAACAGTGTATTTGTCAATCATGAACTCCCTAACCATCTCTCTACCCCTCCTTATCCCCTCCCCAACCATGAGTTTGTTCTCTAGGTCTGTGATTTTGTTTCTTCTTAGTAAATAAATTCATTGAGTAGATAATTTTTTTGATAACTCATTGTGTCCTACGTTACCAACCTTGTTATTGGTTATCAGTTGGCTGCTTAATTTCTTTGGTTAGGGAAAAAAAAAGGTAATTAGTTGATTATCACAGTTTATTAGGAGAGAAGAGAATCTTGCAAAAGATAATAGGCCAATACATTTAGGAGGCTCACTTATGATCTGTCTTGAGATATCACCTTGCTGTATTTCCAGAGTCTAAGGTCTGTAGGAATGCTAGACTTGTTTCTCAACAAGACATGAACTATCCCCATTCAGCAGAAACATTACGTTTTCTTTTTTCTTTTTAGTGTTTGAATATCATCATGAAATTTTTAAAAAGTGATACTGACCCCAAACATTTTCAACCTGCTCTTTTATTCTCTCCCCAGACACAGAAACTCACAAAATCTCTGGGCTCCCATAGTGTCACTCTCATCCAGAGACAGCAGCTGAAGTGTATTAAAATCACAGAAAGAAAGTCTGCTGCAAAGAAGGAGAAGTATGGTAAAAGAGAACATCCTGTTGGTAGCGACTCTGAGATGATCAAAGTAGAGACAATAGTTATAGGTGGACATAAGGATTTTCCTCTTCTTTTGATTGCTTCTTTGTGTGTACATCGAGGCTGTTTTAACTTAAATATATAAAGAATAATCTCTGAAATCTCTACCTTTCCTACTATTTACATAACAATATTTTCTCTTTTTTCCCTAATTTGTAACACATGAAATTTTCTCTCCATGCAAACATCTTGAATTTTGTTATCCCAACCCAAGACATGGTATTCCTTCTCAACACCATGAAATAAAGCTCATATCCTACTGTAAAACTGTTAGACGATTATGAAAACCATTGAAGTCAGTTATCCCAAAGTGTACTTTCATCATCTGGCAGGCTTCACTCCCAAATACTACTTTTCTCAAAGAGGTGTAGCTTTCACCCTTTGATATCATACTTGGATACAGATGTAAAAATCTCTTCTACTCAGGAAAGGAGCATCTTATTTATCTCATTTCAGTATCCATTTATATCATCACTTTCTGATTACCAAAAATTGCCGGAATGCTTTGTTCAGAATAAAACCCAAGATTCTTTTTTTTTTTTAATTTTACAATATTGTATTGGTTTTGCCATATATCAACATGAATCCGCCACAGGTATACACGTGTTCCCCATCCTGAACCCTCCTCCCTCCTCCCTCCCCGTACCATCCCTCTGGGTCGTCCCAAAACCCAAGATTCTTAAACCCGAGTTATTGATGATGGAAAAACTCAGATTAACAACTGGAAGAGCCCTGGTCGCATGACCTTTCATTACCCTTTTTCCTTCAGTGTTTAATAACACAATCAGCAAAACACGATTTTAGTTTCTGTTAGAAGAATTAAACTTTTAGACCAACAAGTGACTTTGAGATTAGAGTAAAAGCATAAATTAAATTTGGGCCCCTAAGCAAATATCTGGGCTTCCCAGGTGGTGCCAGTGGTAAAGAACCTGCTTGCCAAGAGAAGAGACATGAGATGGGGGTTGATACCTCGGTGGGGAAGATACCATAGAGAAGGGCATGGCAACCCACTCTAGTATTTTAGCCTGGAAAATCCCGTGAACAGAGGGGTCTGGTGGGCTATAGTCCATGGGGTCACAAAGAATTGGACATGACTGAAGTGGATGTGAAGAGTTGGACTGTGAAGAAAGCTTAGCGCTGAAGAATTGATGCTTTTGAACTGTGGTGTTGGAGAAGACTCTTGAGAGTCCCTTGGACTGCAAGGAGATCGAACCAGTCCATTCTAAAGATCAGTCCTGGGTGTTCATCGGAAGGACTGATGCTGAAGCTGAAACTCCAATACTTTGGCCACCTCATGCAAAGAGCTGACGCATTGGAAAAGACCCTGATGCTGGGAGGGGTTGGGGGCAGGAGGAGAAGGGGATGACAGAGGATGATATGGCTGGATGGCATCACCGACTCAATGGACATGAGTTTGAGTTGGTGATGGACAGGGAGGCCTGGCGTGCTGTGATTCATGGGGTCGCAAAGAGTCGGACACGACTGAGCGACTGAACTGAACTGAACCGAACCGAAGCGACTTAGCACACATGCACGCAAGCAGATAGTTAGAGATCCCTCTTTTATTAGCCTCCACAGAAATGACCTCAACCTTCACTGTGTAAAAAGGTGAGAGAGAGAATTTTTGTGAGTCCCTGCACTGGAGCAGTTGCTTCTACTGTTAAGATAAAGTGGCCAAGATACAAGGCACAGTCTCAAAACCAAGAGTGTAAAAATAAGTATGAACAAAGTGTAAGAACTGGAGCCCGTGCGGTCACCTTCATCCTCACCATGCAGAAGAGAGACCATTGATGACACCCTTGGAAACAGTACCTGTCTGGTGAAGAACAAGTTGACAAAGCTTTTATTATATTCTATTTCTTCCCTATGTTTGAATGTATCCAAAATAAAATGTTTTGAAAAAAGTATGTCGATTGGTTCACTGGAAAAGAAGAATGCACAGACGGCAAAGGAAGTGAGTACTGTATCAGTTCCGTCATCTTCGGATGGAGATCTTGTGCTCTCTGCCAAGCCATAATGCAAGAAGAAACAGGAGGATGCAGAAAGCACAGGAGCACAGAGGGCAGCCTCTTTCTTGCTCAGAGAACTCCCCAGGGTGATGGGAAGGTCCAGGCAGTGGAGAAAAGGCTGCTGTTCACATCATGTTGTCAGAAGAGATTTCAGACAGAGCCTCAGTCAACTCAAAAACCCAAGCATCCACATACAGAGATGGCATATGTTCTACAGTGTCTGACCGGAAGCAAATAGCTTTTTGCACAGGCTGCTAGACCTACATATCCAAAAAAAAAAAAAAAGTGGAAACGAGATGTAAGACAAAGCAAAGAATGACAATTAGAAAGGCTACAAAGGATGTTTGACTGCTTAACTTTGATTAAAGGCAGTTTGGATCATCTTTGATTAAAAATTGTTTACAATATTAATTACTAATAGCCACCCTTTAAAAAGTTTCTTTAATTTTAAACTATTTTTGACCTACAGAAATGTGGCAAAAATAGTACAAAGCCCTTCTTATCCTTTACATTGCTTTCCTTAATGTTCATGTCTTACTTAACCATAGTACAATTATCAGGAATAGGAAATTAATATCCATGCTATATTATTAATTAAACTATAGACTTCATTTGAATTTCACCATTTTTTACACTAATATCCTTTTCCTCTTGCAGGATCCCATCCAGAATGATCCCACAATGCAATGACTTGTTATCTTTCCTTAGTCTTCTCCTTCTTCCCATGTCTTTCTTGGCCTTGACACTTTTGAAGAGTACTGAACAGTCATTCTGTTGAAGGTCCCTCATTTTGGGCTTGTCTAACCAACCTAGATAGCATATTCAAAAGCAGAGACATTACTTTGCCAACAAAGGTCCATCTAGTCAAGGCTATGGTTTTTCCTGTGGTCATATATGGATGTTAGAGTTGGACTGTGAAGAAAGCTGAGCACCAAAGAATTGATGCTTTTGAACTGTGGTGTTGGAGAAGACTCTTGAGAGTCCCTTGGACTGCAAGGAGATCCAACCAGTCTATTCTAAAGGAGATCAGTCCTGGGTGTTCTTTGAAAGGAATGATATTGAGGCTGAAACTCCAGTACTTTGGCCACCTCATGCGAAGAGTTGACTCATTGGAAAAGACCCTGATGCTGGGAGGGATTGGGGGCAGAAGGAGAAGGGGACGACAAAGGATGAGATGGCTGGATGGCATCACTGACTCGATGGACATGAGTTTGAGTGAACCCTAGGAGTTGGTGATGGACAGGGAGGCCTGGCGTGCTGAGATTCATGGGGTTGCAAAGAGTCAGACAGGACTGAGCGACTGAACTGAACATTTTTTTCATGACTGGAATGAACTTATGCCTCTTTAGCAAGAATACTACAAAAATGACGTTGTGTAATTCTTGGCGTATCATATCAAGGGGTTCATGATGTCAATATGGCTTATCACTGGTGCTGTTTCCCATGATCACTTGGTTAAAATGGTGTCTTTTTTTTCCAGTGTAAAGTTTCACTGTCTTTCCCTTTATGGTGAAAAAGTGTCTTGAAGGAGATATGCTGCCACTATACAAATCCCATTTCTCCTTAGATGTTACCCACTAATTGTAGCATACATCTGTGGATCTTGCCTTAAACAATCATTACTGTGGTGTTTGCCTAATGGTGATTCTCTTTTCCAGTTTCCTTCCACATTTATTATCTGGAATTCTACTTAAAGAAGAGTTGTCACTTGTCCATGTTTTTTATAGTCAGTATGGAATCCTTGATATTTATTTCATTCTACAGGTTAAAATTCAGTACTATCTTTATCTTTCTGCCCAACTTGTACCAGCTTTGGTCACTAGGAACACGTTTACATCGACTCCTGTGTTCTTTTGACGAGCTCTTTTCTTTTGGAAGGAATGTTTCCTTATTTCTTGGCACTAGAAGATGTTCCAGGTTTGTTTTATGTTTTCCCTGCCTGAGCCCTGAAACACAAGTGCTTCTCCAAGGAGGCCTGGTTCCCTTTATTGGAGAATAGAGTTTAGAAACAAGATATGGATGCTGAGTGAGCTTCTTGCTTCTAGCCTTCTCAGCAGATGGAGCTAGGTATTAGTAATATATGCATGCATACTAACCCATTTATATACAGATATGTATATTTTTGTATCTCTGTGTGTGTGTGGATAGTAGTTTATATTACTACTCTGATCCTAATCCAATAGGGTTCTTTTTAGCCTTCCTGTCTCTGTCTCTTTATTGAGGAGCTTCCCTGGTGGCTCAGTCAGTAAAGAATCTGCCTGCAATGAGGGAGACCAGGGTTTGATCCCTGGGTCAGGAAGATCCCCCGGAGGAGGAAATGGCAACCTTCTCCAGTATTCTTGTCTGGAGAATTCCAGGGACAGAGGAGCCTGGTGGGCTACATAGAGTCCATGAGGTCACAGTCAGTCAGACACAACTGAGTGAATACCACTTTCACTTTTCTCTTTATTGATACCTTTTTCTCCGTCACTGTGATGCCCATAATAGCTTTCTTTTAACTTAAAACCATTAAATTTAATCAACTCCAAAGCCATTCATAGACTGGAAATGGAGTTATTAATTTAGCAAATATGAATTGGCAAGTATTGTGTTTGTTTAAGGCCCCGAATAAAGAACTCTGGGTGGAATGGAGATAATCACAGACCCTACCTCCAGGTCGTTTATGGGCTACCAGGAAATATATAAAAATAATACAGAAAGTAAGGAGTGTCCAGAGAAACAAATAAATGGTGATGGGCGTGCAGAGGAAGGAGAAATGCATTCCTATTGGAGAAGCAGGGAAGGCTCCTGAAGAAGCTATGGATCTTAAGAGCAGGCAGGATGGGATCTGTGATGATTAGGGGAAAGCACTCCAGAGATGACTGGATGGTATCACCGAGTCAATGTACATGAATTTGGGCAAACTCCGGGAGATAGTGAGGGACAGGGAAGCCTGGCCTGCTGCAGTTCATGGGGTTTCGAAGAGTCGGATACGACTTGGTGACTGAACGACAACAGTGGCTTCAGAAAAAGGAAACAGCTCAAACAAAAGCACTGGAAGAAGATTGTGGAGGCAAGGCATGGAAAAAGAGTACCTGTGTCTGGCTGGAGTCCAGGACTATGAAGGGAGCATGGTGGCTGGAGCTGGATCACAGAGCACCACAGACAGGTGGCTATGGTGGAATCTGCGCTCTGTTCATGGGCCATGGAGAGCTCCCGAGGTTTTGTGAGCAAGACAGGACCAGACAGGATGTAGTGGGACTCAGAGTGGAGGGGGAATCCGTGAACCAGGGAAGATTTATGCAGGACAGAAATCAGTCTAGAAGCTACTGACACAGGTTATGGAAGCAGAGATGGTCGGAACTCCGGCAAGAACAACAGGTATGGTGAGGAGGTATTATTTATGAGGAGCAAAGTTGAGCATAGTCAATAACAATTGACAATAGCTTAGATGAGGAAAGTCAGGAAGGAGTCAAAGGTAACTTCTGGATTTTAAGGAGATATATTAAAAAGCTATTAGAGTTAGAAACTAGGATATAAGCAACATAGTGGGAAACTGTCCAACAGCCATCAAAATGCAGAGTTGAGGTAGATCACTTCCCATGTGATCATCCTGGTGCTTGGTTATGAGTGGACAGGAAAGGAGAGAAAAATCACACATTATATCAAGCAGTGATGTTACTTCCTAGCAGCAATGCTAAATGTCATATAGTAAAAAAGAAAAAAAAAACCCACACTGAAAAGGAAAATGAAATTTCAAGATGATAATGAAATTTCATTTGTCCATGATGCTGCTTAACTACTAGCATTGATAATCACCACAAAGGACTATTTTCTTTGAAGTTAGATAGTTAGCACTCTCTAAACTAGAAATTGCCAACATTTTATCCATAATGACTTGGAGACTAGTAAAACAGAGCCATATAACTCCAGTCACCAGGGAGTTTTAGAACACTGAAGTTAGAATGAAACTATAATAGCTCCTCTATTAATGATGTATCACTATTCAAATGTGATGGTTTACCTCAGGGAACAGCTGAAACTCAAATATACTAGCATCTATACAACCATGGCGCTTCCCAGGTGGTGTTAGTGGTAAAGAACCTGTCTTTCAATGAAGGTTTGCTCCCTGAGTTGGGAAGATCCCTTGGAGGAGGGCATGGAAACCCATTTGAGTATTCTTGCCTGGAGAATCCTATGAATAGGAGCCTGGAGGGCTACAGACCGTAGGGTCACAAAGAGTTGGACAGGACTGACACGACCTAGCACGGCACAGCACAGACAACCACGAGAGCACTCATTAATCAGTACATAATGAATAGAAATAGGCTGTGTTTGCTGGAGAATATTTGACTTTCAGGTTCGAGAAGCAACTACAAGTCAATTATTGTTATGTCACAGTCTTTGTTGACTGTGTTCTTTTAGAGGAATAAAGGAATGAACTAAGTTTGCTCATTTGTTTTGCAAGATGCTAGACACTTAGTCGTGCTATAGGGCAACAGAGAAGACAAGTGGAGGAAAAGAGCACACACTTTCCTTCTGCTAGACTGTGGTGAAGAAGGGACTGCAGACCTATTGGCTGTAAGGAAGTCTGGCATGGATGCTCAGCCTGGCCCCAGCCAGGCGACCACGTCTGGATGGGCCAGTACCCACTATCCACAATGGCTTGCTCATCCTCCCCCAGGTCATGGAGATGAAAGGCCTTCAGGTCGAAGGCTTTCACCTTCTTAGACAAGGTGTCTCTGTTACCCTAATGGCTCTCACAGGATGAAGCTGCTAGAATGATTTAGAAAACAGACATTCTTCCAGTAGAGATGGAGAGCCTTCTAATCAAGTGGAACAGAGGCTATTATTCAGTGGAATCAAAGCAGTCACACTGGAGAGAGTCTATGTTATCACCTGTTAAAAAAGCTCTGTGACCACAAGAGTTGTCCATCACCAACCAGCACACACTTCTAGGCAGGGTCTGTGCACCCAGATTCATACCCTGAGTTGACAGGGGGCGTGAGGACAGCCTTGCACTGGACCTTCACTAGTACAAAGATAGGTTGAGGCTTCCCCAGTGGCTCAAATGGTAAAGAATCTGCTTGCAATGCGCGAGACCCCGGTTCAAGCCCTGGGCCAGAAAGATCCCCTGGAGAAAGGAATGCCAACCCACTCCAGTATTCTTGTCTGGAGAATTCCACAGACAGAGGAGCCTAGTGGGCTACATACAGTCCATGAGGTCGCAAGGAGTTGGACAAGGCTGAGAGACTAATACACAGACACACAGGAGGTCAAAGAGGGCATTCCCACCATTAGGGAGACAGCAGCTTTGAAGATATGAAACAACCACTGTAATGGAGATCGAGCTCCCGGCCTTATGAAACTGCCATGTTAAAAGACTTCTTTATCAGGTAAGGCAAGCAAGGTTGGCAGAACTGAATACCTCAGCGAGAAAGAATTAAAGGCAAAAACTGTGAAGTGATGAAGACACCTGTCATTGTGCACTGTCCCCCTCCCCGCAATATCCCCTCTCCCCTTCATGCCACTTTCCCTCTTCTCTGTCCTTCCAAGTCCCTTTCTGTGTGTTTAAATATGGAGTAATGGCACACTAGACCTTTAAACTATTTATTGATTTATGACACTTTACTATGTTGGTTGCTTAGGTTATTATGTTACTAATTGAGTCCATGACTTTTAAAATTTTGGTTTATAATTATGAAATTGAAGGCTTTGTCACTGCTATAGGAATTTCAGGCCTTGGCCAGTTGTGGGCTGTATGAATTGAGCACTCAGAAGGGCCATATGATCCCATTTTTAGTTCTCTAAAGAAGTGAGGTGGCAGCATTGGAAGAAATATGGAGTCCGTGTTTCCTTTGTTATCCTGGAACCACTTAGGTTATGGTTCTTGTGTTCCAAGATGCTGTAAAGGAAACACTGCCAGTGAGACTGACTCTACAACTTGTAGGACCCAGTGTGAAATGAAAATGCAGGACTCCTTAATCCAAAATAAACATTCTCAGATGGCGACAGCAGAGCACTAACCCATGCTCAAGTTCCAGAAGCCACAAAATCCTGCTGTTCTGCCTTCAAGCTCCTCTTTTCTGAGCAAGTCTGTCATTCTTGACACTAAAACTCACCAAAATGCTAAGACACTATTTGATCATAACCAGGTTTCATCTGCCCTTTCTTCTTTGGACCTTGTACCACCTAGAACTGCAGAAACATATTAAAATGATTTCCTGTTTCCCTGTGGCTCAGTGGTAAAGACTCTGCCTGGCCAATGCAGGAGACATGTGTTCGATCCCTGGTCTGGGAAGATCCCACATACCGCGGAGCAGCTAAGGCCATGAGCCACAACTACTGAGGCTGTGCTCTAGAGCCCGAGAGTCACAGCTACTGAAGCCACGTGCCCTAGAGCCCATCCTCCTCAACGAGAAGCCACTGCAATGAGAAGTCTGCTCACCGCAACTGGAGAAAGACCACGCAGCAGTGAAGATCCAGCACAGCCAAAATTGAATAAATAAATAAAATTATTAAAAAAACATTTTCCACTTTCTATTTTGTTATTTTATTCAATAGTTCATTTTGTATTCACTTTTGAATAACAAGAAAGTTAAAGTCACTCAGTCGTGTCTGACTCTTTGCGACCCCATGGACAGTGTAGTCCATGAAATTCTCTAGGCCAGAATACCGGAGTGGGTAGCCTTTCCCTTCTCTAGGGGATCTTCCCAACCCAGAGAGCAAACCCAGGTCTCCCGCATTGCAGGCAGATTCTTTACAGTCTGAGCCGCAAGGGAAGCCTAAGAATACTGGAGTGGTAGCCTATCCCTTCTCCAGGGGATCTTCCTGACCCAGGAATTGAACCGGGGCCTCCTGCATTGCAGGCAGATTCTTTACCAACTGAGCTATGAGGGAAGCCTGTTTGAATAACATATTCTGGAGCATATCCCCATGCCTGCTCTAATTTCTTCCTACCAAACTGCAGTTCTGGATGTTTGTATAGGTCAGTGGAAGGCATTCTTCCTGCCATCTAAACATCTTCACAATGTCAGCAACCCTCCTGTATGGTCTTCTTTAGTAATCTCTGTTTTTTGGAATCACTTTCTGAAGAGTGAAAAGAACTTAAAAAGTACTTGAGAAATAATATCCTGATTTGCTTTGTTCATTGAATAGTGCTGTTTTGACTGCCTTCCTTTGACCAAACTTTAGAAAAATATGATGTAAATAAAAGGTATTCTCTTCTTGTTTCTCATATCAGGGCATTAATTTTCTATTATGCTTGCATTTTTTTGTTTGATCTTCTTTAACAAAGTGTTACAATTTTATTATTTTTTTTTTTTGGAGCAGTTTAAGGTTCAGAGCAAAATTGAAGGGGAAGGTGCAGAGATTTCCCACAAACTTTCTGTCCCTGTGATGAGATTTTTATTGCTTAATTTATACAGTCATCCTTGATATTCACAGAGGATTGGTTCAGAACACCTGTAGATACCAAAATGCTCAAGTCCCTTAAATAAAATGGTGTAGTATTTGCATAAAACCTATGCACATCCTCCTGTATGCGTTGTCATCTCTAGATTACTTATAATACTTAATAAGTAAGTGCTACGTAAATACAGTTGACCCTTGAACAATGGATTTGAGCTGCTGAACTACAGGGGTCTGCTTCTGTGTGGATTTTTTTCAGTAAGTGTCACAGGACCCCATGATCCATTGTTGATAAATCTACAGATGCTGAACCACAGAAAATGGAGAAATGTCATTGTGGGGGAAGAATAAATTATAAAATGTTTTAAAGGAGTTTCATTGATCTCAGGATTGTGCAACACCTCAAGCTAACTAAGGGTAACAAAGTGTTGCTTAGTTAACAGTGATGGGTGTCAGTTAAGGCTTTAATTAGTAGTTAAGGCTTTATTTGTAATTAGCATATTGATTATTTACACATAAACCAGTTGCTTCTAAAGTGCTTGAGGGGATCAACAGAACAGCTTGTGAAGCATTCCAAATCCCCCCTCCCCCCACACATCATTTATTTCAGTACTAATAGACACTATTTTCCAAGCAGGTCTCTGCTAGGCCAAGGAAATATTGGCTAAACCACAAATTCCAAATAAGTACTGTCAACTAATAATCTTCATTTCTAGAAAAATGTTATCTGAAGTCCTTTTAAAGTAGGTTTGCATAGGTGAAAAACCACTGGAAAAGAAATAGTGATGTAGACCTAATCAAGGCTCACACTCGTCCACCAGCAGTGTCGATCTCCTGTGTCTGCATTTTAAGGGAACTGACCAAACTCTACAAGATTTGTTCATGAGGCCATCTGCCTTCGGTCACAGCTGATGGAGCCAGGGAGGAGCCCCTGATCCAGGGAAAACCTGCTCTCTGTAGACACAGGCTGGCTTGAAAGATGAAATTCCTCCATCAGCTTCTAACTCTGGGAAACGTGTTGGGGAACACAAGAGAAAGAGATGCAGCTAGCGGTGGCCCCAGAACTAGAAGGATGGCAGTTAAGAGAGGAGGCCAGGAGCAGGGGTGAGCCATGTGCAAAGGTTGAGTTGCCAAAGTTGAGTGGTTTGAGGAAAGAGATGTTGAGGGAGGTAGGGAGGGACGAAGGGAAGGAGGGGGAAGGAAGGAGGAGGGAGAGATGGAGGGAAGGAGGGAGGAAGAGAGGGAGAGATGGAACAGGGAGAGAGGGAACAGGGAGAAAGGAAGGGAAGGAATAAAAGGAAAGCCATACACACACAGACAAGACAGGTGACAGATGGACCACGTGACCCTTGAGAGGGCGTGGTTTGCGCCCGGAGATTTCCTCATTGACTTTTCCACTCAGGCCCGGCCCATAAGCATCCTTAGAGTGAACCTCTTTATCTTCTGAAATAAATCGAATGTGTTGCTGTTCCTTATTCTGTAGCTTACTGCCAGAGATGAACTAAAATGCCCCCAAACATGGGAGAAGGCAATGGCACCCCACTCCAGCACTCTTGCCTGGAAAATCCCATGGAGGGAGGAGCCTGGTGGGCTGTGGTCCATGGGGTCGCTAAGAGTCGGACACGACTGAGCAACTTCACTTTCACTTTTCACTTTCATGCATTGGAGAAGGAAATGGCAACCCACTCCAGTGTCCTTGCCTGGAGAATCCCGGGGACGGCGGAGCCTGGTGGGCTGCCATCTATGGGGTCGCACAGAGTCGGACACAACTGAAGCGACTTAGCAGCAGCAGCAGCAGCCCCCAAACATCTTCGTAATAGGAGCAAAGTCAGGGGCCTGAGGAGGGGTGGTGTATGTGGCTATGGGACAAAACAGACAGACATCCAACACAGAATACATTTTACACTGGAAGCGCCTTCCTTCCTATAGATGTGAATTTTTTAAAATCTTATTTTATATTGGAGCATAGTTAATTAACAGTGTTGGTCTCTTTCAGGTGTATAGCAAAGAGATTCAGCTATAATGTACATGTACCTATCCTCTTTCAAATTCTCTTCCCAGTTAGGTTATTACCCGTACGTATGTCTTCGCAGGTACACAATCACAAAAAGGTCTTTTTCGAGGATGGTTAAGGCCTGGGTCCTGCTTGTAAAAGCCATCAGTGGCCGCTGCTCTGTCAGGCCTGATACCAGGGCGGGTCATGGGGTCTGTCACACTGCTTTGATGTTCCCAGGCAGGACAGCTTCTGCCTGCTAAATATTCATTTAATCCAATTTGGCCAATCAAACTTCAGGTCTAATAAATGATTACAGTAACAGGCAGCTCTTAACCCACAGTCCCTTCTGTCTCCTGGTCAGCCTGGGGTTTTGTTTGAAAAGCAGTATCTAGCAAAGCAGCAAGGGGGAACCCAGAGAGAAAAGGTAAGAGAGAGACTGTGTTGTGAACATGTTGGTGTGTGAGTGCGAGTGTGTATGTGTGTGTGAGTGTTTGTAGAGGGGGCAGGGAGAAGGAAGGGAAGAAATGGAGAGAAAAACAAGCCAAAAAAAAAAAAAAGAAATGGAAGGCTATGTGAAAAGGCACATGGAAATCCTCCTCTCTCAACTGGAAATACAGATTCAAATGTGAATCTGCCTTCCAGGCAGCCCTGATGTCACTCTCCCTTCATCAGAAGGCAGATGCCCCTTGCCTTCATGCTTGCCCATCATTCTCTTGGAAAGGGGTGGGGGAGTTGGCAGGGACTCTTCAGTGCTCCTATTTCTTCTCAAAGACAAATACGAACCACGTGGTTCTCCGCACGCCTCACTTCAGAGCATGCAGAGAGAACGACCTCATCTTCCAAAGGGCTTGGGGCAAACACCCAACTCAACTCGACGTGTTCTCTCTGTGTCCGGGAAAACTGGTGAGTTGCCGCTCTTGTTTCTCTAAACATCCTTGGCCTAACACCATGTTGGAACACAGAGACAAGATTCTTTATCTACCGAGAGAAAACAGACCCTGAAGCCTATAGCAATTTTCTGCTTGTTGAATCTTGTGCCTGGTTTGTTTCAACAAAACCCCGTTTCCTTAGCATCACCTGGCTTATTCTATAAAACAGGCACTTAAATGTGGGTGTAACCAGGTTTAGCCAAAGCTCTCCGCTTTGCCAGACATTGTCCTGGGCAATGAACTGCTGCCAATATCCACTCAATTAGCAGGTATTCATCATCCATTTTACCATTCTCCCTACTGCTCACCACCCCCACCCCCAGCTCAGCAAGACATGGGCCCAGCAGTCTTCAGTTTTCCTGGCAGACGCAGTTACACGGCAACCATGAAGACACTCCTTTTTTTTTTCCAGACAGATATTCTAAGAATCCTTGCAAGTTTATTGGTTCTGACTCATAACAATCCATCAGCCATAAGTGCAATAAATGATGCTTGTAAATTAATACCCACATTTCTGCAGAGGAGGTTTTACATATTAAATTATCTTTAAAGTTATAAATAAATAATCTACATGAAATAGATTTAAGCAATAAACATATACTCCACAAACAATACTCAGGAAGCTTTCTGTTCATCAAGCACAGGCGATTTTGGCAGTATCTTGTTAATAGACCCCTCCACCCCACCCCAACATTCCCCGTCCTTCCTTTCTGGTAAGACCATAAATCCACTGCACGCAATATTGGGGTCATTCCTTTCTTAGCAAAAACCATGTGCTTCCTTTTTCTAACACTCATTCAATGCTTCAGCTGCCTTGTTGTTTTAAAAGAGTAATTTAGAGATCTTCCAAGATATATTTGCTCCCACTGCCTCCTCTTTACCTGGTCCCCCAACTCCTCCAACAATGCCATTTGAATAGCCTTTCCAAATATTATTTTATTTTTATATAACAGTTTTATTACACATGTATGTTGTTGTTCAGTCGCTAAGTCATGTCTGACTCTTTGCAACCCCACGAACAGCAGTGTGCCAAGCTTCCCTGTCCTTCGCTATCTCCCAGAGTCTGCTCAAACACATTCAGATATATACAAAACACAGTGTTCAGTTTTTTTCTATCCTTTACAAGCAATGTGTTGCAGGTAAGTAATAGCACATCAAATTTTACCCTTGCTAAGTAATGAAGATATAGCATTTGTGGTAATGAAGTATTGAGTTATGGAACACAGTTTTATTCAATGAATTGTTTTGTATAAACATTTAGGTTCTTTTATTGAACCTTACGTTTTAGATATGATCTGATAAGACTATACCAGAAGGGTCCTTAGGACCTCATTCCCTATCAAAAAGTCTCCTTCAAGAAACTGTTTCAGGATTTAGATTGGGCTTTACCACTGACCTAATGAAGAACACTGACCTGTTCCTCTATCCAAAGAACAGACATACCCTGAACTTGAAAGTATCTTGTCTCTTTATTTATCTATGAAGTTTTGCTTATTTTTTTATAATTTATCAAAGGAGGATAAATGGTCTTTAGGGAGTTTTATTTCCCACTCTATGCTGCTGCTGCTGCTGCTAAGTCGCTTCAGTCATGTCTGACTCTGTGCGACCCCATAGACAGCAGCCCACCAGGCTCCGCCGTCCCTGGGATTCTCCAGGCAAGAACACTGGAGTGGGTTGCCATTTCCTTCTCCAATGCATGAAAGTGAAAAGTGAAAGGGAAGTCGCTCAGTCGTATCTGACTCTAGCGACCCCATGGACTGCAGCCTACCAGGCTCCTCCGTCCATGGGACTTTCTAGGCAAAAGTATTGGAGTGGGGTGCCATTGCCACTCTATACTGTATGCCTAAGATTGAATAACTTAAAAAGTGACCCCTCTAAAGGAAGTTCTGTTGAAATCATGGTTTCAGTTGAGTTTTTCAAGAGCCCAAAACATTAGAAACTCATCTTGTTCGTAAAAGCCAAGAGGCTAGTCAGGAGCCAGCAGTCTGTTCTAATATTTGATGAAAATAAGTTGGGGCTTACACGAAAGTGGGGCTTCTCAAGTGGCGCTAGTGATAAACAGCCATCTGCCAAAGCATGAGACGTAGGGATCTAGGCTAGACTAGACTTTAGGGATCAATCATGGGTTCGATCCCTGGGTTGGGGAGATCGCCTGGAGCAGCACATGGCAACCCACTCCAGTACTCTTGCCTGGAGAATCCCATGGACAGAGGAGCCTGGCGGGCTACATAGTCCATGGGGTTGCAAAGACTTGGATGTGACTGAAGCAACTCAGCACGCACACACACACACAAGGGAAAGTCAAGTTCCTACCAGCTGTCAAACAACTGTATCACAGCGTCTTCTAAAAATAAGTCAGAAACCATTTGTTTATTTTTATTTTTGTTTTTAAACAAGGGGAATGAGAGGGAAAGAGGCTAAAATGCTACCCTCCAACTTTTATTTCTAATTAGCTATAATTTCTAAAAATACAATATTGTAAATTAAAAAAAAAAGAAACACTCAGTAAAATGCTTTGTAGAGATACTTTTCTTTAAGTACTGAATTAAAATCTGCATAATTTCATCAAGTATCGCCCTTCCTGGAAATGTAATGATTACTGCACTCTTGTTTCTTAGAACTAAATACTTTACTCTTAATCTCAGTCATAGATTGAACCTGCTATCACAAACCCCGACAGCATTCATGTCAGTGACAACTTACAGCGAATTAAGGGTTAACAGCAAAAGTCTAGTCTAGACAATGCTATGTCAAGGGACATTTTTATTACTTAACCTCAAAGGCAACAATAACAGAACTCAACTTTATGTCGGCCACTCCTATAGCTTCGTTGGCCCCTTTTTTTCTTTGCTTTTCTGCACACAGATGTGCATTTGGCTGATGAATTTAGGAGAAGTGCCTCCATCAATTATATTACACCTTTCCTGCCTTCATGCAATTTTGCCAGACTTCAAAATTTCAGGAGCCAGACAGATTAAGACACACAGACTTCAACTTGATATCCCTGCTGGATTCTGAGGCTAGACAGACAAATGCTGATCTTGTGGTTGTCTGCTAGGTAAAAGCACCTCTTTGATGCCACACGCACAGCACTGCCCGTTTTTCCTGTCTCCTATGCCAGTGTGGACACTCTCACATCCCTCAGAGTCTGATCCCAAGGGCTTTGTGTGGTTTCCAAGGCCAAGAGATTCTTTCTCCAACTTTATTGAGGTATAATTGACAAGTAAAATTGTATATATTTACAGTGTACAATGTAATATTTTGACATACGTATACACTGTGAAATGATTATCACAATAAAGGTAAGTTAGACTCAAAAAGAATGTATATATACCTATATGTATATATATGTGTGTGTTCTAAGTCGCTTCAGTGGTGTCTGACTCTGTGTGACCCCATGGACTGTAGCCCGCTAGGCTTCTCTGTTCATGGGTTTCTCCAGGCAAGAACACTGGAGTAGGTTGCCATGCCCTTCTCTAGGGGATCTTCCCAACCCAGGGATCAAACCCGTGTCTCTTACACCCCCATGTCTCTTATGTCTGCTGCATTGGCAGGCAGGTTCTTTGCACTAGCACCACCTGGGCAGCCTCTCTCTCTCTCATTCTCACATATATATGTGTGTGTGTAAACTGAATCCCTTTGCTGTACAGCAGAAATTAACACAACATTGTAGATCAATTACACTTTAATAAATGTTTTCAAAAAAGACAAAACTCTAAATTAAAACAAAAATATTTCATTCAAGTCAACAAAGGCTATTTTTTCCTTGATAAAGGTGGCTTAAAGATATATATATATATATATATATATTTTTTTTTTTTTTCCTGAGTTCCCTCACTTGGAAGCCATTACTTATGTCTCCTCCCATGTATAACACAACGCCGGCCATATGTCGCCTTTCAGTTTAAGAGCACAGTAGAGCTCAGTCTCCATTTCCGCTGTGTCCCAGTGCACAGAGATATAGTACCAGGGAACTGCTGCTCATTAAGATTTACTTACATAGCTTAGGAGTTGGCTCAATTCTCAGACTTCGTTATTAATGATATTGTCCTATAATCTATGTTAAATATAGATCATGAGGGATGCTGATGAATGAGTTGAATGTCACATTTGTGTTAGTTCAATTACAATCATATATTAAAATGTTCTCTACCCCTACTATGTAGATTTGGTGTAGGGTTCCATTATGATGACATAATATTCCTTTCATTTTCATAAAGACATGCTGGCTTTTTTATTTTGCTTTCTATTTCTAGACTGAGCTGTACATTATTGGCAACACATGCTGCCCACATTACAGAATTTGGTAATAACTTATACTATCTTTGAAAATTCTTTTCAGGGTGTAAGATTTTCTAGTCTAAGTTGCTATATGTGTCGAAACTTTGGTTTTCCTACATATTGTAGATTCTGCAAAATAATCCATGGAGTCATGAATTTATCACTGTAAGTCTGAAACAAAGCCATCAATATACAGAGGTGGGTTGATGAATTAGGTATAAAACTTTCAACTTGTATTCTGTCTGTTAAGAAGTTTTCTCCTCAAGTATCAGGTTGTAGCCTCCTTCTAGTGCATGAAACTAGAGTAATCCTAATTTGCCATTGTTTCTGGTGGTGGTATTGCAGTCTTTTTTTTGTTTGTTTTTTGAGGGTTGCAAAGAATTCTGGAGGCAGAAGGAACAGTAATAATGACCAGACATTAACAAGGCATGTGCATTTATGTGTGATCTGTGTACATATGAGTGTCAGCATGTTGTGTGCATGTGTGCATGTATAAAGAGTTGCTGCTACTGCTAAGTCGCTTCAGTCGTGTCCGACTCTGTGCGACCCCATAGACGGCAGCCCACCAGGCTCCCCCGTCCCTGGGATTCTCCAGGCAAGAACACTGGAGTGGGTTGCCATTGCCTTCTCCAATGCATGAAAGTGAAAAGTGAAAGGGAAGTCGCTCAGTCGTGTCCGACTCTTAGCGACCCCATGGACTGCAGCCCACCAGGCTCCTCCGTCCATGGGATTTTCCAGGCAAGAGGACTGGAGTAGGGTGAGATACATGCTAAACCTCACTAGCGGCAAGACATAGACACATGGTCTGCCCCTGGGCCCTTTGATCTAATATGCCTTCATAGTTCAGTATGAACATACAACTGAGTGAATTACTCAGTCCTCTCTTACTTCCCATTAGAAACTTTTAATACCAAAGAGGCTTAACATCAAGGAGGACACAACCCAGAGGATTTCATTACCTTCTTTAATGGCCAAGCTAAGAGACTCAGGAGTCCATGCCCGCTTAACGGTGGGCTGCTGAGCACAAACAAAGCATTGCAGTTTGCTCTTTCCTTTCCTCTGCCCCACTACAAACATGTTGGAACCGCTGTGCGATTACTGAAGCCAGTTCTCTGCGATCAATCTGGACTCGACACTGACCACAAGAATGCAGTCAGGTATCTCATCTGAGAGACACCACTTTATAATTATGACATGAGGCCCCTGGGTCCCCTCTGTCTTACGTTGTATCTTACTTAAATCACTCAGAAAGATGACTTAAATCAAACTTTAAGAAAGTACGGTTTCATGACTCTTTTTTTTTTTCTTACCAAGGTATGCCCCCTGTTGTACATATTGCCACTGTTAATGAGAAAAAAAAACTCAGACTTCTGGTTCTCCTATGTAAAAACAGTATACATTATATATGTAAACTACATAGAAACCATGTTGGAGCAGTTACATTAGAAAACTGAATTGTGATTTGGTTAGTTTATTCCTCAAAGCTAAATAAAGCAGGTTTCTGTGAAGTTACAGTGAGACAAAGCATTTTCAAATTGACAGGTTAATTTGGGCAACATTCTTTTGCTCTGCTGTATTAGAATAACAACCATCATAGCTCAGAAAACTGATATTAAGTTTGTGCCAATGTAAAATGTTTATATAAATGTGTTTGTATTCTAATCTTTTTCCTCAATAAAACATAGTTTTTTTTAACAAAAGTGTAAAATCAGAACTTATCTTACTGATACCTGTGAAATGGGGTGCTGGTAAAAATAAAAAAGAATGTTTCACTTTTATTTAAAAGAATTCTTCCAAAATAGAACACTTAAAATAGAGGATTGTTTTGAATAGCATTGTGCCCCTCCAATCATATAACATCAAAAGAAGGGAAAGCTTCTTCTATTAGAGAAAAAAATGTTTATAATCTTTACAGCCTATGGAGGTAAAAGAAGATATTGGAGAAGCCAGGTATGATTGACAGGAAAAGAATAAAGAGGACCCACAATTGAAGGGGCCTGGAGAGGGCTCTAGAGAGGTCAGAAACTGCCAGGGGCTGGGAAAGGAAAGTGTCCCTGCTTTGAAAATAGAGAAAAGAAGTAGGAAAGAAACAAACTGAACCTTAGGGAAGAAGAAAAGGAAGTCAGCGGAACTAGAGCCCTGGGGTGGCAGGTGGGGGTGGAGGAGGGACACAGGAGGATGTCTGGGGTTTATTTAAGGAGATAAGCTCGCTGCAGCAAACCTGGAATTCCAGGAAATGACCAGCTCTGGGTCCAAGTAATTACGCAGCATATGAGCTCTGTCGCTCAGTCGTGTCTGACTCTTTGTGACCCCATGGACTGTAGCCCACCAGGCTCCTCTGTCCATGGAGGTTTCCAGGCAAGAATACTGGGAGGGGTTGCCATTTCCTACTCTAGGGGATCTTCCCAACCCAGCAATCGACACGAGTCTCTTGCACCTCCTGCATTGGCAGGTGGATTCTTTACCACTGGTGCTACCTGGGAAGCCCATGCAGCATATTATTTGGGCTAAAATGCAAATAGAAAGAACCAGAACTAAACATGGATGTGGATCAAGGTGTATTTAATACCTACACTGAACGTATGTAATTTACTTGTTTAGAAAATGTTCAGTGGAGGTGTTCTTGCAATAGAATGCAATAGGTTTTATATGCTAAATAGCTCCCTTCTGTTGATTATCTACAATCTGTTGATTACTCACTACAAAAATTTGAAACACAACAGGGTACTAAAGGATAGGTTGCAACCTAAAAGCAAAAGTTTAAAAGACGGAAGATTCCCTTTCCTCAAGCCCTTCTGCTGCTGCTGCGTCGCGTCAGTCGTGTCCGACTCTGTGCAACCCCATAGATGGAAGCCCACCAGGCTCCGCTGTCCGTGAGATTCTCCAGGCAAGAACACTGGAGTGGGTTGCCATTTCCTTCTCCAATGCACGAAAGTGAAAAGTGAAAGTGAAGTCGCTCAGTCGTGTCCGACTCTTAGCGACCCCATGGACTGCAGCCTACCAGGCTCCTCCATCCGTGGGATTTTCCAGGCAAGAGTGCTGGAGTGGCTTGCCATTGCCTTCTCCGCCTCAAGCCCTAGGCAAGGATAAAGGCGATTTCCAAGAAGTTCTGATTTGAGGTCAGCTCTGAGCAGTTCCATTCACTCTCACAGGCTTCCCCTTTTCCTCCTTATTTTCTTGGGCAATTAAGGAGAGCTTTGCTTCTCTGCTAGTTAAATTTTAGTTTCTCAATTAAAACTGAATTATTCCAAGGCAAGTAACTCTTCCTGTAGGGCACAGCATGGCGACTAAAGTTAATAATATTTAACTGCATATCTGAAAGTTGCTATGAGAGTAAATCTTAAAATACTCTCATCCCCAGAAAAAGAAATTCTGTAAGGCATGGTGATGGATGTTAACTAGACTTAACATGGAGATCATTTCACAGCATATACAAATATCGAATATTATGTTGCACATCTGAAATTAATATAATGTATATCAATGATACCTCAATGAAAGCATCTTTAATACTTACGTATCAAATCCTGAATTTATCAAAATAATTTTTAAAGTAAAAAATTATTTAATGTTAAATTTGAATTTAAAATATCAGTCTAAATCCATGACAGTTTTTCTTTAAACACACATACACATTTCCTAGCTCTGTCAACTGAAAGGCCTAACAAGACAGTCCTGTAACAATGAGTGTCCTTATGGCCCAGTCTGTGGCCTCCAAAAACTACTTTCTGCTAAAATGAAGAAAGGCTCCTGGGAAGAATGGCTGATTCCAGATTTTTTTTTTTAAAAAAAGACTAAACTATTCCAAAACAAAGAACTCTTTCTATTCCTGCAAATTATCTATTTTATTTACTTCTAATTAATTCAGAGGTTTAAACAACTTCCAGCAATACACTGAAGTGACTATTGTCTAAAACCTTGTAAAGAAACATTTTTAAAAAGATGTATCCTTAAGCCCCAAAGTTTCATACCCAGTAGTATGGATTGATTGCTGGATGTTAATTCCTTTTTTTATTCTCAAATATTTATACTTAATATGAAAACTAAACATACGCAAGACAGCATTGTCTACAATACTCTTTTAGACACAATTTAAAGTCAAAGTTTTAACTGCATAGAGCTATTTAAAAGTTAACAAATTATCATTTAACTTTAGCTTCACCAACTTGATTTCATTTAGACAGCCTGATACTAGATAGATATTTCATAAATGTTTGTCCTAGGCAGATTTTTCCCCTACATTTAACAAAACTAAATCAAAGTTTTATTTCAATCGTTAAAATGTTTTAATTTCTCTAGGTCATCAGCACAGGTTCCTCTACCTACCCAGGTACTGCATACCAAAAGTGTTTAATCAGGCAGTGGTTTTTAATAAGCCATTGTATGAAACAAACGAAGAAAGGGGGAAGGTGTTGCCTGGGAACTAACAGCCATAATAAGGAGCCAGCGGATTGCTTCCTATTAAGTGTATGCACCGCACATCTCCTCTGTCCTGATTAACTACATTCTATTTTAGCACCAGACATCTTCTAATGAGAAAATGCTAAGTTTCCCCAAATGATATGATGGTAGAAACAGAATGGAAAATACCAATAAAATCTTGTGAACACTATACCCCCCAAAATGTGGGCTAGTTTCATCTTGATGTCTTTTGAATTCATCATTCAATATACACAATAGGGAAAACTTAGAGTGTGCTAAGTGAGGCAAAATCTTATGTTCAGAAGCTAAAGATAATATATGCATCAGATTCATATTAAAGTCTTTAAAGGCAAAGTGGAATTTATTATTTTTCTAGGTAAACCATCAAGGCTGATTCTTTCAGACTCAGGGAATGTGCATTGGAGCAAATTTTCATGGTTGATATGAAGGACTGGTGGCCAGAATCAAGTACTTTTTAGTCTGGGTAATGAGCCTGTTAATGTGAATAATAATCTCAATGCAGTAAAAAAAATTTTGATGCTAAACACACAGTGGGGAAAGTAATTCTTAAATAGTCAAAAGATAACTAAACCAAACACATAACTGCTAATGTGGGGGATAATATGATAAATAATTAGAGATTTTTTTAATGTAAGTTTTCATGCTGGAAAAAATTTATTTCCAGTAGAAAAATTAGTACTTAAGTAAAAATCAAATTGAAAGCCTTCCAAACACCCTAAGTTGACACTCTTGGTTTTATTCAAGTAAACAAATATTATTAAGCAGTATAGTAAGAGCCACAACAGAGGAAAAACCATGCTTCCTGCCCTCAGGGAGCTTATCAATTCACTGAGGGTCAAGAAATAGCATATTTCTTAAACTATCATACTTGACTCCTACTGATGCTTCAAAAGGAAAACAAAAATAGCACCTGAACTTCTCGAGACATACATGTGTGCGCGTGTGTGAGCACAGACACACACAGGTGCTTTACAAAGGGAAAGTTTGCAACATGCTATAATTAAGCTCACATCCTGACAATAAAAGGCGCAAAGTTTTATTCTAAATTTAGAGGAAGAACTCTTCACATGGCACAACCTCTCTAATGGTTGCTGTAAAACTTGTCATGGATATGTCAGCATCTCTGTTGCAAAAAAGAATCATTCTTTCTGAAAATACACACACAGTAGATGTAAGAGCTGTACCACATTTATTTTTTATTTGCACTGGAGATTTTGTTAACATCTCTGGTAAATTTCTTTCCTTCTTTGCCCCTCTTCTAGCTCTAAACCGCTATTTAAATGGCATTTTCCTTCTCGCTCTCAGAAGGCAGTGAAGGGCTGTTTGCTAACTGGACACGAACGCTGGCCAGACTTGGAGAAGGCAAAGGCACCCCACTCCAGTACTCTTGCCTGGAAAATCCATGGACAGAAGAGACAGGTAGGCTGCAGTTCATAGGGTCACTAAGAGTCAAACATGACTGAGCGACTTCACTTTCACTTTTCACTTTCATGCATTGGAGAAGGAAGTGGCAACCCACTCCAGTGTTCTTGCCTGGAGAATCCCAGGGACCGGGAAGCCTGGTGGGCTGCCATCTATGGGGTCGCACAGAGTCGGACACGACTGAAGCGACTTAGCAGCAGCAGCAGCAGCAGCAGCTGGCCACACTCAAGTCCTAGGTCTCAGTGTTTTGTGAACACTGTTTCCAGGTCTCCTCCATAAATGAAACTTGTCCTCAGCGGAGAACCTACACACACAGAGCAGCTGTCAAGCACCCAGGCTAAGCCCTGCTCAGTGAAACGCACCGACAATACTGGCATGAAAACACCAACTTCCCAACATACCAGACCGGACTCAGTACTGTCTCATAAAAAGAATTCCAGACACAAGAGCAGTTCAAAGCACACTTTGTAAAATACCTCCAAGCCCCTAGCAGGGGGTAGGGCTGATTTAAGTTGATGAAACTTAAAGAACATTAGAGGGTTGTGGTTAAGTGTTTGGGCTTTCCTATTCTTGCCACTTGGAATTCAGCTACCTCTGATGAACCTGGAGCAAGCTCACCCCCTAAGCCTCGTGTGTGCAAAGTTGCTTCAGTCATGTCCGACTCTTTGGAACCTTATGGACAGTAGCCCACCAGGCTTCTCTGTCTGTGAGATTCTCCAGGCAAGAATACTGGAGTGAGTTGCCATGCCCTTCTCCAGGGGATCTTCCCAAACCAGGAATCAAACCTGCCTCTCCTGCACCTCCTGCATTGGCAGGCAGATTCTTTACCACTGCACGACCTGGGAAGTCCTCAGTTTTTTCAAATGGAAAACAGTGATAATCATAGTAACTTCATTATATTATTGTGAAGACGATGTATGCTGATACATATAAAACCTTCACGATGGTGCTTGACAACAAAAGGTAACTAGTATTATTTTTCATTAGAATTTGTAGGACAATGAAAGCTACCACTCTACACCAAAAAGTCAAACATGGAAGTATATAAACCAAAAACCTATGTAGAAAACTCTACAATTTACAGAGATACATTAGATGTATAGAAAGGAAACACACTCTGAAGCCCCCCTACTCTGCACTACACTTCATCTCGCTAAGAACAACTGAAAGGCCTTTGGTGGCAAATACTTCAACTTTCAAATATCTTCTTAGAAAAGCACTAAAAGCTATATTTTATTGCCTCTCAGGCAATTAGACCATGGTTATTGCCACATCTGCTATTTGCTCATCAGGAAACTGCTTCCAACACATTTAACATTCATAGGTGTATTAGCTCATTATTAATACCCTGGAAGTTCTCCATGACAATATTAACTACAGCACAGAATTGGATACAAGGAGTCTCCATCTTGGTGTCAATTCATCTAACGGGATTACGAACAGAATTCCCTAAAGGACAACACTGGAAAGTAGTCTCAAACATGCACAGAATCAGAGCAAAGTTCTCATATATAATCTATTTCTAAAACCTTTTCTTCAACCACCTCCATCCTCTACTCATACTTTCTCTCTTCATATTCCCAGGGAGTAATCATAACAGCAAACATTTATGTGGCATTACCTATGTGCAGATGCTTACATATGTTAATACATTTAATTGTCCTAAAACCCTATGGAGACTTCCCTGGTGGCTCAGACGGTAAAGCGTCTGTCTACAATGCGGGAGACCTGGGTTCGATCCCTGGGTCGGGAAGATTCCCTGGAGGAGGAATTGGCAACCCACTCCAGTACTCTTGGCTAGAAAAATCCCATGGATGGGAGGAGCCTGGTAGGCTACAGTCCATGGGGTTGCAAAGAGTCGGACAGGACTGAGCGATTTCACTTCGCTTCAAAACCCTATGAGGTAGAAACTAGTGGTATTGTCCTCCTCGTACCTATGAGGAAACTGAGGCTCAGGTGGGTTAATCAACATGGCAGAGCTGGGAGCTGAACCTGGGCAGTTTCATCTCACTGTTCAAACTCTCCCCTCTGGCGATGGAGCCTCTGCACCTTATTGACACACTTCTAAAAATACAGAAGTGGTGTAGAAATTAATTACTCTCAGGTTCTTATTATAGGGGCTTCCCAGGTGGTGCTAGTGGTAAAGAACGAGCCTGCCAACGCAGGAGACCTAAGAGACACGAGTTCGATCCCTGAGTCGGGAAGATCCCCTGAAAGAAGGCACAGAAACCCACTCCAGTATTCTTGCCTGGAGAATCCCATGGACAGAGGAGCCTGGCAGGAGAGTCGATGGGGTCGCACAGAGTCAGACACGACTGAAGGGACCAAGCAGGCTCTTAGACAGAGGCAGGATCAGGAAATGAACACTGCTCTTTTCAGAGATCTGCACTAGCCCATGTGCTACTCCTCTGACATCAAGGTAAAAGGAACTATCTCCAATGAATGCCCATTAGATCAGAGATTATACCAAGCACAATCTGTCACAAGAAAACCAGAAAGCATATCACCGAGACAGCCTGGCTCATACCATGTTTTACTCTAAAGAAATTTCTATCATTTGATGTATGGGCATCTGAATAAAATGCTCCACTTTCAGTGTAGAAATTCCCCATGTGATGTTGAATTTTATGTGTCAACTTGACTAGGCCACGGTGCCCAGTTCTTTGGTTAAACTCCAGTCTATATGTGGCTGTGAAGGTTATTTCTTTAGATGTGATTAACATTTAAATCAGTAGACTTTGAGTAAAGCAGATTACCCTTCTTAATGTGAGTGGGTCTCATCCAAACACCGGAAGGCCTTGAAAGCAAAGACGGAGGTTTCTGAATAAGCAATTCTGCCTTTAGACTGCAACACAGAAACCCTGTCTGGGTTTCCAGCCTGCAGATTGAGGACTCAAGACTGTAGCATCAACTCTTACCTGAATCTCCAGGCTGCCAGCCTGCTCTACAGATTGTGGGCTTGCCAGTACCCACAATCACATGAGCCAACTTCTTAAAATAAATCTCTCTCTCGACATATATACACACACTCATATATACATATTATATATATCACATATATCCTATATATCTCCATATATATTCTGTCTACAATATGTGTATACATATACATTTTACATATATGTTATATAAAATACACATCCCCATATATGTATATATATACACACACACTCACACACACATATTGTAGACATATAGAATATATAAGAGATAATACAGGATATATATGATATATATAATATGCATATATATGTCTGCCTCATATATAAGAGAAATATATATATCCTATTAACATATATATACACACCACACATATATACACATTCACATCTTCTGGCATATATATCCTGTTGGATATATAGATAAATATATCTCTATATATCATCATATACATACCATGGACTTCCCAGGTGGCTCAGTGGTAGAGAATCCACCTGCCAACGAAGGAGACACAGGAGACGCCGGGTTCAGTCCCTGGGTGGGGAAGATGCCCTGGAGGAGGAAATAGCCCACTCCAGTACTGGTGCCTGGGAAATCCCACAGACAGACGAGCCTGGCGGGCTACAGTGCATGGGGGCAGCAAAGGAGTCAGAGATGACTTAGCCACCGAAACAAATAACATACACAGCATAGACATATATATATATATATATATATATATATATATATATATATATATATCCTCCTGGTTCTTTTTCTCTGAAGCATTGACTCGTCCACCCCAGAACCCAACCTCAATCACTTTTACATAGAAGGCTCTCAACACAGAGTCATGAATGGTTCTAGGTAAAGCCTCCTTCCTGGTTCCCCATTCTAGTTCTAAGAAGAGAAGATGGAGCTGGCTGTTTTAAGCACAAGAACTCAGACTAACACACTTTCTGGAGCTGGGTCACACACTCTTCCTGGTTGGACCACGAAAGCGTCTGATCCACAAGCCTCTGAGAATGGTTGTGGTTTGACAGGCTACAGGGACACACACCCGGGTCTGTGGAAGTCCCCACACAGGGCCCCAGAGACCCGCTGCCTGCCAGGCTCAGAGTCCAGCCAAGTCCCGCCCTGTGGGAAGGACACCGCCCACCATCGCGGCGCTGGGTGCCCCTCTGGGCCAGCCCCAGAGACCTGAGGAGGCTACTTGGTTTACAACTGTGTTTTGTAACCATTTCCTCCCAAGATCACCGCGAACTCCCTCATGATCCTCATGGTTCCCAGTTTCCATCTGCACGTGGGGTCGGCCGTTATCCTCTCCTGTTGCTACCTGGCAACCCTCCCATTCCAGACGTCCGAATTCCTCTCCTATGGCAGCTCCCAAAGAAAGGACCAGAAGAAAACCAGTATCTATTTCCTTAAGAAGAGACCTCCAAAGGCCGATGTCCTTCTTTCCCCCGCTTCTTTCTCCCCCATCCCACCCACACCACAGAGCCCTGGACTCGATAAAGGACCACAGCTGGGAGCTGGTCCCACTGAGAACATCCAGAGTTGCCCAGAGCTGTTTTCCTTGTGGCTTCTTCGGGAGCAGGCACGCTGCCTTCAGTGTTTACAGTCAGCAATTTCAAATGTGCTGACATGGAGAACAGTGACCACAGAGTCCGCACAAACCAGCAAGGAAGAGAAACCCCAGGCGGAAGGGCTCAGCGGGACGTGAGGCGTCGCTCCTCCCCAGGATGGCCGAGGTCCGCCCGTGAGGCCCCCGGCTCACAGATGCCGGATGCATGGTGGGGAGAGAAGGCGCTCACCTCATTCTGCTTTTTCCTTCCATCACAGCTTCATCCCAAGGTTTCTATTCTGGGGGCTGACGCAGGCAGAGCCCTGCAGGAGGGCGCCATCTCATCCCATGAACAGGACAGGGGACGGGGGTCAGGCTGTGAGGTTTGAGCAGCTTCAGGACTTCTCCCTTTCCAGCACCTAACTTACAAAAGTTCTTTATATTGCTGATGTGTTTTTGTTCATTTTTTCCCCTCTAGGGACAAAGAAAATTTTGTAAGCAAAAAGGGTGTCGGAAAATCGCTGTGTAACAAGTCTAGCGTGAGAGGAGGGGGTGGGGAAGGACCGCTAAATTAAAGCTTGGAAAGGACAATTAGAATATTGCTAGAATGTTTTATAGCCACATTGGGAATTCCAGAATCCCTCTATTCTTGGCTCTGTCTGGGTTAGATAAGACAAAAACCATTTACTTTGAGCAGGTCCAATAGAGTGTTCAGGTAGGCAATGGATTTCCCTGTTCACAGACAGATGCCATGGGGGCATTTCTGGAACCCGGGCTCATCTACTAGCAGGGGCAAAAGCTGAACTTGACCTTTGGCCCCCTGGATAAAGCAGTGGTTCCCAAACTCTCACAGGTCACATCTGTGGTATGAAAATCTCTTACCAACTTCCCTACTGTACTCCCACACGCTGAGGGTCAAAAACCCCACTCCCTGTAATTACAAGAAAACCATGTACATTTGGGGATAAAAGCATAGCCAGAAAGAATGACCAGCTGTCCACCAAAGATGTGTGCAGCCCTTGGCCTGTCTGAATCGGATACCGATGATTGGTTGCCCAGTAAAGAACTACATTTCCCAGGTCTCCTCGCAGCTAGATGGGGATATTTGACTTAGTTCTTGCCAAAAGATTGTGGGTAGAAATGATGTCGCCATTTCTAGGGATAACCCATAAAAACCTCCAGCAAGATTCTCCATCTTCTAGGCTCTCTTTTTTCCCCACCAGCTGGAAGCAGTAGGTTCTAAATCCCATGGACAAACTTCAAGATGGAAGGAGCTGGTTGCCTGTCCACTGAATTCCCACACTGGACTATTGCACAAGAGAGAAATGAACTTTTTGTTATTGGTAAGCCACTGGGGATTTTAGTGTTCTCTATCACAAAAGCCCTGGTGGCTCAGATGGTAAAGCGTCTACCTGCAATGCGGGAGACTTGGGTTCAATCCCTGGGTCAGGGAGACCCCCTGGAAAAGGCAATAGCAACCCACTCCAGTACTCTTGCCTGGAAAATCCCATGGATGGAGGAGCCTGGTAGGCTACAGTCCATGGGGTCGCAAAGAGTCAGACACGACTGAGCGACTTCACATCACAAAAGCAATGACACAATATCAGTGTGATACCAGAAAAAAAGTATCAATTTAATTAGACACAAGGACATAGATGTTAAACATGGATACCATTTGGGTTAAAAAATAAATATTCGCTCACATACACTTCTATATGCTTGGGTTGTCTGTCACTAGAAGGAAACATAAGAAAATGGTAATGATGGTTGCTTTTAAGAAAAGGAACTGGGCAATGGGAAAAGGGGGGTGGAAAAGAGATTTATCGTCTACCATATACTGTTTTTAACCTTTTGAATTCTGTACTTTGTGCATTTATTACCCAGTCAAATGTTACATTTAAAAAACACAAATTCTGAAAGCATCCTATTTTCCAAGCACCCAGAGAATGCTTACAGACATGGCTATTCGTCCCTAGGGTCTTTTCTGAAAAGCAGTGGTACGAAGTGTTGACATTTAAAAATCCATAAAACTGTACTTTTCTTGGAAACTCCAGGGATGGGCAGACGTAGCTGCTATTCCCACAGTGTACCTGAATTCTGGGGGTTAACTTTCTCATCCTCTCAAAGACTTTCCTTTCCTTGCGGTGGTGACAGGAGGCTGAAATGAGAGAGGAGTTGTCCGTTCTGCTGGATCGGGTTACTGCTAACTGCCTCACACAAGTCATTCGTAGTGCTTGGTAAAAAGAAGGATTCCTGGGCCCCTTTCCTGAAAATTCTGAGTCAGTAGTTCTAAGGAGCAACCTGGGATCCACGTTGTTAACAAATGTCAGTGGACTCCCATGCCTGGGAGTCCTGGGAGACCCCACCCTCGTCTGTCCAGATGTCCTACTTGCTATCCTGGATAAGCTGCTTCACTTTCACATTTTATCTCCCTGGAATACAAAGGATAAAATTTATGATCTCTGAAACAAATGTCTGCTGAGATGAAGGTGATGCCCATGAAAACAGCTAAACTCCTTACATCATGAGATTTATATACAAGCCCCAGTGATGACAATTAATTACTGTTAGCATGTGTGCTCTGGATTGCTATTTTATGTTTTAAAATTGACTTTATAAAAACAAAAACAAACCCACTTCATTTTAAAAGGGGAGGGTGGGGGTGAAAAGCAAGTTCTATGTTTCCGTGGAAAGTTTTTCTAAGAATTTCTGCTGTGCTGATGGGTGTTTAGCAGGGAGCTCACACTGAGCTGACCCTCCACCCATGACAAGTATTGCTGCTTCCAGAAAGCAGAGAGCAGGGCAGGAGCCATAGGGAAGCTCCACAGGTGAGTCCACTAGCTAGAGGTGAGGGCAACTTAAACACAAGGATATTCAGGCAGCAACTGGGTCTGTGGTAGATTACCATATGGAACGGGGATGGATGCAAGAGATTCACTTTGCATGAGAACTATCTTATGCAGTCTAGCTGGCTCTGCACCATTTTGTTTTCTGTTCAGCTCACAGGTCCCATCCTGCTCTCTGAATATTCTAAAATGTTTCACACCAAAATGCCAACTACAGCCAAGCCCTCTATGTAACTCAAGAGTCAAACTGCTGCTTGTCCCTGATTGCAATTTTCCTGTATATCCATTATCCAAACACATAGAGTATTTCCCTCTATATCCATAATCAAACAAAGACAGGGCAAACCATGGAGAGGCTTATTTCCTGGGAAATAATCTGAGTAGTTAAGAAAACTTGTTTGAATGATATCACGAGTTTTCTAAAATATCTTAGAAGTAAATCTTGATATTTTCTAAGGAATAATTTGAAGAATTCTTTTAATCTGAAAGTTTCTCTATAAAATAGAGGGGAGTGGAGGGAGACCAATACATTTAGATCACAAGTTTTCTGCTTACTTTCTGGAGAACATTCTAATTTTTAAAATATCAGGCCCCAAAAGGGAAAGCATATTCACCAAAAAGAGAGATGAAAATGTAAAGGGATGGATGTTAATTAACTAGATGAGTGGAATCCTTTCACTATCTATGTGCTGCACTTAGCTCAGTTGTGTCTGACTCTTTGCGACCCCATGGACTATAGCCCACCAGGTTCCTCTGTCCACGGGGATTCTCCAGGCAAGAATATTGGTGTGGGTTGCTATGCCCTCCTCCAGGGCATCTTCCCAACCCAGGGATCTAACCCAGGTCTCCCACATTGCAGGTGGATTCTTAACCGTCTGAGCCATCAGGGAAGCCCAAGAATACTGGAGTGGGTAGACTATCCTTTCTCCAGGGGATCTTCCCAACCCAGGAATCGAACCAGGGTTTCCCACATTGCAGGCAGATTCTTTACCAGCTGAGCTACCAGGAAAGCCCTTCACAATGTATATATATATGTATATCATATCACCACGATATACACTTTAAATACCTTATAATTTTATTTGTTAATTGTACCTCAATAAAGCTAAAATTTAAAACAAAGAGAAATGTTAGCATAACCTTTTGTGACTACAAATTATTTCATTTTTCTTTTTGGCAACTGCCTCATACATCAGATGCTGTTTAAATTTGCCTTATCTCTTTCCATCCTTCCCAAAGAAATGAAATGCCCAGGTTACAGTATTTAGCTTGCCAGGCTCCTTTGGAGAATTCCATTAATTCTCCAGACAAGAATACTGGAGTGGGTTGCCATTTCCTTCTCCAGAGGATCTTCCTGACCCAGGGATCAAACTGGGGTCTCCTGCATTGCAGGCATATTCTTTACCATCTGAGCCACCAGGGAAGATGCATTTATTAGAAAGCATCATTAATTCAAAATGGGGCCCTTGCACTGCACAGTCTTTAAATGGACTGACCACCTAAAAGCCTGTAGTGGAGATTTCTGGGGCTCTGCTGTCTTTCTAAGTGTATGGGAGGATTTCCCGGGCTCCCATGTAGTTAATTTGAGACCATGCAGCTAATCCGACCAATGAGCTACAAGCAGAGAAAAGCTGCTATGAATTCTGCACCTTTTCTTCCCTTGCTGCAGCAAACCTTGAGGTCACATGTGGAGATGGCAGTGTCGGAAGCTGGTGGAGCCTCTGTCAGCCTGGATCCGTGAGTGACCAGGGGGAGCAGAGCCTCTACATGCACACCCGCTCCCACAAACCTCAAGCTGGAAGTGTGGCAGGAGCAACATTTGTTGTGTTAGGCCAGTGGGGCCAACGGGTGATAGGGGGCAGTTACAACCGGATACTGTAAGTTAATCTTGCCTTTTCTGATTCATCAAAGCTACTGGCTGAAAATCTCTGGGTTCTAATCAGGACACTGGACTTCATATTGATGTCATTAGTAGACAAGTCACCTAATCTTTTGAAGCTTCTGGCTTTTTGTTTGTTTGGTTTATTTTGTTTTTTAACTGTAAAATGGGGATAACATATTCCGCCGGCATGTTTACCGGTCAGGGATATTTGAGGATCAGATGAGTTTTTCTGAAAGTCTTCTGAAATCTGTAAATCACAAGCCCAGATGTAAAGTGCCAGCCTTGCTGCTGTGGGTCTGTCTGGACAGCTTAAGAGGCTAAATCTGACTGCTTATTTGGGGGGTCAGCTATTTGTATTCGCAGCTTTGTCATCCTTAAAGAGCCAAGCAATACATTCCACCGATAGATCTGGATCATGAAAAGTCAGATTCTGATACCACTTGGAGAATAATTCATTATCTTAAAAATGTCAGGGTTCGCTGAATGGTTTCAGAAGCCTTCCTTCCAGCAAGCAAACTCAACTAGTTGCCTCTGGCATAAAAAGAAAGGAAAAATAGAGGCCCCAAGTGAAAGGCTTGGCACAAAGCCCTTGATTCCTCGCACAGCCTGTCAGGGGAGGAGCGGGGGAGCACAGGGGAGGAACGCAGAGCTTGGGCATTCCACACTCCAGCCCTGCACAGAGACAGGGAGCGCCGTGCACACTCAGGAGGGTAGCACAAACCTGTTCTTGTGTTCCTCTCACAAAGAAGACAGATTTCTCCCCAGAGGAGAGGGGAAATGGAGGAGATGGCCTCCACACAGAGAAGATCTAGAAGCAGGGCCCGTGTCTGTGCGCCCCGCCGTCCCTGACAAAGGGCTGAGGCACCCTGCTTTTAACGCAGGAGAAGGGCTTCCTGACCCTGACAGTGGATGACACCGATCCAAAGACGGATTCGCAGAGGGCTGTTTTCACCCAGCTGCTCAGACTGTCAGATAGTAACAGCTGCCTTTTTGTGAGCACTCACTAAATGCCAAGCGCTGACATTTGAGATACCCAGAAACTCAGGCACAGCAAGGCTAAGTCACTGGTCTGAGGTCACAGAACAGGGATACAGCAGAACTGGGGAGTTCAACCCCGACAGTCTACCTCCAGATGCCGTAGTCTTAACCACTGCATTACTCAGGGTGGGAGGGCAAACAGGAAGGAAAACAGGGGCAATCCTGTTGCCTCCTACGTGCCTCGCAATGGGCTCCAGACACTTTGACTCACTTCATTGTCCTATTTCTTCATTTTTTATATATTGCAGAAAGGGTTCAGAGTTAGGTGTCCTTAACTTTTAAAAATACATATTTATTTTTAATTGAAGGATAATTGCTTTACAATATTATGCTGCTTGGGCTTTCCTGGTGACTCAGATGGTAAAGAATCTGCTTGCAATGGCAAAGACCTAGGTTCTATCCCTGGGGCAGGAAGATCCCCGGGAGAAGGGCATGGCAACCCACTCCAGTATTCTTGCCTAGAGAATCCCATGGACAGAAGAGCCTGGAGGGCTATAGTCCATGGGGTCCCAAAGAGTTGGACATGACTGAGCAACTAACCCTTTCACTTTTCATTGTGCTGGTTTCTGCCATACATCATCTTATCCTTTCTAACAATTAGTATTCTTACCTCATTTCCAAGTGACGAAACAGAGGCTCAGAGAGGTCAATTAACTCACCTAAAGTTGGAGAAGACTCTTGGGAGTCCCTTGGACTGCAAGGAGATCCAACCAGTCCATACTAAAGGAGATCAGTCCTGGGTGTTCATTGGAAGGACTGATGCTGAAGCTGAAACTCCAATACTTTGGCCACTTCATGCGAAGAGTTGACTCATTGGAAAAGACCCTGATGCTGGGAGGGATTGGGGGCAGGAGGAGAAGGGGACGACAGAGGATGAGATGGCTGGATGGCATCACTGACTCGATGGACGTGAGTCTCAGTGAACTCCAGGGATTGGTGATGGACAGGGAGGCCTGGCGTGCTGTGATTCGTGGGGTCGCAAAGAGTCGGACACGACTGAGCGACTGAACTGAACTGAACTGAAAGTCACAGAGCCAAAAAATGAAGTTAGGCACCAAGTCCAACCTGATTCTGTTGGATTAAAGTAGGAAGGTTTGTGGCTGAAAAATATGCCAGAGTTTGGGGAAGAAACCAAATACAATAATAAGGCAGACAAAAGAAACACTATGGAAGGGAGGCAGAAGCTGGCACTTCTGGGTCCTGAGAAATAGAACAGAGCTAAATATAGGATAACACCTATGGACGGAGTTCCCTTTATCACAAAGGCTTTTTGTCCTCAGAGTAAGAAAGATGGTCAGTTGACCGGACCAAAGAAAGACAGTCCCGCACATCAAGCAAACCTTTTCTTAATTCAGCAAATGGAGAGTTACTATGAAAATAGCCAATATCTTTTTTTGGCTGTCTTTACATCGTCTCATACTAAATTGTTATGATCATATACTTCCACATTCCCTAAACTTACGAATCACTGAGTAATTGTTAGTTGTTTTGTTGCTGTTATTTTGCATCATTTGCTAACCCACAGAGAAAATGTTCTTCCAACCTCAAGCTAGAGAGGAGCAATGTAATTATGACACAGGAGCAAAAGAAGTTCATTAACATACCCATGACTGACACGGAAGATCATTAATTAGGCATTCTGAGCATAAGTATATATGTATAAATTAGCATCTATTCACCATTTAAACTGTAAGAGGTTTTTTTTCATATCTGAATATTAACTATGTTGGAAAATTACTAAGTTTTCCTGAGCAAATTCCACAAACAATACCCAACCCTGATCACAAAAATAACATGAAGAGAAAAGCTTCTGTGAGAAGAACTGGACACAGTGGAAGGAGTCAAATGATGTTACAACCCTTCATCTGTCAGTATCTTCATCTGTGTCTCTCCCCTCGTGTGTATTTCTGAATCCACCTATTGGGAGCTGTGTGTGTGGACCCTTTTCTGTCAGCAAAGCTTTAGATACGTCGCTACCACAGCTGATTCTAGAGATGCTTTACCTACGTCTGTATTCTGTCATTGTTCATCCCTTTATTCTTTCACTACAGGTTTATTGGGTGTGATTTCTGTACTGAAGACAACGTGGAGAATATGTACATGCACACGGCAGCATTTCTACTCTCAGGGACTTTACAGTCGAGCATGAAAGATGAGACATAAAATAGACACATAGGGACTTCCCCAGTGGGCCAGTGGTTGGGAGTCTGCCTTCCAGCGCAGGGGACGTGGGTTCGATCCCTGGTCAAGGAACGAGGATCCCACATGCCACAGGGAAGCCAAGACTGTGCACTCTAGAGCCTGCACACCACAAGTAGAGAAGTCCGTGCGTCGCAACTAAGACCTGACCCAGCTGAATAAATAAATACAAAAAAAACTAAGTGTACACATAAAAGTAACATGTTAAGGTAGAGAATTACACTGTCAGAGAGTATCAATCTGACTCAAAAGAAGAGCAGACTCCTTCAGGCAGGGGGAGGATCGGTGAACGCTTCATGGAGACAGTGGCATGTAAGCAGGACGAACGGAAGATGTAGAAGAAGCGGATCTGACAAAGTCTGGTCAAGAGAGTCACTTGATGGCGAAACTAGAGGTGAATCGATGTCTGTCGTCACACTCAGGTCTTGCATCTTGCTAGTTCTGTAGCCGATAGGGCCACTCCTCCGTTTTCCCAATGTGACTAAAGTACCTATTGCTTTGGGGCCCTGGAAAACCTCCAGTATCAGGAGCACGATAACAGTAACACTCTGTTGTCCTTCACACAGATGACAATGATCCTAATTACTTCATAGGGCTGGGCTTGCATTGTTTTTCTTGCAGCAGTGCTGGATCCATGCCAGCATATCCATCGTCCTCTATTGACTTCTCTTGGGACCAGTGGCACACTTTTGTAAGATGGCTATCCTGCTCGAGAGCTGGAATTCACAGTTCTTAGACCATTTTCTTCCCCAGGATGGAGCTAACAAGTCTCTGTGAGGACTGAAAGGAAGAGCTTGGCCTTTTGGGGATCAGACTATTACCATCTGAGTACAGCAACCACACATGTATTTTTCACTGGTGGTCTTTTTCAGCAGAACGAGAGAATTTTAACAACATCACCTATATAAAGAAAGGCGGTCAACTGCGTAACTTGCGAATAAGGTGAAATCTCAGAGTCTCCAGTTTTTGACATCTACCTGTAGAAACCATATAGCCCATAGATCGATGCCCAAAGCATGGGCCTTTCATAGCTTTCTTGAGGCTGCGTCCATGGGGATTCAGTTTGTGGGGCTGCCTTCAGGCTGAAATCCTTATTCTGAGGCCTCCATAGCAAAATAGGATTCAAGATATCTCCCTGGGAGGGAGTTTCAAGAGGGAGGGGACATATGTGTACCTATAGCTGATTCATGTTGACGTGTGGCAGAAACCAACACAACATTGTAAAACAACCATCCTCCAATTAAATTACGAATCTTTTTTTTTTTTTAAAACATGAAAAAAAGACATCTCCTTCATATTGGGTACCATTCCATGGCAGAAAGGAAGGCAACCCTCAAGATCAGAGCTCAGGTGTGCTCATAGAATTAGAAAACTAAGTGGCCAGCTGTAGTTTTCATGACTGTCGGAGTCTCTTGGGCCTCAGCCATTGGCAGGTATTGAAGTTTCTGAGGCAGTCTGGGTCCTGAAGGAAATGAACAAGTTACTTGTATTGGACTAATCTGGAAAAACATTGACTGTTATTGGAGAAAAAGTAGGATAATGACTGCTGATTTCTTCCATGTTCCTTGGTAAACAGAAATCTATCTTCTATTTGTAAGGCAGATTTATGTAGAGGAAGTATAAATATTCCATCTTTGTAATGGGAGAACTTTTTAAGGCCATTAGTACCCATGATTAAACTGCTAAGAAAATTCCTGACTCTTATATCATTACAGTGGATAATAATTACTTAACTGAAGCATCATTCACTAAGATTGTGTTATAAATCTCAACCCACTCCTGGTTGGCAGGTATGTGCTCAGTTGGGTCTGACTCTTTGCGGCCCCATGGACTATAGCCCGCCTGGCTCCTTTGTCCATGGGATTTCCCAGGCAAGAATACTGGAGTGGGTTGCCATTTCCTCCTCCAGGGGGATGAAGCCACATCTCTTATGTCTCCTGCATTGTTAGTGCCACCTGGGAAGCCCCTGGCAGGTAATGGACACATACAAAATGGAAAGAGAGCATCATTTATTTGGAGATAGCTGCAGAGATCCAAGTTATGCTTGTTCTGGAAATTCAGAGGAAAGGAGAGCTCACAGTGGTCCGAGGTCACTCCAAGAGGCCCACATAGTGGAAAGAAGATAAGGAGTTGAGTTCCACAGAAAATGAGAGCTACATAATCTTCATGGGCAAAGTCACAGCTCAAACCTTGGAAGTACTTGTGCAAAGAATCTGGGTCAGATAATCTCAGTAAAAATTTTCTCAAATTTCCTCCTGCCAAAGAAGGAATACAATCATGTTGTTCTGTGGGCATCTGCTGAAATGTGTCTATTTTAAGAGATGACCGGCAGTAGCCAATGGGTGTATTAACCCCTCTTCCCCCACGACCTCCTAGAACTGGACAAAGCTCTTCCCAAGGTGGTCTTCTGACAAAGACTGAATCCTGGCTTTTGATGCTGAAATTCCTTTGCTGTATCAAGGGTAATTTGTTAAACCTTCACTGAAAGAGATGCTCTGAGCCCAACCTACGGAGACATGTTCCAATTTAGGCTGTGGAATGAAAATTACAGGGCAGTCACAGAGGCAAGTTTAAAATTAGGACAGACTTCACTTTGGGCCTCTTCGGCCTCAAAGAGTTAGTAGATGAGGCAAAGGAAAATGGAAAAAAAAAGTAACAGTAGGAACTTGAAAAGCCAAACCCTCAGACTTTGCCCCTTCCTACGGCCCTCCCTCCCAACACGCCAGGCTCTTTGCACATGTGAGCATGAACCACAAGAAGCTTTCTTAGTCCCTTAGCAGCTTCACACAGGAGCCACAGCCTCTCAGGGCCTGTGAGGAAATGCCAGAGGCAGAGAGATCAGAAGAGCCTAGCTGAGAAAGAAGGAAGAGGAGAAGAAACGGGGGGGATTCCTCCCCAGCCCAAGTCTTTTTATTCAAGTCCTATGGCTCAGTCTACTAGTTACCCAGGAGTCACCCAGCAGACAGGTCTGTTGTAGGCATGCAACCTTCTTAGAGGGCAGTTGTCACTAACGCAAGCCCAGAACCGAGGTTGCAGGGTGACAGAGGCTGTCACCTCTCCACTGACCCATCCCCTAACAACAACCACCCTCCTGAAAAAGAATGTCTCTGGGAAAGTGACTGGGTTTGCTTGTTGCCTCTGCAATTTCATCTCTGTTTCTAGAGGTTAAGAAAACACTACCTAGGGACTTCCCTGGTGGTCCAGTGGCTAAGACTCTGCACGTCCAGTGTGTGTGTGTGTGTGTGTGTGTGTGTGTGTGTGTGCACGCACGTGCACGCGTGCGTGTGTCCTGAGGCGGGGGTTGGGTGGGGTCTGAGTTCCATCCCTGGTTGAGAGCTAGATCCCACATGCCACAACGAAAGATCCCACACGTGGCAATGAAGATCGAAGACCCTGCATGCTGCAATGAAGACCCCGTACAGCCAAATAAATAAAATAGATTAAAAAAATAAAATAAAATAGATTAAAAAAAAAAGAAAACACCACCCACCTTTACCTTTTTCTGAGACCATTTTTGGCTGGGTGCTTTTTGGTAAAAAGTTTCAATTCCTCCGAGGAATTCAATTCCTAAATAGGAGAGGAATTATTCTTACTATTACACAAAAGGGGTTCTTTTCACTTGAACATCTTATTTTCAGAAAGCTCAAGGGTGCACATATTTAGCCACTAACAGATAACCCTCCACTGGATTATCCTGAAGCAGGTACTAAGTATCTGAACAGGGTAGGGAGGAACCCATCAGATGCGATTGACTCTGCAAGTTCTCCAGATGGACCCAGTCTGGGACTCCCTTTTTCAAAATCATGTGTTAGATTCACTTCCTGGTCTGGCTTCCTGGAAGTAGACTACCTTACAGGAGTCTTAATTTCTGGTTCTACATTTCTAAGAACCAGAAAGTAGAAGTCAATAAAATGTGGAAGAACGGTTACTTTCATGTATGACTCTTACTGATGGTCTGAAGTGTAGTAACCAAGTCTGTTAAAAGAGTTGCCCACTTTTGCTATGTCTTGTTAGAAAATAGTTCTCAATAAATGGGAAATTTCATGAACCTCCAAAGTAAAAATGTTAGTCCCTCAGTCATGTCTGACTCTTTGGAACCTCACAGACTGTAGCTCCTCTGTCCATGGGGTTTCCCTGGCAAGAATACAGAAGTGGGTAGCCATTCCCTTCTCCAAGAGATCTTCCCAACCCAGGGATGGAACCTGGCTCTCCTGCATTGCAGGCAGACTCTTTACCGACTGATCCACCAGGGAAGCCCTCATGAAGTGTAAATACACTCCTGATCGAATTCATCCTGCAAACTAAGAAGTCAAACGTGCTGGAGAGTTATTGCTCATCTCAGGCAGCCCTCTGAAACCTACAACTTTCTTAATCCAGAGAGTGTTAATAACAGATCATCAGAACATAGGGCCTCTCCCAACAGCTGTTGCCTTTTAGGCTACAAAGCTCACTTTGTCAGAGCAATTTCTGCTTGAGTTAGAGCACAACTAGTTATACAACTTGATCTCATGGAAATATTTGGTGCCTGCTGATATGTTCAAACAAATTCACCAGATCTTGATTATGTTCTGGCAATTAAAGCTATTAAGTCAGTAGATAGACAGCAGGTTATTTCATTGCTGGTTGAAAAAGCCAGCTTTCTTTTCTCCCCTTTGTATGTGACAGCACTGTAATTAGCCTTAATCAAATACTATTTGTGTTAGGTGCTGTAACTTTGCTTCCTTAGCCAGGAAACTCTGCCAATCAGGGAGAAGCAGAAATACAACTCTGGTCAAAGATCCAGAGAGATGGATGGGCATGAGGTAACTGGGAACTCTGTGCTATCTTTGTAACTTTTCTGTAAATCTGAAACTGTTCCAAAATAAAGACTTTAATTTTAAAAATCAAGAAACAGGGAAGAAGAAGAAATGAGAACGAGAAGTGCTACTTAATGTAAATCTGCCATCTTAGCAGGATAGCAGGTAAAATCAAGCTTTAGAAATTGTCAAATAGTCCAAAAAATATGGTTCCCTCTGGAAATTCCGGGTTATTCTCTCTCTATGCTGGGGTACTGCTGTGCTCTTTTCTTTTTAATCTCTGCGAGTAAGTTTGTGATGCGAGACTAGAACCAGGTGAAGGGAATAAAATTGATCCTTCCACCATTTATCCAAACTTCTAGTTTGTTTCTCTGTGTGTCTTAAATCCACCATGAGTTTCAAAAAGTCTTCAAAGAGCTCTTCAGATAGTGAACAGTGTTCCCTAAATAGGGAGGCAGTGTTCCCTAAACTTTAATGGTCACACAAATCACCTGGGGATCTTGTGAATCACACTCTGACTCGGTAGATCTAGAATGGTCCCCAAGATTCTTTATTTGTAGCAAGCTACTGGTTGGTGCCAAAACTGCTGGTCTATAGATCGTACTCTGAGTAGCAAGGGTATACGGACTAGTGATTGGGAGAGTGATTGCACTTGGCCAAAAGCAAGAACCACAATACCTTGGCTACATGACTGACAACGAGAAGTCTGCAGGAAGCAATTGTCAACAAAACAGATATACATTTTCTATTTTCCTTGGCCAATAATCCCTTGTGTAAAGAACCTGAAATATATTAGTAGAATGGCATTATACCAGGAGTCAGATTGTCCATTAGCTCAAAGAATCCCAATAATAGAAGTAACTATTCTCCTTCAAAGTGCCTCAGCCATGATAGGGGGGCATCAGGGAAAATAGGTAAGTGGTGGTCGGGGTGCATGTGTGTGTGTGTGTGTGTGTGTGTGCAGTGATCTAATTTTTATTATTTTGACTCTATATGTCTCCTCATACTTCAAATTCTATATTTATAAAATATTAGCTATTATAACTAGTAATATTTTGAGGTTAGGGAAAAAATGTCATGTAACTGTTAGAGCCTCTTCAGAGGCACCATCTAATACGGAGCTAGATCTTAGCTCCTGTTATAGAATGGAGGTCTCCTGCCCTGTGGCTGATAGTCACTTGATGAAGATATAGTTCACGTAACTCCATCCCAAATGGTAAAACCCACATTTGGGGAGATGTGGCAAGACCTAGAGACTGCAATACAGAGCGAAGTAAATCAGAAAGAGAAATACATAAAATATCATATATTAATGAATATATGTAGCATCTAGAAAATGGCAGTGATGAACCTCTTTCCAAAGTAGAAATAAGAGACACAGATGCAGACAACAAATGTATAGACACCAAGGCAGGGATGTGGGTGGGATGGACTGGGAGATTGGGATTGACATCTATATACTACTGCGTGGAGCTTCCCAGGTGGGGCAGTTGTAAAGAATCCACCTGCCAATGCAGGAGACACAGGTTCAATCCTGGGTTGGGAAGATCCCCTGAAGATCCACTGGAATGGCAACCCATTCCAGGATTCTTGCCTGGGAAATCCCATGGACAGAGGAGCCTCGCAGGCTACAGTCCATGGGGTCACAGAGAGTCAGACACAACTGAGCGACTGAACACACACTCACACGCACACACACACATAAAAGAAATAATTAAAGAGAACCCGCTGTATAACACGGAATTCTACTCGATGTGCAGTGGTGGCCGAAATAGGAAGGATACCCAGGAAGGAGGGGATATATATACACAAAGAGCCGATTCACTTTGCTGTACAGCAGAAACTAATGTAACATTGTAAAGCAACTATACTCTAATTTTTTTTTTTTAAAAAGCGAAGACCAGGCCATCAGCTACTTTGAATAGCAAAAAAACATATTTCTTACAACTGGTGGAAAGTATTGTGGTAACTGCCCCAAACGCCACATTTCTGGTTCTATTCCACTAAGTTTGTTACCCCTTTAAGACATTTTTTGAATTTCAAACTTTGATTCTGTGATTCTACTGATTTTGGATTTCTTCCATATCTTGACTAATGCAACTCAATTAGGCTTTATATCCAGTGATATGCTGGTAAATATTTAATAACCAGCTCTCCAGGAAAAAAAAAATCCCAGGTATGTAGCTTTTGCCAACGTTTATGGTGTAAATACAACCACTATGGCCGATTTCAAGAACCAACCTGACTTTACTGAAGAAAAATACTAGAAAGAAATGTGCGTAATCACAAACCTATGAGTCAGCTTTGGTACACAATAACAAGTGACCCTGAAGACAGAAATCACTGTTGTTTTCATAATTAAATTATAAAAATCTAGGAGGGCTGAAAGTATTCTATCATTCCAAAAAAGCTTGTTTCTTAAAATGTTTTTACAGTTTTACAGAAGAAGGCCATAAGCCCTTGTGTCTTTATACACCAAAAATAACTCCCTGCTAGTTTTTGTTTTTTTTTTTTTTTAATGACAGTCTCGCAATCTGTATAATCACCACAAAATCTTATAAAGCAAGCCATTTGGATTTTAATGACACAAACATGCTGAAAGTTCAGAATTCTTCTATATGACCTTGAGAGTTGAACTCTCCCGTTTTTGGCTCATTCCACGCGCTTCCTTTCATGGACTATAAGACACACAGCTCAGTCGGCCTCTGTGGCCAATGCATCTGCAGAAAAGGCTGAACTCACCATCCTCATGGTTTTGATTGTCCCCTACCACTATTTACTTCTGATTGGCTTCCCCGGTGGCGCTAGAGGCAAAGACGCCGCCTGCCAATGAAGGAGAGATAAGAGATGCAGGTTTGATCCCTGGGGCGGGAAGACCCACTGGAGAAGGAAATGGCAGCCCACTCCAGTATTCTTTCCTGGAGAATCCCATGGACAGAGGAGCCTGGTGGGCTACAGTTCTTGGGGTTGCAGAGTTGGACTCAACTGACGCGACTTAGCACAGCATCACTACTTCTGAGACCGACAACAACTTCATGTTTTATTTCCTCCCCTATATCCAAAATTATTTTCTTCAAATTTAAAGACTATTTTAGGGACTTCCCTGGTAGTCCAGTGGTTAAGACTTTGCCTTCCAATGCAGGGCGTGCAGGTTCAATCCCTGGTCAGGGAGCTAAGATTCAACATGTCTTGTAGCCAAAAACTCAAAACATAAAACAGAAGCAATATTATATCAAATTCAATAAAGAGTTAAAAAAACTATTCTATATTAAAAAGGACACTAGAATGAGAAAACTGCATTTTTAAACAAAAATTTGTAACATAGATGTGTTTTTTGCACATTTAATGTACACAACTCTTTCTAATATATCATTCCTTCCTTCTGCTTTTAGTCCACCTGAGATTCTTTACATAACTGCTTCGTATTTTTACCCACATTCACCTGCTTATTGCCAATGAGCTTCTTATAAGAAAACAAAAGCAGAGAAGGCTACAGCTCACAGGATGAGGGGAGGGAGGAATTGGTGAAAAATATCTAACCAAGTAATGTAATTAACTTGAAGAAAAACATTTGCATCAGGACTACACTCATGTCTTTTTCCATCAGCGGAAGCCAAAACCAAGCAAACAAAAAGCCACCACCACTTGCCCACCACCCTGAGCGCAAATGACTTTGGCAGAGCAGCCGACATGAAAAAATACTGCTTGAAACAAATCAGGGGAAAGACACTGCTTCTAATCGAGTGTTCCTGCTTGCCTCCATCCTGCTCACTTTGTGTCTTTTGAATTGTGTACCCTGGGCACCTATTAAGTCTTCAAAAATATAGGTTGCCAAGCCATCCTAGGTTTGGAACTTTTAAAATTATCTTTTTAGGGAGAACCCCGTTTAGGAGGAACACATTAGGTTATAACACATGCAGAACGCAGTACAGTATGCCCCCTGCCATTTGCCAGATGTTAGCAACTAGAAACATGCAAGGATTTTTCATGTTAGAAAAATGGTGGAAGTCAGCTCATCAAAGGTAAAACAGCAGAATCTGTCCATGCCTTTCCTTTTCCTAAAATGCATTTAAATGCACCAGGCTCATCTCTAGTTTGACAGGATTATTAATGGGATGGGCTTACCACTCCTGTGGATGAATCTGTTAGCCAGCGAAAGCCTTTTACTATCTTGGATGTTTCTTACCAGTGTCTGATGACTGCCAGCTAAGCTTCGCATTAACTAGAGATTTCTGGCCGATGATCACTGTGTAACAGAGTCAGACGGGCAAACTTAATACCACTAAATTAGACCTAGGTGTTTTGTTTTTTTTTTTTAACAGAAATTTTTACATTAATCAGAAGACTGGCTAACACACTTTCACAGTGACAAAAATGTTCATCATGAAAGAAAAAGTATTCCCTATATCTGGTATTCTTGAATGATTAGGACAGAGACTTCTCAACTCGCCACTCATCAAGTACAGTAGCCATGCTTCATGAAGACACGAAACAAGAGACGTGAAGAATACAAGTTCTATGGGATGACTATATGCGGAGTGACCATGGACACAGAAATAGATGGGACAGAGATCTATCTGGTAAACGAATGACTGTCCATGCCATTTTACACAATTGGGAATAAATTCAATTCTGTTTCATTTAAGAGCAAAATCCTTAGATTCTCTGTCGGAGAAAAAAAACCCAAATAGACAAAAATATAGCAGCAATGGCAAAGAACTCCGTGAGGGAAGCTTCACTGATATTTGGGGATTCTTCGCTGCTGAGTAAGTGGAGAAGGAGAGGAGATGGAAGGGAGACACTTAGAGACATTCAGTGAAAGGATCACCCCTGTTCAATGTCCAGTTCTTTCCCTGAGGTCACCTATCTGCCTCTGCATTTGTGCCCTTCCTGTTGGTAGCATCTGGGAAACACTAGAAGGAAGAGGGATCGAGACGTAAGCTGGCATTAGAATACAGTACAATCTTACTCTATACTCCTGCACAGCCCGGAGCCCATGCCTCTTTAAATGTAATGGACACACACACAATTCTTTATCCCCAGCAGTTTCTCAAATGAAACCTGATGTTCTGAGGCTGCATGCGGAAGGCGATGAGAGAGAGGTTCTCTCTGCCAGGTCTGAAAGGTTCTGGAGGGCATCTAAAAGTGAAAGCTTTTAGCAAAACACCAATGCAAGCAAATTGCAAAATCACAGTGTGTGCGGGACTGGATTCCGGTTGGCAAAGGTGTGGCGATGATTTTTTCAAACACCTGGGCAAAGGGGAATGGAGCCTCCCTGCCTCGTGGCCGGCCTTGAACTGCATTCAGGGTTCATTGCTCTATTTGCTTCCTTGCTATGCTCTCATCTAAATTCAACTGCTCTTTCCCAACAGACACCCCAGCAGACACACCGCTCCCTGAGCTCCCTCTGATTTTAGGTTCACATTAATGTGTCTGTGTTTCCTCAAGAATACACAGAGGCTGGGCAGAGGCCCAAGCTGAGTTTATATGCATTTTAAGTCAGGCGATACAAACTTAATCTGACTTCCATAACCTGGCTACTTTTTCTCAGCGCCTCAGTTTCTCCTCCAGTCAAGAAGGCTGCTGATCCCTCTTAACAAGTTCATTCTAACTAGCATAAACTGAATTCTTGAGCAGCAGGCAAAGCCATTCTTACAGCAACCATAGCTTGATACTTTTATAGAGCTTATCAGACACTCTTATTAGACATTCTTCTAAGTGCTATACCTACATTGACTTGCTTAATCCTCAAAAATTCCCTATGAAGTGGGTTTTATTACCCCCCATTTCACAGATGGAGACATTAAGACTCAAAAAGACCTGCTGAGGTTGGCCTTAACTACTCCCTCATTTTCAAATATTTAGTGGTTGTGGGGATTACAGAAAGCAAACCCCTCCTGCTGAAGAGTGGAGAACAAGGAAGCTGCCCATGCTTTCATCTACTAGCATTTTCCTATTCTGGGAAAGCAAGCCGACCAGTGTGTGGCCCAAGACTTGTCCAGAAGTGTTCAGACACGTGACTCTAAACCAGACCAGACAGCCAACTCGGGCAAGAGAAACAGGTAAAGGATGTTGGGTGGCCCGAGCCCAGGTGAGGAGGAGGTGGAGGGAGAAGGGCCAGCTGGTCAGTAAAAGGGAATCCTCAGGTGAAAGCTCCGTGAACCCACAGCACAGATCATGATAACATGCTAATGACTGGGATCTTTCCCTGACCTGCAGAGTGTAAGGGGGGATGGCTGCAACCCCCTTCCTGCTTCCAGACCCCCCAGTACGATGATGATAATGGACTGACTTGTGCACAGTTCTCATAACACAGTTCAGATAGATAGATGAGAGGTGGATGCAGTCACTCCTGACTTCACCTCTGCTTCCTTTTGCTGCCCCACATTCTTGCATCAGAAAATTATACTTGGAAAAATGAACCACACACACAGTATCTCCTTTCAGCACATTCTTTAGTCAAGGACCTTTATAAGGATGAAGAATTTCCACATTTCATAATTTATAACAAACTTTTCATTTGGGTATGAAAATGTAGACATCTGAAAAGCTCCCTGACACCACTTCTCCCTACAATGGTAACATATTTATGTAAAAGAATTCACAATACAGATTTTATGTTAATATTCCTTAATCTTTACTTCTTGCATTTCAACTTAACTGCCCTCACAGGAAACAGCTTCCAGACTCTCCTTCAAATATTCATAGGGTGTACTGTAGACAGGGAAATTACACTCAACAGAAACACATCCATCCTGACTACCCCGCAACCTGACTGCCCCTGGAAATGTCGGGAGCCATGACAACACAGGCAATTTTGCACCTCGGAGTCACAAAGAAGTTTCTGCAGGATGAAGCCACTGATGGACTGGATATATGCTAGGTAAATGTCTTGGAGTTCCTAAAATCTTGATATAGATCAGAAGAACCAGGTTTTTAGAATGGATCTTCTGCTAACATCTGACTATGGGCAATAGTTAGCAGTGATGGGTGAAGGTTTATTTAACTCTGGGCTCTGAGGTAAATGGATAATGAGGGATGCAATCCCAGCCTAAGTCTTTCAGGGATTTCGAATTTAGGGAAAGAGCTAGAACTATAAACACTAAGCATAATCAAAGCAGAATGCAACTATTGTCACAGGAGCGGTCTGCAAATGGGCACTGTGGAGATGCAAGGAATCAATAACTGAACTGGGAGAATCAGAGCAGGCTTGGGGGACCAGGTAGCATTTGAGCTGAGTTTTGAAGGCATTCATTGATTTTGACAGGTGGAAAGAAACTGGGCAAGAAGGAACATGAGGAAAAGCTGGAAGCAGGAAATGCTGGCCACACGAAGCGAAGGCTGGAGAGAGGGCAGGGTACTGAACCCTAGTTTGTGGAGGAATGCGGCAGGAGGAAAGGAGACAGTGGCTCTGAGATACGGGAGGGACTTTGGACTCACTCTATAGGCAATAAGGTTCCCCTCAGAGTTCAAAGAGGGAAACAGAGCAATGGTTTTAAGAATGGATGAGACAATCAAGAGATTAGGAAGCAGAGGGAGGTTAGGAAGATGCCCAAGGAGTTTAGATGACAGATGACTAGGAAAGTCATTTAATTGCTCAGGGTCTTAGTATCATTTTTTTCTCCAAATGCAGGGAAAAAGGTCTATCATGGTATAGGTAATGTTAAGTATCTTGAGACAGTCTTTTTTTCCCTTTTACTTTAAGTCAGGCTTATTGAGGTATAATTCACACAGAGTAAGTCCTGAATATTCATTGGAAGGACTGATGCCGGAGCTGAAAACTCCAACAATTTGGCTACCTAATGTGAAGAACTGACTCATTGGAAAAGACCCTGATGCTGGGAAAGATCGAAGGCGGGAGGAGAAGGGGATGACAGAGGATGAGATAGTTGGATGGCATCACTGACACAATGGACATGAGTTTGGGTAAGCTCTGGGAGTTGGTGATGGACAGGGAAGTCTGGCGTGCTGCGGTCCATGGGGTTGCAAAGAGTCAGACATGACTGAGTGACTGAACTGAACACTCTCCTTATCTGGAGTTTGCTATAGTCATATCCAGCCTTGTTATTCCACCAATATCAAGATACAGAACATTTCTATCACACCAGAAGGATGTCACAGCTCCAGACAACCACTGATTTGGTTTCTATCCCAATAGTTCTGCCTTTTCCAGAGCTTCATGGAAAAGGTATCCTTTTGGTTTTAGAGTAACTTGTTCTGTTTATGGAGTAACTTTTTAAAAGTCTGCATACTCTTCACAGAACAGAATAAAAACTGAGACAGTCTTATGGACTGGTTCTCCTGGGTTCTAATTGTGCCTGGTACCTGTCTTCTTTACAGCAACTTGCATGGAATTCTTGCGGTTCACTTTCATGACTGTCTTCTCACCATCACAACTGCCTTATGAGCAGAACCTGTGCCTTTTCATTCTATTTCTAGAGGCCTAGAAGGGGACTACGCGTACAGTAGGCAGTTGAACATCTAAATTACTCTGCAATTTCCAGTTTCCAGATAAAGACACGGAATGTCCCATGATTACTGAGAAAATAAGAATCTCTATCTTGGGTTTATATTAGTCATTAGAAACTGTCATACTGATGCTAAGGCAGCCTTAGAATCTACATCTATGTTTTAAGGACCTTGGGGTTAGTTTGCATCTCTTCAAATCTGTTTTCCTCTCTAGTCCTCAGAAGGACTGCCACTAGCCTCCACTCCCTTTGAATGAACGTTCCCAGTTATGAACACTCCCCACCACACCCTCTGGGTGAATTAAATGGCACTGTAGATCCGACTCGACACCAGCCTACTGGGTCTCTGTTGATCAACTGCCAATCCAATGACTGTATTGATACATTAATCCACCAAAAGTACCCAAAGGACTCTCTTCATCCCTAGGGCAACAGATTATATTTCAAATGTCAACTCACCCCCTATTCTTGGACACACGAGATACAACCATGATAAATGATGCTGATGGGTTGCCCTGGTGGCTCAGTAGTAAAGAACATGCCTGCCAATGTAGAAAGGCTCGGATTCAACCCCTGGACCCAGAAAATCCCCTAGGGAAGGAAACAACAACCCACTTCAGTATTTTTCCCTGGGAAATCCCATGGACGAGAAGCCGGGTAGGCTATAGTCCACGGGGCCACAAAAGAGTCAGACGTGAGTTAGTGACTAAACAACAATGACAATGATGCTGGTATCTAAACTACACAACAGAGCCTACAGAAGTAACACTCAATCTTCACAAATCCCAAAACTCAGAAATACAATAGCATATCATTTGCCTTGTGCTTCACGGTAATATAAACATGACCAAAAACGTAAGGGATCTCTTCAATCCCTATTGAATTGTTTCTCTTTTAAGGAGTTATTTTTTGCATTAGCCCAATTGTTCTCTGAGACTATTAAAATTTTTTTACTTCCATATAATAAATTCATTAATGGCCATCCACGCTTCCATTTTACTGGTTAAGAAAAATTACTTTCTTAGCCCTCTCCATTTCCATGTCCAGTATTCCATTTAACTTTCTTTGGGGAGTCATTTCTCATAAAGACACCCTGTTTCTATCACTCTAGGAAAATTACCTCCTTCAAACTCAGAAGACATCCTTACAATGGTCAGTTTTGCGCAACAGGGGTGATTTGCAGTGGGCTCACTCACGAGGGAACCCACTTACTCTTGTACCCATCCAGCTCAGAGAGTTGAGACTCAAACCTGTGCCTTGCAGAGTTACAAATTTCTTCCTCTCTCAGATCTTTTAGGTTCTTTAAAATACACAATATGTTCAGTCTGTAAATACCAGGGGTCTATTAAGGAACCAAACAAGCGTTATCCTTTATAGCAGCAGCTACACTGGGAGACATCAGCGTTTATGACAAGATAGATGTAATCCATTGCTCAAAATGGTTTTGGAATTCATCTCTGAAGTGACTGTCAGAACCAGTTTACAAGCCTCGTCAGAAAGCAGATGCCATGACGCTATAGTCACATCTTGTTTCTGACTCAAAGTCAAATCACTCCATGTGATCTCCTAACTCTCAGCCACTGGATATAGCTCCTTACACTTTTCAGTTCCTACAAAAGTCTAATCCACTAAAGTAGTGCCACCAAAAATAATAATAATAATAATAGTCACAAAGGTACTAAAATGAGAGAACTTCGGGGAAAGATGGAAATGTTCTATATCATCATTGTGGAGGTAGTTACACAAATACATGCATTATCTAAATTCATAGAAATGTACCCTAAAAAGTCATGAATTTTATTTTATGTAAATGATATCTCAATTTAAAAAAGGGAAACAAATATAAACTCTGAAGAAAATTTCCGAAGAGGAATTGTCTATATCCTAAGGATAAAGATAAATGTATGAAGCTTTTGACAATCCTAAAGGAACAACATTCAATTACAGTATTTTTGAGTATAGTTGAGTATAGTATCTCAATAGGGAGAAGGAAATGGCAACCCACTCCAGTTTTCTTGCCTGGAGAATCCCGTGGACAGAGGAGCCTGGTGGGCTGCCATCTATGGGGTTGCACAGAGTCAGACACGACTGAAGTGACTTAGCAGCAGCAGCAAACAATAGATACAGATATATAAACATACAGGGCAAGACCACAAAGAATATTTTCCCTAGAATATGCACAAAATGTCAGGAATTTCATTTCATCTCTTATATGAATATATTGAGTTGGCCAAAATGTTTGGATTTTCCATAAGATGTTATGGAAACCCCAAACAAACTTTTTGGCCAACCCAATATATCTGGATTCTCCTCCAGCGAGACTGTGAGACACTTTCCATACTTCTGTCATTTGTTTTTATCATGCCATTTATATTTTATCTTGGATTTTTGACCACTGATATTCATTATTAGATGACTAGTTAAGAGTCTAGCCATAAATCAAGCTACTTGGTTCAATCAAGAATTTCCTCCTTCTTAGCATTACTGTCATCATGATATGGTCAGCTAAGTTAACTGACCGAGTCATAACGTTGGACCATGGGTCACTAATACTAGAATACTAGGCTTTAAAAGAGTTCTCCAAAACCAGAAGGATTTCTCCACAAGTTATTTCAAACCTCAGGAGCTTTGCTTTGGCTGCTGCACATGAATAGCAACTGAATTCACCTTCCATACTTCTGTCTTTTGTTTTGATCATACGTACGTCAAACTCAAAACAGTGCTAAACATATTGGCAAAGGCTGTAACACTGGAAAATCATTATTGATTTGTTTGGGTGGGTGTGTAAGGTTAAGTGTAACCAGTCTATGTTTTGGACAACAGACTCCTGGAAACCACTTCATTTGGTTGTGCACTTATTACTGAAACAGGGTTTAAGCATTGCCCTCACATGGAGGCATATTTTCAAGAAAACTCTGTGCTTCACAAAGACACCTCTGGGTGACAGGATGAACTAGGTCTCCTGAAATTGCCCTAACAGATCAACATCTATACACATTGAAAGTTCATGTCTGCTATCAAAACCAATAATTATCCAAAGAAATAGCTCAGTGGATGGGACTCAGCCATGATTAGTCTTTCCCTTTTGGATAAAGAATGACTTTTTAAAAATTATTTTTAATCTCAATTGCTTTGATAAATCTTATTCAAATATTGAAAATAGCTGTATCATGTAGGGATGATACCATTTCATCAGAATAAATACCTACAAGAAAGGCAACATTTTTCATTCTTTCATCTAACTACATTCACAAGCAAATCCTTAAAATCCACAGCTGAAAATACACAAGCATTTTACATGGCTTTCTGCATCAGAATGTCTGTGAGTTCAAGATGTGGTTGAGGAATTAGGGGGCTATATTGGTCCTTTAAAAACAAAGAAACAAAAAATCAATTTACTTTTATATTGACTTGAACTTAATAAGCATCTGTTATATAAGTACTATATTAGCTACTATTATAGGGAACTTTGGAGAAGTGCATGGCATGGTGTCATTCACTAATGAGTGTATAATGCCATTACAAAAGGCTGTTTCCTACACATTAACCATCAGTTAAGTGAATCTGAGAAATGTCCTAAACTCTGCTGAGCCTCAGTTTCCTCATTTGCAAGATGAAGGGGTCAGAACAGAGGATTCCTAAGGCCCTTCTAGGTCTTCAGTTCCTTAGATCTTTTGGTATAATACCTATGAGACCTGCTTTGAAAATAAGGCAAGACAGTAAACGATCAAGTTCAGACACACACAAATGATCAAGTACCACAGGAAGACAGAGCAGAGAGAGATCAATTTTGGGGTGCAAAGGTTTTCTGGGAAAGCAGAAACTTCAGCTTGGACTTGAAGGACAAGTAGAATTTGAAGAAGGTGGGGATCATTCTTTTTACTGAGAGTGCAGAGGGCTTTTGCAGGATGAGTGGGACAATTTGTGAGTAGGGGCCAAGAGATTGAGGAGTTTGTGGATAATGGGATTATATGCTGTCAAGTGCTGGGTTTAAGCAGGGCAAGTACTGACTTGATGACATGATGCTACTAACCTGTAAGTCAGAGCACACTGTCTCCTGGTCCAGGGGGCGCTAGTGGTAAAGAAACTGCCTGCAAATGCAGGAGATGCAAGAGACAGAGTTTGATCCCTGGGTCTGGAGGATCCCCTGGAGGAAGAAATAGCAACAAATGGCAACCCACTCCAGTATTCTTGCCTGCAGAATTCCATGGACAGAAGAGCCTGGCAGGCTACAGTTCACGGGATCGCAAGAGTCGGACACAACTTGGCACCATCTTTCTTTCTTTCCAGTGTTCTTTCCTGGGAAATCCCATGGACAGAGGGGCCTGGTGGGCTACAGTCCATGGGGTCGCAAAGAGTCAGAGACAACCGAGCGACTAACACACACACACACACACAGAGAACACACTATACTTCTCAGATTATCCAGCAACCCGTCTCGCTAGATAAAGGCTGAAGTCCCTGCAGTCCTTGCATCATCTGTTTTTCCCAACACCGTGAACTCTCTCACCATACCTCCTACTTCTCCCCCACACCAGCCTTCTCAGACCTTTCCTCAAACACCTAACATGCTTTGAGCTCTTACACATGCCTTCCTTCTGCCTGGAAAGCTCTTTCCCTGGGTATCTACATGTTGGGCTACCTGTTTGTGTATTTGCCTAAAAGTCATTTTTCTCAGTGAAGCCTTTCCTATCACCTTTTTTTAAAATTGTTTTAATTTTTGAAAGATTTTTTTAATGTGGATCACTTTTAAAGTCTTTATTGAACTTGTGACAATATTGTTTCTGTTTTATGTTTTGGGTTTTTCACCATGAGGCATGTGGGATCTTAGCTCTCCAACCAGGGATTAGACTGCCACCCCCTTCATTGGAAGGCAAAGTCTTAACCACTGGACCACCAGAGAAGTCCCTCACATTTTAAACCAGGCCCACTCTTTCCATGTACAGAAACACACACACACTCACTTTCACACATGCACACAGACACACACTCCCTATTACCCTTCCCACTTTGTTTTTCCATAGCATCTATCATATTCTATCACATGCTATCATTTATTCATTTTATAAATGTCTGTCTCCATATGCAACCCTCCCTGCTTGCCCTGAGTGGAATGTAAACTCCATGAGGGCAGGGATTTTTGTCTGCTTTACTCATGGCTGCATTTCCAGAGTCTAGAACAATGTCTGGCCCCAAATGGGACCTGCATGGATAAATGCACAAATACAAGGGAAAAGTGTGAGGCCAATGAATCTCACAGGTTGAACTGCAAGGTCGGGGTGGGGGGAGTAGGTTTTATGAGGTTATTATCATTGTGGGAGGGTGAAGTTATGAAAATGGGAACTAAAGAAGAGCCATGGGGGACTTTCCTGGTGGTAGAGTAGATAAGAATTCATCTGCTAATGCAAGGGACGCTAGTTCGATCCCTGGTCCGGGAAGATTCCACATGCCATGGAGCAACTAAATCTGAGAGCCACAGCTACTGAAGCCCGCACGCCTGGAGCCTGTGCTTTACAACAGGAGATGCCACCACAATGAGAAGCCTGTGCCCTGCAACTAGAGAGTAGCCCGTGCAAAGCAACAAACAAGACCCAGTGCAGCCAAAACTAACTAATAAAATAATTACTTCCTTTAAAAAAAAAAAAAGAAGGGCCATGGGAAGAGTGAAAGGGCTGACTTTGAGGGATCAGATCATAACCCAAAGGGACTGTTCATGAATTCAACATGCAGGCATGGATTAAAGGAAAGATATTCACCATGGGAGTTTGGAGAAGGTTCAAGGGCAAAAGAGGAACTGGAAACGCACTGAAAATAAAATGGTGCATAGTTGTACAAACAAATATCAGCTGGATTTGACTTCAGTTGTTTCTCAACATAATTGATGGCAATTTTCTCCCTGCTTACATTCTCTCTTAATTCTGAGAATGACCGAAAGGAAAGTAAAAGAGAAGGAAGGAAGAAATATATACAGCATGCCACATTTTCCTTTTAAGGTAACTTCAGCCTGAATGACAAGGCAAACCTCACCCCGCATTTCACAATTTCTTCCTCATCAGCTCTCAGGAACACAAAATACAATGCAGGAAAGACAGAGCCGGTTCTTCTGGGGTTTTCCTTTTCTTTTTATTGTGTTTTCTCCTCCCATAAAATAGTAATCGATGCGGATGATAATAAATCTTTCAAACATCGGCTTTGGTGTAATTAAACATACTGGAACTGGCAAAAGCAAGAGGGTTTGTGACATAGCCATTACCAGTTTGTGCAGGTGGGAGGATCTGACTAGACTCACAGCAAGAAAACACTATCTATGTGAAGCTGATGTCTTATTCATATCTTCTTTAAGAAATTATTAAACCATGGTATAGTAACATTCAGTCATCTAATATTATTTGGAATCACATGCGATATCTTCAGAAGAGAAAAAAGTTGGATGGTTCTCTTTCTTGAAATGATTTCTCAAGTGCAGTTGAGAAGGTATATCCAGACGGTGTATATATGTAGGAAAGGAGCTGTACACGAAAGCCCCACACTTCTGCTAACTCAGATTTTACTATTACCTCTTTAGAAATTCAGTATTTTTTCCCAGAGGTATTTGCATAATTAAGTTTGTTTCTATATTTATTTTTCTGCCTTTTAAACACACACCACAAATCAGCTCTCAATCAGTGGTTCTCATCTGGGGGTGATTTTGTCTCCCCACGTCCCCCCCTCGCCTGGCCGCATTTGGCAACGTTTAAAGACATGTTAGTTGTTGCAACTGTGGGATGCTGGGGGGAGCTACTTGCATCCAGAAGACAAGAGTCCAAAGACGCTACAAATACACAGGAGAGCCCCCACAGCTAAGAGTTATCTGACCCCCAAATGTCAACAGTGTTGAAGGTGAAAACCTCTGTCCTAAATCTAGGGGCTTCCCGTGTGGCTCAGTGGTAAAGAATCTGCCTGCCAGTGCAGGAAATGCAGGAGATACATCTCTTTGATCCCTGGATTGGGAAGATCCCTTGGAGAAGGAAATGGCAACCCACCCAGTACTCTTGCCTGGAGAATCCCATAGACAGAGGAGCCTGGTGGGCTACAGTCCTTGGGGTCTCAAAGAGTTGGACACAATTTAGCAACTAAACAACAAGAACAACAACAAATCATCTCTGACAGAGATCACCAAATTATGAAAGAGTAATAGCTTTTTTAGTCTAAGTGTATCTTTCACATAAGATTAAGCAGAAAAGCCAAAACCCTTGACTTGCATTATTTAAAAATGCAGTCCAGCTCTGCTTTGGAACATTCAGTTCCTATTGGTAATGCTAATTAGGAACATTTAGATTAAATCTCCAGATAAGCATTAAAAGGATATTCTGTGCTCTCTTCTGTTCTTAAACAGAAATTCAGAGAAATGTATCATCACGGAATCGGGAAACAGACAAAGTGAAGAGCCCTTAGAGTTTATCAAGCGAACTCTCTCATCCTATCCATGCGGGTGGGAGATGGCAACGGGGGCGATGCCCAGTGAAGCTCGGGGCACTTGCTTCCAGGCTCATGGTTTACTGTCGGGACTGGAATTCACCTCATCCCGCAGGTCTGTGCTCCTCCTACTTACCTGAGAAGCAGATGGGAACAGTGGCGCCCCAGGAGGTTATAAGAAAATCCTAGGGCCAAAGTCCACCTCTGACGCCAGCCTCAAAGGCAATGAGCTCCCGCGTGCATGCTAAGTCGCTTCAGTTGTGTCTGACTCTTTGTGACCCTATAGACCATAGCCCACCAGGCTCCTCTGTCCATGGGATTCTCCAGGCAAGAATACCAGAGTAGATTGCCATGTCTTTCTCCAGGGGATCTTCCCAACTCAGGAATCGAACCCACATCTCTTACGTTTCCTGCAGTCGCAGGCGGGTTCTTTACCACTAGTGCCAGCTGGGAAGCCCAAGCCTCAAGGCATGCCAGGCTCTCCACCCCCAGGAGCGGTGAGCCATCCAAGCAGAGGAGGATTGGCATCGCTCTGACTGCGGACCTCTCCCCAGGCCTGGCCAGCATCAGCTAGGACGTCTCGAGGGGGCTTGTTAACTTGAACACAGAAAAAACCCAACAGATGTAAAGGGCAGCCTCTCAAGCACCACTTGTCTCTGAAGGGAAAGTTCTACCAAAACATGAAGGTCTGGAAACACTTTGAAACCCAGCAGCCTAGGATGGTGGGCTCTCTGCTCTGATTCTTCCTGGATCAGGGGCAACTGGCCCTCGCCACCCCCTCCAGATGCTTGCCATGACTGCCCGGACCAGCCACATCCTAAGACAGGAAAGACCACACAAGCACCCTGAGCGCCTCCAACACTCTCGCCCTCCCAGGTCTCCCACCTCGGCCCTGGGGGGGCTGTCTAAGAACCAGGGTCCTCCCTGCCTCTCCACGCCCCTCTCTCCCTGGTGGCTCCGGTGCCTTCACACACGACCTCCGCCCAAGCCCTGGCGGGTCCGCCTGCCCCTCTCCAGCAGCCACCACCTGGCCTTCACCCACAGAGCGGTAGAATAGGAAGCAGGCCAGTGACTTCTCCATCTCCAGATGACACTGAAACAAAGACACATTCCCCTTTCACTTTCCAAGGGCTTCATGACTAGTTACTTTTAGACAAACTGACAGGAACAAAAGCCACGACCCTTCCTGTGTGCTATCAGTCAAACATCACATCGGCCCCTGTTTATCAGGCATCTTGTATGTGTCTGGCCCCATGCTAGAGTTACTCCTGTAGCTGCCCCAAACCTTTCAACAACCCTGGAACATGGGTATTTTTACTCTCATTTTAAAGGTGGAGGAATTAAGGATCAGGATGATGGTGAGATCACAGAGCCAGTAAATAAAATCTTAAAACATTTTAGCCTAAGTTGGCTTTCACTTCAATGTGCTATAAATGAGTGTAGCCTTGTCTGGCTCGTTAAAGCGTTTTCCTTGTGTTCACTTCCGAGGTGGCGCTAGTGGTAAAGAACCCATCTGCCAATGCAAGAGACATGAAAGTTGCAAGTTCCATCCCTGGGTTGGGAAGATCCCCTGGAGGAGGGCACAGCAACCTACTCCAGTAGTCTTGCTTGGAGAATCCCAAGGACAGAGGAGCCTGGTGGGCTACAGTCCATGGGGTCGCAAAGAGTGTGACACAACTGAGCGACTTAGCACGCACACACGCACTGAGACTCGGCTTCTGACATTTTGTGCCTGAAGACTGAACTCAACCATCCTCTGCTCTGTGCAGACCAGCTTCTCCACCATCCCGTCTGCCGCATCTGCTGGGTCCCTTCCACATAACACGCAACGGTCTTCTCCATCTGTTGTCTCAGCTCTGGCCAGGTCCAGCTGCCAACAGCTGGACTAGGCATCATTAACACATGGGGTCTGGAGTACCACCCTTTATACACGGGACCTGAGACTATCCATTCGCACACAGGAGTCTAGGTGGGTGTGGACAGAGTCCCAGGGCCTGACTGAGCCTTGAGCTTGGTTTCCCTGGACCATCTTGCTACCTGCTTGGCTGGCCTGACACAGAGCTTCTGGCAGATGGTTCCCCACCCATTCAGTTTCCCTCAGGACCCAGCTTTGGGCTGAGGGCCCTAGTTCCTGCCAGTCTTTTTATGTCAGAAGCCCTCATCTTGAAGGGCTTCTCTGCCTTTCAACACGTCTGCACATCGCTGATAAAGAGCAGGCCTGACCTTAGCATTAGATGTCCCCTCCATTCTGCTCCCTTTGAGACTCCCTCTTCCCTGCCCACATATGCACCTCCCTTGGCTGTTACCAGTGCCTTATTTTGACTTGATTTTGTCCCAGTCTCTGAGGGCTGATGAGGGACTCCGGTCCAGTCAGCATCCCTTGCCCTCCATTCCTTGTTCAGATTCAGGCTGCTTCTCAGACAGGAGAATATATCAAAAGTCAAACACCTTGGGTTTATACTCTGCTCACCTTCTAGATCCCAGAAACTTAGAAAGATGTTTAGAGGTGCTTTTAGTCTAGTTGAAGTGAATCAGTAGTTCTCATCAAGAGTGCCCCCACTCCAGGGGGATTCATTATCCCCTCAACAAATAGTTACTGAGTGTCTACTATGTAGCCAGCACTGGTCCTGGGGTTTCTGTGCAGAGGATTCAACTATGCAAGACACAGCAGAGGTTCCTCTTCTCAAGGCCCTCGTATTCTATTGCAGGAAGACTGGCAATAAATGAATAAACAAATGAGAAAAATAGCCGTTGGTGGTAAGCCCCATGCAAGGAAGTAAAATAGGGTAATGCAATGGTGTGGTCAGAGTAGGCTCCTCTGTGGGTGACCTTGAGCTGAGATCTGAATGAACATGAAAATAATCCAGGCAAAAGGCCTGGGTTGGGAACAGAAAGAATGCCAGTATCATCTTAAAAGCAGCCTTTTACTTTAGAATAGTGTATTATTAATAGTTTGCTGGGGCTGCTCTTACAGAATACCACAGCCTGGTGGCTTGAACAACAGAAATGTACCTCTTCTCAATTCTAGAGGCTGAAGGTTCAAGATTAAGGTGCCAGCAGTTGGGTTCTTCCAAAGCTCTTTCCTCTGGCAGGCAGGAGGCCACTGTCTTACAGTGATGTTTTCATACAGCCATCGTTTTGGGCATGTGTACTGCCGGTGGTTCTTCCTTTTCTTAGAACAGTGGTCCCCAAACTTTTTGGCACCAGGAACTGGTTTTGTGGAAGATACTTTTTCCATGGACCAGGTCACGGGTATGGTTTGGGGATGATTTGTGACATTAAAAGACACTTGCTCCTTGGAAGAAAAGTTATGACAAACCTAGAGAGCGTATTAAAAAAAAGAGACATCATTTTGCCAACAAAGGTCCATCTAGTCAAAGCTTTGGTTTTTCTAGTAGTCATGTACGGATGTGAGAGATGGACCATAAGGAAGGCTAAGTGCCAAAGAACTGTGGTGTGCAGAAGGCTCTTCAGAGTCCCTTGGAGACCAAGGAGATCGAACCAGTCCATCCTAAAGGAAATCAACCCTGAATATTCATTGGAAAGACTGATGCTGAAGGTGAAGCTCCAATACTTCGGTCACCTGATGCGAAGAACTGACTCATTGGAAAAGATCTGGATGCTGGGAAAGATTGAGGGCAGGAGGATAAGGGGGCGACAGAGGATGAGATGGTGGGATGGCATCACAGACTCAATGGACATGAGTTTGAGCAAACTCAGGGAGATAGTGAAGAACAGGGAAGTCTGGTGTGCTGTAGTCTCCGAGGTCACAAAGAGTTGGACACAACTTATTGACTGAACAACAACAAGAAGCAAATTATATCTGTTATGCCACTGCTGATCTGAGTGGAGGTGGAGCTCAGGGGGTAATACTAGTGATGAAGAACGGCTACAAACACAGAAGCAGCTTTGCTTGCTCCCCTCCATTCACCTCCTCCTGTGCAGCCCAGTTCATAACAGGGCATGGACCAGTACCAGTCTATACCCCAGGGGTTGGGGATTCCTACCTTAGAAGGACACCAGTCATACTGGATTAAGGGCCCACTCTAATGGCCTGATTTTCATTCAATCCCTTCTTTAAAGAACCAAATGCGGTTCTATTCTGATGTGCTCAGGGTTTGGGGAGGGACACAATTCATCTCATAAGAAAGAGTTTTAAATCTATAGGAAAGTTGCAAAGATAGTACAGAGAATTCCCATCTGCTTTGTCCTCTATTATTAACATATTAGTATGGTACATTGTCACAACTAGTGAAGCCATATTAATTCATTAGCATTAACTAAACTTCATACTTTTTACAGATTTCCTGAATTTTCATCTAATTTTTGATTCCAGGATGCCATCCAGGATACCACATTCCATTCATCCGTGATGTCGCCTCAGGTTCCTCTCGGCTCTGACTGTTTCCCAGACTTCTTTCGTTTTTTACGACTGGCTTGGAGAGGACTGATCCACTATTTGGGGTTTGCGTGATGCTTTGCTCATGGCTACCCTGGCATGATAGGTCTTCAGGAGGAAGTCCACAGAGGTGAGGTGCCATCTTCATCACATCTCACTGAGAGTGCGTGGTACCAGCCTGACGCATCTCTGCTGACGTGAGTCGGCATCGTCTGGCTGAGGCAGTGTTTGCCAGACTTCCTCACTGTAGAGTCGCTCTTTCTTCCCTCTTTCTCCTCAGGGAGAGCTCACTGTGTGACTCGGTGAACACAGCTACAGAGTCAGAGGTTATGTTCCACTTCCTTGTCAGTGGAGTGTTTCCATAAATGATTTGGAATTCCTCTGTGCAGGAGATCTGTCTTTCTCCCCATTTATTTATTTATTCAATCATTTATTTATATCGTATGAACTCGTGAATGTTTATTTTATACTTTGGGTTATAATCCAATGCTATTTTATTTATTTTGTTGCTCAGATTGTTCCAGCGTTGGCCATTTGGAGCTCTTTTGGTTGGCTCCTGTGTCCCTCTGGCGTATCCCCACTATTGTGGTTATTTTTATTTTTATTTTTTTTTTTAACACTTTCTTACTTCTTGACATTACAAAAATTTCCAGGCTCATCTTCTATACTTTCTGCTCCAGCCCTAGAATCAGCCATATCTTCAAGAAGCCCTGGTTCCTCTGACTGGAGACTGGTATTAGAAACCAAGATCGGAGCACCAGATGTGCTCATTGTTAACTAGGGTGTCATTTCTAGGCCCTCTCAATGGATACAGCAAAGGACTTTAAGTTAGTATAGTAAGGTGTATATATAGATATATATTTTTTTAAGTTGCTCAGTCATGTCCGACTCTTTGCGACCCCATGGACTGTCCATGGAATTCTCCAGGCCAGAATACTGGAATGGGTAGCCTTTCCCTTCTCCAGGGGATCTTCCCAACCCAGGGATTGAACCCAGGTCTCCAGCATTGCAGGCGGATTCTTTACCAGCTGAGCCACAAGGGAAGCCCAAGGTGTATATACACACATCTATAAATGTTTCTATTTGTATGCAAATGTATCTATGGTAAGCCCAACATGAATTCATACAAATGTCCATCTCTATTATCATATGGATCATTCTAGCCTTCTCTCACTTCACTATAACCCTCCACTTCAACAGTGAGAACTCTGCCTCCCACAATCCACCATTCACTTACTTAACTGTTCAACGATAGTTGTTTCAGATCGTTAATCTAGGGGAAAACTATCAGACTACAGTGCTTACATGTAGCGCCTTGAGTGTTGCATTCTTCACTCATTTATAAAGCTACTTGCTCAGCACCTTATCCTCCACTCCCTTCAGTGAAGTTATTTCATATATTTGACACATTCTTTTGCCACAATCTGCATTCTATCCTTGGATCCTGTGACTCCCTAAATACATATATGTGTATATAATTTGTATACATTAAGCTTCACTCTTTGTGCTGAAAAGTTCAACAGGTTGTCACAAATTCAGTGTCAAGTACCCATCATTCCCGCGTCAGAGAAAGAATAGCTCACCACCCTAAAAAATCCCCTATGTCACACCTATTCAATCTCTCTTCCCCTCAAATACTTGGCAACCACTATTCTGTTTTATAGTTTCGCTTTTTACAGGCTGTCATAGAATCATGCAGTATGTAACCTTTTCAAACCAGTTCAAACACCAATGCTTTTATAGAGAGGGGCTAGTTAACAGTGTTCATTGCTGCAGAGTGGTAAATAAGTACAGAAGAGTGACGGGTATTAGCAGAGCACAGGCTTGATCTAGAAGTTTCCAGCAATAGAGCTGAAGTTACTGATTGCTATTTTGGTTCTCAATGTCAAATGACTCAAGAGTGAGAAGAAGGACTGTATCACTAGACTCCAGGAAAGGGAAATCTTGTCATGGAACACAGCTCTGGAGAAAGAAAGATCAAGTCTCAAAGATCCTCAAATCATCGACAACCTCACACGTTGGATAATAAGGAGAAGGATGAGCCCGTACTTTGCAATGATTCAAGTCTTGCAGCACACACTAAAATGTCAGTGCATTTACATGTGTTTCATCTATTTGTTTGAGCTAAAATGAATTGTGATCAACAGTGAAACATGCCTGTCTAACTTGGGAATCACTTAAACCAGCTGGCCATGTCATTCAGCTAAGAGGACCCAAATGAGGAATGAATATGTACCAGGACCAGGATTCCATGCTCTCTGGAAATGACCATGTGTTGGGAGGTGGGTCCTAAAAAACCTCATTCGGGAGCACAGCACACATGCACATATTTGCCCTAGCTTGTGGGGAATCAGCATGACTTCCCCAAGAAGTGTTGAAACAAACAAACAAACAAAAAACACCCCCAAAGGCAACAAATATCTACGTGGAGATCCTTACAACAATTTCTGTGAATCTCAGAATGCAAGCTCTTGCAGGGTTGCTATAGAAATAGACTGGATCTCTGTGCTGTCTCGAAGGTGACACTTCATGCTCTTTGCAGTCTCACCTCTGTTGGCTTCCCAAGCTCACTCTTGGACCTAGTAGCACCTGTCATGTCGTTCCTTCCAGCTTGACTGAAAGCAGCATCAGGATGAGCCAGAAGAGCAGACCAACATGCGCTTTCTACCCTCCCTGGCTCTCATTTATTTGCCTAGAGACTGCTGAGTAGAAACTGTGCTTTCTCTGATTTTGGTCACAGGCAGCATTATCACTTGTCATCAGAGTCCTGTCACACGTGACAGTCATTTCTTTATTCTTCTCCTCCCAGCTGAACTCCTACCCCTCCTATCATTGTCCCCTTGGCTTGAGTATCAAAGTTCCTTAGTACATATCACGAACAGGCATATTTGCCAAGATCCAAGGATAAAGCACCTTGGAAAGAAGCCGAGAAAATGGTGCAGCCACTGAATTCCTACCTCTTTCTATAACTACTTTTCGTCATTATCACTGGATTAAACACACGCGCACGCACACACGCACAAAACTGATTAGTTCTGGTTGTTATTCATTATTCTCCACTTCTTGTTTCTAAAAAATCTGCATTACAAACAACCCTCCGGGATCTTTCTCTAATCAACCTATCTCCAGTTTTACAATTAATATTCCTAATACAACCACTACGCCATTCGACTCTTTTTTTTTTTTTTTAAAGCAACAAAACCAAGGCCAATGAATCACAAAGCTCCATGGAAAGGAGGCCAAAGAGGTTAACCAGACAGTGAACTTGACACTGCCAAGTGAGAACCACCCCCTGTATTTCCCTGTTCACTAAAGCTCGTGGTTTTGGTTAACACAGGAAACACAGTGAATACAGTCAATTGCACACACAAAGCAGTCTTCGGCAATTTGCCTGGTGGGGTCGAATAGCACAGGGCTGGTAGGTCTCAGGAGATGAGGAACAAACAGCCGTGATGGATTAAGTGATTGCTATTGGCTGTGTGCTTGCCCAGCATATTTCACCATGGACAGTAATCAATTACTAGGGACCAGTAATGATACCAATCAAACGCACTTAGCACTTCTGCACTATCAACCCGAGGGCTGCCGACCTGCCAGTTTGAAAAGGCTGAGAAGTGATATGTGAGGCAGACACTGTGGAGTCTTCGGGCGGCGGCGGGGACGGGGGGATAGGCTTCTTTCCCTTCATGTTAAAAGATAAATGGATAAATTAGCCACTTGTCTGCTCTACATTAAGGTTTCTTTTAAAACAAGCACTATTTTCCCTTTCTCTCTCGCTCCCAAGGGGATGGCCGTTCATAAACACGTGGGCATAATTTGAGGTATCCTGGTCAGCAGTTTCATATGAGCCAACGACCTCAAAGAACATGACTGGACGGGAGCTGTGGTCAAGCAGGAAAAACAGTCAGCCTGTTGCCTCTGGATCCCGTCAGTCACCACGGAGCTCTGCTGCTATGATGTCACTCCTGTTTGTTCTGTGATGGAAATGCCACGCATCACCTCTGTATGCCCAGAAGGCTCTTTCTGTTCTTTATGTTGTCCACAAGAAGCTGAAAAAGAAATCAGCCTGTGTTCCTAGCATGTCAAAATTATGAGTCAGTTCCTCTCCTCTCCGGCTTGGGAATCATTTTGCCTCCCTTCATGGTCATCTTCATTTGCAACATGGAAGTTCTCAGGAAGAAACACAGAGTCATAAGTTGATGGAGTCTTCTCCAACCCTCACCGGGCTTCTGGCGCCTTCTCTTCTGTGGGCTCTTGGCTCAAAGGCAGTCTTCTGTGAAATGGTGGGCTGTCCCACAGTTACTACATTGATAGACCTTTTGGCTTGACAAAAATGGCAGCTAATTAAAAGGCCAGTGTGGAGGGTGGGGAGCAGGGAGCCTTCGAAGAGTTGTCCCACACTTAATTCTTAAGGTTTATTTTTGCTGTGTTTTAACAGTTTTTGCCAGACAAGTATAAATTCCCTTTTCATGAGCTGGAGTGAATAGCAAAGTCTGAGTCCATTAAAGGCTTCTATTAAACTGCTGTTTACAAATCACTTCAATTCTTTAGCTGTCCTGGCTTAAATTTACACAAAACAAGGACAGGAAGAGGCAAGAAAGAGCATTTTGAGATAGTGGAAATAGTATATATTGTGGGTAGTGTAAGTGGCTACATGAGTGTATGCATTTGTCAAAGCTCAAACTGGACACTTAAAATTGGTAGATTGCTTGTATGTAATTTTTATCTCAAGAAAACTGAGTTAAGAACTCTTGACTGGCAAGCCATTCCCAACTAAGGAGCCAGATTCTTGGATGGGGAAGTGAGATAAACATGTCCTTGTCTTACCCTCTATTAAACCGAGGGTGATCATTTTCAAAGCCTGTGCATTCCTTGGAGAACCACCCAGCTCTGCTCTGCTCTCAGCAGTGGTGCTCACTGAGCCTGCTGCTGTGCTGACTGCCTCCTGGATGCGGCTGCTGGGTACAGACTTACTAAGCTGCAAGTCGCCTCCGTAGGCAGAACTGCCTCCTCCCTGGGATTTATGAACTCTGTCCATCCAAGAGCACAGCCCAGAGGAGGGCTCTGGAGGGGAAAGAACCAAGAATCTTGGCCAAGGACACAAATCTCCCAGGACCACCAAAGACGCTGCCCTCCAACAAAAGAACGTTGGGGATGGATTCATTAACGTCCCATTACCAAGATTGTTCCTAATAGTATACGCCACCTTCCTATGCACAAGGGCGTTGTGAGAATTAATGAAATAATGAGCCCTCTAGAGTACTTTCCCAGAGAGAATGCGAGGCAAATCGGAACCATCAGCTTCCCTTGAGCCGGCATTTAAGGACAAAATACTTCGATGGCTTTAATTGCAATGACTTTAACTGCCTTTTCCCTGTTCTCCATCCCTATTATGGTAATTCTATTATGCAAACCTGCACGAAGATTCTGTTGAACTTGTCACTGAATGTATATAACTTTTCAGCTGAACTTTCTACAGTTTGGGATGTTATTATATGTCCATGAGTCACGGAGCCCACTGCTGCTAAGTTACTTCAGTCGTGTCAGACTCTGTGCGACCCCATAGATGGCAGCCCACCAGGCTCCCCCATCCCTGGGATTCTCCAGGCAAGAACACTGGAGTGGGTTGCCATTTCCTTACTCCCATGCATAAAAGTGAAAGTGAAGTCGCTGAGTCGTGTCCAACTCTTCACGACCCCATGGACTGCAGCCTACCAGGCTCCTCCATCCATGGGATTTTCCAGGCAAGAGTACTGGAGTGGGGTGCCATTGCCTTTTCCAACAGAGCCCACAGGACCCATTAAGAAACTGAGAGACTCTACCTACTTCCTATCCCACCAGTCTCACTAAGTGATTTGTGCCAAGCTTCCTCCTGCTATTATACAAAGGACATATAATCTGACTGGCTTTCCATCCAGATGCTACAGGCATGCGCAGGTACTCATTTTCTCTGAAAATTAACTGTCCAAGGCCTTTAGGGAGCTAAATCACAGCAGACAACACATGAACATGTTAATGCTATAACTCTGAATCTGGTATTTTAATAATTTTATCTCACTCCTGCACTCAGCATCACTACTTCCTGCCTACACACACACACAAAGTATTTACTTCAAGGATAATTTAACTGCCCAAAGCAATCTATAAATTCAAAACAAACTCTATCAAAATTCCAATGGCATCTCTTAGGGATATAGAATCCTAAAACTCCTATGGAACCACAACAGACCCTGAATAGCCATATCAATCTTGAGAAAGAAGAACAAAGCTGGAGGCATCTTACTTCCTCATTTCAAAATATCTTACAAAGCTACAATAATAAAACCAGTATGGTACTGGCATAAGACATACATATAGACCAATGGAATAAAGAGCCTAGAAATAAATTCATACATATAAAGTCAACAACTGGTATTCAAGAAGGGTGCCAAGAATACCCAATGGGGGAAGAGATAGTCTATTCCAACAAATGGCATTGAGAAAACTGGACATCCATATGAAAAGAATGATATTGGACCTTTCTCTTATATGCAAAAAAAAACAACTCAAAATGGATTAAAGACTTAAATACTTGAAACTATAAACCTTCTAGAAGAAAATATAGGGGAAAATCTTCATGACATTAGTCTTGGTAGTGATTTCATGGATCTGACACTAAACGAACAGGTGACAAAATCAAACATAGACAAGTGGGATGACATGAAATTAAAAAGCTTCCGCACAGCATAAAAAACAATCAAAAGAGTGAAAAGGCAACCTGCGGGATATGAGAATATATCTGCAAACCACATATCAGATAAGGGGTTAATTTGTAAAATATATAGGGAACTCCTACAACTCGACAGAAAAAATACTAATAACTCAGTTTTAAAATGAGCTAAACACATGAATAGACATTTCTCCTTAGAAAACCTGCAAATAGCCAACAGACACCTAAAAAAGACACTCAATATACTCATCTGAACAACACAAATTCAAACCACAGTGAGATATCACCTGACACCTGTGAGGATGCCTCTTATCAAAAAAATAAAAGACAAGTGTTGACAATGATATGGGGAAACTGGAACGTTTTCACACTGTTGGCGGGATTAAAAATTGTGCAGATGCTATGGAAAACAGTATGGAAGTTCCCCCAGATATAAAAATACACACTTTCATACGATCAGCAATCCCACCTCTGGACATTTATCCAAAAGAACTGAAATTAGGCTTTGGAGATCTATTAGCATTTTCACGTTCATTGCAGTATTTTCACAATAGCCAAGATGTGGAAGCAACCTAAAGGTCCATCAGTGGATAAATGTATAAAGGAAATGTGGTGTATAATACCATGGAGTATTATTCGGCCTCTAAAAAGAAGGACATTCTGCAACATGTGACATTATGAATAAGCCTGGAGACCCTTACAAGTGGAATAAGCCAGGCATAAAAGGAAAAATACTTCATAATTTCACTTATATGAGGTATCTAAAAGAGACAGATTTTTAGAATAATGAATGGAATGGTGGTGGTTAGGAACTGGGAGTGGGGAGGAATATGGGGAGTTGCTATTCAAAGAGGGCAAAGCTTCAATTAAACAAGATGAATAAATTCTATAGATCTGGTATACAACAATGTGCTTATGGTTAACAATACTGCATGGTACATTAAAAATTTTGTTAAGAGGTGGATGTCATATTAAGCATTCTATTCACAGTAAAATAAAAAAATGTTTTAAAGTTTTGATGGTGGTTATTTTGGGGGGGATGTAGTAAGTACTGGAAAAGGGGCCTAAGTAGAACTTCTGGGTTTCCGGTAATACTCTATTTCTGAATCTTGGTGTGGGTGACAATGCTGTGTTCATTACGTGAAAATTCATTAAGTTATAAATTAAGATCATGCACTTTTCTGAATGTATACTTCAATGAAATGTTAAAAAAGAATAATTTAAATATTTTAAATGCTAATATTTTAAGAAAATTGGCAGGTAAAAGAAAAGAAAATCAGGACTGTTAGAAAATAAACAGGACAGAATTAGAAGGTATTAATTATTTTGCTCTCTGTTCAGTTCAGTTCAGTCACTCAGTCATGTCCGACTCTTTTCGACTCCATGAATCGCAGCACGCCAGGCCTCCCTGTCCATCGCCAACTCCTGGAGTTCACTCAAACTCATGTCCATCGAGTCGGTAATGCCATCCAGCCATCTCATCCTCTGTCGTCCCCTTCTCCTCCTGCCCCCAATCCCTCCCAGCATCAGGGTCTTTTCCAATGAGTCAACTCTTTGCGTGAGGTGGCCAAAGTACTGGAGTTTCAGCTTTAGCATCATTCCTTCCAAAGAACACCCAGGACTGATTTTGCTCTAACATGAAGTAATTAAATTTTTTTTTTCCATTTTGTTTCATACTTTTCACAGTCTGAAGTTCTATTAACTACAAGTTTTATAGTTATATAACTAACTAACCCCACAGCCCAGAAATCTTAGTATTTACTTACCTGGACAGACCTAAAAATCACATATAATAAATAATAAAATCTGGTCATTTTTAATGATTATGACTCACATGTGCTAAAAGATGTATGTATAGTAAGAATGACATTCACTAGCTTTAAATGGTAATATTAATATCAATTACTATATTGACAACATAAATCTTGTCCTTGAAAATAGTATTACTGGAAGTTTGGAATGTAAGAATTTATTTCTGGATTCTCAGTTCTGTTCCATATACCTATTATTACACCAATAACACATCTTCTTGAATATTCTGACTTTATAGTACATTTTGAAATACTGTATGGAATAGAGGAAGTCGTCCAGCTTTGTTCATCTTTTTCAAAACAGTTTTAGCTATCATAGGTCCATTACATTTCCCTATAAATTTGAGAGTCAGCTTGTCAATTTCTACAAAAAAAATCTAGCTGGGATTTTCATATAGGGATTGCACTGAATTTATGGATCAATTTGGGAGAACTGCCATCTTGACAATATTTAGTCTCCTAGTGTATGAACTGGAATGCTCTCCATTTATGAAGGTCTTTAATTTCTTTCAGTCATATTTTATAGTTTTCAGTGCACAAGTCTTAAACTTCTATTAGCTGTATTTCTAAGACTTTTCATTTTTTATACTATTGGGAATAGTATCAATTTAATTTTAAAACTATTTGCTGCTTATAAGAGAAATTGAAAGTTTTTTATATATTAATGCTGTACTCTGCAACCTCATTGAACTCTTTTATAAATTCTAATTTTTTTGTGTGGATTCCATGGATTTTTGTAGATTTTCTACTTACAGGATCAAGTAATCTGCAAATAAATTCTCCATTTTTATGCTTTTATTTTTGCCTTGCTGCATCACCTACAACTTACTGAATAATTGTTGATTAGAATATTCAATAATATTGATATTCAATATTCAATACCAAATAGAAGTGGCAAGAGCAAACATCTTTGCCTTGTCTCTATGTTAGTGGGAAAGCATCTCATCTTTCACTCTTCTGTATGAGGTTATTAGCTGCAGGTTTTTTGTGGGTGCTTTTTATCGGGTGAAGAAGTTCTCTTTCATTCCTAGTTTGTTGACAGTCCTTATCAAGGCTGGGTCCTGGGTTTTGTCAAATGCGTTTTCTACATGTTCTTGTTGTTCAGTCACTCAGTCGTGTCTGACTCTTTGTGATTCCATGGACTGCAGCACGCCAGGCTTCCTTGTCCTTCACTATCTCCTGGAATTTGCTCAAACTCATGTTCATCGAGTCAGTGATGCCATCCAACCATCTCATCTTCTGTTGCCCCCTTCTCCTTTTGCCCTCAATCTTTCCCAGCATCAGAGTCTTTTCTAATGAGTTGGCTTTTTGCATCAAGTGGCCAAAGTTTTTTGTCTACATTTATTGAGATGAAAATGTTTTATTTTTTTCTATTAATGTAGTATATTACATCAATTAATTTCAACTTTACTATAATTGGGACACTTTTGATGAACTGCTTTTACTCTTGAGTATAGGTCACACTTTCTTCTTTCTTTGCATTTCCCACAATATTTTGTTGAAAATGAACATCAAAGATGGATTTATTGTAGCAATTCTGGATTGTTATATTTTCCCCCTGAACATTTTTTTGTTTGTTTCTGTTTATTTCTTGTTTAATAATTTTCCTGGATTAATTCTGTGAAATCTACCATCTCTGTAGGGTGAAGTCAATGATGTCTCCTTTCTGTTTTGTTTTCTTTTTTAATTCTTGCTTTTATTTTTAATCTTGACTTCCTAGTTGTTCACCCTTGTGTCTGCACAGCTTAATGACTGGCCAATGATTTGACCGATACTGTGATCAAACAGCCCAACCCAGTAAGACTTCCATTCTCTGATGATGGATCTGTCTGTGCATAGAGGTAGATTGTGGCCTGTCTGTGGACTAGAGTACCCTCAAAGTCCAGGCCACCTTCAAGAGGATCTCAGCTTTGGCTCTCCACCTGCCCCTCACTTCCTCTATGCATGTGCTCAGCCTCAGGATTGGCCAGGAGTGCAGAGTTAGCTTGGCTCTCGGTTGTCTGCTGCATATGTGGGCAGTCTCATCTAGAAATATGCCTATCCCAACCATGACTGCAACCTCAAGAAAACAGAGTCACTGGCCCTCCCCAGTCGCCAGCCACCAAAATCATTATGCCCACCACTGGTCATGAGTGTTGCCCACCATTCCAAATCAAGTGAGTTCTCTTTGACCACAGCAGCATTCTGCCAGTCTTTTATGGATGACAGTCTTCCCACCCCCAGAAGCTCCACGACAACTGGGGCAAGGAATGGGTGCAGAGCCCCAGGCAAGCATTCCACAAACGCCTACTATTCTTAATAGAAGTTCAGCAGTTGTTCTAGTATAAACATTTCTCAGATTGTTTTATGCATTTATTCAATTTCTAGTGCACTGGACATGAAATGATTGTTTTTGTTCATTCTGTTCAATTTTATGCTTGCTTTTTTAAAGACAGGGTTTGCTGACCTCCTTACTTGGCCATAGCCAGAAGTCCTGCCCCAGGATTTATTTTTGAATGCTGTGGATACTACACAAAACTTGGTACTCCAAATTATTTATAACCCATCCATTGTGATTTTTACAATGTCATATGTTACATAGTTCTCCGTAGGTCTGATAAAACATTTATCTTTTCAAGTGAAAAAGGTCTAACTGGAAATTGTGGAATAAAAACACCCACCCTTGATAAATTAAAGATTTAAGTCAAACCATTTCAGGTTCCAATTTTGGATATATAGTAGAAACTCAGTAAATGACCCCTTGGTTCATAGATGTGGATTACCACGTATATTTTGAGGAGAAATGTGCTTATTTCCCCCTATTTTTACATTATTTCTGCCTACAGTGTTTCATCAAGCATTTATAACAAATGCTATACGAAGTATATAATTAAGGATTAAAAATACCTTCCCTAAAAACATCCAAGAATAGCTACATTTTACTTTTTCACATGATCTTCCTGTTGAAAGTCATAGTGGGTTTTTCCATTTAATCTCAAGGAAGCATCTGATTGAGATGTGGTTAAAACAGCAATATCATTTGATTAATACATTGAAACTGTCGGGGTCATCTTCATTTACCTCAATAAAGACTGTTCATTACTTTCAGCGGTGCTTTACTGTTCTGTGTCTGAAATTATGAGACAGAGCCAGAAAAGCAGGAGGAGATTCAGAACCTCTAGTTCCTGTCTCTGAAATAAAACAACAACACAGCACTTCCTATAGTGTGTGTCAACCTGGGAACACAGAGTGTTTTGCCAACATCAACTAAAACTCACCACAGCTAGTGAAGTTCAAATCAATACCAGCCCCTTAAAGGAACATAAATGCATCTGCCTAAGATCATGTAACAAACTGGTACAACAGCCAGAAAAGTAGACCAGAATGCTTGTCCTTTAATCACCACAACCTGGTCTCCCTCTATTTACATCAAAACCAAACTAAAGGCCAGCTACCCAAATCTTTATCTCAGCACCCCTTCTGCTTGAGAGTTTTCCTAAAAATGAAGGATGTGGCCATCAGTCCCTTCAAATGAACTGCAAGTATGATCTCAGAGGCATGCTCAAAGGCATGTTAGTCACTGAGTCGTGTCTGACTCTTTGCAACCCCATGGACTGTAGCCCACCAGGCTCCTCTGTCCTCGAATCTTCCAGGCAAGTACACTGGAGTGGGTAGCCATTCCCTTCTCCAGGGGATCTTCCCGACCCAGGGTTCAAATCCAGGTCTCCCACATTGCAGGCAGATTCTTTATCATCTGAGCCACCAGGGAAGTATGATCACAAAACCGGATCTCAAATAAACTAACAAAGCACAGATTGATTTTGCTGTTTCAGTCCAGAATGGAATAGATGTCTGCAACATTTGCAACATCCTTCTCCAATTTTCCCCATGAGCAGTTGCAGTTTTAGCCGCCATCAGTTCTTACCATGTTAAAACACATTTTCAGTGCTTCTTCTCTACAATGAAACCACTTCGAAGGTTCCAAATTGCTTTCTCATGGGGGATGTTACCCTATATATCCTGATAACTGTTCTAATACTCATTTAAGAAAGGTAGGGAGCAGGTATTATAATACCAGCGAAAGGAAAGCCAAGTGCTTAAAGAATGCCCCCAAGAGGTCTCAGAGTTCATAAACAGCAAAGTGACAAGCCAAAGTCACTGAAGCTGGTACAGAGCTGTGTCTAAAAAAGTAAGCTGACCCCTATCCTGAGTCCTCATAGGAAATGAGTCAAAATTACAGGCGAATACAAGAGCTAGATGAATACTCTCACCTGTTTGCACATCCATTCATATGAACACCTTCATTCATGCATCAAAGGTATTATTTTGTGTATTAATTAACCCAACAATGTTTCCCAGTTTATCCAGATGATTGTACAAAAAACAGAATGAGCCTTTCCCCATATACTCAAACTTATTTGGATAATGAAATCTATATTTGCCTCATTATTTATTCACAGCCTTGGCTTAACAGATACTATCCATCTACACTGGGAGACATTTTCCTTCTCAAAATACCCCCAACAAAACTAGATTCACACCTGGACTACCATGCTTTTTTGACAGCAACATAGAAAGATGAAAACCAAACCATTCATACGAACACTATCGCTTTTTCTCTACTTGATATCTGTTCTGTTGAACTTCTGATTACATTTAGAATAAATATAAAAATTTGAAAAGATATTCAAGTTGAGGTCTGAAGTGGGAAAACTTACACAGAAGTAGAAGCAGAAAATTCATGATTTTTAATGTCACAATAGGAAAGAGTAAGATTAGTCAACTCTCTATCAAATTCATTTTCATGATACATTCACAAATATTCAGAAGACAATAATGACTTCAGATTCCATCAGACTGAGGTTCGAAGTACTAGACTTAAAATCAGAATACCCAGGACTTACTGTTACTATCACTAATTACTTAGAGACTTCCCAGGTGGCTCAGTGGTAAAGAATCCGCCTGCCAAACAGGAGATTTGAATTCGATCCCTGGGTCGGGAAGATCCCTGGAGAAGGAAATGGCAACCCGCTCCAGCATTCTTGCCTGGGAAATCCCAGGGTAAGAGGAGCCTGGCGGACTACGGTCCATGAGGTTGCAAAGAGTCAGACACGACTTAGCAACTAAACAAGAACAAGCCACAGACCCCTAACACTGTGTCATTACATGGCTTGCCTGTAAGGAGCTTACATTCTGGAACAGAATCAGAATGTTCACACAACACAGAAAAAAAAATTACATGAACACAGTTACCCCCATTCCTTGATTTGTTTACTGCTGCTGCTGCTGCTGCTGCTGCTAAGTCGCTTCAGTCGTGTCCGACTCTGTGCGACCCCATAGATGGCAGCCCACCAGACTCCCCCGTCCCTGGGATTCTCCAGGCAAGAACACTGGAGTGGGTTGGAGTGGGTTGTCATTTCCTTCTCCAATGCATGAAAGTGAAAAGTGAAAGTGAAGTCGCTCAGTCGTGTCTAACTCCTAGCGACCCCATGGACTGCAGCCCACCAGGCCCCTCCATCCATGGGATTTTCTAGGCAAGAGTACTGGAGCGGGGTGCCATCGCCTTCTCCGTGATTTGTTTACGAGATATACCCAAACCATCTTGGCAGAAAAGGAGCTTTTTTGCATGAGAATTCTTTTCCAATTACACAGCATCCCTTGTCCTTGTCCTTCACCAGCAGCACCGGTCCCTCTAGTGAGAGCTGGCAGAGCCAGGTGGAGACGTGCCCACGGAGGCAGCAGGAGAGCAGTGCTGGGACAAGGCACTCAGCTCCAACCTGGGACTAAAGATCTGGGCTCCAGAAGCCTGAGCTTTTAATAACACAGTTTGACTGGGTTGATGCTTCAGTTGACCAATTCTTTCTCAAAATCCCTCTCTGTAAATGTATTGGGTTGGCCAAACAGTTTGTTTGGGTTTTTCTGTAATATGTTAGGGAAAAGCCCAAACGAATTTTTGGCCAACCCAGTATAAGAGGATTTAGAATTCTAGAGCTGGAGGGACCTTTGCAGGGGAGTCCACAGGGAGTTAACACACGTTCCTGAACTGCTGCCAGCCAGGACTTGATCTCCAGCCCCTGAGACTGTCCTGTGTTGACCCTGCTGTGCTAGGCTGGGGCCCATTTGGAAATGATACTAGCATTGCTTCCTGGGGCAGGCCTGGGTTACCTAAGAGAAAATTTCAGGAGGAGCTCTTGGACAGAATTCCAAATATACTGAGAGGGAAACACCAAGTGTAAGAAAAATACAGGACACACGTTGGGTATAAAGAGAAAAGACGCTAACTGGTGTTGAGCGGTAAAGAATACGTCAGGGGGCACTGCAGGGAAGAGAGGCAGAAACAATAGCTCTGAGATGGCCGGAGTCAAGGGCCTGATGCTTGTAAGGACAATATGGTTAATTTCAGACAGCTCAGGAAGGTAGAGAGAAACACAGGGTCTGATCGCACTGGCTTTGGCATGGAGGGTTACCACCAGGAAATGCTCTTTCTGTGTCTGGGGATAATGACATTTTCCCAGTGACATCCTTCAAAGAGGACCAAAACATGAGCCTGTGCCCCTGAAAATCTTGAAAGTGCACCAGATTCAAGCCCTGGTGTGGTCCCATACAGGCTCTGTGTCCTAGGAACCGACCTGCAGCATCCTCTAAGCTCAGTTTCTGTGTCTCTAACCATCAGGATCTGACTCTTTGAATTAAGTGTGTCCCAGGTATAAGATTTCTATATGTGGAGTGCTTGAAGTTCCTGCAAGGCAAGTTTTTTTGTCAATTACAAATGGCTTTAAGAGCCTTGTCAACTCCGTCTTTCTCCCATCCCTGTTCTCCTCAGCACAAGCAAAAGCATCACTTAAAAAGCATTGTTAGCTACAGGTAACAGGCAGAAGGGAAGAGAGAGACTGTAAATGAGCTCTTTAGAGTCAAGCCCCACCAAGCCATTATGAATGCCTTACACTAGCCAGAATGGGGAGGCATGTGTTTCCTTCAGAAGCCATTCTGAACATGTACCTGGCCATTTAAATTCAAAAGGCATTTGTTGTCACATTTCGTTCCTTATTAACAATGGCCCAGAAGCCAGGGCATACTGGCAGGTCTCTCCATACCCCTAGAATACTGGGTGAGGTGTATTAGCAGCAATGCCCTTTACTTACTATTGTTATGCTACTTAAGGACAAGCCCTACCCTCTCATTCAGCTCCCTCCCTCCTCCTCCCGCCCCCTGTATTTTTCACTAGAAACTATTACATCCAAGAACATGTAACTCTCAACTCCACACGGCACACTGTCCATTTTAAAGGCATCATATCTTATGTCTTCACTTCTTGGAAGCTCATTAGAAGCTGGATCTTTAGAGCATCTACTTCACTAAAATCTTCTCCAATCACTTGAAGCATAAAACCAGTAGAGGACAGGGAGGGTGGGAGGGTAGGGAGTAGTGGGAAAAGAAAGAAAGAAAATGGGATGAACAGAGGCTGAGAGAGGCTGGCTACGGAGTGGAGTGTGTGACACCGCAGACAAAGAACCCCAGGCGCCGGAAGGGAGACAATGACGGCTCAGAGCAAACGCAGAGTGGGCTGGGGCTGCCAGGGAAGGGGCTCCCCAGATCCGAAATCCAAGCTAGCTTGGTGCCAGCTGACCGGCTCCTAGCAGCTGCTCCACTGCAGAGAGCCTCATACAGTCATTTCCTGGCTGAAAGGATTTTTACTGTTTTAATTACGTCTGCTTTTTTTTTTTAAGATAAGAAATAACACCTCTTCATCCCCACATTCCCCAGACACAGCTGTATTTTCAACTATCCAAAGAACAAACAACAATTTGGGTTTCTGGAAGGGTTGAGAATTGCTCGTGAAATAAATAATTAAGGGGGGAAAAAGAAGTTCAACAAAGTAGTTCACATCTGTGCTGGTTTGAAAACCACGGGTAGAAAAATTGGGGTCCTAAGTGGAATGGGGTTTGGGAGACCGGGGCTGTTAATGCCAGGAAATGAATCTGATGCTATCAGCGCCCTTTGTCCTGTTCAGCTGTAGACAATGCAGAGGAGTCCAGTTTTTCAAATTTCAACTCTCCTCTTTCCCCAGAAAGATCTAGAACAGGTTAATTCACTCCAGAGCCCTAGTCATCCTTGACAGAAAAAGAATTGGGGATTTCACAAGTAATATGTGTAAAATCTTCCATAACCTAGAAAACATTAGGAAAAAAAAAATCAATGCAGAACTGAGATCTAAAACGAAAACTTGGAGGAGAGGAAATCCAACAACTGCAGCTCCTATAGTCTAGGATGCTTAAAAGATGATCACTGCACAGCTCGATCTTTTAAAAACCACTATCTGTTTACAAACAAAGCACTTACTAAATAATACCCCAGGTAGTACATGATGACAGGAATAGGGTTTGCTCTTTTAAATAACAACAGATTGGGAAAAAATATTTCAATACCATCAAACAACAAATTAAGAGGAAACATCTCTTCTAACTGGAAGAATGCAGATCTAGCTGGGAAAATAGACTCACACCCACCCTCCACTCTCCTGAAAGGAGATTAGAAGGAGAAAACAGAAAAACATACGTCCTGGAGATGAATTTTGGTAATGAGCGCTATAAACATTCATAGGAAGACAGGTTCGTATTTCACAGATCTTGGAAAAAAATGTTTTAATATGCACATGTGAGTCAAACACTTCTGTAAAATCCATTTAATGTTTAATTGTTTTTATACACTGCCAGAGGGAGTTAGTCTTGTCACTCATCTGATGAAGCCTGATCTCTCTAAAATCATCTCACCTTACGGTGCTAAAGATGTTACTGCTGTGACATAATTCAACCTCAAGATATCTTGTGGGAAACACAGGTCAGTCTTAAAGCACCAGGTGGGCGAACAGTCCTTATTTAATCGCCTGACCTTGAATTTCAGGGGTTGTATACTCATCTGTTGCTTAGAGGCTGCCACTTGAGATCATGTGCTAGGTACGGGTTTTCCAAATTTAAGTGGGCTTGATAAAATAAGCTGACTCTTCTTTGTCAGAACAAATGAGGCATCAACAGAACAAAGATTCTCCTCTCCTGTCCTTAATTCTAATAAGGGAGAGAGGGAGAAAGAGAATGGAAGCAGAGAGAGACCTTTAGCCCTCCCCTCCTCAACTGGTTTTAGAGTGAACAAGTTAGGAAACATTTCAAAACCCCTGATTAAAATGGAGAAAAAGGTGGCTGGCATGTTTTCTCATTCAGCCGAAGTTGTTCTGTTGACCTCTCACGAGTGAACAATTTCTGGGCCAACTTTGCATCCAACCACAGGTGGCGATGGATTGAAATTGATATTCTATATTCTTCTATCAAATTAAAACAGTAAAACAGGTAGTTATACTAATAGCAAATATTGAATATATCTTACCCTATGTCAGACACTGTTCTAAGTACTTGCATGTATTATTAACTCCTTTGAGACTCCCAACAACCCCCGAGGTAGGTACTGTATACACAGGAACATAAACTTGGTTACACATGAGAAACAAAAGAGCTTCACAGTGGTGGTGGTGTAATGAGATAGAGGTGGGTAATAGTTTTCAAAAGGAATCTCTGAATTCCACGCATCCTATAACATAGGACGTTGCCCTGTATACTGCTGGGGCCAAATGTTACACAAAGAAAACACAAAGCTATCTTTCAGCTACATTTCGTTTAAATAGCCTAGCTCAGAAGCTTCCACGGAAGAGAAAACTAATCTCTACTAGAAAAGTAAGATTTTAAAAAGATTAGAAAAAAAAGATATGTAATGAAGGGTGAAAAGACTTCACAGAAGCTACAAATCTGCCATCAACTTGAGGAAAATTGTCTACACTCACTTAAAGGGCCAAAGAAAATCTCCAGAGAAAACTGGGTGGGTCTTCTTAGAAATCATAATCAGCTTCCACTTCCTCAGATGCGTCCTAATGCCAATTCCTAGTAGCTAAAATAAAGATACAGAAAAGGAAGCAAAGGAGGATAGGAAATGTTTATGAATTCTATTACATTTGGGGGCAGGGCAAGGAAGCCTGGGCGATCTAGAAAGAAAGAAGAAAAATAAATAACAATTGAAAAGGTGTTCCTGTATCAATTACTATTGCCTTCTCAACCGTTTTCAATCCATTTAAAATCTTTGGAACAGAAGATTATGTATGGGTTGTATTCCAAAGTCACTGGCCCAGAAAAGCCTTGGAAGACCAGGCTGATCACTCTCTTCCATCAATAGCTAACTGAGAAAGTTGGGGGGAAATACTAGTCTTGCTGCTGTGTCACTTTAGTCGTGTCCGACTATGTGCAACCCCATAGATGGCAGCCCACCAGGCTTCCCGTCCCTGGGATTCTCCAGGCAAGAACACTGGAGTGGGTTGCCATTTCCTTCTCCATTGCATTAAAGTGAAAAGTGAAAGTGAAGTTGCTCAGTCGTGTCCACTCTATTGACCCCATGGACTGCAGCCTACCAGGCTCCTCCTTCCATGGGATTTTCTAGGCAAAAGTACTGGAGTGGGTGCCATTGCCTTCTCTGAATACTAGTCTTACCAGATTCCAATTCTTGACCCTCCGCCTTTCCCATCCCACCCTAGAGAAGCCACTGGCTTCCACCCACCAACCAACACTGCTTCTCTGCTCTTTGACTAACATCTCCGCAAAGCCTGCCTCTTTAGGGACATGGTCCTTTCGGCCACATTAATTCAAAAACTCACAGTCATTCATTTGGCCCTACTATCAAAGAGAATTTTTCATCAGTAAGAAATGGCATTGTTGGGTGTTGTTAAGTCAATTTGGACTGCTGAGAAAAGAGATTCCAATGTCTAGGATTAATATTTGTGATATTTACTCTAGAGTTAGAATATTTTTTTAAATGTTTTCACATGGTGTTTACAGGTTCCTGACCTTTTAAAATCATATCACATGGTGAGGACTAAACATTTTCTGACCAAATATTTTCTCAAATAAAGGAGGTTTATTAGAAATAGTTTACCACCTATTATTCCCTTATGGCCATGGAGCCTAAAGGAACTCCAAAGAGAAACTTTGGGCAGACAAGAGATGAAAAGGCAAATGACAAATCTTATTTTTTTTTCTCACAAGTTAAAAGCCTGCCTTTATATTGATTTTCAGATACTGAATATACGTAGTTCATCTTCCAGATAATCTCAACGTGTCTTACTCTAATAAGCAAATAAAATTTATGAGAATGGAAAAAAGAGATGGATCCATATCTGTAAACAACCTTTACACACACACACACACACACACACACGCACACATATGCACACACACACATTCATTAACCTGATTTACAACTGATCTGGCTACAGAACAGATTTTCCTGTCTGCCCCAAACTGTGCCCCCTCTTCACAGGGATATAGACCCACTGTATGCTTCTCCATGCCACAGGCTCCTTACCAGTGGATTTGACAGAAGGGGACACTGAAACTGCTCATAAATTATAATTTGTATATTTATTTGGCTTAAGCTGGAGTTCTCTGAACATCTAAAACATTCAGTTTTCCTTAAAATTGTAATGCCTTCCAAACCTTGACTCGATGGTAGTTCCTCCTGTGAATTTGAGTTCTTAGTATAACATCCTGACTGATACCCAAAACACAGTCTGTGTAACACCACCGTACATCTGTAGGCATCTATCTGCTCAAGTCCAACAACAGCGAATATTGGGCTAGAACATGAGCCTGTGTTTGTTGTTAACATGTGATGAGCGTCTCAGTCCCTAGAATTTGGGTTTACCGACTGGGAATTGCCAGAAGACACAGAGCGGGGTCAAAGTCAGGAATCAACAAGCCCACAGTTGCCAGACTGTCTCACTTTTTTAGAGTAAGATTTCCCACAGCCGTCTCATCACAAATGTTGCCAATCCCGACCGACTTTCCTAGTCTGTGCCACAGTTCAGCTTAGATAATGTGTGTGTGTGTGTGTGTGCATTAATCGCTCAGTGGTGTCCAACTCTTTGTGATCCCATAAACTGTAACCTGCCAGACTCCTCTTCCCATGGACTTCTTCAGCCAAGAATACTGGTGTGGGTTGACATTCTCTTCTCTAGAGCATCTCCCCACCTCGGGATTGAACCTGGTTCTCCTGCATTGCAGGAGAATTCTTTACCGTCTGAGCCACCAGTGAAGCCAAAATAGAATGTGTTCCCCCAGCAAATTCCTAGGTCTCTTATTCTGGTTAGCAAGACATCTTTTCCTATAAGGTGTTCTGTCCTCAATCAACTATGCTGATCAATGTTTAATGTCTTTACATGAGTGAATTCTCTCACTCAACAGTAACGTATTATGCGTGCTGTGTGTGTGCGCATGCTCAGTCACTCAGTCGTGTCCGACTCTTTGGGACCCCATGGACTGTAGCCCACCAGGCTCCTTGCATGGGATTTCCCAGGCAAGATTACTGCAGTAGATTGCCATTTCCTCCTCCAACATGTATAATAATAATATATCTGAAATATCACTTTACTAAAAAGTTCTTAAATCAAAGAAACCAATCTCAGTAATCCAGGCCCAAGAGTTGGTTATTTATTTCACTCAACAAAAATGTCCTGAGTAACAAAGGAAGGTCTAAAATCAAGGAATTTTATCACTTGAAGCTAAACTCATTTGAGACAAAATGTACGTCTCTTTGCGACCCCATGGACTATACGGTCCATGGAATTCTCCAGGCCAGAATACTGGAGTGGGTAGCCTTTCCCTTCTCAAGGGGATCTTCCTAACCCAGGGACTGAAATCAGGTCTCCCGCATTGCAGGCAGATTCTTTACCAGCTGAGCCATAAGGGAAGCCTTATTAGCATAATACTATTATTTAAACATCCTAAGGCTGGGCTTACCATTTGTTGAGCGGATGGCTGGATGCTATAGACAGTGAATGAACTTCTGGCTATTTAGACAAATTGCTTTCAACTAAGATGGTGTGGAAATAGGCACTGCTTTCGTTGGCTTCCTCCACATTCTAAAAATTTTGTTTCCCAGCGAAAAAGGTAGCTTTACCCTCCCATGCATGAAAATGGCACAGAATATGCTAACTAAAGTGAAGAAGCATCAGAAAAACTTCATCCTTTATTTTTCACCATGCCCCACTTAAAAAAAAAAAAAAAAGCATTCATGTTAGCTACAAATACTAGGGCCCTGTTTAGAAGTTAGTTCTGCTGCTGCTGCTGCTGCTTCTGCTGCTAAGTCGCTTCAGTCGTGTCCGACTCTGTGCAACCCCATATACGGCAGCCCACCAGGCCCCGCCGTCCCTGGGATTCTCCAGGCAAGAACACTGGAGTGGGTTGCCATTTCCTCCTTCAATGCATGAAAGTGAAAAGTGAAAGTGAAGTCGCTCAGTTGTGTCTGACTCTTAGCGACCCCATGGATTGCAGCCTACCAGGCTCCTCCATCCATGGGATTTTCCAGGCAAGAGTACTGGAGTGGGCTGCCATTGCCTTCTCCTAGACCTTTCTTAAAAAGGCTCATTTCACTTGATTCCAAACTGCATATATGGCATTCAGCATGAGGAACAAATTTAAATCAGATGTTTTGACTGGGGTGATTGGAAATTTGTACCACTGATAAGTACACCTGTATATATACACACACACATCTATGTTTGTGCCATATGGCAGAAGTGTTTTCTAAATGTTAGCATTCATTCAAACTGAATATGTAAATATATACTTATTTGCTAGTAAAGTCATATTTGCTCTTTAATTTATTCTCTTTGTAGGGGGAAGATAAGTCTGCACCATTCAAAAATTAGAATTAGGAATTTTTCATTCAAAGAAATGCTATTTGTTTTCAAGCCCATAACTAACTAGAACTAAATCAATAAAGCATAACTATTGCCAAGGGTAGTAAGTCCTTAAGGTACCTCCTTGAATGCATTTTGTTGAGTATATTCACATATCCACAGCAGTTTCATTAAGATCGACTCATGTTAGAAAAATCCTTTAGGATCAATCAAAAGGAAGTAAATGTCAAAATATTTTGAACAGGGCCTGTGTGCGTGCTAAGTCGCTTCAGTTCTCTCTGTTTGCGACTCTATGGACCATAGCCTACTAGGCTCCTCTGTCCCTGGGATTCTCAGGCAAGAATACTGGAGTGGGCTGCCATTTCCTTCTCCAGAGGATCTTCCCATCCCAGGGATAGAACCCTCATATCTTACGTCTCCTGCATTGGCAGGCAGGTTCTTTACCACTAGAACCACACAATAAAAAACATGAAGCTATTTCTAATTTGAAATAAGGGAAACTAATGAAGTAATGAGCCAAACAACAATATATGAGGCATACAGGCCCTACATATTATACTTTGATGATTTTGAAAAGTAGAGAAAGGCCATTCATTTAGTTATACTCCAAAGAGGGGTGTTTTTTTTTCCCCCTTTTTGGGTCATGTACACTGAGAGTCCTAATGATTTTTCTTAGTGCTTAATGTTTGGCTATATACTTCTAACTTCTCTGTCCATCTGTAGCTTGGCAAGTTTCTATATGTAGAGAAGAGATGCTTTTATTAGCTCTTAATCATTTTCCCAAAGTGCTAGAAACAATTTATTCTCTTATTCAACCCATCTTAAACATTCTATCTCTGAAAAATAAGGGGAAAGGGAAGAAAACCTTTTTCATGGAGAATCACAAGGAAAATTTCTACTTGTCTGAATTATAAAAGTTTCTGAATTAGTAAGTCTAAATTAATTTTACATATATTAGAGAAGTAATATAAACCGCAAAAAAAGGTCTATAGGGGTTTTCACTTACTTATTATGTAATACCTCTTCCATCAGACAAATTTTCTCGTGAGAAAGGAACCTTAAAATGGAAAGTTTTGAGAAACAGAATTTTTGCAAGTTTGGCAACCAAAAAACTTTTACTTTGGAGCTAATTCAATGAGGAAAAGGAGATAAAAGGGATGCTGTTTAGATTCAAAGACGAGTTTTGCTTCTGAAATCTAAGCTTCAGTCCCCCTGATGTACGACAATCTATCACTCTGTATTTGCCAGAGGACATAAATTGTGAGTGTTATAGGCTGTGGTGACAGACATGCCTGGAAGGTCGATGTGACTTAAGGTCTCCACTGTCCCCGCTCACTCCCTCCCCCAGCCTCCTCTCTGTCATCAGCCATCCAGCCCATCCGCTCTTCTTCCATCCTGCCCCAGCTCTCAGTTTCCTTCCAGATGCTGTCCTGCCATCCAAAGGCAGCATTTATGACCTCAGACCTACATTTCTGAAGTTACCACCAAGGGAGCTTTCCACCTTCAGTCACCGACACCCTTCACCACCAAAAAAAAAATGTTCCTATATTCCATGTGGGCACTTGTTTAGCAGTCTTCCAAGAGACCTCTTGGATTAACAAATAAAATCCCTACCTTTTAAACCAGTGAGTCAAGTTTCCTGAGAATCTGGCTCTAGTCTATCTTTCCAGCTCTGGGTTCTATTTCCATCCTTCATCTTCATTCTCCAATGATGCGGACACCTAATGAGATCCCATAGGGGGCACCGAAACATTACTAATAAATGAGAAATACAGAGCCAGTTAACTCAGGTTTCTACCCTCAAATTCCTTACTCACTAGTGAAATGTAAACCAGACCAACTAACATCAAAGGAAAAAATGTCCCGTGCAAAGAAACCACGTGACTGTATCCTCCAAGATTACCTTTGTCTGTGGTGAGGACAACCAACCGTATCCAGTTGTGAGTGATTAAAGAAGACTGTAGTATGCAATGCAAGTCCAAGTAAGTTACAATATCATGTTGCATTCAGAGCATGTAATAGACATCTTCTTTTGAACATAAAGAAACAAGGAGAAAGGTATGCATGTGTGCTACGTCACTTCAGTTGTGTCTGACTTTTTGTGACCCTATGGACTGTAGCCCACCAAGCTCCTCTGTCCATGGGGCTCTCCAGGCAAGAAACTGGAGTGGCTTGCCATGCCTTCCTCCAGGGGATTTTCCCCAGCCAGGGATCAAACTCATGTCTCCTGCCTTGCAGGTGGAGTCTTTACTGCTGAGCCACAGGAGAAGCCCTGGAGAAAGGTATACTAATCTTATTAATAGAAAATCATTTCCCCCTTACTATCCCACTAGGAAATGTTCAACAAATATTCAGGAGCCAGATGCTTAGCTTGCCAGGGACACCCGCATAGTTCAGTTTATCTCCACCCTTTCACCTGGGCACAGACACACCGTACCATTCTTCCTCTTTCCTGGGCTCATGTCATCTCTTTATCTGGAGCACCTCCCTTACATTTTTTCTCAGCCACCTGCAATTCCAACTGTCTTTTAAGATTCTACATTTTCTGTGGCATCTTCCTTAATCTCACTGACAGTGACAATGAAACTCGCTCAGTCATTCCCGACTCTTTGAGACCCCATGGACTGTAGCCCAGCAGGCTCCTCTGTCCATGGAATTCTCCAGGCCAGAATACAGGAGTGGGTAGCTGTTCGCTTTTCCAGGGGATCTTCCTAACCCAGGGATCGAACCCAGGTCTCCTGTATTGCAGGCGGATTCTTTACCATCTGAGTCACCAAGGAAGCCTGAGAAAACTTGAGTGGGTAGCCTATCCCTTCTCCAGGGGATCTTCCCAACCCAGGAATCAAACTGGGGTCTCCTACATTGCAGGCAGATTCTTTACCAACTGAGTTACCAGGGAAGCCCTTTTAATCTAGCCATAAGCAATCCTTCTGTTGTCTGAAATTCTATATTATCTCTGACACAACGCTGTATTGTCTTCTGTTCCAATTGAGAAAAAATTTATACCCACTTCATGCTAAGTCCTGTTCCAAGACTCTTATATGCATTTTTTCTATTTATTTTTCAAAATAACCTTGAATGGTATCTTTATTCTATTTTACACATGAGTAAACTGAGGTTTGTTGAACTTAGATAACTTTCTCACAGTCATATACCCAGGAATGGGCATGGTTTAAATTAGATTACCTAATTCTGGAGGCTGCGCTCTTATCACAGAACTTCAGTCTGACCTCCCCAGTTTAAGTTACTTGACGGCAAGCATCATATTTTTGGTATCTCTGTACCTCTCTACAGTCCCCCAAAGAGACCCCTTCTTGACCATCAGGCGTCGTCAATAAATGTATGTCAGCAAATAGTGTTAGGGCTCCTTGCCTCTTCTGAGAGGAATGATGTGTATACTCCACGACATCTTTAACTTTCCAGCATATGAGGGGGCTTCCTTTGTTTGTATAGGCAAAGCCAATCTCTACAGGACCAGCACCACAGAAGCTACACAACTTGGAACCACCTTTCCATCATCTTCTGCTCAATCAGTCTTTTAGCCACAGGTTTTTAATCTTTCCAGGCCAACCTCTTTCTCAGTTCAAGAACTCACAGTTCAACACTGTTCCGACTTCCCAACTGTAGAACAATGAAGTAATGCCATATCCTCATCTGTTAAGCAGCTTGACATGAGTATCCAACCAACCAGAGAGTGGAGTCATCAAAATGACCAGACTTTGGATGGATGTCCAAAAGTCTAATGCAGATCTAACTTAATTTGAAATGAGATGGCTCATCAAAGCAGGAGGGAGTACAAAGATTTAGTTTTATATTTATCATTTTCACCCAAATTGGGAACAGCCTAAATGTCCAACATAGAGGAACAGCTTAAATAAACAATGGTGAATCACAGCCATTAGAAATTATTCAGTCATTCAAGAAATACAAACGAGTGCCTCACTGTATGAGATAAACAGGAAAGAAATGACAATATCCCTCGCGGTGCTTAGAGTCTATATGACAATATAGAAGAATATGTAAGGGAAAAATTTTTATGTTGTTGAGTGACTCAGTAGGTTGCAATGGAATATAATTTATACAAGTTAAACATTTTGTATTGCAGTTTTTCATAATTTGAAGATATACTTGTTCTATGTTCATAGCCTGCCTTGAAGAAATAGACCTTTTCATGAGTAGGTCTGGCGATATTTAATGTTATAGGATAAAGTAAAACTGCATATTCTCAACAAAACTTTGAGTGAAAACAAGGCAAGCACAAATCAAATAAAGATTAATTTGACTCTCAACTGAAATTAATTTTAGGATACTTAAAAAAAATATTTTATATGTTCATTATAAATATATATTAAAGTGTAAATTAAAAGGCTTCTATTAGTCAATTATGTTGTAAATGTATCATCTATTGATGTGTTAAAAAAAACAGAAAGAGAAAGGAATCAAAGTCAAATACAAAAAGCAAAAAGAAATGAAATTTTAAATAGCTTATGAAATGGCAATTAAAAAAATCTGCCTCTCTGGGTTGTCTGGTTTTGCATAAGTCTTAAAGGTATATATACCAAGAAGATAAACTCCATAAGTGTATCTTAAGCTAAACAATAATAATCTACATAAGATTTTTAATATTCAAACCTCTTTACTCTTGAAAATTCTTAATTTTCAGGAACAGAGGGAAACTTCTTCAAGTTAATAAAGAGCATCTATCAAATATTATATCCTAAATGCTGAAAGACTGAATACTTTCTCTCTAAAATCAGGAACAAATTAAGAATGTCTGCTCTCACCACTGCTATTCAATAAAGTACAGTATTAGAAGTGTTGGCCAGGGCTATAAGACAGGAAGAGGAAATAGCAGATATAGAGACGAGAAAGGATCTGTTTCTATTTGCAGAGGACATGACTGTCTACGTAGAAAACAGTAAGGAAGCTACAAAAAAGTTCCTCCAACTTTAAGTAAGACCAGCAAGGTAGCCAGATACCAGATTAACATTCAAAATACAGTTATATGTTTATACACCAGCAAATAATGTGGGCACCATAATTAAAACTACAATGCCATTTACGATCACTGAAAAAAGACGTAAGCTAACAAAACATGTAAGGACTTATATGCTGAAAACTAAAAATACTGATAAATGAAATCAATGAAGTTCTAAATAAAATGGAGACACTTGCTGAATTCATGGACTGAAATATTCAACATAGTTTTCAATAAAAATGTCAATTTCCTCAAATTGATATAAAAGTTTAATACAATTTCTATCAAAATCTCAGCAAGTTCTTTTTTTAAAGACAAGAACATCCCAAACTTTGTATAAAAATATAAAGAAACCAAAACAGCCAAAATTATTTTTTAAAAGAAGAATGACATGAAAGGAATCAATTACCTAATGCCAAGACTTGACAGGAATCAAGACCGCAGTAGTAGTAGAGAAATAAACAGTATTTCAACGAAACTGCTGCTGCTGCTAAGTCACTTCAGTCGTGTCCGACTCTGTGCGACCCCATAGATGGCAGCCCACCAGGCTCCCCCGTCCCTGGGATTCTCCAGGCAAGAACATTGGAGTGGGTTGCCATTTCCTTCTCCAATGCATGAAAGTGAACAGTGAAAGTGAAGTCGCTCAGTCGTGTCCGACCCTTAGCATGGACTGCAGCCTACCAGGCTCCTCCGTCCATGGGATTTTCCAGGCAAGAGTACTGGAGTGGGGTGCCATTGCCTTCTCCGTTCAATGGAATAGATGTATCCAAAATACATCTACACAACATCAGTCAGTCAGTCAGTCAGTCAGTTCAGTCGCTCAGTCGTGTCCGACTCTTTGCAACCCCATGAATCGCAGCACGCCAGGCCTCCCTGTCCATCACCAACAACCAGAGTTCACTCAAACTCACGTCCATTGAGTCAGTGATGCCATCCAGCCATCTCATAACTTTCCTTCCAAGGAGTAAGCATCTTTTAATTTCATGGCTGCAGTCACCATCTGCAGTGATACATACCATAAATATGTTCAAATGATTTTTCACAAAGGTTCAAAACAATTTCATGTAGGAAGGATAACTTTTTCAACAAATGGGCTGGAGCAACTGAACTTGCATAGGTAAGGGATAAAAAAGAACTTTGACCCAAACCTCACACCTTATATAAAAATTAACTCAAAATGAGTCACAGACTTATATATAAAATGTCAAAGTAAATCTTAGAAAAAAGATTTTTCTTTCTTTCAGGAAAGAGAAAAATCTTTGAGATCTAGAGCTAGGCAAAATATTTGTAAACTTCATACCAGAAGCAGAATAAGTAAAAGAAAAATTAATAAGCTAGACTTCACCAAACTAAAAGCTTCTGCTTTGTGAAAGACTCTTAAAAGAGAGGGGAAAAAAGACAAATTATAGGCCGGGAGAAAATAACTGCAAACCACCTATTTGACAAAAGAATTTTATCTAAAATATGTAAAGAATTCTCAAAACATATACTCCGTTGTGTCTAACTCTCTGTGAGCCTATGACTGTGGCCGCCAGGCTCCTGTGTCCATGGGACTTTCCAGGCAAGAATACTGGAACGGGCTGCCATTTCCTACTCCAGGGGATGTTCAAGACCCAGGGATTGAACAAGCATCTCCTGTGTCTCCTGCATTGGCAGGCAGATTCTTTACTACTATGCCACCTGGAAAACCCCTCTCAAAACACAGCAGTTAGGAATTCTCAAAACACAGCTAACAAAGATACAGGGAATATAGATCATTCACACATTGCCAGTGGAATGGTAAAGCAATACAGCTGCCATGGAAAACAGTTTGGCAGTTTCTTTAAAAAAAAAAAACTAAACATGTGACTATCATACCGTCAAGCAATTGTAATCTTGCCATTTATCCCAGAGAAATGAAAATTATGACCACAGAAAAACCTGTGCATGGCTGTTCACAGTAGCTTTATTCACAGTGTGGAAAGAACTTAAATGCCCTTCAAAAAATAAGTGGTTAAAATTATGTGGTCTATCCTTAGCATGGAATACTACTTAGCAATAAAAAGGAATGAATTATTGATGGATACATACAAATTTGACAAATCCTCAGAGATTTAAGCTGAGTGAAAATAGCCAGTCCCCAAAGGCTACAAGGTTACAGAGTATGTAAGTTCAATTATATAACACTCTTGAAATGACAATATTATAGAAATGGAGAATAGACTAATGCTTGCCAGTATTAAAAAAGGTGTGGCTATAAAAAGATATGAGGGGTTCTGATGGTGATGGAAATGTTCCTTCTCTTGACTGTATCGATGTCAATATTTTGGTTATGATATTATAATACAGGGCTAAGAATACATGGGATCCCTCTGTATCATGTCTTACAGCTACATGTGAATCTACAATCATCTTAAAACTTTAATTTGAAAAATCAAAACAGAAATGCAGATCAGAGTTAGAGTCAGCTAACTTCCTACCAAATTTAAGAGGATGTCTACAGACAAGTTCTAGGGTATAGATATCTCAAGTTCAAGTAAAATTTTAATTTAAGAACTAATCCTGATTCTAATTTAAAACCTCTAGCTTTCCCTTTCTCCCATGCAGTCAATGCTGCTGATATATGTACTGAATGCAAACCAAAAAAATCTATCAGTTCAGTTCAGTCGCTCAGTCGTGTCCGACTCTGCGACCCCATGAATCGCAGCACGCCAGGCCTCCCTGTCCATCACCATCTCCCGGAGTTCACTCAGACTCACATCCATCGAGTCGGTGATGACATCCAGCCATCTCATCCTCTGTTGTCCCCTTCTCCTCCTGCCCGCAATCCGTCCCAGCATCAGAGTCTTTTCCAATGAGTCAACTCTTCGCATGAGGTGGCCAAAGTACTGGAGTTTCAGCTTTAGCATCATTCCTTCCAAAGAACACCCAGGGCTGATCTCCTTTAGATGGACTGGTTGGATCTCCTTGCAGTCAAAGGGACTCTCAAGAGTCTTCTCCAACACCATAGTTCAAAAGCATCAATAATGTATAAGACACCATAAAAAAATCAAAAGTCTTCATACAAAAGTACTAAAGTGGAAAGTGAGTGAATTCCACATATCTCCTTACGATATATGATAAATAAGTCAAACAAAAGTACACTTCAATATTTTTATAGCAGTGATAAATTTCTAAATGAAGGAAACAATCTTGTTTCTCTTTTTGTGTTTTGTCTTGTTTATCTTTAACTAATTTTTTTCGGCGTATAGAAGTCTTACATTGTTGCGTTAGTTTCTGCTGTATGGCACAGTGAATCAGTTATATGGATACATATATCCCCTCTTTTTTAGATTTCCTTCCAATGTAGGTCACCCACAGAGCACTGAATAGAGTTCTCTGTGCTATCCAGTAGGTTCTCATTACTTATCTATTTAATTCATAGTAGCATATATATGTCAATCCCAATCTTCTAATTCATCCCACCCACCCTGTCCCACTGATAACCATAAATTTGTTTTCTGTATCTGTGACTCTATTTCTGCTTTGAAAATAAGTTCATCTTGATCATTTTTCTAGATGCCACATATAGGTGATATTATAGGATATTTACCTTTCTCCTTCTAACTTCTTTCACTCTGTGATGGTCTCTAGGTCCAACTATGTCACTGCAAATGGCATCGTTCATTCCTTTCTAAATCTAATTTCACTAAATTATACTAATTTCACATTGGGCATTTATTTGGCCCTAGACTACTAATTTCAACTATGATATTAATCAAAATAGTTTTGTCCAACTTCATGCAATTCATTCTCTGTGGTTAATTTTTTTGTGAAATGAAATATCCGACAGTCTCTGTGGCCACACTTAATCTTCCCCATCCATCCGTTAATGTGTCCACAAGCATTTTTGATAGTCTGTTATCAAGTACTGCTTGGTACTGAAGGAGGCAGGAAGATGAATTAGAAATGGTCTCTGCTACTCATGTTTCTTTAAATGTTTATTTATTTGCCTGCAGCGGGCCTTAGCTGCGGCACACAGGATCCTCGTTGCATCACAAGGGATCTTTCACTGCAGCACACAGCTCTCTAGTTGTGGCATGCAAGTTCAGTCGTTGCGATGCACAGGCTTAGTTGCTCTGTGGCATGTAAGATCTTAGTTCCCCAACCAAGGATCGAACCCATATCCTCAGCATTACAAGTCAGATTCTTAACCACTGGACCACCAGGGAAGTCCTACTCATGTCTTAATAACTTTAAAAAAATGGGTTGAAAAAACTGAATCATTCCTCAATGCCTTTTTATAATTTTTTTTCATACTGTAAAGTGTGTTTTAGCTTGCTACCAATTAATGTAATTAATCCTTTAATGTTGGGCATCTATATGTTTTCTCAACTTTTATGATTGTAATAAACAAACAGTCATAACTGACAATAAATAAAAAAGTTTAAAAGACCAAAAACTAAAAGATAAAAATTTACTTAAAGAAACATGAAATCTTCACCTCTCAACTTAAATTGTTAATATGAAAAGTTAGTCACTGGAGGGTGACTTTTTTTTCTCTTCTAAATTGTTATTTAAACCTCAACTTCTTAATCAACTCGAGTTCCAAGTGGTTTCTGTTGACTCATTTTAAGTTACCCTTGAACTCTACCCTGCAGCCATGCTGAAATATTTTCAATTCCCCGAATTGCCTGTGTTCTTTTCCACGGATCTGGTGTATTTTCTCAGTCTAGAAAACTTCCCCACTCAACATTTTGACCGTGAGTGTGTGCTAAGTCACTTCAGTCGTGTCAAACTCTTCACGACCCTATGGACTGTTGCCTACTAGGCTTCCCTGTCCATGGGATTCTCCAGGCAAGAATACCAGAGTGGATTACCATGCTTCCTCCAGGGGATCTTCCTAACCCAGGGATGGAATCTGAATTTCTTATATTTTCTTCATTGACAGGAGGGTTCTTCCCACTAGCGCCACCTGGGAAGCCCTTTGACTAACTATCTCCTACTAAATCAATGGGTTTCTAAGACATTTTTTTTTGTGAAATCTTCCCAGATCCCTTAGAAGTCTAGGTGAAGCATATCTCGTGTGTCTTGTAACTGTTTCACCATACAGTAATTAGCCCTTTACTTGTCTGTCTGCCCAAAGATCTAAAGCTCTTTGAGGCAGGGATGATATTTTGTTCACTATTTCATTGCCAGCACTAAGGAAAATGGCCTGATCCATAGCAGATGCTCAGGGAATATCCAAGAGTGATGAAAGAATGAGAACAAATGAATGAACAAAAAGATTCTTAAATCTCTCGCATAGGAAGATGGGCAACTCCTTGGTCACCCAGATGATCGGTTCCCGCTTATGAAGACGATCAACAGGATAAGCAAGCTTCTTGGAGATGCCCTGAATCTATCTTAGAGCTTCATCATTCTACTGCACACAAACTGGACCCTTCAGCATCTTTTCAGAAAACCCGACCTAATCTAACAGGTGTTTCCCATGAGTTACTCTTGGAAGTACCAAAGTCCTTTACGGCAAATATTTCAAGGTCCTCTAAAAGACACATCACACAGCTTCAGCATGCAATGGGCAGCTAGGAGTGTCCCCAGTGAAGGTGGCATAAAAGGCTGCCTGCAATATAATACTGAGGTAGCTTAATCTGACTGCTTCATTTTCTTGGAGAAATATTAAAAGTCTGTGTACTTTAAAGAGAGGGTTTCCTGGTACTACAGAGTCTGCCGCTAAGTTCCCATCTTTCTCAGTACTGAGACTGCAAATCCTTAAACAGCAGCTCTTCGAGAGCTCGGCAGTGCTCCCAGGGACAAAGGCCGTAAGACACAGGATGTATGCCAGCCCCTTTTTTTTTCACGTCTCATTTCAGAAAGTTCTTCCCCCTGCAAAAAAAAAAAGCAGTGCCATTTTTTTTCCTTCCTGATCTTTGTCAACTGTGTTGCTGTAGTGCATTGGGAAGTATTCACAGTGGTCATTACCTGCCCTGTTTATTCAATGTTAAGTATTAACAAGGCCTGTGCTGTCTCAGCTGCTGCCATATTTCTCCAGGAAAGACGTGCCTATGTAAATGCCCTCGTGTAAACAGGAGCCTTATCTTTTGCTAAGTGGGGGTGGGGAGAAGACTTGGAGACAACTGAAAGGATAGAAGGAAATAGGAGCTGTTAAAAACGTCATTTCCAGGTACACATAAAATAACTGCACAATGAAATCTTGTTCGTGGCTGTTTTTTTGTCTGTGTGTTTGGCCACTTAATATTTTTGCTAAAGTGGAGCTAGTGGTAAAGAAATCACCTGCTAATAATGCAGGAGACATAAGAGACGCAAGTTTGATGCCTGGGTGGGGAAGATCCCCTGGAGGAGGAAATGGCAACGACTCCACTACGCTTGTCTGGAGTATCCCATGGACAGAAGAGCCCGGTGGGCTACAGTCCATGGAGTCGCAAAGAGTCGGACAGGACTGAAGCGACCTAGCTCGCACACAGGGGTTATAAAGCACCTATTTCTGGGTTTGTTTACAATGGCTTCAGTTTTCTATTGAGTAAATGGTGTGTAAATATTTCACAGAATAAAGAGAAAAGAAACAAGCCTTGGCATTGGAGTCTTTGCTTAGGTTTGTGTGTTTGGTTTCCGGTATGGAGCAGCTATGCTGAAGTGGGTAGGGGCCTGTTTCTGAGGCGATGAAGAAAGCTGACCAGATTTACTCGAGCACAAAGAAGGGCGAAGGCTCTGATTAAAACTCCTACCAGATACTGCTTGTTGGACAGTGAAACTGCAAAACTTGCACAGAGGAGGGCCAAACACCACTCAGAGGAGATCAAATACAAATAAAAAACTGACTGGGGGGACAGACGTTTCACTAGAGTCAGCTTTCCTGTAAAAACTGGCTCACTCTCATTAATTTCCCTAAGTTTAGGCTTGGGTCAGATGACAAGGCAAAATTCCATCCTTGGAGCAACTGCAGGGAACACACTGCCGTGAAACAAACTGAAGCCAGATACACGAGGTTTCCTGGACAAGATGTGATGCACGGAAAGCAAAGGTGTGGGTCACCTTTTCATTTTTTTTCAGTACCCAAGCAGTTACATAGAGATCAAAACAAACAAGGTGAGGAGAACAGAGGTCTGTTTCTTTTCTGTGCCAGGAGTCTTAAGAAATGAAACAGTGATACTGTGTCCATCGGGATTAACAAAGTTGTGTGCTGTTTAGAGCAAGGGCTTTAGAGCTACACTTGCAAGCTTTAAATTCCAATTTAACCATTTTGTAGCTGTGCGATCTGGGACAAATGACTTAACTGTTTTTAATTTTCTATTTTTCAAAAGTGACTATGGATTACTGATATAAAAGAGACGAACTAGGGCTGAAAAAAAAAACAAAACAGTGATTTTGCCAGAAGTACCTTACAAGATAACTTTTACATAAGAATAGGTCTTGTAGTCCCATGGGACTAAACTTTATATAGCTCTGCAAGGTTAACACTATTATTTTCAGTTTATAAAATAAGAAAACTCAAATTTAAAGTAGCTAAGAAATGGCAATCCACTCCAGTACTGTTGCCTGGAAAATCCCATGGACAGAGGAGCCTGGTGGGCTACAGGCCATGGGGTCGCAAAGAGTCAGACCCGACTCAGCGACTTCATTTCACTTCACTTCACGTCAAGGACTTAGACTTGGTCTCAAAACTGAAAAATAGCAAAGTCATTTACCTAAATCATTTTTTAAAAATGACCCATGAATTTCCTTCCCTCTCTAAGTCCTTTTTCTTTTTTTTTTGTTTTTTTTTTTTTTTTAATTCAGCACGGCCACTATGAGAGGGGTCTTCCCGTCTTTGTCCTTCACATTCACGTCTGCGCCTGCGTCAATCAGCAGAGAGGCAACCTCCTGGTTCCCCGAGACTGCAGAGACTCTCATGAGTGGAGTCCACCTGGAACCAGCATCCATCTCACAGCCGTCCCCTATCATCCACTCAATCACGTTGCAGTGGCCTCCATCTGCAGCCCAGTGCAGAGCCGTACAGCCTCCCAGGTCTCTGGTGTCCCAGGAAGCACCGTGTCTTCGGAGATATTTCACAACATCCAGGTGTCCCGCATAGCATGCAAGCATCAGACTGTCCTTGCCACTTCCATTCTGCAAATTCACATCTGTGCCGTGAGAAATGAGGATTTTCACAAGCCTGGTGTATCCTCTCTGGGCAGCTCTAAGTCCTTTTTTCCTAATGCTACTGCAGGTCACAACTACACTGACAGTCTTTCTTCTTTCCCTTTGTTGGCCAGTTTAACTCTCCTAACATTACATGCTTACTTTCTGGAACCACTGATCCCAGGACTTTTACCTAATTTAGTTTGGCTGGAGCGCTGTCCTCAACCCCACTGCTCCTATTAGATCCATCTCCACCATCTGCATCACCATCACAATGAGAGCAGACACTTATTTAGCACTTTTCTAAGTACTGGACACCTTGTGAGATAGTTACAATCATTATCCCCATTTTAGAGGTGTGGAAACTGGGTCATTGAAGAGCTAAGTAGCCTACCTACCAGGAGCCCAGAGTAGGGGTCAGAGATAGAGTACCAACCTCAGCAGTCTGGCTCCAAAGTTCTTCATCTAATCCTACACTACCCTGCTTCCATAGCCCTGGGGTAACCCAAAGTGTATCCCTGATTCCATCAAGCAAGTCTGAGCAGGAGAGAGGGGTACCTGTTTAAAACCTGGGTAAATACATTTTATGATGTTTGAAATAAAATTGCTTCCTTTTTGCTACAAAAGTGCATTTAAAAAAAATCACTATGGATGGACTTCCCTGGTGGTCCAGCGGTTAAGAATCTGCCTGCTAATGCAGGGGACACGGATTTAGTCTCTGGTCTGGGAAGATTTCATATGCTGCAGGGCAACTAAGACTACGAGCCGCCACCACTCGTAGCCGCTCCGAAGCCCAGCACCCTAAAGCCCGTGCTCTGCAACAGGAGAAGCCACCACAGTGAGAAGCCTGCATGCAACTAGCGAGTGGCCCCCACTCGCCACAACTAGAACAAGCCCACATCCAATAATGAAGACTCAGTGCAACCAAAAATAAACAAATAATTAAATAATTTTAAAAAATCACTATGGATAAAATTATTTTGTAGTGGGCTAGCCTAGGAACATTGTTTTTATGGGAAGAGAAGTACTGAGATTTAAAAAAAAAAAAAAAAGCACTATTGGATCAGCCTATTCATAATTGTAGATTTCCTTCATTTCCATTTAGGATAAAATTCCTAGGAAAAGAGGAAAAAGAAGGGAAAGAGGAGAAAGGAGACACTTCAGGTCCCTAGTAGCCACAATTCAGAATGCAATCTGGATAATACATCCCAGCTTTCTAAGTGCACTAAAAATAAACATAAATGGTTTGTTAGAGCTAATCTGGCAGCCAAAAGTGAATATTAATAACACAGAAGATCAATAAGATGCCTAGCAAAAGACAATGGATTAACTTGGTTCTAGAAATAGCAAAATTCATGTAGGCCAGGAAGGAAGCCATGAGACAAGAGGCGCAGTCAGAGGAGAAATTCATCTCTTCCTTGTATGATTCAAGGAATTGAGAACAGACAATAAAACATGCTCATCTCTTTCTGGCTCTACCTACTAAATAAGCACTTTAATCAATTTCTACCTTTCCCTCCCTGTCTTCATCTGCCACTGCTGGCTCAATAGGAGAATGTATGACCCTAGTTCAAACACAGGTCAGGATGACTAGTATAAATATTCCGAGCTTATGTTATCACCTTCTCCCTCTGTTCTTGTGTGGTATACTCTATTTAAGTAAAGGACTGAACAGGGGAGTTTTTAGCCAAAGCATATTCAATAAAAAAGGAGTTCCATGTTCAAATAAATCTGAGAAATGTTGCATGATAACCCCCTTTTAAGATATTGAGGGGGACTTCCCTAGTGGTCCAGTGGCTAAGACTCTGAGCTCCCAATGCACAGGGCCCGGGTTCTATCCCTGGTCAGGGAACTAGCTTCAGCATCTAAGAGAGAAGATCCTGTTTGCTGCAACCAGGACTCAGTGCAGTCAAATAAATAAATACATTTTAAAAGATATTGAGGGCTCAGAGTCTTTCAGGAAAGACAGCTGCTTCACAGAGGTAACCCAGTGTCTCCCAAGCCCTATGCAATGTCATCCTTTTCTCTTACTCCCTATTAATATGTTGGTGCAGAAGTCTAGACCAGGAGGAGGGTAAACTGAGTTCCCCTCTTTGCTTTCCGTGAGACCTGAGTCACTTAACTTCCCAGGGACTTCAGTCTGTCCAGTCACAAGGTTCTAAGAGTTTCTTCAACGCAGCTTCCTAAGTGGCCTTGCTCAGCAGCATGGCGTCTGGGCTCTGGGGAGGCCGCTATGGACCAGCCAGCTCCTCCAGCTGGGCCCACACCTCCGGGGCCCTCACGTCACCCAGGAGCAGCCTAGACAATGGGCTCTTTTACACACTTCACATTTGGCCCTTTATGCTCAGGCTAACATTGCAAAAGCTGCTTTGGGGGGATAAGTGGGGAGCGGGGGGGTGAAATTTGTAGGGAATTGTTAAAACAAGCTTACAGTTGTTCTTTGAAACATTTGCTGGCATTCAGAAGTGGCTGTTAAAATAGTTTCTTGTGCTTTTTCATTTAAATATGCAAGTTTAATAAACATTATTCATCCAAAAGAGAGAAATGAGGCAAACTCTTACAACTGATTCTTCAGGCCTATGTTCTTAGGCGCTATTCTCAGCTGATTTCACTTGAAATGCTCTTAACCTGACATTTCAACTTCTCTGGGGGAAAAAATGATCAGGATCCAGAGAATGGTTCCTAATACTGAAAATATAACTTTTATATAGTTTCACAAATTATTCGCCTTTTCTTTTTATTTACATGTCTTTCCCCTTTAAAACAGACTAAAGAAAACTAAAGGTTAACTGTCTGCAAGTTGAGGTTTGACTGACTTTCTTGTTTTATGACAAGGCTATACTAATGCTATTGGAGAAGGAAATGGCAACCCACTCCAGTGTTCTTGCCTAGAGAATCCTAGGGACGGGGGAGCCTGATGGGCTACCATCTATGGGGTCGCACAGAGTCAGACATGACTGAAGTGACTTAGCAGCAGCAGCAGCATACTAATGCTATAACAGGAATAACTAATACTTCTGTGAGTGTCCAGTATGTGACAGTCTTCATTCTAAGCAACGTGTGCATGTGGGGCATTAATTTTAGCAACAATCCTATAAGGTAGGTACTATTGTTATCCCAATTTTACAGAAGTGGAAACTGAGGTGTCAAGAGGATAAGTGACTTTCCAAGCTCATGTACTGCTAGGAAGTGGCAGAGATGAGATTTGAATCCAGTAATCTGCGGGTTTTTTCCATTGGAGAATAACTGCTTTGCAATGTCATGTTAGTTTCTGCTGTACAACAAAGTGAATCAGCTATATGTATACGTATATCCCCTCCCTCTTGGCAAATCTGTGTTCTTAATCACTACGCTATAGGACCTCTTGCTTAAATGCATAAAACAATAGAACCACTGCCATAAAATATTTATAAATCACTGGGGGACATAATCTGGGGTTAGCATGGCAACCCATTCCAGTATTCTTGCCTGGAGAATCCCATGGACAGAGGAGCCTGGCGGGCTACAGTCCATAGTGTCACAGAGGCAGACATGCCTGAGCGACTAACAGAACACAACAACATGAACTCCACGATAGCAACTAAAGAAGGGTACTGGTTAGAAATACAAAAACATGCTCTGCCTTCTCAGTGATATGAGACTGGCTTACCTAAGGAGGCTGGGAAACCTCCCTCTCAAGTGCTTAACAATAAAAGTGAGAGAAGCATCTGAAATATTCTGGCAGAATTTTCACAGAAACTGAAACGGGCCCAGTTACTTTAGCACTGGCCAGATGCACATCTAGGTATATACTTCAGGTCTTGTAAGACTAAGGCCACAAATGAGAATGAAAGGGAAGAGCATGGGGTGACTACAGAATAAAGAGACGGGAATAAAGAAGAGTAGCTCCATTGTTTCCGGGAGATTTTAGAGGACTAGCCTGCCAGCTCTAGTTTTACCGGTTCTTCTTAAGACTTTCTCTGGAAATGGGCTTCTCACCCAGTACTATCAATTCAGTTCAGTTCAGTTCAGTCTCTCAGTCGTGTCCAACTCCTTGTGACCCCATGAACTGTAGCACACCAGACTTCCCTGTCCATCACCAACTCTTGGAGCCTACTCAAACTCATGTCCATCGTGTCGGTGATGCCATCCAACCATCTCATCCTCTGTTGTCCCCTTCTCCTCCCGCCTTTAATCTTTCCCAGCATCAGGGCCTTTTCAAATGAGTTGGTTCTTCACATCAGATGGCCAAAGTATTGGAGCTTCAGCTTTAACATCAATCCTTCCAATGAATATTCAGCACTGATTTCCCTTAGGATGGACTGGTTGGAGCTCCTTGCAGTCCAAAGGACTCTCAGGAGTCTTCTCCAACACCACAGTTCAAAAGCATCCATTCTTCGGTGCTCAGGTTTCTATGGTCCAACTCTCACATCCATACATGACTACTGGAAAAACCATAGCTCTGACTACATGGACATTTGTTGGTAAAGTAATGTCTGCTTTTTAATATGCTACTTAGAATAATATTGAATAAAATGAGCCTGGTTTCCCTGTTCACCTTGAGTGTCTGGTGTTTATAATCTCATCCACTGACTGGCCCTCAGTTCTTAAGAGTAACTGGCTTAATCATTGAGAGGGTGTGTGTGTATGGTGTGTGTGTGTGTGGTGTGTGTGTGTGTGTGTGTGTGTGTGATGACCTATCCTTTATCATGGTGGTGATAATACACATCCTTGTCTTTCACCCATTGGGTTTCATCTTTATTATGAGATGAAGAGCCATGTCTCCATTTGGCATTCCAGGTGTACTTACTGAACATCCATCTTCAGGAAAGCTAATACCCTCTCAATAACTAGGAAATAGGGTTTTTTTCCCCAAAGAAAAACCACACAGCTAAAATCACTGTACTGTCCTTAAGTACCTTTACTGGAGGCTCATCAAAACATATTAAAATACAAATAAAAACCTTCAGAGACAGGAATAAACACTCTGAACAAATTAGTTGGTCAGACTCAACAAATACTACATTTTCTAGCATCCTCCTCCCCCTCGACAAAGACAAGCACTGATATATTTTATTTCTAAGGATACACTAGCTTGTTGCTTTTAATTAAACTCAAGGTAAATTTTGCACCCTAGTTTCTCACTTAACATTAAAAGACTAACATTTTTCTGTTCTAACTCTTAAAAATACCCATGAGTGGCTGGAGAATATCCCATCAAGTGAAGATGGGAAACTTAAATTTTTTCCCAACTATGCGACATCAGGGTGTTGCCACTGGTTCAATTTATAAATAATACTCTAATGAACATCTTTATGTGCAATACTTTCTTGCGTAATTATATGTATTTCTATAGAATTGATCCTCAGAGCATAATACAAAATGAAATTAAGAATAATATCTAGTAATTTCCCTTAACACAAGAAAAAAAATAATAATTTTTAAAAGATCCCACTGAGAGGTGAGTTTGTACTCGACAAGCCCTAACATCCTGACTCCATTAACTGGTAGCCTGTACTGTGTGCTTGGAGAAATATGTCCCTCTGTCCCAGCGGTTCCTTGTTGCTCACTGTGTTAATCTTGCCCGGACACTGGCCACTTCCCCCAAATGCCTCTTGCCCCCTTGTTTTTCTTACAACGTAACCACCTGAGTCTGCAGTCCTGGCTGCTCTGTCCAGAGTTTCATCATCCTTCTTGGCTCCCACAGCCGTTTGCTGCGCCTGCAACGCTGCACTTCCTTCATTCTCCCTCACTCTGTAGTCAGTTGCTTGCATCATCTGTCTGCTGAGTCTTTTAATTCTTTCTGCTGTTTAGTCACTAAATCATGTCTGACTCTTTTGTGACCCAATGGACTGTAGCCCGCCAGGCTCCTCTGCCCATGGAATTCTGGAGTGGGTAGTCAGTCCCTTCTCCAGGGGATCTTCCAGACCCAGGGTTCGAACCTAGGTCTCCTGCATTGCAGGCAGATTCTTAACCGCTTGAGCCACCAGGGAAGCTGGGTCATTAGCTGATTTCAAACCGATTATTAGCATCATTCTATTCCTGAGCAGGTTGGCTCCCTTTGTATTATCTGCAGCCCTACCCAGTGCTTAAAATGCCTCTCTATTTCCCTTCTTCTATACATTTAATGAATGTGCTGTTTACATCTTTTCCCAGATAATTAATGAAGATGCTCAGTAAGACCTTGCTGAACAGACTCCCCCCCTCCCCTAGACTCAATGCATTGCCGTTTATCATTATGCTTGCAGTCCTCCAGGCAATTTTCAATCAATTTGACACATTCGAGTCAATTTGAACTCATTTTCCGAACTAGATTTTATGGGACCTGGTATCAATTCTTCCATTCACATCTGGATGTATTTAGAAATAATAATATATCCAGTGCATTCTTTTTCTCCACTTGTTCGCAGATTTTCCCCCAAAATCAATTAAGTTGGTCTAACATAAAAAGCTTGATAAATCTATACTGTTTGTGGCTCATGGCTCTAATATCCCCTAGATATTCATAGATTTACTCATTCAAATACTCTATTTGTTAGCAACGTGGTTTTCCTAATTCATTTACTTATTCCACAACTGTCTATGGAACACATTGATCATTGAGCAACACAGGCTTGGACTGTATGGGTCCACTTACACAAGGTGGATTTTTTCAATAAATACTACAGAACTATAGGATATGTGGTTGTGGAACTGCAGGTATGAGGGCCAACCATGGGACTGAAGCATCCTCAGATTCTGGTCTCCCTGCTGGGTCCTGGAACTAATACCTCATGGATGCTGAGGGATCACTGTATTTACCATCGGTAGGCACTGCGCCTAGAACAGGTTTAAAACTAATCCTATTTAGAAATCAGAGAAGGCAATGGCACCCCACTCCAGTACTCTTGCCTGGAAAATCCCATGGACGGCGGAGCCTGGAAGGCTGCAGTCCATGGGGTCGCTGAGGGTAGGACACGACTGAGCGACTTCACTTTCACTTTTCACTTTCATGCATTGGAGAAGGAAATGGCAACCCACTCCAGTGTTCTTGCCTGGAGAATCCCAGGGATGGGGGAGCCTGATGGGCTGCCGTCTATGGGGTCGCACAGAGTCAGACACGACTGAAGTGACTTAGTAGTAGTAGTAGTAGTAGTAGTAGCTATTTAGAAATAAATTATTAAGGATCTCTTGTTCTGTGAAACATGTAGGACAACACTCTCTTAAACTGTTATAGATGGGACGGAAAGAAGACAGAAATCTGAGTTTGAAGTCTTACTGGAAGGTATGATAAATAGGTTCCTGGTGTAAGAATTCTGGGAAAAAAAAGCTGAAATAAGATATTAGAATGAATCTGTGCTTTATCTATGCTATCTCTGCCAACAATTGGATATACATTCTTGGACACTGAATAATCACGCAGCATTAGCTCCTCTTTTTTTTTTTCTCTCTCTCTCTGTCTCCCTCATTATTCTTCATGATTTCCAAAGGACAGCATCCATATTTTGATGAATTCATTACTACTTCCATTAACACGGGTTAACACATCCTCCAAGACCTTGCCTATTTATTTGTTTTCTTCTTTTTTTAATGAAACAAGTCTTCATTACTGTTTAATTATCCTTATTTATCTTCTTAAAGGCCAGTTTTAAAAAGCAGTTGAGAAGCTTGGCCATTTTGCCATCAATAGCTCAGTCATTTGAGCATAATCATTAAGCCTATCTCCCTATTCATTTAAATCGAGGCCTCCTTTATCTCTGGCGTGCCTTCCTTTCTCTTCTTTATTATGTTTGTATGATCACCCTTTGCACCACTGATCACCATAAATATTTCTTGGTTGTAACTCGGGAACCTCTCTGATGATTCATGCTCTCCTGTGAGAGTCCTACAGATGAACTTTATCAATTCACAGGTTTCTCTCCCCTCCCACCCCGCCCCGTTTTTGCACACACTTGTCATTGTCATTTGGATATTGCTTCTGGTTTTCCCAACGACCTCTGGCCTTTGTGGTGAAACCACTGACCCCAGTTGAAGCCCTTGCCCCAATTTTACAAGGTGACAAGTGCTGCAGAACCACAGGGAGGAGCTCAGGGGTCAGAGATGCTTAGACACACAAGCTCCTGCCCCCAGGGGCCAGATTCCATCTTCTGGGTAAAACCAAACTCTCCCAGCACAGTGGAGCTGATTCAACTGGGGAAAAGGGACACATCTCTATTTGTGAGTGTCCCCGTCAAAACAGCAGACTGAGCCACTTCCAGCCACAGTCCCTTCTCTTCAAAACTGGCATTGTCACCAGGACAATTTAATTATCTCCCTTATTTATCAATTATGTCTCAAAGACCACAAACCAAGAGAAACACTAAATTATTCTTTCCTTTCTGGATAATATCCATGCTTATATTTGACTTTAGATATTCACTCTCTTTTTTTTATTTCTTATTTGGGTGCTATCGCAATTTGTGGCTATTCATTGCTAGGCTATTTAATTACCATCTCGTTTTCACCTTGTATTATAGCACGAAATATGTTTCTTAAAAAATAGGGAAATTTTAAGAAAAAGATTCATTTTAAAGAGTCTAACAAGAAAGAAATCACAAACTAAAGAAAAAAGAAGGCTTATAACCATATTAGTAAGTATAATTCTATTTGCAAACATTTCCCTTCAATTATATGATTTTTAAAATACTGAAATAAGACACGCATAATTATTATATAAATGCCATTTTTTATATCAACTTAGCAAAGGTGTGCATTTTTGTTTCAAAACCAAAAAAAGTCAAGGTGTCAATCTATGATGTTCTTTAAAATTCACACCAAATTAACCACTCTAAATTTCTGAGTCCCAAATCTGTATGTTTGACTACAGTTATTATGGATAATTTAAAGAGGACTTTTTGCTCAGTTTGGCAAAAGAAGGTGATAGAGACAAAATAAGTTGACTTCTTTCCCTCCTCTATCTGAGCAAGAGCTACTCACATATTTACCCTTTTTTAAATTTGGGCATGGATATAGCATTTCTATAAGAAGAAAAGAAGAAATGCGCAAACTCCGGGAGACAGTGAAGGACAGGGAAGCCTGGTGTGTTGCAGTCCATGGGCTCACAAAGGACATGACTGAGCGATAATAAGAACAAATGAATAAAGTGAAGCGTGGATCTTTTTTCCCCACCACATCTTTCTCTTTGCCCATCCTGGTTTCTCTGTGTCCTTATGGCCCCCGACTTACAACCCCCACGATTCTTTTTTTCTTGTCAGCGCCCTGAACCTGTTCACAGGTCACTCCACCCCTCCCCTCCCAATTTTAGGATAATTGCATTCTGCACCTTTAAATGTCACACCAATCACACAGCAGTAACTTCATGGCAACTTCTTTGGAGATAGCAGGTCAAATTTTCATATTACAACTATTTATTGATAAACTAATGCACAGGACATGACACGACAAAGAGCAGCTATGGCAGGGGCCCATCCGCAGCTGTCCAGATCACATACGAAGGGAAAGACCGCTTCCCAGCGGCCAGACGGGCGCGGTGGAGACTTGACATAGGAAGACAAAATCAGCTTTTACTGGATGGCAATGGCACCCCACTCCAGTACTCTTGCCTGGAAAATCCCATGGATGGAGGAGCCTGTTAGGCTGCAGTCCATGGGGTCGCTAAGAGTCGGACACAACTGAGCAACTTCACTTTGACTTTTCACTTTCCTTCATTGGAGAAGGAAATGGCAACCCAGTCCAGTGTTCTTGCCTGGAGAATCCCAGGGATGGGGGAGCCTGGTGGGCTGCCGTCTATGGGGTTGCACAGAGTCGGAGACGACTGAAGTGACTTAGTAGTAGTAGTAGTAAGGGGTAAGAATCTGCCTGTCAAGCAGGAGACTTGTGTTCGATCTCTGCGTAGGGAAGATCCCCTGGAAAAGGAAATCGCTAACCCACTCCAGTATTCTCGCCTGGGAAAATCCCATGGACAAAGGAGCCTGGTGGGCTGCAGACCCTGGGGTTGCAAAGAGTCAGACATGATTTAGCGACTAGACAACAATAACAACAACAACAAAAACAAGGGCAGGCTTGAAACAGTTCATTTCAAGCTTGTCACCCTTATCCTTTCCACTTCCACCATTTTCTTGTCTCCTAATGGTTTTTTCCTTTCCCATCCTTTTTCGCTTCTCTATTTCCTTAAAGCCACAGGTTCTTTACATTATCGCAGCTTCTTTTCCTCCTAATCTCAGGCATTTAATCCCCACCCCCATCCTTTTCTGGCTCTCCATCCTGGACTCCCAGCTTGATGAGATACAAAGGCGGGCTTCCAATGCTGACAGCTAAGAGCTTAGGGAGGAGAGAGTGCTGAGGTTACCCCCTGCCACCGGGCCAGCCTCATAACAGAGAAGACAGTTTAAACCCCAGGGATGGTAAAAATCATCATCATTATTACCTCTCCAGGCGCTGCAGCATTAGGCAGAGATTAAGGCTGCCACCTTTGATAAAGAGAAACTCAGAAATTACATAGGTTAGTAATACAGCATCAGCATATAATACCATCTGAGTTATAATGCCATATTGAGTTATAATACCATAACTCAAGCTCTGGTTATCTCACGATAACAACGACAGCAGAGATGAAAACCCAACCAGAAACAGCGGCAGAATCTAGCGATACTGAGCTTCTGCACTAAATCAGCCCCTCCTTCAATATTGCCACTAGTTGGGATTATTCTTGCTAGTCTACTACATTAGAAAATTTTTAAATTGGGCATTAAAAAAAAGCACAGAGAATAAATGTATGCATACCAAGGGGGAAAAGGGGTGGGTGGGGTGGGGAGAAGAAAGAAAAAGAAAATGGGCATTTAAAAGACATTGGAGCACAAATAGATGAACAAAAGAGAACAGTTGTCCATTATCCTTCCAACGTTTACTCATTCTATGATTTAAATATTTATTCCTCATATATGGCCAGTGAGTGTCTGAGAGAAATGTCAGAACACCAGATCTTTAACTCTCCTCTGACAGGCAACGCTGAGATTGTGTGTATATAATATTATTATAGAAAGAATAAATATTTAAAAGTGAACTAAGTTATTTTTTTCTTATAGACTCCCACAGAGAACAAAAAGTTTCACACTAGTTCAAACTCTGAGAAAGTCTGTAGCTGTATGTGAGGGGACTAAAAATTTATTAGGGGATAGACAACAAACCCAACAAGCCTGACACAGTACTTTTGCTGAAATTTTGTGATATTAAATTTTGATTCAAATAAGTAACCCATTGGCAAAGGCTTCGCAATATTGGTTATACAAAGATTTTCAGTGAATGACAGTGTCGAAGTGGAATTTAAATAAAGTTTATAATAATCCCGTAGTAGTGGCATGGAAACTTTTCTTCATAAATTTTCATCTTTCATAGGGTTAGTCATCATGATATTTTGGAAATGACAAGTTTCCTCAAAACTGCCTTCCACCATCTTCACTTGCCAAGACACATCTGAAAAGTTTCTTCTTTCACAAAGATTTGCCTTCTCTCCCAATTAGGTGATCTCTCCACCCTCTGAACTGAGCTCAAATTCTCTTCGGGGTCTATTTCCAGCTCTACTTTATCCCCACTCCCATGCCTTTCTGGAAGCAATCGTATCAGCAACTAGAACTAACTTTGCAACCCCTGCTCTGGCTGACTGGCCAAGCGCCTTCTGCAGTGGCAAGTACTAAATAAATAAAAACTGTCCAGTGGAAATGTGGAATTTTGGATCCTAACTCTAGCTCTGTTTCAGATTCGCCTTAGCTTTGAACTAGATCTCACTTCCCCCACCCTACAAACAGTGCTGTCATAACTCCAGGGGTTTCCGTCAATGGAGATGGTTCTAGGTATTTCATTCAACACACTCACTTTCAAAGACAAGACAAGGGAAGCTTGAAGAGGTTAAGTGTTCCTTCTATCAGAGTTGGTGGTAAATTCAGACAAAACTGCAAGGAGCTGCTCGACATTATTTTTGCAGCAGAAGACCTGGTCTTGGAATTGCTTAGACTTCTTCCCAGGTGGCTCCAGTGGTGAAGAACCCACCTGTCAATGCAGGGGACATAAGAGATGCAGGTTTGATCCCAGGGTCAGGAAGATCCCCTGGAGGAGGGCATGGCAACCCACACCAGTATTCTTGCCTAGAGAATCCCATGGACAGAGGAGCTTGGTGGCTACAGTCCACAGGGTTGCAAACAATCAGACACGACTGAAGCGACTTAGCACACATGCACCCTAGCACTGAATGCAGAATGAGCTTAATCTGAATGAAAATTTCAGACATGAAATTATTCTGTTCTCAGGGAGACTAAAATTGTCAACTAGTTACAGTTAGAGCAGAGATTTTAAAATCATACTTCAGGACTTACTTCAGGACTTCCCTGGTGGTCTAGCAGTTAAGAATTCACCTTCCAATGCAGCGGACATGAGTTCGACCCCCTGTTGGGGAACTAAGATCCCACATGCCACAGAGCAATTAAACCTGCGCAATGGCAACCAGAGAACCCATGAGTTCTAGAAACCCGTGCACCACAAGAAGAGAAGCCTGTGTGTCACAACTAGAGAAAGCCCGCATGCTGTAATGATGATCCAGTGAAGTCAAAATCTAAATAAAATAAAATCATCTCACTTCTCCATTCAGTTCCTCACCAAGCCTCAGCAAGCTCAAAGTCTTTTGACTATAAAAGCTGTTAGTCATCTGAGAATAATGTCTATTGCACATTACACAAAAATAAGAGTACTAGACACACACACGGTAAATGGGTATAATCTTACTGAAACACATTTAGCCAAATTTTATAAAAGACTTTGAACATGTGAATCCTCTTCAACCTGTCAAATTTGCTTCTAAAAATTTATTTTAAGGAAAATTCACTAGAGATCTAGAAATATGATCCATTTTTATGCTTCTTTTACACTTGGGGAGACGTTCCAAGATTTCTTACAATGAATTTATGTCATTTCTGTCGTTGAAGAAAAAAAAAAAAACTCTCATAAAGAATGAAGTGATGGAACTGGTTGCTGACCCTCCAAGGTCACTTTTAGCTCTCTCAGGCTGTGCTTGAGGATTTCTTCCTGGTCAAAATGTTATAGAAAGCGAAAAACTGTGTTTTCTGGAAGAGGTCACCAACTTGTAACTGTGAACAGGTGTTTGGAACACTAGTTGGGGTCTGAATTTTTGAAAAGCTACAGAAGAACAAGGATCCAGCTGAAACCCTTCTTCTCACATGGATTTCACACAATCAATGGACCTAAGAATACTCATTGAACACAACCTGTGACCAGCATGGCACTGCGAGCACTGTAGAAACACACCTCATGAGCATTTCCTTGCTCTTCATGACTCTATCTCTGCCTTGAAGCAATGATATGTTGTTAGTTGCTCAGTCGTGTCCAATTCTTTGCGACCCCATGAACTGTAGCCCCCCGGGCTCCTCTGTCCATGGAGTACTACAGACAAGAATATACAGGAGTGGGTTGCCATGCCCTTCTCCAGGGGATCTTCCTGAACCAGGGATTGAACGTGGGTCTCCTGCACAGCAGGCAGATTCTTTGCTGTCTGAGCCACCAGGGAATCCCCAAACAATGACATAAACCCATGAAAAGATGACCGTGAGTGAGAGGCACAATAAATTTCCCAATGCAAAATGGAGGAATTTAGAAAAGGGAGACACTCAGGCAGGGAACTATCATTTGGATTTTTCCATAAGATGTTATAGAAAACCTGGACAAACTTTTTGGTCAAACCAATACATGATGCAGACAGGCTTTGCAGAACAGGAAGGATTTAAGCCTCGAAAAAGAGATGGAGGCAATGTCTGGGAAAGGGCCGACCTAGGAGGTGCAGTGAAATAAATAAAGGTGTTCAGGAAAGAGACATAAGGACACCAGAGGGGAGAGGGAGGGAAGGAGAAACAAATTAGGAATATGAAATTAACAGATGCAAACTACTATACACAAAATAGACAGGCAACGAGGATTTACCATCTAGGACAGGGAGCGATATTCAATATCTTCTAATACCTATAATGGAATATAGTCTGAAAATACATATATAACCAAATTACTTTGCTGTACACCTGAAACTAACGTGTTAATGTAAATCAATTATACTTAAAATTTCAAAAAGATATACAGCACCTCGAGTTCATGAGACATTTCAGAAGTTTCACCTACAGGATGAAGTTAAAGCCCAGTGGCACAGGGAGCCCTTGCCAATCTCAACCAAACCTCTAGCTTCAGTGCTCCCTGCTGAACTGAATTTCCTTCCAGTTTTGGTTCCTTGTCTTGCCATATGCTGTTCCCTCTGTTTTCCTTATTTCTTTTCCTGTAAATTCCTACATATTTTAAAGTCCAGTCCAAATATTAGCTGCCCCATGAAGCCTTCCCCTCGTTGTTCACACTGTTCGTGACACCATCATGCTTTTATTATTGCTTCTTTCAATAATGACCATAATGACTCTGTTTAGGATTCTGCCACCCACTTTTGACAATGAAGTCCACTGGCACAAGGGACGATGTAGTACTTCATTTCCCAGACTTTGTATTATTAGTCTTGAGGAGAATGTCAAAAGCATTTTTGCCAAAAGAGTAAGTGAAAGAATGAGTAAATATAAGTAACAGTGAAGAGTGGAGGACAGGGCGAAAAAGCTTTTACTGGTTTTTAGGGGTAGACTATGAGTCAGAGGGAAAGGCTGGCTGGGTCCAGCCTGCAGAGTACCTTGAGTCTCTAATGGCATTTGACCATCAGTGAGCAAACACTCACCAGGGGTCTATTTTGTGCAAGATGCTACATGAGGCATGCCGCACACTGCTGAAGAGCGCTGAGGACCCAGACTGAAAGCAGCTCTGATGGCTCCTGGCTCTGTGATCCTGGATAAGTCACTAATCTCTCGAGGTGTCAACTTCCAGGCATGTGAAATGGGTAGGGTGAGAGTGCCCCATCGCCCAGGGTCGTGAGGAGGAGTCAATCATTTATGGCTGAGAAGGGGTAAGTGGGGTGCATTGGCCAGGGACTGAGCATAAAATGGAACAGAGTCTGACTGTGTTACGCAGAGACAGAAGACTTCAAAAACTTTCTTCACTTCTTATTTTTAAACCTTCATGAGATAGATGAAATGATTTACCTGCTTTTGAAAACACAGCTGCCTGAATATAAATTGGTTTTTTGATCACTAATCATCTTATAATGGGTCTCTCAGAGTCATCCCTATATACAGCTCTTCCCACAGTGTGTGTGTGTGTGTGTGTGTGTGTGTGTGCGCGTGTGCACGCTCAGTCAGGATTGTAGCCCACCAGGCTCCTCTGTTCATGGAACTCTCCAGGCAAGAATACTGGAGTGGGTTGCCATTCTCTTCTCCAAGGCATCTTCCTGATCCAGCAATTGAACCTGCATCACGGGCATTGGCAGGTGAATCTTTACCACTGCAACACCTGGAAAGCCCTTCTTCTCACAGTGCAAACAACAACAGCTTTGTATAGCACCCAAATGTTCATGAGATACCTTTCTCAAGAATCCTGTGAGGTAAGCCAGCCAAGTGTCATGAAAGAGGTCAGGCTAGGACCCAGAGTTTCCATGTACTTGCCAGGGCTCCTACTGCTTACCCAGTGGCCTCATGGAAGAGAAGGGACTGAATACAACCTGGTCTCAAGCCACAAACTAGAAGTTCATTCCTTATAAAAGAACATCTGATGTGTGATAATACGGTTGTGATTTGACTTTGACAGAAACTTTTGACCAAAAAAAGTCAACCTTTACAAATTTGTTGAGGTTTTATTGTCCAATGTTCAAACATCTATGAATTCAACTACTCAGTAACTGAACAAAGTTCTGTTTTGCTTTGGATTTAAAGGTCTGTATAGTCAAAGCTATGGTTTTTCCAGCGAGTTGGACCATAAAGAAAGCTGAGCCCCAAAGAATTGATGCTTTTAAATTGTGGTGCTGGAGAAGACTCTTGAAAGGCCCTTGGACAGCAAGGAGATCAAACCAGTCAATCCTAAAGGAAATGAATCCTGAATCACCCTGATTTTAATAATAAAATCAACTGTGAATCAGCCCTGAATTGGAAGGACTGATGCTGAAGCTGAAGCTCCAATACTTTGGCCACCTTATGTGAAGAGAAGATTCACTGGAAAAGACCTTGATGCTGGGAAAGATTGAAGGCGGGAGGAGAAGGGGACAACAGAGGATGAGACAGTTGGATGGCATCACCAATTCAATGGACATGAGTTTGAGCAGGCTCTGGGAGATAGCAAAGGACAAGAAAGCCTGGAGTGCTGCCATCCATGGGCCTTCAAAGAGTGAGACACAACTTAGCGACTGAAGAAAAACATTAAAAAAGGGATTGCTATTAATATTATTTGGTTGTAGGTGACGCCCTCCTTGTCTGATTTCAAGAAATTTCACTTAATGATATACAACCAAATCAAAGCAAGAAATGGTGGGGGTTCTTTATGGGTAGAAGGCAGGGAAGTGTTCACAAACCCCACTGGAAGGCAATGATCAGACACAAGTCAAAATGTGTTTAGCTGTTCAACAATATGAGTCCAGGAAGATATAAAGTTAAAGCCTCAGAGATGAAGGGTCCATGCTCCAAATGACTGAGATCAATACAGTCATTTTCTGAGCTGAAGTTTGAACTCAAGACCAGGTTTTCTTTCCCGTTTTTATCCAACAGCACCACTAATGAAATCATCACTTAATACAATATAGTTTTTAAGAGATAAACTGTGTCTTTACCTCTAGGGAATGTATGAAGTCTTTCCCTTAAAATGCTAATAGAACAATAAAGTGAAAGAGTTAGTCACTCAGTCGTGTGCAACTCTTTGCAATCCCATAGACTGCAGCCCACCCATTCCATGGCTTCTCTGGCCGTAGAATTCTCCAGGCACGAATACTGGAGTGAGTTGCCATTCCCTTCTCCAGCAGATCTTCTCGACCCAGGGATTGAACCCAGGTCTCCTGAATTGTAGACAGATTCTTTACCATCTGAGCCACCAGGGAAGCCCAATAGAACAACAAAGTTTAACACCAAATTGTTCCATTTAAGGTTGAGGGATAAAACTTTAGTTTATTTCTTTTCAGAACTTGCCGTTTACTTTCTTTCCCCCATTCTCACCACCGTTATTTTTTATTTAATTTTTAATTTTTTAAATTGAAGTGTAGTTGATCTACAATGCTGTGTTTGTTTCAGGTGTACAGCAGAGTGATTCAGATATATGTTTCTGAAAAAATATATATTTTAAATATATATCTGCTATACATGTGCTCTTTTTCAGATTCGTTTTCATTATAGGTTGTCATGGGATCTTGAGTACAGTCCCTGTGCTATACGGTAGGTCCATATTGTGTATCTGTTCATCTCAAACTCCTAATTTATCTCCTCGTTCCCCTTTGGTAACCGTAAGTTTGTTTTCTTTTTTTAATATCAGCAATGTTTTATTTTAGTTATTTAATTGTTGGCAAAAATAATCTAATAGACCATTATAAACATTTATAGTCATGTAAGTTTATTTTCTATGCATAGCTGTTCATTTTTTTGCTAGAGGTTTTCCCTACTGTCTTTCTCATTGAGGAGCTCACAGATCTAACAGCAGAGCTGGGAATGGAGGAAGATGAACTATAACCAGAAACAAAGCATGCCTCCAACAGGAAATGGCAAAGGAAAGTACAGATCAGGACATATTTCTTTTCTAAATGACTTGTTATACCACAGCCTTATGCTGTTCATAGTGTTTCTGCTTACATACCCTGCTGGTCAAGGTTTTCATTAAATACCAAGCGTGTATGTTTTTCTAATGCATTTGAGGCCCACTCTGCCACAGCATGTGCTAATGTGAGGCAAGAGGAGAAGCTACCAATTGCCCAGGTTCCAGCCTGCAGTATAGGTGGATATACAGCAATCAGGGAGCGGGCTGCAGAGACCTCAGCCACCCAGCGTGCAGGAATGTGCGTATTTATCGACTGCATCTGCATTGTCAGGGAATACTACATGGAGAATGAAAGAGCTACAGCAATTCCAAACCTGCTGCTGCTGCTGCTAAGTCGCTTCAATCGTGTCTGACTCTTAGCGACCCCATGGACTGCAGCCTACCAGGCTCCTCCGTCCATGGGAGTTTCCAGGCAAGAGTACTGGAGTGGGTTGCCAATGCCCTCTCCGAATTCCAAACCTACCCCTCTTGAAATGGCTATGCTGCTGCTGTGCCACACAATGACCCTTTCAAGTTGGCACCTTGGTCTCAGCCCCTTCCGCTGCTCAGTGCAGACTGCATGGCACACCCCTGATCCCAGGACAGCCACAGTAGCAGGATCTCCTTGGGCAGAAGGAATAGAGATGCTGAGAAGGAATGGGTCCCATTTCCTGCCTCAAACACACTTTCAGCCCTCCTCTTCCCACTCCAAGGGAAATACCCTTCCTTCCTCTCCCTATTTAATAGTCACACAAGGATAATTTACTGAAAAGTTGTTAGGTTACAAAAATAATCATGCTCCCCTCTTTCATTTCTTTTCCCGGCAGTTGGTCCCCTAGAGCTGATCTTGAGAGTCAAACCCTTGGTGTGTATCTTAAAGCATCTAAGAATGGGGAGGGGGATGTGGAAGGGGCTAGTCTAAGGCTACAAAGCTTCAACATGCAAGCTGAATTAATTCTGAAGATGAACTGCACAAGGGGCCTAGAATGAACAATGCTGAATTGCATACCTATTTGCAAGAGGGTAGATCTTATGTCATGTTCGTACCTTGGAGGGAAAAAAGTTAATCTTTTAAAAAATAAAGGGGGCAGGAGGAAAATTTTGGAGGGGATGGGTAAGTCGAAGGTCTTGATTGTGGTGATGATCTCATAGGTGTATTTGTACCTCCAAACTCAGCAAGTTGCATACATTAAATGCGGAAATTTTTTAGGCTGTCAGTCAGACCTCAATAAAGTGGCTTTAAAGGGAAAAAAACAGCAAAGAAGAGCCCTGGAAGGCAACAAGGCTCAAGAGTACAGCATGCCAGTGCTAGTGTTAGACCCTCAGTCGTGTCCAACTCTTTGCAGCCCCATGGACAGTAGCCCGCCAGGCTCCTCTGTCCATGGAATTCTCCAGGCAAGAGTACTGGACTGGGTTGCCATTCCTTTCTCCTGGGCAGCTTCCTGACCTAAGGATTGAACCCAGGTCTCTTGCACTGCGGGGAGATTCTTTATCGTCTGAGCCAGCAGGGAAGCCCGTACAATGTGCTTCACGCTGCAATTACAGCCCTTCTGGGCTCCTCCATCTTCCTTCCCAACATGGACTGACCCTGGCTTTAACCACAAAGCTTTATATCATACCAATATCGGCATAAGTTGGTCCCAAGCAGAAGCTGACATCATAGTGGCCCTACCTGGGGGGAGACCGAAATAGAAGACATTGTATTATTTCACTGGTATCCCTTACTCTGCTGCTGATTGGGTAACACAATTCAGTACATTACCTGGAAAATGAGGCACTAAGAACCACGATTCTTCTTTCCCTGAAACATCTTAAAAATCAAGGCTGTTTACCATGAAGTACTAGAAATGCTTTGACCCTCTGCTTTTTTTTTTTTTTTTACAAAAAATAAATAGAACTAAGACGTGAGGAAGAAGTTTCCTGACTTAGTTTGCACGTGAATCCTTACCACATGAGGATCACTCCGTTCTGAAACCAGAGTTGGCGCTTTAACCAGAGATTTCGATAAGCTAAAAAGAAATGGCCTCCATTGAAATGACTAAGCAAGTGACCTGAATATTATTTTCTCTCAACAGCCTGAGCAACATAAAAAGAAAACGAATCTGAAAAGGAAATCTGAGTAATGCTGGTGTCTACAAGACTGTGTCTGAGTAAGCACGCCTCTCCCTGTGGCATGACTCTTGAGAGGCCTGAAGCTTCAGTTCTGAACCGCCGCTCTGTTTCCCTCCGCACAAAGCAAAGCAGCAATAGCTTCGTGCTAACCAGACAGCCCAGCTCTCCAGGTTTGAAACACACCCAGAAACTCACCCTTCTTCAGTAAGACAAGGCCCGGGGAGCTTAGGGGTGACCCAAGGCACATGGATTCCAGGGCACGTCAAACTACTTTTCAGAAAACCATTTCGTTTAACAAACTCTAGTCAGGCACCCTGACTTGACATCACCTGTAAGGGCCTTTTGTCTCAGGGCGGTGCCGCTCTGCCGGATGGGGCTCTCTTTGAGGGGATAATTGGTTTGGCTGTCCATTCCACCCATCAGGTGATAGAAAACTATCAATCAGGCTAAATGCAATGTGAGAGAATTCTCTTTAGCCAATTAGTCAGTAATGAGAACATTAGCCGCGGTATCTTCTGCAAAGGGCACCTTAGCCATTCCACTGGAGTCTGAGAAGATGACAGTCTCTGTGTGATTAATAAAGATCACAGGATGCTTCAGAAATTCTATGCGGTGAAGAAGAAAATCAGAGGGCAATGCACGCGGAGGCGCTCGACGTCTTCTGTGCCGCCAGTGCTCTACGTGAAAACACGGGAAACACAGAACCAAAAGACTTCAGAGCTGGAAGCGACCTTGGACATAATTTGATCCAACTCCCTGGTTTTACAGATAAGGCAGGGAACAAAATGACTCATCCAAGGTCACACAGCTGACTGGCAGAGGTGTACCCCTCAGTGCCCTAAATAAAAAATTGAAGGATGTTGAAAACAAGTAAATCAAAGACAACACAACCTACACAAGGCTTACGATTTTTTTTTTTTTTTTTTGTAATTTTAGCCGACCCTCCCCCAGGTCATACAGAGGTGAGGCGGAGGCGAGTCCTCCGCGCTGTCCTCCCATTCTATGTGGTGACCCAGGCAGAGCGCACCTAAGGTAGAGATACACTCACTCCACCACCAACACACATCCTCCCAGAAATGCAAGATGCCCTACCCCTGACAACACTGATATTTTGATACCCATCTTTTGTCTCTGCTGGGGGCAAGGATCTTGCATTTTACGTTCTGGACTCCCTAGGGCTAAGCACAGTGACTTCACATGGTATCTTGAGGAAGCATCCTATGTATTCAGAGCAATGACTTCTAAGCCATACTGTCTGAGTCCATTAACACCGGTTCAGCCACCGACTAGATGTGTGGCCTTGGGCAAGCACTGCACACCTTGTACCTCAGTTTCCCCATCTATAAAACGGGGGATAATACTACTACCTACCCTTCAGGATTGTTATCAGGAGTAAAGGAATGAGTCTACACAAAAGACAAAGAACTGATGCGTGCAAGCTCCGCTGTTATTCAGGAAGGTGCTCCTGGGATGACAGCTGCGGTAACCTCTGTGTATACAGGAATAACGTTGTGGTAAATTAGACCAAAGTAAATTCCATAACCTTCTTTAGGACGATGGCTGAGGGCATGATGGGAAGAAGAGTTACATTCCAAAGGCAGAGCCAAGGTGGGGCTGGTGCGATTGAGACAGCTACCTGTCAAAGCATCACTGAAGCTTTGGATGATGATGCCGTAACATGTGACCTGCCTGGGGGGAATGTGTGTATCCACTCACTCCTGCAGCCCAGTAGCCAAGGGGCCCTGTTCCGGGCGATCTTTCATGATGAGCTTGACTCTTGAGTACTGAAGAGGTCTGAGAGTCCCACATTGGTCAGAAACATTCCCCTACGTAGAGTCTCCAGGGCCTGACCTTGGAGGTGACGTCACCTCTTCCATGAGGCTTCTTCCTTCACCTGCTCCTCTGACTGGCCCCCTGCCGTGCACTCATCACACTGCACTGTCACTGTGGGCTGACTGTCATGACTTCCCAACTCTTTCCATTTCTGATTTTCCTACTCCCCAGGAGTGCTTCCTGAACTCAAGAACTTGACAAAAGGGGCCCCTTCACTGGATTGGCCCAGTGTCACCGACACCCAGCAACAAGAGCTACTCTGATCTGGAGTGCTAACGCACCGGCAGAAAATTCATCTGAGACTTTTCTCTTTTATCTTTTCACAGCAAAGCAACTCTACTATCGCACCTACCAACACTGCCCCCCCCCAAAAAAAGACAAAGAAGACACAGGAGAGCAAAGGCAAACTCTTCTGCCACTGCTGGGGTACGGAGAGAAACCACAAACACACCCAGACGCTCACAGAAGCTAAACAGGAGAAGCAGGGAGAGGGAGCACACGGAGACACAGGTGGATGCATAAGAGACCACCACGCACGTGCGGAATGAACATTTAGGACAGGAAGGGGAAAGGGAGGGACGCCCCCTGACTTCTGACTCTCTCCCTTTATAGAGTATGAATGTTGTTTAGTTGCCAAGTTGTGTTCGTTTTCTTTTGCAACCCCATGGTCTGTACCCCACCAGGCTCCTCTGTCCATGGGGATTTCCCAGGTAAGAATACTAGAGTGGGTTGCCATTTCCTCCTCCAGGGGATCTTCCTGACCCAGGGATTGAACCGTCATCTCCTGCAATGCAGGTGGATTCTTTACCACTGAGCCACCAGGGAAGCCTATAGAGTATGAATATGAAGTCTCACATGAGAAAAATCAAGGGAGAGGGAGAGGGAGGGAGTGGGGAGGGAGAAATGGCTGCCTTCTCATTCTCATTTCTAGTCCATCATAATGTTGAGGAAATCTGCAATCATCTGAATGAATGAGCTGACATTTGGATAGGAGTCAAAGAAATGTATCTTGAACTTGGGAGAAATTTCAAAACTCCCAAGAGCAAGGTATGCTTCGTGTGGTTCCCAACCACTACATAGAATTCACAGAAGGAATTCATCTCTAGGCAGAAGAGATGGCACTTCATCTCAGGTGGCCCTTCCACATGAATGTGCACAATTCATGAGCCCCATTCTCTCCCATACATCTACTAATCTACTGTTGACATCTACTAATGTGTCCAGCCCTCCTTCCTCTAACCCCTGGGTGCCATATGACATCTAATATGATGATCAACAGGAATTAGAAACTCCAATGCCCACCCCCTCAAAAAAAAAAAAAAAAAAACAACCAACCATACACAGGGTAAAGTGCTTAACAAAAGGACAACATAATTTGGTGAAAAATGCACATGTTAAACTACACACAGAGTAATTGCCATGTTTATGTCTTTCATGCTGACCTCATCTTGCCAGAGTATGGGAATCAGTGTCAGGAATGAACCCTTCACTGATTCAAATAGGATTCAAATATATATATTACACATAATAACAGTCTTCTTCCACTATTACACAAACATAAAATATTACCCTCCTTCCATTCTGGAGACGTTATGACAATCTGAGCTAATACATTTAATTCAACTCAAGTCCCCGAGAGAACAGAACTACAATTACTATTTAGCAAGTGTTGGATCTGTTCTGCTTGCCTCCGAATACATTCCACGAAACTTTCATGGAATCACTGTTGTATGACACACTGTGAATGTTTTTTAAGCTTTTATACGTCTGATGTTTAAAATTAAGACTTTATTTTCTTTAGGTAGGAGTTATTTAATGTCCAATAATATGCAAGCATTTCTATATAGATGCATATTGAGTTACCTTAATTTTAGAGAGGCAAACTACACTGTTTGGGGAGAAAGTCTTGAAGCGCCAACTATGAATGAACGGGGTTATACACCTACTACTTGGAACTACACCTTTAGGTTCCATGGAGTGGGGCAGAGGTAGGAATGATGATAAAAAAGAGGCAGGAAGAAGGAGAACAGAAAAAACAGAAGAGAAGAAGAGGAAGCAAGGTAGGTGCATAACTATTCAAAACTGGAGAAATGGAATTAAATCCATCACTCTTCCCTCAAACAATCAAAGGTGTGATCTCACCTCTAGCACTGTTGAAAATGGGAGAACATTTTAAAACATGATTCAGACAATGAGATAAGTAAAGAAAAACCAAACTAGGATATAAAGGGAATGTTGCAATTCCATCATCCAGGGAGGGTATTTCAGGAGAGACCTCTAACTAGAGGATATCTCAGTGAGACTAGGTGGGTAGACATCTCTCATTCATGAGATAAATGAATACGACAGCTAACCTTGACCAAGGTCTTACTAAGTGAAAGGTGCTGATTGGAGATCATATTAACTCACTGAATCCTCAGAAAGCTCCAGGGAAGTGGAGCTTCCCATTATTATATTAATATAATAATAACTATTATTATTCACATTTTACTAGTAACAAGTAAGGAGCACACCCAAATCACACAGCCAGGAAATGGCAGAGCTGGGATTCAAACCCAGTGGTCTAACTACAGATCCAGCGCTATTAACCATTTCGTGAGGGAGGGAGGGAATGAATGAATGAATGCAAAAGTCATGCCGATGGTTCCTAACTTGTGGCTTTAATGGCTGCTGGCAGGGCTTGTTGGTACCACAAACAGTTGCCTTCTAAACATGGGTCACTGAAACCGTGCTTCACACACACCCCCACTGCATACCCATCCCGACCTGGTGCTCCTTTTTCAAAGGGGCAAAGTCGGAAGGAAGGTTGATGTCTCCCTTGTGTGACCCTGTACGTGAGGAACATGCGAGAAGGCAGAGCCTCACTCAAGAGTGACTGGGGGGCTTCCTGTGGGCTCCATGGCACTTCCTGCTGGAGAACAGAGCTGGGTCCTTGTGCTCTGGCAACATCCCAAGCGGGCACACAACTTCACACAAAGTCTGAAGTTTCGGTTAGTGGCAGGGTCTCCACTTCCTGTTCCACGCTGTTGAGTAACAATCGTGTACCTCACGGCCCTGAGGTGTCTCCACTTGCATGGTGAAGACCTTGAGAGGCTCATAAACAGGTCTCCCTCGACATGGGGACGAAGAGATAAAAGCTTCAAATTCTGGACTGTCCCAATCTGCATCAGAACACTAGGCATATGACGATTTGAACACAACACGTGTGTCTTAATGCATTTTTCCCTTTCCCTCTGCTTTTCACCCCTCTTCTCTTTATTTCTCGAGTCTCCATTTATGGAGGCCAACAGGAGACATTTCTAGACTGATTTACCTTTAGCTCTGCTCAACTTTCAGATCCCATGCAGCATTCTTTTCCTTCCTCAGCTTCAACTTCATTTCTTTTGAGAATGTGCTGCTTCAAAAGTCCTGATTTGGGGGACTTCCCTGGTGGCTCAGTGGTAAAGAATCCGCCAGCCAATGCAAAAGACATGGGTTCAATCCCTGTTCCAGGAAGATCTCACCTGCTGCGGAGCAATTAAGCCCACGTGCCACAACTATTGAGCCCACGTGCCACAACTATGGAAGCCCTCGCACCCTAGAGCCTGTATTTCGCTACAAGGGAAGCCACGGCAATAAGCCAGAGTGCCAAAACTAGAGAGTAGCCCCCACTTGCCACAACTAGAGAAAAAGCCTGTGCAATAGTGAAGACCCAGCACAGCCAAAAATAAATAAATAATTTTTTGAAATAGATAAATAAAAGACAGGTTTGAAAAAAAGAAAAAAGAAAGTCCTGATTTTTAGCTTATAAGAATGCTGAGGAAGAGGCCCCCAGAAGGCAATACTGTAACATTTTCCAGTCATCTGGGGGATTTGTGACCTTACAAAAATTTCTGGTGGTTTTTGACATCCAACTTCCTTCCTTCTGCGAACTCTCTCCCTCTCCCCACCTTCTGTCACATGTTTGGGGGCAAGTATTTGGATGAGTGAAGAATCAAAAACAGAAAAGTGAAAACATCCAACGGTCACAGCAAATTTTTTTTTCTCTTAAAATTGCGCCAGTGTAGCTGGAACAGCTTCACAGGTATGCATCGTACATTTTAATCATATCAACTGTGCCCACCTAGATTTAGCTCTTGGGAAAATTCTAACAAAGACAAGACTCTCAATCAGTTTAAAATAGTCTATTGTGACAGGAAAGTACCTTGAAAATTGGTGAAGACTCATACATAGAACCAAGTTCCCCTCTAGGGAAAATCAGAGAATATAAATTCATTAGGGTAGTTAATTCCACCATGTAAGCAGTTCCTGACATCACTGTTAATACTTGGAAAAATAAGCAACCTTTTCTAATGAACACACTGTAGACCCTGAAGTGAATACGGCTGAGTTCTAATTGTGCTCCCTTATAAACTGGGAAGCATAATATATGTTCTTTTTCCAAGGGAATGTCTTAAGGATAAGTAAGACAAAGGGGTGAAAAATACTTTTAGTTCTTCTAGGCAAGGCACTACCTAATCCCAAATCCCAAGATAGTTCTATAAGGATTAAAAAAAAAAAAAGACTGGTGTGTTCTCTGACGTTTCAATGAGGGCTATGGGGCCCAAAATGTTTTAAAAGCAGAAAACCGTTAACACTGGAGATACTGTCAAAATACATTTCCTTCTGGTTAAGAAAAGGAGAGAGGGAGGGCTGAAAGAGTGGAATGGGAAGGAGTTGTCTTCAAAGCATTGTTAATATGAACTGAATTATATTACAATGGCAATACTTCAACATGGGGAGTGACAATTGTTCCGTTATTATTGTGGATTGACAATATGACAATCCTTCACTGAGAGCGGATGACAGCTGTAGCATTAGAGCACAGTGAACAACACAAGATGAATGAGTGTTACAAGTGTTCTTCCAGCATGGGTGCCTGTTCCGCGGGAGTTTGTATCAACCCCAAATAAACACATGCCAGTTTTTCACTATCTCAGCAAATTTAGCATCCCTTGACAAAACCATGTGCTACCAGTGGCCTCAAAGTGCCAGTGGCACGTCCCTGCTTAGTGGATTTGCAGCAGCTGTGAAATGTCAAGTCAAAATGCCACGAAAGATCTATATGGCGCCTCGGCAGAAGAAAGGGCAAGAAACGGTAACATGCCGATGCCCGGACAAGTGTGAGCTGACGTCAAGCTGTCTCCTGATCCGCACTGTTTCTGAACCTCCGTCTTGGCACCAGCCTCCTTCCACTGAGGGCTTCTCATTCTGCTGAAAGACCTAACACCATGTATGTCACTTGACATTAACACACGTCAGAGGGCAGAGTTATTTACATTATCTCCTTATATGCTAGAAAAGTCATTCTTGCTTACTTAAAACAAGAAGGCAAGGGAAGACGCACAGAAACCACTCAAGAGTATTACCACAAAAAGATGAGCCCTGGTCACACTCACAGCATGGTATTTCTCTTTTCAGGGACAATGCCTTTTAAAAAAGCAGAATCTGCCCTTTGTTCTGTTCGAATGCCTGCTTTTTTAAAACTCAGAAATCAATATATTGTGAACATCTTCCCAATCTCATTAAATATTCCTCTAAAATATAATTTGAATGGCGACACATAGTTCATTTTCTACATACACCGTGATTTCACAGAGCTAATCTACTACTGTTGGATATTTAGGCTGCTTCCAACTTTTTACTATGAAGCACAACACAGCTATTATGTAAAATGTGTATACTCTCCAATTTCTTGGAATAGATTTATAAAAACATGTACCGATTCTCCATGATCCTGACTGACAACACTCAACGGGAACCTGGGGGAAGTCCTTGGAAAGGTGTCTAGAGCATAATTTACCCATCATAAGAGCCTCTGAAGCACTGATGAGAGTAGCTGAAGAGGTTTAAACAATGGGCAAGGTGTTCATTTTATACATCGAGACAACAGAACCACTTATCCCTTAATAGCTGTGCCCAAGCCTTCTAGAGTTAAGCAAAGCAATCTGTCTTGGCAGGTGAGGGAAAGAAGACTGTACGTGAAGGGAGAGGAATTACGTGAATATTCTACATGCTTCCAAGCTCAACATTAAATAGAAAGGTCCTTTAAAAAGCCTTTGCTGTGTTCAGTCACTAAGCTGTGTCCAACTCTTTTGCGACCCCATGGACTATAGCCTGCCAGGCTCCTCTGCCAATGGGATTTCCCAGGCAAGAATACTGGAGTGGGTAGCCATTTCCTTCTCCAGGGGATCTTTCCCATCCAGGAATCGAACCCAAGTCTCCTACACCGGCAGGCAGATTCTTTTCCACTGAGCCACAAAAATCTTTGAGTGACTAATAATACAATGTGGAAGTTATTTTACGCTGTTTTCCAAGTATGTCTAACTTGCTATTTTTCAGGCACACAGCAGAACTGCACTTCCTGGCCCTCCTCTGGTTAGATGGGATCATGTGAGTAGTTCTGACCAATAAACTGAGAGCAGAGTGCCAGGTACCATTGCTGCGCTGGAACACTAAATTGCTGATGTTAAACCCTCTGGAAAACTCTCTTTCCTTTGGCACAACCACTGGTGTGAGATAGCAAGTAGTTTCATCAAGTATGAGTCCCTGAATGACGATGATAAACAGAGTCTCTCTTCCCCCACACCCCTCCCCCAATAAAAAACATGAGCAAGAATTAAAGTTTTGTTGCTTCAAAGCCTAAGATTTGGGGGCCATTTGTTACTACATCACCACCCACCCTCTCTTGATAAATAAATAGAATGACTGTTTTGCCTAATTTCACTGTCTCATGATCTGATTTAAAATAATCACATGAAATTCCATTCTTTTCTACACATATAATTTGAAAACCTGGAGAGTCACAGACCTAATCTCTAAGGTTTCCTAGGCTTTATGATGTGATCATTCAAGGTTGGTATTTCTAGTGCCTTTTGGGTGCCAGGCACTTACGTTACATGCTTTGGGAAAGTTGAAGACACAGCTGCAGCCCTGAGAAGCTTAAAATAAAGAGGGAAGGATACAGTTTCAGAATTTCTATAAAGGAGGAATTTAGGGTTAGCAATTGGGATGCAAAGGGCACTTGGGAGACTAGCTTGAAGCTGTGTTTGCATAGCCAACACAGTCAGTGTGTAATTATATATTTATTTGAAGTGGCTTTGCAGGGAGGCTGAGGAGCAATATTGTAAAGTATCTAATGTCCTTCTCTGAGCTGACCTTGGCACCATCAAGGATACAGCAAGGACAACTCAAAGCAGATTGTGGAGAGCTTCTAAAGAAAGAGACTGTGATGCTCAGAGGACTGGAAGACACAGTCTGAGTGGGAGACACGAGAGAAAACGTTCACTGAGAACACCGTATTTGAGATGAGCTTTGGACCCTGGATTTCCACAGGGAGAGACTGGAGGCAGAGAAGCCAGGCAGAAGGAAAGCCTAGCATAAGCAGAGGCACAGGGGAGAGGAAACAGAAGACATATCTAGAAAGTCATCCAGGGCAGAGAGAAGTCATAACTAAGGTCTAGGAAGTTCGTTAGATATGTGCAGATTTGGGGAGTGACCACTGAGTGGCTGACCCGAATTTGTGCTCCAACGGCTCAGTCAGGGAATTCCGGGCAGGAGGTGGGCGGGGACCCAGGGATGTGAAGAGCAGGATCAAAGAGGAGGGAAGCAGGAAGCGGGAGCGCTGGTCCCTGGCAGGTTGACATGGCTGAAGCATGCCGCCTGTGTCTGAACAATGAAGGCGCTAAAGCCAAGGCGGCTGTAACCCAGAGCGGGAGGCACTGAGATGGACCTGGCAGGTGCTGTGTTTCCAGCTCAAAACTCTCAGCACAGGACTGAACATAAAACAGGCAAGCAGTAACTGAATAGCAGCTAACAATATTAACTCACTGACCAAATGAGGGGCAAGGCAGTTCTACAGGACAGAAGGCCTGTTCCCCCACCCCCTTTTAACACCTCTGGCCACTTTTGAAGCTTTGTCACTGTGTCTCCCTTCCAAAACTGGGCACAAAGATGAAGGTTTCACTCAGATCTGAGCCTTGGGCTACCTGTAAATAGTTCTAATTTAACCTGGTGTGTGTGTTAGTCGCTTAGTCGTGTCCAACTCTTTGCGACCCCATGGGCTGTAGTGTGCCATGGAACTCTCCAGGTAAGAATACCGGAGTGGGTTACCATTTCTTTCTCCAGAGGGATCTTCCCGACGAAGGGATCAAACCCAGGTCTTCTGGATTGCAGGCAGATGCTTTACCTTCTGCGATACTGCTGCTGAGTCACTTCAGTCGTGTCTGATTCTGTGCGACCCCATAGACGGCAGCCCACCAGGGTGCCCGGTCCCTGGGATTCTCCAGGCAAGAATACTGGAGTGGGTTGCCATTTCCATCTCCAATGCATGAAAGTGAAAAGTGAAAAGTGAAGTCGCTCAGTCGTGTCCGACCCTCAGCGACCCCATGGACTGCAGCCTTCCAGACTCCTCCATCCATGGGATTTTCCAGGCAAGAGTACTGGAGTGGGGTGCCATTGCCTTCTCCTGCTACTAGGAAAGCCTGAAGGAGACTGAAAGTGAGTGAAATGATGTCTGCAGATTATCTAGGAATTGTAGCTTTAAATAGGATATGTGGGAATGTATAGACTGTTTTTTTACCTCATGATAATAAGAAAAAGGTGAACTCTTAAAAAGAAAAAAACATTGCAATTACTTGGCATTCATGAAGGTTTTTCACTGATAATTCCCTTTCGGTTAATCTGATCTCCCATGCTGCCCTGTATGAAACCATTTTAGCATTGTTTCAAAGAAAAAAAAAGACACAAAGACAAAAATTAGTAGAAAGGCTGGAAAAAAGCAGGTGGAGTGGGAGGATAATGATCACTTTTCTGTATGATACTGAATAAGGAGACTGGATTTCTGGCCCAGAAAGTATTTCAAGTATGAAAGGACCATTTCTTGAGGGAAATGGGCAGTTTTAACCACGAGTATCGTCCTTTTGATATCCCCCTAAAACACAAGCAGATCCAAGAATAGCTTACAGGAAACCACAACACTCTTGACTGAGAAATAAACACAGGTTATTTTTTCCAAAGGCACATGAGCACCCAAATAATAAGCCACCTCCAAAAGGTCGGGAGAAATTAGAACCTATCAGACAAAAGAACCAAAGGAAGTTCCCCCTGTATCTGGACTTCACCTGGTTGCAAAAGCAATGGATGCCTTTGCCATTCTTATCACCAAAGACAGCAAAAATTTCCACGGAGAACTTCACTGGAATCTGTTTGGTTCTGAGGTCAGATCTACACAGCCATAATTACCCAGGTAACTTGGGTCTGATGCTACCCAAAATATCTAGGTAATTATAGGAGAAAGGTCATTTCCTCTCTATACTGGCAACTATACCTCTGGGTGTCTCCACTGGCAGTTATCCAGTGAAGAGCAGCCTTTCATTTCACTTTGTGCTTGCACAGACCTTGCCAAAGACGATGACATTCTTAACGGGGCGGGCGGATTTTCATTTTAATTGCCTTTATAAATATTCCTTCTCTCTTGCTTGTTCCCTAGGACGATCTGATAAAATATCCTCTGCTCACTTGTACATTGAGGGAAAGGCATTCTGGACTGGGAGAATCCTGGGAGACAGGAAATGGAGAGGTGAAGAGGAAGAATAAACAGAGGGTGCCAAGATCTGCAAAACTGTCGGGATTAAAAGATTCACAGTGATGGAGAGAGGGGGAGAGACAGAGGAGGAAGCGGGGCAGATACTCAGTTCGACGGACGTCTTATTCAGAGTTTGAGCTTTGACAACACAGGCAGTTTGGGGGCAGAAAGCCGCATAACTGCCCGTCTGTGATTGCTCAAGAGAAGCGCCCGTTCCTTTTCTCCACAAAGAAAAAAATGGCATTTATCTCAAGTACAGCGAGGCATAGGAGGCTTCACCTCCCCCATCTTCTTTCTTCCCTCTTCCTCCTGCCGGCTCGGCTCCCTCACCGCCTCCCCTTCCTGTTGGAAAAGAAAAGGTGGGAGGGGAGTGGGAGGGGGAGGAGGACCCGCCGGCCACCGACAACACGGTGGGAGTCTCTTTTCTTCGGCTTTTACCAGCCTATGGGGGTCAGGATGCTATTGGTTCAGCTTTACGTGTGATCTGGTGCCTCTCACTTAGCAACAGCGAGCAGGGGAGGCAGGAAGCGACGCCACCTGGCTCCTGCGAGCGTGCGGATGGTTTAAAACAAGCCACTAGCTCAGAGGGAGACAGAAAAGGGGGGAGGGGGGTGGAGAGAAAGAGAGCAGTCTGAGCTTAACATATTGCACCATTAGGAACAAGGCTTAATCGGGGTGTTAACTACAACCAACCGGCAGGCACGGGGCGGGGAGAGCGGAGACTGGACAGGAGTTATTTTTAATGAATATCTGGATATAAATCATATACAGAAAGCCTTCATGTATTTTTTTAAAAGGACAAACGACACTGTGCTGCCTGGGTGGTGGGTGGGGAAATAGATGGGGTTCTCTAGGCAAAAAAAAATAAAAGGAGATAAGAGGAATCTAAAACTGTCCAGTGGGTTTCCTCGGTTTTATTTTGTTTTCACACCAGGGTGCTACTAGAAAAGGAAAAGGAAAATTGGGTGTACTTGAAAAAGCAATTGGCTATGTAATCCCAGGAATTTTTTTTTTAATTAGTCAACAGTAGCTCCTTCTAAATCCTAAATTCCATTTTAGCATTTGAGAATTAACTTTCTGGAGTGGTAAGTGGCAAAAGAGAAGTACATCTCTGCTAGAGAGAGATTTTTTTTTTTTTTTTTTTGCTTTGCTTCCTTTGTGGTAAAAGGGAAATTTCTGAGAAGGATGCCCATAGAAGTTCTGAAAGCTCACACTGCCTGGATATAACAGGGCCCAGGGCCAATAACAACAAGGAAATGTATTCCGCTGTCCCTTCTTTCATTTCTCTTAATAGAATTTTCCCTTCCCCTCCATCCCAGGTCCCCCACCAGACTTTAGAAGGATTATCTCACCTCCTTACCCATGTAAACTCAACCCACCCCATCATATCAAACAGCCTCGAAACTACAGATGGGAGAGTGTCTTTCTTTCCTTCTTAGAGAAAAATGGTGCCTTTCAGCATGGACTGGAGCCTTTCACTGGTGTCCACCCAGGCCCCTAGAGACAAGGACACGCAGCCCAGAGGACACAGATGGACCTCTATCCACCCAAATAAACCAGACCCAATTAACCCCTTGAGCTCTGAGCAGTAAAAGCCACTGACTAGAGTGACACCTACTGCTCGGGGTGCAGCTGTACAATCTCCTGTCAACGACCAGGTTCTCAAAATCTGCTCCACTGGCGCGGGCTCCTCTGAACACAACTCTGTCTCCTAATAGCTGCATGAGGACATTTTCAGCTTCTCCTTCTTGGGCTGACCTGAGTGTCTGTAACTCAGGACTCCTCAGGGTCTAGGGATCCTCAGCCCTGGGTTACAAAAGCTCACAGGTATAAACGGACTCCATCTAGCAGTGATTCTACACACGAGGGAGAGAAAGCATAGTTTGATTAAGAGCCCACAACTCATTCAGAATCACTGCTAAGGTAAAATCGCCTTTATTAACAATCCTCTTTGACACTTGATTACATTATCCCGGGGAAAACGAAACTTTTATCCAGTATCCACGGAATTTTACTCTACACGGGAAAAACCTGACGGTGAAGGACTAGTGTGGTGTGTGTGCTGTGCTTGGTCGTTAAGTTGGGTCTGACTCTTTGTGACTCCATGGACTGCAGCCCGCCAGCTTCTCTATCCATGGGATTTCCCAGGCAAGAACACTGGACTGGCTTGCCATTCCTTTTCCAAGGGATCTTCCCGACTCAGGGATCGAACCTGCATCTCCTGTGTCTCCCACATTGCAGGCAGATTCTTTACTGAGCCACCTGGTATAGAATAGCATTTTACCAATCCACATTTCTTTTACTCTGGGTGTTCAGTCAGATCCCAGAAATTCCCTTTCATTGGGAAAAAAAAAGTCCATACAATTAATGAAAGTTAAAGTTATACTTTTCTGAAAGCATAGCAAAAATGCTATGTTAATGACGAAAATATCTATGTTATTATCCTTTTCTACAGTAAGGCCAAGAAACAATGTCACTAACAAAATCCATGATTTCTCCCCAAATAGGCACTAAGTTACAAACCATATTAAAGGTGCCAGGATGATTATAAAAGCAATGGGTCAGGAGGTATAGCTTGATTCATTTTAGGCAAAAAATATCTAGTGAGTCTTCACCAAGTCTTCACACATTGAACAGAACACTGCTGCTGTTGCTGCTAAGTCGCTTCAGTCGTGTCCGACTCTGTGTGACCCCATAGACGGCAGCCCACCGGGCTCCACCGCCCCTGGGATTCTCCAGGCAAGAACACTGGAGTGGGTTGCCATTTCCTTCTCCAATGCATGAAAGTGAAAGTGAAGTCGCTCAGTTGTGTCCAACTCTTTGCAACCCCAAGGACTGCAGCCTACCAGGCTCCTCCGTCCATGGGATTTTCCAGGCAAGAGTACTGGAGTGGGGTGCCATTGCCTTCTCCAAACAGAACACTAGTAATGCTGAAAATTCAAACACTGCTCATCTTCAAGGATGCTCAAAAGTGTTTTCCAAATAGTCTGCTTTTTATTCCCAAACTACCCACTTGGAATGTTAAATTGTGATATTCTTATTCCAGAACTGGGGAACAGTGGAGTCTCCCAGCTTACACAAGGTCACAGAGCAAGCCAGTGGACGTGATGAAATGAGAACCAGGCTTCCTAATTTCAAGTCCAGGGCTTCCCCATTGGGCCTCTAGAACCAAGCAATTCTCTGAGTAACAGTGAGGTCTCCCTCATATATTTATGGATGCCTCATCCTTGTGTGTTAATTTCTGCTACTGTCTCAGAGTTGAAATGTCATTCTACTGACATTCCTCTTACTTTGTGATCCCTTTATCTGGTGTTTTTCACCAAATGGGTTAAGGGAAAAAATTAGTATTGGGAGGCAGGAGTAAAACCCATCAAAAAAAAAAAAAAAAAAAAAACCAGAAATGGTTCAAACTTACATCAAATGAAAGCCTAAATATACCCACCTCTAACTTCCTGTCTAGCATTTTGACACAGAAATGAGTATTAGCTGAGGATACTCTGAAAAGTAGTTGTAGGGACTCACCACCAAGATACAATCCACAAGGTGGAGCTGCTATGGGGCATCCGGCTACTACTCTCGTTAGAGCACAGCAGGGAGACTTTGCCTCTTTTCCCAGAAGCTCACACTGACAGAACACACCTGTGTTGTGCGTGGGCACTAAAGCTCTACCCACAACTCTGCCATGAATCACCCTACCCTGTGTGCGAAAATCTCGTCAGTGGGGCAGGGGTGCTAGAAGTGACGTCTACAAGCGTCCCTTGAAAATCTCACACACTTTTTTTTTTTATAATGAGAGGCTCCTTCCCTCAAAATATTCTTAAACCTACAACTATTTCCCCATCATAGAGAAGAAACTGATGATCAATCTGTCCCAATTCTTTTCCAGTCGATGTTTTAACATGAACCCAAATATCCAGGATCAACTTAATGGACATCATCTGTGAGTTGTATACAGACAGCTACACAGAGGCAATTAGAACACCCCTCACTCAAAATGTGAAAGTTTTATCTTACCACGTCAATTGTGCAAGACGCAAATGCCCAGTGAGGGAGAACACATGCTTCAGACAGCAACATGGGCTGTCGGCACCAACCGCCAGCGCTCCTGGTTGTTAGAGTCGGATGGAGCGCCCCGAAGTCAGCAAGTCTGACCCTCAGCTTTGCAAAAAGTCCTTTTCAACATCCTTCACGTGTTCCACGGCCCCAACCTAGAAGTGGGGGCACCTCTGACTGCTCCCCACCTTGCTTCCTTCAGTTGACCTGCCCCCTGGACTGTTCTTCTGGCTCCATCTGGCTTCCATCCCCGACTGAATTCAGGTAGTCCAGGCTGGGAGCACATCACTTTCCCCCTGTATCAATGAAGGGACCACACTCCCGGATCCTTGGGTTCTCCTCTTGGCCGTGTAGCTTCAAGACTCTGTCTGCCATTGGCCCTCACCACCAACAGTGTTTCTTATTTATTTACTTGTTTCATATCTAAGATTTGCCATAAATGGCTCCTGCGAGCCTACTTTTCTAAACAAAACAGAGCACCATAAACTACATTTATAAACTTTTTTGAAAGTATAGACCAGGACCAGCAAAAGGGCATTTAGTTAATAGTCTAGGTTTGGGGGACCAAAAAGAAAGAGCAAGGCTCTTCTGTAGAAACTTATACAATGAGAGAGAAAATTTTCCAGAAACTTCTTATTGACAAAATTCAGCACTTTATTTGTGGACACTAACATATGAATTTCAGACAGTTTTCACTTCTCAGAAAATACCATTCTTCTTTGGAATTCTTTTCAACCTCTTAAATATGTAAAAATAATTCTTAGCCTATGTGCCACGCCAAAACAGATGGTGGGGCCATTTTAGCTCATGGTTCATGGTTTGCAAGTCCTGGAATACACACCAAGCAGTGAAAACTGTGGCTAGGTTGAGGGAAAGGGCAGGAGAGTAGAAAGATAAGTCCTTCCCCCCCGCCACCACCACCATGTTTTAATTAAGACATTTCTGTGTTATTTTCCTTTTCATTACAGGCGTGTTATTGCTTTTATGATTTGAAAAAGTCGTGGAAGATGTGATGTGATTAATTAGAAGTCTAGACTCCTTTAGAGCTTTCAAGAGCTTTTTAGAGCTTTCAAGTTCCACCATAACCTTCTTATTTAACTTAATTTCCATTATTATCCTCTGTATCTCTTTTTTCGTCTAAACTTCTATGCCTCTCTCCTGTTTTCATGCCTTTGCTGCCTGGGAACCTCATACTTGTATTTCAAGGCTTACTTGCTAGTCTTAACTTCTTTCCTTAAGACGTCCATACCCAAGACAGTAAAGGGAAAACTTCAGTTCTCTGATGATCCCTTGTCAGTTACTTTAGTATGTGTTTGTCTTGGGTTCCCCCCAGGCAGGGACCACCTGGGAACCTTCAGGGTCCTTGCAGCACCAACCAGTAAGGGGTATCCACTTAGGTGTTCAACAAATACTTGACAGTTTTTTAGTCAACCCAAGCTAAAATACAACAGTATAATATCAAATAAATATTTTAGGATCAGTGGATAGAAGTTAGAAGGATAGAAATGTTGGCTTGATGTGTGAAAACATTATTTTCTAACTTTTAAACCTGTCCAACAATGAAATACACTGCCTCTTAAAATAACACATTTCCTGACACTAAAAAGTATTCAAAACACAAGTGGATGACCATCTGTCAGGGATTCTGTGGAAGGAATTCCTGTATTATTTAGGTCAGACCACATGGGCTCTAAAGTCCCTTCTCACTCAAGAATTTGTTATTGACATTCTGTCCTTACCGCCCCCCCACCCCCCGCCACATACCTCATTTATTCGTTAAAATTAAGTGATTTAAAATAAGAGGGGTGGCACGTTCACAACTCAGATCATCAAAAATGCTGTAATTCGGTGGGTATATTAGGATGATATTAATTGGCTTGTTCTAGGCAGGCTTCGGAGAAGGCAATGGCACCCCACTCCAGTACTCTTGCCTGGAAAATCCCATGGACGGAGGAGCCTGGTAGGCTGCAGTCCATGGGGTCGCTAAGAGTCAGACACGACTGAGCGACTTCCCTTTCACTTTTCACTTTCATGCATTGGAGAAGGAAATGGCAACCCACTCCAGTGTTCTTGCCTGGAGAATCCCAGGGACGGGGGAGCCTGGTGGGCTTCCGTCTATGGGTTCGCACAGAGTTGGACATGACTGAAGCGACTTAGCAGCAGCAGGCAGGCTTAGTATATTTTTGATAAACCATCAATACTAATGTGAGAGATCCCAGAGTCGTGAGAATGTTTGTCTCTTACTTAGATAGCCCCCTGGGGATGGTTTTCTTATTGTTTTGTTTACCCATTTGTTTGTTTATTCTTTTTTTTTAAGGTTGTTGGGTTTTGGTCACTGATCAGCTGTCTGAATGACAACCTGTAAATCAGAACACCACCTATATTTTGCTTATCCTGCATCCCAGCTTTCTAGATCCTTTAGAATTCTGGGAAAATCTCAGATTCAAAAGGAACTTATGACACACATATCCCACCACCTCCTTGGAGGGAAAAAAAAAAAATTATAACCTCTGAGCCTTCCATGACATGTAAACAAAGTTCCACAATTACATGTCATGGGCTCTTTCATCAAGCTGCTGCTGAACACCCACCCTGGGCCAGGCAGGACACTAAGTACCAGGGACAAGCCCTAGCCCAAGGCCTTTTACTGTCACCCAGAGGCCCAGTTAGCTGTAGAATAGAAAGAAATCCATTGACTGGCTTCCAGGGTCTATCAGAGACCAACCCTTTTATTGAAAAGCCTAGGAACTGAGAGCTGGTGAAAGACAGCAGAGGAGACAGGAAAGAGAGCAGAGGAGACAGAAAGGGACAAGGCAGGGAGAAAAGGAGAATCAGAATCAGTTGCAGCAGCAGGTCCACGTGGCATTAGAAGTGAGGAGATGATGGAACTTCCATGGTCGTCCAGCGGCCGAGACTCCAAGCTTCCATTGCAGGGGATGCAGGTTCCAGCCCTGGTGGGCGAACTAAAATCCCATATACTACTCATCACCACACCCACCCCTCCCAAAAAAAAGTAAGGAGACTCTGACAGAAAAGAAAGGGGACCCAAGACGCTATTTGAAGGGTAATACGGAAACTTCTGGAAATCACTGGGGCATCTACTCCAGGTGTCCACAGCTTCCAGTGCTACATGATGCCTTCACTTCAGCAAACAAACTGTGCTCATAATCAGAGATCACTTCTCTAAACCTGCGTTTCCCAAGAACTCTCTGAGTGTCCTGACCCAAGTCCTAGAAAGCCTGGCACACCCAGTACACCTTCAGCTAATGTTGGTTTTCTTTTCAAAGTCTTCTTGGGTCATTAAGAAAAAATTCAATCATGTTGTGGCCATAGAAACAAACCAGGGAGTAATATTGGTGGTGGTAGTGGTGGTGGTTTAGTGGCTAATTCATGTCTGACTCTTTGCGACCCCATGGACTGTAGCTCATCAGACTCCTCTGTCCATGGGATTTCTCAGGCAAAAATCCTAGAGTGGGTTTCCACTTCAGAGTACTAGTAAGAGCTTCTGATTATTGCGAGCTGACTATGTGTGGACACTAAAGCTAAGCACTTTGAATGGATTACCGGCTTCCCTAGTGGTTCACTGGCTAAGAGCCTGCACTCCCAATGCAGGAGGCCTGGGCTTGATTCCTGGTCAGGGAACTAGATCCCACATGCCACAACTAAAGATGCCGCATGCCGCAACTAAGACCTGGCTCGGCCAAATAAATAAATAAACATAAATATTTTAAAAATAAAAAGTTTTTTTTAAAAATAAATGGATTATCCCAACAGCCCTATTACATAAGGCCTGTTTTTTGGATGTAGAAACTAGCGATTAGAGAAATTAGAAACTTACCCTAGGATCCTAAGGCTAGTAAGTAACAGATCCAGGATTTAAACCCAAGAGATCTGGCTCAAAATTCAGGGCTCTTCAACACAGAGTTAGGATGTGGTAAAATATCTAGAATATCTCCTTGACTTGCTTTTTCAACATCAGCGGCCTTCTCACCTTCAGGCCATGTAGGAGCTATTTAATATTCAAACATCAGAGCATGAGATGGTAAAACTACATGTTAATAAAAGTCCAATTGAAAAGTTCTTCTCTTGAAAAAAGAAATCACAATGAATAAAAACCATGTCCTAGAAAACCAAAACAAAATGTGCCCCCAGAAGACTGATGCAGATTCCAGGGACAATTGCCAGAAGCTTTTTCTCCCTGAAATTATAGGAAGAGGAAAAATCAGTGAATTTATTGGCATTAAGACAAGAAGTCTAAGGAACATCCTCTTGGTCAGCAAAAGATTGTTCTAAGGTAATGGTTAAGATAACACTGTGTGTGTGTGTGTTTGTGGGTGCGTGCTCAGTTGTATCCAACTCTTTGCAACTCCATGGACTATAACCTGCCAGGCTCCTCTTCCCATGGGATTTTATCTTGCTTTTAAAATATATGGTATCCACATAGTTGAATTATCAGAGAGTGAAGCTGAGTCATTGAAGTAAAAGCTGTTTTGATGGAAATCTTTCTAAAGCATGACATACTTACATTTACATATTCTTAAACAGAAAATATCATTTCCTTGATGTTTCTTTTATAGGATACTCATTATGGCAACCCACTCCAGTATTCTTGCCCGGAGAATCCCAGGGACAGAGGAGCCTAGTGGGCTGCCATCTATGGGGTTGCACAGAGTCGGACACGACTGAAGTGACTTAGCAGCATGAATATTATTAGTAATAAAAGGTTGCTATTCAATTACCTTTGAGGGGAGTATTAAACTCACTTGCGCTCTCTGCCCCTGCATTAGGTGACTCCACAATTAAATGACTTCCCATGAGATGACTCCAAACTGCCACACCTCCAGGTCCTTTTATATTTCTTCTTTTCCTCCTTTCTGCACTTCCTGCTTTCACGCTGTTTCCAGTTTGCTTTCTTATTTTCCACTTGGTTGGTTTGCTGAGGATCTCAGGGTGGCTTTATACCATCTCCAGGGTTAATTGTAAAGGGTTTCCCCCTACTACTACTCCCTGAGTTTATTTGCAATGTTTATTTTTGGTTTTTTTTTAAACTCTCTTCCCAGTTCCAGATGGTTGAGGTTGATGGAAGCCTAACCTCCAATTAAAGGTAAAGTTACTCTAATTTTTTTTTTTTAATATCTTTCTTAAAAACCAGAGTATGGATTTCTGGAGAAGCTTTATTTTATTCATCTGAGAAATCAGAACCGTACCTTTTAAAATTAAATATCAACATACAGTGGAAAAGAAAAGGGAAAAAGTATGATTCTTTTAAAAAGTAAAATAGACTTTTGTTTTCCCTAAAACACTTCATGTGTTGGAAGTGATACTTCAACTTTAGGGTATTTTTTTTACTGATTTAAGTTACTTTGGTAAGAAAAATAATCTAATATTTAATGTAATTCTTTCATTATTTCTGCTTGATTTTGGTCAATGAATGGGTAGATAGATATTAGACATGAAATGGATTATATATAATATATACAAATACATACATACACATACATACGGCATTGTTGATAATATATATATTCACGGAATTTGTATTCTGCCTGTCAATTTTATGTTATTTCATGTTTCCCTGTTTCAGCATAGTACCCAATCTACCATGTCATAGCTTTCTGGAATTCTGTTATTTTAGTTTTCCTATTCCCCTATTATTGAGCATTTTATTTGCTTTACAATTTTGTTGTGGTTTAAAAAAAAAAGACAGTGGATATTTTCATAAAAACGACTTGTTCTTCTAAATTAATCCTTTGTGTTTAAACATGGATCTTCGTGTTATTGACTCAATTAAAAAAAAAATCCAAGTACAGTTAGGAAAGACAAACAGAAGAAAAAATGAGAACAGGTTTGAGAGAAATGAAAGAAGAGTCTGGGGATGTGCTTTGTCTGGAGAAGGCTGCCTCTTGTATGTAAAACGCTGGTTATATCACCCGTTCTACTTCAAATGCTGAACGACACTATGGTCCAGGTGAAGATTACTCTCCTCACTGTGATTTGACTTATTGCATAGAAATTCTAACGGGAGAGCAGAATCAGGATTCAGTGCTTTCTAGAACAACTGCCATTATTTCTGTGCGTGCATGCTAAGTTGCTTCAGTCGTGTCCGACTCTTTGTGACCCTATGGCCTATAGCCCACCAGGCTCCTCTGTGCATGGAGCTCTCCAGGCAAGAATACTGGAGTGGGTTGCCATTCTCTTCTCCAGGGCATCTTCCTGATCAGCAATTGTACCTGCATCATCTGCTATGGGGTCCCACAGAGTCGGACACGACTGAAGCGACTTAGCAGCAGCCGCAGCAGCACCTGCATTGGTAGGCAGGTTCTTTATCACTAGCACCACCTGGGAAGCCCACATTTTCATTGTTTAAATTTGTCTAAAAGGAGTTGGACAAGGAGACAGGGATACCTGGGAGTGCTGCAGTCCATGGGGTCGCAAAGAGTTGGATACGACTGAGCAACTGAACGACAAAAAAGGAGTTGGCGACTACAAAGAAATAGTTATCATTATTTTATAAAAAAGCTTTAAGGGTGATTTTAAGCTTGCAAATAAAGAAAAACAACTTTCTGAATTGCTGTAGTACCCCTTGCACATTCACAGGAACATAGTAGGTAGCAGATAAGCACAGTCATGGGAATAGAGTCAGGAACGCAGTCAACACTTTCTGAAGGAATGGTGGGTGGCAGAGTTGTATTCCTCTCCCTGAAGGAAATTACTTTGCCCTACTCCATAGCATGCTTATGGATGGAAAAGTCTTTAAAATCTGATAATGCATAGTTCCAAAACAATGCATAGTTTCTGAACATTTGCCAACAGGGATGGGATGCAGATCAAAGGAGAAAAGAAATGCCCTGACATTCTCAGGATCTGATTATTAAGGAAATAATATAAATCCGTATTATAAAATAAAAGCATAAAGAATGGATGAATAATAAATACAGGGAATACTACATCTGAACCAGAAGACCGTCTGATACAGGTTCAATTTTATAAATTTGTATTAGTATATTGCTCACGAAAGGAGTCAACCTTTATAAGGAAGGGTGGAGTAAAAGTGGACCTTGGTGATCTTATATGTGTCTGTAAGAATTAAAGATCTGCTAAAGAGAAAAGAAAAAAAAAGGATTTGTTTGTTTTGCAGAAATTGTCATGGTTTCTGTGGCACTGCAATGGCAAAATCAAATATACACCTCTTCAAACTGAAAGGTAAGAAGCATTTAAAACGTAGATAAAAGCATTTTTCTCCAACAACATATTTACTATATTTAGAACTCAAATTTTTGATACATGATGTGATCTATGAAGCAATATCAATTTTTATGTATATTAAGTCTGGAAGAGTCTAGCTTGGATTTGCAAGGGCTTCAAAGAAAAGGGACAGAAAAGCCATTAGAAGTCACAGACATCATTAGCACAAGACTAAAATCAAAGTAAAAACTGTGAACCAAAATGGGCTAACTTAACACTCAGACCCTGCCTCTGATACAGCTCAGTAACACAGATCCTAGAAAACATTATGAAGATTTCTTTGGGCAGACATTAGATCAGTGCTGACATGGCCAGTCACAGTAAATGCAAAGAAAGCCATTTCAAAGCCAGATACTAAATTAAAAGGAAAATGAAAGTCTTACTTATTTTATGGATTTCTGCTACAGAGAGGGTCTGATCCTATGTTATGCTATGAAACAATTCTGAATAGCCACTGCCTAACTATCACTGTTACAAATGATATTCTGACATTCTTAAATATATAGAATCTATTTAAATGCAGATAATGAATATTTTGTGCTATTCATAATGGAAGCAAAAGGTCTGACCTATTCCTAATTACAGTATTAATGCAATGATCTGTGTGATCACGTGTAAATAGAAATCTAACTCCACATGGCACTGGATTTCAGCCAGAAGGTTCAGGTTCTAGCTGAAATTCAATGATATCAGCAGAGAATAATCTGCTCAGCTAAACAAGTAAGGAGAATAAGCAACTGTGGTCCCAGAAAATTTTGTCTTTATTCCAAGTTATCATCAAGGAAGATGACAGCTCAGATTTTGTGTCCTCAATAGTAACAATATGGCATGCACATCTGAAGGGGATACCTACGTGGCACTCACATGCAGAGAGAATTTTCAGAGCTCTACTCATCTCCCCGCCTTTTTCCCCCTACTCCTTCAACCATCAGCACCAAACTCTAGAGCTATATTTCATTTCTCAGTGAACACCCTGGGAACAGTCATCACCTTCCCCCAGAACAGGACCCAAAAGAAAACACCGTCCCTAAGTAAGTTAAACAGCTCAGTGCACCAGGGAGATTTATCATAAGAGAGATCTGCCTAATGAGAGTAATCCCCTGACCACGACACGGAAGACTGCATTCTCTCTCTAGTTAAAAAACACACTGCCCCGACATAGGAAGAAGTCAGCACTCAGACACCTCTAAGATCAGCAAGAAAACAAACTGCTGCTCTCAAAGGTCTGCTATGAGAGAATTCCAAACAAGGGCTGTAATCGAAACGTGATCAACGTGCACCACCTCGTAAGAGTTCCAAAATGTCAGTGCAAAGAAAGTAACAAGACTCAGGCACTGAAATGCAACCGTGGCCAGTAATAACCTTTGCCAACAAAGACTTCTCTTCCTCCTATTTAATGAAAAATTTAAAAATCTGATGTTCAGAATGCACATGGGACTCAAGAGAAAGGCCGTTGCCTCTTTCACAGTCACCTTAGTCCACGACTTACTTGTTCCTTAGACTTTATTTGGTGTTGGCAGAAAGTGCCACTAACTGGCAAGAGGAGCTGAAAAGAGCAGGACAATATGGTGCCTGTATATTGCAACTGCCACAGAGCCCAGTGTTTTGACACTGTTACTGAAACACGCTCAACTATTTATGAGAGCTAAGTTGAATCAAACAGTTGGTGTGGCAGAAAAAACATCTGTGAAGTCTTTTTGTCTAGAAAGTCACTAAGAAGAGGAGGAGGAAGCAGAGCAATCACACAAACACAGATACCTCCCCAAAATCATAAATAGCACTGTCAAGTGGGAACAGATACCTTCCCCCACTCCCACTGTAACAACACCAAGCAGGTGGGGCTATCCCAGAGTCTCGGGCAATGCATCACTGTGGACAGCCAGCTCTTCTGGAGAGTTGAATGTCCCCTCTTTACAGACAAAAACGAGTTTTTTTTTTAATTCATTATTTCGAATATAATATCTTTCTAACTTAGACACTCCTGGGGAAAGGCCAAGCAATCTGTGTTTTAACAGGGTGCGTTGAAACACGCTAGGGTTTAAGGATCACTGCCATCCACTACATAGCTCTGAATTTCTGCGCTCTTAAGAGTTTTCTGCCTGCTTTCAATGGGCTTCCCTTTTACGGAAAGTTACTGAGTCTGCCTAACATGGATCTGCCTCTACTGGTTCTTTTCCCTTCCAGTTTGCTCCTTTCCAGTTTGTATCTAATCTGCCACAGGCTTAGAAATCAGTTGTCACAGTTCTTAAAAATCATGTGTAAAGTATAGATACATAGGATCAAACAAGACAAGAAGTGCATAAAAACTGGGAAAGCACCCCTGTGAAGGGAATGCATAGTTCTAGGACATAAATTTCTGAGTAGACATTGGTCATTTAGAGGCTTTTTTGCTTACTTCCTCAATTGTACAATATTTACTTGTTTTTATTCCTGATCAGTAGGAGAGGTTGCTAAATAACTTGAGTTCCAGAAAATGAAATGCTTCTGTGGTTTACTAGTGAGTCACTGGAACATTCATCTTAGTATTTTTACCATAACTGTAATAACTGTCATTCATTAAACTTTTGCTATGTGGCAGGCACTGTGCTATCTGCATTTTACATACATTATTTAATTAGATCCTCAGGCCTTGAAGTAGGTATTATTAACCTCATTCTAGATGAGAAAACCGGAGAAGGCAATGGCAACCCACTCCAGTACTCTTGCCTTGGAGAATCCCAGGGACGGCGGAGCCTGGTGGGCTGCCGTCTCTGGGGTCGCACAGAGTCGGGCACAACTGACGCGACTTAGCAGCAGCAGCAGCAGACGAGAAAACAAGAAGCACAGAGGTATTCAGAAACCTGCCTAAGATCACAGGACTATTAAGAAACATAACCGGAATTCAGGTTAGCTGCATTCCAAATCCACCTATTTTCTTTTTCCTCGTCTTCTCCTTCTTTTTTTTATTAAAAACAACAACAACAACAACAACAATCATTGGGCTATGTAGCACAGAGGCAGCCAGGTGTGAACCCAAAGCTTAGAAAAAGGGGGTGGAGTGGGGTTGCGGATAAAACTCAAAAGCAGGACAGGACTGTGATAAATGGTTCATATTCAGTAAAGGAATAGAAATGCCCTTCCTAGGAAGGAATCAAGGAAGGCAAAAGATTCAAGTCATGCCATCCTATCTGGAAAGTCAAAACCTATCACTGTCTACTGTAAGAAAGTCTCCTGATCTGTTTTCCACAAGGATCCAGATTCCCTTTTATATTCTACTTTGGGGTCCTTACAGTTATTATTTAAGCTTGTTTAAAGCATATATCATCTTTATATTCATAAACATCATGAGGTCAGAATCTTCTGATCCAGGGCCGAGAGACTGTAATTGATAATAACTGACCACCCCACTCCAGTACTTTTGTCTAGAAAATCCCATGGATGGAGGAGCCGGTAGGCTGCAGTCCATGCGGTCGCTAGAGTCAGACACGACTAAGTGACTTCACTTTCACTTTTCACTTTCATGCATTGGAGAAGGAAATGGCAACCCACTCCAGTGTTCTTGCCTAGAGAATCCCAGGGACGGAGGAGCCTGGTGGGCTGCCGTCTATGGGGTCGCACAGAGTCGGACACGACTGAAGTGACTTAGCAGCAGCAGACCATCCAGAATGATAAAAATCAAAAGGTCCTGTTGACTTCTATGTTTACTTACTCACTTTCCTTAAAAAGTAAAAGGAAAGGGAAAGGAAAAGGAAAATTCTCTTTCTCTTAGCCTACAATTCTGCTAAACATAGAGCAGCACTGTGATCTTTCCAGTGCTCTCTGAAATATTTAATGTGCAAACAGATGCTGTGAGTGGATACCGGTGGAATAAGACACACTGGGCATGTTGAAAGGAGAGCTCATGTAAGAACGTGTGTCATGACCAGTCAGAATGGCCATCATTTAGGGACTTCTCTGGTGGTGCAGCAGGTAAGAATCCTCCTGCCAATGCAGGGGACAGAGGTTCAATCCCTCGTCTGGGAAGATTTCACAAACCAAGGAACAACTAAGGCCACAAGCCACAGCTACTGAAGCCTGAGCACCCCAGAGCTTGCACTCCACAAGAGAAGCACCACAATGGGAAGCCAGAGCAACACAACAAAGAGTAGCCCCTGCTCACCACAACTAGGGAAAGCCTGAGCAAAGCAACACTGACCAGATGCAGCCAAAAAAAAATTTTTAAACTAAACAAAAAAATTTTTTTTAAAGAATGACAATTACTTGAAAATTCACAACAATAAATCCTGGAGAGGGCATGGAGAAAAGGGAAGCTTCTGACACGGTCAATGGGAATGTAAATTGGTACAGTCACTATGGAGAACAGGATGGAGGTTCCTTACAAAACTAAAAACAGAGCGACCATATGATCCAACAACCTCACTCCTGGGCATATATCTGGGCAAAACGATCATTCAAAAGCTACACGCACCCCGGTGTTCACAACAGCACTATTCACAGTAGCCAAGACCTGGAAGCAACCAAAGCAATCAACAGATGAATGGATAAGGAAGACGCAAGGTGTGTGTATATACACACACAACGGAGTATTAGCCATAAAAAGAATGAAATAATGACATTTGCAGCAACGCGGATGCACCTAGAGATGATCATACTAAGGAAAGTAAGTCAGAGAAAGACAAATATATGATATCACTTACATGTGGAATCTAAAACACAACACAAATGAACTTATTTACAAAACAGAAACCAACTCACAGACATAGGAAACAAACTTACGGTTACCAAAGGGGAAAGGTGGGGGTGGGGGGGAAATTAGGAGTTTGGGATTAGCAGATACAAACTACTATTATCAAATAGATAGGTAACCAGGTCCCTTCCATCTGCATAGAGGTTGTCTTTATCTTTCATTGACACGTAAAGATTGATAGGTTGGAACTCCTGATCTGTGAAGGCATCACCACCATTAAATGCCAAGACCTCATAAGGAAACAGAAGTAAGACTTGCTTTACAATAGAGGGTTTTACCAGCAAAATCCAAAAGCCATTTTGTGACGGGTACATATACAGAAGTGAAAGTACAAATTGACATTCAATTCTCAGTTGTGTTTGGAACTATGATTTGCTTTGACTTTCCTTTGTTAAAATTTCATTATTTTAGAATCCCATGTCTCTTTTTAATTTTTTTTTTCTGATTCACATTGCTAATGTATATTTTACTGAAGCAGAAGGAAAATAATGTAACTGTTCATATCAGTTTGCCCTACTGACTGTACTGTTTCTCATATAAAATGCAGCTGACTCCCTTCTACCTTTGGAAATCAGAAGCTGCCTTTCACCCACAGAGCTGTAACTTTTCAAAATCAATGTCTCTTGGCCTTCCCATCTTCAAGACCTTCTGGATTAAACTCAGTCCAGACAGTCTCTGCTGACCTTCACAAATCATCAGCCTTGAACAGCTTAACAACGTTTGGTGTTGAGAATTTGGGCCTTGACTTATCCATTTTAAGATTTTTGAAACCTTGGCAGAGCCCTGCCTGAAAGGTCTCTCCTAGACTACACAGCCATTGTAGGTTTCACTCCCTCTTTAAAAAGTAATCTAACCTGTGAAAATCCAAAACGATCGATCAACTGGATCCCTGTGAGATTATTCTCATCATAAAGAGCATTCTTCTGTGCCCAGTTCCCTCGCCACCACATTCTTGGCACTTCCACCAGATAGAATCTCCAGGTGGAAGCATGCCAAAGCTGAGATCCTGGCATGAAGAAGCAGCTCTATCAGTGAATGGCATCCTAACTTCACAGAAGGATTTAATCAAGATCTTCCTCATTGTAAGAGTGTAAAAGTCAGCCCTCTTAGTGCACACTGTTAGCAATGATTGATTTACCCACATTTTTCCAGGACATGCCCATGTGTCTCATGCACCAAGCAGTCCAAAAGTGATCGGCAAAGATACATATAACAGACATACGAAGCATCCCTGATTAGACCTTTGGTTTTCAAGACTGGAGTGTCAGAATCAGAATCCGGACAAGGCATAGATTTTTACAACTTATTTCTTTATTTGACTGTGGCAGGTGTTAGTTGCAGCGTGTGGGATCTAGTTCCTGGACCAGGGTCGAGCCCCAGCCCCCTTCACTGGGAGCGTGAAATCTCAGCCACTGGACCACCAGGGAAATTCAAGGGCATGGATTTGAGCAGCAAACACACCTGAGCTTGAATCACAACTTTGTTATTGGGCAGGACTGTGACTACTCTAACAGTGGAAGTGGGGCTACTATCCTTTGAAGTTGCTGTGAGGAGTAAATGAACTATGAAGTAGGTAACAATAAAGACATGCAAGAAAGGCCACCTCGTAATATGCACTGGTTCCCTAAGTAATGTCTGCATCTTCGCTTGCTATCCAGAACAGAGGTTTTACAAAGTATCATCCTGACACTTGCAGAGTTCTCTCTCAAATACACACTTCTCAGACCACACAGATCGGTGGTTTGCCCAATTTGACATGTGTGTGGATAGGTGTGTCCTGGGAATTAATCTAAGAGTTAGGAGTTCCACATTAAGGCAGGGTACAAGTATATCCATAAGAATAGGAGAAAGGGGAAAAAATCATATTGCTGAAAATGACCAATGTGAAGTTTGGTGACTCAAAGCTGGATAATTCCAAAATAATAAACGGTGGTAAGTGAATCCCACCATGGAAGATGGAAGATCCCCTGGAAGAGGGCACAGCAACCCACTGCAGTATTCCTGCCTGGAGAATTCCATGGCCAGAGGAGCCTGGTGGACTACAGTCCATGGGGTCGCAAACAGTTGGACACGACTGGTGACTTACCACACTAAGTGCTAAGCACAAATCCCATTTGCATTTCCCTCAAGGTCACCAGAGGCAGGGACTATGGATGACACTGGAGGCTTATATAGGAGCTACTATAGAAAGCTACAGCCTGACCTGGTCTGGAATGGCTGAGCACTTGGCCGGCAGGGTCAGAACTGCCCCAGATTCTCCAATCCTCCCAGCTGCCGCTTCCTTTCTGGATGATCCCATCCAATTTAAGTCTTGATTAGTATCACTTTGAACTTAATGTCTTTAGATCAGTATTGAGAGGTGAACCACAAATCTTTTTTATCAATCCATTATTCAGACACGAAAGGGAATTTTATACCAGACAGGTTATTTTTTAATCTCAGAGACATCCAATCTTTTATGTAATTGGGTTAGCACCAGCATCCCTTCCATAAGCCACCGCAACAACAATATTCACCTATGAATCCCTGAGTGATGCATTTGGCGTGCTTCTTCTCCAATCTCAAGGCTTTCTGGAATATTTTCACTAGTTTGGAAGCTGGGAGAGGGACTTGGGATAGTAATGAAGGAAATCATAGACTATTACAGTCTCAGTGGCTCACGGGAAGTGAGTGCATGGGAGAGACAGAGAGGACAGAATACGAAAAAGGAGAAAATAAGAAGAAAGGGAACAGAGGAAAAGAGACTCAAGTCTCTCAGAAACGGTTCAGTTCCTTCTTCTGGTCAGGTAGATCACTTAAGCCCAGTCATCAAAGTGGCCAAAAGTTTGCAAATCTGTCACACAGATCCTTAGAGATGTGCCAGGGACAGCCACAACGTTGGGGGAGGGAGACAGCATGAGTGGTATTTACCATAAAACTTGCTAATGGTTCCTTCCCGGGTGACTCAGTGGTAAAGAATCTACCGGCCAATGCAGGAGACTGGCATTCAATCAGGAAGATCCCCTGGAGGAGGAAATGGCAACCCACTCCAGTATTCTTGCCTGGAGAATCCCATGGACAGAGGAGCCTGGCAGGCTACACTCCATGGGGTCACAAGAGTTGGAGACGACTGAGTGACTGAGCACACAGCATGCACACACTACCCATATTAACTGTTTAATTACAATGTCCTAGAATATAAAAGTCATTCAAGGAGAGAGGGTGCAGTTCAAAGTATTAAATTCCTAAAACAACACAGTTTTCTGTCTTGTCTCTACTATTCTACTCAGCTGCCAAGACCAGGTGCTATTCTATTTGTAATAATAAATATAATACAATACTGAAGTTTTCATTGTATTTAGTTTTCAAACAGTTAAAATGTACACTTTCGGGTAATATACACATGTCAACGATTTTATCCACTTTTGGTGAACAGGAAAGGAAGAATAAGTTGAAGAATAAAGATCATAAAATAACAGTATGATATTAATACTGTAATAATAATTACAGTCAGAGTGTTCAAAAACATGGCATGTATCTGCCTGTTTAACCAAGGGTCTCTGTAGGTAGAGGCTAACTGGGCCTGTTCTAAAATTTGTAAGGGAATGCAAACAAGCATCTTCAGCAAAAAGAACTCAACCAAGAACTCACTCCATTAGCTCTCAAGTTAGAAAAGTGTGGAGCAGAATATTGACCCTAACATTTACAAACCAGACTTTAAAATGCATGACTTCACCCCCTCTAAAACCTTTCTCTGATTTTTAAACCAATAAGAAAAAATTCTCTCTTATAGTACTGGTGTGAGAATTAAATGTGTAAATCTCTACAGAAGTCCAAGAACAGGACCAGACACATAGTTGGCACTCAATAAATATGTGTGGTTTTTTCAATCATTACTTGTTATTCAAAAATTCTTAGACCACTCCATAGTACATGGCAAGCACTCTATAAATGTTAACTTTTAATATAATGATAACCCCTCTAACCCTCATCTTGTCCAGTTTCTATCCCCACTCTATCTTCCCCCTTATACCCAAGCATTTGGGAGAAGCAGACAAAATTCATAATTTGATGGATTAGACTTTCAGAACTTCCTGTCTTCCTCCTTTATGTTCTGAAAAATGTCAGAAAGAACAACGAAATGCCCACAGATGCGTAACTTTAAGAAAGATCAGGCTGATCGTCTTGGATTTGATCTAAGAGAACAATTTTCCCCTTGAATATCACAACTTCAGAATGTTATCATCCTGCAGAAGGCAAAGCATGGAGTCCTTTCCTTTTGACAAGGTTCCACTGTAGCATGGTTGTCTCTTTCTTAGTGGAGGAGAGAGGCTCACGCTAAGTTGTGTCCAACGCTTTGTGACCCCATGGACTGTAGTCCGCCAGGCTCCTCCATCCATGGGATTCTCCAGGCAAGAATACTGGAGTGAGTTGCCATTTCCTTCTCCAGGGTTATGTCATTTTATGGGGTTTTTCGTTTTGTAAATAAGTTCATTCGATCTTTTTTTTTTTTTAGATTCCACGTGTAAGAGATATCATATGACGTTTGTCTTTGTTTGACTTACTTCACTCAGTATGATAATGTCTAAGTCCGTCCACGTTGCTACAAATGGCATTATATAGTTCTTTTTGTGGCCAAATAATATTCCGTTGTATGTACGCACGACATCCTCTTCATCCACTCAACTGCTGAAGGACATTTAAGTTGCTCCCATTGTATGTACGCACCACATCCTCTTCATCCACTCAACTGCTGACGGACATTTAAGTTGCTCCCATGTCTTGGCTATTGCGATAGTGCTGCTAGTTGCTCGTTTTTTCTTTAATACCAAACTAAAGACAAGCCAGGCGCTGAAGTTCTGTGACATCTGTCCAGTTCACTGCTGCATTGCTGAAACTCACTTCAATACCTGGCACGAAGCAAAGGCCTCAGAAGTATTTGCTGAATGAGTTGCACACATTTATGTTAATAAAACAAATGCCTGTGAAAGGAGCCCTCTAAATGTTTCAACTTAGGTAAGTACTTCCACTTTGAGCCTACAGAGCATCTTGTTTTAATCTGCTATAATCTTGGTTTTCCATTATGAAAACGTTTCTCCCTTTTGAAAGGGAGCTTACTTTTTCAGTTCACTGATGAAGATAATCAGAATAAAGTGGAACACAGTGTGGACGGGAGAAAAAGGCAAGCCTCAAAAGTAAAGACCGCACCCCCAAAACAAGCAAACAAACTGCCCAGCAGCTCTTCAGTGGACACCCAAGCATCAAAAGGAAATTGACCTTTGCCTAGCAAAGCCAAGGGCTTCCCTGGTGGCTCAGTTGGTAAAAGAATCTGCCTGTAATATAGGAGACCTGGGTTCAATCTCTGGGGTAGGAAAGATCCCCTGGAGAAGGGAATGGCAACCCACTCCAGTATTCTTGCCTGGAGAATTCAATGGACAGAGGAGCCCGGTGGGCTACTGTCCATGGAATCACAAAGAGTCAGATATAACTGAGCAAGTTACACTAGCAAAGCCTAAAGTAGAATCTTGAAAAACAAATCCTTGAAATAAAAAGGGTACCTCTGCGATGATGAACAATCTTTAAAGCCTCAACACAGAGGGAGCAAAGGCCTTCCACTGAGCCCCTTGGTGGCCGAGGGAGCGGAGGGCACCTCCCAAAGGCAACTTCAGGCTTTGGCTCATGATTATCTGCATTTCAACTCAGCCTTGTTGGCCCACACAGATGATTTCCCCCCCTGCATCTGGTCAACATAGTCACCATTTAAAAATCACTGGGAAGTAAAAAAGCCCTTCCCTCTCCCTGGGGGAAAGTCCTTCATGCTAATAACCTCACAGCAGAGTCTGGCCTGCCTGCCTCCTGGCCAGCCCAGGGTCCCGGAGAGAACTGCCAAACTTCCCACAACAGACTACATCGTGCCACAGAAATCGGAGGGTGGCATCCTTCTGCCCCCAGCTCCAGCTTCCGGGATCGCCTGCCTAAGTCTCCTTTCCTGCAGCCTCCTTTGTCTCTCAGTTCCTGGGGATCCGCACCAGGCCTTGTCATTGTTGGGCAGGACAAATACAACCGACAGTCTCTCAACAGCTGTCTGCAAGAGCTGCCGCAGAAGACGCGTGCGCACAGCCGCACGCACACTCCCCTCCCTCCCTTCGGAACACCATCCGCACAGGCTGCAGGCTGCGCTGAAGCCGCTCCATTCAGCTTACCTGCCACCCTTTTCCTGGACGCACATTCCTGAGCCTCCAGGAGACCAGGTGGGAACCAACACTTGTTGGGCTTTCTAAGTTTACAGCTTTTACACGGAGGTGAGACCCCCCCCACCCCGACATTCCCATCGCCCCTGTGAACTTTAAATATTAACAACAGAGTGATATGAATGCCCAGTTTTTGAACACTGAGAAATTCAAAGTGGCAGAGAATAAATATCAATACACACTAACTCAGGACTTCATAAAAAAAAAAATTGCTTCATTTCTTAGGCCCACAGCTCCACAGTAATCATTTAAAAAAAAAATGAAAATGGATTAGCAGACATACTCTTTCAGATCCAATGACAGAAATTTTTACATTTATAGTTTTATAAGGATGGGGATTTAAAAAAAAAAAAAAAAGACCAGCATCTGCCTTATGGTCTCTGTGACCAGCTGGACAGATGGTCAAGAATATCATTAGTTAAGAAAGCTCTCATTCATTATCTAAAAGTCCCTCGGGCAGGCTGGTGTAAGGGGCAAGAATGTCCCAGAATGTGATATCTGAAGAATGTGTGTGTGTCTGAGATACGAGGCCAGCGCTGGAGACAGACGTGGGGGAGGAAAGGGAGGAACACACGGCCCGTTGTGATCCGAACAGCGACCACGAACACCTCAGTGGCAGTTGGTTACCCAGACACTTCCGGCTTCCATTCCCCGCCACCCGCTCCCCGGACAGTATTAATAGTGAAGAAAACCATTTAGAGGTCCCCGTAGCTGCCAACAATCCCTCCTTCTCTAGACGTAAGTACCTCTCCATCGGAAAAGCATGGAGAGACACAGAGGAAGACGTGCTGGCTGAAACTGTCTCTTCTTTGCCATCTCTTCTGGGTTCATCCGGAAGATGTCAGAAGAAAAAGAGGGTCTGATGTGTTCATCTCGACCACAGGGATTCCAGGGTAAAATATCTCTAAATTTAAGTCACCACTCCGCCTGGGTAACAGAAAGAGTGTGTGTGTGTGTGTGTGTGTGTGTGTGTGTGTGTGTGTCACTGGAGCAAGGGGAAGCAGAAGATGACAACAAGAGACCAGAAATCAACAGATCTGCGACTGTCTGGCTTTCTGTACCGATTTTTTTTTTTCTGTACTGATTTTTATCTACCATTTCAGCTTTATCTTTTACGAACTTCCGTCAGAGGGACTCTGGTACTGACAGGATAGGGGAGTTCCTTGGCCCTTTGGCTCTGTCTTCCCCCCAGGCATTAACACCTACTGGGGATGAGGTGCTCTGCTAGGAATACACCAGGAGCACAAGAGAAGGGGGGTCCCCAGCCTGCCGTTTTGGGGACTGCCATTTGGAGGGGGGCAGAGTGGACAGCAATCAATATTCATAGCTTCTGAAGCTGAAAAAACTAGTCTTCAAAATCCCTCATATATTTCTTTCTGCCAACGAGTCACACTGGTACTTTGATTGGACAGATCTAGGATATCAGTGAGAAAAACTTGAGGGTCCCAGCCAAACAGAAAGCCAGGTTCAAAGCAGGAAGCAAAGAAGTCAGAAAAAGAAGGATGGGGAGAGGGTCACTATTCACCCCCAGCTGGCCCCTGCTTCTCTCCCTTTTCCTGCTGTCTACCAGCTTTCCTTGGCTCTTAGAAAGCACCTGGGGCAGAATCCTCAGGTGCCACTGCAATGCCCCCTAAGGGGGAGAAAACTAGTAGCAACGACAATAACCGTAACTGTTTCCCACGATGAGTGCTTACTGTAGACTCGGCATCTGTTCAGTGCCTGAGGATCTATCACCACATTTAATGCTCGCAACATCTCTCTGAGGTTGCTATCACTGCCAGTGTACAGATGAGAAAACTGAGGCTTGAAGAGGTTAAATGACTTGCTCAAGGTCACATGACTAGCAGGGGACAGTGGCAGGAACCAGATCCAGGTAGGTTTTGCCTTCTAGTCAGGGCTCCTAACCACTTCACTATAAGGTCTTTCCATGTCTTGGCTGAGATTTTTCCAAAATGAAACTTACTGAAGAATTAAGAAAAAAATAAATAAACTATCAATTCAAAGAAAAAATGTTAAAATACAAGTTTCTTTCTTGTGCTCTTAAACGTCAAAATCTAAATGTCTGTCAATGAATAAGTTTGCCAGCCAATTTTCCTCCAAGGGTGTTAGGAAGGACATATAATACATGTGCATAAGTCTGGGTGAACTCCGAGAGTTGGTGATGGACAGGGAGGCCTGGCGTGCTGCGATTCATGGGGTCGCAAAGAGTCGGACATGACTGAGTGACTGAACTGAAGCTTTACATATTTTCAACACAATAGCAAACCTGCTGCTGCTGCTAAGTCACTTCAGTCGTGTCCGACTCTGTGCGACCCCATAGACAGCAGCCCACCAGGCTCCCCCATCCCTGGGATTCTCCAGGCAAGAACACTGGAGTGGGTTGCCAGCTATTTATTCTCTCAAGGAATACTCTCGCTCTATCCCCCAACCCAAGGTCTCTGTGGATCACATGAGATATTATGACTGAGGATTCCACTTTAGATTGTTTTTTGGTGCAAGTCTAAAGAAAAAGGATATTTAACTTTTAAACTTTGTATCTTCAAAATGAAAATACAGGTCAATTGCTTTTACAAAACAAACAACAGAAATAAGACGAACTCATCTCCTTGGTGGGTGGAGATCTTAGAATGAAGGGCACACATGAAAATGAGATTTGTGGTCAGATACAGAAAAGTCTCCTGTCACTCGGCCCTGGCTTCGTGGTTCTCTTCTCTGCCTCCTCAAGGCCTCAGGCTCTGTGCTCCGGGCAGTCTTCCTTCACCTGCGCCCCACTTCTCTTGGTGGCCTTCGGCTTCTCTGACTTTGTTGAGGCTTTCTAACCTTCCCCAAAGCTCCTTCTCTTTGTCGTTCATTCTGACCTAGCGTTTCCACACCCGTGGCCTCTGCACTGGGGTCGTCTTGCCCCCAAAGCCTGGCGTTATCTTTTCTGTCCCCCTTCCAACGTCCACTGCAGAGTCTGTTCTTCCTTAAGCTGGGCTGTCCTGACTGGGCCACGACTCCCGCTGTCATGAAGGCAGAGATCACGTCCTCATCCTCAACAACTTGGGCAAGTTCGTTCACTGGAAACACCCCAAAGTGTCTTCTCTTTGTCTCTCCCCTTCTAGAGCGGATACCTCATTGATACATTTTGTAACACAGATGTCTCCACTTCATAGGAAACTTCCCAGGTCAGCACTTCCATGAAAGGCCTTACAGACTCTGCTCCCTCCACACCCAACAAGCTCCAGAGGCCTCACGTCAAAGGCAGCCCTGAAGCACCCCTCCATTGCGGAGGTCACGTTTTTAACCCACCGTATCTTCCCATACGCTCCTGAGTTGTGGAGTCAGACGGATTTGAATTCGAATTCCAAACCTAATACAAAGCTCTGTGACATCAGGCAGGTCATTAAAATGCTCCAAACCTCAGTGTACGAGTCCTCAAAGTGGGGCTGATGATAACAGCTATCTTATGGTTCCCATGATATTTACAAGGGATGATGTGTATCAGATCCTTGCACAGCCGACTAGCAGTATTTAACACAGTAGCTACTATCTCCTGAGCAAAGCAGAGATAAAAACAAGCCCCATCTTCGGTCCCTGTATACTTTTGCAATTGAATCAGTTGCAATCAACAGTCCTCACTAGAATTCAGGGCTGTCCCTCCCTCCATTCTTTCCAAGAGGCTTGAAAACAACAGGGATAAAGAAGTGAAGCAAAAGACAAGAAGGAACCATAGGCACCACTCCAGCACCAAGGAACAGAAATAAAATATTGGGGTTTTAAAAAATATATATCACCCACTCCCACACCAATCATTTGCAGCTTGATCAGACTGTCAAGCATTAGCCTTACGAACCCTGTTTAGTTTAGAAATGGCAGAAGAACCCTAGAGAAAAGGAGGACTCTTTTAATCATTACAGTTTTTATTACACCGCTGTGCCTCCCACACAGTGAAAACAAGAGCTCAGGGCTGGTAATGGGACACCAGCTCTGCCGAAGGGATGGGGAGGCCACTTGAAACTTTACTTTTAGAAGCAGCCCAGTCCTGAAACCTCCCCAGACTCGATGAGCCATTTGTGTCTTTAGAAGAAAGTTTTAAAGGGGGAAAATGAAAGATTCAAGGAAAGGAGAGAGTCGAGCAAGAAGAGATGAGCAGGGCATAAAAGTGGAAAGGCAGCTAGAGTCGAGTACGTTCAGCTCTGACTCCAGCATCCACTGCCTGATGCCAGGAGCTGCTTCATGCTCAGCACAAGGGTAGACAATTTCCTAACTCAGGACAGTTCACCAGGGCTGGTCCTGCTGGAGACTATCGCTATCACTGGAAGAAAGACAGGCAGGAGAGATAAAAGCCTGGGTGGGCGCTGTTACCAAACTATGTCCATGAAAGACCCAGAGGACTCTGCTCATTCGGACATGGAGACTCTGACTTCTGAATCCCATTCTGGGGTCCTGATGAAAACCAGGAAAATAGGGACTAGGAGTTTAGTGCCTTCTCTCTTCTGGGGTTTGCCACTGGCCAGGAAACCCCTACATCACTCTCCAAAGAGGAAGCCAACCTCAGCAAAATGGACTTTTTTTTTTTTTTTTTTTGCCACATTGTGCGGCTTGTGGGATCTTAGTCCCCGGATCAGGGATTGAACTTGGGTCGTTGGCAGTGAGAGCCCCAAGCCCTGCCCTAACTACTGGACCTCCAGGGAACTCCCAGGATAGGCTTTTAAAATGGAAGAAACTGGGGGAAACGGAATTTATGAATGAATGCAGTTCATGTAAGAAGCAAATGATAGATCTATATATCTGTACTTGTACTCTTTTCATTGGGAAACTAAAGAATAAACAACTCCTATCTCCAAAATAAAGTTTCCTCTGAATCCTAAAAAAATGTTTAGTTGAGGTTAAGCCATACATAAAAGTAGCTGAAATTTCCCAGATGTCCCCTCATCAAATCCAGACTCCGCATTACCAATCCCCAGACCCTCTTACTGACCGTCCTGTTTATAGGCATTCAAAGCTAAAAGACAGGAAGTCATCAGAATATTCATTTTTTAATTGTTATGGAAAAGTCTCAGACTGACCCTTAAAATGTCCGGCATTCCAGAAGGTGTAATTCATTCCGAAATCCATGTTTACAAAATACAAGACAGTTGTTTGGATTTATTTCAAAAGTATTCAAAAAAAAAAAAAGATACACAGTACTCCCTTGCACAAAGAAAAGCAGAGCCTGTGGTAGTTGATTTGGGGAAAAAGAAGCGCATGTAATCATGTAACTTTTTTGAAGTAAAGGTTAATCTGCAGGAAGCAGGAAGTTAAGATATGTGTAATTAACCCCAAGGTACACAATGTAAAGAACGGAAAGTAAAAGACTAAGGAAGGAGCCAGAATGAGCCAGCACAGAAGTACAAGCAGAACCGACACATGGCTGAAATACTGCTTCTTCAGCTCGTTTCCTCCTTTAACTGTCACAGACGGGCATTTGCTTGACCATCACCGATCTGCCCTTTGCTTCTTACACGAACACTCTGGTCATGGGTCAGCGTAACCCAAGACAGTGTTATTCAAAGTATAGTCTCCGGACCCAGTGCTAGTCCCCAAACTGATAACGTTCAACGCTCCCAGGATAAGTTCCAGCTTTGCGAGTGCACAGTTAGCAATTTGTAACTGAAGGAACATCCAAACAGGTGATCACTTTCCTAGGGATTCATTTTTACTGTGTTTTGTCAGTGTATTGGTCCACCATGGATTGGAAATGGAAGGAGAAGAAGAAATCGATCTTTCACCAGAGGCAGTTTGCAGAACCTGCTAAAAACCTAAAACCTAAAATTGCAGATGGGAAGCTCTCAACACTGAGTTAAGAAAACACATGAAAATTTTCCATCGTTCAGTTTCTACCTGTGATTTGTTTCCCTGATGCAGAAGGCTGCCGGGTTGGTGCAGATAATGATGACAGAAGTGAGATGCGAAGGCTACTTCAGCTGGAGACACTGATTCCTCTCACACCCAGCCCTGGTTTCCAACTGTTTATCTATTCCACATAAGGCAAAACCCCATATAATCTTTTTGTTTGTCTGTATGCAAAAAGGACTTCTGAACTGAACAGTCTACTCCAGAGGAAAAGGAATTAAGAGTTTTAATGATTAAGCAGAGCCAAATATTTATACATCATTAAACACAAAATACATGAACAGATAGGTGGGTTCATTTCTCCCCCACGTCTTACTGTAAAGGAATGTGTTACAGTATCTGGACTGTTTTACATTCCCGACCTCTTCTTTTTGTTTTACCCTCTGTGGTTATAGCAATATCATTTTTATCTTCTAAAAATATTTGAGGTTTCTTCTGCTTAGATATTTTTTCCCCTAGAATCCTGTTTATGAGGAGGTGTGGGCATAAAAGATGTCCCTGTCATAACATTAAACACATCAAAGAAACCATAATATACATACACATTTGTACATGAGCGCGAGTGCAAAACCAGATCTACAACCCACTCCTGAAGTCCCAGCAGCAAAAATCCTTCCTGAGTCACTGTCTCATCACTGAGAAGAAAAACAGTATGTCCAGGGACCTTTATTTATCAACACTAAGGGATTACCGAAAATAAAACTTTTTAGCTATTGCCTCCATGATATTTAGCAAGTCAGGTTCAAGTTCTGTACGTAAACACAAAATGGCACTAAATACACAGGCACTGGTTGACTGAACAAGAGAGGGACCCTGTGACTGGGTGAGTCGAGGGAGAAATAGATGGAGAGGTGGAAACAAGTCAACAGGGACTCAATCTGAGAAGCCCTGTTAGTGAACACTGAAGTCTCCCTGGCATGATCTTACTCATAGCTTTACTGTCCAGCCATTCCTGCGCACAGGGGTCATCTACCAGGAAGGTAAGAAACAGACTTCGTGCCCAACACCACTAAGGATGGGAACGGTGCAGGCCTTCCCCCAGAACTTCATACCCAGGCCCTTTTCCCATCAAAGGCCTTCGCGGAATGGAGCTGGAGTTGTTTATCCTGCTTTCTTTTTCTATGAGGTTTACTTTCCCGAGATTAAACTCCGTCAACTTTACTGCCCAGAAACCTGTCTTCAGAATAGGACTTTCTGCTTTGAAGACTCCTCTTAAGAAATGTCAAGGGGCAGTAAACATAAAATAGGATCCATAGCCCCACCAATGACAACAAAAACAGGGCCCAAGCTGATCAGCCTCCTCCATAAAATACAGGCACGCTCTCTCTCTCTCTCACACAGTAGCAGCCCAATAAGATCTGTTGAGTGAATGTAAGCAACAGAGTGGGAAGCAGCTGAAGAGAAAGAATTCCTGCTGTGTCCTCCCCTTGTGCCTCCTTCCCAGTCAAAGGGGTTCAAGAAAAGAATGTTTTATGGCATGCTGCTGTTCACCACTTGGAGAGCAAGTTTATTCTGCCCGGGGGCCCAAGTGGGACGAGTTTGGTCATCTCCATATGTTCTGAAAGCAAAATTCTTCCCTTGCTTTCCTTTCATTTTGCAGCCCTGGTCTAATTTAAAACAAACCACACAGAGACAGTACAGGGTAAAGCATTGATGCTCACGCTAAGAAGGAAGGTGGGCCTGCAGGACGGAATCGCCCCAACAGAATATGAAGAAGGGTTTCCTTCCATTCACATCCCACTGTCCTTCCCCCTCACCTGTAGCCTCCTGGGCCTAGCATGGGGCTCTGCCTACAGTCGGTACGGTTACCATGGCCACTAGCCCACATCAATGCAAGGCCTCAGAGTCCCCTGCATGCGGCATGCAGCCTCACAGGCCAAGTTCGTCTCAGTGATGGATGTCTGGATATTCAAGTTCAAATGCGAAGCACCCACCGGGCTTTCCCCAGATCAGAACTAAACCACTTAGGGATTTTACAAAAGAAACTGAATTGAGGACTTGTTAAAACTACTACAAATATCCCCTAAAGTCAGAGAACAGAGTGAGACTCTTGAGCCCCACTGGGACTCACTTTGTACCAATAGCCCTAAAATCCAACAGAATCAGACCCACTACAAGCCATTTCAATATACCTTCCTCCTTCCTGCCCTGGGCCCGATTTAGGGACATCCATGTAGGTGGCTCAGTGGTAAAGAATCTGCCTGCCGATGCAGGAGATACAGATTTGATCCCTGGGTCAGGAAGATCCCCTGGAGGAGGAAATGGCAACCTACTTCAGTATCCCTGCCTGGAAAATTGACAGAGGAGTCCATGAGTAGCAGAAAGTTGGACACAACTGAGCAACTGAGCATGTACATGCACGTGGGTTGCATATGGAATCCTAACAGAAAAACAAGAGGAAATACAGATGAATATGATCCTTGTCTGCACATACAGGTCATCTGGGCTCCTCAGACCCAACACGTAAGACTTGCCTGAATCAAGTTCTTTTCCTCAAATGCAGATCAGCCTGGAAAAGTTACACCATCCACCTCTGGAATCTCCAGTTATTCTTTAGTTTTACCTCTCAGTTCTACCAGAAGGTTTTGCAAAGTCTTCTCTGTTTTAACTAAGCCAAATGATGTTTTGTTAATGGCAGGGTTTAGGGATTTGGCTTTGTTTTAAAATCAACTTGCCATTCCCTGCCTGTCCCAGGCTGTTAACTGGGCATTTGGTCCCTTCCACGCCTCCTCCAGGCCCAAGTTCTCTCCCACACACTGGCTCCTACAGGCTACAAAGGAGCCCAGTGGCAAAATAAACACTATATTTTTTAAAAAACCAACCTGCTGATAGTGGAACTCAGCCCCAGGAAGGCCAGGTGCAACCATTAACTTTGCTGCCAGCAGAGAACAGCTAAACTGACCTCCCCAATTCTGTAGCTATATCACCATCACTCAGCACTCAGTAAGACTGAATGAATGACTACGATTATCCTGTAATATCTGCTTAAGAAAAATTTTTCCAAGCTCTTACTGAAAATATAAATTGCTGGACAAGCTAAGGGTTAATGACCACTCAGATATTTACCCGTTAGTCGTAGACACAACTTTAAAGTCCTGTTTGTCTTGTTACAACCATTTCAATGTTTTACTTGTTTACAAAACTTTTCTCAGCTATTTTTGATAATTTGCTGTCATATGAGCAATACAATATGTCAATATGTGTATATACACCAGTAAAGTGTGTAATGCTGGCACACTCTAGCTCTAAAGATCAGATTCTTCAAAGAAAATTGAAATGTCATTGATTTCATTATACATTTTTACTAGTAGATCAACCATTTTGATGTTTATTTCTTCCTAAATCCTCCAGATTCCTGTTCCTGAGTGTTTATGTCTCAGATTTCCCCCATCACCTCCTTTCCCATCAGTTTATTCCTAATATTCTGCTTTTCACTTCAAGTTATTATGAAGCATGACCCCAAACCAGCATTTATTTCCTGACCTCCAAAATGCAAAAGACTCACAAACAAGAAAAAAAGAGGAAGTTTTTAGCGACTATTTTTGGACCCCATAAACAAGGCTTAGCTTTCCAGAGAGAGAGAATCCTTTAACCTACTTTGAGGACTAAAACATGCCTTGAACACATTAGGTTCAAGGTTTTACCATAAGATGGGGAAAAGACAAAGGTCTAATGTTTAACATGCTATGATTTTTTTTCCCCTACATTAATAACCACCTCGTCCAATAGTAACCTCAGAAAATATTATTTTTAAAAGGACAGTTCACACAGTGTGGTGTTGTGGGACTGCTACTGTTTTGGGGGCTGCAGTTGCTAAGTGACCATTTGGAAATGCTTCCCCTCAAAATCCCTTCTAAAGTTCTCTGCAGCTAAGGAGCTGCTCCCAGGACCACAGTGAAGCTGTCAGCAGGCTGTGAACAACTTCACAAAGTCAAGGATTTTTCATTCCAGCCACAGCATAGAGAAGCCAAAAGATCTAACTAGTGTGGTCTAACCTGTTCCTGCCTTTGCTTATTTCTTCCCAAGCTCTCAACAAACAGGTAATGGGGAATTAAACATTTGGGACGAGTTACTCAGCTTGTTTTGCAGTCACAGGGCTGGTCCTGGCAGAGCAGCCAGTAACTTCAAAGGACACCCCTAGTCTGGATCAGTTTCACAAGGGACAGAGCCCATGCCCGGGAAGGAGGGGGGGGGCTCATAAAACTCAGAACCGTGAGTTTATTCCTTGCCCCTAGCTACCTGAGGCACACGGCACCCAGGCAACAGTTACCACTCCCCGCTCATGAGCCAAAAGGGTTCCCTGCTTGGCCCTGTTAGACTCTCTGGAAAAGGTAAAGAGAAACTGGGTGCCTGCCATGATTCCCCGCCACCACTTCTTACTGTCCTCCGCTCTCTGTGCCTGGACACAGCTATTGATACTTAGAGAAGTCATGTTTTCAGAGCTGTTTGGCCAAAGCAGGTGACACATTGTATCAAGTGAGCAATTCTGAAAATACTTTCGATTTCTTGTCTTGTCTTTTCACACAAAAGTATGCTTAGCCAACAGGTACCTTGCAGTTTTAATTTACAATACAGTTGCAAAACTAAAAATGAGGCTCCCAGGTTGTTTAGAAACACGCAAAATCCTAGTGGCTGGTAGAGCTGCTGCCTTCATTAACAGTCACATTTTCCCAGAAACTCTAGCTCCAGGTGTACTGAAAGCCATCATTTTAGGTTATTTTACATTTGTGGCCATTTGTCTGACAGACGGCTTCTTAGGCCTCTAACATTCTTGTCAAAATTTATGCTTTCTCCTTTAACTACTACCGGTCTAAATTTACTTTACTAAAGGAAATTCTGGCCCTAATGAAACTCATATAAACTTTCCATTTCACCAGGATGCTCTTCGGGGATTCAGCATAAGTCTTTTCTGAATCTAAGTTACGGCTATTAAAGGCCCTCCACACATGTTCGTTTTCCAAAGTAAGAGCATCTTTCTACACATACATAAAACATTAAGAGCTTCATGGAGGTGTCCAAAGTTACTCTAAGCTGAGACTAGCTGATCTTGGCAGAGATTCTAATGTCCCCCACGTGGACTCTGCCTCACCAGGATGGCCCTAAGACCTTTGTCCCCTGCGATTTTTCCTTCTTTAATTCCTCTTTGGTAAACACACATTGTTGGACTCCAACTCTTGCCAGTTCAGCTCCAGTATACATTTCTTTTATCTTACAAAAGAGTTAAACAATATTCTGTCAAAATTGCTTCAAGTGCTTTTACCTGTTTTATTTCAATGGTCGTCTACATCAATGTGAGACAGAGAAGACCAGGAAATTTAAAATATCAAAAACTACGTGACTGGCTCCAGATCGCACAAGTTAGATGGAATCAGAACGAAATCACCAGCTTTCAGACTCTTGCCGACAGGGTTAATTTGTCATAGGCCTCGGTCTTGTGAATATATAGTAAATATAAATGGAATTTAAAACACTTAAAAGAGGGGAAGGGGAGGGAGAGAGAGAGAAAAGGGGGGAGACGAAGTAATGAACAGTAAACTACTTCACTAGAAATCTTCTTCCTGTTTTTGACTATGCCCCATTTAACTCAGAGGGGGAAAAAATGAAAACACAAAATGGACACTTCCACCAATCCCTTCCCTGTATTACAAATTTCCATTTGCTGTGTGACTCTGGATTCTTTCAGCAATCACGTTCTCCGCTTGTCAGCAGAGGGTCCATCTATCATGTACATCTTGCCACTGAATATTATTTTAGACACTTGTGTCTGTCATAGCAACCCATTCTAAGCCAAATAAAATATCCCGTTAAGCAGTCTCTGCCTCGACATCCTGTTATTTGGAGATCTGTACTGTTCTTAGCCCCTCACCATTGTAAATAATGCTGCCACGAGAAACTCCATTCTTTACAAGTACTGGGGGTTTCCTATTAGGCTAGGGAAAGTCATGTTTCAGCTCTTTTTGCTTCATGCCAGATTCTTTACAGGGATGGTATCCTTTTACAGAAACATGAACAAAACGTAAGTGGAGATGGTTTCCCACATTTTGATCAACACTAGGTTTAAAACTTTTACTTACGTCTTTAGTCTTCAAGGTATGCAACTGCACTCAAGTTGTCTTGATACATGTTCCTTTAACTCCTGACTAAGGTGTGCCCTTTTCAGAGTAATAAATTATGGTCTCTTTCCACCCTATGTAAACTGTCTCCTTTACTACTCAGGCTGCCTCTTTTTAAGCAATGAATCATGCCATAGGTGGGAAAAGGAGTCAAAAGTCATTGTCTAGTCGTAACTAACCATGCCATCAACTGCTGAGGACAAAAAAGAAACACAGTTCTTAAGGAATTAAGGAAAATGGGAAATATTTAGCCTTCTAGAAACGAGTAACAATCAATCAAAAATATTTAACAGTTCCCACGTATGCAAAAACAGTTCCCGCAAAATTCTGTTCCCACACAATTCATCAGGTCAAAGGGAGAAAGTCTTTCCCCCACTTCTTACTATTCTCCACCATCCACTTACCACCTGCCCCTTTTCCCAGACATACCCCAACATCTCCATCATGCCAGGACAATGCCTCCAGTCACCCAGGGCACAATCTCGTAATCTGCTTTGACTACTCTTTCTTTCAATCAGTTCTTCTTCCCTCAAAACACCTTTTTATTTCCATTCTCAGTGCCCCTTTGGTTGGCTTTCCTCACTTTTCCCCAGACCAATGCATTTCCCAGCAAACCTGCTCTCCAGCTCTCAGGCTCTGCTCCTCCATCCATCCTATGTGCTGCTACCAGTGAAACCTCCTATAGCACAGAACTGACTTGTCCATCCCTGATTTCTGGGGGATTTTATGAATCACTAGAATATATCCCAGCTGGTTCCCAGGCAAGACCCTACATTTCCAATAGCACTCTCTTTGGAATTTGTTAAATTTCTTGAGAAAAGAGTGTGCATCATCATCTTTGTATCTTCATGTGTGTGTGTGCATGTGTGTGTGTGTGTGTGTGTGTATGCTCAGTCATGTCCAACTCTTTGCAACTCCATGCACTGTAGCCCACCAGGCTCCTCTGTCCATGGAATTTTCCAGGCAAGAATACTGGAGTGGGTTGCCATTTCCTACTCCAAGGGATCTTCCTGACCCAGGGATCAAACCCCTGTCTCCTGCATTTCCTGCACTGGCAGGCAGATTCTTCACCGCTAGCGCCACCTGGGAAGTCCCTCATATCTTCATAGTGCTTCACAAGATTTTCAGTTCAGTTCAGTTCAGTAGCTTAGTCGTGTCTGACTCTTTGCGACCCCATGGACCACAGCATGCCAGGCTTCCCTGTCCATCACCAATTCTCAGAGCTTACTCAAACTCATGTGCATCCAGCAGGTGATGCCATCCAACCATCTCATCCTCTGTCATCCCCTTCTCCTCCCACCTTCAATCCTTTCCAGCATCAGGGTCTTTTCTAATGAGTCAGTTCTTCACATCAGGTGGCCAAAGTATTAGAGCTTCAGCTTCAACATCAGTCCTTCCAATGAATATTCAGGACTGATTTCCTTTGGAATTGACTGGTTTGATCTCCTTGTAGTCCAAGAGACTCTCAAGAGTCTTCTCCAACACCACAGTTCAAAAGCATCAATTCTTTGGTGCTCAGCTTTCTTTACAGTCCAACTCCCACACCCATACATGACTACTGGGAAAACCATAGCTTTGACTAGACGGGCCTTTGTCAGCAAAGTAATGTCTCTGCTTTTCAATATGCTATCTAGGTCTGTCCATCCTAGAGGAAATCAGTCCTAAATATTCATTGGAAGGACTGATGCTGAAGTTCAAACTCCAATACTTTGGCCCCTTCATGAGAAGAACTGACTCACTGGAAAAGACCCTGATGCTGGAAAAGATTGAAGGTGGGAGGAGAAGGAGACGACAGAGGATGAGATGGCTGGATGGCATCACCAACTCGGTGGACATGAGTTTGAGTAAGCTCCGGGAGTTGGTGATGGACAGGGAAGCCTGGCGTGCTGTGGTCCACAGGATCACAAAGAGTCAGATGCGACTGAACTACACTGGGGTTTGTCATAGCTTTTCTTCCAAGAAGCAAGTGTCTTTTAATTTCATGGCTGCAATCACCATCTGCAGTGATTTTGGAGCCCCAGAAAAATAAAGTCTGTCACTGTTTCCATTGTTTCCCCATCCATTTGCGATGAAATGAGGGGACCAGATGCCATGATCTTAGTTTTCTATGTGTTGAGTTTTAAGCCAACTTTTTCACTCTCCTCTTTCACTTTCATCAAGAGACTCTTTAGTTCTTCTTCACTTTCTGCCATGTACACAGAAGAACTAATTTGAATTACAGTTTCTCCTGTAACCCAGTTCTTAGTACCGAGTCAAATGTAAACTTCTTAAAAACAGTGTCTTTTTATCGCCCGTGGTCCAGTGCTTCTCCATAGTAGAATTTACACAAATAATGGTTTAATAAATGAATTAAGGCATTTCTAGCTCTTAATTCCAGAGAAGGCGATGGCACCCCACTCCAGTACTCTTGCCTGGGAAATCCCATGGATGGAGGAGCCTGGTAGGCTGCAGTCTATGGGGTTGCCGAGAGTTGGGCACAACTGAGCGACTTCACTTTCACTTTTCACTTTCATGCATTGGAGAAGGAAATGGCAGCCCACTCCAGTGTTTTTGCCTGGAGAATCCCAGGGACGGGGGTGCCTCGTGGGCTGCCGTCTATGGGGTTGCACAGAGTCGGACACGACTGAAGCAACTTAGCAGCAGCAGCCGCAGCAGCTCTTAATTCCAACCTGGATCCACTAGCTGTGTGCTCTAGAAAAAGCCACCTAGAAATACATTGGTATTTAAGAGGTCCACTGAAAGGAAAATAGTAATATTCAGAATACTCCTGTAAATTAGACATCGAAAAGAACACATTGTAAACATTAAAAAAAATAATAATAATGGGCCTTCAGGCTAAGTTCCATTACCAGATCATAATTAATATATAGATGTGCTATGGAAAGAAACGTGTTACCAAGACTAATACATATACTTTCCAAAGAAATGACACCACTTAGAATGCACTCCTTCCAAAACTGTTAGTTTCATAAGGCTCAGTTTCTTGATCAGATTCTGACCAAAAATAAGAAGAATGGAATTCCCCCTTGACATCAGCTACTTTTCTTAATCCCAGCATGATTTAACAGATGCTGCCTGGACTAATAGTAGAGAATTCCAATTTGTGCTCTTTCTTTAATTAGCTTCATGACCTTGGGCAAGTCACTTCACCCCAGGGGTCTCTGTTTTTTCACCTGGGAAATAAGACTGTCTGGCTCTGGTCATTAGGATTGCATCCAGCTCTAGAGTTCAATTCAATGATCTGTGAGTTAAAAATAAGCTGTTCACTGATACACACAGCAGCATGAATGAATCTCTAATGCATTGTGCCAAAGGGTTACATATTCTAGGATTACCTTCACATGACATTCTGGAAAAGGCAAAACTAGGAGTCACGAGATCAGTGGCTCCCAGAGATTAAAGGTAAGGGGGAGGGTTTGACTACAAAAGGGTAGTATGAAGAAATTTTCTTTGGATATAAAAGAATTGTTCTGTGTCTTAACTGTCATGGTTATAGGACTCTCTCTGCATTTGCCAAAATTTACAGAACAGTACATCAAAAAGAGAGAATTTTGCTGTACGTGAATCACATAATTTAAGACATGAAAAAAACACATTTCAGGCTTCCCTGGTGGCTCAGTGGTTAAAGAATCCATCTACTGATGCAGGAGACACAGGTTCAGCCCCTGGGTTGGGAAGATCCCACATGCTGGGGAGCAACAAAGCCTGTGTGCCGCAACCAGAGCCTGTGCTCTAGAGCCCAGGAACCGCAGCTACTGAGCCACATGCCTCAACTACTGAAACCCAGCCACCCCAGAGCCCACGCTCCGCACTGAGAAGCCCACACATTGCAACTAGGGAGTAGCCCCTGCTCTTCTCAACCACAGAAAGCCCACACAGCGCAACTAGGGAGTAGCCCCTGCTCTTCTCAACCACAGAAAGCCCACACAGCAACGAAGACTCAGCACAGCCAAAAATATACAAATCAATAAAACTAAAAATATATATATTCCTCTAATCCAATGCAATTTTTGACATTGTGAACAGTTTCCCCTAAGAAGTTAATATGGACTTTCAGTATCTGCTAATAACATTTTGTCCCAAGACTGATGAGCTAAGTCTGTATCCAAATAATCCACTGCTTCTTTCTGTGGCGTTATTGTTGCTTTTAACCTTTAGACAAACAGTCTACCGAATCCTTTCTCATGGAAGAAAAGATTTTTCTTTCATTTTCCAGTGAGCTTTTGACAATGAAAAAGTCAAATGAACCCAAGCAGGAACGATTCTTGGGCTGCCCAGGCCCCACAATGGCGTTCAGAGAATGTCAGAATGTTGTTATTACTCTTGTGATTCATACCAAAGATATGAGGGACAGCACATGCCTAATAATAACAACACAGCAGCAACAACAGCAGCTGACATTTAATGAGCACTTACTATGTTCCAGGCCCTTCTTGCAGTGCTCACACACAGCCTTACTAAGTGCTATAGTAACTCCTCTACTTCTCAGAATCATCCTGAAATAGGCCCAGCAAAACCGAGAGATTCAACAACTTCTCAAGGTCAAATGGCTAGGCCGGTAGCAGAGTCAGAGGTCCAACCTAGACGGCCTAAGTCTTACCACCACACTAAGATCCTGTGTAGAAAAGTTTATGTAAAGGAGCAATTCACTCATCTCCTTGCACAGTCTATCAGTTCAGTTTAGTTGCTCAGTCATGTCTGACTCTTTGTGACCCCATGGACTTCAGCACACCAAGCCTCCCTGTCCATCACCAATTACTCAAACTCATGCCCATTGAGTCAGTGATGACATCCAACAATCTCATCCCGTCATCCCCTTCTCTTCCTGCCTTCAATCTTTCCCAGCATCAGGGTCTTTTCAAATGAGTCAGCTCTTCGTATCAGGTGGCCAAAGTATTGGAGCTTCAGCTTCAACTTCAGTCCTTCCAATGAACATTCAGGACTGATTTCCTTTAGGAGTGACTGGTTGGATCGCCTTGCGATCCAAGGGACTCTCAAGAGTCTTCTCCAACACCACAGTTCAAAAGCATCAATTCTTCGGCACTCAGCTTTCTTCACAGTCCAACTCTCACATCCATACATGACTACTGGAAAAACCATAGCCTTGACTAGATGGACCTTTGCTGGCAAAGTAATGTCTCTGCTTTTGAATATGCTATCTAGGTTGGTCATAACTTTCCTTCCAAGGAGTAAGCGTCTTTTAATTTCATGGCTGCAGTCACCATCTGCAGTGATTTTGGAGCCCCCAAAAATAAAGACTGACACTGTTTCCCCATCTATTTCCCATGTAGTGATAGGCCCAGATACCAAGATCTTAGTTTTCTGAATGTTGAGCTTTAAGCCAACTTTTTCACTCTTCTCTTTCATTAAGAGGCTCTTTAGTTCTTCTTCTTCACTTTCTGCCATAAGCGTGGTGTCATCTGCATATCTCAGGTTATTGATATTTCTCCCAGCAATCTTGATTCCAGCTTGTGCTTCATCCAGCCCAGCGTTTCTCATGATGTACTCTGCATATAAGTTAAATAAGCAAGGTAACAATATATAGCCTTGACATACTCCTTTTCCTATTTGGAACCAGTCTGCTTCTACTATACGATTCCACCAATTCTTAACCAGGCTTTCTTCAGAAATTGAACAGAAGGCCTTTTCTAATTAGACAAGTCAATATGTTCGCCTCCACCGGGTGAGTTCACAAAGAAGTGGGCAGAGCAAAAACCCAGCTGCCTCTTTCTAGTCCACCCTCAGGGCCTGCAACAAATTTGACCTCTGCCGAGAGGCAAGCTTTTCTTGAGACCTTCCAAGACTAGGCAAAAGAAGGTTGTGCTTCTCCCTGCCATTAGACAGGATCTACTTTTCCTTTCATCATTTTGCTGGTTTTTGTAGATTGGGCCTTCATGTAGAAATAATCCCAAAAGCAGACATGTGCCTATTCCTGAAGCAGTTCTCTGTGCAAGGCAAAAGCAGCCTTCAGTCAGAGGGGAGGGCTGGGAAAATTTAGCCCAGGCTGAAGGAAACCAACCCACCCCAAACAAGTCCATTAGACAGTACTTGTAAGGTACTTAGACCCTGAGAATAGAGTAGAAACGCAGATCATACTGAGAAAGGACTCTTAACTAGTTCCTGCGTTTGTTTAGTCTGCTTACTTACAGTCCAAGCCAATCATCCTAATGGTTGTTTATGACCAGAAGAGGGTTAAAATGGCCTTTCAAAGAAAGCAGGGCAGGCCACGCCCAGTCTCCACTAGAAAGAAATTTCTCTTTTCCCCACCCCCTCCCAACTCCTGCAGGACCCCAAACTTCTTATTAAGGATCTCCACTCAGAGCAAGTAGAATAGCAGACCATAGTTTTTTTCACAACTTATCCTCTTCAAACAAGACTATAAGCTCCAAAAAGGCTGGGCCTTCTTTGTCTTTCATTGCTATATCTAGCCAATTGATCACTTTTGCAATAAAACTTAAAAAAAAAAAAAAAATCAGAGGGGAAATGGGACTTCTCGGAGGGAAAGAGGGCAATTTGGACGGATTTTAAGGCCCTATTTTCCCACTCCAGTACTCTTGGCTGGAGAATCCCATAGACAGAGGAGCCTGGTGAGCTACAGTCCACGGGGTAGTAAAGAGTCCGACAGGACTGAGCGACACTGACACTTTCCTTGCTGTAGACACCAGAATCTTGTGACGGAGAGAAAACCTGCCCCTCCCAGCAAGTAATCTTCAAATTAAACCAACTATCGGTTTACTGGAATCAACGACATACATTTCCAAAATTCTCATCTGCTAGGAGGTGGGGGCGGGGAGGGGGCAGGTTTGGGAGGGGCAGTCAACGCAGCCATCCTTCCCCAGGCCACCTACTACCCCTCCTCCAAAGAGAATCAGAGGAGAACCGGGGTGAGGCCACGGTAACCGGGACGCCCTCCTCCAATTAATGTTATTACTCCTTTAAAACCGAGAACAAACGGGCCGGCCGGCAGCTCGTGATCCCGGAGGCTGCAGTGCGGTAATTGTCACTTAGCTACTTAACTCCCCGCTGCACTGCTCGCTAGCTCGTCCTGGTTTATCTCTCAGCCAATTACTGCTGTCATTTGCGTTTCAATGTGTCTGGGGCCCGGCCCAGGCGCAGGAACAGGAAACCCCGGGACTGGACGCTGGCTTCCCTGTGGGAGCTGCAGAGATGTTCAGCAAAGACGCCCACAAAACCGCTCCAGGGGGACCCCAGTCTCCTCCGCCACTCTGGTTTTGTTCTCAGCCTGGTCTACACCGAGGCCACCAGCAAGAGGGATGTCTGATCCTCAAGAATCCAAAGTCAATAACAGCGATGGTGATATTAAACATCACTAGAGCAGTAGCTGTGTGACAGCAGAGAAGCATGGTAAGTATGACTGCAATAGATTATTATGGAATCAAGGCCCGCACAGTCGCCAAACGTGAAGACAGCAAGATCTTAATTCCGTGCTCACTGCTGTTTTTTTGCACTCAGATTTCCACCCAAGGAGGTTATCCGTCTATAACTTGGCCCTAAAGTGTAGGGAACATGAATTCTCTGAGGCAACAGTGAGTTGAAACACCTCAAAATTCTCGTTGTAGCCTACCGTCCTATTATAGGTTTGTGATAGATTTGTACTTTGTCACAAAATTTGATTAAAAAAAAAACAAAAAAACAAGATTTCTCAAAGGCACAACCAGATGTGAATTTTTATAATTAAATCAGGGAAAAGAAAAAAGGCTTTGCCAGGTGATGTGTCCAGATTTTCAATTTCTGAAAGAAAAAAAAAAAGTCCTTTCTGGTTGCTCAGTGGGTCCTAACCACAGAAGTAAAGCCTTATCTTTTCAAATATTTATTTACTCAGTCTTCCTGGATCAAATCTACACCACTGTTCACTGCATTAAAGCTTTTATCCCGGAAGGTTTAAACCTCCCGCTTGCAGAGGAAGCATCTTAGCTGAAATGTATTAACCTAGCTTGAGACACCCTTTGGAATGCACTTGATCCACTTACGATATAAAAGCACATGTTTTAAATCTTGACTCCAGGAAGCAAGGGGGACAGGATGAGAGGTTGAGAAACAGCCCAAGTCTTTTACCACTGGCTGCTGCCCGATACACAAAGGATGGTGGCAACGAGGAAGGCAGCCAGCGTGTGCCAATGTGGAGGGCAGCGCACCGGCGAGCTGGGTGGTAACCCATCTCTGGGCTGTCAGGATCTTCCTTCTCCCAGCTGAGTAGCAGTGAGCTTGTCCTGCTCACCCTGCAGTTAGCAGCAAGCCGCCTCTGACATTCCATCTTCTGAAGCCCCAGCAACCACGGGAGGGGAGGAGGGCGGGCAGCTTAGGCTGGAAGAGACCTGCTCTAGCTGGATCAAGGGGGCCCAGTCTCTGGGTCTAAAATAAGACTCTTAACTTCTCCGCCAATGAGCTTCGCGCAGCCTAATGACGTCAGAGGCGCCGGCAGTTCTATTTGCAGGCAAGGTCCGTGTATACCAGGATTTCATCCAGGTAAGGAGGAATTTGGGAGGAGGAAGGGGGGCGGGCGCGGGAGGATGAACCTGTCCTCCTGCTGTGCGTATAGAGAGGGGCTGAAAGGGCTGGTGAGCTGCCAAAGTAATTGTATGTCTCATCTTGGGCTGTGCAAAGAAGAGATGGCCTAGCTCTAGCTAATTGCCATCCTCAGGCTACGTGCTCCCCACTGAATACCAGAGAAGGGAATCTGTTCAGTGCATAACAAAGAAAAATCACAAGTCACAGAAAGCTAACCAGGGAACTCCCTGACCGCCCCCCACCCTCAACAGTGCTGACCATGGCCAGCCACACTGGGGGAGACTCGGATGGCCCTCACTCACCTTCTCTCTGCTCTTCTAATTAGGAAAACCTTAAACAAGGAGCCAATTTGCACCTTTCTTGCTCCTTTTCAGTCATCACCCTGACCCATCTCAGACAAGCGAGAAAGCACTTCAAAAGATAAAGAGCTTGGTTCCTAAGAGAGCTGCCGGCCAGAGTGTGAACTTCCTAATGAAGGATCCGCACAAAAGTAACTTTCTCTTCCTTACAGCTGTATTTCAAGCTGAACAGACTATTCAGATCTATTCCCCCTCTCTCCCTCCCTCTTTCCCCTGTTTCTCTCAGCTGATCCATAGCTTCTCTCTGGGTTATGAAGTATGCAATAAACTGCTCTTTCTTTTTTGGTCTCAAAGCCAGAAGTCACTTTACAGAGAAACAAGTTCCTCTTCTCCGGCCCTACCCTGGTGAGTGGCAGCCCTGGAGACGTATGGAAGCCTCCCACTTATTGCCCAGAACAAAACCCAGACCTATCTCCTGAGCCGGTCTGGAGAGTAACTGCCTGGCCAGAGCCTGGTCTGCTGCCACCCACCATCCCCAGAGCCGCCCCTGGGCTTGGGGAGGTGGGGCTAAGCCAGGAGCCCCGCCTTTCTCAAAGGGTCACAGAGTCCCCTGCAGTTGGGATGCAACATACATACCCTTCTTTTGTCAGGCTTGACTTTGAATGAGAAGAACCTTTGCCCCTACCTTATCTATTCCCAGCAATGGCAGCTGCTGTCTCCAGCTTTCACAGAGCAAATCCGTGGGACCCCCCCCAACTTCCCGCCCCCACCAACCCCAGATTCCCTGAGCTCATAGTGAGACCTCAGCCTGGGCCATCAGTGCTTCCCCGGCCATCTTCACAAAGCTGAATCCATTATCTTCTCCTCCACTGTGACCCTTCCATTTGTACCGCCGCCTGCCCTCAGGACTAGGGCTCATGCTTTACTGCACCCTCTCCTCACCGCTGACATCCATCAGCCTGCTTTTTGAATTTTATATTCACAGACATTTCTCAAATCCAACTCCCAGTATCAAGAAATGAGGCCACAGCTCTTGTTCAGGCACAAATCCATCCTGCTCATAACCCCCACCTCCCCGGGAAGGACCTATCCAAAACACCATTGTCCAGTGCTCCTCAGCTCTGTCCACCAAGGGCCCCAGAATGACATGTAGAACCTGGCTTCCACGCTGCTCTCACTGCAGTCATCCTGCAACAGGACCTGCCCCCGCAGGGTGCTTCCTGCCTCCCCTCTTGCCCAGGCTCCCTTGAGAACGGCCCCTTCTCGCTTCACCCAGATAATAACTATGACTTTGCCCAGGCTTCATCTTTCTTTGGCTTCTCCGCCTCCCGAGTAGGTTACATATTGCTCCTCTGGGCCCCCATCACGTTCACGCACATTTCTGTCACTGCATCCAGTTCCTTAGGAGTAGCTTGGGGCGGGGAGGGCGTGTGGAACATTTCTGCTTGTGGTCTCATCATCCAGTTCACACAGTAGACACCTGCTGCACACAGCAGGTCCTCAGCAATTGGTGTTTTCAGATGGCTGGTGAAGGTCATCCATTACCCCAGGGCAATCAATACCTTGGTCCAAATTAGATCCATTTTCGTGTTATCTATTTAAAGAAGACAGACACCGAGACACCAAGGATGGTGTCTATGTAACATGTTTAGTCTGGCAACTTATCTACTGTGGGGACTTAATAATGTGATGGACCTGAAGGTGATGACGATGGCAGTGACGTCAGCCATGGCAGGAAACTGGAGATGATTAGACAGCCTTTTATCCTTGGAGGCCGGGTCGTTGCTTAAAACAGTACACGATGAGTCACAAGATGACAGCTCACTTGTCTTGAAACCTTAACGAACCAGAATACGGGCTGGAACCCCAGTGAGACACACTCTGGAGAAGCCAAAATATCAGAGAGTTCACCCAGCAGAGCTTAAAGAGAGAACTTTCTAGAAGGTGTTTGGTCTGCACTCATGGCCTATTTGTTCCCCATTTAACTTCCCCCTCCAACAATCTGTGGGATCTCATTCCCCAGGCAGGGCTAGTTAGATGCAAAATATGAGGGGGTGTAGGGGTGGAAAGGGGTTCCCAGGGGCTGACATCGTGGTAGGAGTACAACCAGGTCCAAAAGAGAAGACAGACTTTAAAAGACGGAGAGGGACATCCTTGGCAGTCCAGTGGTTGGGGCTGTGCCTTCCAATGCGGGGGGTGTGGGTTCAATCCCTGGTCCAGGAGCCAAGATCCCACGTGTCTCATGGCCAAAAATCCAAAACATAAAACGGAAGCAATATGGTAACAAATTTAATAAAGACTTAAGAACAAAAACTGTATTGAAAAAAAATTTTTTGTTTTTTAATTTTAGAAAATGAACAGAGAACAGAGCAGTCTGGGGACATTTCATGTTTAGGGACAATGAGTCCCACTGGTATGAACAGACTCTGATGATACGATCTCACAACACAAAGACAATATTTACCTTCATGATGATGACCAATACAGCAAAAGAGACTCCAATTCTGTCCAGTTTTCTCAACTTTCAGGGAGAAGGAAATGTGAAATATTTTAAGAACGATTTCTATCAGTGTGTGGTGGGGGCTTTTTTTTGTTTTTGTTTTCTTGTTTCAAGTTTCAGCACTTACTGGGGTCGATTTTATCTGTAAGGTTAACACTGAGATACCCAAGAAGTGAACAATTACTTACCTTCACCTGGTTGGAACTGTTAAGCAGCCACGTCACAGGCCTTGCCCACCCAGAGTATAGGACCTAAAACAACTTAGCACCCTAGAGAATTCATCTGCACAGGCAGCTTTATTTTAAAACACAATGAAACAGGAAACCCTATCTGCCAAAAAAACTACCAAATATAGTAGGTCCCACACCTCCCCTTCCATGCAAAACACTCATGGACTAAGATTTAAATTCAGGTCAAGAGCACAAAGATGGAACTATTTCAAGGCAGGTCTCATTTCCGAAACAATTTTCTTTAGGTCACGATAACGCTCTTTCCTCTGTCACTCTCCTCTCTGGTGATCATGGCATGTCCCCCGCAGATAAATATCTCTCCCTTCCTCTCCTCTCTGCCATGGCCTTTCCCCACCTTTTCTCAGACCTTCAGACATACAGGAGCAGCTCAGATGAGGGAAAAGGTGAAGACTAGGTTCTGTTTGCTTCAGGCCAGTCACATGGTCATCGTTTCTTCAGTTGGTTCAGCTGGTATGACCCAGGTAAATCCACAAAAGGGGAGGGCTTGGGGATACCTGGTTCTTTTTCCACAAAAGACAAGTTTGAAATGGGATTAAAAGAAAAGGCTGTTGGATTAGAAAATATGAAAGGAGGGGCTCTTTCAGAAACAGGATGTTGCAAGAAGGAATGTGTTGAGGGGAAAGAAAGGGTGGAGGGTGACCAGAAGGAGTAATGGGTTAATCCCAAGAACAATATCAAAGAGTTAAGTAAAGAGAATAATGGGAAAGAAGGTGACGTTTGGCCACTCATCTGACCATTCCTGAAAAACCAGAAATTTCACAACTGCATCTCCCAGCTCACTGTTTCTTCCCTTCCGGGTAACAAGAGAGAGGTGATCACTCTTAACAAGGTGGGAGAAATTACTACAATAGTCCCAGTATTGGGTTTCTACCAAATGTTGACAAGGGGGCATAGGAAAGAAGGTATTAACCAGCTATCTCCGATTGGTTTGGCATTTTCTCAAATCCCCTATGTTAGGAAACTTATCTTTAAAATTACATTTTGAAGGCTGAAAACCTTCCAGTCTTCCATATTTTTCTCCACAACAGTAAATGACAAAGTCGTAGACTAGAGAGAAATAAACACTAGTCATGCGTTGGGTCAACATTCATGCAGCAGTTACTGTGTGCTTGATCCAGTGAGTTAGAGTTCTCAAATTTCCAAACTGGGCTGACTTCTACTTTGCTGCATGAAGTGTGTTGACTGACACCCAAACAATATTCTGATAAAGAATATAATAATACAGGGACTTCCCTGGTGGCCCAATGGTTAAGAATCTGCCTGCCAATCAGGGGATTAGGGTTCGATCCCTGGTCAGGGAATTAAGATCCTACTTGCCTCAGGGCAACTAAGCCTGTGCATCACAACTAGAGAAAAAAAAAAGCCGTGCTCACTGCAATAAATACACAATGCTGCACCGTCCCCCCCAAAATAGTAAGAATAGAGCATACACAAAAGGCAGAGGTTGAAAGGCTACACAAATGCAGGCTTGAATTCCAGCTCTGTTGCACGCAAGGTGCTTGTCCTTGGCTATGGTAACTTAACTCCTCTAGGCGCCCATCTCTTCATCTGTTTAAAGGAGGGCCAGGTTTCCTTGTTTGGGGGAAATTAAATGAAACATGGGACGTCAAGCACCTAGCAGAACATGGCACCTGGCATTAAGCAGGCATTCATTCAGTGAATATTCATCACTACATGCAGGCTCTGATCCAGCCACTCAGTCCCAGCAACAAAAAAGAGAAGTGAGATCCCTCTTTTCCCCTCACCTTCTACATGTCGTCACTAGGACGTAACAGGACCCTGAAAACCTGTGACCGTGAAACCAAGAGGATGCCATACCAATATTCCAGATGTCATGACTTTCGATGTCCCATTTTGATCTGTGCCAAGAATTGCATTTTTAGGTGAGACTCCACTTGCAGCCCTGAGTCCTGAGCACTCAGACACAAAGGCTCTGTGGTTCCTGGTCCATGTGAGGCCATTCACCGGGGAACCCAACCACAAAGGGCTGGGGCACCCCATCCCTGGCCTTCAGAGTTTAGGCAGAAATGGAACTTCAGAGACAGATTGTTGTCCCCCTTGTTTTAAAATGAGCAAGGTGACTTATGGGGGGCGGCAGGTTTATACAGAGGAAGTTCCCCAATGAACTGCAACATTGTCTCTCACACTCTCTGACTCATTTTTACTTTTCCTTCCCAGCTCTGTCTGTGGCAACAATGCATTCTTTGTGTACAAGATTCTAATATGCAATAAAATCTGTTAATAAGCCCAGAATCATTTAGGCACACACACAAAAAAGAGAGTATCAGGTAAACTGACATGAATTGTGCACTTTATTTTCTTATTGATAACATTCAAGTCGATAAAACCGATAAAGACACTAGCTGAAAACTTTAAACATTTAAAACTATATTCAAGGACATATGTGCTTGATACAAATACAGGGACATACAGATCTACAACTCAGGGGAAGACATATTTATAAAAGCCTTTAAGGAAATCGGTGTGCTCTATTTTTGTTACTGGCACAACCAATCACCTAGTAAGAAAGTTTCAGTTATTTTCAACGGGTGAGACAATGAGGTTTTGTGGGAAGTCAGAGATAATTGGCTTTGAAACTCAACCCTCTTCATTTCTAGCTATTTCATGTCAAAGAGGTTCTAAAATGTTTCTAAGTTTCAGTGCCCTATCTGAAAAATCGATTTTTGAGAGAAATAAATTAGGTAAGGGATATAAGCCAGTAGTCATGTATGGATGTGAGAGTTGGACCATAAAGAAGGCTGAGTGCCAAAGAATCAAGGCTTTCCAACTGTGGTGTTGGAGAAGACGCTTGAGAGTCCCTTGGACTGCGAGGAGATCAAACCAGTAAATCCTAAAGGAAATCAACCCTGAATATGCATTGGAAGGACTGATGTTGAAGCTGAAGCTCCAGTACTCTGGCCACCTGATGTGAAGAGCCAACTCACTAGAAAAGACCCTGATGCTGGGAAACATTGAAGGCAGGAGAAGGAGGCAAAAGAGGATGAGATGGTTGGATGGCATCACTGACTCAATGGACATGAGTTTGAGCAAACTCTGGAAGATGGTGAAGGACAGGGAAGCCTGGCGTGCTGCAGTCCATGGGGTCAGAAGCCTGGCATGCTGCAGTCCATGGGGTCGCAAAGAGTTCAACACGACAGCGAATGACAACAACAACAAGGGATATAAGTAAAAAAAAAAGTTGTTCTACTACCTTGCTCCCCAACACATCACTCTCAAAACCTGTTTCTTCCATTTCATTGCTCAGTGAATACTCTCCTGGATTACCTGCCCTCTTGCTTCATGGCCTCCTGTCTGCAATTCCTCCAATCCATCCTGAAACTGCTGTTAGAAATAGCATTTAGAATCAGAAATCAGATCATGGCATGCCTCTGCCATAAATCCCTGCATGACCATTACCTGCAGAACAACTCGGTGATCAGAGCCGAGTCCTCATGCCCCCCGCCACATCTGCTCAGCCTCACCCTCCATGCCATCCCACCTCTGCTCGTTCCAGGGTCCCACCATCTGCTCTGTGGGCTGTCCTCCCTGCCCCTCCTCCAAGATGCAATCTCCACTCCACCCCTCCCATCTGTAGAGACCACCACCCTCCACAAGGCTCTGCTCAAATGCCACTTCACTCTGAAACCCTCCCTGATATCCTGGGTGCCTTGGCTTTCTTAATTTTTATTAAGTTTTATGTTCTAAATTTACCCGCATCCATGAGTCCTTCTCCACTAGATTGTTAGTTCTTCTGTGCTAGAGACCATATTTGATACATTTTAAAAAAGAATCCTCAAGTTTTATCATTCCTCACAGGAAGAAGATAGAACCAAAAAATAAAAACGGGGCAAGACATTCCCACGGTGCTTCAAATTCTGGCAAAAAACAACAAACCTACAAACCCTGAAATACATTGGAAATGAAATCTTAGGTGTATTCAGGAAAAAAGAAAACGATTTTTTTAAAACCCCAGCAAACCACAAAGGTGTATGCCATCTTTGCACCCCCCTGGCGGTCCCGTGGCTAAGACTCTGAGCTCCCAGTGCAGGGAGCCTGGGTTTGATCCCAAGTCAGGGAACTAGATCCCACACGATGCAAATAAAGAGGTTTTGCATGCCAAAACTAAGACCTGGTGCAGCCAAATAAATAAATATTCAAAGGGAAAAAAGATGGTCACAAGTTCTTTGCTCCTTCCTCCACCAACAGGTGAGTCTGTTTCCCTGCCATTGAGTAGGAACTGCCTTTAACCCAGTTTGAGCAATATAATGACATTATGACATTTCCAAGTCTAGCATTTCCTGTGACTAATAGCTTTGGCCTTGGTCTCTGGGAACCCTGAGCATCACTTTGAGAAATCTGATTACCCTAAAGGAGAAACTTCATGGAGAGGCCCTGAGTCTACATGGAGAGGTAAGGGATCCAGGGGAGATCAGCCTTCTGGGAACCCTTGCTGTGGTGCCAGGCAGTGAGTGACATCATTTTGGACCCTCCAACCAGACCAACCAGGAACTGAATACCACTGAGTGACCTGTGATACACTTCAGGGAACAGAAGGGTTACCTGGCTGATGCCTGCCAGAATTCATGATCAATAAAATCACAGATCTCATTAAAATGGTGGTTGTTTAAAGCCACCAAGTGTTGATGTGGTTTTCTAGCAGCAAGATGTAGCTGAAACACCATCTTCATCAATTTTGTCTCCAGCATCCCAGCCTAACCATTGGAATACATTTCCTCCAGAGGGAATACTTATATATTAATAAATATAATAGTTGGGGGAAACTGAATGTATCTTTAAGAAATGTGCATTACACATTACATTTGTCTATTATAAGCCCAGCTATCCTCCAAAATTCATTGCAACACTATGTACAACAGCCAAGACGCGGGAACAACATAAATGTCCAACAAGAGATGAATGGATCGAGAAGATGCATATACAATGGAATATTACTCAGCCATAAAAGGGACAAAAGTGGGTCATTTGTAGAGATGTGGATGGGCCTAGAATCTGTCATATGGATTGAAATAGTAAGAAAGAGAAAATACTGTATATTAACGCATGACCAAATACTGTATATTATCACACGTATGTGGAATCTAGATAAATGGTACAAAGAAACCTATTTCCAGGCAGGAATAGACAAGCAGGTATACAGAACAGATAGGTGGACACAGGGGAGAATGGGAGGGTGGGACAAAGTGAGAGAGCAGCACTAACACACACACACTACCGTTCGCAGAGCAGCCAGCCAGCGGGAACAGGCTGTGTAACACACACACATACACTACCGTGCACAGAGCAGCCAGCCAGTGGGAACAGGCTGTGTAACACACAGAGCTCAGCCTGGTGCTCTGTGATGACCTAGAGGGGTGGGATGGCGGGAGGTGCGTGAAGTCAAAGTGAAAAGAGATATATGTATATATAAAGCTGATTCACTTCTTTGTGCAGCAGAAACTAACGCAACACTGTAAAGCAATTATACACCGATAAAAACAAACAAGCCCAACTGTCTTGGAGCTCGTTAGAGCTTTCATCTCTTCAATGAGATAATCAGCAACTCGAGGGCAGCACCCATATCTTACATGACATCTTGATTCCACAGGATGAAGGTACACAGTGTACTAAGTCGCATCAGAGGTGTCCAGCTCTTTGTGACCCTATGGATGCCCACTAGTCTCCTCTATCCATAGGATTCTCCAGGCTAGAATGCTGGAGTGGGTTGCCATGCCCTCCTCCAGGGGATCTTCCCCACCCAGGGATCAAACCCGAATCTCTTACATCTCCTGAATTGGCAAGCTGGTTCTTTACCACTAGTGCCATACTCAGCAGGTATTCAATACTAACTGAATCTGATTTATTGACTGCCAGCTTGGTAAGTCAGTTCAGTTCAGTTCAGTCTCTCAGTCGTGTCCGACTCTTTGCGACCCCATGAATTGCAGCACGCCAGGCCTCCCTGTCCATCACCAACTCCCGGAGTTCACCCAGATTCACATCCATCGAGTCAGTGATGCCATCCAGCCATCTCATCCTCTGTCGTGCCCTTCTCCTCCTGCCCCCAATCCCTCCCAGCATCAGGGTCTTTTCCAATGAGTCAACTCTTCGCATGAGGTGGCCAAAGTACTGAAGTTTCAGCTTTAGCTTGATAAAGAGCATTGTATGAGAAGCCCTGGAGGTACAGCACCTAATCTCTGTACTTTGCTGTGAAAAGGGAAAAGACAAACGTGCTCACCCATATTTGAAAAGGTGCAGTTAATAGAGAACTTTAGGAACAACTCAGTGGAACATGGTAGAGGGAGCTAGGAGACACCCCCATCCACTTCTTAACCAGCCCAAGCTCTTATGCTCCTGAGGAAGAAACCTCTGTGCCTTCATCTGTCTAATTATCTGATGGCAGAACCATATCTGATATCTCTCAGATCACTGTAACTTAGAAATGACCAGGTTCCCATGGTCGGAGGAGCCTGGCAGGCTACAGTCCATGGAGTCACAAAGAGCTGGATACGACTGAGTGACTAACACTACCACTACTACTGCTAAGGACTGAAAACACCTTCAGTTCCTTGACCAAACAATGATGGGTAAACTCAACTTACTATCATCACTCTGCACATACACGTGATTCTGGTATATCAAACAGCCTGAATCAGTAGACACAATTCCATGTGCTGGGTCAGCAGAGCATTTCTTTCACATTTACTGGATTTCCCCTTTATTGTCTTTAAAGTATAGTAAATAAAGCAACATTCAAATGTACAGGGAGGATTCAACTAACTTTTGAAGGAGATACAACATGCGTCGGAAGCAAAAAGAATCATTCGTGCCCTAAGTCTGGGTCTTCTATAAGACATCAGCCAGGCAAACTGTGGCAGGAAACTTCAAACTGACGTGAGTAATGATTTGTGTTGTCTGCCGCAATGCTAGGTATTCAAGAAAAAGCCTAGGCCACGAGGAAACGAACACCAGCCTGTTCTTGTGGGCCTCATCCCCTCCGCATATGAGACAGTATCCACGAGGCACTATACGGATTGCACGATATCATTTATTCTCATACCAAAACCCTACAGTGTAAGAATGATTTCCAGCTCCACCTCTAATGTAGACGGGGAAATGAAAGCCTAGAGATTTTGTAACTCTAAATTCGTAGATTCGTTTATATTGCTGCCATAACTAAATACCACAGACTGAGTGGCTTAAATGACAAAAATTAATTTTCTCCTAGCTCTGGAGGCTGAGGGTCCAAGATCAAGGGGCCGGCAGGTCTGGTGTCTCCAGAGGCCTCTCTCCTAGGCTTGCAGGCAGCTGCCCTCTCACTACGTCCTCACGTGGCCCTTTCCCTGTATACAGTCACTCCTGGCGTCTAACTGACTCCTTACAAGGACTCCACTCATTCTGAATTAGGGGCCCCACCCTTTAACCTCATTTAACTTTAATTATCTCCCTAAAGGAACTATCTCCAAATACAATCATACTGGAGGTTGGGGCTTCAACCTATGAATCTGGGGGACATAGTGAGTCTATAACATCCCCCACATCACAAAGCCAGTCACTGGTGGAGCTGGGGTGTGCCTCTTGACTCCCTCCCCATGATCCACTCAACTGCTCTCTTTGTCACTTTACTGTCCACCACCTCCTCGTTCTGTGTACACAGAAAATGGCCCATGATACAAAAGCTAAGGACATGAAGGCTATGGGGAGGCTATAAAGGAGAGAAAGGAAGCTGAAATGCAGAAAATGCAGAGAAAGTGACTCTTTGCAAAACAGGAAAGACAGCTTACGCCCAAACTTATTCTTCCATGGCCAAGAGTCTCCTCCCGCCCCCATGACCCTGGTTTTGCTTTAACAGTAGGAAATTCTCTCATCCTCTCAGATGGTAAGGAAGGTCTTGGGGACCAGTGTTTGCTCTCCTACTAAAAGCCTCTAGACTGAAATGACCCAATAACATGCTCTTTCCAAAATTACATGATAATATATGGTTTAACTTTTTTCATCATATTTTTGTAACCAAAAAAAACCCAACCAAACAAAGACCCTCTTCCAGTGCTATAGAGTTCAGAAATGTAATTAATAAAGATTTTCTGATTAGCTAGAACATGTTAAATCCAAAAAAGCTAAACATGCTTTTCTCCTTCTGTCAGATAATGCAAGGAAGCATCTTATATTCAAAAAAGCACATGCTTTCAACTATATTGGATTTTCCTTTAAAAAAAACAATAATTTAAAGTGGCTGCTAGCAGAGAATTAGGTGCATTTAAATGGGTATTTGTGTTCTGAAAATCTTAATTGAAACTCTTTCATTGTTGTTGTTTATGTATGTGTTTGTTTTGCTTCTGAGGGAAAGCTGAGGTTCTTTTGTGCATTAAGAAGCCTTTCATCTGAAATTCCAGTTTCATACCAAATTAAACCGGCCTATCGGAGATACAGCTTTATACAAAGCATTAAGACATGCTGAAAATATTGTTTTAAAAAGATATGAAGAATCAAAATGGTTTTCCTGTGTGAATCATTCTATAACAAACATGAGACACAGCAAGGCTGATGTAATTTGAAATGAAACGACATCTGTGTTGCCCATTACCTGTCCTCATAAGACCACTTTACTGGGCTTTGCAAGACAACCTAGCCTTACCAGCTTACCCAAGAATGGTTACTAAGGTACAAGTTCCACCTCATCCTCAGTCTCACGGGCTACTAACTAGCACATCAACATCAAATCCGCATTGTCAGCTTCACCATGGCAGAGATCAAATTTTGGTTTAGAGAGCAACCTATCCCATTGGTCCAGGAAATGACTCTAACAATGATATTTCTTCACTATGTCCCCCCCAGGAAATACACAGTATGTACAGTTGCACACATCATATAAGTAACCTCTGTTCTCGAATACAGTTGCTCATTTGGTACTGCTGCTGCTGTTGTTGCTACGTCACTTCAGTCGTATCCGACTCTGTGCAACCCCATAGACGGCAGCCCACCAGGCTCCCTGTCCCCGGGATTCTCCAGGCAAGAACACGGGAGTGGGTTGCCATTTCTTTCTCCAATGCATGAAAGTGAAAAGTGAAAGTGAAGTCGCTCAGTCGTTTCCGACTCCTAGCAACCCCATGGACTGCAGCCTACCAGGCTCCTCGGTCCATGGGATTTTCCAAACAAGAGTACTGGAGTGGGGCGTCATCACTAGAAACCAACAATGCCTATGTACTCAGTCACTCTGTCATGTCCAACTCTGTGAGCCCAAGGACTGTAGCCTGCCAGGCTCCTCTGTTCATGGGACTTTCCAGGCAAGAATATTGGAGCGAGTTGCCATTTCCTTTTGCAGGTGATCCTCCCAACCCAGTAATCAAACGTGCACCTCCTGCTTTGGCAGGCAGATTCTTTACTACTGAACCAGCTGGGAAGCCCCCAAACCAATAAAACCACATCTTAAATAAAAGAATTAAGGCATCTCTATAAAGGCGAGGGGGGTTGGGAATTAGAGTCTGGAATTAGCAGAGGCAAACTAGTATATATAGGATGGATAAACAAGATCCTACTGTATAGTACTGGGATCTACATTAATATCCTGCAATAAATCATAATGGAAAAAATATGAAAATATATACACATAAATGAATCATTTTGTTGCACACCTGAAACTAACACAACATTATAAATCAACTATACGTCAATAAAAATTTTTTTAAAGAATTAAGGCATCATGATAAAATGCTTTTTACTAGCCAAAAGGATTTTAAATTATATATATATATTTAATGTGTATATTTTAACACTATAATAGCAACATTGTCATCTGAGATATTAATTCAATGCCTCCTCAGCTTTTTCTCTAAACTTTCTGAATGGGTATGGAGGGTCCAGAGTGCTTATGTAAGGAATAAAAGATAATCCTAGCATTTCTACCTGGATCCTCTGCTTAGTAAGATCCTCATGTTGAAGCTCTCCGAGCACAGAAAATCTTCCACTCTCTTCAAAGCCATCACCACAAGCATGGAACTTCCGTATGCCTTGTGTCCTATCACACACACACAAAAAGATGTTGTGTGGGAATTCCCTGGAGGTCCAGTGGCTAAGAATTCTGCTTTCACTGCTGGAGGTCTTGGTTCAAACCATGGTCAGGGAACTAAGATCCTACAAGCCATGCAGCCAAAAAAAAAAAAAAAAGATGAGTAAAATAAAGTCCTTTTTTTTGGGTACTTCGCATTTTCAGGTAAAGCATTTTATTCATAACTAGAAAAAAAGCACTTTAAAATGGTGATCAAAATAATCATGAAAGTGAAAGTCACTCAGTCGTGTCCAACTCTTTGCGACCCCATGGACTGTATAGTCCATGGAATTCTCCAGGCCAGAATACTAGAGTAGGTAGCCTTTCTCTTCTCCAGGGGATCTTCCCAACCCAGGGATCAAACCCAGGTCTCCCGCATTGCAGGTGGATTCTTTACCAGCTGAGCCACAAGGGAAGCCCAAGAATACTGGACTGGGTAGACTATCCCTTCTCCAGGGGACCTTCCTGACCCAGGAATCGAACCGGGGTCTCCTGCATTGCAGGCAGATTCTTTACCAACTGAGCTATCAAATAATCATAACACTATGTTTAATGAGGGTGGACCCAGAGGTTTCATATGGAACTAGATTATCATGCTCTTAGCCTGACACTCCTTTTTCAAGTTCTCATCACATCTACATCTCCTGTTCTATTTATTCAGAGCTAACCAAAGTGCAGTTACTTAGTGTCAAGGATCCCTACAGAACCTCTTACTACTTTGTGGAATGAAAAACAGGAATGAAACATGCAAAGACCCAAGAGGTCAGCCCAGCCTCTGTCTCACAAAACAGGATTATTCCCTGTAGTGCCTCTTCAAGTTTGATCACATCCATTTTTCTTATTTACAAAGCAAAGTGTTGATAAAGTATAACAAACAGTTACCTGTTTAAATAGCTGAAATGACAAATTAATAAGTCAGCATGTAACTCTAAGAAGTTGTTTGTGAGGAACATGGAGGGGGAAAAAATGATACCCTCTTCCACAGTCTGGTCAATATATCCATGAATACCAGTAGAGGGATGGGCATACTAAACCACCAGTGATGAAATCCTGAGATCCTGGTGTGCAAACACCCAAAGGAATAACTAGGGAAACATTTCTGTCCTTGAAGAAATTATAACCGAATATGATTCCAAATTCAATAAAGATCTGAAATGAGCTAGCATGGTTTTTCCACCTCAATGCTCCTAATCCCATTTTTAAGACTCTTTACGAATCCCATAACTCTGCAGTATGCTGTACCACTAGGGACAGTCATTCTAAAGTGAACGAATAATTTGGCATCAATAGTTCAGGATATTTCTTTGTAAAAACTGACTTTTCTTGGAAAAAAAAGAAGAAGCACTCTAGAGACATGTAAAAAGATTGAGGGAGAGGAGGCTTAAATTAATTTACCATTTCCTGTTGTTTCCAAAACTCCCCTCTTTGATTAGACACTCCCTGCTTGGAGCCAAGGGTGGACTGACTAATCCATCTATCCAGCCCTGGGTTTCACAGAAACACTCTTCCCTCCAATTGCTCCCAACTGTCAAAAGCCTTGCAAGAATACTGGAGTGGGTTGCCATTTCCTTCTCCAAGGGATCTTTCCGACCCAGGGATCGAACCTGAGTCTCCTACATTGACAGATGGATACTTTACCATTGAGCCACCTAGGAAGCCCATCAAAAGCCTCAGCTCTGGTCAATGGATTTATAGCTCTATGAGTAAATATCCTTACATAATACACTATTAAACTGCTATAGTTTTCAGCATATCAATCCAACAGAAGTAAACATTTGTGTGTGTGCATCCACAGACAAGCAAGCTGTAAAAGTCAAGAAGACTCTTCCTCATGCGACTAAGACCTTAGACTCTGGTTTCTTTGAACAAATCAAACTGATAGTTCCAAATACCTCTAAAATACCAGAATTTGAAATCTTATATTAATAAACTAGTTTAGTGTGGCATGGATACCGATATATACCAGCACTCAAATTTCATCACTTTTTATGGCTTAAATATTCATCTTTTTCCTTAATCACTGGTATCATAATTGTCTGGATGACCTGTAAGTTACTGACAATCAGAACCTGAGAAAAAGTCATTATTTTTCTTCTTTGATCTAAAATAGACAAAGCTTTGTGAATTTCCCTGGTGGTCCAGTGGTTAGGACTCTACGCTTTCACTACCGAGGGCATGGGTTCAATTCCTGGCCAGGGAACTAACATCCCACAAGCTACACATATACAAATTTAAAACTTTTTTAAAAAGATGAAAAAATTAAAAATAACAACAAAAAAAAGACAAGGCTTAACAAAATCCTGAGATTAATTTCAGAATAAAATCTTATTAACTAAGAAGTTAGGTTTAAAAGGAGCAGAAACTTTATGAAAACAAGAAAACAAAAGGCAGAGAACTTATGAACATTACTGAATGGAGGACTAAAATCTCCATTATGTATATAAACTATGTGATGAAAATACATAGGTCAATAGTTAGTACAGAGACTAAATCTGAATTTGGTTTTCAATCACCTGCTTGGGACTTAAAGCTGAAGAACTATCACCATTGAATCCTTTGAATGTACAAATTTTCCTCATCTTAATTATTTACATCATTTGTCTACCCCTTCTGCCTATTGCTGCTGCTGCTAAGTCGCTTCAGTCGTGTCCAACTCTGTGCGACCCCATAGACGGCAGCCCACCAGGCTCCTCCATCCCTGGGATTCTCCAGGCAAGAGTACTGGAGTGGGTCACCATTGCCTTCTCCAATGCATGAAAGTGAAAAGTGAAAGTGAAGTCGCTCAATCGTGCCGACTCTTAGCGACCCCATGGACTGCAGCCTACTAGCTCCGTCTATTTAGGTTTCTTTAGAGAAAGAAGCCGGAGAAGGCAATGGCACCCCACTCTAGTACTCTTGCCTGGAAAATCCCATGGATGGAGGAGCCTAGTAGGCTGTAGTCCATGGGGTCGCTAAGAGTCGGACACGACTGAGCGACTTCCTTTTCACTTTTCACTTTCATGCATTGGAGAAGGCAATGGCAACCCACTCCAGTGTTCTTCCCTGGAGAATCCCAGGGGCAGGGGAGCCTGGTGGGCTTCCGTCTATGCAGTCGCACAGAGTCGGACACGACTGAAGCGACTTAGCAGCAGCAGCAGAGAAAGAATCGAACCCTCAACCAGAATGATGGAAGAAAAAGTGGGGTTGGCAAACAATACTCTCAGAAAAGAGAAGGCACAGAGGGAAAAAATAGAAATTAAACAAGCTGGTCTTGTACATCTCTTGAAACCACATGATAGAAATAAATCCATGGAGTCTACAATCAGACTCTTCAGAGTGTTGATTTTACGAAATCAAGAAAACAAAACTCAGAGACTTGATTTTGCCAAGGCTCTTATCTACAAAATGATGATACATCTACTTTTTAAGAACACTGTGAGAAGTAAATAATTTAATTACTTTGCACATAGTACACCTTCAACAAATGTTAGCGCTACTTCCTTCTGAAGATCAACACAAGCAAAATAACTATGATTTGCTACCCGTCCAGTACAGGCATGTGGGTTAAACTGAATCTCTGTTACTCTGACTGGTCAGTTATATGCCAATGGCATACAAAGGTCATTTCATCTACTATTGTTAACTTAGATTTCAATACCGAAGAATATACCAAAGAAGATATTCCAAAGAAAAAGTCAGAAGCTGGGGCCACACTGCCTAACTCAGGGGCCCACCAGGAACGACCTGCTGCCCCATCTATTATGCCTGACTCACCAACAAACTGTGCTGGCCAGGAATACTTTTTTTTTTAAACTTACACAGAACCTCTTTTCCCTCAAATATAACATGGAAATGGAAACATAGGTGATTTTCTTCTTCCTACTTACCAAGATAAGTATGATTAAATGAGAACTATAAAGCTAGTTTCAACTTCTTAAGTCAAGGCACCACACTTACACACACACACACAATATTCATTGCTGCTTGGCCCTTGAGTATTTCAGTTCAAGACAGTTATAAATATTTAAGGTAAGACAGAAAATACTAAGAAAAGAGGAGACAAGGAGAGAAGAAGAAAGAAAGAGGAAAAATAGATGTGGTAACAGCATTTGCCAAAGAGGACTCTCCCCACATTTAAATGTATCCCTCTAGATTCAAACAGACTTAGTCTAATACGCATAACTGTGTCTACCTCTACAGACTACTTAAAGCGCTATATTAGAATTCTGCAACAATGACTTATTTACTACTTGTTACTAACAAAAATTCAGTGAGGCTCTCTGGAAAAAGAAACAAGCAAGCTCTTGCAACGTGCACAACTGGCTCCCTAGCCCCCCAGCAAAGCTTCTAGACCACACAGTGCCTCCTTGCCTCTTCGGAAGCCACTACATTATCGCATTAGCTCAAGAGGGAAGCAGAAACTCATTGTGCTAATTATGTGTACGCAGACAGCAGTGCAACATCCAGGAAGCAATTTTTTTCCTTTTAATAGTCCGATTTCCTTTTATTAATAAAAAGTAAAAACTCCGATTTCTTCAGAACCATCTAGAGCTTTTAATGGAAATCTTTTCTCAACTAGGCTCGCTTTTCTCCAGCTGATCCTATAAACACTGCTGGCAATTTTTTTCCCCCAATGCCTCTAACATATTTTCACTTAGCACCAGTTTGATGTATAAGATCTGACAGCCCGGCAGTTATAGGCCACCTGCATCACTGTCGCCATGACAACAGTGAAAGACAATCCATGATCCCAGGCCCTGGTCACACGTTTCAATACAGCTTATCTGTCCAAAGCCACTGAGTCTAATGGAAGAGAGTAATTACCATCTTCCACTCATTGTCAAAATTCCCACCATATAATGCTCTTCAAAATTATTTTATTCCTTTCACATGACTGCTTAGCAAAAACTAAAAGAAAACCTTAAGTGGGAAAGGCGGGTGGGTGGGAGAAAGAGACGGCTGTGACTGGTACAAACGGAGCTGACTGTGTGAACTGTCCCTTTACCGCGAAAGAATGCACCAGCCAGCAAGCGGTACACAGAAGCAGGTGAGTTCACCGGATACTATCTTAAGATTTTTAAAACACAGAGTAAGGAAGTTGGTAAAAATTCCCAATGTTGGCCTGTTCTAAAGGCATTTGATTGCTACCACTGCAGCTGTTAGGCAGGTATGACGATCCCCATACAGTTCATGGGAGTCAGGGTGAACGGAACAGCTCCCAAGGGTGGAGATGAGAAGCAGCAGAGGCCCTCGGTCTGGATGCTTCTGTATAGCCATATTCCCCCGTACTCTCCAACCCCTCTCCTTCACACTCCAGGAATAAAAATGAGAGAGTGACTGTCCGATTTCTGGATTCAGTGCTGTACATTCTCAGGGGCGGGTACAACACCATCTTGGAGAAAAGTCTCATTCTTACAGTATTAAAAAGTGAACTCTGACCAGCAAACACTTTTGTGGAAAAATCTTGTGGAGGAAAGCACTTACGGGAAAGTCATTAAATGGAAAGACAAGGTCAAAAGTCACGTGACTTGAAAAGCAAACTACTGAGAACAGAAAATGGACAAAAGGGAACAGAGAAGCCTAACCGTTTGGGGGCAAGGCACTCAGCTCTTGGTAAGACCACGCCACCTTCCTTAACTTCCATCGTTTTCACAGAAATAAAATCATGCCCATCAAGTACTCATTAACTCCTCCCAAAATGGGGAGTGGTGCCCCACCACCATATATGAAGTGATGCCTAGCCTCATGGTCAACAAAAAATACTCCCATTAAGAGATAATAAGCATTTTCAAATGATGGAACAAATACCAATCCACAAAAGAATGAAAGTAATGTGATGTTTATGTATAAAAGAGTTAATTCTGAGGTTAGTATTTGTACACCTGTCAGAATGAACCTGAAATGTTTTATTTAGGCTAAATCCTAAAAACCACAGCCATGAAACATTTAGCCAGCTGTAAAAACATTATAGTTATGAACCAACATAAACTATACTGTGTATTAAACATGGGATTATATACATTTTACAACAAACATGGAAAGCCTGGCTAGCCAAAGGCTTCTGTAATTATAGCCACTGTAATTATTTGGTGGTTGGTAGACAGGCCTTCTAAGCTTCCCTTGAAAACTAATTCCCAAAGAATTTTGGCCACAGGACACTATTCATTATCAGTCCTCATTGAAGACCAAAAAAAGATGGTCTGAGAGAAAACTGAGGCTGAGCCATCTAATGGAAAAATTCAATAGTTTGTATAATTTTCCATAGGACATCATAGATACAGATGCCAGCACACACTGGGGTTTCCAGTAAATCTCTAATCAAAACAATCAACCCATGACCAGAACACTCCAATCAATTCAGACAACATGAAACACTTGGATGGAACTTTTTTGAGGGGAGGCAGCGAGATCAAGCCATTTTGTTGAGGAGCTTCTTAGGGCTGGGAGGACCACGAGACCCAACGTCCTTTTCCCAGCTGAAATCTCCCCAGCTTCACCATCGCTGAAAGGATGAAATACTTTTACATAATTGTTTGTGGATTTCACTTAGTCATCCTAGCTTTGTCCCCTCCCCCTTATGGTGGAATTTGGAAAACATCATTTAGATAACAAGAACCAGATAAATATAAAGGTCTGGACAGACTAGAGCCTGTAAACTCAAGTTGCCATCAGCAAAAAATTTCCTGTCTGTCACCGCCAACCACACCACCCTTCACTCCCCCCACTCCCCGGCTGTGGGAGGAGATCCAACTTGTAAGAGCCTTCTCTGAAGTCTTTTGTAACCTTCACTTAAAGGATCCTCTCTCCTACACCACCTTATCTGAAGAAGGAACTCTGAAAACTGGTTTGGAAACCTGCTCTTGAGGAAGTCAGAAACTCTCATCACCAACCCAAAGACTGGAAGTGTCTATCTTCCTCTTTCCAACCTGTCCATTCCTGTGGTTTCTGCCCTTGCCTAGCCCTCCTCAGCAGTTCTCTGTCTTCTTGATCATGATGTTTCTGAAGATTACAGGCCCATTCATTCCTGTACAGAATGATCCTTAGTGTGGGTATGTCGGATGTTTCCTCATGATTAGATTCGGGCGAGTCTTTCTTTAGAATAACACTGTGTGTTCTCCATGCCTCATAATAGGAAGCACATGATGTTGGTTTGTCTCTCTACTGGCAATATTAACTTAGATCATCTGGTTAGAGGGATATTCCCTAGGTTTCTCAAATATAAAGTTACTATTTGCCTTTGTAATTAACAAGCAATGTGTGGGGAGATACTCTGAGACTACCCAAATTTACAGTTCCCCATCACACTTTCACCAGTTACTGCTTTTACAATACACTGGTGATTTTGCAACTCCATCCGTCCTTTTGTATTTAGTGGTTGGCATTCTAAATTCGAGTTGTGCTTTCCCTTCCCCGACTCATCTGTTTATTGACTCAATTCCTGTATCAGTATGGACTTACGGATTCTCATTTTACTCAGTTAGTTATAACCCACTGCCATGCTTATTTTGATGTTCAGCTTCTCCCAATTTAGCCAGTGGGAGCCCATCAAGCAGATCCTTTGACTCTTGATTATCTGACCATTGGCCCCTTCTTTCTGGCTCAAGGACTTTTTTTGTGTTCTTCACTGCCAGAACATCGGAACTGGCTACACACAGCGGGGCTATGAGAATCATGGGGCAGCTCTAGGGCAGAGAGGAGAAAAGTGGCAACACAGATCAGAGTTCCAAAGCAATAGTGAAGGACGGTGAAGACAAGGCACGGCATGCCAGCCACTCTGCCCTGCTGCTGCTGCTGCTAAGTCACTTCAGTCGTGTCCGACTCTGTGTGACCCCATAGACGGCAGCCCACCAGGCTCCCCCGTCCCTGGGATTCTCCAGGCAAGAACACTGGAGTGGGTTGCCATTGCCTTCTCCAATGCATGAAAGTGAAAGTGAAAGTGAAGTCGCTCAGTCGTGCCCAATTCTTAGCGACCCCTGGGCAGGGCCAAATTCCATGAAGATTCTCTGACGGACCAGGAGCACTTACCCAGGAAACCTACGAGGAGGAGGCTCTTCCTGTTTCCTTAGCACCAAATTACTTATCACATTTCACTCCCTCAGAAAATAGCTTCTGGCTCCATTTTACATACAATAGCTTAGCAATCTCTGACCGATTTGTGAGGGGGAAGATCCTATGATCTGTTCTCTTCAGAAAAGAAAAAATAAAGCAGAGACCCTTTTACCAGATGCTCAGGAACAAGAGCAATTTCAGGTTTGTGGAGCCTGAAGCCTGTAACATTTAACTCTTTAATAGTGAAATTACTAATATCAAATAAAGCATGCCTATATGAAAATTTCTCAGGCCCTTCCCAGAACTCTGAAAAGGGCTGTGCAAGGGAGGGGACCAGATACATAAGTTTCATTTGCTTCATTGTAAAAATTCACCTCTGCTCAAAAGTGATTTCAGCTTCTTGCTTCAGACCCTAAGGTCTAGCAGTAGGGGAATAATCGTGCAGCGTGGCCAGTCAGACAGCCCTCCAATGGTGTGAGAGTCAGAGCCTCCAGGCTCTACTCCAGGAGACAGAACCAAGGACAAACCTATGAGATGGGCTTCAAATCCACCAGTATTGTCCAGTGTTAAACAGGAAAGTAAGCAGAAGTCCCATGAAAGCCTGAGAGCCGAATCTTTGGCAGAGGAGTGAAGGGTCTTGTTGGCTGTCTGTTAGCCAACTTCATCTGTCCACAGATGCCAGTCTGTCCCCACCCCCCAAGTAAAGTGACAAACACAGCTAGGCACCTAGAACCCCTCAGTCAAGCTTAGGTGACAAGTCCTACCTAAAGTCATAGGTATAGCTTGAAACTGGACCTGGAAATTCAGCCCAACAGATCTAAGAGAGACTAAGGGATGCAGCTCTTAGGCCGTGGGGAGAACTCACAGTGTGGGTCAGATTTTCCTGCTCTTGTGTCTGCCTCCTCCTCCACCGTGCTCACCCCATTTTATCTGGCACTTCATGTTCCCTGAGCCTATTACCATTGGGTAAATTCATTCTCACAGCTCCCTGCTATTGATTGTGCTGCTTTCTATGCTTGCAAAAGCTTTCCCATCTTCTCTGCCTGGAAAAACCCTGCTCATTCTCCTTAAGGCCCAGATCAGAGGCCAGCTCCTCGCACTGTCTCCCCTGATATGCTTCTTACCTGGTCTCCTTGACCTACAAAAGGCAGAATTAAATCATCCCAACCTTTGTGTTCCTATAATAGTTTTTTTTTTTTAATAAGTCTATTAGAGCCCTGATCACATTATACTGGGGAATGACATGTAAAATTCTTAACAGCTACATTAGTACAATATCCGTGTTGTTCTTTGAATTTCCAACAATCTCTACTGTACCTAATACAGTGGGGCTTTAAAAAAATGTTTGCTGAATTAAAGACTGTTGCCAAAACTGCAAGTGTTCTTTTATTTTTAAAGGCTGATCTTAACTGAAATAAAACTACAATATTATTGGGCTTTAAAATCATGTAAGCTGTATGTAGTTGTATATAATTGCAACATAATCAAAGCACTGATATTTTTAGGCATCTCTTTCCCTTGAAACCCTCCTTAGTTACCTTTGACAAAATATCAATGTATTTCAACCGTATAAGTTCTGTGCATGTATGTGTTTTTTTCCCTTTTAAAAACTTTTATCATCAAAAATTTCAAACATACAAAGGCACTCAGAAGGTCATGAATTCCCAGTGCTTAGCTTCAACCCTTGGCCTGTCCTGTTTCAACTATTCCTCATACCCGATACTCTGGTCTGAATGCTTGTGTTCTTCCCCCTCAAAATTTATATTTTAAAATCCTAACTCCCAGAAGTGATGGTATTAATTACCAGTAGGACCTCTGGGAGATGCTTATGTCACATGGGTGAAGTCCTCATGAATGGGGTCAGTGCCTTATCAAAGAGGATCCAGAGAAATCCCTAGCCCTTTTGACCAGAAGTCAGCAACCAAGGAGAAGACCCTCACCAAGACCATGCTGGCACCCTGATTTCAAACTTCCAGGTTCCGAAACTTTGAGCAATAAGTTTCTTATAATAAGCTGCTTATAAGCCACCTGGTCTGTGGCAATTTGCTAAAGCAACTCAAACAGACTATCACACCCACTTTTTCTTCCTATATCTTAAAGCAAATCCAAGCCATCATATATTGGTAAATATTTCAGAATGTACTTTTAAATGTTATTGTCTCTTTTTACAAAAGCATAGCCATAATACCTTTATCACATCTAAAACGTACTTAAGAATGATCCCTTAATTTTATCAAACTACTTCCCCAGGTGGCTCAGTAATAAAGAATCCGCCTGCCAATAGAAGACGCAGGTTCAATCCTTGGGTTGGGAAGATCCCCTGGAGAAGGAAATGGCAACCTACTCCATTATTCTTCCCTGGGGAATCCCATAGACAGAGGAGCCTGGCAGGCTACAGTCCATGGGGTCACAAAAGAGTCAAACACGACTTAGTGACAAAATGACAACAAAAATGTTTGAAATTTTTGATTTCATCAATTTCATCAAATATTCAGTTACTGTTAAAATTTCCAATTGTCTCAATCCTTTCTACTAGATTTTTAACAGGGAAAATATGCTGCTACTTCACACAACTCATAAACAAATTGTACTACTGAAATAAAAAAGTCCCAAACTCATGTCCTACAGAGCCATAACACGCCACAAGACTCATGAAGCCTCACTTCATTGTAATGTATTAATTATGCTGTGAAATTTTGTTAAACATTTGTCCTATAATAGATACGGAAAATAATTTGTTTTCAGTTCATTACCTTCTTACTCAAAGATTTTATTCCACAAGGATTTCCACTTGAGTTAGCACTACTTTTGAGTTATTTAGGGACCATGACAATACATTTTATTTTTTAAATCTTAAAGCCTAAGTTTTTCCTCTTCCTGAAACTCAAGTATTCGCTCTTAATTAACACACGTGCTTTCACACTAAACTTTCACTTTTAAAATAAAACCATGGTTAAAAAAAAAAATGCCCTCAAGAACAATTCAAAGGTAAAGAATGCAAACCTATAAACTATCTCATAGAAGTTTCACGTGGGCATGCGCACTAATACAAAATGTTTACATCCACAATAACAAGAAGTCAGTGAGTACGGAAGACCAAGACCAGGAAAAATCTGGGAGGTAATCGGTGTCTTCAGGCAGAACCTAAGACTACAGGGGTATTCAGAAGCAAGCGGAAGATTTAAGAACAGTTCCCTAAATTCATGTCTCGATGACCCTGGACACATAGTGTATATTTCTCGATTTGTGATCGGAAGCTGATGCACGAAAAGCACAAAGTACGTGCACTTAATTTATGCAACTGAAATGAAAGACTGAATGCAAATAACCAAACATTTACCTGCAAACAATCTTGCCGTTAAGTGAACACTAAGGCAGAGACTTCGAGATATTAAGATTCTTTTCTATAATGCAAACATCATCCTTTTTAAATTTAGGTTTTAATACAGGAGGCTTCCCACCAAAACCACAAAGTCACTAGAAATGCAGTTAAACACGAAAATACTTAGTACTTCACATTAACTGATGATAAGCTGATATGGACTAGCAAAAAGTTAGGAATTATTCTGAAATAGATACAATTTTATAGCCTACAAATATTTGCTAAACACATGTCCTTTTAGATCCTCATTGTGGTGATTTTATTTGTAATTACTGTTTTCCCTGTTTAAAAAAAAATAAATGACTCTAAATAAAAGCAGTTTATTTTATTTAACGGGTTAAATATCCTCCCCTATTTCTGTGTTACTCAGTTAACTTGTTTACTGATACTCATTTATATATGGTAAAAAGTCATATTACCATTAATACAAATTCTGAACATCCAGGTTCAAGTTAATCAAGTCATACTGCATTACTATATTCTGAATTTTTCCTTTTTTTCATGTGTAGCAAACCTGATCCTGTATCCAGGGTCCCCAGAGAATGGGCCCTTTTGTACTTTATGATTCAGGGAGCTCCTTACCCATCGCTGGCCCTTAAGTGTTGCTCATGAGTCTCCTGGGGAAGACATTTACACACAGAACATCGCATCGGTGTGTTCAGAGCTATTGCCAGCCGTCAGAAATCAAGAGGGTGTCTGTTCTACTTCAGTACAAGGACATGGAGGCTGACAAAGAAACTCAAAAGAAAACACAAGTCACGTGGCACCAACTGCCTTTTGGATGTCCGGAAGGATTCAGTTCCTTCAGAAAGTCACTTAGAAACTGCCACTCTCACTCCAGGGGCCAACCCCCTGCTTCCAAAGTCGCATTCCCTCCACCCTCCGGGGCTTTGGCCATTTCCAGAGCCAACCAAGAGAGCTGCTTAATACCCCACGGGGCAGGAAGGGATCACGCTTTACTCAACTGAAAGTGCAGCAGGTTTTCAGAAGGCTCAACACAGCCAGCCAAATTGAATCAGTGACACTTATCTTGTAAAGCAGTGTCATGGGATTGTTATTGATGACAAAGGATTAGCACTTTGGATTTACATCTCCCCTGGCAGATGAGACTTTAAAAAGCAGGGGCATTTCACCCACACACACAGAGCCCAGCTCCTAAGACCACCTCTTCAGTATCAGCGCTCAGACTGCTTTCGTTAACAACCCAGGCACCTCAGTGATGGAATCTCTACTTGCAGAGCAAGCCTAGTGCCTGTCTGGACCGTCTTGCCTCTTCCTCAGCAGAATAAAAAACTTCTACTTTTTGTTCTCAAAATACAGGTTTATCTGTCTCCTCTTTTTTAAAAAAATTATAGTTGATTTATAAAGCTGGTATACAGCAATGTGATACAGTTATATGAATGATTCAATGTGATTCAGACCCGGGTTCGATCCCTAGATTGGGAAGATCCCCTGGAGAAAGGAATGGCAACCCACTCCAGTATTCTTGCCTGGAGAATCCCACCGACAGAGGAGTCTGGCGGGCTACAGTCCCTGGGGTTGCAAAGAGTCGGACATGACTGAGCGACTAACACTTATGTATAAATACATTCTTTTTCATATTCTTTTCCATTATGATTTATTACAGGATATCGAATCTAGTCCCCTGTGCTAAATAATAGGACCTTGCTGTTGTCTCCTCTTTTATCTTTAGTGTGATTTGTGGTGATTTTTAGAGTCTTAATACAAATAAAATCTTAATTATAGGAAAGGCCATTATCGTATCTTTTTCACTATAATCTCAAAGTGAATATTTGGGGCTCCTAATTAGATTGATTCAAATACTTTGCTCATATTTCCTTAACCACATATTCATTATCAAGTCAGACTTTTTAAAAGTGTTTCCAATAAAGGGGACTTCCCTATAGTTCAGATGGTACGGAATCTGCCTGCAATGAAATGAAGAGAATTTCTATATTTACTTTTAACTTAGGGCTGGTGGCCACTTAAAAATCAAATCTCTAAAAATAAAGTTAAATTTGAATGCAACGTTATGTTTTTAAGCATATCCTAAACATAAAACTTAAAAGGTATGATTTATAGAATACTTATTTCTTTAAAAAAATATTCAAATGATCCACCAGTGACAAAGCAAGGTATACTGCAAATCAGAAATCCTTTGTAAGATACACAGTTTTTATTTTTTAATCATGAAATACATTAAGAAAATAAGTAGAGAATAGAGACATTAGTCTAATCAGATGCCACCCTCCCAGGTTTCATTAAAATACAAATTAAAAGTTTCTAAATAATGGTTATATTTTTCATAAAGTTACAAAAGCCTGAGATTATCCAAGGAGAAAAACATGTTCTCTAAGAATATCAGACATGGGAGATGTCCACAGCTCAGATTAAAGAGGCTAATTTTGTCTAGTAACTCTCTGGGCATTTTGTGTGTTCATGTTTTGAAGGCTTCTCTGAGATAAACATACCCAGTAATATGCAAATATACAAAAGAAGCCAAACCCTAAAAGAGCACACTAAATTCAATTTTTTAAATGATCTAAAGTAAGAATCACGATATCCACAGAAAGTGTTTCTTCAGCGTCTGCAGCTAAACATTTGCCACAAAACATTTTCTCTCTGATACCACCTACAAATTAAAGAAGGGTTTTTCCTGTAAGAAAAAAAAAAACATATATATATATATGTTCAGTTTTTAAAAAAATAATAGTCATGAGCACAGACTCTGGGAGCCACCTGCCTGAGTTCACATCACAGCTCTACCCTTAGCTATCTGACCTTGGTTAAGGCACTTAGTCACTTACAGCTTCTTCATCTGTAAATATCCCTACTTCATTGGTTACTCTGAAGATTAAATGAGCTAATAAGTGTAAAATGCTTAGTGTCTGGTAAATAGTTAAGTGCCATACAAGTATTATTAGTTAATAATAATTATATGTATGTGTGTGTGTATAAAATATATTTGTATAAGGAAGCTGAAACTTCACTACTTTGGCCACCTTATGTGAAGAGCCAACTTACTGGAAAAGACCCTGATGCTGGAAAAGATTGAGGGCAGGTGGAGAAGTGGGAGACAGAGGATTGAGACAGTTGGATGGCATCACCGACTCAAAGGACATGCGTTTGAGCAAGCTCCAGAGTTGGTGAAGGACAGGGAAGCCTGGTGTGCTGCAGTCCGTGGGGTTGCAGAGTCAGATCCACTGAGTGACTGAACAGCAAAGGATCTGGTAGTGAAACCACAACCTTAACATTGACTATCTTTGAAGGGCTTCTACACTCAAGTGTGGGGGCGAAAAATGAGTTCCTAAGACAGAAGTATGTAACACTGAAAATATTTTGCACAGCCCTGATTTGTTCATCTGGTCAATACTTATATCCCAGCCCATTGGAACTGAACAAGCTGTAGCAGGGGAAGAGAGCAGAACACTCCTGCTGCAAAAATAACACACACAAGAGCCACTTCCGACCGACCCGTCCGGGTGGACTAGATTCTCTCCCTCCCGTCCAGGCCTCTGATGGCACAGGGGAAGGGCACGGGGGCCTGCGTTCGAAACGCGGTCATCCAAACCAACCGAATTACTGTTTGACAAGAGATTGGGAAGTGAATGTAGGCCTGTTGCTACAGGCATAGGAGCTAATAGCAGCTCTTATAGGACAGCATGTCCCACAGGATCCAAGACAGAAGTTTGGGGTGGTGTACGGGGGCTTTCAAAATCCACCCTGACCAAAAGGTCAGCCACAAGGTCCTCGGCTCCAACGTCCTACTCCATCCTAGAGACCATTTGAAAAGATGTTACTGTAAAATGAACAATGTTTAACAGATATGCTTGAGATGGAATTGTAAACATCTGTCTCCTCATTTCAGATGACATGAAAAGAACCTAGATTCGGCCACTGAAGTCTTATATTACAGTCTACAAAAATCAATTTAACTAATTCGATGGATATGCTTTTCGCACCTTCCTCACGCCCCACAATCCACACTTGGGTATGAACTGGTGGTTCATTTGGGGCATAGCCATTACAGACTTCCTTAACAGTTTTCCCTAAAGGGACTTGGAGAGTATTTACACATTTCAAGACAGGCTCCCTTCTGTGGTCAAACACCTTTTAATCTCACCATTTAGTCCACTACTAGTAGCTATTCCAGAGAAGCAAATTAATAACTATTGTGGGCTTGAAAAAAAACCTTCTAGTCACAATCAAGTTTGCCTTCTAAGGTTAAAAGCTAACCAAAGTGTGACGCCTACCACGTGAATCTAAGCGCCTCTCCTAATGAGTAAGGAGCAGCCGGAAATTACAGGTTACCACCGATACCTTATACAAAAAGCCGCACATCCAAGCTAGATGGTGTCTTACAAAACTAGTCATTAACCAAAGACTAATTAACAAAACCTTTGGCTCAACTGATATTCTTGTTTCTCTATTTGCTTATTGATAACACGGAACTTTGTGACTCTGTCTAATGTAGATTAATATTTTAAAGGTATCTAATCCTTAGGCTTCATGCTTCCACATTAATCTTTTGCATTTTGTTGCATATAATCCTTTTCCCACAGTTCTAATTTTAGATATAGTTAGTCCACTCGAATTAATCTTTTCCCATAGAAAGACTGGTCATAGCTAAGATCTAATAGTTTCTCCTTAATCTTTTTTTTCCCCTGCTCATGGAGAAACATATGGATTATGTTATTAACTGTTTCTTTGACTCTCACTTTTTATTTTGAAATTACCCACTGACATGGAGGGAAAGGTGTCTCTCACCTCTTGTTCCCAGAGGAAAAGAATCAGTAATATTCAGTTTGCACCTCAACAGCATCCTTAGGAATGGGTCACATTATGATGATCTTTATTACTTTAAAAAAAAGGCGGGGGGGGGGGTGTAGTTTTAGAGAAAATGTACTTCCTGTATCAAAGCAAATCTTTGGGGCTAAAAACTCTGAATCCAGACTAAGGAACAGACTTAACATTAAGCTTTTAAAGTAGTCTGCATTTTTTTCTAAGTTTACAGAAGAGCTATTTTATGGAAAATCCCACCATTGGATACGCTGTGGAGAGAAACATCAAAAGGCAAAGTCATTTTCACTCGGGCACATAAACTGTGATGAGGTCAGACTCAATTTCTTGGCTTCTTAAAGCTTTTGTTTGTTTTATTTTTGCACAGTGGTCTCTGAAGCCAAGAAAGTTGTCTGTTTATAGCTGTGCCAAGGAGGCTCAAATAGTAATGTCTCACTGGGACTTACCAGGGCCCAGGTACAATTTAAAATGTTAAAGACTCCTTATGTTCACAGAAATAATCCAACCTTCGTGCCTTAGAAACCTGTCTTGGCCACTTTACAACACAACATGTTTTTCCCTTGATTCTAATGGTAAATAAGTTCCAATGCTCTCCTGAAACCAATCAGAAATATTCTTCAGCTGGCAATCATGACTAGTTTGCCACTTTGAAAGGGAATAGGAGGTGACAGGCCACGTAGTCTCTGGAGGTGAAGGGAAAGCCTCTATTTTTATGTATTAGCCCATGATTTACTTGTGTTGATAGAGTCTCAATATGGCAAAGCAAAAAATAGAGTTTTCCAGATAGACTTTATTCAATGAATAGACTTTGTTCCTTCAAGGTGGCATCTAGTCGTTTTAATAAACCAAAACAAAATTTAGAAAATATACCAGAAGTATTTGTACTTAAAAGGTGCCGAGGCAAAAGATGTATCTCAAGAAAAACACTTCAGTGACAGGAATAATCAACCTTGAATCCACTAAGGAAAACCATTTTGTAAAACTGAAAGTATCGTTTCTTAAAACACAGCAACATTTAGCTAACTATCAAGTAAATACCTGCAAAGTGCTTCAAGTGCTTAAGAGTTTTGATCGTACTGATAAGGTGTGAACTTTTCTGAAATACTTCTCTTACTGTCTCATCCTTGCACATACTTTCATATTTTCTCAAATATCACTTTTGCTTGATCTCTGTTTCCTGTTTCCTAAATCTGATGGGTTCAGAGGAATCCCCTCTTTGGCCCTGGAAAAAAGAAAAAAAGACACAGCACACGCAGTCCACCCCATCAAAAGAATCATGTTTGATGTCTGTTATTACTCCTTACAACTTAGATCTGAGTGAGATGAAGCATCAAACGAGTAAAAAACATTTAAATTCAATTTTGTGGTGCAACATTGTTAAAGGATGATTGATTTCTTTCTGCGCAGTGAGGTTCTGCATAGACCCTCTGAATAATGAAGATGAGGAGGTGACAGAAAACTCATTTATAAATTTTAAAAGGGGGAAAGGGACAGGGGGGAAATCTTTGTAAGGTCTTTGGGCTACACCAAGGTAAGGTCTTTTTTTAATCAGCTTCAAGACAAGTCAACACTCATTTGTCACTTTTCACTGCAAACCCCGAAGTGAATAGGGTTTGAGATGCAAATCCCTAAGGTTTACTCCAGTTTTTAGGAAAAATCCCATCCGATTTCCCCCCAAAATTTCCAAGTGGTTACCAGTAACCACTTAACTCATTTTCTCTCTTCTTCTAACCTAAGCAGTCAAAATGCTTTTCCTTCCAACAAGCCTCCTTCCACCCCTTTCTCTGAGGTTTTAGACCATCACTTTTTCTGTTTTTTCTCTCCAAAGTTTCTATGAGACTTCCTGTACATCTAATCTTCATCCACCACCTTGCACACTGCCAGGTACATGGCAGCATCTTGACCAGAAGGCTAAAAATGATGACTCATCTGAAACAAGACCCAAGATCCGACCTTCCTGATCAGCCCCTAAATGCCAAGCCCAAGCCCACGCTGATTTCTTTTTGCAGCTCCTAGCAGGTGCCAAGGACACTGCTCTGTCCCTGGTGTAATGATGCAGTCTCCTTCAACTCTCTTACTAAGTCTGGAGGGAAAGTCTCTAGGAGAGAAAAACACTCAGGCATTTCCAAGTCACTCTTAATTTGGAGAGAAATAAGAATCTTCAGGAAGTGCTCTCTCAAGGGCCTTGGGGACCCTGCACAAGTTATCCCTGAAAAGCACAATAAAATCTAGATGAAACAACAGAAGCTGACAGCCGTGGCCCAGGTTCAATCCTGGTCAGGGAACTGAGATCCTGCAAGCTTCGAGGCATGGCCGAAAAAAAAAAGCAGAATAACCAGGGAAGGTGGATTTAGTTTTTAGACTTTCAAGGCTACCAGGTCTACTTCCAGCTCTTATTAGTCTTGAATTGGACCTTTCTTCACAGTCTTCTAGCTTGTAAACTGCTAAGAGTACAAGAATTACACCATGTCCTTACTACAGACAAGCCCGTGATGCAAGCAACAGAGCCCCAAGCACCTTCAATTCTAGGATTAGAATCATGAACAGAGTAACTTTTGTCCAGCGTCGGAAAATCCCACAAAAGAGGCTGATATCCAGTCTACAAATGCCCTATGTCCAATACAAACAGTCACGTCTATAATGCAGAAGAGGCAAATTCTTCCAAAAGAAATGATTCATAGAAATTAATTGTTCTCTAATGTTCTTTAATTAAAGAAGCTGGACGACGACTTTGGTTTTTTAATTAAGCCCAACTTTTGCTTAATTTTTCAATATCCTGAGGTTTTGACGTTCAATTCGTATAGATTCTATTAAAAGACACTCCAACTCATATCAGAACAGAAATTAGTATTAATGTATATAAACTGATACATACTCAATAAAAGGAACATTTTTCTGCAAGATAAAAGCCATTAAATGTGTATATTTAGAAACAATTAAGAATTCACCACAAAAAAATGTATTGGTAATCACATGGCTTTATTTCCTATTTGTCCTTCACAAGAATCCAATTTATATTATACACATATGCTTACTCATACACAAGGCAAACCCACTGATCATATCACTCCTATGTAGAGGAAAATGTATAGGTTTTACAGAGGCAACACCATAATTCAATTTCATAGACTCTTTAAAAAATAGTAATAATAATTACTATTATTATTAGACCATACTATGAATTGTAAGGAGAAGGAAATGGCAAGCCACTCCAGTATTCTTGCCTGGGAAATCCCATGGACAGAGGAGCCTAGTGGGCTACAGTCCATGGGGTCGCAAACAGTCGGACATAATGACAGCACACTGAGCGCATACATTGTAAGAACAACGATAGCTACTACAGAACTACAAGCACTAAAGAAACCCTAATCTCCACTAGACTTACCAGCTATGTAAAGGGGCCCCTCTCTTGAATGTGAGACCTCCCGGCCACCTTCCTACTTTCCCATGTATGCTGTTTTTTCCTGTCCAGCCAGCCTCTCCTCTTCCACCATCTCACTCACTACCTCTACGCATACCATCCCCCTGTAACAACTTTGACAAAAAGCCAGGGACTTCCAGTTGCCGAATCTCAGGGTACTGTTCAGTCCTTATCTTGCTACATGTGATACTACACTCTCCTTAGTTTACACACCACTCTTCACCAACTGCACTATTTCTTTTTCATCTCCTTTTGAGGATGTCCCCCTCTAAGTGAAAACTGCTCTGTCATGTCTGACTCTTTGCAACTCCATGGACTATACAGTCCATGGAACTCTCTAGGCCAGAATACTGCAGTGTGTAGCTGTTCTCTTCTCCGGGGGATCTTCCCAACCCAGGGATCGAACCCAGGTCTCTCGCACTGCAGGTGGATTCTTTACCAGCTAAGCCACCAGGGAAGCCCTGGAATACTGGAGTGGGTAGGCTGTCCCTCCTCCAGGGGATCTTCCTGACCCAGGAATCGAACCGGGGTCTCCTGCATGGCAGGCGGATTCTTTACCAGCTGAGCTGCCAGGGAAGCCCAAATGAGGGGACGCTGTGGCTGCATGGCCTTCTAAAAATACACTGAATGTTGTTTTCTCAGGTTCCTGACCTCATTCTCTTTTCTTAATGCTGTATACCCTCACCCAATCTCATCCACTCTGATGTTTTAGCCATCTTCAATGTCTCCACCTACATTCAGACCTCTGGGCTCCACTCTAGGGCCTACATTTCCAAATGACTGCTGGACATCCTTGCAGGATGGACCATAGCCTCTTTAAACTTTGCAAATACAAAGATGAACTGATCATCTTCCCTCCAAAACCTAAGGCATCTCCTAAATTGGGTAATGATACCATCAGTCACAGCTTCCCAGGTGGCTCGGTGGTAAAGAATCTGCTTGCCAATACAGGAGACGTGGGTTCAATTCCTGGACTGGGAAGATCCCCTGGAGGAGGAAATGGCAACCCACTCTAGTATTCTTGCCTGGGAAGTCTCACGGACAAAGGAGCCTGGCAGGCTACAATCCATGGGGTCACAAAGAGTCAAACATCCCTTAGTGATTGAACAACAACAACCAGCCAAGCCAGAAATCTAGACGTTATCTCTGATTGTTCTCAATAATCCCTGTCTCTCAATGAATTCTTGCCTGGAGAATCCCCGTGGACAGAGGAACCTGGTGGGCTACAGTCCTTGGGGTCACAAAGAGTGGGACACGACTGAGTGACTAAGCACAGCACAGCACTCAATGAATTACTTCCTCAATATTTTTCAAAAATAGTCTCATGTCTCCATCTTTACCTGCCACTCTCCTACTTCAAGCTCTTCAACATCTCCTGCCAGAATATTCCGTAATCTCCTAACTGACTTCCCTGCCTCCAGCCCTTGTCTCAAACCCGTCCTTCACACAGTGGCCACGATGCTTTATCTAAAGTTGGCTGGCCATATCACTCCCTTGTTCGCAACCCTTTCTCTCCACCTGTATCACTGGATTTAAGCTCTTCACCTATATCACTGGTTTCTCTTCACCTGTGTCATTGGATTTAAGCTCTTGAGCATGGCGTATAATGCCCTCTGCTTCCTCATACCTGCCTAACTTACCAGCCTCTTCTCCCACCATTTTCTACCCTGAAACTTCCATCTCAACAACACTAAGTAACTTGTGATTTTATGCCAATGCCGTTTTTCACACCTCCGTCCTTAATCCGCCCCAGTCTTCTTCAAGCTCCTCCAGGGCAGGGGCGGTAGTCCAACTGGGCTGTTGTTTCATTGCTTAACCCAGCATTTGGCTCATTAAAGGTGCCATATGAATGGTCAGGAATAAATAACAGAAGACATAGGAGAGTAGGTCCAAAATGAATGACACCGGTAGAAAGTGTTAAAGGAATTCAAACTCATGTTGAAAGTCATTGCGATGGGGTCTACATGGACTTAATACTTGCCACACAAGAGGTGCAAGAGAGCTTGTAGGAGCTCAACTCCTCCTCAACACCCACCTCACACCTGGAGTCATGCTCTAATATTTTTTAGAGAAAACATGTTGGCTACCCACTGAGCCTACCATCACGAGGCACAAGAGTGGGCACCTTGGTGACGTGCCAATAACAACCACTGACAATTATAGAACGTTTATGGTGTTATCTCTAACTTCTCTGAAAATTCTACATGAATTACACCTCTCAGTCTTCACATCAGCACTGTGAAGATGGAACTATTGTTTCCCTGCTTGACAGGTAGGGAAACTGAGGCCTACATGTTAAGTAACTTCACTCACGGCACAGAGGTTGACTATTAAGGCACTCAGGACTAGTTGCTCAGTCGTGTCCGACTCTTGCAACCCCATGGACTGTGGCCCACCAGGCTCCTCTGTTCATGGAATTCTCCAGGCAAGAATACTAGAGTAGGTAGCCATTCCCTTCTCCAGGGGATCTTCCTGACCCAGGTCACCCCCATTGCAGACAGATTTCTCTACCATCTAAGCCACCAGAGAAACCATTAAGGCACTCAAGGCATTTATTCATTGACTGTTCATTAACTATCAATATTGACTATTCTACTGTTGAGTGGAATGCAAGCCAAGCCTCCATATACATTTCACTTAGTTTCCAAAACTACGTGTGTATCAAGAACTGACCCTGAATGAAAGGATGAAAGAATGTGTCATCTACCCTATGAGCCACTGCTCCCACCAAATAGTCACTTTGCTAATTGACAGAATCATGCCTTCACCCAGAGCCTCACAGACAATGTCATCAGCACATCAAGACCTCAGTGACAAGACAGCTTCCTCTCCTCCAGAGTGAGGCCCCTTCCCCTGTTCCCTGGCTCTCTTTTGCCCCCTCGTCTGTCCATACTCTTCTCTGCTTTGCTCCCAACTTCTCCTCCCACCTTTGATTACTCAGGGGGCTTTAGAACATACAGGAGGCAAGATCTCTCCTTCATAAAATCAGAATGCTCGTCGCCTCAGGAGGTACAGATGCCAAAAATATTCACAAAGAAGGATTTATATAAATTTACAGATGAGAAAACTAGTGGTTTATAAAAAGGGAAGGATGGAACAGGAAGTTTGAAACCCAGAGAGGAATCCTTGGCCCAGGGGACAGCCGAACTTGGCTACGAGATTAAGTCCATAGGTGTGGACGGAGCACTTACTCTGTCCAAAGCACTATTCTGGGCCCAGAAGACAAGGAACACAAGAGACGAAAAGCCCTGCCTTTTCGAGCCTCAAGCTCTGACCACTAGCTGTTTCTGTCAGGTAGACTGGTCTGTGGAGCAGACGCTGCCACCTAACCTTGAGGCTCTTGGAAAACACTCTCTGTGTATACTGTCAAAAAAAGGCACGATTTAGGGCTTCCCTGATGGCTCATTGGTAAAGAATCTGCCTGCCAATGCAGGAGGCATGGGTTTGATCCCAGATCCAGGAAGATCCCACATGCTGAGGAGCAACTAAGTCTATGCACCACATAACCACTGAGCCTGTGCTCTAGAGCCCGGGAGCCGCGACTACGGAGCCCACAGGGAGCGACGAGAGAAAAGCCCACACAGCAGCGAAGACGCAGCACAGCCAAGAAATTAAAACAAAAAATTAAAGAGGCACATTTTATACCTAATGGTTTAAGCCACAATATTTCAGCAATAATAATTATAATAAGGTGCACACACACACAGGCTCTCATCAGAGAGAGTTCCAAAGGCAGCTATGCGGGTCCTTTAAATTTGTGCCAGAGCCCAAACAAGATTTTTGAGTTTGGCAATCTGGGAGAGAAGCAAGTTAATAAAAGTACACAGTACATTGTGAGAACAGCCATGGTTACCAGGCTAAACACAGGGGCCAAGCAACCCAGAGCAGGCCCCTAGTAACCAGAACCCAGGTCAGGGCAGAGTGGAGAAAGCCAATCAGGGAAAAAATGGTGAAGAACAACAACTGGGTGTGGACCCTCAAGATTTCCCTTCAACCATGGTCCACAGCACAAGCAACTATTAAGAGCGTTCCACAGTCCTAAACCCATCATTCTCCTCCTAGGACCAACATGGAGAAGTCATTACACACATTCATTAGTCACATATACTCTGGAGCAACATGCTCTGGATTTGAATCCCTGTCCTACCACTCATTAACCTTGGCAAGTAGTCAAAACTTTGGGACTCAGTCACTTCGTCTCTTAAATGGAAACAATAATTACAACAACCTCATAGGATGGTTGTGAACATGAAAAGAGATGATTATATATAATATGTAAAGCATTTAAAAGTGTCTGGCACTCAGGAAATGTGAGCTGTTACTATTATTACTTTTTCCATCAATAGGATCACAGAGACCCCCTTCCAAGCCATGGCAAATCCTGGAAGCCACACAGTTCATGACATAAATGAATAGCTTAGAAGCACGAGCTGTCCCATTCTGAAGTAAAACAAAAATTCAACCAAATTTCTAAACACACACACAAACACACAATTCTTATGCATGCCTTCTTTCTCTAAGATATTTTTTTAAATCAAATTAAGTCAAAACTGATTTTGACTGCAGTACCTGTTTTCAAAAGGTGAAGACCAAACTAAGGGTAGATTTTTTTCCTTCTTTAGTAACTGCCCCTGAAATGGTATAGATAAACTTATTTGCAAAGCAGAAATAGAGTCACAGATGTAGAGAACAAACTTAGAGTTACCAAGGACAGAAGAGGAGATTGGGATGAATTGGGAGATTGGGACTGACAGATATACACTATTAATACTATGCATAAAATAGATAGCTAATGAGAACCTCTGGTACAGCACAGGGAACTCTCCTCAAAGCTCTGTGGTGACCTAAATGGAAAGGAAATCCAAAAACGAGAAGATGTATGTATACATGTCCGGCTGATTCACTTTTCTGTATAGCAAAAAGTAACACAACATTGTAAAGCAACCACACTCCAATAAAAACTAATTGAAAAGAATAATAATTGCCCCTGGCTCTCTGAAGGACAGACGGACAGTTGAAACAAAAAAGAAAATGGAAACAAGAGGAGTTTCCAAGCTGATGGCCAATCAGTGTTGCTACTAAAAGAGCCAAAGTGTAGGCGGTCATGTACAATCAAAACACTCTATGATTTGTGACTATTCTAATATCTGCAGTGGTGGAAAGGGTCTCAATAAGTCTAAGCAGGTATTAGCTAAAGCAGAGACACAAGAGATAGAGGAGAAAAAGTTAAGTTGAAAAAAAAAGCCTATCTGCAAACTTAAAACCAAGTAGGTACGGTTTTTGGTTTGTTTTACAGATTTTTTGTTTTGCTTGTTTTGTTCTCATTTTCAGTTTAGCCTTTTTTTTTTTTTTTTTTTTTTTGCTATACTGCATATCATGTGGGATCTTAGTTTCCCAACCAGAGATTGAACCTGTACCCGCTGCGTTGGAAGTACAGAGTCTTAACCACTAACCCGCTAGGGAAGCCCATTTGTTTTCTTTCTTTCTTTTCTTTTTTTTTTTAATTTTATTTTATTTTTAAACTTTACATAATTGTATTAGTTTTGCCAAATATCAAAATGAATCCGCCACAGGTATACATGTGTTCCCCATCCTGAACCCTACTCCTTCCTCCCTCCCCATACCATCCCTCTGGGTCGTCCCAGTGCACTAGCCCCAAGCATCCAGTATCGTGCATCAAACTTGGACTGGCATCTCGTTTCATACATGATATTTTACATGTGGCATGGGACAAGACGTTTATCAGTGCGTCATAGCAACTGAATCACCTGTGTAAATCCCAAGTCTAAAATAAACATTAGACTCAACCAAGTTCATCTCTTGCCCTTTAATCTGATTGGAGTGACTTTTATCTTTCACCTTGGAATGATAAAAGAATACGAGTTGTTAGCAAAACAATCTGAATGTGACTTAATTCTGGGGCCTTCTCCTGTTTTTTCATATGCTTGTCAAAACTATTCAGACAGAAACCAAAGAGAAAATGTGCTTGCCCAAAAGGGAGGATGCAGAGGACAGAAAAATGGCTTTGGACCCAAGAATCTGCCTGATAGTGTGTACTCCACCTGGAAAGTTTTTGTTATTTTTCTTGCTCTATTGAGACCATCCAAGCAGTCTAATTTATGAAATTCTTTACTTATAAAATATGCTGGCAAACCTACTACAAAGCAAACTTCTTTGGAACTGAAGAAACAAGATCTCTGTTTACAGATTGTGTCCTCATTATTTGCACAGATTGTCTCATAAATCGACCCACTGCTCATCCTCCGAATTCATGTTTCTAAAGGAAATTCAGCTAAAATACTGTAAAAATACTGTATTACACTGTTCAAGATAGTCTACCAGTAAGAAATTGAGAGTCTAAAAGAATCGCTCTGAAGGTCAACTATACAAATGTGCTACAAAAGCCTATAAACTGAAATTTTATACACTGATTTTCAGAAACTGACTAAGATCCTCGGGATATTATTTGGGCTTATCAAAAGAAGGTTAAAATCAGTGGTAAAGAATCCACCTGCCAGTGCAGGAGACACAAGAGACACCAGTTCAATCCCTGGGTGAGGAAGATGCCCTGGAGAAGGAAATGGCAACCCACTCCAGTATTCTTGCCTGAAGAATCCCATGGACAGGGGAGCCTGGTGGGCTACAGTCCATGGGGTTGCAAAGAGTTGGACATGACTGAGCATGCACACAATGATTTGTAAATTTACAAATCATTAAGAAGTGGTACAAAAAAGGCACCCTGGTTTCACTATTAGATGGCAGATGGCTGATTCAAAGAGAAGAGGAACATGGTTTCAACCAACTAGAAAAACAAAGTTGAGTTTTCTAGCCACATTTGAAGATTCCAGCCCTGAAGTTTAGGACCCACGCCATAAATAATAAGGATGGGATGAAATACCTCAGCCAACATCATAGTTCAGGTCCATCCAAGAGATATCTCTGGAGTTCCTCCTCTACATCAGGCCCAATCTCTCTTTTAAAGAGGCTCACCACACAGTCTGGAAGCTACACAAGATAAGGACCACTGATGTATACGGCGCTAGGAGAACATGATGAGAAAAAGGAGGGGCCAAGGGTTCTAAACGGAGAGCACCGACAGAATTAGAAAACACTCCTTCACGTTCTGCAGACTTAATAAATTTTACACACCCTATTTCCAAGCAGGGCACATGTCCATGTGCATTAAATCTATAAACTATATTTATGGGCTTCCCTGGTGGCTCAGAGGGTAAAGCGTCTGCCTGCAATGCAGGAGACCCTGGTTCGATCCCTGAGTGAGGAAGATCCCCTGGAGAAGGAAATGGCACCCCACTCCAGTACTCTTGCCTGGAAAATCCCATGGACAGAGGAGCCTGGTAGGCTACAGTCCATAGGGTCACAAAGAGTCGGACACGACTGAGCAACTTCACTTTACTTACTTATGATCCGTTAGACAAAACCCTCCCATCATTCCAGTGAAGGCTGAGCTCTCTTTTGCTGCTATGGTGGTGGCGGCCTCTCAGTAACCAGATATAAGGATGCAGATATTCCTAGGATTTAAGTCAGTACCAGCATGGCTACACAAAGTGGACTAAACGCTAGCATCATAGAAATATTTCCTTCCTACTGGGAAGTGTCCTTACAAATCCACTAAATGAAACCATGAGTTTTGTGGTCCTAAGATATTCAGTGATTCACTCAAGGTCACACAATTTGTTGGGGGGAAAGCTTGAACTAGACCAGATTTCCTGGCTCTCAACATAATATTCTTTGAGTTAGACCAAATGCACCCCAATGAAGGGGATGAGAGACAGAGGATGCTGGGAGCATTTGTTGTATTTGATTATCAGGAATTCTGTCTGTATTATACACAGAATAGAGATTTTACAGACACCCAGAGGAACTTACTGGCTTGGTGCTGACTTAGCCGACAGAATGTGTGTGCTTAGTCACTCAGCTGAGTCTGACTCTTGGCCCGACTTTGTAGCCTACCAGGCTCCTCTGTCCAGGGGGATTCTCCAGGCAAGAATACTGGAGTGGGTTACCATGACCTCCTCCATGGGATCTTCCTGACCCAGGGATCAAATCCAGGTCTCCCACATTGCAGGTGGATTCTTCAGGTCTGAGCCACCAGGGAAGTCCTAGGCCAGGAGAAAAACCCCTAAAAGCAGCAGACATCAGCTGCTGAGGGAGCATTCCTTTGTTCTCAGCACCCAGCACCCACAGAGCACAGGGCAGAGCCCTCATCAGGGGAAGGAGGGGACACCCTGGGTAAGGGGCTAGAGGGAGGAGACCCTTTCAAGAGGTGACCTCACTTGTATCCTCCAAACCACAAGCTGCTCTGCTTGAGGACTCAGAGGCAGAAGGCGCCTGGGAATTTGTGTAGATCGAAAACGATGCATCAGTAGGGAACAAGCCAGGAAGGACAGTCAGAACAGGGCTTTCACCAGACGTTCCACGTGTCTCCAAACACCTGCACAGACTTTCTGTCTATTGCACAAAGCAGCTCTAGGTCACGACGGGTCCGCACCCACACATCTCTAGCGGTCCTTGCCCTCTCTGCCTCATTTCCACTTCCTTCTTCTCTCCAGCTCTTGTCCCCTGGCCCATTCTCCTTCACGTCCACTGATGGTGACCACAGGCCAGAGCATGTGCAGTCGCCCACTGGCCCAGGGCCAGAGGCTGGAAAGTAGCAAAGGGGAAGTTTCTTTGGATCTCTGCCTCCAGTCTCCTCTTAGGACAAGAACTGCTGGGTGTTCCCCACCCTCCTAAAATCAGGAATACTCTGTCTGATTTCTAGAACATCAGAGATGTCACCAAGTCCATATGCTTCTCTTAATAAGAAAGGACTGGAACTTCCCTGGTGGTCAAGCTTCCACTGCAGGGGACACAGGTTTGATCCCTGGTCGGGGAAGTAAGATACTGCAAGCTGTGCAGTGTGGCCAAACAAACAAATCAAGTTTAAAAAAAAAAAAAAAAGGACCATCCTTCTAAAGGCACAGTGGTCATGAAATTGATGAGATGGTTTAACGGCTGGGCAAACAGGTTTCGTTTTATTTCCGGTAAGCAGGGGCCACGGGGGTCCTGTACCAGTGTAACCATCAGCTCTGTTCTTGTCCACACTCTTGTCCACACTCTGCAGCGTGTCCCTGATCTCTCAGCGTCATTTATGCGTCACTAATAATAAGCTTAGGAGAGCGAAAAAGAGGAGAGCCACATACTCCATGAATGCCTGTGTTCCCTAGTCCTCTCCCAGAAGAACAGAGTTCTTTCACTGAGCAAGAGACTCAGTTAAAAAAAACAAAACTGGAGAAAGAGATAGTCTTATTAATGTATTGACACTCGCCACAAAGTCTGGCCTATCTCAATAAAGCCACTTTCTGTTTGCATCCACCTGCTCCCCTCCTAGGACTAAAAAAAAAAAAAAAAAGGAAAAACAAAGATGACTTCCAGATAACTATGCTCCTCCCAGCTGTGCAGTCAAGAGGAGGAAAAACACCTTTTCTAACTTCCTCTGACGCTCACTGAGAACTCTGGACTTCAGGGAGGCTATTAGAAAAAGGTTAAATATGAGACTCTATAATGACATACCAAGGGACTCGTGTCAGGGCTGTTTGAACACTACTCAGAAGCAATTGCTGTCGAGAGCTGGCGACCACTTTAAAGAGCTCTGGCGAGGTCTGCACGTAGATGACTCCATGGTGCCCTGGGAGGAGCAGTCTGAAGCCTCCTTATTCTGCAGAAACATCCTTGAACATATTCATGCTCCATTTTTTAATTCCAAGATTACTAGATACTCATATCCAGTAATTCTTTCCTCCACGTGGCATATTTTCTTATAGTGTTCTTTGTTTAATTTTCATTTTACAAAGACACAGCTTTATGTACACAACCGTATCCTCTCCTTTCTCTTGCTGCTATAGGGTTTTTGGTCTACATCTTTAGACTCTGTGTTTCATTTACTCGCAACAAAATTGTCAATTGTTTAATATCACCAGCAAGTTTTTACTTCAAAAGTTCTGTTGGTATAACTTAAAAATGAGTATGTAACCCTTTTCTGCCCCTACAGCTAGATCATTCCCCCTTATAAAACGTGTGGTTATGCCCAGAGCACCTTGCACTATCCACGGCAGGGTTATGAACAACCATTCCCTGGTGCTTTATAATGATAACTAGAAAGTACAGAGTTACACAGTGCCCAGAAGATACTTATAATCGAATCACAGGGCATTCTGTGAATGTTTGGAATGGCGATCAGAAGACCACAAAGTGATACTGTTTCTAACTCTTGCCAGCTAGAATGTAAATGAAGCACCCTGAAATTCAATTATAAGAGTCCTTTAGGTATTAAATAATTATAATACAAATCACATTGGGGGGGGGGGCCAAGTGTTTTTTTAATTGAACTGTCCCCATAGCCCCTGCAGATTTCTATTTCTTAATAGTTCGGAAAAACAACACAGCTGGAATTTCAGATTCACGGTTCTTCATCCAACTGGAAAAGCTGTACCAAACGCAGAATGTCAATAGGCTGTTTCTACTTTTGCTTTGCCTCCTCCTCACTGAGTGACCTGATAAGTGAGCTGAGTCTCACTGTAGCTCTGCTTATCCCATAAATGTGCTGCATAACAGAATGTCTAATATTATTGTGCAAATATAAAATGGCCAAAGAGAATCCACAAGTTTAATTCAGTGGAACCAAGGATCCTTTGTCTATCTAAATATTCACTACTCTTAATACCCCAAAACGTCTTATTTCTTACCCTCACCTTCTTCCTCTTGTCTCCCGCGTTTCTTTCAGCTCTTTCTTCCTCCCCTATTCATCCCTTCCAACTTCTCCACTAGCGCTCCCTGGGGGAGGCTGTGAGAGTTGTAGTAAAACCTCCCCAGTGGCTGTGGGTGGCTCCACGGTGCTCAGGACAAGGAAGACGAAGAGTTAAGTGTGGGTCTTTTTTAGTCATTTTCTTGCTTCCATCTTTTAAAAGGAGAGAAGGTAAAGATTGTTCCCCTAACTCAGGAAACTCAGGAAAGTAAAAGCTGAAATATCTCTCCCAGAACATGACTTGTGAAAATACACCATTAAGGCAAGGTTGAAAGCATGTTCCCAGCATCAAGGAGCTTCTAGAACCAACCCAGCTAGTACATAGCAAACAGGAACCCCTCAATCTTCAGGATGCTCTCTCATCTGGGGCACAGACATGGACCCTCCCGGCCCCCCAGGGCTACAGCAAGGGCCTCATTACTCACACCAGATTTATAGAAGAGATCTATTTTCCTTCAAATAGAAACATTTTCTTCAAGGCCAGTGATCACAAATGTAAAACTAAAGGCCTGAAAAAGTATCAGTTCCCGCAGAGCGTTCCAATGTAATCTCTGATTAGTCATTAGTAGAACATCACAGAAATAAATAAATATACATACACATACATATGTATATTTTTTTCCCAGCAGATTTGGCCTTGGAATGACATTTGTTCAGGAGAAAAAGAAATTCACTCATTCCAACACCAAAACGAAAGCTTTATGGGTGTTCTGCCAAAAAAAAAAAAAAAATAAGTTCTCTAGACTTCAAGAATGGGCTTCCCAAGCGCCACTAGTGGTAAAGAATCCACCTGCCAATGCAGGAGACAGGAGACCGGGGTTTGATCCCTGGGTCAGGAAGAACCCCTGGAGGAAGACATGGCAACCCACTCCAGTATTCTTGCCTGGAGAATCCCAAGGTCAGAGAGGCCTGGAGAGCTATCGTCCATAAGGTTGCAAAGAGACACGACTGAATTGACTTAGCACACATGCACAAAGAGATCAAGAATATGGTGACATTTGGTGCTCCTCAATCAGGGTATCAATGCCACCCGTCTTCTCCTTTCAGCTCCTGAAATAAAAATATTCTCCGGCACGCAGCACAATAGCACAGGCTACCGCTCTTCCTCATGGAGTGTGATTCTCTCTGAAACTCGCCTTCAGCTACGTTTGCAGGAGCCACTCTCCCAGGACCATGTGGCCTTTCTGGGCCTTTCCTTGCACTCTGGAGTCAAGAAGAAAGGAACCAGAATGAGTGACCCTGACTCCACAGAAGCTGAGGTCGTAAAGGATTCAGGATGCTGGTACAACTCTGGCTGGTGTGGGGCATGGTCACGGCGCAGCCGAGGAGAACCCTCTGAGCAAAGTAGAGTTAATTAGTCTTTTTATGCACACACACATGCCAGCCTCACACATCTAAAAAATACACCCATGCTAAGCAAAGGGCCTATTTTAGCAGTGTCTTGTAAAAACTAGATAGACGGGTATACACGCTCCCTTGGAGCAGGAACCCTGGCCCTAAGACACTAGCTGGCTTTAGCTATCCTAGTCTTAAGAATCAAGAGGGAACATGCAAAGCACATCTGAAAAGTACTAAACACAAAACAAAGCCTTGGTCACTCTGACCAGAAGTGAGCCCCGGTGAATTAATGTGTCTCTAATAACTCACTGGCATTCCTGCAGAAAATTTCCCTTTGGTTATGGAGCCACTGGGCTGCGATGGAAAAAAAAGATCCTAGTTTCTCCTTTTGGAACAAATGATCTGATTAGTGACCAAAGGAAGGAGGCGTGAACGCTGCCCAAGTCTGAGTCAGCCACAGTACAGCCCGGCTGGCCTGGAGCCAAGAGCCCTCCTGCCAAGGAGACTAGAAGTTTCTGAAGAGCCACCACAGGCCCGATGCCTCGAGTCACTCGGACAAAAGCTGGTGACCGAGTCCAGCAACTGGGTTGCCAGGCACCATATGCTTGGCAATATTGTCCTCCTGCAGCACGGGGGCCTGTGCGCCGGGCTCCTGTGTGCTGCACAGCTGTCAGCCCAGGCGCTGTTTTATCATTATTTTCACTGTTTTATTACTTTTCTGGGAATTCAAATCAGTGTAACCGCGCTTGATGCGCCGGGTGAAAAATGGTGTCTCCCTCCCCCCTCCTCCTTCAACCTAATGAATTGCCTTTTTTCATATCAAAGAGTAATGAGCACCAAACCACATAATATTTATTCATGGAACAAAAGACAGAGGGATGGAGGGGGTTGGGGGAAGCAGAAGCCGTTCCTGGGTGTGGAGAGGAGAAAAGCTGGACGTTTTAAAGGAGCTCTTCCTGCTGATCTCCAGTGACACGGGGTTCTGTGTGCAGGAAAAGCCAAACCTTTCCAAGCTCCCACCTTCAAGCTAGTCCTAAGTCAATGCTTAGAGACCCTGTGGCTAAGAGCTCACAGTGACTGAAAGTAACTCATGGCATAGAGTTGACAGTGACCTGGATCAACACTTTCTTTCCCAGTGAAACTCCTCTGCACAGCCTTCTCTCCTCTCTTGTGAGCACTAACCAGGTATATCTCAGAACATTCTAGAGAGACCCCTTTTTTTCCGTATCACATGACCTCCACTGTGGATGAGGGCTTGATCCGGCCCAGGGAGGAAAAGCCGTAGGAATAATGGTGACACAGGAACCTTATTTGCTCATTTCTTTTATTAGATGCTGTGAATTTTACCCACCTCCCCTCCCTTTTTGCCCAAGTCAAGCTCACACTCTGTTCCACGTTTTCTTTCCAATCCAAAAGAAAGAAAATAAGAACAATAGTAGGAATAATTTAAGCCAACCCATGGCTAACCTCCTTCCCTATAGACACTGAGACAGGTCTCCTATGCAAAGCATCCCCAAACTGGGAGGGACTGCCAACTCAAGTTAATATGCCAAATGAACCATGTTTCTTAAAGGCCACATCCCCCAATGGGCAAGTCACCAAAGTGAGAGGAACTCTTTCCTTTAATGTAAGAGGGCTATTAAACAAAGGTCTCTCAAAAAACGACACAGGTTCATGTTCAGAGAGAGATTAAGAGGCACTGAGAACATTAGGAATTTTTAACACCAGTGGCCGAGTTGCTGTTTCTTCCTCCCATTTCACTGCTCAGTATCTTGAATCTCTCCACCTAAAAATCCTACACTGTTATACACACTATTATATATAAAACATCTAAACAACAAGGACCTACTAGATAGCACAGGGAACTATATTCAGTATCTTTTGTAATAACCTATAATGGAAAGGTATCTAAAAAGGAATATATATATCTGAATCACTTTACATCTAAAACTAACACAACATGGAAAATTAACTACACTTCAATTAAAAATGGTTTAAAAAAATCTATATTGGGAATAAAAAATATTTTTTAAACTATGAAAAATATTTAAATTCTTAAAAAATCACACCATAATCCACTTCTTCCTATGTCCCGGGCCACCCAGACAGCTGATGAATTTATCTGGATAATTTCACTCAAACCCAGTCATGGAATCCTTTGCTAAAGCAACCCTCTTGCTCCCTCCTCTTACAGTATCAGTTCTGTAAGGCTGTCAAAGCTAATTATCTCTCTTCTCTAATTTATTGCTCTTCAGTGTATCATAAACACATAGATTACAAAAAGTTGAAGAAAACAAGTGAAGTGTGCATTACACTGTGAAGGAAAAGACAGACAAATAATTATTCAGAGTATCCACTCTCTGTTAATAGAGTAATAAAATGGCATTAGGAAGAATGGATGAGAATGCCGAAGCCAGCCAATCCCCCTTCCCTCTTCCATATATGGCTGTCCCCACCCCCATGAGCCAGTACCAGAAACTCGCACACCATCACTTTAGGGTAAAGAGGGAAGCAAAATTCTTAGGTTGGCAGTCCTTTGACATTCCAGACCACAGATCAACACGGAGCCTACCAAACCAGTAACACAGACAACCAGCACCTCAGCAGAGGGAACAGACACACAGCCTGCCCTGCACACACCGTCATTAAGCTCCCTTCCTTAAAGCTACTGTTACATATTTCCAAGTGTTCCAACTCCAATCTCAGACCACAAACTTCAAGTTAAAAGAAAATGCCCCTGAATGATTCATATCAGTTCTTTCAATCTAAGAACAGAATCAAAGGTAGAAAAAAAAAAAAAAAAGGCAAGTCTATTTGAATTTCAATAGCCAAGAAGAGAGCTATCCCAGACCTACAAAGCACCAGTATACGTACTGCTCTGCCACCCTCCCAGTTACCGTGGCATGGACCAAGTTCATCAGGGTCTCCAGACCTAGTCCATACCTGACAAAAAATTTTTTTTCCAGTATAGTTATTCAATGTCGTGACAAATAGCTTTTCCCAACAGTCCTTCAACAGGTTCTAAGAAGTAAGCTGCGTGAAATCCAAAATCTAAAGGCGTCGTTTCTGTGCTGCAGTGACGAAAAACGAACGTGTCTTCAAAAAATCCAATAGCAGCTGCAAACCATTTAGGAATTCCCAGGTACACAGAAAAAGACGTTTTCAACCTTTCAGCTGTAACAGCTCCTAAACTGAGAAAGTTGCTTCTTTATATAAACCACCTCTGTTTGCTCAACTTCAGAGGCTCTCCCGGGAAAGGGCTACTGCAGGATGTGAATAGTAAGGGAATGCTACAACCGGAGAGGTGCTGAGCTGCAGACCTCACTGTAAGGAAATACCCGAAGTGATTAAAGACAGATACCACCTGCAGATTCTGTGAAGCGGGCCACTGCTACAGCCACACGTGTTCTCATGGCGGCCAGGAGAAAGGGTGGGCTGAAGTCCCACAGTGGGTTAGAACTGGGGGCGAAAGGTGCCAAAACAGAATATGCCAGCAGGTACCTGGTGGCTCAGACAGTCAAGAATCTGCCTGTGATTCGGGAGACCAGGGTTCGATCCCCGGGTTGGGAAGATCCCCTGGAGAAGGAAATGGCAGCTCACTCCAGTATTCTTGCCTGGAAAATTTCATGGACAGAAGAGCCTGGCGGGCTACAGTCCACAGGGTCACAAAGAGTTGGACACAACTTAGCGACTAAACATCATAGGGGATATATGTTTTACCCCCTAGGGGAATTCTGGAATTATTATCACGTAGCCATTCTGAAGCCAAACCTCAAGGTCGAACCATTAAAACAGTTGTATTTCTTTTACGTACTCTCCAGGAAATTTTGTCAAGCTTGGACATATGTCCGATTTCTTTGCATAAATGTTAATGTTAACCTCCAGGTATTCCTCTGCAGGAATTATATCCATAGTAATTTGACTTTCTTAAAAAAAAATGTCTAAAACATACTTTTGATAAGGTATGTTTTTTAAAAAACTCCATAATGAGATAAGACTTGATTCTGAGCATTTCTTATCTATCAAAAATCATCTCTGGACTCTTTCAAAAGGAAATAAGAAAATGCTTTTTAAAGGAACTAGAAATTAAAAGTTTATTGCAGCACTGCTATAATATTACCAGCCTTTAGAAAGTAGTTTTTAACCTAACAGCTATAGTCAGATATCTATGAAATAACTAATATTCAAAACAGAGAACCATTTATACTGTCTGCCATCAGTGTAAAGGTTCAATGTTATACTTGGGGCAAAATGCAAGGCAGCTGTCCACCTTTTACATTCATCGAAGTCATCCTTCAAAGAAGACATCTGGGTGCTAGAAATGAAAGAAACAGATCCAGGAAAAATCAGAAACAAACACAGAGAAAGTCAGATGACACTCCTCAGAGGGAGAGTAGACTAGCAAAAACGAAACCCGACTGTTTAAACTTGACGGTCAGCAGAAGAGTCAGAGGTTGAAGTTGGCATTGCATGATCCGACCAGCAACTTGAAGGATGTCTTCGTGGATCGTCCTGGCTGGCCTAGTTTCAGGATCAGGAGCAAGGTCCTTACTTCATGTGCCTAACCAGCTCTTGCTATGTAAGCTACTGGGGCAGAAGATATCTAGCTGTCTTTAGACTGAAGCCCCTCCCCTAAAGTCTGCACTGTGCACACAGCTGCATTAGCTTAGCTGGCCAAAGGGGCTTTTCTCACCAAGATGCTGTGTGGTGCGGCTAAAGGAAATAGAAGCACAGAAAATGGCTGTCACTAGTTAGTATCTAGATCAACAACCGAAGCAGAACATCTGGTTTATTGGAATCACTGGGGAGAGCATGACCTCTAAAGTGAAGGCCAGTCACCTACAGCTCCACCTTTGGTTTACTTCTGTGGTTCAAATCACCGCCACCGACATTCTGTACAAGTCTCCAGGCCCCACTGCCACTGTGACAGAGGTAAAACATGAGTTGGTGGTAAAGGAGATGAGGAGAGAGGGTCACCAAGGCCAGAGGTATGTGGGGCCAGGAGACAGCAAAGAGGAGACAGCAAAGACTTGGCCTTCCGATGAGGGTGCTACCAGGGATTCAATCCCTGGTTGGGGAGCTGAGGTCCCTCATGCCTGAAGGCCAAACACCCAAAACATAAAACAGAAGGAATATGGTAACCAATTCAACAAGTGAGTGCTCAGTTGTGTCCGACTCTTTACAGCCCCATGAACTGCAGCCCACCAGGCTTCCCTGTCCATGGGATTCTCCAGGCAAGAATCCTGGAGTTGCTTGTCATTTCCTATTACAAGGGGATCTCCCCAACCCAGGAATCCAACCCGCATCTCCTGGACCTCCTACATTGGCAGACGGATTCTTTACCACCGAAACTTTTTAAATGGTCCACATCAAAAAAATAAAAATCTTATAAAAATAAAACAGCAGAGCTAACCAAGGACCAACACGTCCAGGGATGTTCATGCTGGGCTCCTGTTCAAACAGATCTGAAAACCTAAAGGCAGGTGAGGACTGCTTCTGCGGAGAGCATGGTTCTTTTGAAAAGGCAGCCGTTCACACCATCTTTTCAAGACAGAACTCTTCAGTCTGGCAAAGGCAGAACAACACTGTAGCCAAGAGTATAGATTTTGGAGCCAAACTGCTCCGGCTCTTATAAAAATACAGACTATAGTTCTGAGAATCTTACTGGAGGGCAGCTGCCATGCCAAAGGTAAATGAAAATGGCAAAGAAGGGTAGTCTTGAGACCACCTCACCTGTATGCTGAAAAGTGATAGGATTTCTCCTGTCTAAACAAACACTGGAGAGCAACTGTCGAGGCAAGTCCATTTTGATGCATTTTCTTCAGTTGGCCAGGTCAGCAGGTTGTTATTACCATGTTACACAGATGACTGGATTAGTCAGGGTAATTGAGCCTGGATGAAGTGGCAACTCACAGACCTGTGATTTTTATGACCACTCAAACCTGCACGCGTGGCCACCCCAGGTACCGTGCCACCCACAGAAAGATATTTTACACATAAAGCCATGCAGGCCTGGAGAACACCAAGCTCAAGAAAGGTACAGAGAACTACAGAAGTTGTTCAAGACAGTGAATGTCCCATGTTCACAGCCTGAACCAGCGCTGGTTAACTAGACTCCTACTCACTTCGCCACTGGGACCAGATGAAAAGAAAGAAAGTCATTTCTGTAAGATGTATGACCAGATATACAGCCTTTAAAAATTAACAGTGTTGACGCAGAGTGCAGTGACACACACCAAGCGCTAGAGCTGATACTTTTTTTTTAAAGCCATATTTTTCAGGAGACACAATTATCACTTGCCCTAAAATGGATTGTAATAAATAAGATCCAGGATCCATGTTAAACAATATTAGATTAAGAGATTTGGCTTCTTCAGAAGAAACAGACTTCTTCTGTTTATACATATTACATATATGGAAGAAAGTCCAAATTTGTGTTACAGAAATCTCACACATGTACAAGGATAAATGGATAAGGATGTCCATTGCAATTAAGTAAGGCTTAATTGGCAAAAAATGAGAAACTATCGGTCTCTCAAAGTATGGGATCACTCAATCAGTTTTGTGATATTTTATTCTGGAATGGGGGGCTTCCCAGGTGCCACAATGCTAAAGAATCCACCTGCCAATACAGAAGATTCTGGAGATGCGAGTTCAATCCCTGGGTCAGGAAGATCCCTTGGAGGAGGATGGCAACCCACTCCAGTATTCTTGCCTGGAGAATCCCATGGACAGAGGAGCCTGCGGGGCCATAGTCCATGGGGTCACGAAGTCAGACACAACTTTTTTTTTTTTTTTTGGTGGCTGCATCAAGTGGCTTGTGCGATCTTAGCTCCGTGACCTGGGATCAAACCCAGATCGCTGGCAGTGAAAGTATAGAGTTTTAGCCACTGAACCGCCAGGGAATTCCCAGGTAGTTCTTTTTCTATCATGAGGATATGAAGAGGAAGAAAGAGACAAAGGCCCTATCCTCTAATAACTGGTATTTTATTTTCATATTGTTTAATAAAAGTTTTATCATTAAAAAAAGAAGGATGTTGTCATCACCAACATTTCAGCTAACTGAACAACTTCTGCTGGAACATTCTGGCTCATCAACACAGCCCATTTCATCTGTGAACAGTTTCTATTTTCATATAATTGTTTTTTTAATATATTAAACCAAACTTTGCTTCAAATAATCGCCAGCCACTGATCCTAACTTTATCCCCTGGAGGCCACAAAGAGTGCATCTAATCCTTTCTTCACATGACAGCCCTTCAAATATTTTAAGAAAGCAATCATATCATCCCCCAAATCAGACTAAACACCTCCAGGTCTTCCAACTGCTCTTCATGTGACATGGTTTCAAGTCCCTGTGCCTTCCTGCTTGTTCCTTTCCAAATACTCTCTCTCTCTCTAATTTCTTCTAAAAGCTTGACGTCAAGCCGTGGTTATGGTGCCAATGTGTGTGTGCGTGTGCTTAGTCATTCAGTTATGCCTGACTCTTTGCAACCCCAAGGACTGTAGCCCGCCAGGGGCATCTACTCCAAAAAAAAAAAAAGAAAGAAAACTGATCTTTCTTGTTTTTAAAGCCTTGTTTTTAACAATCACCCTTTAATCTTATTCTCCACCACACCAACTAATCCTCTCCCCTCCACAAAGTGATTTTATTTGAAAAACAGTGAAATAAATGTTGCTACAGAAAGCAGTGCCAGAAACTATAAAAAACTTGTAAGAGGATACAAAGCATCTAGTATCCTTAGGATTTCCTTAAATGTTAGCTTATGGCCTGTGCATTCTCAGTTGCTCAGTCATGTCTGACTCTTTGCAACCCCACATTCTGTAGCCTGCCAGGCTCCTCTGTCCAGGCAAGAATACTGGAGTGGGTTGCCATTTCCTTCTCCAAGGGATCCTCCTGCCCCAGGGATTGAACCCAGGTCTCCTGCATTGCAAGTGGATTCTTTACCGTCTGAGTCACCAAGGAAGCCCAAGAATATTGGAGTGGGTTGCCATTTCCTCCTCCAGGGGATCTTCCTGACCCAGGGATGGAACCCACATTTCTCAGCAGGCAGATTCTTTACTGCTGAGCCACTTGGGAATCCCTGTTAGCTTGTTAACGATTTCCATTAACATGTTCTCATCAAACCACAAAGACTATTTTACCCAGCTCATCTGAAACATAAATGATGCTCTGCTGTGAGTCCAATGACAGTAAGGACCTGGGTTCATTACTGAATCCCCCGCACCTAGAAATAGTATCCAATATGTAGCAGTTGTTCAGGACCTTGCCATGACACCTCGGCTTCCCCATGAGTGAAATAAGCCTCAGATCACTCTAAGTCTGCACTTACTGCTACTACTGCTAAGTCACCAGTCGTGTCGGACTCTGTGCGACCCCATAGATGGCAGCCCACCAGGCTCCCCTGTCCCTGGGATTCTCCAGGCAAGAACACTGGAGTGGGTTGCCATTTCCTTCTCCAATGCATGAAAGTGAAAAGTGAAAGTGAAGTTGCTCAGTTGTGTCCGACCCTCAGTGACCCCATGGACTGCAGCCTACCAGGCTCCTCCATCCATGGGATTTTCCAGGCAAGAGTACTGGAGTGGGGTGCCATTGCCTTCAGTAGGAGGCAAAAAGTGATAGGAAAGTAATTCATAAAAACAAGCCCAGCATTTACGTAGCACCATAAAATCTTTGGAAGTCTTACGTATATTAATTCATTTGAGCCAAACAACCGCTCCGGCAGGGAGATGGGAAAATGCTCAGAGATGCTAGGCAACTCATCCAGATAGGAGCCGGCCAGGCACAGGCCAAGGCTTTTTAGTGTTTGTTCTACTTAAGAAATCTTGGCTGTAAAGAAGCTGATGGAGGAAACCAGCATGACCGGGTCAAGGTTCCCTTCTTCCCAGGGACTGGCTGTCTATCTCATGGCAACACCGCTCCCCTCTCCACCCTGCAAGTAGTAAGAGTGTTTTTGAAAAGCTGTAAAGAAAGCCTCACTGTATTTTCAGCATTCTAAGGGAGCTCCTTGTTTAAGGCATGGTTTCTCAGTAGCAGCAACACTGATCCTTTGGACACGGTGATTCTTTGCTGCGGTTGTGTTTAGGAGGTTTAACAGCGTCTCTGGCTTCTACCGACTAGACACCAGTAGCACCCTCCAACTGTGACAACTGAAAATGTCTCCCAACACTGCCAAATGTTCAGGCTGGGGGCAAAATCTCCACTAAAGGAGACTCTCTGATTTCAAAGAATCCTGTGGTAAACCCACTTAAATGGCAGAGGTAGTCATTTAAAGAAGCAGGGAAATATTTCAGGAATTTTTTTTTTTTCAGATACAAATGATTTTAACATTAGCTCGGAAAAATATATATTTGAGTTTTAGCAATGTCTGCAGGTTCAGAATAGACTACTAAAATCATATGTTACTGCCTTAAACTCCCAAGGCACCAGGATACTCTTTACCCCAAATGAGCAAAACCTCTCTTGCCATCCATTTCAGGAGATGCCTCCAAAATCCTCACCCACCTCTTGCCTCTCTCTCTTACCACTAGAGTTTCTTAAAGTCTTTTACTGGGAACCAGTCCCTTTAGATTCACTCTCAATCATCGAGTTACTTTCAGCATCTAACAAACAATCAAAGAAGGAAAAATAACCCACCACTGTGAGAAGGAAGGGCACTAGCAGAGCTTGTCTTTAGAGCTGTGCAATCCTTTTGAGTCACAGTTACAACCCAGGTTGAATCTGCACAAATAGACTCAACATTTCAGCCTTTTCTTTTGAAGGAAAAGAAGCCCCTGTCCTGACATGTGTTTTCTGGAGGTGGAGAGAGATACTGTTAGAGAGATAGGGTAATGGTTCTAACGTCTTCACAAGCACAAGTGACTGTGTTAAGGATCAGAGAGTCCGTAATATGAAACATTACAAAACTAGATTCTACCCAATAGAATGGGGACTTAAGGAGTTAAGACATTCTGGAGGCTGTTAAATATTTCATTCAAGTTGTCTATGGTTGTTAAGCCACTGCTGAAGGAAGATGAGTGTTAGTTACTCTTACTTTAAAAGATTCTACTTCAGCATCTGATGCAAAGAGCCGACTCATTGGAAAAGACCCTGATGCTGGAAAAGATTGAAGGCAAAAGGAGAAAGCAGCAGCAGAGGATAAAATGTTTAGACAGCATCACTGACTCAATGGACATGAACAGTATCTGGGAGATAGTTAGTAGAGGGGAGAAGGAAACAGCAACCCACTCCAGTATTCTTGCCTGGAGAATCCTGTGGACAGAGGAGCCTGGTGGGCTGCTGTCCATGGGGTTGCACAGAGTCAAACACGACTGAAGCGACTTAGCATGCTTGTGTGCATTGGAGACGGAATTGGCAACCCACTCCAGTATTCTTGCCTGGAGAATCCCAGAGACAGAGGAGCCTGGTGGGCTGCTGTCTATGGGGTGGCAAAAAGTCAGATACTACTTTGTGACTAAACAACTTCAGCATAAAAGTCATTCTAACTAATGGAAGGTCCAAATAATTAAAGAGAGGTATCTAAATTATTCTTAAGAAATCACCTTCCTTATGTCAGAGGAAGTACTGCAGGTCTTTTGAGATTTTTATTAAATTCCCCCAAGAATAGTAGGCACAGCTTGCCCTTAAAAAAAAAACCCTGAACCATAGTAGTAATGGCTTTTTCTATGCACATATGTATGGTGGCCCTAAAGGAACACTGTGCTTCTTTCCCAAATGGAGTTGCTTATCCATAGCTAAAAAGTCCCTCAACTGTTTAACAGATGGAATAGCCAGGTATATTTAAAAACAACAAAACTGTGCATCTTCTCCGATCCACGGGATGGACCACTATGATCTTTAAGTATTCATTATATGGCAGGCCCTCAACTCCATCTTCTGAGTAAGTTTATCCAGTATTATTCCTTTAGTTCTTTAAGCTTTGCTCAGATCAGATCAGTCGCTCAGTCGTGTCCGACTCTTTGCGACCCCATGAATCGCAGCACACCAGGCCTCCCTGTCCATCACCAACTCCCAGAGTTCACTCAGACTCACATCCATCGAGTCAGTGATGCCATCCAGCCAGCTCATCCTCTGTCTTCCCCTTCTCCTCCTGCCCCCAATCCCTCCCAGCATCAGAGTCTTTTCCAATGAGTCAACTCTTCTCATGAGGTGGCCAAAGTACTGCAGTTTCAGCTTCAGCATCATTCCTTCCAAAGAAATCCCAGGGCTGATCTCCTTCAGAATGGACTGGTTGGATCTCCTTGCAGTCCAAGGGACTCTCAAGCGTCTTCTCCAACACCACAGTTCGAAAGCATCAATTCTTCGGCGCTCAGCCTTCTTCACAGTCCAACTCTCACATTCATACATGACCACAGGAAAAACCATAGCCTTGACTAGACAGACCTTTGTTGGCAAAGTAATGCCTCTGCTTTTGAATATGCTATCTAGGTTGGTCATAACTTTCCTTCCAAGGAGTAAGCATCTTTTAATTTCATGGCTGCAGTCACCATCTGCAGTGATTTTGGAGCCCAGAAAAATAAAGTCTGACACTGTTTCCACTGTTGCCCCATCTATTTGCCATGAAGTGATGGGTCGGATGCCATGATCTTCGTTTTCTGAATGTTGAGCTTTAAGCCAACTTTTTCACTCTCCACTTTCACTTTCATCAAGAGGCTTTTGAGTTCCTCTTCACTTTCTGCCATAAGGGTGGTGTCATCTGCATATCTGAGGTTACTGATATATCTCCCAGCAATCTTGATTCCAGTTGTGTTTCTTCCAGTCCAGCATTTCTCATGATGTACTCTGCATATAAGTTAAATAAACAGGGTGACAATATACAGTCTTGAAGAACTCCTTTTCCTATTTGGAACCAGTCTGTTGTTCCATGCCCAGTTCTAACTGTTGCTTCCTGACCTGCATACAAATTTCTCAAGAGGCAGATCAGGTGGTCTGGTATTCCCATGTCTTTCAGAATTTTCCACAGTTTATTGTGATCCACACAGTCAAAGGCTTTGGCATAGTCAATAAAGCAGAAATAGATGTTTTTCTGGAACTCTCTTGCTTTTTCCTTGATCCAGCGGATGTTGGCAATTTGATCTCTGGTTCCTCTGCCTTTTACAAAACCAGTTTGAACATCAGGAAGTTCACCGTTCACATATTGCTGAAGCCTGGCTTGGAGAATTTTAAGCATTACTTTACTAGCGTGTGAGATGAGTGCAATTGTGTGGTAGTTTGAGCATTCTTTGGCATTGCCTTTCTTTGGGATTGGAATGAAAGCTTTGCTAAACAACAACAAAAAAGTGTTTTGTTTTTCTAAGTTTAGGAAAATTAATTAGTCAGTTTCCCAAAAGTTCCGTTTCCATCTCACAAACATGAATCAATGAATTTTTGGAATGTGTTTGTCTGAAAAGAATGTGTTTGTATTTTTTAATGAAAATTTAATTTGGGGGATCCAATAACTCCAGCATGGTCATCTGTAAATCAACTTTTTTTGTAGTGTCAAATTAGTTTGAAACAACAGGCAAATAAGCATATTATTTTACTTAAAATGTCATGCAAAAGGGGAATGACAGCCTGAAACTGTTATGAAGTCACTAGCATCAAGGCTAATGGTGACTAAATAACAAAGACCTGTTATTCCCTTAAATAATACTGAAAATCTACCAAAAAAATACTACATTGTCAAAGTCTTGGATGCAAGAGTGTGATTTAGCATTTTCACTTCTATGAAGCACTATGAACTGGGTACCAGTACCGTAAAATGTATGAATGACATTTAAAAATTCAGTCTATTCTCTATGATTTGCACTAATGAAGAATAAATGGTATACTAAACTAAACCCATAATTAGTCCAAAATAATTGATATCTTATCCAATTCATTACTTAGGAGGAAGCACTAAAATTGTCTTCTTCTTGCTTCTTCCCAACCTTTGGTAAAAGTGCGAAAGATCAGTGAAAAGACCAAAAGGTTGGCAGCAGGCAGAGAAAAGAAAAACAAAGCAAACAGCTGGATCCGAAAACTCAGTAATCAGCCTCTGAAAATGCAAAGCTATTTGGGAGAATTAAAACGCAAATATTATGAAAACCTTGGGACTGAGTTTTAAATATGTCCCTTTTTATAAGATTTTGATGTCTGATTGATGTCACAGTTCTCTATGATGGGTAATGTGGAAAGAGATGACAGAAGTTAGCCATCTTAAGCTCAGGAATGTAGCACAGAAGTGTTAATTAACACACAAGGAGCACTGATCACAAGTAAAACTCCATGACATTAAATAAAACATAAGTACTAGAGATGTCTTCAAAAATTACTGTGTAGTGTACAGAATGGTTTATTATACTGGATTCCTTCTCCGGTAGCAGCACTAATGAGAGAGAGAGAAAGAGTCCTGCATTCATATCTCAACCGAATGGGAAAACCCAATCAGGAAACCTTTTTCACAACAGTTGGCTATCAGTCTCAGAGAGATATGTAGGAAACAACTCTGTACAGCTCCATTTCACTGTTTAAACTTCTCATCCTGCTTTCGGAAATGTCAGTACACCATATCCATGGACTGTTTATTTTCTTCGTATCAGGTGGCAGAACACCTCCAAAGATTCTAACGACGCAGGATAGAAAGCATCAAACATGCTATCCCCCTGAAAACTCAGCTTCCCCTGATAAGAAACTCAGCCTGAAGAGCATTTTAGATTATGATAAATGACTAACTATGCTTTTACTTTTCTGATCATTGGCTACCCATTACTAAATAAAATGTACCACAACTAAAGAACATACATAACACAATTAAGTATGTATTGGTGCTTCTTGGCCTTCTTCTTTTTTAATGCTTCTTGAGAATTAAAAGACAAACACTTGTGAAGAGAAATGAAATTTCAAAAAGTTTTTCACAAACTTAAGGCACACCCTGTGTGGGCTATGGCAAGTTTTTCAAGAGATACTGTCAAATCCTACCACCCAGAAGAGCAGTAGAAGGATAAGCCAGAGAAAGGTTCATAAGAAAGATTCAGAAATGGTTTGACATAACAGGCTTGCAAAAACACTTGACTACAAAGCCAACAATTTACCTTCAACAGGATAAGCAAAGGCAAACCAGCTTCATTTATAAAGAGGTTTAGCCCTGGACTAGTATATTGATATTTCCTGTATCTCTTCCAGGAGGTGATGAGAAAGAACACTTTGGATCAGTTCAGTTGCTCAGTCGTGTCCGACTCTTTGCAACCCCATGGGCTGCAGCGCTACAGACCTCTCTGTCCATCACCAACTCCCAGAGCTTGCTCAAACTCATGTCTATCGATGCCATACAACCGTATCATCCTCTGTTGTCCCATTCTCCCCCTGCCCTCAATCTTTCCCAGCATCAGGGTCTTTTCCAAAGAAAAGACTAGAAATCCAAACACTTTGGATAGACTGTAGTTTTCTCTAAAACTCAGCATTTAATCTGCTTATTATCAAATAAACAACGTGATAAACTCTTAAGAGCAGGAATCACATAGATTTATGCAGTCTCTAAGCTGTGTATAAATGAAGCACACTGTTAAAGTTATGATAGTGCTGATAAGTAGAAAGGTCATGAAAACAGAATATATCCAGGTCAAGTAAACTACCACCATTTGAGATTCTGAAGGCTGCATCCTCATGCAGCATTTGGTATGCCTGAATGAGAATGAACTTGTCAATTGGAATTTATCTTAAAATTTTATCCAGGGGATCAGTTTCAAGTATAGAAAATGAACAACGTCTCATTCTGCTACAACAAGCAAAACTACTTCAGGAAAACCCATCTTTTCAACTGCACTGTTCTTACCAGCAACTCTTGGGGGTGGGGGCGTGGGGGTGAGACCCTTCTGAATAAATAGTGTGTAGAGAAAGTCATTTAACTACATGTCTAGAAACTATCTTTCACCTGAGGGAATGCAGCTTCAAACCCAGGCCTGGGCCATCTACTCTCTAACAGGCTATGATGTGTGTACTCAGTCATGTCCTGCTGTTTGCAACCCCATGGACTGTAGACCGCCAGGCTCCTCTGTCCATGGCATTTCCCAAGCAAGAACACTGGAGTGGGTTGCCATTTCCTTCTCCAGGGGATCTTCCCAACCCAGGGGTCAAACCCACATCTCCTGCCTCTCTTGCAGGTGGATTCTTTACCACTATGCCACCTGGGAAGCCCAGGCTATTATGGACCCATACAAAAACCTAAGCCCTTTCCAGGAGCCTGGAGCCAAGGAAGATTTCTGTCTCCTCACCCACCCTGCTTCTGGATTGCTTGCTTGTTTTTCATGTCTATGCTTGTAAATGTGAAAGGTAAGAAAACAAATCAAAAGAGGTAAGCCTTGATTATTAGACTGCCTTCTGAACCCAAATCAAGCAGAAAGAGAACTAATCGATATTTAGTACTTTAGACATATTGGCCCTAAGAAGGTAAACAATAGCAATAAAACAGAAAAAAAAATCCTATTCATCTTTATTTTTATCATCACCATTATTATTATCTGACTCTGGTTGACTGTTGCTTTTCTTTAAGGCCTTCCAAATAGCTCAATCTAAGAACAAAATATAATTGCTCTGTGCCCCCTCTCCCAGAGCCCAACTAAAATCCAGCTGCTAATTCAAGATCAACATTTTCTTTGCAACCTGTTCTCTCAAGATTTTTACCTCTTAAACAGGTCAAGTTGAAATACTCTTTCATTTCAGGGATCTATGTAAAATTTTGAACTAATTATCTTTAAAGCAAAAATAACTTGTAGAGGAGGATGTTAATTTGTTCCCCTTTATTTTATATGGTACATAGAATTTACATGCAACTCGGCTTAAGATTGGAGGCTGTTGATTTTCATTACACTCATCACACAAACTTGTGCCACGTATCAATGGGAGATGCACGTATGAAATACACTTGAAGCTAAAATATACTCCTGTACATCAGTCTCATCAATAAGCTAAATTATTGTCATAAAACTGACAGAAAAATGTTATTTTCAGGCAATCATTTTTCAAGTTTAGTTGTTAACTTGCTCAACTGGGATTCGCCATGAAATGTACAGCTTACGACTCGTCTATTCAAGTAAGCTCTATCTTTTCATTTTCAAAAGCAAGCTCTGGTTTGGGCTTGCTGCGTCCTTCCAGATAACATCAGGACCCTGTACTGTCTCCCACCTGCGGGTGTATCGTAACCCAGGCGCGCGCACCAGGAGTCCCCCCTCCTCTCTACCCCTCCCAGGGCCCATATGGCCCCCACGAGGGAACACAACCCAAACGCTAAAACTTTCTGGCTGCAAACTCTACTGCTCTCGCCTGCGATCAAAAGCGACCGGGCACCGGCTTTTGTTCCCGCGTTGCCCAGCTGGCGCGGTAGTCCTCCAATCCCGAAAGGTCGGCAGAGAGGCGGTGGGACTAAGATTTTGGAACCTCCCAAAAGAAGCCCATTCCTACGCAATCCGAGCGCGTGGAGCTTACAAAAAAAAAAAAAAACAGGAAAAGAGGGCGTGTAGCAGGCAAGGGTGACATTCCCAGTGCCTTTCAAATGCTACTTGAGTCTTAGGTACAAAAGTGAGTCTCCTCGTCCGTGGAAGGGCCTAAAGGGGGCGGGGAGTGACAGACGGCGCGGACCCGGAGACAAATGGGTACCACCAGGGCACGCGAGATACAGTCGAGATGCAGGTCCGCCCCACCTCCGGGTACAATCAGAAAAGCTAGGGTGTCAGTGGTTTTCGGCTTCCTGTTTGTAAAGCGAGAACCTCCCTCCTTGACTCTGTGACCGTCGTTCTTCCTCCCCACCGTGTCCGCCTCTTCGCGCACGGGCGCGGGGGGAGCGCGGGTCCCCAGGGGAGGGGCAGGGCCGCCAGGCGCAGCGCCCCTCCCAGCCGGGCGGCCTCCCGAGCCGAGCCCGGCCGCGAAGCGGACAAAGCGCCTCCCGCTCCCTCCCCCACGGCCGCGTTCCAGAAGGGAGGGGGAAGGCGGGCTCGAGGAAGGTGGGAGGAGGAAAAGAAGGGGGGCGGGGGGGGGGAGGCGAAGGAAAAGGAGGAGGGAAGGTGCTGCCGGCGGGACTGGGCAGGATCGCGCCGAGGAGGGAGGGGAGGGAGGAGGGGCTGGGCGGCCTCGCAGAACCCGGAGGAGGGAAGGATTCTTGAAGCCCAAGATAAACAAATTGTTCCTCTTCACGTGCGGGGTGGGGGGAGGTGGGGAGTGAGCGCAGTGGCCTCTCCTCTTCCCCTCCCCCCAGCCGGCTCTTTGTCACGGAACGCCCGGTGAAAGCCCGCGCCAGCACCCGCACCACCCCGGGCGCCTACGACCCTCAGACCGGGGACGTGCGCTATTGATACGCCGCACACCGACAGGGCCTCCCGCACCGCCGATCGAGGTGCGGTCTGCGGGGTAAACGGGCGAAGGCGCACGGCCCCGCTGCGCTCCTGGGTTCCCACCGCCCGCCCCACCCCGCACACGCGCGCAACCCAAACCAGGGCGGCGCGGCGGGGGAGGGGGCTGCAGACACCTTTCCCAAACTTCCGGCTCCCAACCCCCCCGCCCCAACCCCGAAAGGAAAGCCAAAGAACCGGAGAGTGGAGATAGGAGAAAGGATTCTACCCTCAGGGTTAGGGGGTGGGAACTGCCCCTTCCTCCCGAGAAGTTAAGCCATTGGCTGCTCCTCCTACCTCGAACCCACCCACCCAGCCATTTAAGCCTCTTTCACCTCCCCACTACCTTCCACTCCTCCAGGCTTATCAGACAGGCCCGGAAAGTTGGTGGGGAACGGGGCGGGAGACAGAAGCGGAGAAAGCTCTGTGCAAGCAAGTTTAAAAGGAGGAAGGGAGAGAATCCCCTGCGAAGTTGCGTGGCGGGGACTCTCGGCGCAAGCCCAGGGAGTCTCTCTCCCCTCCCGCCCCGGCGAGCCGCTCCTGCCTCGACCCTCGGGGCCGCTCCACCTGCCGGGCCAGCTGGGGGTCTCGAACCGCGAGGGAGCGCACCCGCGCCCCGCATCCGCGCGCGCCCTCACCGACGCGCGCGCGGGCGCGCGTCCACCCTCGCTTGTTTCTCACCCACTTCAAAGTTCATTCACAAAACTCTTAGACTTTCTCAGCCCAAAGTGGGTGAGCCGGGAAGAGGAGGCGAGAGCATCTCCGTCCCTCCTCCTCCCCACGGGGTTCGAGAGCCTGGTGCCCGCCCAGAATCTGCGACAGCATCAATTCCTCCCTACACCCAGCGGATGTGCTGAGCGGGGTGGGCGAAGGGGGACGGGTCTGGGGAGCCCAGGAGGCGAGGTGAGGGATGGGGTAGGGAGCGGTGAGGAGGAGGAGCGAGGTTTCAACTCGGTACACTCTTTCACATCGGTATCTAAGAAAGGGAGAGGGGGGTAAAACTTTTCCAGTGCCTTACTCCGACGCTCCTCTAGGCTCCCTCCGCCCCTTGCAGTCGTGACTGGCTTCCCCCCTTCTCGCCCCCTCTTCCCCAAATCTGACAACCCTGACAGATTAACAGGTAGCGGCGACGGCAGCTTTTACCTCAAAAAAGTTGACGTTAACCCTTCGGCTTCAGCCCACCTCGCCCGCCGTGCAAATCAGATCCCCGCGCCCCCTTGTTAAGAAGCTCCACGCGCCCCCCCCCCTTCATGCGCGCGCCCCGTGCCCGCGGCCAGCGCGCCCTCACCATGATCAGCGTGTGGTTCCTCTGCTCCGCCGAGGCAGCCTCCGCATCTTGCTGGGGTTTGCTCTGGTGCTGTTGCTTGCCGGTGCCGGCGCCCGATTTCTTGGCCCTCTGTTCCAAGGTCCGCTGGTATAGGTTCACGGTGTCCCGGCGCTCCAGCTCCAGCTGCTCCACCTGAGCCTGCTGGTACCTGTTCTCGCAGTTGACGTGGTGCCGCCGGCAGCCCTCGATGCGCTGGCGGAGCCGCTCCACCACCGTGCTGTGCTTGGGGACGGCCGCCGATCCGCCGCCCGGGCCCCCGGAGCCGCCGGTGCCGCAGCCGGCAGCCGGGTGATTGCTACACGGAGCAGCGGGAGTACTATTGGGAGTATTATTCACACCGATCCCGGCCCCGCCGAGGCTGCTGTTCAGGCTACTGTTGATGCAAATACTACTGCCATTCGCGGCAGCAGCGGGGGCTGCGAAATCCCCCATCCTGCTCCCCGGGCACACTATTTTGGAAGAACTTTTTTTATCCACCCCCTATCAGCCTCCTCCTTGGGTCCAAGGATTAAAATAGTTTAAGTGGAACGCGGGGGAGACGCAAGCACATGGATGGAAACAGCGATCCCGACCGGGCGAAAAAAAAAAGGGGGGGGGGAGATTTTGGGGTGGTTTTTTTGTTTCCTTTTTTTAAACTGTAAAGCTCGAGGGGAAAAAAGGGGGGTTGTTATCAGAATACCATCAGACACCTATCAACAAAAAGAATCACAACAAACTGAGCCAGCAGCAAATCGGGTTGCAACTCAAGGGAAGATCCGCTCTTCGCCTGCCTTCTTTTCATAATCCATTATTTTCTAATAAATTCCAAGAGATTTCCGGTGGTTGGCAAGCATTTTCTCCCTACGTACCGAAAAACACAACCCATGTACACACACAAGCATATGCCTCCAGTGCGGACACGCGCGACACACACTCACTCCACACCGCATCGGAAAACGGCAAGCTTGCTTATTGCATTTTCCTTCCACAAAAAAGTTTTGGTGTTTATGCCGCCCCGTGTTCTCAAAGTACTTTGGCTGCTCAGTTGCATTTCACAGGAACCTAGATATCGAATCCTCGGGCTGGGGGAAGTAAACACATGGACAGTCCGAGGCGACTGCAAAAGTAGATCGGTGAAGTCCTTTGCAAAACGCCGCGCGGAGAGCAGCCCCTAACGCTCGGCTGGGCTGCCGCTGCCGCCGCTGCTCCTGCCACCATCACAATGATCAACTGCTCGCCGCCGCCGCCGCCGCCGCCGCCGCCTCCTCCTCCTCCTCCTCTCGCTCCTCCACCTCCTCCTCCTCCTCCATGCCAGCGGAGTGATATCAGGACGCGCGAGCTCAGTAAACACGGCAGCGGCGGCGGCTGGAGGCCGTGAGACAAGCCCGGGGACACGGCGCAAAACCCGGCCCGGACTCTCACCCGGCAGGAGCGGGCGCGGCGCGCACCGGCGCCCGGCACCCAGCTCCCGCCTCCCTCTGCTCTTCCTCCCCGCCCCTCGCACGCCCCTAACTTCACTGCCACCCGGCCTGGGAAGTCGGCGCTGGCAGAAAAGAGAAAAAGATTCTGGGGGATCTCGGGAATTAATCAACTTTTGACCTGTGCGTGTGTGTGTGTGTGTTTCTGTGTGTGGTGCGCGCGCGTGCGCGCGCCTGGGTGTATGTGTGCGTGTGTGCACGCGCAGACGGCCGCGTGGACGCGCCTGGCTGGATTTCCTTATTCTGAGCGAGGTATCAAGCGATCCCAAGTTGTTGATATACATTTATGCATATTTTGCAGAACTGTGCATGACCAGGCAGAAACATTAAAGCTTCGCAGCAGTTGTCTGTCATCCTTATCCATATGGAAAGAAAAAGGCAAATACTGGCTTGTTTTTAAAACCCCAGTAATAAGTCCTCGGTAGTAGTAACCCTACTTATGGACACTTTTTCAAACTCCAGGCCAATCTTAACACAGAAAAGCGGAATTCTGAAGAAAAAGAAATAGGCAACAAAAAACTTGGAATGTTATTTGATTCGCTGTGCATGATTGTTGTTATTAGGGCAATTATTGTTTTACTTACCCTTGGAAAAAAATTGAAATAAAGCAAGCAGGGACTTAGAGGTGAGACTAACAGTACATTTTAACAGACTGTTTTGAACACTAGGTGCTAATGACAGCAGTAATTAAGGGTCCTTCCTAAATGAAGTGGAAAGATTGCAGATTTCATGGACTAAAACTATAGGAAAAACACAGCATTTCACAGTTTGTCATAAAACAAAAACAAGCAAAAATAACAGGCACACTTTATTGCTAGATATATTTCTTTCTGTTCAAATGAACTTACAAAAAAGTACAATTAAAATGGAATAGCACCCACAGAAAGTAACCCGGACTTAACCCGTTGCGTATATACATAATTTTGAAACAATTAAAATTGAGGAACAGTTTCTGTGATCATCAGTAGGACAAGATCTTGATTGTGAGCTGTTTGTAATAAGGCATTTTGTATTATCTCAATAAATCTTATGGAATTAGTTTTTTGGGTAAAAATACACCCCAGTTTTCTAAAATAGCCAGGAATAAAAGAACTTTGGATCTCATGCATTAATCATGAGATCTGATTTAAACCATCTTCATTTCTTGGCATTGCAGATTAGCATAGGATGCTATTTCTAACCTCATAATGTCAGCAATAAGAACCGATATTTTTCTTCAATTAATCAGATCTATATGGTGAACTTTATCTTTACCATCCTTTGGATTATACGGTAAAATGGGCAGCAAGATACTGATTAGCATGTTGTGAGGTTCCCTCTAAGTAGGGAAACCAATGTAAAAGAGTAGCTTTCACTGAAGTTGCCATACTTTTTCAGAGGGCTAGTTATTTAACATATAATCTTCTGTATCATAACTAACTGCCCCTCCTTCACATCTGTTAGGAAATTAAACTTAAGTTCTGTAGCAAAAAAGTCAGTCCTGATTCTAAAAACATAGAAAAAATTGTAAGAAATTGTAAGAAAATGACATCACAAAGTGGCCTTTGTCTATTTTACATGTGCAGTAAATAGTATCTCTATTAATTCAGGAAACATATGGCTTCATTGGGGAGAGGAAGCTATGACTCCGCATTCATTCACTCTGTGCTCTCTGCACGGGTGTCTCATTCTTACCCCTCCTCCTACCCCACCCATACAAGACTACAATTTGATTAACAGAGGCAGTGAGTTTGAGAGTCTTGAGCATTGAGGCTTCTGTCTGGAGACTTGGATTCTAATTCTAGCTTTTTTTCCTATGCCTCGGAATTTAACTTTTCATTGAGAGTTTGTCATTCTGAAAAAAAAAAAAAAATCCCAACAACAGCAGCAAGATGCATTCCCATCAAGTTGTTCATGTGTCCTGTGATGAAAGGAACCCAAAAAATACACAAGAATTTGCATCCTTCCCTTTGGGGCATCAGCTGGTGGAGGAGGAGCGCTTTGTGGCTTTATCCCAGAGGCCCTCCAAGGCCGGGAGAGCTACTCTTGCACAACCACAGTATAGTCTGTTGCCTGGGTTTAGTGCATGAGTGGACTACAACACAAAAAAATGGCTGGCTGGCTGTTCGCGAGTATATGTACACACACACACACATACACATACTGCACCCATCTTTCTTCTCATCAAGATAGTGGGAGTGGCTGCCAGAAGCTCTAAGACCAATGTGTGGGGAAAGAAGGACTGTGAAACTGTGTGATGGCCAATGTGGGGAGAGCCTTTAAGGAAACTGACGTGTGCAGTAAGTCCTCTGCTGTGGCACACGTGAGGTCAGAAACCCCATCCTCACTGCGGGACGATTAGGAGAAAGAAGCAGGAAGTGAACAAGATGTGAGTCTTCAACAACCTAGGCACACCCTGAATTACAGGTGTCCCTCTACTCCAGTGACTTTAGAAGAAGCAAAGCCTTCTTTACCATCCACCCCGAGGTTTGCATGATATCTTCCTACCAGACTGCCAGCTTTTCTGGTCACCATCCTGAAGATCTGCTCAGAAGTCATAGAGAAGTCCAAGTTCTGGGGAAGTGATTTTAGTCCCTTCCTAAAGGACTACCGCACACTCTGATGGTGTGACCAGATTTATCTATTATGTAAGCCTGCTACATAAAAAAAAGATCTTCACAACCAAGATAATCACGATGGTGTGATCACTGACCTACAGCCAGACATCCTGGAATGTGAAGTCAAGTGGGCCTTAGAAAGCATCACTACGAACAAAGCTAGTGGAGGTGATGGAATTCCAGTTGAGCTCTTTCAAATCCTGAAAGATGATGCTGTGAAAGTGCTGCACCCAATCTGCCAGCAAATTTGGAAAACTCAGCAGTGGCCACAGGGCTGGAAAAGGTCAGTTTTCATTCCAATCCGAAAGAAAACCAATACAATATTGTAAAGTAAAAAATAAAAAAATAATTAAAAAATTAAAAAAAAAAGAAAGCAATGCCAAAGAATGCTCAAACTACTGCACGATTGCACTCATCTCACATGCTAGTAAAGTAATGCTCAAAATTCTCCAAGCCAGGCTTCAGCAATACGTGAACCGCAAACTTCCAGATGTTCAAGCTGGTTTTAGAAAAGGCAGAGGAACGAGAGATCAAATTGCCAACATCCGCTGGATCATGGGAAAAGCAAGAGAGTTCCAGAAAAACATCTATTTCTGCTTTATTGACTATGCCAAAGCCTTTGACTGTGTGGATCATAATAAACTGTGGAAACTTCTGAAAGACATGGGAATATCAGACCACCTGATCTGCCTCTTGAGAAATTTGTATGCAGGTCAGGAAGCAACGGTTAGAACTGGGCATGGAACAACAGACTGGTTCCAAATAGGAAAAGGAGTTCGTCAAGGCTGCTTACTTAACTTCTATGCAGAGTACACCATGAGAAATGCTGGGCTGGAAGAAGCACAAGCTGGAATCAAGATTGCCAGGAGAAATATCAATAACCTCAGATATGCAGATGACAACACCCTTATGGCAGAAAGTGAAGAGGAACTAAAAAGCCTCTTAATGAAAGTGAAAGTGGAGAGTGAAAAAGTTGGCTTAAAGCTCAACATTCAATAAATGAAGATCATGGCATCTGGTCCCATCACTTCATGGCAAATAGATGGGGAAAAGTGGAAACAGTGTCAGACTTTATTTTTGGGGGCTCCAAAATCACTGAAGATGGTGACTGCAGCCATGAAATTCAAAGATGCTTACTCCTTGGAAGGAAAGTTATGACCAACCTAGATAGCATACTGAAAAGCAGAGACATTACTTTGCCAACAAAGGTCCATCTAGTCAAGGCTATGGTTTTTCCTGTGGTCATGTATGGATGCGAGAGTTGGACTGTGAAGAACGCTGAGCACTGAAGAATTGATGCTTTTGAACTGTGGTGTTGGAGAAGACTCTTGAGAGTCCCTTGGACTGCAAGGAGATCCAACCACTCCATTCTGAAGGAGATCAGCCCTGGGATTTCTTTGGAAGGAATGATGCTGAAGCTGAAACTCCAGTATTTTGGTCACCTCATGCGAAGAGTTGACTCATTGGAAAAGTCTCTGATGCTGGGAGAGATTGGGGGCAGGAGGAGAAGGGAATGACAGAGGATGAGCTGGCTGGATGGCATCACTGACTCGATGGATGTGAGTCTGAGTGAACTCTGGGAGTTGGTGATGGACAGGGAGGCCTGGCGTGCTGCGATTCATGGGGTTGCAAAGAGTCGGACACGACTGAGCACTGAACTGAACTGAAGCCTGCTACAAAGCCAAACTTCTGGATGGGAGCTATGGACACATCATCAGTGCTGTTGCTCTAGAATGGCAAAGAAATCTGAGACGTTATAGCAGTGACGAGAAAGAAATTACATGGTGTATCCCGATATGTTGATGCTATTTCCCAGGATGCCAAAGAGAAGAAGGGCTCGATGAAGAAGGACCTGTGCCAGGCTGTCCTGAGGCTATGGCACTGAGCCAAAACTGGCTCTAAGGTGTTGAACCAGATTCCCTTTTCTTTAGGTCATCTCTGCATCATGCTCCCACATCCATCTGATAGGGTGCAGTGTCTCAGAGTCAAGAAAGAGGGCTTTGTGTAGAAACTCCAGTATATGCACTTCTGCATCCCTATTAATGTAGATCAATAGGTCATAATTTATCATAGATCAATAGCTTCATAATTGTCCCCAAGAGAATACTTGGTGACCAGGGTAAAGCAGGGATACTCCACTGCCTACCTATAGGAAAGTCAACCTTTTTATGTGTCCACAGAGTGGGCCCAGGCAGTCCCAAAGTACTAACCACACGGGGTTGCCCTCAACCATCTCACAAGAACTATCACTTCAGTAATTCTACAAATTATGGCCTGCCGTGTGTCAGTCACCGGAGTAGTAGGCCCTGGGAATAGAGCATGGACAGTGTATAGAACACAGTCCCTAAGGTCCTGGAGGTCAGTGTAGTAAGGAAAGTAAATCAGACAAAGACAAATATCATATGATACCACGTATATGTGGAACTTCAAAAATAGTACACAAATGAACTTATTTACAAAACAGAAATAGACTCAAGGACAGAAAACAAACTTATGGTAGAAAACAAACATGGTTACCAAAGAGGCAGGAGGGGAAAGGGAAAAACTGGGAGTATGAGATTAACAGATACACACGACCATATATAAAACAAATGAGCAACAGGAACCTACTATATTGCACAAGACCTATATTCAATACCTTGTAATAAACGATGGTGAAAAGAATAAAACAAAATACAGACACACACACATATAACCGAACCACTTTGCTATACACTTGAAACTTACACAATATTGTAAATCAACTATACCTCAGTAAAGAGAAATAAAAGAACACAGTCCAACTTCAGTGATGGGCAACTAGGAACTTCCCTGGTGAGTAGTTCAATGGCCAACACTCACGGCAGAGGGCTGGGGTTCAATCCCTGGTCAGGGAGCTGGTTCTCACTTGCCACAACTACGAGTGATCCAGCTGAAGACCCCATGTGAGTGCTCAGTCCCTTCAGTCGTGTCCTGCTCTCTGCGATCCCTCGGACTGTATCCTCCAGGCTACATGGGATTCTCCAGGCAAGAATACTGGAGTGGGTTGCCATTCCCTTCTCCAGGGAATCTTCCCAACCCAGTGGTCGAACTCACATCTCTTATGTCTCCTGCATTGGCAGGCACGTTCTTTATCACTAGTGCCACCTGGGAAGCCCCAAAGATGCCACGTGCCACAACAAAAATGGAATGTCCCACATACCAGAACTAACCCAGTGCAGCCAGATAATAGATCAGATCAGATCAGATCAGTCACTCAGTTGTGTCCGACTCTTTGCAACCCCATGAATCGCAGCACGCCAGGCCTCCCTGTCCATCACCAACTCCCAGAGTTCACTCAGACTCACATCCATCGAGTCAGTGATGCCATCCAGCCAGCTCATCCTCTGTCGTCCCCTTCTCCTCCTGCCCCCAATCCCTCCCAGCATCAGAGTCTTTTCCAATGAGTCAACTCTTCGCGTGAGGTGGCCAAAGTACTGGAGTTTCAGCTTTAGCATCATTCCTTCCAAAGAAATCCCAGGGCTGATCTCCTTCAGAATGGACTGGTTGGATCTCCTTGCAGTCCAAGGGACTCTCAAGAGTCTTCTCCAACACCACAGTTCAAAAGCATCAATTCTTTGGCGCTCAGCCTTCTTCACAGTCCAACTCTCACATCCATACATGACCACAGGAAAAACCATAGCCTTGACTAGACAGACCTTTGTTGGCAAAGTAATGCCTCTGCTTTTGAATATGCTATCTAGGTTGGTCATAACTTTCCTTCCAAGGAGTAAGCGTCTTTGAATTTCATGGCTGCAGTCACCATCTGCAGTGATTTTGGAGCCCAGAAAAATAAAGTCTGACACTGTTTTCACTGTTTCCCATTCTATTTCCCATGCAGTGATGGGACCAGATGCCATGATCTTCGTTTTCTGAATGTTGAGCTTTAAGCCAACTTTTTCACTCTCCACTTTCACTTTCATTAAGAGGCTTTTTAGTTCCTCTTCACTTTCTGCCATAAGGGTGTTGTCATCTGCATATCTGAGGTTATTGATATTTCTCCTGGCAATCTTGATTCCAGCTTGTGCTTCTTCCAGCCCAGCATTTCTCATGGTGTACTCTGCATAGAAGTTAAATAAACAGGGTGACAATATACAGCCTTAACGAACTCCTTTTCCTATTTGGAACCAGTCTGTTGTTCCATGTCCAGTTCTAACCATTGCTTCCTGACCTGCATACAAATTTCTCAAGAGCCAGATCAGGTGGTCTGGTATTCCCATCTCTTTCAGAATTTTCCACAGTTTATTATGATCCACACAGTCAAAGGCTTTGGCATAGTCAATAAAGCAGAAATAGATGTTTTTCTGGAACTCTCTTGCTTTTCCCATGATCCAGCGGATGTTGGCAATTTGATCTCTGGTTCCTCTGCCTTTTGCAAAACCAGTTTGAACATCAGGAAGTTCATGGTTCACATATTGCTGAAGCCTGGCTTGGAGAATTTTGAGCATTACTTTACTAGTGTGTGAGATGAGTGCAATTGTGTGGTAGTTTGAGCATTCTTTGGCATTGCCTTTCTTTGGGATTGGAATGAAAACTGACCTTTTCCAGTCCTGTGGCCACTGCTGAGTTTTCCAAATTTGCTGGCAGATTGAGTGCAGCACTTTCACAGCATCATCTTTCAGGATTTGGAATAGCTCAACTGGAATTCCATCACCTCCACTAGCTTTGTTCGTAGTGATGCTTTCTAAGGCCCACTTGACTTCACATTCCAGGATGTCTGGCTGTAGGTCAGTGATCACACCATCGTGATTATCTGGGTTGTGAAGATCTTTTTGTACAGTTCTTCTGTGTATTCTTGCCATCTCTTCTTAATATCTTCTGCTTCTGTTAGGTCCATACCATTTCTGTCCTTTATTGAGCCCATCTTTGCATGAAATGTTCCTTTGATATCTCTGATTTTCTTGAAGAGATCCCTAGTCTTTCCCATTCTGTTGTTTTCCTCTATTTCTTTGCATTGATCGCTGAAGAAGGCTTTCTTATCTCTTCTTGCTATTCTTTGGAACTCTGCATTCAGATGTTTATATCTTTCCTTTTCTCCTTTGCTTTTCACTTCTCTTCTTTTCACAGCTATTTGTAAGCCTCCCCAGACAGCCATTTTGCTTTTTTGCATTTCTTTTCCATGGGGATGGTCTTGATCCCTGTCCCCTGTCACGAACCTCATTCCATAGTTCATCAGGCACTCTATCTATCAGATCTAGGCCCCTAGACTCAGGACAGTGGATGCAGGGATGGGACTAGCATGAACTGAGTGTGAGAACGCATAAAAGAGGCCTCAAGTGCATGCTTGGGAGTCTAAGCAGGCTTCTCCAGAACTCACTTTCATAACTGGGCAGAAGTGAGCTGAGCTAAGGCTGGCAGGCAGGTGGTAGGGGGGTGTGTTTTGGGGGTACGAAGTGGGGAACCAGGAGAAAGTGGAGCCAGGCTCTGAGGCCCATTGTTCCAGCAAATCCACAGTCGTTCCCTCTCACAGGAGCATGGACATGAGAGGGCATGATGAGAAAAGAGGCGGAAGTTGAAGGAAAAGCACGAGCCAGGTCGTGCAAGGCCATCCAGCAGTCTAGACTATATCCTTGGCATCAGGCTGCCATGAGAAGGATTCAAACTGATTTATACATTTTACTTTGGTGATGCAATGCATGTATTATTATACTGTTTTCTAGAGCGTGTTCTGAAGAACCCGGTCCTATGTTTCAACAGAAAGTCTCCTGAGTCAAGTAAGCTTAGGAGATGATCTGTACTGCATCTCTGTCTAGAAAATTCATCACCATGGTGAAGGCCACAAGAAATCTTGCCACAAAGCATGTTTAACTTTGTTTAACCTAGTGTTGCCAAGATCCTGTTATGTTCCACAGACTGAAACACAGTCTAGAAAGCTCTGTGTAGGAGAGAGTACAAATCGAAAGCAGTTGTAAATCTATTTAAGTTCACAATTGCCTGGGCAGGTCGTTTGTGACAAAGACCCTCCTCTTACTATCTGCTTTGTCAGAATCACCGGTACCCAGGGATCAAAATCCTTGCAGATGGTTTAGTCTCTCAGTCGTGTCCGATTTTTTGTGACCCCATGGGCTGTAGCCCGCCAGGCTCCTCTGTTCATGGGGTTTCTCAGGCAAGAATACTGCAGTGGGTTGCCATTTCCTTCTCCAGGGGATCTTCCTGACCCAGGGATTGAATTGGGATCTCCTGCATTGCCGGTGGATTCTTTACCAACTGAGCCACCAGGGAAGACCCTCAAAATCCTCCTCTAACTTTAACTGGATATGTTGAATTCTGACCTTGAAGCAGTAGGGAGCAGCAATACAAAGGTGAAAATCCCAGAATGCTGAATTTGACTTGCCTTTTTCAGCATTTGTACTTGGAGTATGTCATGTTAATGTCCATCTCTGTATAATGAAACCTCCTTATTAGGGGAAAGGTCAGTCATATTTAACTGAATATCTTAATTATGTAATACCTTTAAAGATTTAGAGTTTCATAACTTCTTAAGCAGGGCTTCCCAAGTGGCGCAAGTAGTAGGGAACCAGCCTGCCAATGCAGGAGACATAAAAGACACATGTTTGATCCCTGGATCAGTAAGATCCCTTGGAGGAGGGCATGGCAACCCACTCCAGTATTCTTGCCTGGAGAAACCCATGGACAGAAGAGCCTGATGGGCTACAGTCCATGGGGTCACAAAGAGTTGGCACGACTGAAGTGACTTAGCACTCACGCACATAACTTCTGAAGCATGTGCTCTGTCTAGTCTAACACTTCCTGGACTCTTGGAGCTATTTAGATGAGCTCCTTCTACCTAGTAAACCAACTATATGTAGGTTACATCCCCATGGACAAGGGGTGTTTCAAAGGTTTGTTTCCGCAAGTATTTAAATATTCCTCGCAAGAGCCTGGGAGAAGGAAATGGCAATCCACTCCAGTATTTTTGCCTAGAGAATCTCGTGGACAGAGGAGCCTGGTGGGCTGCTGTCTATTGGGTAGCACAGAGTTCGACATGACTGAAGCGACTTAGCAGCAGTAGCAAGAGCCTATTTACATGACTTCCACTTTTTATAAGAAGGAGTTAACTTAGCTCTCAACCATGTCATAAATTTTGAGAGGAATATGAATTAATGGGGTTTATTTTCTTATTCATGTATTTTAATAGGTATATAATAGTTTTATGGTTATTAGGAAAAAGGTTATCTAAAGTCCAAGGCAGACAGATTTTTTTAAAGCCCTTCATTCTGTTTCACATATATCTCCATTCCCAGTGCTAAGTAATTTGAAATAATAAGGCATCTGCCTTGAACAAGGTTGGGCTTCCATGTAAGATGTCGAAGATCTCTGAAATTTGGGGAAGACATTTGTAAAATGTCTTATTCCTTGAGGCCTATCAGCAGCCAAACTGTTAACTTCATAAATAACTATTTAACAAAGAATTGAAGAACTGAAAAACTGTGCTTTCTTTGCTGTAAACATTTACTGGTAATCAGCAATCACCTAGGATTTAATTTTCATGGTCAACGTTCAGGATAAAGTTCCTCTATTCTAGATTCTATTATTAGCCTCCACTGCACTGGTGAAGAAACCAAGGCACAGAAAGTTTAAGTCACTTTCCCAAACCAGAGATGAACAGGCGTTTGAGGGGATCTATAAATTGGCTTGGAGAAGTGCATGGGGTGAAGGAGAGGCAGCTTCTCAGAGCATCAGCTGCCTGTCAGCAAGGGGAAGGACTCACATTTATTGTAGACCCAGGGCCATGGTCAGATTTCAGGCAGGAGTTTTCCCTGTGTTAACCAACTTAATAATGCCCACAACACCAGGAGGTATACAAACCAGAGTTGGCCGAAATGTGCCTTTAACATGAATTCAACTACATGCTCTCAGCTTTATGTGTGTGTGTGTGTGTGTGTGTGTGTGTGTGTGTGTGTTCATCTACTTCATCTGTGCTCAAAAATAAACAAGGGAGGGAGCTAAGGGGACTCTTTTGAAGTTGCTCGGAGTCAGTAGAAAGTGAAAGTCTCTCAGTCATGTCTGACTGTTTGCGACCCCATGGACTGTACAGTCCATGGAATTCTCCAGGCCAGAATACTGGAGTGGGTAGCCCTTCCCTTCTCCAGGGGATCCTCCCAACCCAGGGATCAAACCCAGGTTTCCTAAACTGCAGGCGGTTTCTTTACCAGCTAAGCCACAAAGGAAGCAGAGGAAGGTACCACATCATGTAAATTTATTTCACTTCATGGATGATATAAAGGTTTTAAGGTGATTACAACTGTTAATACTACACTCCTGAGAAAGCTGTAACTCCATCATATTATTACTCCCATTTTTCAGACGAGAAAATGAAGATTTAAGAGTTTCCATAACTTGCATCCAAATCAACTCCAAAGCCTCTGCCTTATGCACCTGCCTGGATTCCCCTCTGTGTTTGGTTGTTGTTCTGTTGTCACTGGGGCCTTGGAGCCACTCTGTTGCTGCTATCGTCACCCATTCAGCAAATATTTATTGACTATTGACAAGTCCTGAGTTAGCTGCAAGGGATGCATGCTTGAACAGAAAGAGTTTCCTCCCCAAAGGAGCTTAATAATCTAGTGGGGAGAAGGAAAGATAATAACAGAGGTCTAACAGAAGCGAACTGCAGTCAGCTCTTGAATGACCAGAGTTTGAGGCCGCAGAGAAATGGGTTTGTCACAATTAAAAGCAGTGAGAAAGGGATTGGAAAAAACAATTAACATAAGCTTAGTGAAGGGAAGGTTTACCATTCTATACGTGTCATTCAAAAGGTAAAAAAATAATAAGATAACAATCATTTAAGTAAACAAAACATCGCTCTCATTGTCTGATGAAAAATCGCCCAAAGGTATCTGTTTAATGGTTTGATACTGTCTATTCCTTAGCCGAGCCCTCCCTTTTTAACACTGGAACAAAGCCGAAGCAACATCAGTTTGTCTCTGAGCAAACTGCATTCTTCACTGTTACTCTGTTAGACAGTCTAAGTCAGCGGTTTTCAAGCCACACAGAGCCCTAAAAATTCCCTGGGAGGGGACTCAGGGGCTGTGCCTGGTGGGGAAAAGGATTGGTTGGGTCTTGGCTGCTCTTCAACTCAACTCATACTGGAGTAAGATTGCCTTTGAAGAAAGGGTTCCACAGCTAAAACGTATTCAAAAATAGTTCTATGTTTCGTCTTGTTTTTCCTGGCAAACTCTCTGTCTCTCCCCCACACAGTCTTCTCCCTCCATCACACATGTATCATTTCATTCTTCTTGATGTCACTAAGCTCTGGTTCACACCGGCTCAGAACTGGGACTTTGGCCCCCGCATTTAGTGATCCACTTGTTAGTATCAGCTTCCTCAGATTTCTCTTCTTTGATCTGGGCAGGTATAAGGATGACCCAACTAAGTATGTGATGAAAAGAAAACCACATTGTCTAGAAATCCGCTGGGGAGGACTGTGCTTGTTTAGAAAGTATGCTAGCATCATCTGCCTGGTGTAGTGGTGGGCTAGGGTTTGCAAGACCCTAGAATCATGCAAGGAGAAGGCAATGGCACCCCACTCCAGTACTCTTGCCTGGAAAATCCCATGGATGGAGGAGCCTGGTAGGCTGTAGTCCATGGGGTCGCTAAGAGTTGGACACGACTGAGCGACTTCACTTTCACTTTTCACTTTCATGCACTGGAGAAGAAACTGGCAACCTGCTCCAGTATTCTTGCCTGGAGAATCCCAGGGATGGGGGAGCCTGGTGGGCTGCCATCTATGGGGTCGCACAGAGTCGGACACGACTGAAGTGACTTAGCAGCAGCAGCAGCAGAATCATGCAAAGGTGGAAATTCTGCCTGCTCACAGGGGAATGTCTTGGTACTACAGGGGTTTTGTCTTGCTGGGTGGGACAGGTTTGGGACTATAGACCGGGAACAGCTATTACAGATGGAGCCCCTTCTCCTACCCTCAATTTCTCCTTTGATTAAATGCCAAACAGAGTGATTTCAAGGTCTCCAAACAATAAACGTATCCAGGCATCCACACGCCTTGGTCCAGTCATGCTTCCGTGTTGGTTTTGGGGGCGGCCAGAAAATCATCAGACGTGAAATGCGACCATTTTAGGATCAGTGTAGTAGTCAACACCCATAAGATTTAAAATAAAGGCCTCAAGACTTCCCTGGTGGCTCATCGGTAAAGAAACTGCCTGCCAATGCAGGAGACATGGGTTTGATCCCAGACCTGGGAAGATCCCACCTGCCTCAGAGCAACTGAGACTGCGAGCCACAACTATCGAGTCTGTGATCTAGAGCCCAGCTGCCACACTACTGACCCCACGTGCTGCAAATCCTGAAGCCCCCATGCTCTAGAGCCTGCGCTCCGCAACAAGAGAAACTGCCAGACTTGAGAAGCCCTGGAGCTGTAACAAAGAATAGCTTTTGCTCTCTGTAGCTAGAGAAAAGCCCATGCAGCAACAAAGACCCAGCACAGCCAAAAATAAATAAAATAAATGAAACAAAGGTCTCAGTTTTGGCGGCCACACTTTTCATTTCTTCTGCATCCTCTTCTGCCAATTCTCTGTTAAAGAAAACCTTCAGCATGGAAGAAGGAAGAAGTCTGTGATACCTCAGGTGCCATAAACAATAGACCAAGCATAGGGATGAAGTGATGGCTGTCCAGGACAGAGGAGGTTTACTGATCCAATCCTGCTCACCTTCTGTGGATTAGTAACTGAGAGAGATGCTGCAAAACAGACAAGAAGAAGGGACCTTCCCGGTGGTCCCATGGTTAAGAATCCACCTTGCAATGCAGGGGATACTGGTTCAATCCCTGGTCCAGGAACTAAGATCCCATATGCCACGAGGCAACCAAGGCCCCATGCCATAACTACTGAGCCCATGTGCTCCAAAGCCCATAGTCCACAATAAGAGAAACCTCTGCTATGAGAAGCCCGAACACCACGACTACAGAGTAGTCCCCACTCGCAGCAACAAAGACCCTGTGTGCCACGATGAAGTCCCAATGCAGCCAAAAAATATAAAGAATAGGATAAATCTTTAAAAATTAATACTTAAAAAAAAAGACAAGAAGGAAAAGGCTGATTGGCACAGGGCAGGGATCACCCAACCTGTGCAGAAGCGACATGGCATCTGTTGGTTAAAATGAAGTTCCAGCCATGGACATTATACAGATTTGTAGTCACTGAAAAGTGTTTTTTTTGGCACAAGCATTGGTGTTTTTTTTTAAAGCTACATTAATCCCCCTTAAGTATTGTTGCTTTTGGCTTCTCGATTACCATGGCCATGTTATACAGTAACAGAACACCTGGACAGCCTTTCAGAACTCTCCTGCGCGCATTCCCAGGCCATGCAGCTTGTAGCAGGGCAGGCACTGAACGTGCCCTGGTTCCAGGGGCGTGGCACCCACCCAGATCACCTTCCTCTTGACCACGGTAACTGATACAAAGACGGACATGTGACTCGGACAGGTCCAGTTAAAGCTCTCTCTGGGAATTTTGCTGGAAATACCAGAAAAGGAACATCTTCCCCTCCAGGAATCATGGAAGTTAACGACCATAAGAGCCCAAAGCTGCCTGGGGCCAGCTTTGATTTAACAAGGACAAAGCCTGTTTGAAAACAAAGCCAACTCAGAGGAAAACAGCCAAGAAATGGAGACAGTCCTGGTGACACCATTTCTGCTCTGGATCCAGGTGGGCCTAAAGCCAAGATGCCCTAGAAGGCTCAATTATATAAGCCAATAATTCTCCCTTTTCTTACATTTTCCTCTCTCATTCTGTCTCTCCCTACCTCTCTTCCTTCCTTCCATTCTTTCAACCGTGTGTGTGTGTGTGTGTGTGTGTGTGTGTGTGTGTGTACGCTGTGCTTAGTTGCTTAGTCACTCAGTCGTGTCCAACTCTTTGCAACCCCATGGATTGTAGCCCACCAGGGTCTTCTGTCCTTGGGGATTCTCCAGGCAAGAATACTGGGGTGGGTTGCTTTGCCCTCCTCCAGGGGATCTTCCCAACCCAGGGATGGAACCCAGGTCTCCCACATTGCAGGTGGATTCTTTACAGTCTGAGCCATCAGGGAAGCCCATGCGTGTATGGTTAAATAAATTATATTATATCCAAACAATGAATTATATGCAATTAAAGGACTTGTGTATGAATTATTGACACATGATGACACATGAATTATTGCATTACTTATCATAGCAAAAACAGTGAAAACAACTCAAAACCACTACTAGGGGATGGGAAAAGTATATTATACCCACATATTCAAGTAAGCAACTATTAAAAATGAGTCATATTCAGCTATATTGATTGATGTTAACAGATCTTTATGACATATTATTGATTTTAAAAAGCAGTTTATAAAACAAGTTATAAAAATGCTCTTGTTGTTGATCACTCAGTCATGTACAACTCTTTGTGACTCCATGGACTGCAGCATGCCAGGCTTCCCTGTCCTGCATTATCTCATGGAGTTTGCTCGAACTCATGTCCATTGAATTGGTGATGCCATCTAACCATCTCATCCTCTGTTGCCCCCTTCTCCTCTTGCCCTCAATCTTTCCCAGCATCAGGATCTTTTCTAATGAGTTGGCTGTTTGCATCAGGTGGCCAGAGTATTGGAGCTTCAGCATCAGTCCTTGCAATGAATATTTAAGGTTGATTTCCTTTAGGATTGACTGGTTTGATCTCCTTGCTCTCCAAGGGACTCTCAAGAATCATGTCCAGCACCATGGTTCATAGGCATAAATTCTTCTGCACTCAGCCTTCTTTATGGTCCAACTCTCACATTCATACATGACTACTGGAAAAACCATAGCTTTGATTATACGGACATTTGTACACAAAGTAATGTCTCTGCTTTTTAATACGCTGTCTAGTTTGATCATAATTTTTCTTCCAAGGAGCAAGCATCTTTAAATTTCATGGCTGTAGTCACTATCCACAGTGAAAGTAAGAGCATTTTATAAAAATGCTCTCATTTTATAAAATTATGTAATTTTGTGTATATAAATCTAGCAAACTCTAGAAAGCTCTTCATTATTATTTGGAGATGTTTGGTAATTTCTTTTCTTTATTGCTTTAATTGTGTGTGTTTATATAATAAGGAGATAACATGAAAACTTTCTATTTTCTAGAAAGAAAGAGAATTAGAGAAAGGAACGGAAGGAGGATCTGAAGAGAAGGAAGAATGGGAATGTCTGTAGCCTGAGGTTTGCCTAAGTGATTTAGGAAAATATTCAAAGCAGAGGTGATACCTTCTCATGAATCTTCAAAAGGTATTTTCCAGATGGAGAGATGAAGAAGAGGACATCCAAAAAGAAGAAACAGCAAAGGTGAAGGAGTTCAGAGAAGTAAGAAGCCATGATACGTTAAGAAATAAATTTTCTGATTCAGCTAAATCAGTATTAGTAAACTAGCATTTAACCCTAAAAACTAGGGCAGGATCAATTAAAGTCAATGTTAATACAAGGAAATTCATGTTGGAATTGCATACGAAAGATACAAGGGATGAGAAAAATACTATATCTCAAGAACACTGGTCTCTGCACCCAGCAGCTTAAGCACATCTCTCCTTTGAGATCTAATAATATCTCCAACAGGGACTTCTCACGTGGCTCAGTTGTAAAAAATCCACCTGCCAAGCAGGAGACACAGGTTCAATCCCTGGGTCAAGAAGATCCCCTGGAGTAGGGAATGGCAACCCATTCCAGTATTCTTGCTTGGAAAACCCAATGGAGACAGGAGCCTGGCGGGTTACAGTCCACAGGGTCTCAAAGAGTCAGACATGACTTAGCATCTAAGCCATCAACACCATAGATGTGTATATGTATGTATATATACATACATATGTGTGTGTGTGTGTATGCATACATACATGCTATCGGTTCTGTTTCTCTGGAGAGTCTTAGCTAATATTTCTTCCTTTCCAGTGTCCCAGTAACAGAAAAAAAAAAAAAAAGGCTAAATCAATCTACCAAGGCCTTGGTGTAAAGACCTTGGGGTCATCCTTGCCTATCCTCTTTCTTCCACACCTAAGATTCAACGCAAAGCAAATCATGTCAGGTCTACATTTCAAGTATATCCAGAACCTGACTGAAACTTATTTTGCCTCTTGCCACCAGCATGGGCTGAACTTCTGTCTCCCCTCACCTGGGCAAATGCAGTGGTGTCTTAACTAGTCTCCCTGCTTCCACCCCTGCTCCTTTATAGCCAACTATCTTCACAGCAACCAGACGATTCCTTCTCAAACGTGTCAGTGAAATATTCTCATTTGGGGTGAAATCCAAAGTCTTCACCATGGCTTGCCAGTCCCTGCAGGGTCTGGCTGCTCCTTCTTCACTGGCTCTGTCTCCCAGCACTCCTTGTTCACTCTGCTTTCTGGCCTCCTTGCCTTTCTTCTTCTTCTTCATTTTAACAGGCCAGAAATTGCCTCTCTGAAATGTCCTATTCTCAAGTACCCATACCTGCCTGCATGCTAAGTCACTTCTGTTGTGTCCGACTCTTTGCAACCCTATGGGCAGTAACCAGCCAGGCTCCTCTGTCCATGGGGATTCTCCAGGCAAGAATACTGGAATGGGTTGCCATGCCCTCCTCCAGGGGATCTTCGTGACCCAGGGATGGAACTTGTGTGTCTTATGTCTCCTGCATTGTTTACCAGTAGCAGCCCCCCGGGAAGCCCCAATTATTCATAGGGTCTTCCTAAATTCCCTCAGGCACGTCCCTCAGAGACTTCCCCTGTGTGAAACAATTCTCCCCCAGCATCTGATCTTTTTTTTGAGCCATATTTCACCACCAGGCATACAGTATGTCTTATTTATCTTCCAAGTCCCCCTCTGGCACGTGAGACCCATGAAAGTAGATTGTTTCCTTGTTTCTCTGAGTTCTGAATGTGGAGCAGAGGTTGGCACCTGGGGGGGCACTCAATACCTGTTTGTTGATGAATGAATGAGGTTTCTTTCTGTACACTGAAGTAAACAAGATACTTCTGATATAATAACAGCTAACATTTATAGAGCACATGGGCTTCCCTGGTGGCTCAGATGGTAGAGAATCTACTTGCAGTGCAGGAGACCTGGGTTTGATCCCTGGTCAGGAAGATCCCTGGAGAAGGGAATGGCAACTCAATCCAGTATTCTTGCCTGGGGAATCCCATGGACAGAGGAGACTGGTGGGCTACAGCACATGGGTTGCAAACAGCTGGACATGACTACGCACACACAGCACACTCACAGAGCACAGTCTATGTGGCGCTAGGCCATGTTTCTGATGTGGGGATGCTATAAATGAACTCATTTCATTGCCACAACCCTAGCATTTTCTGAATGAGTAAACTGAGGCAGAGGTAATTCTGCCAATATCACACAGCTGATAAAGAATGCAGCCTGACTTCCAGCCCAGGCCAATTCCAGTTCCACAATATGTGTGTGTGCTTAGTCCCTCAGTTGGGAGGGGGTAGCCATTTCCTTCTCCAGGGTATCTTCCTAACTCAAGAATCGAACCTGTGTCTCTTGCATCAGCAGGTGGGTTTTTACCACTGAGCCACCAGGGAAGCCATTGCAACATGTAACCTTTCCTCTGTCCATGGTGATTCTCCAGGCAAGAATACTGGAGTGGGTTGCCATGCTCTCTCCTCCAGGGGATCTTCCCAACCCAGGGATCGAACCCAGGTTTCCCACATTGCAGGTGGATTCCTTAACATCTGGGCCACCAGGGAAGCCCAAGAATACTGGAGTGGATAGCCTACCTCTTATCCAGGGTAACTTCCCAACCCAGGAATCAAACAAGGGTCTCCTGCATTGCAGGCAGATTCTTTACCAGCTGAGCTACCTGGGAAGCCCTGTTCCACAATATCTTTCTTATAAATTCATTAAGAGGTACTGAAGAATAGCAAGGATTGAAAAAAGGCTTATTCCCTAAATTTATTTTCCAGGCATAAAAATACTTCCTTCTACATAGTATCTGTACCAGCTTACATACAGCTAAACAGCTCAGCAGAGAGTAAGCAGACAGTGGAAAGCTCCTGGGACTCCCTTGCAGTTTACACTGTGACATCGTTGAAGCAATTTGGCAGAGATTAACAGAGTAACAGGAAAGACTTGTTTGAAACCCTTTCTTGGGTCACACATACCTTGTAGCTTTACAAACCTATATGAAGATGCTGGCAGTCCTCACCCTTGTGAATTGATTCCTTTGTGGATCCAATCAACCCCACTCCAGTACTCTTGCCTGGAAAATCCCATGGATGGAGGAGCCTGGTAGGCTGCAGTGCACGGGGTCGCTAAGAGTCGGACACGACTGAGCGACTTCACTTTCACTTTTCACTTTCACGCATTGGAGAAGGAAATGGCAACCCACTCCAGTGTTCTTGCCTGGAGAATCCCAGGGATGGTGGAGCCTGATGGGCTGCCATCTATGGGGTCGCACAGAATCGGACACGACTGAAGCGACTTAGCAGCAGCAGCAGCATTAGGTGTCAGGCGCAGTTCTAGGCACGGGGTGGGGGTGGTATGGAAATACTTTCTCCCATGAACTCTCATTTCCACGTGTAACAAAACGGAGCTTAGAGTGATTTGGAGCTAAACTCTGCAGTCAGAGAGACTTGGGTACAAATCCTAGCTTTGCTGTTACTGGCTGCATGACTTCTGGCAAGTCAAATAACTTATCTAAATCTCTGTTTCTTTGTTTACAAAATGGAGGCTCTATCTATTCTAAGATCTACCACACCGGCTTACTCAGTGAATTAAATAAAATGGCTTGATACACACTAAGCATTCAGAACTACACTACCTATAAAGACGGTTTCTGTGATTTTGAGTATGGTTCTGCACAAACGATGAACTTAGAGTTTTGGTGGTGTCTCTTCATTTAAGGGACAAGAGTTTGTCGGACTTTTAGTGGCTTGAAAGAATGCAGGTTTGGTGCTTAAACGTGACTCAGTGGTAAAGAATCCAACGCAGGAGACACAGATTCGATCCCTGATTCGGAAGATCCCACATGCCGCAAAGCCACTAAGCCTGTGTGCCACAACAATTGGTCTTATGCTCTAGAGCCCCGGGAGCACAACTCCTGAGCCCGTGTGCCACAACAACCGATGCCCAAGGGCCCTAGAGCCCTGCTCCACAGCAGGAGAAACCACTACAGTGAGAAGCCCACGCACCACAACCAGAGAGCAGCCACCACTCGCTTCAACTAGGGAAAAGTCCAAGTGCAGCAACGAAGACCCAGCACAGCCAACAATGAAACAAATAAAAGTATATGTTAAAAAAAACAAAAAGAATTCAGGCTTTCTCCAGATTTTCAACCAGAGTGCTAAACTTTGTGCTTAAGTCATGGGGTCTTACGCCCACAATTAGACAGCCTAATAGATCTATTAAAAGAACTCTGATTCACTAATTTGTTCATTCTTTTTTCCTTCTGGGTTTATCTGGGAACACTGCCCATTTGCAGAGAGCTCCTTTGGCCATCTTCCTTTGCGTTTCAAAGCCCTCGGAAAAAAGTTCTTAAGTACTTTGTAATGAGTCCAGGAGACTGTTGATTTTGTTTGTAACATGTCAGAAGTAACAATTTTTATACTACTAATAGACTCACTATGAGGTAGAAGGGATATCTCAGGTGGTTTCTGAATGGACCACAAATTTATATTTATTTATAGACCCTTCTATCTTCCTGGGCATTAGACCAGGAGTCAGGAACCATAAATGCTAATTCTAGACCTGATACTAGTGACCTGTTTGATCCTGACTTTTCTGGTGCTTTGTTACCTTATGTATCTGTATCAGAAGGTTAATGTCTACATCATCTTCCAAATCTAAAATTCTACAATCATCCTTAAATAAAACTCATCTGCCAGAAATCTGTCCTACTTGATACTTGGAACTGAATATGAGAATAGAAGGACTTATAAAGGAACAGAGAAGCTCCTGTTCTCTGCAAGGGCTCTTGCATTTCACGTTGTAAACCCCGCTACAGCCATACAGTAGGATAGTGATAAAAGGCAAAGCAATAATATACATTTTTTAAAAAAACATAAAGATATGTAATGGTTACATTCACTTCCTTGAAAAAAAATCAAACATTAAAAACTTATTTGAGGGACTTCCCTGAGGTCCAGTGGTTAAGAATCCACCTTCCAATGCAGGGGAAGCAGATTTGATACTTGTTTGGGGAACGAAGATTCCACACGCCTGGGAGCAACTAAACCCGTTCACTACAACTGCTGATCCTGCAAGCTCTGGAGCCTTCGCACCACAACAGAGAATATCCCACCTGCCGCAACCAAAACCTGATGCAGCCAAAAAAATTTTAAACTTATTTGAAAATGCAAATGTTGACACAGCTAATACCATGCATAAAAAGTTGAAAACTAAAACTTTCTTCATCCATCGTGCACTGATCGTAGCCAACTCCATGGAATGTTTTTGTCATTGTTGTTTAGTTGTTAAGTCCCATCCAACTCTTTGAGACCCGCTGTAGCCTGCCAGGCTCCTCTGCCCATGGGGTTTCCCAGGCAAGAATACTGGAGTGGGTTGCCATTTCCTTGTGCAGGGGATCTTCCCGACCCAGGGATTGAACCTGGGTCTCCTGCATAAGTAGGCAGATTCTTTACCACTGAGCCACCTGGGAAACCCTTCTACATGCTTAGTTAGAGTCAGTATTAGATTTGAGGTTCAGTCCAGACTAGCTCTTTAGAGGAGGCTGCTCTTCACATTAGGAGTTATTATGTAACTTTTTGAGGACTTTAGAGTACTTTGAGATAAAAATACACTTTCAGGCTGAACTCCTGAAGAAACAGAATTAATGTCCTTACCTTTGGGAAAGAGTAAAGCTCATCCAGGACAACTGGGTGTATTTTGCAGATTGAAAGGGACCATTGAGTAAATGCTTTGGTGGTGCTAACATCATGTTAGCAATGTTCCTTAACATTCCTCTGATTCTAGTTGGACGTCTTTGCATAGAGGAACGAGTCTTGGGAGACTTTGGGAGGTCACAGACAGGTTTTCAGAATAGTGGCTGAGCTAGTAATGTTCTGAATCCATGGGGCTACTAATTGCTGCCCTCTATGAGCCAGGCAAATTAGCCTTGGCCCATTGCACTGCCTGAGAAGAAATAAGGAAGCGGTTGAAAGCGGGGGCGGGGGCAGGGGCAGGGAGGCCATGATACTGTATTTTTACATGCTTGTTACCCCTCAGTTTGATTTTCCTGGCAATGTGTGTGCAGTGTGAGTAGTTTTGATGCGTCTAGACACATTTTTGATTCCCTGAACTCGGATGGCACTAGTGGTAAATAGCCCGCCTGCCAATGCAGGAGACGTAAGAGACAGAGGTTCAATCCCTGGGTCAGGAAGATCCCCTGGAGGAGGGCAAGGCAACGCACTCCAGTACTCTTGCCTGGAGAATCCCATGACAGAGGAGCCTGGCGGGCTACAGTCCATAGGGTCGCAAAGAGGCAGACACAACTGAGGTGACTTAGCATACAAACACAAGTAGAAAATAAGATGTTTTAAGAATCCTTGTCATGGCAGTGGAGTAATTATTACATAAAATCAGCATTTGATTCATGAAAAATTATAACTAAATAATATAGAATGAATTTAAAGCATTCACCCTGCTGAAAATTTAGCTGGTCAAGGTCATGAATTTTCCTTACTTCATTGCATGACTGTGGATATTTCCACAGTTGAGTAGTTATTTATAGAAACTACAACCGCCCACAAAAATGAACATCCTCAAGAACAAGCAGATATGAAAAAGAACTGATTAGGAATTTTGGAGAAAGGCACTCTTTGAAATTAAAAATCTCAATAGACGGAATAAAGTCTAGATTGAAATCAGCCAAAGACAGAGTTGGAAAATAATGCTGAGGAATTCACACAGAACACAGCACCTGAAGACAAAAACTACTTAAGAGAAGTTAAGAGTCATGAATAATAGATGGAGATGCTCCAAAGCAAATATTCAGGAGCTCCGGGGGAAAATAGATGAAAGAGAAAGACAGAGGAACAACATTTGAAAAGAGGAGGCTAAGAAATGTCCAGGACTGAAGACAAGTCCTCCAACTAAAATTTCACAACATAAACAAAAATATATCCATATTGTAGGCAAACTGCAAAAACATCAAGGGCAAATAGGATTTCCCTGGTGGCTCAGACAGTAAAGAATCTGCCTGCAATGCCAGAGACCGGGGTTCGATCCCTGGGTGGGGAAGATCCCCTGGAGAAGGAAATGGCAACCCACTCCAGTACTCTTGCCTGGAAAACTCCATGAACAGAGGAGCCTGGTGGGCTACAGTCCATGGGGCTGCAAAGAGTCAGACACAACTGAGCGACTAATACTTTCATTTTCACTGACAGAAGAGTAACAGTTGGGCTGGCAGCTCACTTCTCATCAGCACTGGTAGATGAAATAATTACCCCGACTGCTGAAGGAAAATAATTTCCCATCTAGCTAGATTCTCCTGCCAAAACTAAACTAGCATTCAAAAAAGAGACAAAATAGAGACATTTCACCCATGAGAAGTTTACCCCTCATAGATCCGTTAAAGGATTGATTTGAATATAAAGAAAAGAGCCTCATAACAATGATAACAATAGCTAACGCTTTACATACCTCAATTACTTTTAATCCTCACAATAATACTATGGGGTAGATACATTTTTTTCTGTGTGCTCACTTGTGTCTGACTCTTTGCAAACCTATGGACTATAGCCCGCCAGGCTCCTCTGTCCATGGGATTCTCCAGGCAAGAATACTGAAGTGGGTTGCCATGCCCTCCTCCAGGGGATCTTTCTGACCCAGGTATGGAACCCACAGCTCCTGTGTTTCCTGCATTGGCCAGGGGATTCTTTACCACTATGCCAACTGGGAAGCCATATTTTAAACCTAATTTTAAAAGGAAGAAACTGAGGAACAGAAATGGTAAGACCTCCCAGCTTCTAAGAATGAGGATTTGAACTAGGTGGTCTGGGAAGATATTGGATGCAAGAAATAGTAATAAGCAAAGAAACTGACAAAATAAGTGGATATATTTTAATTAATTACTGACAGTATTAACTTTTTACTTTAAAAAGGAGGAAAACTAACTCTATGTAATAACACTATCAAATTCCATAAGTGGCTAAATCACGTCAAGACTCTCAGCTTGTTTAGGAGAATGGTAGTAAAGAATAACTTAAAACTGTCAATGAAAATTTATAGTCACATAGTTAAAAATATAGGGGTAACCCCAGCAAGGATAGAAATGTAATTTACAGTTTCAAAATTAGCAGAAGAAAATTTAATGGAATAAAGGCATTTATCAATTCAGCAGAAAACAAGAAGAAAAATTATAAAAAGGGAAAGGAAGGTAAAAAGAAAATAGACCGTAGTAAAGATACATTCAATTATATCACTAATCACAATAAATAATGGTGAAATGAAATTTAATTATTAAAAGAATTTACAGATCTACTGTATTTTTAATTAGCTAAGAAATTTTATTATCTGTGTTTTATATCTGCCTCCTACAGATTAGTATCATTTTAATAGATGATATATTGAGAACATTCAAGAGAAGTATCTTGCATTTCTTATTTAACAACCCATATTTAAAAACTGAGACGTGTATTTATGTAACTATGATGATAAGGGAAATTATAACCCAAACAGATGGATATTTATAAAAACTGGTATTTCAAGAAAGGCCTTGAACTAAGTCCTTTCCAACACCTTCTTTAACTGGAGAACAATTGTTTCAGAACTACATTTTTTCCTAATTGTAATCCAGAGTAAGTCAAAAGGAAAACATTTAGCAATCTTTAATCTTTCACCTTCTAACACTTTAGAAGGATAGCTATCAGAATGATTTTCCAATCAATATTACAGGAAATCTTCTAATTAATAGAAGGCTAAATATCTACATACTTCTTAAAAGTTGAATGATTTTTAATGTATCCAGATGGTCTCTAGCATTTAACATATTGAACCAGACGAGATAATTTTTATTGTCCATTGTGTGTGTGTGGCTGCTGCTGCTGCTGCTGCTAAGTCACTTCAGTCATGTCCGACTCTGTGCGACCCCATAGACGCCAGCCCACCAGGCTCCCCCGTCCCTGGGATTCTCCAGGCAAGAACACTGGAGTGGGTTGCCATTGCCTTCTCCAATGCATGAAAGGGAAAAGTGAAAGTGAAGTCGCTCAGTCGTGTCTGACTCTTAGCGACCCCATGGATTGCAGCCTACCAGGCTCCTCCATCCATGGGATTTTCCAGGCAAGAGTACTGGAGTGGGGTGCCATTGCCTTCTCTGGTGTATATGGCATTAAACTGTTATTCTCCTTGATCAATACTGTAGATTTCATGTCATGATTAATTCCAAGTAAACTAATTTCTGCATCTTCCATGGAAACTAGTTATCAATTGTCACAACATTCTCAAAAAGTTTTCAGGTTACCAGCATCTTTCCTTTTTGATTGCAAAGCGCAAAAGATTCCTGAACTAATAAAGTGCGTATAGAGAGCCTCCTATATGCCTCTGTCACAGTCAAGACAGAAAACTACCATCAGCATAAGGCGCATTCTGCTGCCCCTTTAAAATAGAGCAACCTCCTCTCCCTCCCCCACCTTAACCCCTGGCAATCACTTGTATTTTCTCTATATCTATAATTTTGTTACTTCAAGAGGGTTGTATACAGACAGTCATTCAGTATGTGAGCTTTTTTTTTTTCCACTTATCATTATTCCCTCGAGTTTCATCCAAGTTGTTTCATTTATCAATATTTCATTCTTTCTATTGCTGAGTACTTTCTTTGGCATGGATATACCACAGTTTGCTTATCCATTCACCCATCAAAGGAAAATTGGATAATTTCCAGGTTTTGGCTATTACGAATAGAACTGTTTTGAACATTCAGGTACAAGCTTCTGCATGAACATAAGTTTTCATTTCTCTGTGGTTAATGCTCAGGAGTACAATTGCTGAATCATATGGTAAATACACATTTACTTTTAAAAGCAACTGCCAAACTATTTTCCAGAGTGGCTGTACCATTTAACATTCCTACCAGCATTGTATGAGTGAACCAGTTTTTCTGCATTCTTGCCAGCATTTGCTGTAGTCACTGTTTTTAATTTTAGCCATACTGATAGGTGTAAATGATAACTCAATCGTGGTTTTAATTTCCATTTCCTAGATGGCTAATGAAGTTGAATATCACTTAATGGATTTATTTGCCATTTGTACATTCTCTGTGAGCATGGGTTCATGTCTTTGGCCCACTTTTCTAATTTGACTGCTTATTTGCTAATTATAGTTTGAAAATTCATTGTATTTTCTAGAAACAAATCATTTGGCCAGTATGCATTTTGCAAATATTTTTCTTCCAAGTTGTACTTTTTCTTTTCATCCTTTTAAAAGAGTCTTCCCCAGAAATAAAGTTTTTACTTGTGATGAAGTCCAATTTATTAGCCTTTCCTTTTAGGGATTTGTGCTTTTGGTATCAAATTTAAGAATTCTGCCTAACCCTAGGTCCCAGAGATTTTTCTCTTATGTTTTTCCCTAAATTTTTATAGTTTTGCATTTTACATTTAAGTCTTTGATTCACTTTGAGTCCATTTAGTTAATTAAAAAATATATATATATATGTTTTGGCTGCCATGGGTCTTGGTTGCTTTCCAGGGCTTTCTCTAGTTGCTGCAAGCAGAGCTACACTCGCACAGGCTCTAGGTGCGTGAGCTTCAGTGGTTGTGGCTCACAGGCTTAGTAGTTGACTTGCACGGGCTTAGCTGCTCCCAGGCATGTGGATCAAACCCCTGTCCCCTGCATTGGCAGGCGGATTCCTATCCACTGTGCCACCAGGGAAGTCCCCATTTAGTTAATTTTTGTATACAGTGTTAGGTTGGGGTGGGGTTTGCTTTCTGGCTTGCTTTTTGCCTATGGATATGAAAGGCTGTCCTTCCTTCTGTTTTTGTACCTCTGTCAAAAATAAGTTGAGCATATTTGTGTGGGTCCCTCTCCGGGTTCTCTGTCTGTTCCACTGATCTATCAGTCTGTCCTTCAGGGCTATATAGTCTCAATTACTGTAGCTACGTGTCTCGAGATCAGGTACACTGACTCCGCCTATTTTATTCTTTTTCAACACTGCTTTACCTATTCTAGTTTTTTTGCTATTTCACATAAATTTTAGAATAATCTTAACTATGTCTACAAAAAATCTTACAAATATTTTCCTAGGAATTAAACTAAACTTATCAATTAGGAAAATTGACATCTTTATTGAGTCTTCCAATCCATGAACACAGTACGTCTCTTCACTTAATCAGATCACCTTAGATTTCTTTCATCTTGTAGTTTTCATCATATAGATTCTATACATTTTTGTTAGATTTATACTTAAATGCTTAATATTCTTTGGAGCAACTGTAAATGGTATTGCATTTTTTAAAATGTTGTTGTCCACTTGTTTGTTGTTAGTATGTAGAAATGCAATTGATTTTAGCTTTTGATCTTATGTCTGTGAACCTGCTGAACTCACTTGTGATTTCTAGGACAAGTTTTGTTGGTGGTATTATTAGAGTCCTTCAAATTTTCTAGTTAAACATCATGTTACTTGAAAATAGAGAGTTTTATCTTTTTCATTCATCATTTTGTATTTTCAAAAGTTATTTGTTCCTTCAAGATATATAGCTTTAAAAGATTCTTAAAATTTTAAAACAAAGAATGGAATAAGATACACCAGGCAAACACACACACACACACACACACACACACACACACACAACAGATTGTAAAGACTTAGTAATATCAGAGAGATTAGAATATAAGCCTCAGTAAGATAAAAAATTCTTGCCTGGAGAATCTCAGGGACGGGGGAGCCTGGTGGGCTGCCGTCTATGGGGTCGCACAGAGTCAGACACGACTGAAGTGACTTAGCAGCAGCAGCAGCAAGATAAAAATGAGACACTGCATAATAAAAGTATCAATCTACCAAGAATACATAATTCTCTACGCAACTAACAACATGGTATTGATATTAGTAAAGCAAAAACTGACAATTATAAAGACAATTTTGCAAAATATGGTGAGTAATTTGACACACATTAAAAACTAATTGATCACCCAGAAAAAAACCATAAGAAAATAAAAATATAAAAAATCAAGTTTGAGTTAGTATTTGTGCATGCACATACATTTTATATCCAACCAGGAGAAATATCAATAACCTCAGATATGCAGATGACACCAACCTTATGGCAGAAAGTGAAGAGGAACTAAAAAGCCTCTTGAAAGTGGAAGTGGAGAGTGAAAAAGTTGGCTTAAAGCTCAACATTCAGAAAACGAAGATCATGGCATCTGGTCCCATCATTTCATGGGAAATAGATGGGGAAACAGTGGAAACAGTGTCAGACTTTATTTTGGGGGGCTCCAAAATCACTGCAGATGGTGACTGCAGCCATGAAATTCAAAGATGCTTATTCCTTGGAAGGAAAGTTATGACCAACCTAGATAGCATATTCAAAAGCAGAGGCATTACTTTGCCAACAAAGGTCCATCTAGTCAAGGCTATGGTTTTTCCAGTGGTCATGTATGGATGTGAGAGTTGGACTGTGAAGAAGGCTGAGTGCCGAAGATGCTTTTGAACTGTGGTGTTGGAGAAGATGCTTGAGAGTCCCTTGGACTGCAAGGAAATCCATCCAGTCCATTCTGAAGGAGATCAGCCCTGGGATTTCTTTGGAAGGAATGATGCTGAAGCTGAAACTCCAGTACTTTGGCCACCTCATTCGAAGAGTTGACTTATTGGAAAAGACTCTGATGCTGGGAGGGATTGGGGGCAGGAGGAGAAGGGGAAGACAGAGGATGAGATGGCTGGATGGCATCACTGACTCGATGGATGTGAGTCTGAGTGAACTCCGGGAGCTGGCGATGGACAGGGAGGCCTGGCGTGCTTCGATTCATGGGGTCACAAAGAGTCGGACACAACTGAATGACTGGACTGAACTGAACTGAATATAATATATCCTTTAATTTCAAGTACTAGTGGAAATTGTAAAAAACGAACCATCCAAATGAGGTTACAAATATCAAGATAAAGTTGCCATATAGACCAAATCTTTTATGGTCCATTTAAATTAGAAGCCAACAATAAAAAGGAAAACAAAAAGACACATATATTTGGAATATTAAAGATACACTTAAGTAATCCAATGAGTAAGTAGGAAATCACAACGGAAATAATAAAATATTTAGAAATAAACAGTATGAAATTACTACCTGTCAAAACTGAGATAGGCTAAAATGGTATTTTAAAGATAAATTGTAGCCTTAAATTTGTTTATTGAAAAGACATGAAAACTGAAAATAAGAGACCTAGAAGAACAGAGTAAACCTGAATAAAATAAAAGTAGAAAATAATAATAATGATGTAGAAATTGATAAAATAGAAATGAAGAAGGCAAGCAAATCGAAAACCTGCTTTTTAAAACTATTTTAAACCTAATTCTTTGATTAGATAAATCATCCATATGGATCAAAATTTTAAATGTATGACTAGTATGCAATTAAAAGCTTTCTTTATTTTTTTTTAACCTAGCCATCAAATTTTCTTCCCACAGACAACCAGTATTATTTTCTTTCTCATCTTTTCAGTGATAACTTTTATACACGAAGCCAGTGTAATAGATAGCAGACATTTCCTTTTTCTTTTTTTAGCAAATGGTAAAAAAGATCTGGATAAACAGATCTTTAACAAGACTGACATAAGAGACAGGGAGAGAGAGAAGACACAATAATGGGAATTAAAAAAAAGGACATAACTATGGATATGGTAAAGATTTTAAGCATCCTAGTTAAATATTATGCCACTCATTTTTCATATGTATGCCAATAAACTAGAAAACTCAAAGGAGGTAGATAATTTATCAGAAAAATATAAGCTATCTGGGTTAATCAGTGTTCAGTCATGAAAAGAGAGCCTCTCCAGGTAGTCCAATAACAGGGATTTAATGCAAGAGATTGACTTCAAAGGGAAAACTTTAATGTGAAGAAGCAGGTGGTAAGCCAACACTGAAACTTGCACCATCAGGAAGCTGTTACCAGCGCCAGGACTTGGAGGGATCATGGTGGGGAACTGGTATTACTGAGGGGTAAGACCCAGAATCACCAGTGGTACCTGGATTTGTGACAAGGGGCTGAAAGGGAGTTGGAGCAAAGCTTTGTAGTGGGAGCTAGAACCCCAGAAGAGACAGTCACTGCTGGAGTCAGAGGACAGGGGAAAATGGCTTGGCTTCACCCCGACTCCTGCCCCACAGTTCTCTGCTGGTTCTCACCATTGACCAACTGGCTAATTGAACTTTGCAGCAGGAAGGCAGAGAAATCATCTGAGAGCAAATAGAAAAGAAATGGCATTCTTAAAATAGACTCAAGAAGGAAAAAAAAAAAAGAACCAACAATGATAAACCTGCAACCATACACAAACAAAATGTTCTCAGTACTCTCCCTAACCTCCTAACCGCCAAAGACCTTGGACCCAGACAGTTTGACTGGAGTTAAAACAGATAATCCTAATATTATATAAATATCTTAGAAAAGTAGAAAAACTACCCAACTTATTTTTTGAGGCTAGTATAAGTTTGCAATTAAAACTAGAAAGAGATAGCATAAGAAAAGGTGTAAAACAATTGTATCTCATTTATGAACATAGGAATATCCTACATAAAAAAGAACAAAAATTGAATATATATATAATATATATAATACACCATATATATATATATGTGTGTGTGTGTGTGTGTGTACATATAATATATATCAGTTCATTTCAGTTCAGTTGCTCAGTCGTGTCCCACTCTTTGCCACCCCATGGTCTGTAACACACCAGGCTTTCCTGTCCATCAACAACTCCCGGAGCTTACTCAAACTCATGTTCATCCTGTCAGTGATGCCATCCAACCATCTCATCCTCTGTCGTCCCCTTCTCCTCCCTTCTTCAATCTTTCCCAGCATCAGGGTCTTTTCCAGTGAGTCGGTTGTTCCCATTAGGTGGCCAAGTATTGGAGTTTCAGCTTCAAATCAGTCCTTCCAATGAATATTCAGGACCAATTTCCTTTAGGATGGACTGGTTGGATCTCCTTACAGTCCAAGGGACTCTCAAGAGTCTTCTCCAATACCACAGTTCAAAAGCATCAATTCTTCACTTTTCAGCTTTCTTTATACTCCAAATCTCACATCCATACATGACTACTGGAAAAACCATAGCTTTGACTAGACGGACCTTTGTTGGCAAACTAATGTCTCTGCTTTTTAATATGCTGTCTAGGTTAGTCATAACTTTTCTTCCAATAAGCAAGTCTCTTTGAATTTCATGGCTGCAGTCACCATCTGCAGTGATTTTGGAGCCCCAAAAAATAAAGTCTGTCACTGTTTCCGTTGTTTCCCTATCTATTTGCCTTGAAGTGATGGGACCAGATGCCATGATCTTCGTTTTCTGAATGTTGAGCTTTAAGCCAACTTTTTCACTCTCCTCTTTCACTTTCATCAAGAGGCTCTTTAGTTCTTCTTTGCTTTCTTCCATAAGGGTGGTGTCATCTGTGTGTCTGAGGTTATTGATATTTCTCCCAGCAGTCTTGCTTCCAGCTTGTGCTTCATCCAGCCCAGCATTTCGCATGATGTACTCTGCATATAAGTTAAATAAGCAGGGTGACAGTATACAGCCTTGACGTACTCCTTTCCTGATTTGTAACCAGTCTGTTGTTCCCTATCCAGTTTTAACTATTGCTTCTTGACCTGCATACAGATTTCTCAAGAGGCAGGTCAGGTGGTCTGGTATTCCCATCTCTTTAAGAATTTTCCACAGTTTGTTGTGATCCACACAATCAAAAGCTTTGGCATAGTCAATAAAGCAAAAGCAGATGTTTTTCTGGAAGTCTCTTGCTTTTTTGATGATTCAACTGATGTTGGCAATTTGATCTCTGGTTCCTCTGCCTTTTCTAAATCCAGCTTGAACATCTGGAAGTTCATGGTTCACATACTGTTGAAGCCTGGCTTGGGGAATTTTGAGCATTACTTTACTAGTGTGTGAGATTAGCGCAATTGTGCAGTAGTTTGAACATTCTTTGGCATTGCCTTTCTTTGGGATTGGAAGTGAAAAGTGACCTTTTCCAGTCCTGTGGCCACAGCTGAGTTTTCCAGATTTGCTGGCATATTGAGTGCAGTACTTTCACAGCATCAACTTTTAGGGTTTGAAATAGCTCAACTGGAATTCCATCACCTCCACTAGCTTTGTTTATAGTGATGCTTCCTAAGGCTCACTTGACTTTGCATTCCAGGATATCTGGCTCTAGGTGAGTGATCACACCATCATGATTATCTAGGTCATGAGGATATTTTTTTCTACAGTTCTTCTGTGTATTCTTGCCACCTCTCCTTAATATCTTCTGCTTCTGTTAGGTCCATACCACTTCTGTCTTTTATTGTGCCCATCTTTGCATGAAATGTTCCCTTGGTATCTCTAATTTTCTTGAAGACATCTCCAGTCTTTCCCATTCTGTTGTTTCCCTCTATTTCAAATGGGTATATCTTTCCTTTTTTCCTTTGCCTTTCACTTCTCTTCTTTTCATAGCTATTTGTAAGGCCTCTTCAGACAACCATTTTGCCTTTTTGCATTTCTTTTTCTTGGGGATGGTCTTTTTTTTTTTGTTGGTAACTTTTATTTATTTATTTATTTTTTTAATTTTATTTTATTTTTAAACTTTACAATATTGTATTAGTTTTGCCAAATATCGAAATGAATCCGCCACAGGTATACCTGTGTTCCCCATCCTGAACCCTCCTCCCTCCTCCCTCCCCATTCCCTCCCTCTGGGTCGTCCCAGTGCACCAGCCCCAAGCTTCTCTTCTTTTCATAGCTATTTGTAAGGCCTCCTAGACAACCATTTTGCCTTTTTGCATTTCTTTTTCTTGGGGATGGTCTTGATCCCTGCCTCCTGTACAATGTCACGAACCTCTGTTCATAGTTCTTCAGGCACTGTGTCTATCAGATCTATTCCCTTGGATCTGTCACTTCCACTGTATAATTGTAAGGGATTTGATTTAGGTTATACCTTAATGGTCTAGTGGTTTTCTCTACTTTCTCTCAATTTAAGTCTGAATTTGGCAATAGGAGTTCATGATCTGAGCCACAGTCAGCTCCCAGTCTTGTTTTTGCTGACTGTATAGAGTTTCTCCATCTTTGGCTGCAAAGAATATAATCAATCTGATTTCAATATTGACCATCTCGTGACGTCCATGCTTAGAGTCTTCTCGTGTGTTGTTGGAAGAGGGTGTTTGCTATGACCAGTGCATTCTTCTGGCAAAACTCTGTTAGCCTTTGAACTACTTCATTTTGTACTCCAAGGCCAAATTTGCTTGTTACTCCAGGTAGCTTTTGACTTCCTACTTTTGCATTCCAGTCCCCTATAATGACTTCCCTGGTGGCTCAGAGGGTAAAGCATCTGCCTACAATGCGGGATACCCGGGTTCATTCCCTAGGCTGGGAAGATCACCTGGAGATGGAAATGGCAACCCACTCCAGTATTCTTGCCTGGAAAATCCCATGGATGGAGGAACCTAGTAGGCTGTAGTTCATGGGGTCGCCAAGAGTCAGACACGACTGAGTGACTTCACTTTTGCTTTCTTTCTTCCTCCTATAACGAAGAGTACATTTTTTCAGGGTGTTTTAGAATTTATATACATTGTAATTAAATGGAATTTCCCCATCATGCAAAGATGTTTCAACATCATAAAATATTGGTATATGAATGTAATTAGCATGGTCAGTGAAAGAGAAAAGTCATCCTCAACAGATGCAAAAAACTGTTGGGATAAAATTAAATAGTTAAGATTTTTAAAAATCTTGGTAAATTTCTAATAGAACAGATTTCCCTTAATCTTATTTCTAGATTCACTGTTTCCACTCTATCACCTAATATTTTCTCCTGAGCCCAACTAAATCAGGCTATAACCATCACCATTTCACTACCAAGTTTAATGGAAAATTATTATTGTGTTCTCTGCAGCTTTTTAAATATTAATTTAGTTTTTGTTGAAGGATAATTGCTTTACAGAATTTTGCTGTTTTCTGTCCAACCTCACCATGAATCAGCCATAGGTATACATATATACTGGAGAAGGCAATGGCACCCCACTCCAGTACTCTTGCCTGGAGAATGCCATGGACGGAGGAGCCTAGTGGGCTGCAGTCCATGGGGTCGCTAAGAGTTGGACACGACTGAGTGACTTCACTTTTACTTCTCACTTTCATGCATTGGAGAAGGAAATGGCAACCCACTCCAGTGTTCTTGCCTGAAGAATCCCAGGGACGGGGGAGCCTGGTGGGCTGCTATCTATGGGGTCGCACAGAGTCGGACACGACTGAATCGACTTAGCAGCAGCAGCATACATATATACCCTCCCTTTTGAAACTCCCTCCCATCTCCCTCCCCATTCCACCCCTCTAGGTTGAAACAGAGCCCCTGTTTGACTTTCCTGAGATATACAGCAAGCAGCTTTTGACACCCCAAATCTTTCCCTCCTTCTTGCAATACTCTCCTTCCTTGGCTACTATGACCCTCTGCTCTCCCGATTTCCCTCCTGGATCAATGGTCATCCATTCTCACTCTTATTCACTGGCGCCCCTGTAGCTTTGTAGTATGTAAACACCAAAGTTCTCTGAAGTTCAGCCCTTCACCCTCTTTGTTTTTCCCTCCTCTCTATTAAAAAAATATTTATTTATTTGGCTGCATCAGGTATAGTTGCAGTGAGGGGATTTTTGGTTGGGGCATGTGAATTCTTAGGTGTGGCCTGTGGGATCTAGTTTCCTGGCCAGGGATTGAACCCAGACCCCCTCCACTGGGAGTACAGCATCTTAGCACTGGACCATCAGGGAAGTCCCTACCCTCCTCTGTTTATATTTGCCATCCTAATGATCTTATTCATTCCTGTGACTTTAAATACCAGTGCCCACTGATAACACCCACAGGCATATCTAGCTCCGACCCTCCAGTTGACATTCACTGAATGTAACACAAATGTCTCAAACCTAACTTGTCCAAAGTAAAACTCTTGGCTTCCCTTTTTCTTTTGCCAGCACACAACCTTTTCCCTTCCAGGACCTTCTTAAGTCTGTAAAGGCAACTTCATTTACTGTTGCTCAGGCTGTATACATAGGGTCATCCTTGACTGCTAGCCTTTCATCTACTATGTATCGAAGCCACCATTATACCTTGTTGATTTCATCTTCAAATATGTCCTTAATGTGAGCCGATCTTACTTCCTTCACAGCTACCAACACAGTACAAGCCAGCATAACCTCTTACACAGTTGACTGCAGTTACCTCCCAACTGGTCTCTCAGCTCCCACTCTTGTTCCCTACAGGCGATTCTCCCAACAGCAGCTAGAGAGAACTTCTTCTTTTTTTTTTTTCAAGTTTGTATTTTATATTGGAATATAGCCGATTAACGATGTTGTGATAGCTTTGGGTCTGCAACAAAGGGACTCAGACACACATATATGTGTACCCATTCTCTTCCAAACTACCTTCCCATCCAGACTGCCACATAACATTGAGCAGAGTTCTCTGTGCCATACAGTAGATCAGAGAGAATTTCTTAAACTGTAATCCATTCAGATTGTGTCCCTCCTCATGACTCCTCAAAGCCTTCTGTTGGTACTCAGAGTAAATTCCAAGCTTCTTGCCATCACCTACATGGCCTGACAGTGCTACCTCAGTGACTCAGCTCCCACTCCTGTTCTCCCTGTTTGCTTCCTTCTGGTTGCACCGCTCTTCATCTGCTTCTTAGACTTACTAGCTGTTTGTGTGCTGTGCTTAGTCACTCAGTCATGTCCAACCCCTGGTGACCCAATGGATTGTAGCCCACCAGGCTCCTCTGTCCATGGACATGGGATTCTCCAGGCAAGAACACTGGAGTGGGTAGCCATGCCCCACTCCAGGGGATCTTCCCAACCCAGGGGTCAACCCCAGGTCTCCTGAACTGTGGGCGGATTCTTTATTGTCTGAGTCACCAGGGAAGCCCAAGAATACTGGAATGGATAGCCTATCCCTTCTCCAGGGGATCTTCCCCACCCAGGAATAGAACCAGGGTCTCCTGCATTGCAGGCAGAGTCTTTACCTATGAGCTACCAGAGAAGCCCAAGACATCCTAGGCTGACACCTAACTCAGGTACAACTTTCATAGCCCCCTTGCATGGACTGCTTTTTTTCCAGATCATCATATGGCTTCTGATGCTCTACAGATCCCCTTTAGCGGTCTCATTGCCTCACCTAGAATCTCAGGGGACAGCCTGAATGGATGGCTTTTTCCACCCTCACTGAAGAAAGCCACCTTGTTCACAGTTATGCTACTTCCTGGGGTAGCTGCATCTAACGTCTGATCCCTGCAAGAGTGTAAAGGTGAAGTTTCCTTGCCGAAGCTCCACGTCTTCCTCTGCCCACACTTCTCACCTCCTTTCTCCTTTCCTAATGCACACCTGCATGCTGAATTCCACCTCAGAGCCTGCAGCACATGACCCACCTCAATTATTCAGTTCTCTGCTACATGTTAATCTCTCAGAGAGGCCTTTTTGTGAAGACAGTATCTACAATAAGCATTCCCCTGTCACTCTTTATTTTTCTTTGTGTGTGTGTTAGTTGCTCATTTGTGTGCGACTCTTAGCAACCCTGTGGGTAGCCTACCAGGCCCCTGTGTCCACGAGATTCTCCAAACAGAACTGGAGTGGATTGCCATTTCCTTCTCCAGGGGATCTTCCCAACCCAGGGATCAAACCTCATCTTCTGAGTCTCCTGCATTGCAGGTGGGTTCTTTACCACTAGCGCCACCTGGAAATTCTTTTTTTTTTTTCCTTTATATCATGTATCAATTTCTGAATATGTGCGTGTGTTTTCCTTTTTATCTTGTGAGCTCAATGAAGAACTTTTTCATATTCACTACTCTGTCCCCTTAGAAAAGGTCCCGACACAGAGTAAGCTCTGAGTAAAAATGCACTAAGGGAAAGGCTCAATAAACTTGAAGATGGACATCAACTATTAAAAACAATAGACACCATTCTCTCTGTGCAGTTTTAGAACTTTAAGGAGAAGAACAAGGATATCTGATACTATCCCACTGTTCAACAATGTGATAAGATGAAAATAATGATCAGAGGGATAAGAACTGGAAAGAAGAGACAAGATTATCTTTATATGTAAGCTATAGGATTGTTTCCCCACCCCCAAAAAATGTGTTCAGATAATTGGTTAGTAAAATTAAGAAAATTTGGTTTATGCCAAATAAGATGAAAGTTCGGGCTTCCCGGTGGCTCAGATGGTAGAGTCCACCTACAGTGCAGGAGACCCAGATTTGATCCCTGGGTCAGGAAGATTCCCCTGGAGAAGGGAATAACAACCCACTCCAGTATTCTTGTCTGGAAAATTCCATGGACAGAGGAGCCTGCCGGGCTGCAGTCGATGGGGTCTCATAGAGTCAGACACGACTGAGCGACTAACACATGCACACACACCCACATACTCTAGAGCTCTGTAACATCCCTGTGTATCAGTAATAATTAATCTGAAAACATACTAAATGAAAGATAATTTATAAGTGTAATAAAACTATTAAGTACTTAAGAATTAGTCTAACAAAAATTCATAAGAGTTTTTGAAAGTTTTCAAAAACATATTGATGAAGACGACTTGAAAAAATGAAATGTAATGCTATGATCATTGATAAAAAGACTTCATAGATTAAGAAGCCTGTTGACTCCAAATTAATCTTAAAAGTAAATACAACTCCATTGTGTGAAAACCACAATGGAATTTTTCACAGAACTTGACAAAGCTAATCCTAAAATTAATCTTTTGTAAAGGGCAAAAATTAGCCAAAAATTTCTGAAACAGAAAAAACTAATATAGTCCTGACTCTATCACAGGGGAATATTTAAGGCAGTGTGACTTCAGGGAAAGGAGAAACAAACCAATGAGGCAAACACAAAAACTCAGAAACTGGACTATAAACTTAGTATAAGACAGAGGTCACAGCACAAACCAATATCAATATTGATAAGTCATGCTAAAAAAATTTATATGAAAAAGAAATGAGTCATACCTCACATCACACCAAAAAAATTCAGATGGATTACAGAATCAAATGTGAAGAACAAAACTTTTAAAAGAAAATACAATTTTAATCATAACAAATCAGTGTAGGGAAGAATGTATTAGGTAAGATATGAGATCCCAAACCACAAAGAAATGTTGACAAATGTGATGACATCTTAATCTTAGAATTCAACATTAAGAATTCAACATTCAACCATATGACAAAAAAAAAACAAACCCTCAAAGATGTAAAATGACAAGCTACAGACTAGAAGACATTCACTATGTGTTGAACTAACAAAGGATTCGTAAAACGGACAATTAATAGACCAATGAAGAAAAAATATGAACAGGCAATTTATAGAAGAAAAATGAATGGTCAGAAAGCATATGTTAAGATGGTCAACCTTACTAACAATCAGGGAAGTAAAAATAAAAATGAGTTGCTATTTCATATCTATTGGATTGTAAATAATAAAAAGCCTGACTTTAGTAAACAGGGACTTTGATGTGCTACCATCGGGGATATAAATTGGTAGAACAAGTTGGGAGGACAATTGAAATAGCAAAATTAAGATCCTTATACTTTTTACCACCCAGTGATTTCACTTCTAGGAAACAGTCTCTGCTGCTGCTACTGCTGCTGCTAAGTCTCTTTAGTCTTGTCCGACTCTGTGCGAACCCATAGACTGCAGCCCACCAGGCTCCCCTGTCCCTGGGATTCTCCAGGCAAGAACACTGGAATGGCTTGCCATTTCCTTCTCCAATGCATGAAAATGAGAAATGAAAGTGAAGTCACTCAGTCGTGTCTGACTCTTCGAGACCCCATTGACTGCAGCCTACCGGGCTCCTCTGTCCATGGGATTTTCCAGGCAAGAGTACTGGAGTGGGGTGCCATCGCCTTCTCCAAGGAAATAGTCTCTACTCAAGATAAACTCTTACACAAAGAACAATATTCACAGCTGTGTAATTTGTAGTAGCAAAATATTGGAAATGACCTAAATGCACTTCAATATACAGGAATATATTGTCAAATACAGTCATATAGCAAAATACTGTGCAGCTGTGAAAATGAATGACCTAAAGCTACATGTTTGCATGTGGATAAAGCTTAAAAAAATATAATGCCGGAAAAAGTAAGTTGGAGGATATATAGAGTACAACGTGTTTTGTGTGTTTTAGTCAATAAGTCGTGAGATTCTTTTGTGACCACATGGACTGTAGCCCGCCAGACTCCGCTGTCCATGGGATTTCCCAGGCAAGAATACTGCAGTGTGTTGCTGTTCCCTTCTCCAGGGGATCTTCTCAACACAGGGATAGAACCTGGGTCTCCTGCATTGGCAGGTGGATTCTTTACCACTGAGCCACCAGGGAAGCCCTATAGAGTATGATAATATTTATTTAAAGTTTAAGAACAAAAATGCAATGCTATCTGCTGTTTATGGATATATTATACACTTACAGATATAATCCATATAAAACCATTCATGGAAATGTTATGTAGCAACTTCCCTTTAGGGAAGGAGTGGAGCAGATATGACTGGAAAGGGCTACACAGGAGGCTTTAATGATATGTTGTTTTTTCTTTAAAAAATTTTGATTTAACTATGACAAATTGCTGGGATTTGTTAAAACTCTGCTAGACATAGAAGTGTTTATTATATTATTATTTACATTGCATATATGTTTGAAGCATTTTATCCAAAACATTTAAAATTTAAGATATTTTATTTTAAAATCAAGAAAAAGGAAAATTATCAAAATGTCCAGTTTCTTCAAAATCACCTAAATACCCATGAATAGGGAACTAGTTAATGTTAGTACTTTAGTTAGTACAAACGTTAGTACATAATGAATTACCATGCAAACACTTAAAATGATGCTTTATACAATATGGGACAATATCTAAATATTTTATGGGACGAAAAAAGTTACAAAATATTATGTCCATATTTATATCAGAAATGTTAAATAAAAAATTCTAAATGATTTTTCTCTGGTTATATTTAGATAGTAGATATTCTTTGCTATTTTCTCTATTTCTTAATGATCACGTGTACTTTTATAAACATAATAAAACTACTCATACAGTTCTTCAGAAGTCACCTACCATAGAAATATAAATTAAAATGGAAAAGAATGGCAGGGCAGAGGCAGGATCTAGTTGGGAAAAGATTTGGGAGCCAGCAGACTTAGCTTCTAGGTCCACCTCCGCCCAGAGAAGTTCCTCTTCCTCTCTGGTGTCAGGGGCTCTGTCAATAAACTAAGGAGGCCAAAATGAAAGAGAAACAACAGTTTTCAGTAGTTTAAATTTTCACCTTTTTTTTTTTTTAATTTACATTGAGTGCTGGCCAGGCCACAGTTAAGTTCTACCCTTAATCATAGATGTTAGCTGTGTGAATCAGTATCACATTATCTAAAAAGTAATCTGGCAGAATGGAACAAGAGCACACTTATAACAGGTAATTATCCCAAGGAGAGAATCAAACATGCACACAAAAATGTACAGGCAAGGACGTTTTTGTTACAACATTATTCAGAGCATTAGAGAAGTGGAAACAGCCTAGATGTCCCACAACAGGGGATGGCTCAATAGATGAAAGTACATACAAGGAAATATTATGTTGCCAATAAAAAGTATATCTTTGAGGAATACCTAGTAAGATCAAATATGCTCACAAATAAAAGATACACTTCAAATTTTTGTCATATATATATTTTTAAACAACCAGGAAACAACACATCAAAATTTAACACTGATCACCTCTAAGAAGTTAAATGACCAGTGATTTTTACTTTTTAATTGATTTCTGTATTTTCTAAATCATATAGTAAATAGAAATTTTCTGATCTGAAAATAGCCCTCATCTCTTCCCCCTTTATTGTCTCAGTACAGCATCTCCCTCTCCAGTCCAGTTGGTATTAGACTACAAGGCACACAGACCTCCCGGGTTATAATCCACTGCAGGGAATTACGAGCCACTATGATAAATCGCCCCCCTTGTCCAGACTCTGTTTGCAAAAATGAAAACGCCTGTGCAGGTCAACAAACGAGAAAAGTTAGTGAAAGATCAACATTTTATACCCCAATCTTGCCCAAGTATATAAATATTCCTTATTATCCTTTGCTCCTGGGTTAATAGCCATTCCATCGCCCTGAACTTGTTTGTGACATGAATGGATAGCATTTGTTGCCCCAGGGGAATGGTTAAACTATGAGAAAAGGATTAAACAAGGAAGAAAAACTACCTGTATGTCATAAAACACGCATGCTATTTCTAATTTATTCCTGTTCAGTTGGAGCGACATACCTAATGTGTTACTAACATTTCTGGCAATACAGTATCATTGTTCCCTTTAGTAATGTGGAAGTGTCTGTAACTCTGATTTGGACTTGGTGAGTGACTGTTTCATTCAATGAGGGAGAAAAAGATAAACTGTACTTGATTTGTATTTATTAATTTCTATGAATTTGCTATATGACATTTATGAAAGCTTAGGCACGTAATTTTTCTCTTCTTTAATTTACAGCTGGGGAACTGTTTAAATATAATTTTAAATGATACATAAAATGCTTCCTGACGTATTTGTTTTCTGAATTTCTAACTTGCATATTTGGCATTTCTATATGATGAACAAATCCTGTCTCAAATTGTGAAGAAAGAAAAATATTACCTGTTTAGAATTCCTTTATTAAATCTGAGCTCTTGTATTTTGAGTTTTCTGGAGGTTGATAAGATGAGTTGCAATTGCGATCTGTTTCGTGCTTAACTCAATTTGATAGGTGAGGCTTTGCAGGTGTAGCAATCATCAATTTGGTGCAAAACCTCAGAACAAAATCTAAAAATAGATATTACTCTGATAGTCTTTTGAGGGGCTAGAAGAAGTTAAGTAATAGACGAAGTACATTCCTTAAAGAAAATTGTTATTTCTCTGATGATTTCCTAAGCATAATATAGCTTTTCCAGCAAAATAGGAATTTTTCTTCATATTTAATTTATTTAAAATGATTCTTGTTTTCCTATTATGTATTTCGATCATATTAATTTTTCTAAGTTTTCTAAAAACCTATATAGGTATTGTTCATATAGGGTTCACATTTCTGAAATTTCAATTTTTGAATTTTCAAATAAAAGGAAACTTTACACAGTATTTTTTTCCCTTCAGAATAAGAGTCAAGTATTTATTTGGCCTTATTTTTTAATCAGAACGTACTTGAAAAAAATCACTGACTCCTTTATGAGCAATTAGTGAATACAAAAATGAAAAGGCTTAAAGTACTGCCATTCTACTGACTTCTGTCATTAAAACAGATGTTCTCTATAACCTTGACCAAACCATTCCATCCTCTAATCAGAAAGGAGCAGACTTGTTTGTGGATTTATGATATATGTCTGTGTCAGACCTGGGAAGACTGTCTAGGACTGTGGGCTCTTCACAGACTTGTTTTCATGCTGGAATCTGTCTTGTAATTCTTAACTTTAATTTGTCTTATATATTTTCACCCAAACATGGTTTGCTTTATTTAAAAAAAAAAAAAAAGATCTTCTTATTCATCAGATAGTTCAGATGTATTCATTGCAATTATGAGTCGCTATGGCTTTAAATATATGAATGACTTGCTGATGTCAGCAGCTAAAAACTAATGCTGCTGATATCAGCTGACAGGACACTAATTACTAGTTATGGGGCTGTTGCCTGCTCAAGGAGCTATTCAGTGAGTTATGATTTAGAAAAGCTGGAGAGCACAGGGCTGATTTGTGAAGAGATATCTAATAGGAAAATACCACCGAAGTTCTCAGATGGATCCTCACGACAGAGATCCGTCTAATTAGGAAGTGCCTATTTTAATACGAAACCACAGAAAAAGCCCAGCTGGAAAAGAAGAATTTATAGGAAGACACAGAACTGTCACTGGTTCGGCTGACGGCATGTGCAACCTAAGCATGTTTCTCAGCGTTTAATCAATAGTGGCCCTAGGACAATTATTCCCTCACAGACCATCCATCTCAACATCCTGAGAGGGAGGGTCTTTACAGGTGATCAGGATGGACAGCCCCGGTTCAACCCTGCTTGTCTTACCTGCAGAATGGAGGACTGTCCGCAAGCTAGACTCTCACAAAGGATCCCTGAGAAAGTAACAGAACTGACAATGTTCTGTCCTGGGGTGACTGAGCATGTCGCTCCTAGCCCTGAGATCCAGGTGTCCGGGTGAGGCATGACAACAGAGAGAGCGGGGACTTCTAGTTCCATGGAAGGATTAGGTTGGTCAATTCTGCTGTGAGACCCTAATGTTTTTCAGGACAAGAGCTTGTTGCTAAATTTATATTCTGTGTATGCTCAGGAAAGACTGATGGTCTGACTCTAGAGAGATCTTTGAGCAAAAAGAAAAAAAAAAAAAACAACTGTAGTTTTCCTCTGAGGCTAAAACACAACAAAAACAAAATCTGGCCACTTATTTGCCAAATATGAGAAGACACCAAATCTCTCTTTGTGGAGTTATTCAGGCGTTGTCCACATAAAGCCTAGGAACACGTTTGCAGGAATGAAGCCAGGCACAGAGATGTAAAGAGATGGCGTCTTTACACCGCAGCCAGTTTCGTCTTCTCTCAGCTCCGTGGTTGTGTCATCAGTTGTCTGCGAAGAGTATTACAAAGCAGTCCGCCAAGCAGGCTGTTTGTGAGTCACGCCTGCTCCCTGCCTTCACTTTGGCACAGCCTCAGTCTCCACGGAGGGAGACACAGCAGAGGAGGAAAAGGTGTTTTGAAAACACTTGCTTAGGTTGCCACATGTTTTATCGCTGCTAATCTATCCACGGAATAGGTAATAGGATGACAAATCATCAGAGGTTATTCCAGAAAGATCAACAGATTGATTCCATGTATTCTTGAGTCTTTAATCTGGAATATGGAACACTGACCTGGGCCCACAGGGTAGGGTGGAACCAGGATGGCCATGGGGCCAAAGAGAACAGTGAGTGCTCAGCATCCAGCTTATCTGCTGAGCAGCGACGTGACCATAAGCAAGTTATACCTCCTCCTGCGCTTCAGATTGTCCTCTGTAAGATAACCCCTTATAGCCTATGGCTGTGGAGAGGATGAAATAAGATCATGCCTATAACAATCTTGACATGATGCAGGAAACTGTAGCCGTTCTGTCATCGTTCCTTGCCTTCACCCTTTGTCTTACTTGAGGTTCCCGCCACAGCAGGGGCTTCCTTGGTGGCTCAGACGGTAAAGAATCCACCTGCAATATGGGAGACCTGGGTTTGATCCCTGGGTCAGGAAGATCCTCCTGGCAAAAGGAATGGCAACCCACTCCAATATTCTTCCTGGAGAATTCCATGGACAGAGAAGCCTGGTGGGCTACAGTCCACGGGGTTGCAAGAGTCAGACATGACTGAGTGACCCTCTCTGTCTCACACACACACACACACACCCCTCAGCAGACCCTGAGAGAAAGTTTCTGGGGCATGGATGCTCCCAGAGGAGTGGAGAAGTGAGACAGGGATTGGGAAGCAGTCAGTAGGATGTGTTATTTAAGATGCACACCTGTGTGGATGACTGAAACTTAATCCCACAGGTAAACAGTGCAACACAGAACTTCAGCATTATCCCACCTGAGGGAGGAGAGAGCTGGGGTATTTATACACCTCGTTCTAAGACTCATTGGTTAAAGACTACTGGGAGAGGAATAGATTGTGTGCCAGGCAATTTCCGTTTGCTGTGTGCCTTCTGTTGTTCTGGGGGAAAGTTCTCAGCACAGACATGCAATTCTGGCAGCTGGAAGTCAGCTGAAGCGATCTGACGTATCTTGAGGAAGCAGGCAGGGCAATGACAGACCCAGTAGGGGAATAACTAGACATCTAAATCACGATAGTTTCCATCGTGAAACCACCAATCAAATAAGGAAGATAGGCAGGTCGAAACTTCAAAGGAAAAGGTTTGTGATGCCATGATGTCTGAAGACTCCAGGCAAAATCAGCACCTGGATCTCCCCAGGGCAGTGCTCTGTGCATCCGGGCTCTGGCTCCCAGCCCGGCACCTGATCCATCAGCACCCATGGCGCGGATTCAGAGGAGCTGCCAGACAAAACCAATACAATATTGTAAAGTTAAAAAAAAAAAAGAAAGACCCACAGTGCGTGCTCCGTCACTTCAGTCATGTCCAACCCTGCGATCTCATGGACTGTAACCCTCCAGGCTCCTCTGTCCATGGGATTCTCTAGGCAAGAACACTGGAGTGGGTTGCCATGTCCTCCTCCAGGGAATCTTCGTGACTCAGGGATTGAACCCGTGTCTCCTGCATTTCCTGCATTGCAGGTGGCTTTTTTACCCACTAAGCCACCTGGGGAGCCACAGAGTCTGAGCAAAAAACTCAAATTCCATGTGTTGATTTGCATTTTCTCTCTGTAGCCTGAGCTCCAGGAAAGCTTACATTATAATCTTAAAGTGGATTTTAAAATGGAGATTCAGAGATATGGATGCTGTTCGAAATGGCTCCTTAACAGACACAGTTTGAGGACCTCTTACCCACTGAAGGGATGACCTCGTGAGTATGGTTAGAGAGGAGCAGTTTGACTTCAAGTCCCCAGCTGGCTTTGCCAAGAATGGATGTTAGCTCTCCTATTTGTGACTTCTAAAAATGTACCACGGTTGAGTGAAGACCCCCAGAGTCAGGACCTGATTCTAATCATCCTCCCACTGTACTAGCTGTGCGGCCTTGGCAGCTATTTAATCTCTCTGGGCCTCAGATTTCTCTTCCAAACAGAACCTGTTTTATACAGTTGTAAGGTTTAAATGTAATACATCTAATATAATACACAGAAAGAACCCCGACTAGTTTTGGGTATGAAAGTGTTAGCTATCACGATAGCTGTTGTTCAGGCTGCCCTCCCCACATTTAAACTGTCCCAGTCTTCCTTAGGTATGGCAGTAGCTGTCAAGAAGTTTGACTCTGTTCCTGAAACCAGTTTATCTCATGAAGGTGTCCTTGCTTATTGTCCTAAAAGGTCTGTCATTTGCGTGCGGGGGAGAAGGATGGCCTTATTTTCCTCCCATTGTCCTCACTATCCGTATAAAGACAGGGACAGCTCAGTGGCAGAACAACGTGGGCAGAGCTCAGGAGACTTTCAGAAAGTGCTCGGAGGTTCAGAGGCCAGAGGACTGACTGAGGAATGGAACTGGAGCGATCGCATGGGACTGGTAACTGAACAAGCAGTGAGTCTAAGGTTTTAGGTTAGGATGGTGTTTTCAAATGTTGCACAATCGAGAACATCTTTAAGTATTTGGCCCTGGAATGCTCTCTGGGGTTCTGCCAAGAGTGTCTCTCTTACAACTTGGGGGCAAAGCTACAAATCAAAGCTGCTGTCAGATTTATCACTGATAAGTGAAGTCATGTTCTTTGATGGAACCAAAGATTCCAAACCCTCCAGGAGGACAGCAGGACTCCTCAAACAGGGAATGAAAGGCCTCAATAAAGAATGCACGCAGGTAAAGTAAGCCAGACAGAGACAAAGAGCATGTGAGATTGCTTATTTGTGGAATCTAAAAAAATGATGCAGATGAACTTATTTATAAAACAGAAATAGATTCATAGACATAGTAAACAAACTCATGGTTACCAAAGGGGATAGCAAGAGTGGTGGGGAGAGATAAATTAAGAGTTTGGGATTAACATATACATACTACTGCTGTGTCTGCTAAGTCACTTCAGTTATGTCCGACTGTGTGACCCCATAGATGGCAGCCCGCCAGGCTCCCTCATCCCTGGGATTCTCCAGGCAAGAACACTGGCTACTTTGTATAAAATAGATAAACAACAAGGATCTACTGTACAGCACAGGGAACTCTACCCAATATTCTATAATAACCTATATGAAAAAAGTATCTAAAAAAGAAGGAATATATGTGTATGTATAACTGAATCACTTTGCCGCACACCTGAAACTAACACAATATTGCAAATCAACTATAGTACAATAAAATTAAAATATTTTTTAAAAACCTATGATGGAAAAGAATCTGGAATATATACATATATATGCGTGTATAATTGAATCACTTTGCTGTATACCTGAAACGAACACAACATTGTAAATTAATTGTACTTAAATTTTATAAAAGAATGCCCACACTGAAATACTGTTAGAAAACCTATCATCTCCAAGTGTGTTTGGGAAAGATGCTGGACATACAGACCCTGCACAGACCAGGAGAATAAAAGGATTCCTCACAAAGTAAATTGAAAGCATCACTGCAGAATGTGGACATCGAAAGAACCATAAGGAAGCAGAGAAACAGTAAGTGTGTAGAGAGGATGTTGGACTCTTGACTGAGAAGTTAAGGTCCTATTTCAAATGAATCACTAACTGGCCATGAGACTTTGGGAAGGTCATTCAGCCTCTCTGGACTAATGAAGTTTTTGGTTAGGTGTTCTGTAAGGCACATTCCAAATCTAACACTATTCTGCGATTCAGATATGGAGATAGAAGAGAGGACGCTCAGTTTCAGCTGGAAAACAAAAAGTACAGGGTTCCCTCAGACTTTCCCCCCATCAACCCACAGTCCCTGGCAAGAACCCCAACTGTACCAAAATGAAACCAATTAACATTCCTTACTACTGCTCGGTCATCAATCATCGTTAACTCAGAGAAGGCAGGTGGGCGAGTAGCTATAAGACATACTTTTGTCTATTGGTTCCTTCATATCCCACACATTGAATTTCATCAAACCAGAACTCGTCCATTCTTTAGGAGCACTGTGTGCTGTGGACCCTGCAGGCACACACAGAGAGAAAAGGTGCTGAGAGAGCCATCAGATGAGGTCCATGCACTGCATGATGGAGCTGAGCCATATGAAGTCCTTGGTGATTTGAGCAGTTTTGGTGGAGTGGTGGTGAAGTCTTGACTGGTGTGGGTTTCAGGGAGAAGAGAGATTGCAAACGGTGGGAACAGACAGTTTGGAAGTTCTGCTGTCAAGAGAAAGGGATAAATGGGATTCAGTGGAGTCAAGAGGGACTTTTTTCTAATGGGAAAATAACAACATGCTTGACGGTCATGAGATTTATCCAATAGAGAAGGAGCACTTGATGATACTGGAGGAGAAAGGAGATACTTGCTGCAGCAACATCCTTGAGTAGGTCAGAGAGGATGGGACCCAAAGGTAGAGTAAATGGGCACAGGGAGGTAGTGGTTGGTTGTGGCTATTGGGAGCATCACTTCTGTTTTCTCAGTGAAATAGGAAGCAACACCATCAGCTGAGAACAAAAATGGTGGAAGAGATGCTGGAGGTTTGAAGAGACAGCAGGCATGATCTGGCTGCCTAGGAACATGGCAAAGTGATGGAATCAGGGTGAATTCCAGGCAATATCCAGGACCACCCGAGGATAGTGACCGTAAATCTAAAGTGAAATCACTCAGCAAGTTTGGGTGTTTGTCTGGCCATGCTCGGAGGGTATGATGTGTGCTGGTCCAGGAGGCAGAGTCGAAATTTCATGAGAGTCTTGGTTTGGTGAAGCCAGTACAAGGGAGAGAGGGGCAAGAGAATCGAGTCTGTATGCAAAGGGATGATTAGTTGTGGAATTTAAATTGGGCAGGAAAGAGACAGTATCAGGGGGTGAAACAAGGAGAAGGTGAGGGGAGCATTGGATTAAAGTCCTGGTACAGAAGAATTGTCCATGTTGAGATACAAGTTTGAAAGATAATAGACAGTGGTAAGAGAGTAGGATATTTGAAATTAAGATTTTAGAAATGTTGAATTTCTTAAGAATGAAAAGCTCAAAGATATGGTCATCAAGTGAGCAGCAGAGAGGATGAGGCCATTGGAAAAAGGAGACGAAAGACTGGAAGATCAGGGCATTGGAAAGAATATCTGGCTATTGAAATTACATGAATAATAATCACACTGATTTTGAAAACAGTGATATTGTATTGGTTGCTAAAAATTTCAAGGAGTGAAGGGTAGTGGCTGAGGGATCAGTTGTTGTTCGGTCACTCAGTCGTGTCCAACTTTTTGGGACCCCGTGGACTGCAGCAGTAGGGATCAGTAGGGAGCTGAAATTGGGGATGGAATCATCTGATGCGTGAGATTCAAAGCAGAGTATTGTTAGGAAGGAGGGAAGGAGGGCAGTCTCAGCACAGTAAAACATGGAAAATACCTGCTCCACCCTGGCTCTGCTGTATGAAGAGGAAATAAGTAGCAGACCATCTGAGAGGGTTACAAAAAGTCATGTCCTCTGAGGGAGCCAGATGTCAGCCAGGGGAAGGTCAAGAAACATTCTTCTTTGAGGAGGCTGAGAATATAGTGCAGGTGTCAGCAAACTACAGCCATGGGTCCCCTGTTTTAGTAACAGTCCTGCAGAGAGGTGTGGCAGGCAGCAAGTGAGCAAGGAGGACTCTCCCTTGACTCGTGCTGCTGTTCATGTGCAGGGTGAGGCTAACTCCGGCTATCCACTCTTTCTCTTCATCTGAACTGACAAGTCTCCAGGCCAGCAGAGGGGCCTGATGACCCTGGTTGGAACACATCAATACCCGATGTAGCCTTAGCCTTGCATTCATTCTCTTCTTTGATTGGGCTTTGCTTATCAGCTACTTCAACACAAAATGCATTCATTTCAATTTAATATCGATGTGTCCCTAAACCAGAGGACTTTCAGCCTGACCTTCAGAAAGATTAGCTTGATTCTGCTTTACGACAAATGGAACTAAGCACCATTGGTGCGTAATAACATTAAAGATTTGAGTGAGGTATTTGAAGCAGATGACTTGGAGTACACTTGGCTTGCTTTTTCATATTCCTGCCACACACACCAAAACTAGTGATCCAGCTTGGACACTGCACAAGTGATGAGACCAGAGAAGAAACTGTGACACATAGATTTGCTTTCTTTCTTGTTTTTTTTTTTTTTTAGTTTTATTTATTTATTTTTGGCTATGCTGGGTCTTTGTTGCTGCGTGCGGGCTTTTCTGAAGCTTCAGTGCGAGGGCTTCTCTTGTTGCGGAGCGCGGGCTCTAGGGTGCTCGGCCTTCGGTAGTTGCAGCACATGGGCTCAGCAGTTGCAGCTCCCAAGCTCTAGGGCACAGGCTCAATAGCTGTGGTGCATGGGTTTACTTGTTCCTTGGCCTTTGAGATCTTCCCAGACCAGGGATTAAACCTGTGTCTCCTGCATTGGCAGGCAGATTCTTCACCACTGAGCCACCAGGGAAACCCCACTTTCTTGTTTTATTGACAAAGAAATAAAAGTTCTAACAGTTGCAAACTGGAATTGAAGTCACATGTCTACAAACTTTTCTCAGTCTGAGTCATGTCTTGATCAAAGGACCTAGAATTGAGAATTTCCATGTTGACCAGGAAGTGCTTTGCCCTGATGGCAGGGGCTCGCTCATTGGTCGGCTTCTCTGTGAATTCCTTCCAACGCAGTCAACACTTTCCAGCTGCCCCCACATCATACCCAGAAGCAGCATAGAACAGAGGGGATCTGTTGGTATGCATTTCCTAACATCACCTGTTTATTTAGACAGTTTCATTTAAGCTGTCTAGAAGGTTTGAAAGTCTCTCAGTCATGTCCAACTCTTTGTGACCACATGGACTGTATAGTCCATGGAATTCTCCAGGTCAGAATACTAGAGTGGGTAGCCTTTCCCTTCTCCAGAGGATCTTCCCAACCCAGGGATTGAACCCAGGTCTCCTGCATTGCAGGCAGATTCTTTATCAACTGAGGTATCAGGGAGCTGGATAATAAATAATTAGTTTTTTCCCCATTTGTTGATATGTCCATTCACTCATGAAACATTTATTAAGCAACTACTTTTTATTTTTCAGCATATGGCTCAGCAAAGAAGAAACCAAGGCAAGTTAAGTCATGGTCCCTGTCCTCTTTTTCAAAAGGGATTAGGGCAAGGCGAGAATGGAGACTGGAAGTCAGGAGGCTTACTGACAGTTTCCGACAAAATTTTGGAAAAGATTATGGAGCAGATGTTTTGTGACCAAAAGGCAGTGATGACTGGGAGTTAGTATGCATCCGCTAGGCATGCGGCACACCTAACATAACTTTCTCTTTCGAGAAGGTATGAGACTAATGGATCCAGGAGGTAATATCAACCAGGTGGCATAAGCAGCGTCTCAGAGTGACTTGCTCCTTGTGGGCTTACAGGAAGATGAATATTAAAACAGAGAGTGGATTTAATTCATTCTTTTATTTACTCACTCATTCAGCAAATGTTTATGGTGCTAAATAAACAATGGGTAAGGTACTTGTTAGGTGAGAAGATATATAGATGATTCTTGGTTTTATGGAACTTATCATCTATGGCAGAAACAGACAATTACCAGGCAGAATACACACACTGAAACAGGTAATCCACAGGGAGAGTCACCAAGAATATTGACTAGTGGATTAGTATAAGCCCAAAAGGAACCTTCTAGTGCTTTGGGCGGCAGACTTTGCTCTGGACTTTCCCAAAGTTTTCTCGGTAAATCAGACGATAAGGCAATATACTATACATAATATACAGTATAGATAATATATGTGTAATATTTGGGAGGAGAATTAATGTAGGCGCATATGTTAAAGAACACACAAAATCATTCTCAAATAAATTAAAAGTGCTATAGAATTCAAAATTACATGAAAGTCTGGTAGAAAATAGACTAAAATGCATGTAGATCTGTAGAGAAATGGCAATATTCTCAGCTCTAAAGAAACATAAACAATATCAACAGAAAAGACTGACAAATGACAGGTTTGAATAAGCAGACTTTTAAGACATCCATACAATGTAGATTACTAATATTAAAAGGAAAAAAATCAGGCTGTCAAAAAGATCTGCATCAATTATGACAGAATAACATCTATAATACTAAAAAAACTGGATTTAAATTTATAAGAAAAAAAGATGATGAATAAAAATAATAATTCACCAAAGAGGAAATACATAACATATTCAAAAGACACATTCACAGGATGAAAGTTCATACTTTGCAGAGCAGTGAGGTCTCAGAGAGTTTCTTGGTATCTCTATCCAACTGAAGGTCTGTCAAATTCTTTATTTTTATTTTTTAGCTGCACTGCTTGGCACGTGGGATTAAACTCATGCAGCCTGCCCTGGAAGCATGAAGTCTTAACCACTGGACCACCAGGGAAGTCTCTGAAGGTCTTTCTTAATAACGGATGCAGGACTCTCAACAGAGAATCCCCACCAACAAAAGAAGGTGAAGTCAGGTGATGTCACTCTCTGACATCCTTGTGCTCCTATGGTTTCCTTTGTGTATTTCTCTTGGCATGCTTGTTACTTTCTGTTCTAAATACCACATGCTCACGTGCTAGATCGCCTCCTCTTGAGTGAAGGAAACATAGCAAGTATCTTTGTATTCCCAGCACCATGATAGTGACCAGTATTTGGTACTTACGAAGTAAGTTAGCATCCACATTCCTGACAGAGAGACAATGTGTCATGGAAAGACATGGGGTAACTGAACACAGAAAATTACAGAGTGGGTAACAATATGAACAGGCCCCCGCACCTCCATGCTGTGAGTCTAAGAGCAACCCTTGGATCTCCTGTTTTCAGGAAAACACTGCCCCTCCCCAATATATCCTCATTGTTAGAAAGTTAAGAGATGGCACAAGAACTTTGCCCGCTCCTGGCAAGACCCTCACCCTTCTTTCTAACCACTTCCGAACACTGGTAGCCTCAGTATTTGCCTTGAGACAGTCTGGAACAACCCCATCACGGCCTCTATTCCTGTCTGCTTCAGTCATCACAGGATGCTCAGAACACACTTCATCCCCAGCAGTCTTATTCACATGTGCAGTAATGCACCGCTTTGTCTCCACCTCCCGCCTCCATAAACAGGCTCTTTGACTCTATGGCTTCTGATTGGATTCAATCAATGGATGCCGGGGCAGGATGCCGGGGCAGGAGGAGAGTGAGCTTAGGTGTGTATTCCCCTGATGCCCTCATCATTGAGTTACCATGGATTGCCGCATCCTTCTTCCAAAGGTCCTAGATTCTACCGGGCAGCCCTCTCTATCTATCTATCTATCTCTGAGTTTCTGTAACCACTCTCTTCTTGTCCATTTAGGTGGACATTACTCCTGTTTGTTGCAAGCCCCTAAGCACTCCATCAGCCTTTGTTGGCTTCCTCAACTCCTGCTTATATTTGCAAATAATCCCTTTATTAAACTCTTTTCAGTTGCCCAGTTTGAGTGTGCCATCTGTTTCCTGCTGGGATTTTGACGAATACACTGCTGAATAATTAGTAGTTGGATGTATGAATGGCTTTGACTCTCTGTTGTAAGACTAAACAAGACCAAAAAAAAAAAAAAAGAAAACTGAGCTCACCAGGAAGCACTCTTTGCAGCAAAGGTAAGTGTCTGGGCAGATGGTGGGAACTGTCTGCACTTCGGCAGCCTGACCTTGGAGGCACAGAAGGGAGGAGTGGCTATTAGTCAACAAGGCCGAGGACGGAGGAAGAGGGGGCAGTCAGTGGACGGGGAGGAAGGCACGAAGACCCAGGCCCTGAGATGTGGAGCCAGACTGGAAGCAGCCATCAGCCACAGCAAAGGAGATGCTTTTGGTGGGGCTCTCCAGGGGTTCCAGGGAAGGGGCAGGTATATCAGGCTTCGGTTTCACAATCCCAGACATGGAGACTGGGCCAGAAAAGTAATGACTCCCCCCTCACTTCTTTCTACTGCCCCACCCACGGCTTCCCTGTGGGTTCAATGAGCACTGGTGGCAGTTATCAAAGACAAGAAAATGAGAAAAACCTGGGTCATATTACCACTGCAGAGTCAGCAGTTTTATTACTGGAGAACCTCATATACTCATGGACTTCAGTAACATTATAAGCCAATGCAACTCTTTCAGAAAGCTCTATGGCAATACGTATTGCATTTTAAATAAATGTATCTTGTGACTCTGTAATTCCATTCCTAAATGTGCACCCTTCAGAAAATTCACAAAGACAAATTGGCAACAGAGCCTTCTCCCTAGTGTCGAACAATGTGTAATATACAATATTCAGTAAAAAGAATAAAATGTAAAAGTATGTGAGACAAGAATATACAATGGAGAAAGCAGTCTCTTCAGCAAATGGTGTTGGGAAAGTTGGAGTGCTGCATATAAATCAATGAAATTAGAACACACCCTCACACCATACACACAAGTATACTCAAAATGGCTTAAAGACAAATATAAGGCATGACACTATACAGGACTTCCCTGGTGGTCCAGTGATTAAGGCTCTGTGCTACTAAGGTTAGGGAGCCAAGATCCTACATGCTGCGGGCCTGGCCAAAAAAAGAAGACATGACACCATAAAACTCCTAGAAGAGAACATAAGCAACACACTCTCTGACATAAATCATACCAATGTTTTCTCAGGTCAGTCTCCCAAGGCAATAGAAATAAAAGCAAAACTAAGCAAATGGGATCTAATCAAACTTACAAGCTTTTGTACAACAAAGGAAACCATAAAGAAAACAAAAAGACAACTTACAGGCTGGAAGAAAATATTTGCAAATGATGTAACTGGCAAGGGCTTCATTTTGAAAATATACAAACAGCTCATCCAACTCAACAACAAAAAGCAAACAACCCAATAGAAAAATGGGCAGAAGAACTAATAGACGTTTATCCAAAGAAGACATACAGACGGCCAACAGGCACATGAAAAGAGGCTCAACATCACTAATTATTAGAGAAACGCACATCAAAACTATAATAAGACACCACTTCACACCAGTCAGAATGGCTATCATTAAAAAGTCTACAAATAATAAATGTTAGAGAGGATGTGGAGAAAAGGGATCTCTCCTATGTGGTTGGTGGGAATGTAAGTTGGTACAGCCACTATGGAAAACAGTATGGAGGTTCCTAAAAAAACTAAAAATAGAGTTGCCATATGATCCAGCAATCTCACTTCTGGGCATATATCTGGACATAACTATAATTTTGAAAGATACACGTACCCCTATGTTCATAGCAGCAATGTTCACAATAGCAAGGATATGGAAACAACCTAAATGTCTGTGAACAGATGGATGGATACAGAAGCTGTGGCACATATATATAAGGGAATACTGCTCAGCCATAAAAAAGCACGAAATAATGCCATGTGCAGCACCCTGGACGGACCTAGAGATTATCATACTAAATGAAGTAAGCCAGAGAAAGACAAATACCATACGATATCACTTATAAAGAAAGAAAGTGAAATCACTCAGCCATGTCCAATTCTTTGTGACCCCATGGACTGTAGACTACCAGACTCCTCTGTCCATGGAATTTTCCAGGCAAAGATACTAGAGTGGGTTGCCATTTCCTTCTCCAGGGGATTTTCCTGACCCAGGGATCGAACCTGCATCTCCCACACTGCAGGCAGCCTCTTTACCATCTGAGCCACCAGGGAAGTCTATATCACTTATACATGGAATCTAAAATATGACACGAATGAATTTATCTACAAAACAGACTCATAGACAAAGAGAACAGACTTGCACTTGCAGGAGGAGGTGGATGCGGGAGGGACGGATAGATTGAGAGTTTGGGATTAGCAGATGCAAGCTATTAGACACAGGGTGGATAAATGATAAGGTCCTACTGCATAGCACAGGGAACTCTATTCAGTATCCTATGATAAACCATAATGGAAAAGAATAAAAAAATATATATATATATAAAACGGAATCACTGCTGTACAGCAGAAATAAACATAACATTGTAAATCAGTTATTCTTCAATTTTAAAAAGGTTAGTAAAAGTTAAAAGTAAAAAAATGTATATACATATGGATAGAGATATAAAAATTGGTATACATACAGGCAAAATTTGAAGAAAATAAGGCAGCAATGAAAACAGTATCAATAGAATGAAATCTTAAATTATTTTTTCTAAAATTCTTCCATGTTGCCATAACATTTTTACAGAAAAGAAAATAAAGGTGCTCAGTTGTGTCTGACTCTATAAGACCCATGGACTGTAACCTTCCAGGCTCCTCTGTCCATGGAATTCTCCAAGCAAGCCAAAACTTGGAAACAAACCACTTGCCATCAACAGATGGATGGATACATAAAAAGTGCTATATTGGACTTCCCTGGTGGTCCAGTGGTTGAGAATCTGTCTGCTAATGTAGGGGACATGGGTTCAATCCCAGGTCCAGGAACATTCCACATGCCACAGGATAATTAAGCCCACGCAACACACCTGCTGAGCCCACGCTCTAGAGCCTGTGTCCTGAAATAAGAGAAGCCACCACAACGAGAAGCCTATGTACTGCAACTAGAGTAGCCCCTGCTCGCTGCAACTGGAGAAAGCCCATGCACAGCAATGAAGACCCAGTGCAGCCAAAACATTAATTAATTTTTTTAAAGTGCTATATACATATGATGGAATACAATTCAGCAGTAAAAAGAACAAAATACTGATACATCCAATACCATCTCTGAATCTCAAAATAATTATCCTGAATGAAAGAAGTCAGACCAAAAAATACAAGCATTTCATTCCATCTGTGTAAAATTCTATACGAGGCAAACTGACCTGTGATGACAGAAAGCAAATCAGTGGTTTCCAAGGGATGGGATACACCAAGGGCCATGAATAAACTTTAAGGAATGATGAACATGTTCATTATTTTGATTGTGAACATTTTACAGATTTCTATGCATGCAAAGGCTAATAAAATTTACAACTAAAAATGTGTAATGCATTGTACACTAATTATACCTCAACAGAACCATTTTAAAAAGGAAAGAAATAGAGCATGCAAAGCAAGTTATTTGATAGCGTCATGGTACCCCTCACCTGGAATCCTCACCCACTTCTGCTGGAGATGCACGTGTGCTTTAGTGTAGACAACAGGAAAGCGGACTCATATGTAGATGACTGAAAATCAGCTAGACTGGGGACTTCCCTGGTGGTCCAGTGGTTAAGACTCCACTTTCCAAAGCAGGGACTGTGGATTCAATCCCTCGTGGGGGAATGAAGATCTCACATGCCCCAGGGTGCGGCCAAAAGTTTAAAAAAATAAATAAGTTTTAAAAAGAAAATCAGCCAGACTCATTCAAGAGTGATTCCTGCAAAAATGTCAACTAAGTATTTGTTGAATGAATGGATGGATGGATAAATGAAGGTGTTCCTTCACTGAAGCCTATAGGTTTCAAATTTGTGCCTTCAGAAAACAATTGGTCACACAAAACTTCACACAAATGAAACTTCACGCAGATTCTTAAAACTGCAAATTTTAAATTCTCATAGGCCAAGGTCCTACTGCAGTCTATTTTGGGGCCCATAATTTAAGAGGTTGATGTCTTACAAGAGATAAGAAACGGGTGAAAAGTCTAATGTTTAGTGGGTAGACGTTTTAAGAGACCTGAAAATTAAACACATTTTGTAAAAGTAAAACCCCCCAGTTTTAGCTGATGGCTGGAAGATGGATTTTATTTTATTATTGTTATTTTTTGGTCACACCACATAGCTTGGGGCATCTTAATTCCCTGACCAGGGATTGAACCCGGGTCCCTGGCAGTGGAAGCACACAGGCCTAACCACTGAACTGCCAGGATATTTCCTGGGAGGTGGACTTCAATCTACAGTGAACTCTGAAGCTGGGCGAAGTGCATCTCCTATCCTCCCTTCCACACTTCTGTAACACTGTGTACCTGGGCTGCTTTAACACTCCTACACTCTCTTGTGATTATTTGTTTTAAAAACTGTTTCCCCGGCTAAACTGTGCACTTTTTGGTTTTACATAGCAAGACAAAATATGATAAAGATGTTCAGTTCAGTTCAGTCACTCAGTCATGTCCGATCCTTTGCAACCCCATGGACTGCAGCATACTAGGCCTCCCTGTCCATCACCAACTCCCAGAGTTTACTCAGACTCATGTCCATTGTGTCAGTGATATCATCCCCTTCTCCTCCTGCCTTCAGTCTTTCCCAGCTCAGGGTCTTTTCCAGTGAGTCAGTTCTTCACATCAGGTGGCCAAAGTATTGGAGTTTCAGCTTCAGCATCAGTCCTTCCAAAGAATATTCAGAACTGATTTCCTTTAGGATGGACTGGTTGGATCTCCTTGCAGTCCAAGGGACTCTCAAGAGTCTTCTCCAACACCACAGTTCAAAAGCATCAATTCTTCAGCACTCGGCTTTCTTTATAGTCCAACTCTCACATCCATACAAGACTACTGGAAAAACCACAGCTTTGACTAGACAGACCTTTGTTGGCAAACTAATGTCTCTGCTTTTTAATATGCTATCTAGGTTGGTCACAACTTTTCCTCCAAGGAGCAAGTGTCTTTGAATTTCATGGCTGCAGTCACCATCTGCAGTGATTTTGGAGCTCCCCCCAAAATAAAGTCTGTCACTGTTTCCACTGTTTCCCCATCTATTTGCCAGGAAGTGATGGGACCAGATACCATGATCTTAGTTTTCTGAATGTTGAGCTTTAAGCCAACTTTTCACTCTCCTCTTTCACTTTCATCAAGAGGCTCTTTAGTTCTTTGCTTTCTGCCATGAAGGTAGTGTTATCTGCATATTTGAGGTTATTGATATCTCTCCTGGCAATCTTGATTCCACCTTATGTTTCACCCAGCCCAGCATTTCTCATGATGTACTCTTCATATAAGTTAAATAAGCAGGGTGACAATATACAGCCCTGATGTACTCTTTTCCTGATTTGTAACCAGTCTGTTGTTCCCCGTCCAGTTTTAACTGTTACTTCCTGACCTGCATACAGATTTCTCAGGAGGCAGGTCAGGTGGTCTGCTATTCCCATCTCTTGAAGAATTTTCCACAGTTTGTTGTGATCCACACAGTCAAAGACTTTGGCATAGTCAATAAAGCAGAAGTAGACGTTTTTCTGGAACTCTTGCTTATTTGATGATCCAATGGATATTGGCAATTCAATCTCTGGTTCCTCTTCCTTTTCTAAATCCAGCTTGAACATCTGGAAGTTGACGGTTAACGTACTGTTGAAGCCTGGCTTGGAGAATTTTGAGCATTACTTTATTAGCGTGTGAGATGAGTACAATTGTGCGGTAGTTTGAGCATTTTTTGGCATTGCCTTTCTTAGGGATTAGAAATGAAAACTGACCTTTTCCAGTCCTGTGGCCACTGCTGAGTTTTCCAAATTTGCTGGCATATTGAGTGCAGCACTTTCACAGCATCATCTTCCAGGATTTGAAATAGCTCCACTGGAATTCCATCACCTCCACCAGCTTTGTTCGTAGTGATGCTTTCTAAGGCCCACTTGACTTCAGATTCCAGAATGTCTGGCTCTAGGTGAGTGATCACACCATCGTGATTATCTGGGTCATGAAGATCTTTTTTGTATAGTTCTGTGTATTCTTGCACCTCTTCTTAATATCTTCTGCTTCTGTTAGGTCCATACCATTTCTGTCCTTTATCAAACCCATCTTTGCATGAAATATTCCCTTGATATCTCTAATTTTCTTGAAGAGATCTCTAGTCTTGCCCATTCTATTGTTTTCCTCTATTTCTTTGCATTGATCACTGAGGAAGGCTTTCTTATCTCTCCTCACTATTCTTTGAAATCGGCATATCTTTCCTTTTTCCTTTGCTTTTCTCTTCTCTTCTTTCAACGGCTATTTGTAAGGCCTCCTCAGAGAGCCATTTTGCCTTTTTGCATTTATTTTTCTTGGGGATGGTCTTGATCCCTGCCTCCTGTACAATGTCACGAACCTCCGTCCATAGTTCCTCAGGCACTGTATCAGATCTAATCCCTTGAATCTATTCATCACTTCCACTGTATAATCATAAGGGATTTGATTTAGGTCATACCTGAATGGTCTATTGGTTTTCTCTACTTTCTTCGATTTAAGTCTGAATTTGGCAATAAGGAGTTCATAGCTGAGCCACAGTCAGCTCCCAGTCTTGTTTTTGCTAACTGTATAGAGCTTCTCCATCTTTAGCTGCAAAGAATATAATCAATCTGATTATGATATTGACCATCTCGTGATGTCCATGTGTAGAGTCTTCTCTTGTGTTGTAGGAAGAGGGTGTTTGCTATGACCAGTGTGTTCTCTTGGCAAAAGTCTGTTAGCCTTTGCCCTGCTTCATTCTGTACTCCAAGGCCAAATTTGCCTGTTACTCCAGGTATCTCTTTATTTCCTACTTTTGCATTCCAGTCCCCTGTAATGAAAAGGATATCTTTTTTGGGTGTTAGTTCTAGAAGGTCTTGTAGATCTTCATAGAACCATTCAACTTCAGCTTCTTTAGCATTACTGGTAAGGGCATAGACTTGGATTACATGGCGTTGAATGGTTTGCCTTGGAAATGAACAGAGATTATTCTTTCATTTTTGAGATTGCATCCAAGTACTGCATTTCAGACTCTTTTGTTGACTATGATGGCTACTCCATTTCTTCTAAAGGATTCTTGCCCACAGTAGTAGATATAATGGTCATCTGAGTTAAATTCACCCATTCCAGTCCATTTTAGTTCACTGATTCCTAAAATGTCTATGTTCATTCTTGCCATCTCCTGTCACTTGCCTGGAGAATCCCATGGGCAGGGGAGCCTGGCGAGTTACAGTTTATGAGATCACAAAGAGTCAGATATGATTAAGTGACTAATGCACACATGCACACTCCTAGTTACAACTATTCATAGTCCAAGAAATGTTTCAAGAAACATGCAATAAGTCTCTTATCCTTCTCCATCAGAGGGCAGACAGACTGAAAATCACAATCACAGAAAACTAACCAAACTGATCACATGGACCACAGCCTTGTCTATCTCAATGAAACTATGAGCCATGCCATGTAGAGCCACCCAAGATGAACAGGTCATGGTGGAGAGTTCTGACAAAATGGGGTTCACTGGAGAAGGGAATGGTAAACCACTTCAGTATTCTTGCCTTGAGAACCCCATGAACAGTATGAAAAGGCAAAAAGATAGGACACTGAAAGATGAACTCCCCAGGTTGGTAGGTGCCCAGTATGCTACTGGAGATCAGTGAAGAAGTTACAAGAACACCCCGAATTCTTTCACAATAACCTGACCTTAGGTTCAGAGAAAAAGGTTGTTATAATCTGGAAAGCACTAACTGAATCAATTGCATTATGATCTGATGGAAGAAAGAATGTGCTGATGGACCTAAGAGTATGATCTGTATGGAAACTACAAAAGGATATATTAGGAGAAATGAGAGAGGGTTTGATCTGTTGGGAGATACATGCTGATAAAACAACCCTGGGGTTAAATCTTAACTCTCTGGATAGATTTTGCCACATAGCAAGAGTATTACTCAAAAGCAGGAGGAGAAGGGGATGACAGAGGATGAGATGGTTGGTTGGCATCACCGATTCAATGGATGTGAGTTTGAGCAAATTCTGGGAGGTGGTGAAGGACAGGGAAGCTTGGCATGCTGCAGTCCACAGGGTCGCAAAGAGTCAGACATGACTGAGTGACTGAACAACAACAACAAGTTCTACTCCAACTAACCACCACGTTGGCCTTTACATGGCATGTAAGGCCTTTACATCCTCGTATAGACATCAACCTCTCAAGTTTGGTTTGTGTAAGGGTCTTTAATGGTCTGATCTCATCCAGGCAGACAGAAGACAGTTTTTGGATCAAGAAGCTGAGGTCCGGACCCTAGAACCCCAGAACTTTACCATCCCCTGCAAATGAGCTTTTGTGCTCTAGCTCTGATGTGAATGAAGGGGAAGCAGTTTTCTGTTTTGGAGAATTAAAACTTCAACATGAATGAATAAGTGGATGGATGAATGAATACATTAGTTCTAGGAGGAGCTGCCATCCAGAACTATAAACTCTGCATCACTGTGTTATTTTCATACATGAGATTGCTCCTCCCTTGTATCTAGCTGACCATCTGATCCAGATGATCAACAGACCCCAGAGCTGATCGGTGTCAACCTCTTCATCTTCTTCTTGCCACCTTCCCGCACCCACTACACTCCAGCCTTCCTGGTCTTCCCCATGCCAGAAACCAAAGCCCCTGGCTCTCTGCCTGGTTCTTGTCTTCTTTTTACTTTACATCCCAACTCAGCAGTCACTTGCTTAGAACCTGAGACCAGTCTCTGCAGAGCCTCTTCTGCTTGCTCTTCGTAGAGTCATCACCTTCCCACCCTCATCACCACCATGTTATTTTCCACCACAGCATTCAGCATTCTATATGTTTTATGGACTATTTTAGTTCTTATCTGCCGAGAAGCAGATGCATAGATGGGATTAAACATGCAAGAGATTTACTGGGAGAATTGGCTGGGATGGATAAAGGGAGGAGGGAGCAAGAGGAAGTGAGGAGAGCCACCAGCTGCAGGTCTGACAGCCCTGAAAGGGAGCGTGAAGGAAGGAGAGTTGGAGAGGAAGAGTCGTGAAGTGCAGCACAGTTCAGGGAAAGTTTTAGCCAGGCCTATGGGAAATCTTCCAACCAAAGTCCCCTACTGGAGGAATCCTAGCTATTGAAGGCACAGACTTTCATTAGCACCCCTCCCATGCGTGGTTATAGGTTGGGAGCCCACAGGTTTGACCTTGGTGCAAACCCAACGGGAGGTCTAGAAGGGCAGAAGCTGGGAGCACCTGTCACGTTCACTTCCCACAGTTAATCATCTGAGCAGTGCATTTTCATGGTTATCAGATGCAATGAACTGGATATTTGCATCCCTCCCAAGCGTTAGTTGCTCAGTCATGTCCAATTCTTTTGCAACCCCATGGGCTGTAGCCTGCCAGGCTCCTCTGTCCATGGGATTCTGCAGGCAAGACCTGACCCAGGGATTGAACCTGGGTCTCCTGCATTACAGGCAGATTCTTTACCACTGAGCCACCAGAGAAGCCCAAACTCATATGTTAAAATCCTCACCCCCATTATGATGAAATTCAGAGGTAGGACCCTTGGGGGGATATTAGGTTTAGATGATATCTTGAGAGTAGAGCTCCATGATGGGATTAACTCATATAAGAAGAGGAAGAGACCAGAGCACTCACTGTCTCCCTCCCTTTTTCCCTCTGTCTCTCCTTCTCTCCATCATGTAAGGATACAGCAAGAAGTTTACCCTCTGGATGCCAAGAAGTGGGCTCTCACAAGACCCTGAACCTCCTGCTATCTTGATATTGGACTTCCCAGCCTCCAGAACTGTGAGCAATAAATGTTTGTTGAAGCCACCCAGGCTCTTCTAGGATAAAAGGGTCCCCATGTGGCTGACATGCCACCAAGTGGACAGACGTTCTCCTCAAGGAATAGTTCCATATTGGGGCTCAGCACTAGCCTCTATTGCTGACAGGTTGGACATTCACAGGCAACAATAACTAGCTTGATCTTTTAAACAGTGAGTCCTCTGGACCCTCCAACCCAACATAATCTTCTGATGAATTTTCTGACCTCACACAATATATCCATCCATTCCGTCATGCCCACTTCCTTCAGTCTTCTTAATCCTTCCTCAACCATCAGCCAGGGTATCTCAGGCACTGCACTTTGCTCTGCATTATCCAGCCATGTCTCCAGGCTTCTAAGAACCACTATGCTTCCCAGGGCCCTTGCTAGGGTTTTAAACCAGTGTCCTGATAAAATACCTCTAAAACAATAAAATCTTATTTATCATTCCTTACATTTGACCCTATTGATCAAGCACCCTCAAAATTTCAATTCCAGGGGTACTTCCCTTGCTTCTGCTGGTACATTCAGGCTAATTCTTATAACACCTTTAGTGAATAATCTCTTTCTTCCCTTGTCAGGCACAGCACATTCCTAGCCAGGTCTACTAGGAAGGTAACCCTAGTTATGAGTTTGTCAACCAGAGAGGAGGCAGGGCAGCTTCTGAGAGTGAGGCTCTAGGACAGATAGAGGGGGATAGAAAGAGATTCTAACCAGGTGAGAAAGAGGATAGAAAATGATGTATTTATTTAATCATTCATTTTTTTCTAGCAAGAATCCATGCCAAGTACTCTGCAAGTACTGAGGACACAATGGTGAACAAGATCAGCAGATTCTTTGCCTTCACAGAGTTACCTTTCTTGTGGCTCTCTTTGGATACAGCACAGCTCATCACTGCTATTTCTCCATGGTTAGGGAAGGGCTGAGTTCATTAGCACTCAGCTGGGTACACAGATCTTTCCCCCAACTGCTGATGCTATCTTTAGAAAAGCAGTGAGTGGGAGTGAGGGTGTGATGAGGAGACCCTGTAACATACAGAAGGCTCAATCATAGGGAGACTAGCAAGAGAAAGGAAGAGAACTACCTTTATGCTGGGATCAGGCCCACTGTGGTGGAAATGGCAAGCTGATCACTGAAATTCACACTTCCCTCTACGCAGAGAAACAGCGGCTCAACCAGAGACTCTAGATCCCTTTGCATCTAAGCGTGGCCACTGGAATGGTTGCCACGGGAATAGGAAGACCAGTGATGGATGTTACTTCTAGGCCAGGACTTTTTAAAAAATCATAGACTCAACTTTTATATTTTAACATTCTACATGCTCTTATTTGACAATACCCAGCTATATGACACCGAATTCATTCTACTATTGTTTATATGGTGATGTAACAAAAATTTCAAATAATTTTCTACTTTTACTATACTAGTAAATTTTACTATGAAATATAGCATATGTGTATATTTAAAAATCACTACTAATAACTTTCAAAAAGAATGTGTATATACTCATTCCTTGACCAACAAAGATGCATGGGATTCCAATGACAACCATCAAACCGTATTTTCCACTGATCACAAATTCACCACAAAATTTACAGATCACACAAAGGCAGCAATCTGCTGTGAAGAGAGACAGCAGGAACATTAAACAGGGACATGAGCTAATGCAACATTCTGAATTAATAAATTAGCTACATTTAAAATTATGAAAGAGATAAGATATGGAATAAAAACTCACAGGGGAAAAAAATCTCTGGGGGAAAAATTCCACAAAGAATTTGTGGAAGGGGAGACATTGAGAGAGGAGGGGACAATTTTAGTTAAGAAATTAATTAACTCTAAAAGGTTTATAAATAATGTTATGTACAGATAGAAAAGTGAACAAGATCTAAGAAGACAGGAAGAATCAAAAAGGAAAGAGGGTGAAGGGATGAGGAAGATAGGAGGAGAAAACGTAGCACCTAAGTTTCCTAGCAGCGAAGACAAAGTGAGGAACCCACTGTGCTTATGGCCCCAAAGTCAACGAATATAACCTACAAAGGCGAAACGTTTCTAGCCCTGAGCTCTAAGAAAAGTATATTCTGAAAGCATAAAATGAACTGAGTACCATTGTGAACTCTATCCTAAACAATAGATTTACCCAAAATACAGAGATTTCACACATGGCTTTTGATTGGTCAGCCCTTAATAAAAGGGGAGGACACAATTTAAATCATAAAAGACATTCTCCAGAAAGAGAATGATGATGGTTTAGAATCTGGGGTAACAAAACTTACTAGAAGAAAAAAAAGGAAAACCTAAGCACAATGACATTATGAAATATCATACATACAGGTTTATCATATTCTGGTAATTCTCAACATACTTGAAACTTTTTCATCATTATTATATTTGTTCTGTTGACCTGTGATCAACAATCTTTGATGTTACTACTATGACTCACTGAAGACTTCAACGATGGTTAGCATCTTTTAGCACTAAAGTATTTTTAATTAAGGTATTTTTCGCTGTTTGTTTTAGTCACTAAGTAATGTCCAACCCTTCTGCGACCCCATGGACTGTAGCCCACCAGACTCCTCTGTCCATGGGATGTCCCAGGCAAGAATACTGGAGTGGGTTGCCATTTCCTTCTCCAAATTAAGGCAGTGGGTTAGCCAAAAAGTTCATTTGGATTTTTCTGTCATATCTTATGGAAAAACTCAAAAGACCTTTTTGGCCAACCCCGTATAAACATTGGGTTTTAGACATAATGCTATTATTGTACACTTAATATACTATAGTATAGCATAAATATAATTTTTATACGCAATGAGAAACCAAAATACTTGTGTCACTCACTTTATTGCGATATTCATTGTATTGTGGTGGTCTGGAACTGAGCCCATAATATCTCTGAGCTATGCCTGAATTATAAAAATGTCATGAAATTTTAGAACAAGAGAGAAAATACCACTCTAATCCTAGGTTCTCAACACTGGCACTATTGACATTTTGTACTGGACAGTGATTTGTCATGGAGAGCCGCACTAAGCACTATAGGAGGATTAGCAGTATCTCTGACCTCTGCCCAGTAAATGCAGAAGCAACCCCAACCCCAAACCCCGCACACTCCTTCTGGCCAGTTGCAGCAATCAAAAATATCTCTAAATATTGCCAAAGGGGGTTTCCCAGGTGGCTCAGTGGTAAAGGACCCACCTGCCAATGTAGGAGCTGCAGGAGATGCAGGTTCGATTTGTGGGTTGGGAAGATCTCCTGGAGGAGGAAATAGCAACCCATTCCAATATTCTTGCCTGGAGAATTCCATGAACAGCAGAGCCTGGCAGGCTATATAGTTCATGTGGTTGCAAAAGTCAGACACAACTTAGTGACTAAACAACAACAACAAAATATTGCCAAAAGCCCCCAGGGAGCAAGAAGCAACCCTAGCTGGGAACCACTGTTCTAACCATACGAAGTAAATACCATTTCTTTCATATTTGAAACTTTTTCATAGGTCCTATCAAATTGCCAATATCCATCGGATCATCAAAAAAGCAAGAGAATTCCAGAAAAACATCTACTTATGTTTTATTGACTATGCCAAAGCCTTTGACTGTGTGGATCACAACAAACTATGGAAAATTCTTCAAGAGGTGGGAATACCAGACCACCTTACTTGCTTCCTGATAAATCTGTATGCAGGTCAAGAAGCAACAGTTAGAACTGGACATGGAACAACAGAATTTTCCAAATTGGGAAAGGAGTATGTCAAGGCTGTATATTATCACCCTGTTTATTTAACTTATATGCAGAGTACATAATGCAAAATGCCAGGCTAGATGAAGCACAAGCTGGAATCAAGATTGTCAGGAAAGATATCAATAACCTCAGATATGCAGATGACACCACCCTTAAGGCAGAAAGCGAAGAAGAACAAAAGAGCCTCTTGATGAAAGAGAAAGAGGAGAGTGAAAAAGTTGGCTTAAAACTCAACATTCAGAAAACTAAGATCATGGCATCTGGTCCCATCACTTCATGGGAAATAGATGGGGAAACAGTGACTTTATTTTGGGGGGTTCCAAAATCACTGCAGATGGTGACTGCAGCCATGAAATTCAAAGATGCTTGCTCCTTGGAAGAAAAGCTATTACCAACCTAGACAGCATATTAAAAAGCAGAGACATTACTTTGCCAACAAAGATCCATCTAGTCAAAGCTATGGTTTTTCCAGTAGTCATGTATGGATGTGAGAGTTGGACAATAGAGAAAGCTGAGCACCAAAGACTTGATGCTTTTGAACTGTGGTGTTGGAGAAGACTCTTGAGAGTCCCTTGGACTGCAAGGAGATCCAACCAGTCCATCCTAAAGGAAATCAGTCCTGAATATTCATTGGAAGGACTGATGCTGAAGCTGAAACTCCAATACTTTGGCCACCTGATGCAAAGAACTGACTTACTGGAAAAAACCCTGGTGCTGGGAAAGATTGAAAGCAGGAGGAGAAGGAGAAGGGGATGATGGAGGATGAGATTATTGGATGACATCACTGGCTTGATGGACATGAGTTTGAACAGGCTCCGAGAGTTGGTGATAGACGGGGAAGCCTGGAGTGCTGCAGTCCATGGGGTGGCAAAGAGTTGGAGATGACTGAGCGACTGAACTACAACAACATATATGTATACATATGTGGAATGTTTCATTCAAGGAATGTTACAGATGACTAGAGAAGACTCCTGGCATTTAAGAAGGATACCCCAGACCTTTGTATATCCTCAAATTGGCAAATACCACTTTAGTGCATAACTTCTCCCATAATTGAGCTTGAGAATGGAGAGAGAAGAGTGAAGCTGCTCCCAAACTCAGATCACGAGCAGTTGATCACGTTCATTCAGTAGCTAAAGTATCTGGGTGTCCACTCTCCAACCTTGCAGTTCACTTTAATCGAATTTGTCTCACCTCAACTACAAATCAGTACAGGTCAAGGTTCTCCTGGGGTTCTCTGGAGTGATTCAAACAGTCAATCTAGGCTCTTTAAATGCCAAGGGACTATGTGGACTGCAGGGCGTGGGTGCAGGTGTGACAGTCCTTGGAGCAGAATGGAGGGCCAGGAGCTATTCCAGGGTTAAAGCCTAATTAGGCATTCATTTATGCAAGATAAGACCATATGTGCCTGTGTGATTGGTCATATGCTACTCTTTTTGTGGCCCACCAGGCTCCTCTTTCCATGAGATTTCCCAGACAAGAATACTGGAGTGGGTTTCTCCAGGGGATCTTCCCAACCCATGGATTGAACCTAAATCTCCTGTGGCTCCCTCATTGGCAGGCAGACTCTTTACCACTGAGCCAACAGGGAAGCCCCAGAAAAGACCATAAGACCTATGTATTTTTAAAGTGGTTTAAAACTAACATAACATTATTAATCAACTATACCCCAATATAAAATAAAAACTTTTTTAAAGTGGTTTGTTTTATAGATAAACATATTTCAGCTAATGGGGTAGAATGGTGTGATTAAAAAAAATACAGTTGCAAATTTAGAGGTTGGTATGCAAGTTACACACCAATACCTGATGTTTCACATCAGCTCCAAGGCTCGGAAAGCTTGTCCTGTGGTGACCCAGCCCTGGACTACAAAACCAGCCTGGAAATCTCACCCTCAGCACAGAAACTATGGCAAATAGTTTCTGCTCAAGGCTGAGCTCAGCGGTCCACTTAGATTCAGGCCCTCAGAGACGCTCTGAAGATGACCCCAGGCAGTGCCACAGCTGAAAGTACTCTTGGGTGTAGACAGAGCACGTGAGAGAAAACTGGATCAGGAGTGACAAGATCTTGCTCCTGATCACTTCATCTCCCTGAACAATCATTCAACTCCTGACAAGCGCAAGTGTGCCTGCGGAACCAATACCATCTGTGAGGGATACTGGGTTATGAGAAATTAATGAAAATAAGCTTTGAAAGCTTTAGAATGCAAGGTATTTGTGGCAAATTTGTCTCATCACTAAATCACTGCAATGTACTCCAAATTTATACACAGTGTTGCTGCTGCTAAGTTGCTCCAGTCGTGTCCGACTCTGTGCGACCCCATGGACTGCAGCCTACCAGGCTCCTCTGTCCATGGGATTTTCCAGGCAAGAACACTGGAGTGGGTTACCATTTCCTTCTCCAACGCATGAAAGTGAAAAGTGAAAGTGAAGTCGCTCAGTCGTGTCCGACTCCTAGCAACCCCATAGACTGTAGCCTACCAGGCTCCTCTGTCCTTGGGATTTTCCAGGCAAGAGTGTAGAGAGTAGGTATTGAATGTAGCTTTCCTTGAGATCAATACTTGATCAGTGTAGGTTGTGATGTTGCTTTTCTCTAAAATCTTACAAGTCTAGAAGCAAGGGTAAGTTTAAGACTTGGGATTCAATCAGAATGGGTTTGTCTTTGACTCACACCCAGAGGTTAAAATGAGATAAACTATTAGGAAAAATTGTTCATGGAGTTTCCCAATCATTCAAGCCTTTAGGATCACCCTGTTCCCAGTTTGGCAGGAACAGAGGCAGGCCTAAAGGCTTGAATGGCCCAGTTTGGCAACGAAGAAGAGAGAGGAAAACACTGGATTTTGTACTTCTCTGCCACCTAAAGGGACACCTCACCAAGTCACCTAATCTCTCTAGACCTCAATTCCCTCACTTGTCAAACTGGAAATTTGGGGCATGCGTACCTCCTACCATTGTGGTAAGGATTAAATGTGACTATATGCTTGCATGGCATAAAGTACAGAGCTTTTTGAAAATATCAGGTAGCATCCAGTAAATATATTGCTCATTATTGGCTTCACTGCTACTTAATGAAGATGGGTGAGGAAGGCCAGAGATAACTAATGAATAAAAAGAAATCTGAGAATTGCCTATAGATTTGCAAAATGCATACTTCTTTGCCTCTCATCATGAAGTTTAGCTCCAAATTGAAGTTCTCTTCTATTGCCAGGAAAAGGAAATGTTTATACATCAACATAAATGACTCTCAACATGTCTTGTGCAAGAAAGAAAGTCTCAGAAAAATACATAGAATATAATTGCATTTATATAAAATTCAGGGAAATACACACACCAATATGGTGTTTTGTGATATGCACTTATGTGGTAAAATTATAAACAAATGTGAAGGAGAGGGAGTGTGTTGGAGAGGGTAAAAAGTGTGTCTTAAAAGTTACAGAGATATAGGACTTCTCTAGTGGTCCAGTGGATAGGACCCAGTTTCCTGGCTGGAGAACTAAGATCCCACAAGCTGCATGGTATGGCAAAAAAAAAAAAAAAAACACGTTATAGAGAGGCATTCCTTAATCTGGGTGGTGGATACAAATATGATCATTTTATTATTTTCACTTAAACTATAGTTTAATAGTCATAGTTTGAGAATAGCTCAATAAGAATATAGTCATCAAAACTGTATGTGTCAGTACTTATATGTATACACACCATACAGTATATATACATATCTTATAGACATACATATACTCAGTATATATTATATACATAATAAAATATTATTTAAGATTCAAAGCATCTGCCTGCAATACAGGAGACCCAGGTTTGATCCCTGGGTTGGGAAGATCCCCTGGAGAAGAAAATGGCAGCCCACTCCAGTATTCTTGCCTGGAGAATCCCATGGACAGAGAAGCCTGGTGGGCTACCGTCCTTGGGGTTGCAAAGAGTTGGACAGGACTGAGCGACTTCACTTACTTACTTACGCCTCTAGAATCATGTTCAAATAAAATCTTATTGACTTTATTTTTTTCTTAGTTTTGTTCAGGGTCAGTGTGGACCATTAGTAGCCTTCTCTTACACCAGTTTCCCCTCCCTGTCCGCGTTTCATCCATGATGGACATCGTAATTTCTCGTGGTCGCCCTGCACTTCTTGCCTGCCTCAGACACTTTGCACCTGCTGTTCCTCTGCCAAAGGGGCTCCATCCCCAGTCTTTCATCCTTTAGGTCTCTGGTGAAGCATCATTTCTTTCAGGAAGTCTTTCTGTCTCCTCTGAAGAGGTTAGGTTCTTCTGTGACATGCTTTCTACAGTATCCTGTGTATGTCCTTCCCAATATTCATCACACTTGTAAATACTTAATTTCTATCTCCGCAATAGACAATAATTCCTAGAAAAGAAACACCATCTGTTTGGCTTACTACTGAATCACTAGTGCCTAGCTTGAGCATCCAGTGAGCATGCCACAGTATGTGTTGAATGAGTGGTGAATGAATGGGGACTTCCCTGATGGTCCAGTGGTTAAGAATTCACCGGTCAATGCAGGGGGCGCAAGTTTGATCCCTGGGCCAGGAAGATTCCACATGCCTCTGGGCAACTAAGCCCATATGCCACAACTACTGAGCCTGTGCTTTAGAGCTGGTGGTCTTCAGCAAGAGAAATCTCTGCAGTGAGAGGCCCGCACATCACAATGAACAGTAGCCTTGGCTCGCTGCAATTAGAAAGGCCTGAGTGCAGTAATGCAGATCCAGCACATCCAAAAATAAATAAATAAATAAAATATTTTAAAATAGTGAATGAATGGATGATGAATGGAGGGTCTGATGGATGGATGGATTGATGGATGAATGGACAGATGAAGGAATAAATGGCAAAGCCAGTGGATTCCCTGGCAGATATGAATATGAGATTATAAAATAAATATTATCAGCTACATTTTGGGCATGGCTTCATCTACTCTTTTGTAAGAGCTTGATGAACAATTAGCACCAGCTCTAAACAGCTGAAAGAGTTGTCACGGAGATTTACCTTTACTATATTTAATCTAGCACAGCAATTGCTTCTCACTGACTGTAAGGAGGGGGAATTGGCATGGTGATGTCACTTTAAATGCCTTGACGGGGTCTTTCTTTCACTGCTCTGGGAAAAAAGAGCAGGTTCCTCTCCAAGACAGGCTCGGGATAATGCATTATCTGAGTTATCACTGTTCAATCAAAAAGTGCACGAAGGAGCCACATAATTCATCTAGACAGCAATCACCATGGAGTTATGCAGGTCTCCCCTGTAGGTGATGAAATAGCCAAATTCCCTGACAGTGGTGAATTCCTCCTTGTGTTACTAATGGTGATGCCAAAAGAGGTGTCAAGGCCACAGGCAGGCGGAATAGGGGGCTCTTCAAAGTGCACGAGGAGAACTTTGATATGTTTTATTGCTTTCTTTTCATCTTGATCATTGAGATTTTAAAATGAAATTACAGGGATGCTAAGCCTGGCCAATGGGCAGAGTGATTCATTTCTACTTTGCAGTGGTGTGAGTATGGCAGCTTCTGTCCGGGCCAGGCCTCCCTGCCCTTCACCTCCCCTGTGGCTCAAGCCGGCACATCAAACCCTAAAGAAGGGTCCATGGCATATGGGATTTTTTTCTTTTTCATCTGTACACAAACATTTCAGCAAATATATATCTCTTTTTTTTTTCTTGTGGTTAAAATATTGACCTGATGTAATAAAATTCTGATTTTTAAAAGCCTTGTAGTATGAGAGACAAGCTAACATATGAATTTGAAATCTGGTGATTAGGAACTATTTTGAATGGGCTTGAGAACTGCAGGTAAAACATTAAGTTATACTAATATTCTTGTTTAATGAAACTTTTTAATATTTTTAAAAGCCCTTCATAATATTATGGATAAGTAAATTCTTGGGCCCGATTTCAATTTGAGTCAAATTCCAACAATAATGTGACACCCATAAACCTTCTCCTTAACAGCCCATAACATTAAACTGAAAACAGAATTCTTAAAGCACCCTCTTATGCTGCCTATCCATGGAATAAACATTACAGACCTTCACCAGATGTCTTTAATAGACATTACTATTGAAAAGAATATTACATAAAATAAATTCAGACTGTTAATCTAGCACTAAGGGAATACTGCTGCCTGTTCAGGTAATCACATCTATACTTAATTTAGGGGGGCAAACCTATGGCCATGATGATCTTTTGGTGGTGGCCATGTACTCATTTATCCATCCAGCTCATTATCCCAGATTAGGACTTGTTAATGCCTTCTTCATATCATAAGCCCCGATTTTCAGAACATTAAAAGTTGGTCAGAAAAAAAAAAAGAGCTGCAGTTAACAAACATCCGCCTAAGAGCAAATCCCTTATAAAAAAATATTAGGGAAAAAGAAAATTCAGCTCTTTTTCAGTTATGAGTGCCAGAAAAAAAAATAAGTTTTCTGGTTTCAGGCACTTTTAAGTTTTATAATTTAAAAGTAAGTTAGACTTTAAGCAGGAAAAAGAAAGCTCCAAGTCCATAATATGGATTAATGCCTGTGGTATGTTTTGAAGACAATACAAAGCTAGAAAGAACAACTGAACTATTTGTTGGGAAATATGTTGTGCCTGAATATTTCAAAAAACACCACTGCTCATGTCGACATTGAATTTTGCTGTCTGCCTTTGGGGCTGCAATATAAAAAAATATTATCCACTATTGTCAATTAGGTTATAACTGGCATAACAGCTGACATCTTGCATTCTAGGATATTGGACAAAGTAAGCAAAGAAAGGCCCACTTTTCTGGTCAATGGGGTGTCCTTCTGATGACAGCCCTGATGGCAAGAAATCTGGTGCTAATAGCCATTAAGACAGCCCTGATATTGTCATTTCCTGTTAACAGAGAAAGAATGTGAAGGAGGGTCTTAACCAAGATGACTCAGCAAATCAAAGCTGAAGTTCATGTCTTTCCCAGATGAGGCTATATTTGCATTGTGTTAGACTGTGGTTTCATCCTCTTTATTTAGATACTGTGCATTTGGGCAGGTCTGGGAGAACAAGATGGATTAGCGTTTATTACTGGGGCAGTTGTACCGGGGATATTAGCCTGCACCAAAGAGCAGGGACCAGTGCGGGTTTTGGATCAGACAAATCTCGATTTGAGCCTTGTTCTGTAACTTACTGGTTAAGTGACTTTGGAGAGTTCTCTGAGACTCTGTCTATTCTCTGTAAAATTAGGCTAAAAAAAAAATAAGACATATCTTTTGGGTAGTTTTAGGGCTTGTATAAGGAAGAGAGTTTGGCAAGTACTAATAATAAGCGTCGGAGAAGGCAATGGCACCCCACTCCAGTACTCTTGGCTGGAAAATCCCATGGACGGAGGAGCCTGGTGGGCTGCAGTCCATGGGGTTGCTAATAGTCGGACGTGACTGAGCAACTTCACTTTCACTTTTCACTTTCATGCATTGGAGAAGGAAATGGCAACCCACTCCAGTGTTCTTGCCTGGAGAATCCGAGGGACGGGGGAGCCTCTCCCCTGTCCCAGAGTCGGACACGACTGAAGCAACTTAGCAGCAGCAATAATAAGTGTTAGGCCTTCCCTGGCAACTCCTGCAATGCAGAAGACATGGGTTTGATCCCTGAGGGGGCAAGATCCGCTGGAGAAGGAAATGGCAACCCACTCCAGTATTCTTGCCTGGGAAATGCCATGGACAGGGGAGCCTGGCAGGATACAGTCCATGGGGTCACAAAGAGTTGGACACAACTTAGCACCTAAACAACAGCAACAAATGTTAGCTTTAGTATTCTTTTCAAATGCCAAACCTTGCTTCCCAGTTACCAGTAAGTTAAATTTTGTAGGTGTATCTAATCGGATAGATCTTATTTAGATCTTGTCTACTTGACATACATAGGAAATAGCAGGCTATGATCATTTCCTTTTATACATATTTTTGAAATCTGACCATGCAGTTAAAGAAGCAGTAAAGAGGGCTGATGCAGGATTCAGAACACCTGGTTTGTGACCCGGCTCCACAATTCACCACTTAAGCAAATTACTAAGCCTCTCTGAGCTTCACTTGTTTTGTTTGTTGTTTTTCCAACCTGTAAAACTGAAAGATAAATCTTACCTACCTCATCCAGTTCCTGTGAGGGCTGAATAGGAAGATAGATGTGAAAGCGTTTTGAAAACTATAAAGCACTTATTTGAAATAAATTAGGATACTTTTTTTTCACTGTTTTTTTTTTTTTTTTTTTTAGGCTCCAAGTCACGACGATAAATTTCTTTCTCCATAACTTTTTTTCCTTGAAAGTATATTCTGATTGGGAACAATTGTTATTCATGACTCATTTATTAATAGGCATAAAAATAGTTTTGATGACAGCCTTTTGCTAACAATAAACCAAAAATGGATTCACAGTTTCATAGTGCTGTTCAGCTTTTCTCCTTTTTTTGAAGAGTGAAGTCTTCATAATTTGTTGCAGCAAAGAGAAGGGCTGTATTGCTTAATAACTGTTCTTCTAAAGTTCATCAAATTGTACCTGATGTTCTGACATTTATTGCTTACACAGAATGTGAGTTCTCTACCTGGTCTTATTAAGCACATACACACACGCAAAACTTTCTTGGACCAATGTAGCCCTACTAGTATGGTGAGAATAACTAGAGAAATTCAGTTTGTCTAAAACTTCAGGGTTTTAGAGCTAATCTCAAGCAACAGCATTAGTGAGAAATTTTGACCAAGAGAAGAATCTTACCTTAGGAAAAAGGCCGACATTTTGTATAAACACACTTGCTCCGTCCTCTGGCAAGGCTGTGTATGCTTAGTCATCAGGAAAGTTTCAGCTGAACTTTGATCAACATGACTCAGTAATTACTAAGACATTGACTACCTACAGCCTAGAGAGAAATGGGAAACCCTGACCTACTTGTAGCCTGGATACCTGAAAGAATAACTCGAGTTAACAAAATGATTTATGCCATCCCTTTATTTGACGGTCACACCTGGTAAAGTCTGCCTGATACCGGGTCTGCTCTGCCCAAGGAAGTAGGAACTGTGAAATAGGAGCTCCTGAGGCTTGTTCAACACCACCCAAACTTCCATGTCTTTGGTCCATTTACTGTCTGCTCATCTTTAAGCAAGGAAACACCGCACACTCAAGTGACGACCTCCAGGTTAGGCAGTCTTTGTCCCTCTGCTCCACACCCACCCTTTCATATGCTTAGTCACTCAGTCGTGTCCAGCTCTTCGCGATCCCATGAACTGTAGCCCACCAGGCTTCTCTGTCCATGGGATTCCCCAAGCGAAAATACTGGAGTGGGTTGCCTCCAGATCCCCCCAGGGGATCTTCCCACCCGGGAATCAAACCCAGGTCTCCCGCATTGCAAGCAGATTCTTTCCCGTCTGAGCCACCAGGGAAGCCCATGAGTACTGGAGTGAGTAGCCTATCCCTTCTCCAGGGGATCTTCCCGACCCAGGAATTGAACTGGGGTCTCTTCCACTGCAGACGGATTCTTTACCAGGTGAGCCACCAGGGAAGCCCCACCTTTGCACACCTGGCTTTATGAGGCTGGATATGGAGTCTACAAACCATGTTTCTTCTTTGCCTACAGCTCTACATTAGGTTCTGAGAATTGTGGGGATGAGAGGAAGCCTGCAAAACTGGAGGAGGAGAAGGGACTGACTCCTTCCCACGTGCTCCCTACTGGCTTCGGGTCTGTTTGCCACGCCCTGGAGCAGCTCCTCAGTCACCCTTCTCCACTTCGCAGAAGCAGTTCTTTCCCATGGCAGCCAGTACAACCAGCGTTCAGGGGGTCTGACCCTGCAGAACCAGACACGTGTACATCCCTAGCAACCAGCGCCAGCCAAGCACACCCCATCCTCAGGGGTCTGAGTTTTAGCTCTATATGGCATCTCCAAGCTTCTAGATTTTTATAATTCCATCTTCTTTCCTTTCACCACCCACCCCCCGCAACCCTAGGATCTTAATATCCTCTTTTTACACTTAGTTATCTTGTATCTAGTTATAAATTCCTTATATTAAATTCTCTCTGTTAAAATAAGTAGGGGAGTTTCTGTCTCCTGACTGATACACAGCTGGACGCACGTGTTAACACTCCCACAATATCTTCTGTTCTATAGTAGCTTGCAGTCAGCATCTATTGCATTTGTCTGCTCAGAAACCATCTTTTATCTTGGCAAGCCTCCCCAAATTCATTCTCTGTCCCTGTAGTTTAGGTAGGACAATCTCTACCCCTTGCTCCAGGAGAAGGCTGTGACCCAAGTCTAACCAAAGCAAATTTTGGTGCCCCAGCCAGAGTGATGGGCTTAGCAGGTGGACATCGCAGATGGCAGCAGTGGTAAAAAACCTGCCTGCTCATGCAGGAGACAAAGCGACATGGCTGCAATCCCTGGGTCAGGAAAATCCCCTGGCATAGGAAAGGATATGGCAGCCCACTCCAGTGTTCTTGCCTGGAGAATCCATGGACAGAGGAGCCTGACGGGCTATAGTCCATAGTGTCGCAAAGAGTCAGACCCTACTGAAATGACTTAGTATAAACACATGTGCTCCAGATGGACACGGGATCAATGTCACCTTTTTAAATTCCCAGTTTAAAAGGTCCGACCCTTTGCAACCCCATGGGCTGTAGCCCTCCAGGCTCCTCTGTCCATGGGATTTTTCAGCAAGAATACTGGAGTGGGTTGCCATTTCCTCCTCCAAAGGATCTTCCCAACCCAGGGATCGAACCCACGTCTCTTACCTTTCCTGCTTTGGCAGGTCGGTTCTTCACCACCTGGAAGCCACTTAAGTAGAAATTTGGTGGATGTGTGTGGGTGGGTGGCAGATAGTTCTCCATAGTCTTCAAACATAGTCCACAATGGAGTTGGTTGTGACAGGTATGTGTACACCTCACATGGTCCTCCTCCAACAGGAAGCCTCACTGGTACTCTTGTTGCCCACGTCCCCACAGGGCTGACTCCATGTGACCAGGGGTGGTAAGTAGAGAAGAGGCTTAGGGCAATGGCTTAGGGCTGGGCATCCACAATGTGAGATGAATGTAACTTTTTAGAAGTACATTCTAATTAATGACTTAACTTGATTACCTTACCCAGTGATGGGGACAGGACAGAAATACTTCCTCCTATAATCTTCTAAATATGACTTATCTGATACTGTTGTCTAAGCTAAGATCCAAATAGGAGGAGAACTGGCACTTATCGAATATCCTTTTTGATAGAGATTGGGCTAAGCATTTTCATTTCACAACCAACCTAGGAAATATATCTCATCATCCAGTTTTTAAAGCTGAGAAAAGTGAGACTTGGAAAGGTTAAGCAGCTTGTTCAAGGTCACAAACTAATAGATTCAAATCCAGTTCCCTTTGACATTGAAATCCACTCTCTCTCACCACGTAAGATGATGGCTTCCCTGAGGAAGTCAGCGGATAGTTCAAAGAGAAAAGATGATCACTAAAAACATCTTGTCTCTTACTTTTCTCCTTGGTTTCCACCTCTAAAGCCCCAAAGCAGAAACGTGGCTGGAAATCTGTCCTAAAGGCAGGGATTTATCCTGTGTGTGTGGGGGAAGCAAATTCAGAAGCAATAGTACTTGGAATGTTAGAAAAAGAAAACTCTTTTTTCTTAAATACATACAAATAGAAAATTTTAATGGGTATTCTTTTATGTGTCTACCTATGAAGTCTTTTTTTCCACTTATTTTTTTTTCTGGAGTATAATTGATTTACAATGTTATGTTAGTTCTTGCTGTACAACTAAGTGAATCAGCTATCTGTATACATAGATCTCCTCCCTCTTGAGCCTCCCTCCCTCCCCCTCCCATCCCCCTCCTCTAGGTCATCACAGAGCACCGAGCTGAGCTCCCTATGCTGTACAGCAGCTCCCCACTAGCTATCTATTTCACACATGGTAGTGTGTGTGTGTGTGTGTGTGCGCGCGCGTGTGCACGTGCACGCACTTAGCTGTGTCAGGCTCTTTGCAACCCGTCTGGCTCCACGAAATTGTCCAGGCAAGAATACTGGAGTGGGTTGCCGTTTCCTCCTCCAGGGGATCTTCCTGACCCTGGGATCTCACCCGAGTCTCCTGCATCCCCTGCTTTGGCAGGTGGATTCTTTACTACTAGAGCAAACTGGGGAGCCCTTCGTAGTGTATATGTGTCAGTTCTATTCTCCCAATTTGTCCGACCCTCTCCTTCCTCCCCTGTGCCCACATGTCTGTTCTCTATTCCTGCTCTGAAAATAAAAAATCTCTTAGGCTGTTTCTAGTCTAGCCACAAATAAACAGAGGTTTATATGTGTAGAGTGATTTACTATCATTCATTAGTGTATTTTATATTTCGCTAAACTTAGGCAAATTATATAAACACTTTATATATAAGCCCAACATGTCAGATGTCAGGACTCAAAATATGTGTTTAATTAAAAAGATACATCTCTTAAAACCAAAGCCCTAAATACATATTAAATGGTACCGTAATCTGAAGGTAAACGAGACATGCCACCTAACAGATATTGTGACCTACATTCAGTACAGTTTCCATTAAGGAGGCACATGTTAGTGTCAGAAACGTCATTATCCAGTGAGACAATGACACGGACGTCATAAGGACCCATAAAGGAGGACAGAGACGTGGTGATAGTGTAAAACTATTCAGTATGAACCAGAGGAATACAAACAGGTGGCCTGAAAACAAGACTCTGGCAGCTCTAAAACAGAGGCTATAAAGAGGGAGAAGGACCCTCAGGGCCAATCTCTGCTGCTCCAGAGAAGTGGGGGAGAGGTCTGGAGGAAAAACCTGGGGCGGGGGAGGAGGGGAGGAAGCCTGGGTGATAGCAGAAAGGATTCCACTGACTTGGTCACTCCAGCAGTCCCAGATCAGGCCTGGAGGGGCTGGAACTGAGCCTGACCAGACAAGTCTCTGAAAGGACACAGCTATCTACAACAGAGAGACAGCATCCCTGATGCCCCAGGGGCCCCCAAATCCACCAAGGGTAAGCTCATCATTGGGGTTACATGACTGCATTGCATCCATGTCATCCCATTCACCCGCAAGTCCTCTCACAAAGGGACACGTCTGCCATGTTTCCATTAGAATGAAAAGACCAAGTACATTTACCTGGGTTCTATATTAAAACTCTCTTAAAGTGCTGACCAGGACTTCCCAGGTGGTGTAGGGATAAAGAATCCGCCTGCCAATTCAAGATACATGGGTTCGATCCCTGGGTTGGGAAGATACCAGAAGGAAATGGCAACCTACTCCAGGAGCGTTGCCTGGAAAATGGACCGAGGAGCCTGGCGGGCTGCTGTCCATGGGGTGGCAGAGTTGAATACTACTGAGCGACTGAGCATACATGCACCCAAGCGTTGCTCATTGATAAATCAGACAATCAGTCTGATCAGAGCCTTCTCTTTCCTGCCAAAAGCAAGGAAGTGGGGATGTGGGTTGACACAGACCAGCAGAAGGGACAGAGAAGCCAGCCAAGGGACTGTGAGACTCAGAGGCTGGGGAACCCCTGCGTTTTTGCTGATTTTGTATTTATACCATAAACCATGCAGGACAAACAAGCTCTATTCACCGAGGTATTTTTGTCCTGTGCAGCTGTGTGGCTTAGCAGGAGCTTTGCTGCCGAGCCATATGACTCATGCCAACACTGGTGCATATGATTTATGGAGACCTAAAGAAAAAGAAAACAGCCAGCTTCATTATGAAGGAGCTTCACTTTCAGGGGATTTGTTCATCCAAGATCAAGGCACCATTTCTTGTTCTCTGAGTGACATAGTGGGGCTGCCTTCACCAGCAAGGAGCTCAAGGACAGCTTCCAGCTCTCCCCTCCCGCCACCCCTGCCCCATCTCCAGCTTAAATGAGGATGTCTGCAGTGTAAGAAGGGCTTCCCTGGTGGCTCAGACGGTAAAGAACCTGACTGCAATGCCGGAGACCTGGGTGTGATCCCTGGGTCAGGAAGATCTCCTGCAGAAAGGAATGGCTACCCCCTCCAGTATTTTTGCCTGAAGAATCCCATGGATAGAGGAGTCTGGCAGGCTTCATGGGGTTGCAAAGAGTTGGACAGAATTGAGCAGTTAACACTTCCACTTTGCACTTTTCTATGTAAGAAGAGGTCAGAGTTGTAGCCCCAAGAACAAGGGTCTTCAGCTGCCACAGGAGGTTCAGTGACTCTGAAAGGGGCCAGAGCATCCTATCAGAGGTGTTACTTAGACCTGGAATTGCTTCTCTCCAGACAATGTCTGCAGCTCAGGACACGCGAGAAGGTTGAAGAGGGACCAAGTTTTATTTGTACCCAGGCTGGCAGCTTCTGTTGGACTGTCTCCCAGCATCCCTGTTCAGGAGAGAGAACCTTAACAGAACTCCTTTCCCCAGTCCCATCCATACTCCCCCAACATGGTGGGTCAGAAAAAGAAGGGCTGGGATCTCTTGTGTGTGTGTTAGTCACTCAGTCATGTCCAACTCTTTGGAATCCTATGGAATGTAGCGATAGGCATTGTAGAGAGTCCATGGGATTCTCCAGGCAAGAATACTGGAGTAGGTAGCCATTCCCTTCTCCAGGGGATCTTTCCGACCCAGGGATCAAACCCAGGTCTCCTGCATTGCAGACAGATTCTTCATTGTCTGAGCCACCAGGGAAGCCACAGGATCTCTTACTCTAAGACATTTCTAACCACTACCCTCTGGAACTTTCCAACTGGAAAGTCGCCGAGCCTTGGCTCTTTTCACTCTCCCTCCCTGATTCAGCTTTCACTTTCGATCAAGGCCATGTCCACATTTACTCCTTGAAAAATGGGAAACATCGGGCCTTTGGTAGCCCAGGTTTGTAACTGTAACAGCTCACAGGTGCTTTGTGACAAAGCAGCTTGGACTCAGAAAGCGACTTTGGTAATATCCTGTTAATCTGCTTCCAGGAATGTGCTTCACCCATCCATACCCTCACCACAATGGAGCAGAAGAAAAGTTCATAAGAATTTGTGAATAATATGGTCAGGAAGCCTGCGCTATGAACGCCTCCATCTTAAATTAAATTGAGAGGGGCTCAGGATAAAGCCTGTATTCATGCTGTCTAACTTGTTCATCAGATGCAAAGGGTGTCCTTTCTATGAAAGATGAGAAGGAAAAGGATTGGGAAATTTTGCAAAAAAGAACTGATAACGGATATTTAGATATTGAAAGGATTTACTAGTTGCCACCAAGGTTCTATTCTAAGGCAGCAAATAAAACAAATAACAGTTGGGGTGGAATTTTTAATTTTCCAGCAAGAGCATTCAATTACATATTCTATCGTTTCCTCTGGCTGTTTTTATTTTGGGGACAGTGCTTCAAGCTGAGCTTTCTTTCGGTTTATTTGTTTACTTTTTGTGTGGTCCAGTCCCTGCCCCCACCAACACACACACAAAGGACCTGAACAATCCTTACAGGTAGTTGCTATAATCTCTCCCCTTAGAGGCTTTGAAGGTGCTTCCAGCTGCATCAAACTGCTTCACTGCCCCCTGCATCTCCCGCCCAACTTCAAAGCCCCACCGCCAGGAACTCGTTCTGTGGTCTACCTTGTAGTTCTAAAGGAGCTATTACTCCCTATTTATTGTGCAAATTTTTATGGAGATGCCCTGGTATCTTTCTTGACTCACAGCTTAGCCTGTAGTAGCTTCTTAGATTGAGGGCAGGAGGACAAGGGGGTGACAGAGGATGAGATGGTTGGACGGCATCACTGACTGAATGGACATGAGTTTGAGCAAGCTCTGGGAGATGGTGAAGGACAGGGAAGCCTGGCGTGCTGCAGTCCATGGGGTCACATAGAGCTGGACACCACTTAGCGACTAAACAAAAACTATCTTCTTCTACCTAGAATTAGGACTGCTTAGGAAAATTATCTACAGGAATAGGCAAAGGTCAGGACTGCCTGAGACTAATCCTGTTGACCTGAGGTCCTTTCCAGTGTCTACTATGCCACATCCTGCTCAACTATTTGAAAAGGCTCTATCAATCAGTACAGTAGCTGGGGAACTTTCTCTTAGGAACCTAAAGGGAGTTCATTAGTTTTGAGTTAAGTTGTCATTAGTTTTGAGTTAAGTTGTTGTTAAAGAAAAAAAAAAGTTTCACTTTGTAAAAATTATTGGTAGAGGACTCTGAAAGGCATAGGAATGCTTAAGATACAAGAGGAAACAGATGCTCTAGGAAAGGTTGTTTGATAGACCTTTCTGCAATGATGGAAGCTTTCCAGGTGGCTAGCCTGGAGAATCCCAGGGACAACGGGGCCTGGTGGGCTGCCGTCTATGGGGTCCCACAGAGTCGGACACGACTGAAGCGACTTAGCAGCAGCAGCAGCAGAGATAGAGAACCTGCCTGCTAATACAGGAGATGCAGAAGACCTGGTTTCAATCCCTGGGTCCAGAAGATCCTCTGGAGGAGAGCATGGCAACCCACTCCAGTATTCTTGCCTGGAGAATCCCCACGGACAGAGGAGCCTGGCAGGCTGCTGTCCATGGGGTCGCACAGAATCAGACACAACCGAAACGACTTGGCACGCATGCATGTTCTGTAACTCAGTGTTGTCCAATATAGTAGCCTCCAGCCCATGTGGCTGCAGAGCATTCAAAATATTCCTAGAATGACTGAAGAACTAAATTTTCAATTTTCTTTCATTTTAATTAATTTAAATTGTCATCAATGGCTAATGGCTACTGAACTGACCGGCTTGGCTCTAGGAATCAACAGTGTGTGTGTTCACAAAATGTTGAACCTCATGTGAAAGAAAGAGAAGGAAAAGGAAGAAAAAATATGGCTTACTTGGATTCTACTAGAAAAATTCTTCCCACCGTTGCTATACGATCTCCACCCAGGCAATAAGGAGTTCCTAGCAATCAGGCCGAAAGAGAACAGTGTCATCATGAGGTTCCATTAATCACTTGGGAGCAAGGCTGCCATGCCCACACACAGGCTGGCACTGCTCTGCCTTCATGCCTCCTGATTGATAGCACTGCCAGCCATCGTGAGCAAGGCAGTGGACAAGGGGGAAAGGTATCAGAATGCCCTTGTCATTCACCAGCCCAAGCCAATCATGGGTTATTGCGTGGAGCTGTGGCTTTTACACATCAAGGGTGTCCAAGAACAGGTAGGACATCCCCCACCCCTTTTAAAGTGACATAAGTCAGGAGCTGTGAGTGGAGAGGGGTGATCCAGAGGCCACAGGGATCTCAAGTGTGTCTGCTGGTCTGCTGTGGGCCTTGGAGTTGTTCCCTGAGCTGGCAAAAACAGAGGATGCTGAGTAGCCGTGCAGATGATGCGGGCAACCTCCTGACGGGACTCAAGGAAGGAAACACAACAGATATGGATGGGAGTGTCTGCGCGTGGGAGGGCAGATCCCTGCTGGTGGAGGCTGGGGACTCCAGACAAAGCACCAGGAAGACAGACCCCCACCCCTGTTTACCACCCTCTCCCCTGTGTTCGTTTTCCAGCTACATTTTAATTAGGAAACGCTGAAGAAATCTTGGAAAGTATAAAGAACCAGACATTAATACGTTTCTCATTTCTCTCCATCCGGGGTGGGGGAGAAAACCCTAACTTGTTAATTAACGCACATTTCACTTCTGTAAAGTTCATTTTTTCCTTCCCTCCCAATGTCCACATCTGAACAGCAGTGTGTAGCATGCTATGAAATGTTTAGCTGCTGCTGTGGCTGCCTCGAGTCAGGAGAGAAGTGCCTTTTTCATCAAGAATTCTTTTGTTTTTCTCTGTGGCCAGCTGCTACAAAGATGCAGTCAATTTAGATTAAACAGGCTGAGGAGTGCTATTCGATATGTCAGCCAGGCACACTTCTTGAAATCCGGTGTTCAGCAGGTACAGCTTTTGAAAAAGAAAAAAGAGTCAGGAAGCTGCTCCCAGAGGGGCGCAGACTTGGGTTGTGAGTCTGGGAATGAGAGCCGGGGGTCCTCGGAGTGCAGACCTGGGTTTCTCCGGATTCAGCCCTGGGAGCGGTGGGAACAGCTCCCGCCCTTTCTCTCTGCCCGTCTTCACCCTCGTCCTGCTCCTCCTCCCCTTCCCCTGCTGCCGCGAGTTTCTATCTCCATTGTTCCCTGAAGCCCAGCAGCCAGTGTGCAGCCGGGCCCAGCATTGGATCCGCAGCCAGCAACTTCCTCTGAAGCTGCGATGCATAATTACAACCAGCTGCTCCTGCTCCGGGCGGCTGGCCGGCCGGCTCTGCAAACAAGCGTCCTGATACCCGGAGTTCCCCGGGGGCCACAGCCGGCTCCTGGCAGCAGCAAATCCTCCGAAGGCCGTGCCCACGCCCTCGGAAGACGAGCGAGCAGCCCGCGTCCCTCTCGTGGCTCCCAGAGGCCAGCTGCCTCCTCTCTTCTCCATTGAGTCAGAGAGGGTCGTTTCTACTGCTCAGGGGAAGGTGTCTGCTCCGTCGGTCACCCGCTGCTGCCCTCACCCTACCCGTCTGGTGTCACCTCGAAGCAGGATGGTGTGGGACTGGCTGTCCAGGGGTTAAGACTCCTCCCTACTTCCACTGCAGGCGGTGGGGGTTTGATCCCTGGTGGGGGAACTAAGATTCCACAGGCCACATGTGCCCAAAAAATGTTTATTTTTTTTAATTTTAATAAAGCAGGTGGTGTGTCCTAGGTCTGACTCAGGAAGCAGCAGCACCAGGGATCCCGGCTTTCGGTCAGCATCTCAGCTAAGGCGAACACGGAGAGATGGAGGTGGGAAATTTGCCCTGCTCTCAGGTAGCAGGAGGCAAAGAGACAATTGAGGTTGCTTTAAAAGGATGCCAGTGAAAATCCAAACAAGCCTGACTTAGTCTCTGGAACTAAGGAGAGCAGCAAGTGAGCATGTGAGAGCTGAGGAATCGCCCCGGACCCACCTCAGAGCTGTGGGTTCATTCGGGGACCAGTGATTTTTCAGGCCTGACTACAAGTATGACTCTGATCCAAAATTAGGCTTTGGATGTGTAACGCCAGGCTCCCTGCCCCACCCACCGCCTCTCTCTGCCCTCTGCCGTTTCTTCAGAGCCTGGCTTCCGGCCAGAGCTGGCCCTTCTGGCTCCTGGGGGAAGGGCTGGCCTGGGTGTTCTGTCTTGTTCTGTTTCCAGGCAGGGTTTTAGGATGGGTGAAGGTGCGTGGGCTATTCAGGAAGTAGAAGGGAAATTGATACGCTTGGGAAGGGCATCCAAACCTCAAATCACTCACTTCATCCAGCCAAAGGTGGAGGAGACGGTGCAGGTAGGAGCATGGCGGTGCTACCCTGGACTGCTCGTGAGGCTTCTGCCCACTGTGCCTGCCAGCCTGGGCTCCCGCCAGGTCTTCAGCAGTGAGAGCCGAGCCGGGCTGGGCCTGCTGCTCTGTCATGTCCAACGGCAGCCATGGAGGTAAGGAGCAGCTGGGAGTGTGCTGTTGAACAGGAGCTGCTCATTTTACAGGCCGATTTCCCAGGGTTGCTGGCCCTGGCAGGAGTGGTGCAGACGGCTGCATCTTCGAGACCGCTTGTCCTCTCTGACCTTCAGCAGCCAGACCACAGGCAGCAGCGGGGCTGTCGTGTTGGGGTTCACCTTCGCAGCCTTCTTTGTCTCATTGTTTTAAAACCTTAGTAGAACTTTGTTTGCAGAGTGGTACCAGGCAGGGAGTACTTCCTTGGAAGGAATTTTAAAGCAGCCTGGGTTGGCAAAGGGCATGCGAAGAACCAATCACGCTTGAACGTGTGTGCACAGTGGGGTAAGTGCCTCGCCAACTGTGACTTTTCCGTGTGTCTTCAACAGTCTCTGCTAACCTTTGCAATTTAATTCCCCACAGGAAGAAAACAATACCACTTAAAGTGTTCTTTCGATGTTCAACCCAACTTTCCCTTCGGATTCTTGAGCCTGGATACCCTTTAGAAGCACATACAAAGCAAACTCCAGTCTTTGAGAGCATCACGACTCGGCTCTTTCAGCCCGGATGACTGATGCGGCTTGACAGGCTCCTCCACCTAGAGCAGCTGGGAAGTCCCAGGGACTGAGTAATGTGATTTGGGGCAGGTTTTTCTTCGGTGCCTTGCGATGAGGAACCAGCTTAACAAGCAGTCATGTCTGAGTTCTCACTTCACCGCAAACCTTGCTTGAGGACTTCAGAGCTTTAAAGGGCTCTGTTCCCAGAGGAGAAGCAGGAGAAGGCACCTAGAGCCCTGTTCTATCAGTAAGTGGAGAACAAAAGATGTACAAGAACAGGAAGGGAAAATAGTCCTCAGAATGATCAAAGTGAGGTTGAGAGGGACAAGCGCCAGATTTTGAAGACAGGAGACTTATTTTTCTTACTCGGCCCCTAATTATCCATGTGGACTTGACGATCTATTTACTTCTCCTGGCTTAAGTTTTCTCATCTATAAAATAGGGGTGGTGCTACCATCTCACTGCGAATCTATCGTGTGTGTGTGGTGAGAACAAGCACACTAAGAATGTTAAAAGTAGTAGAAATGCATTTTGTAGTAGTGTGTGTGCTAAGTCGCTTCAGTCGTGTTGGACTCTTTGCAACCCCATAGGCTGTAGCCTGCCAGGTTCCTCTGTCCATGGGATTCTCTGAGCAAAAATACTGGAGTGAGTGTGTTGCCATGCCCTCCTCCAGGGGATCTTCACCCAGGAATCGAACCTATCTCTTATGTCTCCTGCACTGGTAGGCAGGTTCCTTACCACTAGAACCGCCAGTAAACTAGTATAAGTATTAGCAGCCAGGGACTTTCCTGATAGTCCAGTGGTTAAGACTCCACTCTCCCAACGCAGGGGGCCTGAGTTTGATCCCTGGTCAGGCAACTAAATCCTGCATCCCATAACTATCACCCATCATAGTCAAATATATATAAATAAATAAAATTTTAAATTAACAGATTATCTGAACACTGGGAAAAATACTGATAGTATCTGACAGGTATACTGGAATTTATGTAAAAAAGAAAATAAACTCATAAGTTCACAGAAAATTAAAAACATTAGATCTTAGCAGCCATATGTGTATCTTGCATATGCTGAGGCTTATTTGTTTATTATTTAAATGAATATTTAGGTCCTGCCATTGCAGTGGGTTTCATGGGACAACATCCACTGATAAATAAAGAAATACAAGTACTTTTTCAGGTACAAAAACCTCTTTCAATTAAAAAGATATATGGGGTCTGTAACTTTTTGCCCATCGATGGAGTTTCATTTGACCACATAAAGAGAAGCAGTCTCTCAGGCCCCTTCGAGCATCTCCTGGTACTTTACAAAGATGTTCCTGACACTCTGAGAGCCAGGTATCATGTGTCACTCTTTCCACCAACAGATGGAGAAACTGAAGCATGAAGAGGTAAAGCGAGGTCACCAAGGGAGCAGGTGATGGACTGGCTTCTGGTCTCTTTCTCTATGCCCTGCTCTACTTTGTCTCTCTCATGAACAGCTATTGATAATTTCATCTCCAGGCCAAACACTGCCAACCAGGACCCACAGTGTGCAAACGGGATCTCCAGCGTCCTGAGCAAAGCCAAGATCTGAGCAGAAAGGGAAGAGAGACAAGGGTTACCACCGGAGGCAGACAGACCACTCACACTGATGCCCCTGGAACAGGGAAGTGATGGGTGGAAAGCTGCACGTGATCGGCCCATTTGTACTAACAAAGATCATATAAACCTAATGGCAAGACCTCCTAAACATTTATTTAACCACCTATTTTTGACACTATACTTAGAGATTTTTCTTCCTTGGTATCAGAACTGTGCAGAGAAATAGACTAATGACAAAATAATTGAAATTTCATGTGCATGTTCATATGTTGTGATAATGCATGTCATTACATATAAGTCAACCAAATGTTTGACTGAATATTTCTACTTAAGCTTTAAGGTTGTGACCCATTTTCCATTTACATACTGTGTACTCAAATACATACCATATCTCTCTAGGTTTTCTGCCTGGCTCCACCACTCACAAGCTTTGTGACCTTAGGCAAAAGCTCTGAGCCTCAAATTTCTCCTCTGTAAATGGGTAATCAGGCCTATCTCTGATTTTATTTTTTTGCTAATACTAATTGATTTCAGGTTAGTAAAGGTATTGAACACAAGCCCTGGTACAGAAAGAGTGCTTAGTGAATGATATTTCCTTCCTCCCTGTCTTCTAATCTCTTCCTTAAGGTGCTTTAATTGTTGGAAGTACTTTCATGTTTATTCCATACATACAATTCAGTAAGGCAGCTCTGCTGCTGCTGCTGCTAAGTCGCTTCAGTCGTGTCTGACTCTGTGCGACCCCATAGATGGCAGCCCACCAGGCTCCCCCGTCCCTGGGATTCTCCAGGCAAGAACACTGAAGTGGGTTGCCATTGCCTTCTCCAATGCATGAAAGTGAAAAGTGAAAGTGAAGTCACTCAGTCGTGTCTGACTCTAGCGACCCCACGGACTGTAGCCAGGCAAGAGTACTGGAGTGGGGTGCCATTGCCTTCTCAGAAGGCAGCTCAGAGGTATATAATTATCCTTGCCAAATATATGAGAAAACTCTGTCTCAGAGAAGTTAAGTAATGTGCTCAGAGCCACACAGCAAATTGGCACAAAACTGGAAGCCTGCCACTAGTCCTGTGATTCCTCAGACCTGAGATCTTTCCAGAAGCTTCCATCCATGGCGACCATTGCCTCTACCCAACAGAAGCCCCTCATCTGTCATCTACCCCAAACCAATTTCTATTCTCAGGGGGTAACTCATTGGCGCCCCTTCCCGGGTCTCCCCTGCACTGTAGGCCCCAGCTTCAATCCCATCCTGTCCCTCAGGAATTTCCCTCTGCCTCCACCTGGGGTTGGATATTCAGGGACTCACCCATGCAGCATATAAGTCAGAACGAGTTGGGAGGGAATGTTCTTTTAAATGAAAGAAGTTGCATTTGATACTACCACACACATTATGTTGTTAAATATCTACAGCATGATAAAATCATTCCAAATGTCACCAATCCCTGGGGGACTTATTAATAATTAAGCATTTTTAGTTCACTTAGGAATGCAGATTCCATTTAACAGGAAAATACACACTAAATCTGTCCATTATACTGCAGCTTTCAACAGAATGTGTTCGAGATCTCAGCTGGGTTTCCCCAGGACAGATGACAAAGTTAATGCAGGTCTTTCCTAAAGCAGCACCCTGAATTTGTGTTTATTAGGAGTGTTTATTAGAGTGACTAATAATGGAAGGAAGACGACTTGACAAGTGTTGGGGAGAGCCGAGAGGAGCCTAGAGGAGACTGGATGATCCTGAAGAATGTAGGGCGGAACAGAGACTCAGGGTGTGAGGTAGAGTAAATTATTTGTCCCTGCAGTGATTTTTAAGGTGTTTAAAGGCTGAAATAGGGAAAGAAGGCCTTGTTCTATATGTTTCACTTAATGAGAAGGCCGCTTACATTTTTATTTAGCTAACTCCAAAAAGATATATGGCCCTGGACACACACACACATACACACTTTTCTTTTAAAAGCAGTTTTCTTTATTTGCTTTGTTTTGTTCAAAATGATATGTGACGCTCTTTTCTTCATCTCTGTTTCCTGGGCAAAGTCAGAATACTGAATATTTTGAAAGAAAGAAAGGGATGCCAGCAGACAGATTGCCAATCTCCTCCATGTCTTTCAGACATGTACTGTTTTCTTCTAGGCCCACCGAAGAAGATTCCTTTTGAAGATGATCAAGGAGACAAAGGGAGAGAGAGGTGAGCCCTGGGGAAATCCATGATCTTTGGGTCCTGTTATTTAACCTCTCTCTCTGTAGGCCCCCTCTCCTACCAATAGAAGTTTTCATGATCTCAAAATCCCTTCTAGCCATGAGGTACCAGAAATCTAGGCTTGAAGCAGGGAGAAGGTTTCTTCTCAATGGTGGCTGAAGAATTTTGCAAGCTTTTAGCAGAAAATGACCGTGGATAAAGTCTTCCACTTCCCTGTTTCCTGAACTGAAACTCTATGCAAATCAGGCCACTTCTTCCCTCCCTCACTTAAAGCACCTGCCAACCTCATAAAAGAGCCATAAATTTGGTCACAAGGGTCCCAACAAAGGCCAAGGATCCTCTCCTAACAAGGGAGGTCAGTGGGACAGGCTATCGCCAGGAAGCAGAAACTGCAGGGAAGACTGTTCTGGTGTCCTGTAATCAGCCTGGATGCAGAGGAGTCTGCAAAGCTGCCAAGCAGCAGGACTTAACGTGGAAAGCGGACTTGGTTGGCTTTATAGTCTCTTCGCTTTCATCCTGATGTTATTAGAGGTCAAGGTCCAGCTAGTACGGCCTCCAGGGGACTTCTGGTCTGAGAAAGTTGTTTGTGTGTGTGGAAGAATCGCTCTGAGTGGCTCTAAAACCAGTACTTCCTGTTGTTAGACACAGGTTCCAGGCAAGTGGACCGGTGGGGCAGAGATTCCCACCCTCCTCTCAGGAAAGAATCGACGTGGCTAGAGAGGAATGTGAGAAGAAATGGGGGGAGGGGAGAGCAACGAAAGCTATTTATCTCGCAGCAGCCTTGGGAGAGGAGTAGAGGAGGAGGGGCCGAGTTTCAAAACAACTTGCGGACTTAAGAGACTATAACAATGGCGGAGGCAAGATGATTTAAAGTCAGATAGATTAATAATAAACTTGATTATCCTGAATGGTTTTCTTTAGCCGCTGGTTTTCCTATTCAGAACTTCAGTGTTTTTTCTTGCTAATAACTAGCTGGTTCCAGCTGACCACTGTGTGTATTCTATATTTCGCCATTTTTAGAAGCAGGGGGTGAGGTTTCTCACTTTCCTTCACACACAGACACACACACACACACACACCATCATCCTGCTCTGAAATGAGTTCTCTCTCTTTTGGCCACATTGTTTTGGTCACACCTCGAGGCATGTTGAACTTCCCCAACCAGGGATGGAACCCATACCCCGCTGTATTGGAAGTACATAATCTTAACCACTGGATGACCAGAGAAGTCCAACCACCATGAGCCCGATACTCTGAGGAATTACTGTGCTCTGTCTCTTTAAAAAAAAATCTAGAAAATTCTTTGGGAACTGTCAAGGCTCATCAGTCAGAATTATGCTTATAACCAAGTGGGATCCTATCACCTATGGTTCACAAGTAATTGCTTCAGATAGACACTGAGAAATCATATCCAATAAGGCATGGCCTTGATCTTTAGCAGATTAAAAATTATGTTTCTCTGTGTGTGTGTGTGTTGGGGGAAGAGGTTGTTTTCTTCTTTAGCTGCTGTTATTTCTTATACTTTGGGCTCCTGGTAAAGAAAAGCATCTTGGAAATTTCTAGGGTTCTAACCGTGATTATAGATTTTCCAACCTTGTAGGAGTAGAGTCCAACCAATTCACTGCACAGATGATTAAACTATGGACCAGAGAAGTAAACCAGAATAAGTGTGGTCACCCAGCTGGTTAACCACAGAGCCAGAGAAGGAACTTGGGCTTCTAGGCTCCTTGTTCCGTGCTCTTTCTACTCAGGTGGATTCTAGGAGATCTGTTTTGCAGAACTTCCTTTCCACTTTGTACTCAGCCGGAGACAAGAAATCATATTATGGGTGTATGTACCCAAAGTCCTTATCAGTCAAACATTCCCCAGCACTTCACTTTCACCCCCACTGCTGGAAGGCATATATCTGCATAAGGATATAGCAGGAACACATACAGGCACACAACAACTGTTCTTTTTCACAACCTTTTTCTTTGCTCCAAGGTTAATTTCTCTTTGTCCTCAATTTCCTTTTTACCCCTGTCTATTCACTTATATTAGTTCGTATGCTAACACTTAAATACACCACCTTTAAATCTGGGAGACACTAAACACAGCTAACTACAGTCCGTAGCCCCAAGAAAGTAATCTAAGTTTGTGTGCTATTTCTTACTTTTGCCCTGTGGTGATCATGTGATGGGTGGGAGCTTTAAAGTCATGCCAGTATCAACTCTCCTTCTGAATATGAGCTTAAGTGACTTGCCCAAGAATAGCAGGCAGAGTTGGAAGGGGACTGTCCCCACAGACCCACTGACTGTTCTTTTTTCTATGATGCCACACCACCAACCTGCCGACATTAGGTTTTATATCCTTGTCCAAGCCTGGGAGAGATAGATACTAATGGAAACAAGATGGACATGACATGAGCCCAGACAGGGTATGGAAGGACATGATGAGGACTGAAGAACCCAGCCTGTGCTGCTCAATACACTAGTCACCAGCCTTGTGTGGAATGTTAATGCAAATTAATTACAAGTAAATAGAATTAGAAGTTTAGTTCTTTACGTCTTCACCTTTCAAACAATAGCCACAAGTGGCTTGTGGCTATGACATTGGGCATACTGGGATATGGAGCATTGCTCTCATCATGGAAACCTCTATGGCACAGCTCTGCTCGGCCAGACGCTAGGCATCAGGGTTTAATAGGAGTAACTATCATTTGCTGAGCCCCAGCAGCATACAGGGGCTTCCCTGGTGGCTCAGATGGTAAAGAATCCACCTGCAATGCAGGAGACCTGGGCTCGATCCCTGGGTCAGGAAGATCCCTTGGAGAAGGGAATGGCAAACCACTCCGGTATTCTTGCCTGGAGAATCCCTTGGACAGAGGAGCCTGGGGGGCTATAGCCCAGAGGATTGCAGAGAGTCGGACATGACTGAGCGACTAAGCACACACGCAGCACACCCAGCAGCATACAGACCTTATTGTTGGTGTTTTATGACTATTCTCATTCATCATCATATAACCTAATGAATTAGTATTATTTGCATTGACAGAGGAAGGAACTGATATTAAAATTTTTAATAATTTGACCTTTAGGTTTACTCATAAATGGCAGAAACATGAACACAGACTTGTTAATAACAGACTATAATGTGAGCTCTAGTTTCCTGGGAGGAGCCATAAAGACTGATAATAAAACTAACATTTACTAAGCACAGACTATATGCCAGGCACTGTTCTAACAGTTAACACATACAATTTCATTGAATCCTCTATAAGGTAGGCATGCTCATTATTCCCATAAAGAAATGAATTTAGAGAGGTTAAGAAACTGTCCTAATGGCAAGCAGCTAGTAAATGATGAACAGGGAATTTAAACTCAAGAAGTCTGAGTCGAGAAGCTGGGTGCCAAATCACCACACCATACTGATAAGCAAGTGGCTGCTGCTTCTGTGTCATATAGAAGGCAAGGACCAAGCTGCAGCTTACAAGTCCAGTCCTGGTTCACAGGGCTGGTGGCTCTTTCCAGATGGGCTATGATGAAGCCAGCTGTCATCTGCCTCTGCTCAGAAGGCTTGGCTCCCCTTCTTACTTCTGGCCCGCAAGCTTCTATGCCAAGCTGCCACGGCTAGAAGTCATCACGAAAGTCATGCTCAAGCAAGTCTTGAAAACAGGCCTTTGTCCTCCTCCTTGGAGGTGTCCCACCTCAGCTCAATATGGGGCAATTTCAAAAACATCCTGTTGACATTCCTGTTTGATATTTGGTTGGCCCCAATGACATCCTTTCAGTCTTGGCATACTGGCTGAACTTCCGACATGGTGGTGAATCTGTCTTACCCTTTAAATTAAAGTTCTACCAGATGATCTCAACGATCCTCAGGGTTCAGGACATCAACCCTGAATCTGTCTTACCCTTTAAATTAAAGTTCTACCAGATGATCTCGACGATCCTCAGGGTTCAGGACATCAACCCTGAATACTCACTGGAAGGACTAATGCTGGAGCTGAAGCTCCAATACTTTGACCACCTGCTGTGAAGAGCCAACTCACTGGAAAAGACCCTGATGCTGGGAAAGATTGAAGGCAAGAGGAGAAGGGGACGACAGAGAATGTGATGCTTGGTTACATCATTGACTCCGTGGACATGAGTTTGACTGAACTCTGGGAGATGGCGAAGGACAGGGAAGCCTGGCATTCTGTGGTCCATGGGGTCGCAAAGAGTCAGACACGACTTAGCAGCTGAACAAGAGACGATCCTCATGAGCTGACTCAAGAAGTTGGCTGTGATATTTATGGTACTCGTCTGTAGATTTTTATTTACTCTGGTCTAGAACCAGGAGATGTACTTGTACATATGAGTACAAGTACAAACTCCATCTACCAGCCTCATCAAGATATCCTAATTGATTTTTGCTTAATTTTCCTATTGCCTTGATACTTTCAGAGCATTACCACTGAGAAGAAAAATTCAATGGAGGGTGTTTCTTTTGTATTTCAGAGGTGAACTTCCTTTGACTACTAACAGGATTCTCATTGCATGGGTTAGCATTCAATCGTGGTCAACTTTTTGACTTCTCACACCCTTAACAGTGTTATAACTTGCAAGATGGTCCAAACTCTTTTGGAGGCTGTTTCAAGTAGCATGGCTTCAGTCACTCAGTTGCTCAGCTGCATCCAACTCTTTGAGACCCCATGCATTGTAGCCCGCCAGGCTCCTCTGTCCATGGAATTTCCCAGGCAAGAATATTGGAGTGGGTTGCTATTTCCTACTCCAGTGGCTCTTCCCTACCCAGGGATGGAATCCGTATCTCTTGTGTCTCCTGCATTGGCAGGCAGGTTCTTTATCAGTAGAGCCACCAGGGAAGCCCCAGTGTGGCTTAGCAGTCACCAGATGCTGTGCTATGCTTAGTTGCTCAGCCGTATCTGACTCTTTGCAACCCCATGGACTGTAGCCTGCCAGGCTGCTCTGTCCATGGGACTCTCCAGGCAAAAATACTGGAGTGGGTTGCCATGCCCTCCTCCAGGGGATCTTCCCAACCCAGGGATCAAACCCAGGTCTCCCACATTTCAGGTGGGTTCTTTACCATCTGTGCCACCAGGGAAACCCAAGAACACTGGGGTGGGTAGCTGATCCCTTCTCCAGGGGAACTTCCTGACCCAGAAATAGAACCAGGGTCTCTTGCATTGCAGGCAGATTCTTTACCAACTGAGCTACCAGGGAAGCCCAGTTACCATATAACAGCTCATAAATGGCTTTAACAGAGAATGGCCTGTGGGTTGTGAAGTTGGAAGTGCCTCCCTGAGACTTTGAAACGTAGGTTTCTTAATGTACTTTGGAACAAATAAATTCTCAAGCCAGTCTCACACTGTCAGTGGTGTGAAGTGGCTATGGGGAATACCAGTACATAAATGGTGGAATCTTCAGGGAATCCCACTGAGATTTTTTAGTCAAGTCAATAACAGATCTTGTGTAAGTCAACTCCTATTATCAAAGACTTTTGTAAAACTGGTGGATACACTGCACTTCCTCTACGTGATATGCCACAAATACCACAGGAAAGTCACTCCCACCTCACGCTGAAGCCCAAACTCATGGTTGTCTTTCAAGAGTACAGCTGACCTTATTGTGCAACCACTGGTTTGCAAGGATATTGACATGAATTGTGCTGCAATAGAAAACTGTTGGAAGTTTGTGAGAGCTGTCTTAACATTCTCATAGATTTTTCTTCTCAAAAAGGGTAATGAACCTAGAGTCCTGCTGTGTGTTCTCGGCACTCTACATAACAAAGATAAGTAAATACAGCTATCTAAGTAACTTCTTCTATTTCTCTTTTTTCCCCCCCGCTAAGATTAGCCCCCAACACAATACCCTTTGTGCTCTCAGGGTCCTGAGCTATCTCTCTGGCTGCACTTGTCTTTAATTTACTGCATGCAGGATCTAGTTCCCTGACTAGGGATCGAACCCTGGTCCCCCGACACTGGAAACACGGAGTCAACCCTTGGACCACCAGGGAAGTCCCACGTCTTCTGTTTCAACCCAAAATTTTCTTCAGGTGCAGACCCATGATCATAATTCATGACTCCAGCTTCCTGGAGCTGGAATCCAGGGAACAAATTCATATTTTTAACCTAATCTGGCATGGATGCTTCAAGAGGTAGAACATTCCTTCTCGTGGGGACACTCAAGCACAGGACGACTGGCTATTGAGACTATTGTGAAGGGGGTTTAAGAACTGGCCCAGTGGCCACACTAAATTACCCAGTCAAACCCAGACAAGTTAGGCTTTAGCATGTTCTCTAATCTACAAAGTTCTGTATTCACAATGTTCCTCTCTTTGAACACATCACACTTTCTTCTTCTTAGGGTCATTGCCCACCTGGTATTTTTTCCCTGGAATGTCAACACATGGCTGTTGACACAAAGTTGACCATTTTCTTTTTTTTATTGTTAACATGTTGATATACATACTTTCTTCTTAGGCCATTTCTAATACCTCTATCTATGGAGGTAGACTATGTTATTCTTATTTCTGAATCCATTTAATTTTCTACCCAAATGTATGCAGCATGTGGGCCTATCTACAGTTGTTTGTGGGTTGGTTGTCTGTAGACTGTAAGAGGAAATACACTTCTGGTTTAGTCATTAATGTTACAACTGTACACAGCACATAACAGGCATTTATATAACTGTCGAATGAATGAATGAATAGTAAAAGCAGATTAAAGTCATTTACAGAATCTAAGCTGCAGAACTTTTGAGCTGGAAGACATGTTCAGAGACTATCTATGCCATTGTTTACCACTAAAGTATAAATAGCCTCAATTTCTTGTTTTCTGCAAGGTTGATGCTATGAAAATTCCCAAGCACTCTAGTTATCTTTGATTGGGTTGCACACTGGAACTTGTGTCCTGTACCATCAGAAATCCAGCAAAAGAAAAAACAAAGTTTTCTGTTTTGCTTGTTTGTTAAGCAATACCCTGGGTTTGCATACATCTGGATAGTCTATTGGTTTCTTTAAAGATGGTTTGGAATCGCCTGATCATCCTTCACTGTCTTTCTTGTCTCCAGCTAGTCTGAATGCAGAGGGTGTATCCTGGAGGTCTTTCTCTGGCTCCGTGGGTGGACAGTGACCCAGCTGCTCTGATTCGTGGTGTCCATGGCAAACTCTCCAGGTGGGGGCTGGTCACACTAAGTTTCATAGGACCAAGGCACCAATGACCAGATGCATTAGGAACAGAGAGGCAGGGAAGCAGGGTCCTGAAAATAGAAATCACGTCAAAAAACAGATGACGAGTTGATAATGCCTTGAGGCCTTTGTTCAGGAACACTCTGGTACTATAAAGGGAAAGACGACAGTGCCATATTCTTCTGTGAAGTGCGCGTCGGTTTTTCTTCAAGAGTTTTTCCCAAAGAAGGCCTTGTGGGTTGTGGCTAACTCCATTTTCCCTTTTTATCTAGATTTGTGTTTCAACGCAAAATGTTATTCTTCTGCCAAGGATTGCTGTATCATCACATTAACAATAAGATAAACAAACGACAAAAATTCACTGAGAACAATAAGCGGTGGTAATTGCATATTCTTGTCCCAGGTATTTCCTTTTTGTTCTCAATTAAAAAGCAGTCCCAGCAGTTGTGTATGCTGTATCATTTGTTCACCTTAAATAAATACTTTTGAATCTAAAAATATAAGCAGAAATAAAACTTTCTGAAAAAAATAAAAAAGCTGATACTCAGAATCACATCAAAAATGAGAAATGGATTTTTAGGGGATCAGGATGGTTTTCAAGCCGCTGAGGTTTCCTGACAAGCCAGCTCTGTTTACAGTTCTAGATCCATGAAGATCTCAGCCCTAGACATATAGCTGAATGGTGCAGACGCCCAGGAGAATATTTGAGATCTGCTTAGACTTCACAGAACTATGGGTTGACTACACTCATTGGCAGATATTTTAGGAAAGAACAGGATTTGAATTAGCATTCGGTCAGCTCACAACTCTGGTATACTAGTGCATTTTAATTCACCCTGCTTGAATTTAACACATGATTCTTAACTGTGACTAGCAGTGCACACATCTGAGACCCCTACTAGAGGTGGTGCACACGTGTGAATTCGCCATGTTTAGGGGCATGGGCTCAGCCACATACTTCTCTCTCTCTCTCTCTACCAATGGAAATGACCAGGGAAACTTCAGGAAGAGGCAAAGTGGCTGACCACTTTAGCTTCCACACCTGATCCATGCAGCAGCTGGGCTCTGAGCCCTTCAGGACAGGGTAACCTGTCTCCTCCCACCTGACCTATGGGCTTTTAAGCAGCCGGCTCTAGCAAGGAGAGAGAAAGCTCTCACACGGCCTCCTTTGCTGTGCTCACACTTCCCACACGACATGCTGAAACCAGCGTGTCAGGACAGACACACTCATAATAAGACCAGAAAGCAGTGACAGTGCCGGCAATTTTATACCTGGGCCAAGTGCCAGAACTGGCTCTGGGGCGGAGGTGGGTGGACGGCAGGAATGCCCTGCTCGCAACCCTTTGCAAAAACAAAGGTTAGGGCTACTATTAACTTAGTGCTGCTGGCAGACTCTGGCTTAAGGTGTTTTTTTTCCCCCAGTACCTTTGGAGATGGGGCCTCAACTAAGATCAACAAGGGGGCTTTTAGACCCCAGACATGTATACGGACCCAGCACACCCAGCCAGGTGAAGGGGCAGGACCTCATTCCCAGCCCCGCTTTGGCCCATGGAAGCCCCGTCTTTTCAGTGTTGCTAAATTAGTCATCTATGCAGCCTCTGGACACTTAAAACCATCTGAGTTTTTAAAAAATCTGACAGCATTTCTGTGTCTACAGTTCATGGGGTTACAAAGAGTCAGACAAGACTGAAAAGACAGCACGCACGCATTTCTGAGTCAGGAATTTGCGGATGGCTTAAGGGTGTGTTTTGGGTTCAGGGTCTCTCAAGAGGTTAAGACATCAGCCTGGGCTGCAGTCACCTAAAGTTCTGACTGGGGTAAGAGGACCCATTTCATCCAAGATGCTCACTCACATCACTTTCCCTGGGAAGTCAGTGCTGGCTGACAGTAGAAGGCCTCAGTTCCTTGACATGTGGACCATGTCCACTCACATCGTCGCTTGAGTGTTCTCACGACACTGGTGGCCGGCTTTCCCCATGGTGAGTGATACAGGGGACAGCAAAGTGGAAGTCACAATGTCTCTTATGTACTGGCCTTGGAAGTCACACACACGGTTACACAAGTCACCCTGCTTAACAGGGAGGGGACTACACCAGGACATGAGTACTGGGAGGCAGGGGTCCTTGGGGGCCATCTTGGAGGCTGGCTACCTTGGCTGCCTCGTGGCTCTACTGCTGCCCACGGGAAATGATCTTCTCTCAAGAGCTGTACAAATACCAGGGCTGGGACTTCCCTCACAGTCCAGTGGCTAAGATTCTGTGCTCCCAATTCAGGGGTCCAGGTTCAGTTCCCGGTCAGGGGACTAGATCCATCATGCTGCAACTAAGACTTGGTACAGCCAAAAACAAACAAACAAACAAACCCCCAAACAAAACAAATACCTGAGCTCTTCCCAAGAGCCATACAAATCTGATGCTGATGGAAATGTCCAAATGTCTTTCTAGAAAACAGTTAACAGTTCCTGACTTCCTGTCTGCCTCAAGTAGGGGGTGGTTCAGTGTCCCACCCCAGCCACCACATCTCTGCTGTGTAGCAGCAAGTACATTTGTGACAAATGCTGACAGTAACCCAGTCGCTGACTATCCAGCCACACACCAGGGCTTAGATGCAGCTTGAAAGCAAGGCCCACCCCCAGAGAAACTTCTAGATGGAGTATTGCTCTAAAATGCGCCTTTGGTGACCCCAAAGACTGAGTAAGCCTATCTAAGTGTCTGAGTTATGCTTGTGAGGCTCTGGGGAGAAGAGAATGTGGCCTCACTGGATTTCTGCTCTCTTCCTGGAGGGCAAATAAAGCTTGCTGACTCAGAAGGGAGACGAGACGCTCAATGGTAGTAGTTCTGGGGTTCAACTTTGGTGGCTGTCTGCAGAAACTCCAGTGATCTGCAAGATAATCTGACCTAATTTCAACTGTAAACTTAAAAATCGACTGAACAGATAGTATATACCTGGCTGTTTAGTATATACCTATCTGTTTAGAAACAGATAGTATATACCTGGCTTTAATCTTCAGAGGAACCCTTAGGTACGAATCATGACCACCATTTCATAAAGCTGCAAACTGAAGCTCAGGGAGGTTAAATGACACACCCAATGTCCCAGCTAGGAGACGTGGGCTCAGAATTTTCCAATCTGAGTGTGTCTGACCCCAGAGCCCTATACACTCTCTGAGACCTTTCCAACTGAGAAGAGAAACATATACCCAGGAAAGAGGAAGGAGAGGACAGGGGCCCCACACTGCCGCAGCCCAGCATCAGGGGCAGGAAGATGGATGGAGGCAGAGGGCTGAAGAGGGACAAACTGATGGCATCTGCTGTTAGGAGTGACCAGTGTAAGGATGTTCTTCGGCTCATCTCTTGGCCCCCTGCTCCTCAGTCTAGGAGACAAAGATGCCAGATGGGTCTCAGGGGGCAACAAATTGTGCATCATCCTCCAGCTCCAAGAAGAGTCCGGTTGTTAATAAATTACTCTAGGCTGGCCTCCTGCTAAGTTAAGCATCACTTTTTAAAAATCCTCACATCATTATTGTAAGGTAAGTATTACTGCCACTTTTATTTTATTTTTTACTGCCACTTTTAATAGTTGGGGAGAAGGAGGATTGGGGGGTTTAGGGACATCCCCAAGATCAAAAGACCCCAGGTGTCAAGGCTCACATTTCAACCCAGGCGTCTGACTTTAGGGCCATCAAGCATGTAACACCATGTTCTACTAGACAGAGGTTGGGGGTCGTGGACGACCGCGTGGCCCTTTCAGCGCGGGCTGACCCGGGAGGGGCAGGGTCGCCAGTCCTCCTGAGGGACGCATGCGGATGGCGCCAGCCGGGCTCAGGCAGCCACATGGGAGCCTGCTACTCCGGGGCCCACCGGACCCTGTTGCTTGGGGGCCGTGCCCGCAGCGGGTCCTGGCCTTGGCCTTGCCCGAGTCGGAAGGCAGCCCCATGCTCGGCTGAACAGCAACTGGGGCGCTCTGGATAGGTGAGCTAGAGAGGGAGGTATCCAGGCTTAGGCGTGCGCCAAGGACCCGGGCGTGGGGCTCTAAACCCAGATCACACCCCCCGACCCCTCTCCCCGGCAATCCCCACCCCGCACCACCCGCCTCCCACCACCAGTGGTCTGTCTGCCCGTCTGGCCGGAGCCCCGGCCGGGTGCGGCCGGGCGGTGCTGGGTGATGGGGGGAAGGGAGGGGACGCCCTGCTCCTCGGCCGCCGACCCCGGAGGCTTTGTGTATTCGGAACCCGATTCCCCACCTCCCTCCCCCACCTCCCATTCCCGCTTTCTTTCCCCTTAACCCAAGTCCCAGTAGAGTATTCAGCAATTAGCACGTGAGGAGGGGGTGGAAGGCGGCGGCGGGCGGGCGTGGGGTGGTGAGATTCCCCCGCACCCCACCGCCCCCGCCGGGATGGGTCCCGAGCTCCCGCCTGCGCTGCCTTCGTGCGCCACCTACCGGCTGCTCGCGGCAGCTTCGAGCCCGCCAGCGCGGTTCCTAGGCAGATCTTGATCTCCGTGGACAATAGACAATGGGATTTTTTTTAAACAATGATTTATTTTGGGGGGTGGGGATAAGAGGAAAGGAGGGAGGGAGGAAGCAGCAGTGTGTTTGTCATCGCTTTAGAAAAAAAATGTCTGTTCTATCATTGTTTCTGCATATCCATTATATTGAGGACAAAAAAATCCCCTTCTGGAACAACAAAGCCAAGGGAAATGTTTTCTGTGGCTGACATTTAATTGTGTGCTCAAGGTGCTACATTATCACGGGGAGAGACTGTAAGGAAGCTAGGGCACAGCTTAGGTTCAGAAGCTTGATTTTCTGCGTTAAGATGTGGGCTTTCTTACCTGAGCCCCGTTTTACATGGCCTCATGTGTCTCCACTGGTGTTATGCAGAACACACAATTCTGTGTTTCTGTATAGATGCCTAACCCATCACAAGGATTCCTTGTGGATTGTTTTCGCACTGCCTTCAAGGGCCTATTCTTTTACAGCCAACAGGGATAATCATGCTTCATTTTACAACCTCCCTACACTCACTTTACCAAAAAGACACTAATTTTAAGGAGCTGTTAGGAGCCTTGGAGAACACTTAGACCAAGCCCCTCAGTTGTACACAGGAAGCGGGCAGAATGCCTTGTCCAAAGTCATGAAAATGATTAGAGATGCAGTCGGGACCAGAAAGCTTGTATCCTGAGCCCTGGTTTCTAGTATGATCTGCTGTTTAATGTCCTGATGCCCAGCACCCCCTGACTCTCACCCTGTCCTTTCTACCTGGACAGCCCCCCAGGCAGTGAGTTGTGTGCACTCAGGCCGGAGAGGGGTGGGTTAAGTGTAAACTTCCTTGACTGGCGGCAGCCCTTTTATTCTCTTCTCACCCGTTTCCCTCTGTAGAACGAAGGAGGGGTTGAGGGGTGAAATATGGACATTATTTTCATTCCTTAATTTTGTTATTTTTGCTGTGATAAGTTACTATGTAAAACCTATACAATTATCCACAATTCACTAGAAGATGCTTTTTCTGAGATGCAAGGCTTAAGCAGCCCTCCATTCTACCCCCAGTGCTAACCCAGATGCTGGGAACACAGAAGGAGTGTCTTCCATCTTTAGAAATTGTTCTCAGTGGTCTCTTGACAAAGATGGTTTACCCTTGGGAACTTGACTAAGATTTCCTTCTTAGGCTCATGAAAAATCCCTGGGGAGATGCAGATAGCTGATCATATTGTAACAGAGACATTTTTCTTCTGCCATCTTGCAAAACACGCTACAACAGACAGCACTCCCCTTTCAACTCTTAACTGTGACACGCTAACTGAGACAGGATTGTCGAGTCTCAGGTGAGAAGCTCAGTAAACATCTTTGCACATCCAAAATAAGTCAACCCATCATAGAAATCTGCTTATTTGAAAGGTTGTTCGATCTGTTTAAAGCAAATAGACTAATCTCACAATCTGTAGACAAATAGGCAACAAGCCGAAGAGGTTTCAAAACAAAAGCCCAGAGCATTCTCTGTGTTCTAAAAGCATAGAGAAGACAAAAACACACTGGGATTGTAAGCAGTTCTTAAACCTTTCTGCTGAGTTGTGGCACTTGAACCACTTTGGTTCATACTGAGGCTGTGTGACATGTTAACAGGGAGTTTAGATTCTCTCCATCTCTTAGTTATCACCTGGTTTTGTTTTTTTTTTTTTTTTTGTACCCAGTAGTGATTCATCCTGTCTCTACAGAAAGACCCCCAGTTCAACCATATTTTGTTATGATAACCATCCACCTACAAACACCTTGCCTCAAGGATGTTGTGAGAATCAAATGTGATCAAATGAGATGATGCAGGTAAAAGTGCTTTTAAAAGCCTAAAGCACTCTTCCGATGTGAAGACTTATTCCCATGTGTTTGAAGTTTTGAAAGTATCGAAATCATTCATGGGAGCTGTACCATAGCTCTTCTGTAAAGTTGTGACTGGCCCGTTTTTCAGATGGGAGGTTAAGGTTACACATCAGGGGCAAGGTTAATGTAAATTTTAGAATATGCAAATCTGATCTTAAAGAATTCCCTCACATCATGTTGGTATCTGGTAAATGCTAGAATGCTGGTGACTCACTGCTTCCCTAATATCCTTATTTGGTTGCATACAAATAAAAATGATTATTTTCAGATTTAGGTTTTCTCAAATCGTGGTGTGAGCAGTTATTTTTGCTTTCACTTTAGTCACCGTTCTCTGTAGTAGAGAGTGTATTTAGAGTTGTAAAATCTGTTTTTTTTTTTTTTCATTTGCAGCTTAAATTTAGATATGGAATACAGCAACTAAAGTACTGTCTTGGTCAGATATAGAAGTTGTCATATTCAGTCCCGTCTCTCTGGCACGTGGTCCTCATTTGTACACACGGAAGGACTCACAAGTACGTGCTTCACAAGACTGTCTACACAGCATGCCTGTTCACATAGCGTCTCTCATTGGGACATCTCAAGTGACCAGCAGATATTATTTCTAATGAATGTTTGTTTATTTCTGGCTGTGTCAGGTCTCAGTTGTGGCATGCGGGCTTCTCCCTGGTTGCGGCGTGGGCTCAGGAGTTGCTGAGCCGGGGCTGAGTTACCCTGCAGCATGTGGGATCTTAGTTCCCCAGCCAGGGAGCAAACCTGCATCCCCTGCATTGGAACGAAGATTCTCAACCACTGGACCACAAGGAAGTCCCGACCGGCAGATGTTCTGTAACTGTTTCCCTCACTATCTGTATTGGCGTGATAGGGATCCACTGGGATGAGACCCAGTTTGTGGAAAGGGAACCCTCATCCCCATTGGTTGGCTTCTGTATGACAGGCCCATGAAGTGCAGAGGTCTCTACTAGGTGCTCAGGAAGAAATGAGTGATGTTACCAAAGAATGAACAAAGTCTCGGAACCCCAATTTCCCCAATAGTTGTTCTAGCTTACTAAGACCAAAACTGCTCTCAAGTTTCTCCAGAGGTCAATGCCTAAAGTTACTTCCTGCCCAGGAGGTTGGCTGCTAGCTCCTCAGACTTTTGAACCCATTACCTGCTGTAACCCCAGGTCTTGATACAGCCTGCATCCTGAACCTGACTCAGCAAACCCAGCCGTGATTAACTTCCTGTGACTGGACCTTCAGATGTGAATGCTGACGAAGTCCCTTCCAGTCTAGACTGGTCAGCTGCAAGAACATTTCCCAAGTGGTTTCAGTTAAACCACACTCCGCCGTCTCGTCCCCTTCTCTTTTAGAAAACTTCTCATGGTTCCCTGGGGCCGAGTTGGTGGCTCTAACATCTTGGAAGCTTCTGTTTATGGAGCTTTGTAGTTATAAGGCAGGCAGATGAGTGTCAGCTGGTTCTCCCTGTGTCTCCTTGACTGTCTTGTCCATTCAGGTTCCAGATTTTTTGGTGGATCCGAATCTGACACCAAATCCTGATGAAACATGGGACAGTGTAATGGCCACCAAAGCTGTTGAAGAGCAGGTGGGTGGACCAGGAAATAAAGAGGATTCAGGCAGGTGTGGCGCCTTAGGGGACTGTGTACGCTCTCAATGCCTCAAGCCACCTGCTCCGTAGCTGCCTCAGACCAGGGCTTGGTCACTGTGACGTCTCTCTACCCATCCCCCGTCTCTGCCATCTGTACTGCGGACTTCTGTCCCCATAAATTCCTGCAGTGTAGGGAATGCCCAGTGGAAATGCAAAAATAATCATGTCATCCTTCACACGTTTATGGTATTTTGGCAATGTTTCTAATAGCCACTAAGGGACAAGAGTTTATCTTTCTATCTTATATCTCATAAATCTTTTCCTTTTTTTTTTCATCACCAGTGTAAATTGTGCTTAGTCCAATAACAAGGTTAAAATTATAGTGCTCTTCATCATTACAGAGATGCTCTTGTCTCTGATCGGGATGATGCCTACATCGGAAGCTTAGCAAATTTATTCCCCCCCCCCCACTCTTTGCCCGCATCAGGGAGTCGTCTGGAAGATAAGCAGAGGCATTGTTCAAGGCCTCTGAGTGTAAACATTTACAGGAGAGTGCTGTGGCGGGGACGGTCAGTTAATCTGTGCCTCTGCGGTTCCTCTGAGTTTGCTTTTCAGACAGATAAAGAGAGAGCCGTCTGAGGTCTCTTGCAGTGCTGAGGAACCCAGATTGTGTAAATACAGATGAGTTAATTTGTCTGTGCCTCAGTTTCCTCATTTGGGTGTAATAACAGGGCCCCATCAGTTCACTGGGAGGGTTTAGAGCCACAGAAGGTGTAGAGCACTTAGTACAGCACCTCGCACATAATGTTGTTTAGTCCCTCCGTCGAGTCCATCTCTTTTGTGACCCTATGGACTTTGGTCAGCTGGCTCCTCTGTCCATGGGATTTCCCAGGCAAGAATACTGGAGTGGGTTGCCATTTCCTTCTCCAGGGGATCTTCCCAACCCAGGGATGGAGCCCGAGTCTCCTGCTTCGAAGGGGGATTTTTTGCCACTGAGCCACCTGGGAAGCCCTCCTAGTACACTCAGTATCTGCCTGCATTATCATCCTTCCTATTTCCATCCTCTTTCCAACTGAGAGCCTTCTGCCTGGCAGGTCCCTGGAGCTGCCGAAAGTGGTGCTGGGACTGCCCATATAGCCTGTGCTCCGTGGGCTGCGCACATGCCCAGGCAGAAGTGGTGATAAGCTAAGCGGGGTCCGGGGATCCCACCGCCTCTCCTTTCTACTGCTGCTGCTCCTCTCGCAGGGGTCACGTGGCTCTCGGCTGCCAGACTCGTGCCGTTGAGGGGCTCTCACCCAGGCAGCCTGCAGGAGATGCCTTTTCTCTGCCCTCTGGGGCAATTTCCTCATCTGGGCCTTCCGTGGCTTCTCTCCTGCCTGCACAGCTCTGGAAGGCCCCAGATGTGGAAATTACCCCCATTTTCTGGCTGTGATGTTTATTAAGTTCCCTCCAGTTTTTACTCATATCTGCAGTCTCAACTTCTCACTTTTTCCAGAAGTGCACCCTCACTGACCGCTTTCTGTGGTCTCCCGTGCCCCTCCTTGAGGCCATCATTTGGAAACCTTCTGTTTCCAGACACCTCCACCTGCATCGCCATCAAACCTTTAGTTTTTGATTGAGGGTTAGGTTAGGACAGTGTCTCCCTCTCGCTGGATAAGACAATCCGTATGATCAGACTGTCCTTCCCGGAGGTGTGGGCCTTTCTCTCCGGAATAGCAGGCCAGTGCCATGCACACCTCTCTGTCATTTACTCTCATTATTTTAAGTTCCTTATTTACCGACTGGGTCAGACACTCATTCACTGTAGAAGCGGAAGATCCCCTTTTGATGGTTTGTGAGTTGGAGCCCGGCTCTCCCTCAGGGGATTCAGGGTCTGCTTTCTCTTCTCTTTCTGAGCTGTTGAGTAAGCCCCAAGAATAGCTTGCACTTTCCTCTCTCAGGAAGCAAACACAGTGTGGAAACTAGGTTCAGGTTCAGTGTTCTTGAAATGATGGCACATCATAAGGACTGAGCATTTCCTCCTAATCATAATTCTTGTATCTATCTGTCTATCTCTCTATCTAACATCGTCTATGGTTTTTTTGTTAGTTACTTCCTTTTATCTGACCCACCATACTCTCACTGAACAGCAGATATGCTCAGATATGACTGATCACTGATACAGTGGCCTGGTTTTTGTCAGACTCTCCATTTGCCCTCAACAAGTAGAATTGGTAGCAGCTCACATTAGAATGCAATAGAGAAATGCCTGGAAAGGCACACAGACAGGATTATTACTAAAGCTAATGAAAGTCAATGGAAAAATGCATTGGCAAAGCATTTCCACCTATGGAAACATCTTCAGGTGTGAAAGGTTGACCAGCAATCAATACTCATCCAGTGGGAGCTCCCTGGTGGTCCAGTTAGCTAAGACTCCACACTCCCAATGCTGGAGGCCTGGGTTCCATCCCTGGCCACAACTAAGACCTGGCACAGCCAAATAATAAATGTTTTAAACAACAACAACTTATCCAGTGACAAAGGCTGCTCAGTTTGTTTCCCCTCTCTCCTCTGCAGCCCCATCTCCCATTGATCACTGAGTTCCGTTATCCTTTCTTACTTCACAATATCTCTTGAAATCATTTTTTTTTTCATTCCTCCTATACTCTCATCTTGGCTAAAGTCATCTGACCATGTGTCTGGCCCATTATAATAGCATTCTAACTGGTCTATTCTACTTCACATCTTTTCTCTTTAAACATCATCTTCAAGCTGCCATCTGATGAATCTTGTTAAAATACTAGTTGAAAAAAACTGCATGACCCCTTCCCTCCCCTAATTTACCTAAAGGAAAATGTCCAAAATTCTGATGAAATGGCTTCAGAAACCCTCCCCACCCCCACACACAAAGCCACTCTCCAAATTACTCATCTATTTCCTATCTTTATTAAACGTCCAGTCATATCAAATAATTTTACCCCTTCTCATCCAATATATGCTCATGTCATTCCAGTTCCTGTATACACCCTTCCCTTTTCCTTCCTGCCTTTCCAAATCTTCTCCCATTTGTAAAGATTGGGCTCAAAAACAGTCCCAGGTTGAAATGATTGCTCGCCTCAGAACCCTCTGGGGTGCTATCATTTGTAAGATTAATTTTCCATACTCAACAAGCACTGTCTCATGACCTTCTTCTTGCATTTTGAGTCGCTCCCTAACATTCAAATGCTTACCTCTTCTCTTGTGTCCTGCATTGTGAGTTCCTTACAGATTGTTGATTCATATTCTAAGTTTCTTCTGAAGTATCTTGCCCAGACCTTGCACTAAGTAGTCATTGAAGAACACTGGATTGAATTAGCAGACAGAAAAGCAACTGAAAAATAAAACAAACCAGTTGAGCCATTTTCATCCCCAACACAGAATGACAGGTCCAAGTTTTGTTCCTGTGTATGTTAAATTCGGGGCAGGGGGAGGGATGGCGGAAGATAGAGAATGTATTTTTCATAGTGTTACATATCCAGGAAGGATCTTATGTGGCCATCTTTTCCAGTTTCCTAGCTCTAGGGTGTCTAAAACAAAATGAGATCAGTCACATGCTTAAAGAACTCAGAAACAGAGTTCCTTGGATCTTTGGGATAACTGAGTTTGAGCTGCATCAACTTTTCCCCTGACACCCGTGACTGTTCTGTCACTGGTCACTCTAGGCCAATGTACTGAATTTTAACTTACCTTGACAACTCTACAGTGTGTGTTTTTGTTTTCTACTTTTTGGCTGTGCCCTGCAGCATGTGGGATCCTAGTTTGCCAACAAGGCATCAAAGCTGCGCCCCCCGGCTTCAGAAGCTAGGAGTCTTAACCACTGACTTAGCCACCAGGAAGTCTAGTCTCTGCATGTTTCAAATGTAAGTTCCCAGGCTCACCCCAAGAGATTACATTCAGTCATTCTGGGCTGTGGGCACATGAATTGAACTATACATATAATGTATATGTGCAGATATGTACATTTATCACAGGTAATGCTTACGCAAGTTGTCTGGAGAACTCACTGTTAGAGTAAAAACTACTCTGATTTAGTATTTTAAAAAATTCTAATTCAGGCATATAGATTCTAGGGCCATTTTGTGAATATTAACAAACAGCTGATTAATAATTTTTCTTAGTAATCATGAGCATTTTTAGTGAGCATTTCTTAGTAAACATGAGCATTTTTCAGTTCAGTTCAGTTCAGTCACTCAGTTGTGTCTGACTTTTTGCGACCCCACGGACTGCAGCACACCAGGCCTCCCTGTCCATCACCAACTCCTGGAGTTGACTCAAACTCATGTCCATTGAGTTGGTAATGCCATTCAACCATCTCATCCTCTGTCATCCCCTTCTCCTCCTGAATTCAATCTTTCCCAGCATCAGGGTCTTTTCCAATGAGTCAGTTCTTCACATCAGGTGGCCAAATCAGGAGTTTCAGCTTCAGCATCAGTCCTTCCAATGAATATTCAGGACTGATGTCCTTTAGGGTGGACTGGTTGGATCTCCTTGCAGTCTAAGGGACTGTCAAGAGTCTTCTCCAACACCATAGTTCAAAAGCATCAATTCTTTGGCGCTCAACTTACTTTACAGTCCAACTCTCACATCCATACATGACTAATGGAAAAACCATAGCTTTGACTAGATGGACTTTTGTTGGCAAAGTAACGTCTCTGCTTTTTAATATCTGTCTAGGTTGGTCATAACTTTTCTTCCAAGAAACAAGTGTCTTTTAATTTCCTGGCTGCTGTCACCATCTGCATTGATTTTGGAGCCCCGAGAAATAAAGTCTGTCACTGTTTCCACATCTATTTCCCATGAAGTGATGGGACCAGATGCCATGATCTGTTTTCTGAATGTGGAGTTTTAAGCCAACTTTTTCACTCTCCTCTTTCACTTTCATCAAGAGGTTCTTTAGTTCTTCACTTTCTGCCATAAAGGTGGTATCATCTACATATCTGAGGTAATTGATATTTCTCCTGGCAATCTTGATTCCAGCTTGTGCTTCATCCAGTCCAGCATTTCTCATAATGTACTCTGTATATAAGTTAAATAAGCCGGGTGACAATATACAGCCTTGATGTATTCCTTTCCTGATTTGGAACCAGTCTGTTTTTCCATGTCCAGTTCTAACTGTTTTAACCCATCCTTATTAACCCATCTTTATTTTTAACCCATCTTTATTAAGCTCTAAGGACCATTTGGTCTTCCACACATATTTATTGAGCACCAATGTGCCAGGCATCAGCATTATGAAGATTAATGAATTAAATATTAAGGTAGATAGATCCTCATTCTTAGGAACCTCATAGCAGAGCAGGAAAATGAAAAAGTATGATGATGATGGTGTTGACCTATCACCTTTCACTCAACGTCTGTAGACATTACATAAATTTGTGGCAGTCTGGGGTGGGGGGGAGGCAGGGACTTGGGGTCCATGCCTCATGACCCTAGGTAGAAAGTGGGTATAATATGTCCCCTTGCTCTGGCTCCTAACTTTGTGCCGCTAGAGATAATAAAAAGAAAATGCATCACCCCACCACTCCAACAGCTTTGCAGAAGACAGGAGCATAGTCACTCCGTCACTAAATCATGCCTTATCAAACATTTGGAATGACTAGGGCTCAGTAAGCAAAGTAGGAAATGACAACCTACCCCAGTATTCTTGCCTGAAAAATTCCATGGACAGAGCAGCCTGATGGGCTACAGTCCATGGGGCCGCAAAGAGTAAGACACAACTGAGTGACTGAGCATACAAATACACAGGACTCTGTAAGGCATTTGGAGAGACCAATGCCCCCGTCCTCCCTGCCTTAGACTTTCCACAACAGCGTTACAGCCCTTCCCCATTCCTCTGGGTCCCTTTGATTTCACTGCAACCTATGTTAAGTCTGAATACCCTTTTCATGCATGAAATAAATATTTGATAGTTAGTGAGTATTCCAATGTGCAAGGCACTTGCTAAATGATGCGATGAATATAAAGATGAATCAGGTACAGGTTCTACTCTTAAGGAACTTACGTCTAGTACAGAGATACATCATAATACCTTGCCACAAAGTCAAATATAAGCAAATATACTATAGGGTGACTTCCAGCCAGGTTTGGGGGCCAGACGGCTGGAAGGATGGGAGGGGTGAGGACTGAGAGGGTTGTGCCTTTGGGAAGGACGTTCAGGTTTGGTGACCGTTCAGGGTCAGCTGTGTCAAGGTGCAGATGTTGAGGGACATTCTGGTGAAGACGGCCAGTGAGCAGTTAGAAAATGTGTGGCCAGAGCTTGTAGAGAGGTAAAGGGAGGAGACACCAATGGCATATGAAGCTACAAGACTAGGTTTTATTGCCAAAAGATCTAGCTGGTAGGAAAAGGGAAATGACACCCGAGGGAGATGACTCGAACATACAAGATTTTCTCTGGCAGCGCTGTAATCACTGGGAGATGGAACTTGTAAAGTCTGAAAGGTGAGTTAAAATATTTTATTTACTAATATAACTAATAAAATACATTTTATTTATTCCCTTTGCTTTTCTTAGGCAATGAGCTTAAATGTTTTCCATGTAGCCTGACCAATGTCTCTGCTAGACCTGTCTCGAGAGAAGGGTTTTAGAATCAGATGACTTCCTCTGTGTTTGTTTTATTCAGGAGGAAGTGGAAGGAGAGACAGAAGAAAAGAAAGAAGAGAGAACAGAATCTCTTTTTTGTAGCACCTATATTTGTCGACACTGAGGAGAATACATATTCTGATTGTGACTTGATTGGGATGATATGGTCTTTTTAGAAGGCTGGACTTATTGCTAGGGTCGGTTGAAGACTCTCCTCTCTTTAGCCTTTTGGGTTAAATCCATAATCTCCAAAATTGCCCTACAGTCCTCATGTGCTTTGCTTTCTCTCTCTTCGTATCTTCTTTTTGGTCATATTTTATTTATTTATTTGGCTGTGCCGGATTTTAGCACCAGGGATCAAAACCAGGCCCCCTGCATTGGGAATGCTGAGTCTCAGCCACTGGGTAACCAGGAAAGTCCCTCTTCTTTTTTTATTATGTCTTCCTCTCTCCTTGTTCTGATAGAGAATGCTGCGTTCAATGATTTGGGCTGTTTGCATAGAAGTGGACAATGGCAGGAAGAAGAAATAGCCATAAGAGAATACAATCAAATGTTGATTTGAAAATCCCCTTAGAGTAACTGTTAGAGGCATGCGCAAGTTAAAATCATGGGCATCATCCTGTTCCAGTGTGTGTGTGTCTCTCGTAAATATCACACACAGCTGGACGCTGTCCTTGGGGAGGTCCTTGTGGAGATTCTTGCCAGAGTGACTACAGTTGACCCTTGAACATGGGGGTTAGGGGTGCTGATACCTGCACCATCGAAAATCCTTGTATAACTTTTGACTCCCCTAAAATGTAACTAATAATAGCCTACAGTTGACTGGTAGCCTTACTGATAACATAAATAGTTGAGTGACATGTGTTTTGTGTTTATGCATTATATACTGTAAACAAGCTAAAAAAAAGAAAATGTGATTAAGAAAATTATTAAAAAATACATTTATAGTATATATTCTGTATATCTATATCTATCTATCTAATCCACATATACGTGGACCCACACAGTTCAAACTTGTGTTGTTCAAAGGTCAAGTGAAATAGATTTTCAAAGACCTGGTGACATGTTTACTTGTGTGTGCATGCTCAGTCGCTTCAGCTGTGTCCAACTCTTTGCAAGCCCATGGACTGTAGCCCGCCAGGCTTTCCGTCCATGGGCTTCTCCAGGCAAGACTACTGGAGTGGGTTGCCACGCCCTCCTCCAGGGCAGCTTCCCGACCCAGGGCTGGAACCCTTGTCTCTTATGTCTCCTGTGTTGGCAGACGGGTTCTTTACCACTAGGGCCACCTAGGAAGCCCACTAGGTGTACTTACTCGACACCAAGTTCCCTGGAGAAAGATGAGACCTGGTCTTCCACAACTTAATTTCGGACTATCAGTGTTGCAGAACCTACAAGCCACCTGCACAGGAGGCCAGTGAGAACGTGCTAACGCAGAACTATGGAGGGGAGCAGGCCCTGGCCTCCTAGAGGTGCTCTCAGAAGCTCTCGCTGAGCTGCCCTGGGTGAAAGGTGAGCTAATTGCCTCTGAAACACCCCATGTGGGAAGCCGCCTTTCTTTGAGTGTCTTTGGGAGTGAGAGCAGGTTATCACTGCTATACCCAGTGGTCTGACAGAGCAAACAGAAGAGCTTCGTGAGGTAAGGAGAGGTAAGGAGAAAATTAGTGAGGCTCAAAGGGGATCATCGAGAAAGCAGAGGGAAGGCAGGAAATTATGCCTCTTTCACTTGGGTTGGTTTATTAAATTGTCAGAACAGATGAAATGGGTCATGACCCAAGGCTGAAAAGCAAGATCAGATGGGGTCCAGGGGGTGAGCTAGGGACTGAGGCACTTCCAAGGGCCAGCCGAGATGCTGCTACTGGAGGCTCAGGCTTAGAAAGAGAAACAGGAAAGAGTAAATACACACTTCCCTCGGGTGGTCTGGAGGTCTTCCCCATGTTATCAGAGCCTAGACCTCTCAGTAGGGAAGAGGCTGGGGGGAAAAAGTCTCATAACTGGAGATGCAAATCAAGAAAGGAAGTGGTGGGACTTCCCTGGGAGTGATTAAGGCTCCAAGCTGCAGGGGCACAGTTCCATCCCCAATCAGGGAACTAAGAGTTTAATGTCTGACTTCTGCCCTGACCGCCTACTTGTTCTGTGAGCTAGGGAAGATACTTAGCCTTTGAGCCTCTGTTTCTTCATGTGTGATAGGAAATAATAATAGTACTATTAATTTCTTACATACAAAACTCTTAGAACTGTTGCTAGTACTTAGAAAACAGTCAGAAGGGCTAGCTGATTAACACTTTACAACATAATATTTTTTTTGATGCCTTTTCAATTTCTTTGTCGTTTGCAGTGGCATTTAATAGCATTTACTCATAGGAGAACCTCTTACACAATTGGAGTCAATCCTTTCAAACCCTGATAGCTTTAGTAACTAAGCTTATGTATCATAGTATTTTAAATCTTTTGCTGTCATCTCTTCACAGCATCTTCACAGCATCTCCACCTGGAGTAGATTCCACCCCAAGAAACCAGTTCCTCATCTGTTAAAATTTTGTCACAAGATTGCAGTGATTCAGGCATCTGCAGGCTCCATTTCTAATTCTAGTTTTCTTGCTATTTCCACTACATCTGCAGTTATTTCCTCTGTTGACATCTTGAACCTTTCAAAGTCATCCCTGAGGGTTGGAATCAACTTCTTCTAAAGTCCTGTTACTACTGATATTTTGACCTCTTCTCATGAATTACAAAAGTTCTTAATGGTATCTAGAATGGTGAATTCTTTTCATTAGTTTTTCAATTTACTCTGTCCAGATCCATCAGAGGAATCACTATCTATGACAGCTATAGCCTTACAAAAATGTATTTCTTAAATAATAAGACTTGGAAGTAGAAACGACTCCTTGATCCATGGGCTGCAGAATGTTAGCAGGCATGAAAACAACATTAATCTTGTTGTCTATCTTCAAGCGTGCTCTTAGGTGACCAGATGCACCATCAGTGAGCATTAATATTTTGAAAGGGCAGTAGGTCTCAACAGTGGGCTTAAAATATTCAGTAAACCATGCTGTCAACACATGTGCTATCATCCAGGCTTTACTGTTCCATTTATAGAGCACAAGCATATTTCTGAAGAGTCCTAGGATTTTCAAAATGGTAAATGAGTATTGGCTTCAACTTAAAGTCATCAGCTGCATTCGCCCCTAACAAGAGAGTCAGTCTGTGCTTTGAAGCACTGAAGCCAGGCACTGACTTCTCCTCTCTAGCTATGAAAGTCCTAGATGGCATCTTCTTCTAATGAATGACTGTTTTGTCAACACTGAAAATCTGTTGTTTATGCAGCCACCTTCTTTAATTGTCTCAGTAAGATCTTCTGGGGAACCTGCTAGAGGCTCCACATCAGCACTTGCTGCTTCACTTGCTGCTTCACCTGCTGCTTCTTTATTGTTTTGGAGATGGCTTCTTTCCTTACTCCTCATAAATCAACCTCTACTGGCCTCAAACTTGTTTTCTGCAGCTTCCTCACCACTCTGACCTTGAAAAGAGTTAAGACCTTGTTCTGGATTAGGCTTTAGCTTCAGGGGACGTTGTGTTTGGTTTGGTCTTCTATCCGGACCTCTAAACCTTATGGCAGAAAGTGAAGAGGAACTAAAAAGCCTCTTATGGAAAGTGAAAGTGGAGAGTGAAAAAGTTGACTTAAAGCTCAACATTCAGAAAACGAAGATCATGGCATCCGGTCCCATCACTTCATGGGAAATAGATGGGGAAACAGTGGAAACAGTGTCAGACTTTATTTTGGGGGGCTCCAAAATCACTGCAGATGGTGATTGCAGACATGAAATTAAAAGACGCTTACTCCTTGGAAGGAAAGTTTTGACCAACCTAGATAGCATATTGAAAAGCAGAGACATTACTTTGCCAACAAAGGTCCGTCTAGTCAAGGCTATTGTTTTTCCAGTGGTCATGTATGGATGTGAGAGTTGGACTGTGAAGAAGGCTGAGCGCCAAAGAATTGATGCTTTTGAACTGTGGTGTTGGAGAAGACTCTTGAGAGTCCCTTGGACTGCAAGGAAATCCATCCAGTCCATTCTGAAGGAGATCAGCCCTGGGATTTCTTTGGAAGGAACGATGCTGGGGCTGAAACTCCAGTACTTTGGCCACCTCATGCAAAGAGTTGACTCATTGGAAAAGACCCTGATGCTGAGGGATTGGGGGCAGGAGGAGAAGGGGACGACAGAGGATGAGCTGGCTGGAAGGCATCACTGGCTCGATGGACGTGAGTCTGAGTGAACTCCCGGAGTTGGTGATGGACAGGGAGGCCTGGCGTGCTGCGATTCATGGGGTCACAAAGAGTCGGACACGACTGAGCGACTGAACTGAACTGAACTGAAACCTTCTCCATTTTAGCAATAAGTTTGTTTCACCTTCTTATCACTTGTGTGTTCAGTGGAGGAGCACTTTTAATTCCCTTAAAGAACTTATACTTTGCATTCAAAATCTGGTTTCTTATCTGGAGCAAGAGGCCTAGCTTTCAGTCTATCTCAGGTTTACACACAACATGTTTAATCATTTCTAGCTTTTGATTTAAAGTGAGAGATGTGTGATGCTTCCTTTCACTTGAACACTTGGAGGACATTGTAGGGTTATTAATTGGCCTAATTTCAATACTATTGTGTCTCAGGGAATAGGGCTGCCCAAAGAGAAGGAGACTGGGGAATAGCCAGTTAATGGAATAGTCAACAGTCAGAAGACGCACATTTATTGATTTGGCTCCTTGTCTTTAAGTGGGCACAATTCATGGAGCCCTCAAGACAACCACAACAGTAACACCTAGGATCGCTTGTCACAAATCACCATAACAAAGATGATAATGATGAAAAAGTTTGAAACACAGTGAGAATGGCCAAAATGCGGCTCAGGGACAGGAAGTGAGCAAATGTTGGCAAAATGATAGACTTTCTTGACCCAGGGTTGCCACAGCTTCAATTTGTAAAACAAAATGTAATATTTGCAGAGCGCAATAAAACAGAGTATCCTATACCAGTCAGGGAAAGTGAAAGTTGCTCATACTGAGCAACGTTTATAGTCCGTGTGACTATAAAATACTTTTGGTCACTTTTATAGTCCATGCGACCCCATGGACTATGCAGTCCATGGAGTTTTCCAGCCAGAATACTGGAGTGGGTAGCCTTTCCCTTCTCCAAGGGATCTTCCCAATCCAGGGAATCGAACCCAGGTCTCCCACATTGCAGGCGGATTCTTTACCAGCTGAGTTACAAGGGAAACCCTTGTAGCAGTCAAGAGTCATTCAGCATTTCAGCAAATCACCTCGCAGATGGCAAAACAACCATCCGTATAGGCTGCGGTGCTGTGACTATTATGCTCCTGAGGCCTCTCCACAGGGGTGAAGCCCCAGGACTTGACTGTGACTTATGGGCTCACGGTGCACAGTGCTTGAGCATTTATATATAGCAATGCCCACTATTTTATTATCAATAATATGTCTTTCTTTTATATCAGTTAAGGTATGATGTTGATTTCTTTTGGAAGTGTCTGAACATGTTCATTAATTTTATTCAGGAGATTAAAGGGGCATTGCAAAACACTTGCCATAACAGAGATGTTAGTGTTAGCTCTCATAGGTCTGAAAACCACAGGTTTTTAGAGCCAAACTCAGTGCAGTTGTGGTTTCCAGACATTGCCCCTGAGACAAAGGAGTCAGGATGCCAAGAGCAGGCGTTTCACTCAGTCTAAATCAGCCTCTGCCCTCTCTTTGGTATTTAAATGCTCCAGTGGGCAGAGCATTTTGGTGTGTAGCCTGCACCTGTCCTCAAGGGTCTTGATATCTACATCATGATTAAGATAGCGTGATTTGACAAGTTTCTATAGAATACTTAACTTCTAGAGGAAAGACCATCTGTTCTTATCCACATGTCAACGCCTCTCTCTCTTCCTGTAAAAGCTAGATCACTCCAGGAAAACCTCTTTCTGGGCTTTCTGTTCTCCTTCTCTGTGAAAAGACCAAGGCAAGCAGGCAGGAAAGACTGGAGGACCCCCTTTCATCGTGGTGCCTGCTGCCAGGTTGAGGGCTATCTCCCCAACCAGAACCATAGTCCAGAGGTTCTACCTGTGGGGTAGACATGACAGAATTAATCTGAGGCCCCATCTCCAGCCTGATCGCTATTAAGTCCTTTCATAAGGGGATCTGTTTACCCCCCTGATGTGGGTAAAGAGAAAAAAGGAACAGCTGCAGAAAAATGCTGTGGTTGAGAAGGTCCTATATACCTAGAAGATGGTTTTGTCATAGGACAGTAGTGGGGAAGTTAGCAAGTACAGTCAATTTTCTGGGGGTAGGTCCTGATTTCAGTTTCTTTCTATTAATTAGTATATTAGAATAAGTTAACCGTGAAGATGTTAAGAGTCTGCTCTGGCAATATCAAGAAACAGGAAAGAGCCATTAAATCTTAATCTGTGATTAAGCTGTATGCAGAGATGTACTATTTCGCACAGATTGTCTTCCTGTCTCTAGGAAGAATAAGAAAATGAAAAGGAAGAGAGGGAGAGACAGAGGGAGGGAGAAAATCTTTGAGAAAAATGATTAATTAATATGAGGAGATCTATAAAGGTTCAGCTGGGGCTCATTATATTTTCAAAGTTAGTTACCATAATATTTCCTATCCCACAAGCTCTTCTGCAAAGGAGTGGGGTCCCATCCCCTTCCCCTTGAATTAGACCCAGTATGAGAACAAAATATCAATACCACCTTCTGTTGGAGAAGAGAAAATGTGAATATATTTCTAGAGTGTTAGCTGCTCAGTTGTGTCCAACTCTTTGCGACCCAATGGACCATAGCCCGCCAGGCTCCTCTGTCCATGGGATTCTCCAGGCAAGAATACTGGAGTGGGTAGCCATTCCCTTCTCCAGGGGATCTTCTCAACCCAGGGATCAAACCTGAGTCTTCTGCACTACAGGCAGATTCGTTACCATCTGAGTCACCAAAGAGGATTATTTGGTACCAAACCCAGGCTGTACCCACTGGAACTGGGTTTTGCAAAAATGGGTCAGTGGTAAAGACAACTAGGTAAAGTGCTGGTGAGTCAGTGAGGGTCGGTGGGCTAGAAAGCATTGGAGAAGAGGCAGGAAGAAGAGACCCCGCTGGGAGGCAGGAGGGGCAGGTTGACCAGAGCTGGAGCTGGAAAGGCGACTAGGTTGGAACCTTAACAAGAAAGGCTGTTATTGACCAGATTATATTGGTGTACCCACTCTAGTGTTCTTGCCTGGAGAATCCCAGGGACGGAGGAGCCTGGTGGGCTGCTGTCTATGGGGTCGCACAGAGTTGGGCACAACTGAAGCGACTTAGCAGCAGCAGCAGCAGTCAGAATAAATGTCATTGGCTGAGACCTTTGAGCAGCTGACAGTGACCTTGGGCTGGAGGGTAGAGAACGGCTCTGCTGACTCACTGCAGTGCACTCCCTGGCTCCTTCCCCGGATCTGTGCCTTGCCCTTTCTTTTGTTGTTGTTGTATAGTTGCTAAGTCATGTCCAACTCTGTGAACCCCTGGACTGTAGCTCGTCAGGCTCCTCTGTCCATGGGATTTTCCATGCAAGAATACTGGAGTGGGTTGCCATTTCCTTCTCCAGGGGATCTTCCCCTCCCAGGGATCAAGCCCGTGTCTCCAGCATGGCAGGCAGATTCTTTACTGCTGAGTCACCAGGGAAGCCCGCCCTTTCTCGGCCTTGTTCTGAATCAGAGTCTGCCCCTTGTTGGTGGTCTTTCCAAGACTGGAGGATAGGAGGCATTGATAGGTGGATGGAAGGCAAGATAGGGAGGGAGAAGCTGCTACTTCTTTCTCTCCTTCTCAGCAGCTCTGAAACCTTCCTGGCTGCAGGGGTTGCCCCGTGAGTCAGTCCACTGTGGTTCCAGCCTGCACCTGGTGACAAGGCACCCCCATCCAGCCCCGGGACCCCCTCCCATCTGTCCTCTGCCCCGCGGCAGTGTCAGCTTTCCACACTGCAGTCTCTGGATGCCTCAGTGACCCCTGCCCCTGGCTGGACTCGGGCTATTATACCCCCTGTGTAATCCATCCCTGTAGCCAAGACCTCTGTTTCAAATTAGCTGGTGGTTTCCTGTTTCCTGGTTAGATGCTGACTGATGCCCTGCACTGGTCTCAGGAGTGGGTGAGTTCTGAGGCAGGGGGAAAGCTTCTAAGGACCAGCACGGGGACACTTTGCTGGAAGAGATTTCTTGGAGAGCACAAGGTCTTCGGAACAAGTGGGTGTGTGCTGGCCTGTCTATTCCCATCTTCTCCAGAACCACAACAGCTGTTGCCTTAAGGAAGGTACTTTAAAGAGAAATAAGGAAAGGAGGGGGCTTCCCCACTGGCTCAGCCAGTAAAGAATCGGCCTGCAATGCAGGAGGCTTGGGTTCAACCCCTGGGTTGGGAAGATCCCCTGGAGAAGAGAATGGCAACCCACTCCAGTATTCTTGCCTGGAGAATCCCCATGGTCAGAGAAGCCTGGCAGGCTACAGTCCATAGGGTTGCAAAGAGTCGGAGATGACTGAAGTGATTGACAAAGAGAGGAGGACACGAGTTAAAGAATTCACTAAAACAATGCCACCAAGGACCCCAGAGACAGGACACAGCTTATGTCAAGTCAGTTTGGAAATAACCAAAAGTGCTCTGGTGGGGGTTGATGAATCACTGAATTATCACAGCATTCTTGGTCCCATGTAATATTTGTACCCTGTGTCTGGTTTCAAACAGATCAGAGAATAATGTTGAGTGTCTCTAATTTAATATTCTGATAATATTTCTACCACATCACATTCCCACTAGGACACATGTATACAAATGAATCATTATTATTTTTCCCTGTACCCCAGCCAAGCCACTTGAGCCTCTGCTAAGAAATGTTGATAAAAGTGATGAAAACAAAACAAAGCGTACATTATAATGTCATTTTTAAAAAATAAAAGGTTTCCAGGAGGTCCTTTGTTGCATTGGAAGAGCACAAGCTGCATGCTTAAACAACTTTTCGCTTTCCCTTTTGGATAATCACAGAGAGTGATGCAACTGAAATAATCCTTGGCCTGCCGCTGAGGTTATCACTGAGCTCCTGCTGATGTGTGGTATCAGTCAGAGAGCCCAGGATTTCAGAGGCGGCATGGCCCTGGAGATATGAGACGGGGCATTGCTCAGGTCTCCTGTGCATCCATTCAGAGAAAACGTGAGCATCCCGTCTGAATGGGCTGAACCAGGACCTCATCACCTCCCTGGGGACGGCAGCAGTCGTATACCTGTCTCAGGGGCACCACAGTGGGAGAGAGAAATACCATCTGGGATTGTGTCCTTGGGGGATGCGATTTTTCACGCTGGGTAATGAACCTGCAACACGGAAGGGCATTGCACTGTGGGTTTTACTGCACCAGGCGATTCTGACAGGTATATGGACACTTATTCCCACTCCGTCATAAGATGAAGATGGCAGTGAGGAAGCCGCTTGGCTTGCAATGATGTATTTGGGGAGAGGACTTCACAGCAGACTTCAGAACAGAGGCTAACAGAGTCAAATTAGAAAGTCAGAGGGTTGTTTGCTTATTTGTTCCATTCCCTCACTAGAAACAAGGCCTGCAACCAAATGTGGCAGTTTAAAAACACAGCCGACAGACCCTGAATTGAGCTGTCTCTGAAGGGCAAATTACACCCTGAACTGTGAAGGTCTAATATGATAAAAAGAACATAAATCTTATAACTTTCACAGTGATCATATTTGGATATATTGGGTTAATTAAAATCCACTACTAAAATTAAAAACAAAACACAGCCAACAAGCTTGCTGACACGTTTTCCATTAAGACATGGGACCCTTATCTCTTACCCCTCAGGTGGGAGAGGCGCTTGTAAGTGCTTTGACCAACAGAGTACAGCAGAAGTGGCAAAATGGGACTTCTGAGGCTGGGTCATAAAAGACGTGTAGCTTTCACCCTGTCAACTGGAACACACTTTCTTAGAACCTTAAGCTGCCATGTAAACAGGCGTCTGTCTACCCCCAAGCAGCTACATGGAGAGATCACTTAGAGGCATTCTCGTGGACAGTTTCAGTGGCACCTAGCCTTCGAACCAAGGTACCAGACAAATGAAGGAATCAGCCTAACAGCCAGGTAAAAATCTTTGGGTGGCTTCCATCAACACCCCATGAAGCAGATCAACCAGCCAAGAAAATAAATTGTTCATCGGTCAGTCGTGTCTGACTCTTTGTGACCCCATGGACTAAGCCTTTGTCCATGGGATTCTCCAGGCAAGAATACTGGAATTGGTAGCCATTCTCTTCTCCAGAGGATCTTCCCCACCCAGGGTTCAAACTTGGGTTTCCTGCATTGTGGGCAGATTCTTTACCATCTGAGCCACCAGGGATTGTTATTTTAATCCACTATATTTGGTGGTAATTTTTCATACAGCAATAGCTAAGTAGAAGATATTCCTAACTAGACAAATCTTTAAGACAAATCTTTAAATCTACTCCCAAGTGTATCTTAGTAAGTAGAGCTTGCCACATACTAAGTGTTTCAATGCCAAACAGCCATCAGAACCTTTTATTGAGTGCCTCTTGCAAATCCCAGTGCTGTGTGGAATATGAGGCATACAGTTTAGTCTCTGACCTACAGGATCTGATAAAATAATAATTATGGGATATCATTTATTAAATGATGGCTTTGAATTAGGCTAATGACTCAAAGTTGCTGCTGAAACAGCAGTGTCAGCTTCACCTTGCAGTGTGTTAGAAATGCAAGTTTTCATGCTACTTATGGAATTAGAAACTCAGGGGGTAGGCCCAGTAACATGTATTTTAATAAGACAAGGAGGTAATTCTAATGCACGCTATAGTCTGAGGACTGCAAGCGCTGTATTTAATCTTCCCGATTCCTCACTGTAACCCTGGGCATCTTGATTGGCATTCTGGGTGAGATAACTCTTGCTGCGGGTGGCTGTTCTGTGCACTGCAGGATGTTTGGCAACATCTCTGGTCTCTGCTTGCGGGATGCCAGCAGCGCCACTTTCCCCAGCTCTAACAACTAAGGATGTCACCAGACATTGCCACATGTCTCCTGGGAGTTACAAGTCATCTCCTGTTGAGAACCACGACCTTAGCCCTATGTGGTAGTGTTTTAAAATATACCCAGGATTAGTTTTAGTCAGCTATGGAAAGACATGCAGATATAGAAATGACTGTCATAGAGGAAGAAGATTTTACTCACAGTTCCCTAGAAACAGTAGTTGGCATGCCAAGGGGAGGCCATTTGGGGAAGCACCGGGGTCAGTCAGAAGACAGTGGGAATGGGGGAAATCATGGGCAAGCACATTTATTATGGCTTCTGTGGGAAGAAAGGGGTGAAGCAGGGAAAGCAGGCATAGACTTGGATGGTTTGAATAATCTTAGTGGGTTCTGGGGCCTGGGGCCTGTGTCTAGTTGCCCTGGGGCAGTTAGGGCAGGGTACTCGTGGTCCAAACAAATGTGAGAGTCCATAAGGGAGGTGGTCGGCGGTATGGAATCTGGGTTGGCTGGTTTGTATAGGAAAGGTGTGTCTGCCAGCCAGCCCCTTGCCAATTCTAGGAATTGAACTCCGGGAGTTGGTGATGGACAGGGAGGCCTGGCGTGCTGCGATTCATGGGGTCGCAAAGAGTCGGACACGACTGAGCGACTGAACTGAACTGAACTGGGAGGGACAGTTTCTCCAGAGTCAAAGGCCTCAGATGTCAAAGCATCAAAATCAAATAAAAACATGCTTAATGCAAATAGACACAATTACCTAGTTACAGATGGCAAAGCTGAAGTCCAAAGAGCTGAAGTCCAAACCTGCCATAGATCATGTCTCGCCAAGGGGAGAACCCAGATTGAAACCTAGGTCTACAGGACCCCTCCATCCATGCTCTGACCCCCATGCTATACTGCTGCTCATCTAGCTAATTAAGTATGGGGATATCTACAACTATACAAAAAGATAATTGACAAAGGAGGAGGAGGATTTCTATATAAAATAATTACACTAAGCCATGAGAAGAAGAGATCAATTGTAATGGTCAAACAAGACTCTGTGGGGGAAAAAAAATGTCATTTGGATGGCTAATACCCCCATTCATTGATGACAAGGTCATCAGGCTTGCTGGGTGGGTCTTGGAAGTTGGAGAGAATGTGGCTAGGCAAAATGGAGGAGGGAGACTATTCTGAAAAGACAGGAAATGATGCGATCGCAAAGCTCAAAGGCAGTAACGTGCCAGGTCTGATGAAAACCCCAAGTGTTAACAGGCTGCCTTGGTTACTTGAAAGTCAATTAGAAGGAAAGGGAAAAGGGAGCTGCAGCTGGGTGCCACCCACTTTAATAAGCTAAATCCATCAGAAGCAGTGCCTGCATGTACAAAACATTCAGTGTGATGGGCTGGACAGCAACGAAATATCTCCCACCTAGGAACAGCGCCATCATTTAAATGCCTGGGCAAGACGAAAGGCAGCGTCAGAATCAAGCTGGAAATTTACACTTCAACATCTTGCAAGATAATCAGCTAGGCTGGGAATCTGTGACCAAAGGGGAGAACATAGACAAAGAAAGTTCGGACTGAACAGAGTGTCAAAGGTTCTGGCAGGTGGAATTGACAGCCATTCGTTCATGTGGATGTTTCTGGGCGAGGTGATGGGGAATTAGAAATCATTAGCCATGTTCATGAAAGTGGATCTCTGCCATTAAGGGACCTGGTAAAGCAGTGAGCTCCCAGTCTCTGCAGCACCAGAGAGAGTAGAGGAGGCTTCGGTCCGGCCCAGCCTTGGAAAGCTGTGATGAATGGGCACCTGTCTGTGTGCTGAAATTTCAAGAGGCACCACAGAGATGCTGGCAGCATGTCTTCCTCTATCTCTGGGGGCAGTCTCCCCTGGCGTCATCACAGATGGGTCCACATTACTGAGGGCTGGTGGGGCTGACAAGGCACACGATCACTGGGTCCCGCCCCCGAAGATGCTGACTCCCTGGGTGATAAGGAAACACTACCTTAAACCCTTGATAAGGCTATCAATCCCTTTCTTAACAGTTAACATTTCAGCAGCTGGAATTTGGCAAGAATGTAACTAGAAAGTAAGCTGGAAAAGGGTAGAGGTGTTTGTCTGTTTTGTTCACTGCTATATCCACACTGTCCAGCCCATATTCTATTACTAGGTCTTTCTTGAATGAAGAAATTGGACACATAGGCATGTCCCTGGATCCTACCGGGGTACAGGCATGGCAGAGGTAGGGGAAGGGAAGAAGTTATATCAAGAAAAAACAAAAAGTGGGACTTCCCTGGCTGTCCAATGGTTAAGACTCCACACTTCCATTGCAGGGAGTGCCAGTTCGATGCCTGGTTAAGGAACTAAGATCCCACATGTCTCGAACTGTGGCCAAAAGTGAAAAAAAACAAACAAAAAACAACAACAGCAAGAAGAAAGGGGAACTCTGAATAAGGGAGGTGGAAAGATGTTAAGTGTGAACCTGGCTTTTAGCAAAGTTCTGCTGGCGTCGGGGAGAAAACCACAGGTCTTCACTCTGCTGAACTAGAATTCCAAGTTAAATTCCAAGTTGAGCCATAGTTCTAAGAAACACTGTGCTTAGGGAACAATGACCATTCAGTACTTTTCCAACCTGATAAAGGCTCCTCTATCTTTCTTCTTCTAATCCTCAGCCCAGGCCTTCTTCAGAAACCACAAATGCCAACATTTCCAAGCTACAGGAATTCTCTCTCAAGGCCCCACCTGCTCATACAGTTCAATGTGAATTCAGGTCCTGCACGGGCCCAGAAGTGCACTCCCTTTTCCCACCTCCCTCCAGGGGGAGGAAGGGCATGCCTGCCTGAAAGAGCAGTATGACAGGAGAAGGTCTTGGAAAGGATGGAGAGAAAAATCAGGACGTCTCACCGAGTTAGGCAAACACCCCATCAAACACCTGGACTGAAGGACTGTGTTTAGGGTTTCATAAAATCTTTTCAATGGGAAATGCTGTTTTACTCAATGTCTATCAGGCGTGAGGTTTTCAACCCAGCTTTCCCCCCCTTAAATCCTTATGTCCTTGAAAGAATCCTCAGTTCTGGTTTCAAATCTAATTCACTCTTCTATTTACACATCTTCTTGGGAAAGATACTTTTTTCTTATCCATTTTCCCACTTTTATTACACTTCTCACTCATCATTTCTGTCTACTGGGCCTAGTTCTCCTTTTGATTCGGGCCAGCCATGGGTGGGCCTCCAGAGGTAGGCAGGAAAGTAGCTGGTGTTTTAATAGAACCAGGCAGATCACAAAATGTCTGTCAAATGAATATGTCTGCCTCAAGCTTCCCACTCTGATGGGGCTCAGTGCTAAGCTCTGATTTGCTCTAGTTAAAAAAAAAAAAAAATCCCCTAATTTCACTGTCAAGATTTTGAGAAGCATTCTCATGGTTTTAAAGAGATTATTGCATAATTTGTTCATGTTTAAAGAATTATATTGTTAAATAAATTTAGCTCTCCAGATTCTAAATGACAAAAACAAGTGAAGTTACATCATTTGAATTATGAAGTGATAATGTCTTCCAATTCTGCCCCAATCAAAAGTGTAACAGTTTAAAGCTTATAATAATCATGTTCAAACATATTCAGATTATAATTACTTTTCTTCTGATAATGATAGCCCGTCTGATTGGATGATTACCTATTTGACTTTGATAAGTCTCAGAGGTCAAAAAAGGGATAATTGCAGACATCTGTTTTCTATGGAAAATATAATCTCAGAAAATAGTGTTTAAAGTGACATCTGCAAATATGTGTTTTAGAAAGAAACTCACTGCACATTTAAAATCATTGGGAAAAGAAGCAATTCCTAAGCTACTCTGTATCACTCTGTCTTTGTAAACAGAAGAACAAGTTTAACTTACTAGTATTCATGTATGCATAAGTAATTAAAAGCAGCATGATTATATTTTGTACAGGTAGAATTAGAAATGGAAATAGACTGTGAGAAAGGAATTTGAAGGAGTCTATGTTAGAAAACGATACAGAGGCTCTTTCTCTTTACTTTGGCTTAATTCAGTCTAGATAGACATAGGTGTCACCATTTTCCTGGTTGGTTTTTATTTTCAAATTGGAGCTGGAAGATTCTTTGCCCCTGATTTCTCCCTGTAGGTAACCATCTCTACTTGTGAGATTACTGTTAGTGGAGGAAGAGCTCATTCCTGGCAGCCATGATTCTTTCTGTACAGGAGGACCAATTCCTCTCTCTGTAGGTGCATCAACATCCCAACCCTCTTAAGAAGATGCCAAGAACCACTCCCTCCCTCCAGCCAGCAGCTGCATTCTACAGTAAAAATGGAGAACTCTTAAAAACATTCCTTTCCATGCACAGTATAACTCCCTTGGTTTTTTTTTTAAATTGAATTGTTATTTTATATTGGAGTATAGTTGATTTACAATGTTGTGTTTGTTTTAGGTGTTTTGCAACTTGATTCATTCATACATACATATATATATATTCTCTTTCAGATTCTGCTCCCATATATGTTATTACAGACTGTTTTGAATAGTTCCCTGTGCTATTCAGTAGCACAGGGATTGTTGATTATCTATTTTATATACACACATATTAGTGTGTTATATGTTAATCCCAACCTCCTAACTTATCCCTCCCTTCATTTCCCCTTTGGTAACTATAAGTTTGTTTTCTAAGTCTGTGAATCTGTCTCTGTTTTGTAAATTAGTTTGCGTGTACCCAGTTTATTTGTGCCAAGTTTTAGACTCCACCTATAAGTGATATCATATGGTATTTGTCTTTCTCTGTCTGATTCACTTAACTGGTATAATCAGCTCCAGCTCCATCTATGTTGCTGCAAATGGCATCATTTCACTCTTCTTTGGAGAGTAATATTTCATTGTATATATGTACCACATCTTCTTTATCCATTCATCTGTTGATTGACATTTTGGTTGCTTCCATGTCTTAGTTATAGTAAATAGCACTGCAATGAATGCTGGGGTGCATGTGTTTTCACAAATTATGGTTTTCTGTGAATATACGCCCAGGAGTGGGATTGCCAGATTATATAGCAATGTGTAGTTTTCTAAGGAATGTATGCAGGTCAGGAAGCAAGTTAGAACTGGACATGGAAAAATAGACTAGTTCCAAATCAGGAAAGGAGTATGTCAAGGCTGTATATTGTCATCCTCCTTATTTAACTTATATGTATGGGATCGCACAGAGTTGGACACGACTGAAGCGACTTAGCAGCAGCAGCAGCAGAGTACATCATGAGAAATGCTGGGCTGGATGAAGTACAAGCTGGAATCAAGATTGCCAGGAGAAATATCAATAACCTCAGACACCATGCTTGTGGCAGAAAGCGAAGAAGAACTAAAGAGCTTCTTGATGAAAGTAAAAGAGAAAAGTGAAAAAGTTGGCTTAAAACTCAACATTCAGAAAACTAAGATCATGGCATCCTATCCCATCAGTTCAGTTCAGTTCAGTTCAGTTGCTCAGTCATGTCCGACTCTGTGACCTCATGAACCACAGCACGCCAGGCCTTCCTGTCCATCACCAACTCCCAGAGCCTACCCAAACTCATGTCCATTGAGTCGGTGATGCCATCCAACCATCTCATCCTCTGTTGTCCCCTCTTCTCCTGCCCTCAGTCTTTCCCAGCATCAGGGTCTTTTCCAATGAGTCAGCTCTTTGCATCAGGTGGCCAAAGTATTGGAGTTTCAGCTTCAACATCAGTCCTTCCAATGAACACCCAGGACTGATCTCCTTTAGGATGGCCCATAACTTCATGGCAAATAGATGGGGAAATAGTGGAAACAGAAACAGACTTTATTTTCTTGGGCTCCAAAATCACTGCAGATGGTGACTGCAGCCATGAAATTCAAAGATGCTTGCTCCTTGGAAGAAAAGTTATAGCCAACCTAGACAGTGTATTAAAAAGCAGAGACATTACCTTGCCAACAAAGGTTCATCTAGTCAAAGCTATGGTTTTTCCAGTAGTCATGTATGGATGTGAGAGTTGGACTATAAAGAAAGCTGAGCGCTGAAGAATTGATGCTTTTGAACTGTGGTGTTGGGGGAGATTATTGAGAGTCCCTTGGACTGCAATCCAATTTAATCCCTTGGACTGCAATCCAATTTAGTCCCTTGGACTAGATCCAACCAGTCCATCCTAAAGGAAATCAGTCCTGAATATTCATTAGAAGGACTGATGCTGAAGCTGAAACTCCAATACTTTGGCCACCTGATGTGAAGAACTGACTCATTGGAAAAGACCCTGATGCTGGGAAAGATTGAAGGCGGGAGGAGAAGGGGATGACAGAGGATGAGATGGTTGGATGGCATCACTGACTCAATGGACATGAGTTTGAGTAAGCTCCGGGCATTGGTGATGGACAGGGAGGCCTGGCGTGCTGCAGTCCATGGGGTCGCAAAGAGTCAGACACAACTGAGTGACTGAACTGATCTGATGTGTAATTTTTGAGGGAACCTCCATACTGTTCTCCATAGTGCCTGTTATAAAAAACTTCCTTGGTTTTAATTCATTAACTCAGAGTCTTTTTTAATTCATGCAAGACCTGGGTTATTACTTTTGCCAGAGTAAGCTTCTAAAAATGTAACTTTCACCAAACACTTTCCTTTCCAAAGCCTTCATGGCTTTCCAGCATCTACAGAAGGTATTCCAAACTTCTCAGAAATTCATGATCTTTCATCATCTGACCCTAATCTATGTTTTAAAAGACTTTTATACTGTGCCTGGTGTGCTGCGATTCATGGGGTCGCAAAGAGTCGGACGTGACTGAGCGACTGAACTGAACTGAAAGGTTATTTTCCATTTATAGGTATTACAAAACATTGGCTATATTCCCTGTGTTATACAATAAATATCTGAGCCTTACTTACACCTATGGTTTGTAACTCCCACTCTCCTGTCCCTGTATTCCCCCTGCCACTGGTAGGCACTAGTTTGTTCTCTATCTGTGAGTCTGCTTCTTAAATGTTATATTCAGTAGTTTCTTGTATTTTTTAGATTCCACATGTAAGCAATATCACTATTTATCTTCTTCTGACTGACTTATTTCACTTAGCACAACACCCTCCAAGTCCATCCATGTTGCTGCAAATGCCAAAACGTCATCCTTTTTCATGGCAGAGTAGTATTCCATCGCACATATACCTATGTATGTATCTATCTATCTGCCATGTCCCTTTCATACATCTGTTGATGGACACTTACATTGTTTCCATGTCTTCTAACCTATTGTTCTTAGTCCTTGTTTTCCGCATCAGGAGTCCCCAGCCCCCAGGCCACAGACTGGAATTGGTCCATGGCCTGTTCGGAACCAGGCTGCACAGGAGGAAGTGAGTGGTGGGCAAGTGAGTGAAGAATCATCTGTGTTTACAGCCACTACTCATTGTTCGCATTACCACTGAGCTCCATCTCCTGTCAGATCATAGGTTCTCATAGGAACACAAACCCTAAATGTAATGCACTTGAGTCATCCCCAAACCATCCCCCACCCTGGTCCACGGAAAAATTGTCCTCAACAAAACTGGTCCCCAGTGCCAAAAATACTGGGGATCCCCAACAAACTCACCTCCTTTGTTAAATTTGTTTAACAAGGGATAGTAATCTTTCTTTCCTCTAGTCTAAACCTTTAGTGATACCGTTACACTTACCTAGGATTTTCTCTACGTCATCTCTGCCTGTTAATCTTTCTTCCTGGTTGCTGCTTAGTTTTAGCACCTCAGGTGCACAAAACTGGATAAGTCACCATCTTCTTTTATAACACACTAGCATGACTGGTCCATTCAAGAGCCTCTTTTATATTTATTCATACTTACATGAATATGAGGAATTGTACATATTACAATGTATAAGTACAATACATAGAAGTACATATTAAAATTTGACCCAGTCAGGTCAGTTCAGTTCAGTTCAGTCGCTCAGTCATGTCCAACTCTTTGTGACACCATGAATCTCAGCATGCCAGGCCTCCCTGTCCATCACCAACTCCTGGAGTTCACTCAGACTCACGTCCATCAAGTCAGTGATGCCATCCAGCCTCTGTCGTCCCCTTCTCCTCCTGCCCCCAATCCCTCCCAGCATCTGAGTCTTTTCCAATGAGTCAACTCTTCGCATGAGGTGGCCAAAGTACTGGAGTTTCAGCCCCAGCATCATTCCTTCCAAAGAAATCCCAGGGCTGATCTCCTTCAGAATGGACTGGTTGGATCTCCTTGCAGTCCAAGGGACTCTCAAGAGTCTTCTCCAACACCACAGTTCAAAAGCATTAATTCTTCGGTGCTCAGCTTTCTTCACAGTCCAACACTCACATCCATACATGACCACAGGAAAAACCATAGCGTTGACTAGACGGACCTTTGTTGGCAAAGGAATGTCTCTGCTTTTCAGTATACTATCTAGGTTGGTCATAACTTTCCTTCCAATGAGTAAGCGTCTTTTAATTTCATGGCTGCAGTCACCATCTGCAGTGATTTTGGAGCCCAGAAAAATAAAGTCTGACACTGTTTCCACTGTTTCCCCATCTACCCAAGTTTACCTTAAATCCTGTCTTTTCATAGGCGTGATGACCCCACTAAGGGGGCTCTTTCTCTCCTTTGAATTATTACAGTATTTATTAGCTTGAGTCCAGACCGCTGCTTGCACGAAACATAACTCATGCCGCTCAGTGCCACGGTTGTATGTGCACACAGCCACAGCCACAGTCAGCTGGTCCTGCTATGGAGTGCATGCCTGGGCCTTTGTTCCAGCTCTACAACAGCCCTTACCTAACTGTTGTATCTTACCGTGTTTTGTGTTCCTCAAAAAAGAGTAAGTGCCTCGTGGCCAGACTCAGTTTCTCATTCATCTTTGTATTCCAAGGGCCAACCACAGTGCCTGACAAATAATGTTTGGCAAGCAATCACTGAGTTGTTTTTAGCTTCCCAGGTGGCGCTAGTGGTAAAGAAACTGCTTGCCAATGCAGTTAGATGTAAGAGACGCTGGTTTGATCCCTGGGTCAGGAAGATCCCCTGGGGGAGGGCACGGCAACCCACCCCAGTATACTTGCCTGGAGAACCCATGGACGGAGGAGCCTGGCAGGCTGCAGTCCATAGGGTTGCACAGAGTTGGACATGACTGAAGTGACTTAGCCCACATTGAGTGTTTTAGGGAAATTAGATTATAAACTCCTGGGAAGCAGGGAAGGAGCTACAAAATTTCAGGCAAGAGATATACCCCTGACTTATTTTCTCACAATGCCTAGCAAAGTACTGAGCAGTACTCAATAAATATATACTGATTGACTGATGCTTAAACTTTTTCAGAAAATGAATAAACTATATATATTAGGGAGGGTGACCAACTTATATCAGTCTTCTCCTAGCCATCCCAGTTTTAAAACAAAGAGTTCTGTGTCCAGGAGAACTCACTGGACTGCGTGCATGCTAAGTCACTTCAGTCATGTTTGACTCTTTATGACCCAATGGACTGTAACCTGTCAGGCTCTTCTGTCCCTAGGACTCTCCAGGAAAGAATACTGGAGTGGGATGCCATGCCCTTTTCCAGGGTATATTCCCGATCCAGGGATCCAACCCTTGTCTCCTAAGGTCTCCCGTATTGGCAGGTGGATTCTTTACCATTAGCACCCCTTGGAAAGCTGTGGAGTTACCCTGGGTCCCAGGCAAACCAAGATGGCTGGTCTGCATAGAGTTCTCATGTACATACCAACAACATAAACGTTATTATTTTTCTCCCTCCTAGTTAAAGGGTTTTAAGGACCACTCTTGCAATCTTCATTTGAGTTTCTGTATTTCAGAAAGCGACTTTTGAAAATATTTCTTGGAAAACCTTATTTCAAGGAAAAAAGCCTAAAATCCAGGCTCTTTAGAATTAAATTTTAAAAATGTATTGTTTTTATCCAGCTCAACACAGACTCCAGCAGTAATTGATGTTCCTTCACCTTCCAGTGGAGGCCACACCCCTCGAGGCTTCAAGCCCCTCCTACTGAGGGGAGGTGCCTGCTCTAAGTTGCCAAGTCCCTTCTGTTTAAGATCAGCCTCCTTGGATCCCTTTGGAAATCTTTTATTAAATCTAAGGGAGTGGGTTGCCGTTTCCTACTCCAGGCAATCTGCCCAACTCAGGGATTGAACCCATGTCTCTTGTGTCTCCTGCACTGGCAGGTGGATTCTTTACTACTAGCACCACCTGGGAAGCCCATCACCAACTTACGGGCATGAAAGCAAGGCCCTTGTTTTTGCTGGATTTTCCATCCTCAGTGCTCAACAAAGTGGCACATAGCAGCCGCTGGTCAACTGCTTAGACTTTCTTGGAAGAATTTGCTTTAAGGGCTATCCTTGTATATGAGATACACTAAGTAAAGCAAGTATTAGACTTAGAAACATCTGAGGAAAATTCTAGCTCTGATTCTATTCTTCTGGCTTGCTAGACTATATAATTGATTTGCCTTGTTTTCATGTCTCTAACACCGGAACAAAAATTCCTGCTGCTCCTGGACTCATCATATCAAATGCACCATTCTCCAGAGTCAGCATCTCTGCAGATTGCATTAACTCAAACTTTAAATGTTAGTTTAGCTGCTGTTAACAAAGAGTCCTAAAATTATAGTGCTTAAACGAGATGGAATTCTATTTCTCTTCCATAGAAAAACCCAGGTAAGCATTCCAGGGCTGGTGTGTTTGCACAATGGTGTCAGCCACCAGGCTTCTTCTTTTATTTCTGGCAGCACCACGCATGGCTTGAGGCTTCCCAAGTGGTTCAGTTGGTAAAGAATCGGCCTGTGATGCCAGAGATACAGGAGATGTGGGTTTGATTCCTGGGTTGGGAAGAGCTCCTGGAGAAGAAAATGGCAACCCTTTCCAGTATTATCTTCTGGGAAATCCCATGGTTGGAGGAGCCTGGTGGGCTACAGTACATGGGGTCTCAAAGAGTCAGGCATGACTTAGCAAATGAGTATGTATATATACATGCATGGCTTGTGGGATCTTAATTCTCTGACCAGGGGCTGAACCCAGGCCACAGCAGTGACGGTGCTGAGCCCTAAACACTGGACCAGCTGGGAATTCCTCTCCGCCCTCTTCCAGGTTTCTTAACATCTTCTTGCTCTGTCATCTCACTCTATAGCTTTCATCTTGAGGTAGAGGATGGATGTTCCAGCTTTCCCCATTACAGCCACATTCTAGCTATTGGAAAGGGAGAAAATGGAAGGGGAGGTTTTGGTTCTTCCTTGTAGGGACATGAACTGAAGGTTGTACATACCACTTCCATTTCACTCCCTTGACAACAGCTGAATGATGTGGCCACACCAAATGCAAGGTACACTGTATTGTGAAATTTTGCTATTGTATATTTTCCACTAGACTTTGGGTTTTTTGAGGCCATGAATATTATCTTGTCCTTCTTTGTGTCCCTCCTTAGTGCCTAAATGAGAGCCTTCCATGTAACAGTCCCTCAGTGATTGCTTATTTAATTAGTGAAATAAGTCAAACTTGAAGTGGGTTCAGAATAGCTGAATGTTGGTAGGCAGGTGTTTGTCAAATGCCAGTGCTTTCATAAACTCCTAGAAGAAGTTTAATCAATCTTTCTAGCTTGCTGTATACACCAACTTTTATAATTCATCATGAAAATTAACTAGGGGTGTTTCAAGTGATGTTTAAGCCCATATATTGGCTTCAGAGAACTCATTTTTCTGGAGAGAGGGTCTACATGAGATTTTTTTAAGCTGGATGTAACTGGAGAATGTTTGAGAGCCCCTGGTGTGAATGTGGGGTTTGAGGGGTCCCAGCACCTCTGCTGGAATTCAGAACAAATTGAAAAATAAGGCAAAAGACTAAGGTAGATGGAGGCTAATTTTTTTTTATCTATATTACTATAAAAGTTGGTATTCAAGAGTGTGGCATAACTATTTACAATAGTCAAGGTATGGAAGAAACCTCAATGTCCATCAACAGATGAAAGGATAAAGAAGATGTGAGATACACACACACACACACACACACACACACACACATACGCACGATAGAATATTACTCAGCCATAAAAAACGAAATAATGCCATTTGCAGCAGCATGGATGGGCCTAGAGATGATCACACTAAGTGAAGTGAGTCAGACAAAGTCAAATGCTATCATATGACATAGGATACCATATGATATCACTTATATCTGAAACCTAAAAAAATGATACAAATGAACTTATTTACAAAACAGAAACAGACTCATAGACATAAAAAAAAAATCATCATTACCAAAGGGGAACTGGAAGGGGAGGGAAGGATGAATTAGGAGTTTGGGATTAACAGATACACACTACTATATATAAAGTAGGTAAACAAAAAGGTCCTACTGAATAGCACAGGGAACTATATTCAATATCTTATAATAACCTACAATGGAAAAGAATCTGAAAAAAAAAATATATATATATATATAATTAATTTACTGTGCCTCAAACTAGCACCTAGCACAGCAATGTGAATCAACTCTACTTCAATTTAAAAAAAAGAATGTGACATATATGTTTTGGAAGACAAGTGGTCTTCCAAATGCTGAACGGCAGATTTAGTCAGACTTTTTCTACAGCCTTGTACCTGAGCAGACCATCTTGTCCCCTCCCTACCAGGTGAGCACCTTCCCTGACAGAGGCAAGCAGAAAAGGCTTCTCGTGGACAACTCATTCCCAGGAAAGACAGAGGAGGAAGAGGCCAGGGGAACAATCTCTTCTTCCAAACCAAGTGTTAGTAGCTCAGTCGTGTCTGACTCTTTACAACCCCGTGGACTGTAGCCCGCCAGACTCCTCTGTCCATGGGATTCTCCAGGCAAGAAAACTGGAGTGGGTTGCCATTCCCTTCTCTAGGGGATCTTCCTGACCCAGGGATCAAAGCTGGGTCTCTGGCATTGCTGGCAGATTCTTTACTGTCTGAGCCACCAGGAAAGCCCTCGTCTTCCAAAACTCCCCAGCATATTAAGTCACTCTTTCTTCCCTGGAGTAACGAGTAGGAGGACGGCACAGGTTTCATGCTAAGGAGTCTGTTCCCATGGGTGCTGGGAAGAAGGATTCTCCCCTAACAACAAAGGCTGAAAAAATATTTTTGGTCGTAAGTCCCTCTCTCTTCACTGGTTCAATGAACAGCTGAGCCTATGTAGGCTTCAAAGCCTTTCCCAGCCCCGAAATGTGTGAAACAATTCCAACTATAATATTCATGGCTTAAATTTTGGGTGAATTGGGTTATGTGGGAAGCTTCCAAAGGCAGTGTTATATTTCCTGCTTTTTAGCCCCAGTCTTTGTCACTTGAGTCTCAGAGAACTTGACTCCACCTTGCAGGTCCTTTATCCAGTCCATTCAGGGCTGGGGAGCAGGTGGCCTCTCTGTATCTCCAGTATAGGACTATTTTAGACACAGAGGGGCTTCCTAGGTAGCACAGTGGTAGAGAATCCATATGCCTCTGAAGGAGATGAGGGTTCAATCCCTGGATCAAGACGATCCCCTGGAGTAGGAAATGGCACCCCACTCCAGTATTCTTGCCTTGGGTAATCCCATGGACAGAGGAGCCTGGTGGGGCTATAGTCCATGGGATCAAAAAAGAGACAGGACTTAGCGACTAAATAATAAAGGCACAAGGAATCTGGGGAGCTTCCTTTGAACACTCTCCCTGCCCCCCTAATCAGCTTACATAGGCAAAGCAGAAGCTATGGGAACTGGAAGAGTTGGAAATGAAGCCCCTTGAGTCACTGGAGAGTCTTGGAAATTGGGAGTCTGGGTATCTTGGTCTCTGACCTTGGTTATCTCAGTTTAATGCTGAACAATGCATTTTCCTGTTTCAGGCAGTCTCTAGAATGTATCCCTTGCAAATGGTAAGGAAATTGAGTGTTCTATATGCATATAAATAGCATCCTTAATCATCATCAACCAATGCTACACTTTCCTCGTAAAGCTTCAAGAAAGCGACCGAAAGCGACCCGGGCGTTCCCATGGCCTTTTAGAGGGATTTTCCTTGATTCCATAAAGCCTTGAGCAACATTGAAGCTCTGTAATAATACCAAGCTACTTTTGCATTTATTCTAGTCTTAGATTTGAACATTATAATATTAGTTGTTTAAATTTTCATAGATTCCAAGGTCAGAAGAGTTCTGGGGAAGTCATTTAGATTCATCCTCCTGTGGGTCTCTAGGCAGGGCTGCAACTTGGCTAACAAAGACAAATGGTTTTCCGTCTGATTTGGAAAGGTCTCCAGGGGAAGGTTCTGTAACCGACCACAGTAATCACAAGTTACTCCGTGAATGCGCCCCCACTTTGAGAAAGCCTAGCTCCAGTGAGTCTAAGGTGGCAGGATAATTTATTAAGATGCTAATCTGTGCTTTGTTCTCTGTAATTTGTCTCCCCTACCTCTGCTCATCCCCCCCACCATTCCTTACCCAAGAAGGCGGTCGGTCAGTCCTTTTTCCCTTCTCTGGGAGGTGATGGAACTTACTTGTGCCATGTTCTTACTGCTGTAGTAGACAGAGGCACAGAGACGCGGATGCACGTGCCCACATGCTAACTTTAAAGTCAGAATCCAGTCTCGCGGAGAAGCGGTAGAAGGCAGGCTCCTTAGAGGGTGCAGCTCTGCCCTGGGAGATAAGAGCAGGAGCTATGTGTTCTTAGACAATGGTTTTTCTCTCTTTGACCTCTGTTTGATCATCTGTAAAATGAAAGGTTGATTTAGTGACATTTAGGTACCACCCTGCTTTTGATTCTGGGAGATTATCAGTCTCTTTAGCTCTGACTGCCCAGGACAGCTGCAGAGCATTTGTTTAAAGGCTTTTGGGGTAGGGTGGGCAGCTTGAGCAAAGGAAAACCAATATGTAATACTAGGGAAAAATTTCAAGTAAAAAATTATTTGTTGTTTATCTGAAGTTCATATTTAACTGAGCATCCCGATTTTATCTGATACTCTTATTTGGGGGCACCTGTGTTTTGGGAGACAAGAGGCTGAGGGTGGAAGAAGCCCGCTTCTGTTCAGGCTCCTTGAGACTGCCCTGGGCACTTCCCCTAACTCCCCCACCGACCCATCCTTCCCCACCCCATCCCCCTGTGTTCAGGAAGCAGACTGGTCTATTTCTTTTTCTGGTGAGTATGTCTATTTTATTTTTAAGTTTAGAGAATGGGCATCTTGGAATGAAAACTATGCCAGCACACTTTTCTTAACATCTTCAAAATAAATATTTAACAGGAAAAATAAAAATGGAGTCCACCCACTTTACTCAAGGTCAAAAATTCTAAGCTTTATAGAAATTAGAGACCAGATCAATGAATCCTACAGCAAGGAGAAAGTGAAACAGAGCAGGACCCTCTGGCCCTTACCCCTCTGTGTCCTCTGCCTGCCTTTTTTCTGTGGGAAAAACCAAGGAATAAGTTTAATCAGAGAAGTGACAAAATGCAGAAACAAAGGAAAACAGTCAAAGGAGACCAAACAATAATAGTGAGTGCAGTCACTAAAAAAGTCAAGGACCTTTGGTTTCTTCTCGAGGGCCACAGATAATATTCTGAGTCATATCCTGTGAGCTGCCATATAGACACTAAAACCCCCACCAGGTAGAAGGACTTAACTATATGATGACCAGACTGGAGGCATGACATAAGCTGTACAGTTCTGGGAACTGGCCTCAAGAAATGGAAACAAACCGACCCTGGAACTGAAGATTACTGTACACAAGGCAATGCTGGTCAGACCGCTGATGACCAATTTCAAGATGACTGTCAGAACTGACCGTGCTGTGTCTTCACGTAGCCCCTTCCCTCAGCCTACAAAAGCTCTTGCTCACTGACTGTCAGGGTTGGGGGTGGTGGGGAGTCAGCCTCTGGACAGGCGTCCACTTCCCCTCCTCCCACTGGCTAGCCGGCATCAAGATAAAGCAAGCTTTCTTTTCCACCAACTTGGCCTCTTTAATGGCTTTTGAGCAAAGAGCAGCCAGATCCCACTTTTGGTTACAAAATCAGCTGTTAAACTGATCGAAATGATACAAGTTCTTCTGTATCTGCTCTCCCAGGAAGGATATGACAGGTGTTCCCAGCAGGAGTTATATTTTTCTCCTGTCCTCAAAGCTTCTATGACAAAGGAAAGCAAATGGAGTCAAGGTTTGCATTTTCTATAACATTATAGGCTTTTTAAACAAACGTCCCTTGGAACCTGACATTCCTTTTCGGAACTGCATTCAATATCACTGTGTGATTTAAGGAGATCATCAGCAAATCAAGCCAACCTGATGACATGAGTTGGGTTCCCTGTGGCTTCTTGACATAAAACAGGTCAGGATCTAAAACTGAAAGTTGAAAGAAAGATTATTTATATTTTGTCCAATGAGTGCATACATGACCTTCATGTAAAGGGAATGCCATGGCCTTGGGTGAAAGGACTCTCATTGATCTGTCACATTTTCAATCCAAGTAAGGTACCAACGCATGTAGGATACAGTAACTCATGGGCTCAAGGTTGAACACTGTTAACATTGGCAACAAATTTAGTGTCAAATATGTCTTCACCCATAACGAGGAGGTCACTTTGTCAGTGAGTAGGTCTAGGTCCCAGATTGGAAGTCCATTGTTCAATTTTAATACTTTAGCCGAATCTAGAGCTTTGTGAATACGAATGACTGACTCAATGCTGTCCGTGAATCCTTTTGAATTGAGAGTAACCTAAGGATGATGTACAGGAAATAGGTACCTTTAAGGATGTGGGTGTGAGGGACAGAGTCTGAAAGACTGAGTGAAAACAATTCATTTATCAACATTCAATTTTCCTCAGTGTTAAACTAGTCACTCTCTTTTCATATTTTACCATCTAGAAATAGGTTTGCCTTGAGTCACAGTAAGTGCCAAAACCCCTTCCATTGCTCTGAATTTGTTGTGCCAAGAGATTTTACCTGCCTTGCATTCATAGGAAGGGTAGGTGGAAGGCATTTAGGGGTCATGAGAGAATGCCAGGGCAACTCAGCTGAGAAATACAGGGAGGGGTGTGGTTTGGACCCTGCTTCATTTCAGAAGCATTTCAAACAACTTAACGTGCTCAAGTATTTTCTGAGGGGCAGGACCATCCTGCAGAACAGATAAAATGCTCCAACTTCAAGTAGGCAGACAACTGTTTCAAAGAAAAAAATTGAGGTGCTTAGCCTTGGCAGTGTTCTGATGCTAAGCAGGGGTGGAGAGTCCAGGGCGAGGCTGGGCCTGGGAAGCAGGAGTTGGACCGAAGGTGGGGAGAACTTGCATCAGATTTGATGTTGCTTAATCAAGGTTAAAGCTTTAGCTTGTTACCAGGGTAAGGACAAGCCAGTGAATCCGACAGCAAAATTGCTATTTATCTCTCAGAAAAAAAGGGAAAGTAGGGAGGAAGAAAGGAGGCATGAGCTTGGACTCTCTGTAGGTTATTTCTGAATAATGGAAATATTTTAAATTCCGGTTGTAATTAATCAAATCTATGTTCTTTCAGAGTTGAAAACTAAATGGATGCATCATTAATGGCTTACTGTAAAAGTACAATCATGCAAATTTCACCTAGTCTCCTATTCATTCCAACTGAAAACTCTAATGATAACTGTGAACGTCCTGAACTTTTCCTGGGGGGCAGATACCATGCTCTGGAGAAGGCACTGGCGACCCACTCCAGTACTCTTGCCTGGAAACTCCCATGGACACAGGAGCCTGGTGGGCTGCAGTCCGTGGGGTCACGAAGAGTCGGACACGACGGAGCGACTTCACTTTCACTTTTCACTTTCATGCATTGGAGAAGGAAATGGCAACCCACTCCAGTGTTCTTGCCTGGAGAATCCCAGGGACGGGGGAGCCTGGTGGGCTGCTGTCTATGGGGTCGCACAGAGTCGGACATGACTGACATGACTTAGCAGCAGCAGCAGCAGCAGCAGCAGATACCATGCTCAGAGCTTTGAGTATTATATTCTTACACCACAGATGAGGAAACTGAGGCTTAGAGGACTGAAGCAAATTAACACATCTCAGAGTTTCTTTTAAGTATAAAACAAGATACAGGGATATGTTGTACAACATGAGGAATATAGCCAATATTTTATAAGAACTATAAATGGAATATAACGTTTAAAATTTGTGAATTGCTATACTGTACACCTATAACTTACATAATACTGTAAATGAACAATGGGCGTTAGTGGTAAAAATTCTGCCTGCCAGTGCAGGAGATATACAGACATGGGTTCCATCCCTGGGTCAGGAAGATCCCCTGGAGGAGGGCATGGTGACCCACTACAGTATTCTTGCCTGGAGAATCCCATGGACAGAGGAGCCTGGAGGGCTACAGTCCATAGTGTCGAATGAGTTAGACAAGACTGAAGCAACTTAGCACGCATGATACACATCAACTATACTTCAATAAAAAATCAATTTAAAATTAAAAATAAATAAGTAAATACATAATTAAAAAAAGAAGGTAGGCCATAGGAATTTAGCAATAAGTGGACCTTAACAAGAGTTGTTTTAGTTATGGGAGCTGAAATAATATTGCATTGATTTGAAGTTTATTTTTCACTGTCCAGATCTCCTGCTCCATTGCTTTTATTTTTTAACTTTTTATTTTATATTGGAGTGCAGCTGATTAACAGTGTTGTGATAGTTTCGGGTGGACAGCAAAGGGACTCAGCCATACAAATACATGTATCCATTCTTCCCCAAACTCCCCTCCCATCTGCCACATAACATGGAGCAGAGTTCCAGCTACATCTCAGAGTTTATATGCGGTGTAAACAGGACTTGAATCTCTGAGGTCTAACTCTAAAGCACCACTCATAGCCATCACATTATATTTCTTCTCCTGCCAACATGCAACAGATGCATCCTTGCAATCAGGAACAGGTTTTTCTTAAGGAGCCAGAGGTGAGAAGAGCCAGTTTAGATGATAGGAGGAAAACTGTGGCAGAGCACACCCCTGTCACAAATAGGTCTTTGAAGGCCCCACGTGGCTGAACGGAGTAAACGGAGAGAGTGGGCTTATTTGCTGCGGGGCCTGGTTTACTGGCCTAGCGGATCAGCAATGGGCCAGGGGCCAGTCCTTCCAAGGCACAGACTGAGAACAGGGCTGGCAGAAAGGAGCTCTTGGTCACTGCTCTCTTATCTGGAGTCATGAGAAGCTGGGGCACTTGTAGGTGTCTCTAGATTTTAATTTTTGGTGGACTGGGGATGTCAAGAGAAAGAATATGAAACTAGGGCTTTTCCAAATTTTTGGAGACATTTAGATGAGAGCGCAGCATTTCCCTTGTAACAAAGGTGAGGTAGGGAAGAACCCTCTCCCCCTTTCTGGTGGACTCAGACAATGCTGGCCCTTGTGGGTGGGAAGGGCCACACAGGCCTGGCCTCCCAATCCTGCTCCTCCAAGCAGGCAGGCTCCTAAGCCCACAGACTCAATTTCCTTTTAGTACCGTGGGCTGAAAATGCTGACCTTACTGGGTTGTCATGAAGATCAGAAATGGCATAAGATTGTACCTGCACAGAGTAGGTACTTGATAAATGGTAGTTATTACAGGTGCATAGTTTTTAGTGGGTGGATGGGAGACGGCTAAACTAAGAGAGAGAGACAGACATTTTAAAGGCTGGAAAAAGAAAAAGAGGGAGGGTGGGAACCGTGGCATCCGGCTGGTGAGCCCCACTCCGTCCCCTCTCTAACTCTGCCCTTTTAACAAGCCACGTGCAGCTTGCAGTGGATGAGACCTGGTGTCTGCAAAGACAAACCCCGGCCAAGAGGCCAGGTGACACGAAATTACAGCCCACTTCTCCCTCTAATGAGCCTAGCCTGCTTGTTAAGTACGCAGTACTGTCGGGGGCCCAGTTGGGGTGGAGTCTGCTGCACCCCTCATATGCACGTGGGTGGTTGGAGCACACGAGCGTGACTGCCAATATCACGGCTGATTAGTTCCACCGCAGCACAGGGCTGGGCAGGGTGATGTATGTGGGAGGCGGTTGTCAAGGACGACCACCCGAGTCACGCAGCCCTCATGCTACCTGGGAAATGGACTCTGGCCAGCCAAGGAAGCTCTTGAGAGCTCAGTGAGTGGAGGTGCTCTGGGGGTGAGAGCAGCTGGTCCCCCAAAGGGCTTCCTGCTCAGCTGGAAGACCACACAGGTACACACACACACAGGCACTCTGCACACACCCCACACATGTGCGTGCCACAGGCAGACCACATATAAACACACATCATGCATCACACCCATGTACACATATGCACACCACACACATCTGATGCATGCACCCTCTCTATATATCACAAACATGTACATGCATGGCACACATACCTACCATAGGCAAGCCACAGATACATGTACACGCGTAGCACACAAATTTATATGTGCCATGTGGACCACACATCACACATATGTTTATATTCCACATGCTCCAGACTCATGCACACACTACACTACACATAGCACACACATGCCTAACCTATGCAACACACACATATATCCACACATGTCACACATATACACACATCAACCCCACACTATCCTCAGGCGTGCATACTGCACTGATACCACACATACACACAAATGGCCCCAGATCATACCCCCAGCATACACACCTGTGCTCCTTCCCACAGTTCCATACATACTACATACATGTAGACATACACACTGCATCAATACTTACCACACATACACACAAGCATATATGTACCTCCTGGGGCTTCCCAGTGGCTCAGTGGTAAAGAATCCACCCGCCAAGCAGCAGATGTGGGTTCGATCTCTGGGTCAGGAAGATCCGTTGGAGAAGGAAATGGCAATTCACTCCAGTATTTTTTTACCTAGAAAAAGATGTTCTTACCTGGAAAATTCCATGGACAGAGGAGCCTAGAAGGCTACAATCCATGGGGTTACAAAAGTTGGACAAAACTGAGCAGCTGAACAACAACAATATACTTCATATCACACAAATATACACATCACACTCACAGTACAGACCTATATACACAAAATACACACCACACAAAATGCACAGATGTACTCAACACCACTCACATGAAAACACACTTCCACACACTACACATACACCCACACCCCACATACATCACACATACTCACATACAGCACATATACATCATCCAATTCACCCACACACCACACACACACACCCCACACATGTGCACACATACGTAATACATCTACCACACACAGCACACACATACATTCACACATCCAAACACCTCCACTCTACATGCATACATACACAGCCCCATGAATGCCACACAAAATACATGCCACACACCACACGCCTGACCACACACAGCACATGTACAGCACACATGCTGAAACTTCTCACGTGTCCACACACATAACACACACATGCACTACCACACAAACATGCGTAACCTCACACACATCCCAGCACCACACACAACGAGCACACACAGAATGTGCCTTGCTAGTGCCCCACAGGGATGAGCACACTGAATTTGCAGAGCTCAGAGCTGTGGGGACAGGAAATGGGAGTGATGTGATGGGGTCACCACTGCTCCTGTCCCTGAATTCCCAGACCCATAAAGTTTTCAATTTAGGGGACACGGCGTCATAGAGGGACTTCTGACTTAATGCACATACCATCCTAAAGAACGGCATCTGATCTGCAGATTATTTCCGCTGTGCTTTTAGGAGGTGGTTCCAGAATTCCGGGGCTGCAGACTTTGGATGGTGTGTTGCGTGACACGACAAGTGCTCCCATGAGGTTACCCCCACTGGGAAGTGGGTCCCTGTTGGATGCTATGTTAGGGATTCTGAGATAGTGGTCACACATTCTGTGAACCCCTGGAGAGTGGTGCTGGCTGAGGCCCCATGGATGGAAAGTATCAATTCATATTGAGATAAGAGACATGACTACTGGGCGGATCTACAGACCACCCGGAGGACACACAGTCAGCCAGGGCTTAGCCAGGACTTTAGCCAGCTCCAGCTCTAAAAGGGGCTGTGATGGGGATTTGCTGTGTAACTCAGGGAACTCAAACCAGGGCTCAGTAACAACCTTAGAGAGGTGGGGTGGGGAGGGAGGTGGGAGGGATGTTCAGCTGGGAGGGAACATGGGTAAACCTATGGCTGATTCATGTTGATATTTGGTAGAAGCCAACACAATACTGTAAAGCAATTACCCTTCAACTAAAAATAAAAAATTTTTTAAAAATTAACAGAAAAAAGTATGTTAAAAAAATTTTTTAAAGGGACTGTGACCACACTTCAGGTCTCCTGGTATCAATGAATATCAACAGATCTGTGCCTGACAGCCTTAAAATGTCTGGGTATTTTCCTTTCCCAGTGTATGAGGGCTCTTTGGGAAAGAATCGGGGAATCACTGTGGTGTGTACTTGCCACGGCATTGCAGTGTCATTCTGCCTGGGGATCTGACTGTCTCTAGTCAACGGGATCCAGACTTGAAAATCTTCTCAGGTCCAGAAAACAAAGCAAATGGTGATGACTTTTTCCTGGAGTGACCACTCTCTGCTCCTGCTCCTCTGTTCATGCCTTCTCCAGTCTGTAGGTATTAATCAGCACTCTCACTGGCTGACCATCTCTTTTTCCTCCAGTCTTAAGTTCAACCATCTTGACCAAGCATGTTAAAAATTTAATCCAGGGGTACTCCCATGGCTCCTGCTGGTTCATGATAGCTAATGCTTACAGCCCCTTTACGATGTAGGCTTCTTTACTCATCAAACCCAATACATCTCTGGATTATGCTAGAGGCTGTCAATCAGCTATGCTCCCTGTAGCAGGACCCCTTAAAAGGAGATCTGAGTGATGCACATCCATGGCCACCATAATGGGAGAACAGCCCTGCTCACAGGATTGATGGAGCCAGCCTCTGGGTGCTTCTCAGAAAGGAAGTTTTCCAGGTGGTAGAAAAATTCAGGTGAGAAGAAGAGAAGAGGGCAGCAGAGGGTGATATAGTTAGATAGCATCATCAACTCAATGGACATGAATTTGAGCGAACTCTGGGAGACAGTGGAGTACAGAAAAGCCTGGCGTGCTGCAGTCCATGGAGTCACAAAGAGTTGTACATGACTTAGTGAATGAACAACAACAACCCCAGAAACCAACTCTTAACTTAGATTTCTCTTATTTAGTCTTAACTGTCTACCACTTTCGGAGAAGGCAATGGCACCCCACTCCAGTACTCTTGCCTGGAAAATCCCACGGACGGAGGAGCCTGGTGGGCAGCAGTCCATGGGGTCGCTAAGAGTCAGACACGACTGGGCGACTTCACTTTCACTTTTCAGTTTCATGCATTGGAGAAGGAAATGGCAACCCACTCCAGTGTTCTTGCCTGGAGAATCCGGGGACAGGGGAGCCTGGTGGGCTGCTGTCTATGGGGTTGCACAGAGTCGGACACGACTGAAGCGACTTAGCAGCAGCAGCAGCAGTTTACCACTTTGGTTAAGTTGGGAAGAAGCTAAAGACCCTTAAAGATCCAAAGAACCTAAAAATAGAGACACCTGTACTAGAGCCTAAAACCCACACTGGCAGGTGTGATAACCACCACAGGTTCCAAAGCACCAAGTAATGCTGAGGCTGGCCGTGTCAGACATGCATTCCATGTGTGTCAGGCCAGGTCATCCCACTTGGAATGCCCACCTCTTTCCAACTTCCAAGTGACTCCATTTATGAATAGGAAAATAAAGCAATGTCAATATCAAGGAAAGGTACTGGGGAGGGGCATTGACCCATCAAACAATTCTCAGTTTTCCTCCCATGGAAGCACTTCTTGCCAACATGAAGACCAAGTGATCCCCAATTTAAGATATTATTGGTTCAGAGTGTGCTTAAAAGTTTCCTGCCCCTTGGTGAATGCAATTCTCTGCTTAATATCTAATTACCCAGTCCATTGCCAGGAAGGAACTTGGACCCTGGAGAGTTCATCTGGGTGCGTGTTAATTTGCTGACCAACTGACTGAAGTCTTGTTCAAAAACTTGGAAGAAATGAGTCCGAATTCTAACAGCAGGAAATCTTAGTGGCTAAGGTTTGTTTCTTGGGCTAGTAGAGACTTTATCAAGAGTGATTCTCATTTCTAGAACCATATCTGACCACTAAGTTCATGGAATTTCAAGGTTAGAAAGGACCATACAAGGACCATACGAACCATTCCATGCAACTCCTCATGACCTGAAATGTTGGCGAGACTGTCAAGCCTGGTGATGTCATCCATGTCAACTCTGCTGTCACATTTACCTCCCTTTATGCTGCTCTGGACACAGTTAAAAGTAGCTCCTGGCACACGTTCTGGTTCTTACAACTGTTTGCTGTCCAAGGTTTTCTGTGTCCAAAGGTCTGGGCTGTGATTTGAGAGCTTACATACTGTGCAAAAGTATAGCGATCCTAATAAATCTGAAGTCACATTCTATACACACTTCCCCCAGCCACCCCACATACTCCCACCTCACCATGCAATCAGCTGGCATATGGCCTAGGAAATACACCAGCAAAAACAAGGCACAGTTAGGAGGCATAGCTGCTCCCAAGAAGCCATGCAATTAATTTCAAAGTAAAAAAATAATTGGATTATCTGTGCCATGGCTTTCTTCATTAATGCTGATAATTGGGAGATTTTAGCAGTCTATTTCCTTCCTTCTTGAAGAAAGTGCTTATAATGTAATGATGGGGATCCCTGCCCTTGACATTTACCCTGGGTGGGAGTTTGTAGGAACTTGTGTCTGGTACCTTTAACTGGCAGATAAGGAGGAAAGTACTAGAAAAAGGTAACCTTGGGGACTTCCTTGGTGGTACAGCGGATGGGAATCTGCCTGCCACTGCAGGGCACACGGGTTCAATCCCTAATCCAAGAAGGTTCTACATGCCACAGGGCAATGAAGCCCATACACTACAACTACTGAGCCTGTGCTCCAGAGCCTAGGAGCCTCATCTACTGAAGCCTGTGCGCCCTAGAGCCTTCATCCACAACTACTGAGCCCAGTGCTGTGACTACTGAAGCCCATGTGCCTAGGGCCCATGCTCTGCAACGAGACGCCACCTCAGTGAGAAGCCAGCACACCGCGACTAGAGAGTAGCCCTCGCTCTCTGCAACTAGAGAAAAGCTCACGCACAGCAATGAAGACCCAGCACAGCCAAAAACAATGAAGAGATAATAAATTACAAAAAAGAAGAGTACAGTTAAAAAAACAATAAGCTTGGTGGCCTGGACCATGAAAATTAAAAAATCACTGAAGCTCTAACTACCATGGCTAACCACAACCCCACGCGAACATGACATCTGCCACTCACAACCAAGCTGGGGTTGAAGTCACACAGACGCTCACTCTCCAGGAAGTCAGTGGTCAGAGCTGGGCTGGCCGAGCGTGCTCTGGCAATGGAGTTAACAGAATCAGGCCAAGCAGGAAGGGACTCAAGGACAAGGGCTGAGAGGCAGCAAGAACAGCAGGGAGGGGAAGTGATACCCAAGATGGAAAAAGACACTCTCCTGTCCTCCAAGTTGTCCTGCCTGCTGGCTGGGCTTGGCTCAAACTGGGGTCACGAGTCCACCCACAGGGAAATCACCTGAGGAGCTTACAAAGATGCAGGTTCCTGGGTCCTTGCCATGGACCTGTTTAATCAGCATCTTTGGGATCCCAGGAATATGTGCGTGTGTTTTCATAAGTTCTCTGGGTGATTCTTAAACAATGAGAATGCCAGACTCACTGCTCTGGGCACACTGTGCAGGCTCCAACGGGGGACTTCCACCTGCCTAGGCATGAATCCGTATCTGATTGTGGCAGGCTCATCACGGTGGGGGTGGGCATGTCTTCACAACCCCCACTGGCCCTGATATTCACCAGGATCAAATCCAAAATGGGATTTAACAAGCTTGTTCTTCTTGAGAAATGCCGGTTTGAAATCCTAAGCCAGCAATTGGCAATCTCTTAAGGCAGAAAGGCCGAAAACTAAGCAACAATTTATTTCCTTGGAACTGGTAAGGGTTTAGCGGCTGTCTTCTCTCGCTGGATGTGCTGAATTAGAACCATGCAAAACAAATACAGCTCCCCTGGGGCCCTGTGCATGATTTATTTCCGGATTTAATGAATGACCACGTGCCTGGGTGAGTGGAAAATAACCCGCAGACCCGCTCATCCCTGAAGTGCAGTGGAAAAGCCTCTCTTGCAGAGAGGCCGCTCAAGGATGCTGACCCATTTCCACATCCTAATCTCCCCGTAAAGCAGGTGACGCAGCAGTGGACCAGGTACCAAGGCTGCTGCCTTTGCCTCTGAGAACACAGTTTCTCAACATCCTATGAGATGTCTATTGATCGGAGAGCCTAGCTGATGTCAACACTGATTGTCTGAAGGGAGGCTATTCAATATCACAAGGTCACAATGAGGAAAAGCCCTCATAATTCACTATCCTGGTCCACCAAACACCCCGCATTGTTTTCTTTTTTCATAGTATCTTTCCATGGTTGCCCAGCGACTCTCTCCCTGCCACTGGACTTACTGTGGGATTTAGATCTTACATTTGCTGTTATTTACCTGTTTCTCCCCTGGCTTAACTTTTCAGATTCATGTCACAGCCAACACCTGCTTTATATGCTCTGGCCCTGCTGCAGCCTCATCACACAAAAGGCTGGTTTAACTCCTCAACAGAAAGCTGTTATTTTACTGGCCCTGGGACTTTCATGAATCATACTTTCTGCCTGGTCCGAGCACCATCTCTATACTGAAATAATGTTTATCAGTGCTTAATTGATTGAATAGGCACCTGCCTCGCAGATGTCCTGTTGGGCTGAATGAATTCATTAGTTTGTTAAGGTTTTGTGAGACTCGCAGAGGGAATCAGGTCTGGTAACTAGATAGGGATGTCGCTGCTGTAGCCTACCCAGAACTTAGCCATGAATCACAAAAAGCACCTTACCCCCCTCCTCCCCCTACAATCCCCATCCCCCACCTTGAGAAGGGCAGCCACCTTGATGAGAAGCAGGGCAGTTTTAAATTACAGAATCATCTCCAACCACATGGTTGCTCCTACCCCCAAATTATGGCTCAGGCAAAATTCATATCCAGAGGTACCACTTTCATGATTTTTTGCACATATTCGCCCCTTGATTCATTCATTCTCTCCTGCCCCCTCTCCATGCTCCTCCTTTCTCTCCATCCCACATCCTCTGGCTCCCTCCTTCTCTAGAGATCATTCCTTGCTTGCACCCTGCTGTCAGAAACACATCGGATAAACGAATTCCCTTTAAGGAGTAAGCAATTAACAAGGTTAACATCCCCCAATAGTATGGGTATTTGAAGAGGAAAATCTTAAATCCAAGGGCAGAACAAATGGCAATGGTGGAAATTCACTGAGGTCAGGGAAAGTGGGCTTTTCACTGTTCTGAAGTCACAATATCTAGTTAACATCCCTCAGCCTTTTCATGAAGGTTAATAGAAACTCCTGTTTCTTGGATCACACCTAACAGGAATCAGTTTCATTCCACAGGAGTGTCAGAGATGCAGTTCTTTGCTTTCCTTTTTTCCTCCTAAGCCTCCATTCCTCTGGGGGTTGCAGAAATTGAATTTCAATTAATTTGGCTTCTCCCCTCCACATGCTCCCTGGGTTGCATCTACATTCTGGAGGCTTCCATTGTGCCAGGTTTGGGGAGGGGACATCTGGTCCTCGGATCACTCTCCGTCCATGCCAGCCTCCCCCGAGGTGTCTACCTCACCACCTGGTCTGCAGTTACTGGAGCAGCAGGGGGCTGCTGAGTCATCCTCGTTCCTGAACTTGGGACTCTTCACATCCAGCTCTCTCTCAGCTCCTTCCAGGACCACCTGGGCATGTAGGTGTTAACTGTTTGTGTCACCCTAGTCTGGGCCTCAGAAATCTTCAAGAGGCTGTCTAAAACCTTGCCAAATTTCTTTGCCACTCATGTGAATCTATGTAGGGGCATGAGAATAGCATTATCTTTTGGGATCACATTGATTCTGGGCTTTTGGGGGCTTTGGTGGAACTTAGTGGAGGAGAAAATGGCCACCCACTCCACTGTTGTTGCTGGAGAATCCCCATGGACAGAGGAGCCTGGCGGGCTACAGTCTATAGGGTTGCAGAGAATCAGACACGACTGAGCATGTGTTTGCATGCCCCTGGAAATCTGAATGCAGGTCCCTTCCTTCTCTAGGTAGAACCAGCCAAGCTGTGTTAGGAGGGCATTTGTCTTTCTTCCTCACTCCTGCATCAGGCTCAACCTCCGGAAGAAGGCACAGGGATGTTTCTCAGGGACCCACCAGCCTCTAAGCCCTACGAACTTTCTTCTGACTCCCTTCCTCCCCATGGCTAATTAGTTTCTCCTCTTTTCTCTAATTTCTGCTGTGTCATTCTTTTCCTGAGGTCAAACATACAAAATGACTGAATAGAGGAATGATCCAAAGGATGCAAGTAAAAGGTGGCCAAAGAAGAATTTTATTATAAAATATCCAGGAAACTATAAAATGCTTTGCTAGGCACTGGGAGGGGGTATAAAGTATTGCAAATCATACATAGGTCTTACACCTACACCTATAAAGGTAATGCTAAACACAAATTCAGGAGTTAAATGACATGATAAGGAAAAAAGAAGTCAGTTCATAATTGCCTCCCCTGGAGGAGGGCATGGCAACCCATTCCAGTATTCTTGCCTGGAGAATCCCATGGACAGAGGAGTCTGGTAGATTTACAGTCCATGCGGTCGCAAAGGGCTGGACGTGACTGAGTGACTTTCATTTCACTTTTCCTTTTTTTCATTTTTCCCTTTTAAGGAATTAGGACTCTTCAACAGGCAGTGGCAATTTCTTAAAGTTAGAAGCCAAACAGAATACTGGTCAGACTCTGTATCAACAAATATGACTATGGCTCAAATCTGTGATTAAACTAGAAATAACAAAGCTTTACCCTGGAATTTACTTACTTTGAGCAGTACCAGATACAAATGAATTCGAAGACTAAAGGATTTGTACACCCCCTTTAGAATTGTAATGTCATTTGCCTCTTTAAAGATCTATGTATTTGGAGCCTTTATTACTAATATTAAAAATTTAGAGCAGTAGCCACACAGTTTGGGGACTATGGTGAAAGGAGATGGCTGTATTAGTCAGAGTAGGTAAGTCTAGCTCCTGTAACAACTACCCCAAAATCTCCATGCCTGAGCACAAAAAGGTTAATTTTCACCCACTTCACGGTCCACTGTTTGCCAGACTCATCTGGGGATCCAGCCTCTGCCTTTAATGCATGGTTCCCAAGTTCACCCTGAGTGTCAACATTGAGCCCACAAATGGGGTAGACACAGCACACAGGGTCACGCTGGATGTCTGATGGCCTGCCTCAGAGGTAATGACGTCACTTCTGCTCATCTTTCACTGGCCACAACTGTCACATGGCTCCATCTAGTCAAAGGGAGCTGGGGGATATCATCTAGCTGTGGGCCCAGGAGAAAAAGGCAACAGGTCTGGTGAGCACATTGCAGATTCTCCGCCATATTTGTGAGCAAAGTTATCTGACGGCACGAGGCTCCCCGCGTCTAAAACCTCATTAGCAAAGAATCAGAACTGTTTCATTCATGAAGTCCAGACAGCCTAGATCTCTTCAGACTGTATTAAAACAGAGGATAGAAGAGTTCACATAGTCCTTGGACAAAACTTGAAGTAAATCTCTTTTCCACATCGGTGTAAAAAAAGAAGAGAGAACTGGAATGTCAGAGAGGCATGATGCTTCTGGGTGACCTCACTTCCTTCTTCCCAGTCCCCCTTCAGTCTGCCCTCCATGGGAGGACGGATTAGCAAAGCTAGAGTCTGCATCTTTACACACGCTTGTGCCTTACAGGTTTCTTTAGAAAGCAGAGGTGCACGCGGTCAGAGCCCCTCCAGGTGCTCCGCAGCACCCGACCCCAGATCAGAAAGCTTAGATATGAATCAGCAGCACTAGTGAATGTTGGTCTCATCCCTGGATGTTGGCAGGAGCTCAGAAGAGCACTGGAGAGAAAGCTGGGTAGCTATTCCAGACGAGAGGGGTGGGGAAGGACCTCAGACCTACTGAGCATGTGGATGGAAGCCAGTCTGTACCAGGAGGGCACTCCTGGGAGGTATTTTGGTCTTCCTTGTGCTATTCAAGCCAAACTCAGAGCCTGTAAAGCACTCACTTCGTTGATTGAAAGGGAATCGTTCTGAGGCGGAAAATGTCAACAGCGCTAGTGGGAATTCTGCTTTTGCTCTTTAGCATCTAAGTGGCTTTAAGGAAATGGATTAACTTGGTGTTTTCAGATGAAGTAGTCTTCACTTCCTGCCCTCCAACACTACAGGTGAGGCAGCCTTCTTTTGGAACAAGCCACCACCTCGGGACAGAGGGCTGGCACCTCCTTAATGGCAGTGACATTTTTATCAATGGATCAAGCTTGAGGAGCTGGCTAGATTAGGCAGCCATCTTCTTACATTACACATGCCTCAAAACACCGGAGCCTGAGGAAGGGACGTTTGCCACAATGAGCTAAGCTTACAAAAAAGCAGAGGCGAAATTTAGGTCACAGTCCAGGGACAGGGAGAAAGGCAGTCATCACTCTAGAGTGGAAATTGCAGATGGAAAATGATGGGGAACAAATCTGGGCTCTTCTCCCAGCTTCACGATGGGGGCATATTCAAAGTTGTAGGTGAGAAGCATGAATATATCTGAGGGGGAGTTTATAGCAGAAAGAACTCTGTTGTTCTTTCCTTGGTACTTCTAGTAAGTTCTTAAACAGTAGGTTTTTGCATGCTCTTTTCTAGGCCCTTTTAGCTTAAAAAAAATTATCTTCAATTCATTTCTGTAGAATCGGTGGGGGTGTGTGTGAAATATACAAAATTTGAAAGTGTCCGCTCTCTGATGTTTCTTTACTCATGGCTTCACATAGTCAGTTTAACCAGTTCTTTGTTGCTACATACGATTTCATAATCCTTTTTAGTTAATGAGGACCATTTTAAGTCCTTATTGAATTTGTTACAATATTGTTTCTGCCCTATTTCTTTCTTTCTTTTTTTTTTTTCTTTTACTGCTGCAAGACATGTAGGATCTTAACTCCCTGACCAGGGATCGAACCCACCACCCACTGCGTTGGAAGGCGAAGTCTTAACCACTGGCCCACATGCCCCTTTTATTTACCACCAAGAGGCAAGCTCTTCATCACAGCTTTCCTCAGAGATGGCAGTTGCACTGGATGTGGGCTCCACAGAGATTCATGCTAAGTGTCTCCCAGAACTCTGTCACCAACATCATCTCCTACTGGAGTGAGGCCAGGGTCACGAGAGGTTTTTTTCTGGTAGGATTGATCCTTGCTCAATTCTATCTAGCTAAGAAAATAAAATGAGAGCCTGGGTCTCGGCTGTGAAGTTACAGTTACAATTGCCCATGGCAAAGTACACATTTTCCCATAACCACCGACCTGTCATGGAACTACATTATCACTCTTTTCCTGCAAATGTACGTTTCTGAAAGGAAGCCTAACTGCCAAAAGCACATGCAACACGCTTTTGATTTCTCTAGTCATGGTTTGGATCGTGGCTGGGTTTTTGTTTTTCAGGCCACAGAACTAGAGGCAAGGCGCTGTGTCCACAGAAGGTCAAGGGGTCTTTGTCCTTTTATTTATTTCATGTTTTCTGTCCTGTTCTCATCAGTCATTACTGTTAGAGGTAAGTGACACAGGAGAAAGGGAAGTGAAAGTCACTCAGTCGTGTCCCACTCTTTGCAGCTCCATGGACTATACAGTCCACGGAATTCTCCAGGCCAGGATACTGGAGTGGGTAGCCTATCCTTTCTCCAGGGGATCTTCCCAACCAAGGAATCGAACTGGGGTCTCCTGCATTGTAGTGGATTTTTTTTTTTTTTTTTACCAGCAGAACTACCAGGGAATCCCTACACAGGAGAGGAGAACCTAATTGACAAAAGGTATTAAAGAGATATGCTGCTTTGAGATTCTTGCCTTTAAAGAATTAGAGGATTTGAAGGAATAATCAGGAATCATGGATTTGATTTTTGGCATGGGCACTGAACCAATCAATGTAAGACTGTGTAGGGTTAGTTACCTGTCTAAAGGTTTTCATTTCATTCCATTTTTCATATTCATATGAAAAATCCTTAGATAAAATGCACTAAAAATAAGCCAGATAGTGTAAAGTCATCCTAAATGGTATCTCTAGAATGGATATGATCCTCAATGGTAATCAGGTGATTTGATGAGATTAGAAGGGAAAATAAATCAGCTAAGTAATGCTTATGTCATTCACAAGAGGCCAAAGTGAATATCAAGAGACATTCTCAGGGTAGGTGTTCCTATCCATCTATAGTGCTGGAAGCCAGTAATGAAAGTAGATGCAGTCACCCAGCTGAATATTTAAATATGTCCTTATTTGACTCTGCAATCACACAGCCAAATATATTCAAGGGCGGTTTCCTTTATGAGGAAAAAAAAAGTAAATGAAATGCTCAAAGATGACATTAGCTCAGTTTTATGTTTGAAAACTTAATTGCACCCAAGTGAGAAAATACAAAATTAAAGTTCTCACTGCAGCCATTGAGTCTCACGGCGCCTGGTAACAAGGAGAGGTTTCACCCCACGTGTTGGAACTCACTGTGACGTGGGTACTAAAATCAGGACTGGGAAACTGCCTGCAAATCCAGTACTGCCTTGTCCTAGAGCTGGAAGGAAAGTTTTCTTTAGAGATTATGCCAAGAGCCTCTTTCTTGAGAGTTACATTCAAGAGTGCATCTTGGGTTGCACCAGTTGAAGGAGGGGAGAGAAAGAAATGACCACTTACTGAGTGTCCTACTCCTGGCAGGGCGTTTGTATGAATCTTATCTAAAAATAATTTTGTCTTTCTTTGTCCCCTACACCTTGTCTACCAGATGACCCCATCGACTCAGAAAGATGAGACAAAGCCTGCATGAGTGTGTAGAAGTGAAGCCTCAGGTTGTCTGGTCCTGCCACCAACCTTGCTTGCTTATCGGAGCCCATGAAGTACTAGAAAGGCCACGGCATGGTCCAGTGCCATGATTGGGGTTCTCATCTGGTTCTTTCCTTCACAGCCTTTCCAGAGTCTTGAGGATGTCTGGGATAGCTTCTCCACACTCAAGCCAGCCCAGAAGAACCCAGGTTCCTCGCCCCCTTCTCTAGGATTATCTCCTGAGCTCCTCAATTCAGCTCGGGACCAACATCTTGGACTTGTGTCTTCGTGAAACACCTACAAGCAGCTGGGGAAAGGGAAGCGGAACTCAATCAAATTGAAAGTGCTCTGGGACTTTTCACCTAGAATTCCTCTTAATCCTTCTGCCCCTCATCTAGGGCACTTTTTAGGGGTAGAGATGATAAAGAAAACAGCATTGCCTATGCCACCTCCACTAGGCAGATGCTTGTAGATCATTCACTCATTTCTTCAGCAAATGCTAACTGAAAGTCTGCTATTGTATTGGGCTAATCTCTTTGGGACATCCAAAGATGATCAGATATGGTCCATGCCCTAAACTCATTGTGTAGTTTGAAAGGTGACACATGTACCAATATCCATAACATCAGCATGAACGTGCTAAGTGCTGTGGGAGAAACCCAGCACCACGAGGGCTCAGACTCAAGCAAGGCCTTCAGGGAGGGAGACATATATGAGCTGGGCCTTGAAAGGGAAGAGTGTGAGGTTCTGGCATGGCAAACCACAAGATGTCAGTGCACTGATAGGATGAAAGTAGGTAAAGAGGGAAAACAGGGATTTATTTTGGCCGGAGGTGATGGACGATGAGGTAGCAGGTAGGAGATGGGGAAAGACAGAGCTAATGCGACTGACTCTGGACATGCTGAGTTTGAAATCCCTTTGGGGGGCTTCCTTGGCAGTGTGGTGGTTAAGACTCTGTGCTTCCACTGCAGTGGGCAGGGGTTCAATCCCTGGTTTGGGAACTAAGATCCCACGTGCCTCAAGGTCAAAAAAAGAAAGAAATTCCACTTGGACATCCCAGCGGAGCTTTCCAGCAGACAGAAAGAGCAGAGTTTTGAGAAAGTTCAGACTTGGGATCACATGTGCACACAGAGGCCTGTTGAGACAGTGGATGTTGCCTAGAAACTGGAGCTAAGCAATACAGTGAAGCAATTAACACTCCAAGCAACAGATACTAATGTCTTCATTACTTGCAGGCAGGTCCTCTACCAACACAGAGGGAGAAACTCAGCTTTCCCTCTGCAGAGCTTTTGGAAGAGCTTAGAAGCACGCGGAGGCTCTTTGCTAGATCAGTGCAGTAAGGCTGGTCTTGGTAACTGGGTACCGTTGGGGGCATTTTGGTGCAGTGATCCCTGTGACTAAAACCTGATTTGTCTCTTTAAATGAAAAAACACTGTGTACTTTCCTCCTCATCTAGAGCTGTTCTGAGGTTGACGTCATGAGTACCATTTTTCCCCTCTTGCTATCTGATTCACCCATCATTCTCAGAATGATGTAGACATGCGTTCGAGCCCTTCTGTGATTTGTCCAGTGCTGTACTATTATAAGCTTTATTGATCACACAATCCATTAGGGCACCATTCACCATAAATAATTTATATCTGCAGGCATGAGCTTGTCTCTGTCACAGATGCCATCAGCAAGAATCCCCTTCAGGAGGTTTGTGCTGGGGGGGTGGGAAACAAACAAAAAAACAACTGTGCTGCAAATGTAGTGTGAACACACAAGACCCAGGGAGGAATAAAAATAATGATCGAGTAAACCTCATGCCCAGAGCCCACATTCTACCAAGGGTGGTCTGTCAAACAGAGAACAGATCTGAGGTTTTTCAGACCACAGAAAGCATGCTGTCCTGACAAATAGATATAAGCCTATCTTCCTAGCGGAGGGAATCTGTTTAGGCAGCATATCAATATTTGTTGAACACACTAGAGCAGTGCTAGATGTTATAATTGCCGGGGCTGGAGGGAGGGGTGGGAGCAGGGAGAAAAAGAAATAGTAGACATGCTTGCATCGCTGTACAGACCTTAGAATTCTGTTGGTCAAATAGGAAAATACATATGACTAAAACTCTACGATCTCTGGCAAAAACAAACAGAAGAGGGCAAGAGCACGGGGGCTCATATGCGTCTATAACTTTCTGAAGGCCACACAACCGTAACAGAGTGCTTAGATTCTAGGCTTTAAGCAGGGTTGCCAAGCAGGAGGAGTCACACAGATAGAGAGGTGAGTAGGAGTGATGCGGCTGTAGGGGTGGAGGATGGGTGTGCAAAAGTCTGCAGTTGGGAGCTCACAAATCATGGGAGCCAGCAAACAGATGTCAGCAGGGGCAGAGATCCCACGGTGTAAAGCCAGAGAGTGACAAGTCACGATGCTGGAAGGGGGCTGCTGGGTTACGGCCTTCCCACACAACACTGGAGTTGGAGGGGCCTGTTGGAGGGTAGACAAGACCTGGGCGGGGAGGAGGGGCAGAAATCTTCATCATTTTTCCCTTTGGGTCCTTCTTTCTTGAGCTTCCCAAGCCTTCCCTACTACGGTAGGCCTTGCTGAGAAAAAATTATCATTAAGCTTACTGAATAAGCCAGGGTTGAGATAAGAAAACAACCTGGGTCCCTTAGTTCAATAAAGGGAATTAAGAGGGGATCTAGCTACAGATAGATGGAACAGCTGAACAGCCAGGAGATGCTGAGGCAGAGATTAGTAACAGCTAGGGCTGGAGGTACCAATGGTGAAGAGCCTGGACTGTCCAGAAGATACCAGGGCCATGGCTGAGTGGCCTGGTGGGAGCTGGGGCCACAAGGAAACATGGACGCCATGGGAGAGGCTGCCCAAGACAGAAAGAGAGGGCTGGAAATAGCCCATACCTTCTCCCCTTCCTGCTAGGACCTCCCTTTGGCCTAATTTGTAGGCATCAGCTGGGAAGGGATGGGAAATGACTGGCATTTCCTTGTTCAGTATCTGCAGATGACTCTTGAAGAAAAGCAATGCCTGTCTCTTGCAAATGGTGGAATGAGGCATCAAGTGAGGCAGTATTCGGGGGCAAGATGTTCTTAATGACTCTACAATTAACATGACTCAGTCCACTGCCTGTCCTAAGGCAGAGTAACTGAAATCAGAACCATTGGGAAGGTCTCTCCCAAGAGATCTGAGATTCCTTCCACCGTGACTGCCCTAAGGTTTGCTCTGGAGTGTCTGACCCAGGAATGAAAGGGCTGCAGGCTCAGTGAAAGCAGAGTGGGAACTGATTAAAGTCTGTGGTTTCTGCCTTCTCTGACTCAATCTCAGGTCCAGAAGTGTCTGCAGTCTCCCTTTCCTCAAAAAGTTCCTCTGCTATAATACCATTTCTGAATCTCTCTTGTTTCTCAGAGACTTCACACATCACAGAGGAGCACTCCTGGCCTGTATGGGTCTCTTAGGCCAGATTTGAATGACAGATTAAACCAGACACAAGTTCTGCCAAGAATTCCAAGGCCCTGTGGACACTCCTGAACACTGGGTCTCCCATAGAAATCCTGTCCCCAAGGAGATGCTACTTAGTAACTTCTAGGGGTTGTATGCCTTTACATGAAATAGTTCAAAATTATTTCAAGTGATGGTCATCACTAGGGATGCCAATAAGAGGACAAAGAAGCCCTGCTGTGTTTTATCTCGAGAAGTTAATGTAGATGCACATCACATTGATTTAATATATTGAATAGTTCACTTACTGTGGATTGATCAACCACAGGGCAGATGGCCCTATATAGACATGGTCTCTGCCCTTATGTCAGTTTAGTCAGGGCCAGGAAGAGGGTGTCAGGTACTTGCTGGTAGCAGGAGCTGCTACAAGGCCAGGACTGTAGACAGAGCATTGATTTTCCAGAGAAGGATATGATCACTGCGCTGTTCATCTGTTTGGTGCTAACGCTGCAATTCGCTGGTTCTTAAACAGAGCTTGACAAAACACGCTTGTTGTGAAGCCAGGCTGCTAATTGTGCTGGTAATTAAAAATTGGCAGTGCCGAGTTTGGCCCACTTCCCCTCCCTTGAAACCTTCCAAATCAGCGTTTGCCTTTCACCACAAGAAAAAAACACCTGCTCTGTTTTCCCTACTCATTTCCTGGGACTTTCAAATGCCTCTTAGCTGCTGCTTTCACAGAGCCTGGAAGGATTTCTGGTATTTCATTCAGAAAGCTCGCGTGTGCACTGCAGTCAGCAGGGCTATGTATAGGCAAGGCCGAGCAGAGGGCAACCTCGGAGAACGCTCAGAGGTGCCAAGGGCAGGACCGCCTGCGGCCTCATCTCACCCTCCTGCCAGACTGCTTTGATGAGGCCACATTCCGTTCAGATTTTTCTGGCTCTGGGAGCTCGAGTGTCGATTCCTGGAGGTTGGGGGCCACGTGGCAGTCTGCAGCTCCCGGACTTGTTAGCACAGGCACACGCACTCGGAGTGATGCGTCATCCGCCTATATTTATCCAGTTGCTGTTTCAGTGGCTCTGAGAAGTGTCTGGAAAACAACAAAGCTGCCTCCTCCTGCTATGCAAGCTGTCTGAACTCCACAGACAGGCACTAATGGCTTCTGTGTGTGTGTGTGTGTGTGTGTGTGTGTGTGTGTCTGCATGCACACGTCTGCACGCACAGACAGGGGCCCTGGTTCCTGGATCTCCTGGGTCAATGAGAGACACCCTCCTCCTCCCCTAGCCAGCCTGGTATTTATCATTCAGAAGGCTGCTGCTTTCTTGCTCTAACTAGGGCCCCCATCTGAGCTCACTCTCAAGTAGGTCCAGTCGTGAAGGGCACCATTTGCATAGTGGGGAAGGGGAGCTGGGAGGCCCGGGGCAGGACCATTGGCAGCAATAGCTGCAGTAAGGACAGAGACCCTGGGAAGGTGTTGGTGAATGTTAGCGCTGAAAGGCATCCTGGATGTGATCTTCCCAAGACTGTTGTTTTGTAGGTGAGGAAGCTGAAGCTAAGTAGGTCAAAAGTAATCCAGCACCGGCACGGATCTCGAAGGCCTATATTACTGAATCCCACAGCAGTGACTTTCTACCACCCCGTGCCCAGCAGCTGGGACCTCACTTCCCCAGCAAACATCCTTCAGAATGTCAGGCTCCAAGACAACATGCTAAATTCACAAGTGTTAGGGAAGCCCGCTGATCGGTGACCAGAAGTGTATTGGTGATAAGTGCGTGGAGAGGTGATTGTATTATCTCAGAACTCTGGCTTCCACTGAGGGCCACCATCTAATGTACCCCGTCACCGCTCTGTGCTTGAGCCATTGTCACATCCTGCTGGCCACCTCCCAGACACACACTTTTACAGTCACTACTTTATAGTGTGTGGACAACTTCAGTGCCAGTACCCACAGGGTGACTCACTGTTGTTAGTCACTAAATCGTGTCTGACTCTTTGTGACCATATGGAGTGTAGCCTGCCAGGCTCCTCCATCCATGGGATTCTCCAGGCAAGAATACTGGAGTGGGTTGCCATTCCCTTCTCCAGGGGATCTTCCTAATCCAGGGATCGAACCCGGGTCTCCTGCATCACAGGCAGATTCTTTACCATCTGAGCACCAGGAAGATCCAAACAGATAGATGCAAATAGATCTGGGCTTCTTTGTCATTTCTTAAAGCCCATCCCCTCATGATAATTTATCCAAGAGAAATACAAATCCCATTCCTAAATCTTGAGGAGTAGATGATCTTCACTCAAGCTTTCCTTGATAGAGAGAGAAGTGGCTCAGAAATGCCCACGACAAATGTGCCGCAAATCCCCTTCTCATCCCTTTCTCCCCCAAATCCCATTGTGCACCATAGTTACTCAAATTTCTCTCTTCCTAAATTCCCAGCCCAGGCTGCCTCTCCTGTCACTTTCATTTTCCCCTCTCTCTTGCTATCCTTCTTGGATCCTGAATGTTTTATGGTTTTAACTTTTGCTTCCTTTGGTGATTCTAAGACTTTTCATGTGTAGATCAAACTGCTTCACTTCCTCCAAATTCTCCTTTCTACCCATTTTCTTGACCAACACACCAGAGACATAGGAACTGAGTAACTGAGACAACAGTTTGTCCTTAAAATGTGGGGAGAGGAATGGTTGTAAATTCTTTTACATGGCTTTTTTTCCTTTTTGCCACATGAAAATTCAAGTCAAATTGACCTTCAACTAACTGTCCTTGGTTGGGTTGCCCCATTATTGAATTCCTAAAGTGCTGGAAGTAATACAGTATTAATTCAAGGCTCCCTAAACCTGGTGCTTTGTTACTTCAAATAGTCTGCTGCTGCCTCTCAGTCACAAATAGCCAACTTCTCCTCTTGACAGCCATGTTCTTAGGATGGTGGATGTGTTCCCAGCTACCTAACTACTGCCAGCTGGACTCATGTCTCCTTTTCCATAGATTTTGGTCAAACCTTATTTAAATTGAAAAGAACAATAGACCTTTCAGTTACTATCACTCTATGTGCAACGGATCTGTGTCCCTGTTTTATATGGAGTAAGAACTCATTGCAGGAGCAGCGACCAGCGTGCTCAGAGCAACTGACACAAGCCCTGGCACTTGAGGGGTTCTTTCGATTCATGGGGTCACAAAGAGTCAGACACGACTGAGCGACTGAACTGAACTGAACTTCCTCTTCCTCACTGGGTTCTGGTCTTGGACTCTATCACAGGAGCTGTCTCCCTTTTGAAGCATTGGGAAGTAGCTTCACCCCTTTCTCACTCTGTTTGCTCTTCCCTGGGGGCCAAGTCATACCTTATCTGCTTGGTGACTTTGGAAAGACTGAGCATGAGAAACTCAGCCCTTTCTTCCTCTTTCTTCTTAAACCTCCCAATCTGAGGATGGGGTGTGTTTTGCTCACCTCCTGCCTCCTGGATGGCAGTCATGAGGGGTGCAGGGCCATCCACTGCTATGGCCAGGTCTGAAGACATGGCTTTCACTTTGACTCGATGGAGGGACACAGGAGAGGCAGCATATGCAGCTATCTTGTCCTGTGTGTATGTTCTGCAGAGCCAACCCTTCTTTGAGTGAGATTAACCAAGTTTTAGACTTGGGGAAAGGCATTAAGGATTTTGACTATGGCCACAACGAAGCCTTAGTCTTCAATCCAGCTTTATCATTAATAAAATATATTTTTAAAATCATCTGTCTTATTTCTGCAATTGTTTTTCAGTATCACGTGGGAAACCATAATATCTGAATTCAGTTCAATTAAACTATTAATTCTATAAATACTCTGAGGGAGGGAGCACAATAATTCATACCTTACAATGCATGCGTGTGGGCGTGCTCAGTTGTTCAGTCGTGTCTGACTCTTTACAACCCCATGGACTGTAGCCCACCAGGATCTTCTGTCCATGGGATTTTCCAGGTAAGAACACTGGAGCTGGTTGCCATTTCCTCCTCCAGGGACCTTCCTGACCCAGGGATTGAACCCAGGTCTCATTGCAGCTGGATTCTTTACCACTGAGCCACCTGGGAAGCCCACTCTTAAACTGAATGAATCTATATCATACAATTAACACTTTACAACTGTCCACCAGGAGTGAGGCTAAGGAGAAGAGAAAGGGCAGGGCCATCTTGGATTCAGTTCCTAGAACGATATCAAGGGTGAGGGTATCAAGCCCACGATCCAGTGTCCAGTGGATTTTCATCTCGATGTCTGGTAGACTATGAAACTGTCCTCCTCCTCCTGGTGAGCCCGGGATGCTTTGGTAGCAGCACAGTAACATGGTTAAAGGGGACCCCAGGACCAGTTCTTGAGTTCATCCCTTCTCCACCCCAACAATAAAACCTTGGGCTGGTCACTTAAACTCTTTTTCCTTTAGATTATTTACTTAGGAAATTGGGACAATATCTCTTAGGATCATTGTGAAGAACAAAATAAGAGAATTATATAAAGATCTTAGAACAATACCTGGCAGATAGTAAGCCTTCAATAAATGTTAGTGATTATTAGTTGCAACAGTAAAATATTTTTTCTGTCACCAAAAATATCCCAGGAGGATGCATCTTTAGGATATGTCACTGGGAAAATGTGCTTTGCTTTTAAAATAATTTTGTTTTGCAAATATTTCAGGAGGAACACTGAAAGTGAGAAACAGCTATATAGCTTTCTAACAAATACAAAAGGGATACTTGTTAAAAAATAGAAATCCCATTTTTATTGCTTTCTCCACCCACACCATCTCAAGGATCATTTCTTAACTGCTTTTCCTCTGAAGACACATATCAGACCTAAGATCCAGTGACAACTGCCTCCTGAAAGTCTTGACGTGGAGCCCTACGTGGGGCATTTCTAATTTTGAAATGAGCTATGTGGTTCAAAAGCGCCACGCTTTCCAACAAGTAGATGATTGATAAGACTTTCTCGTTCACTGATCAAGCTTGGTGAAGAAGGAAAAACAGGAACTAAAAATACCCTTTGTGTTTGAACTAGGGGCACTGAAAGTAAAAAGAAGACCCAAATTTACATATGTGATTACATAATTATATATTTAATTTGTAGTTTGTGTGCTAAAGTCACTTTAGTCATGTCCCACTCTTTGTGACCCTGTGGACCACAACCCGCCAGGCTCCTGTGTCCACAGGATTCTCCAGGCAAGAATGCTGGAGTGGGTTACCATGCCCTCCTCGAGGGGGGTCTTCCAAACCCAGGGGATTCAATTCACGTCTCCTGCATCTCCTGCATTGGCAGGCAGGTTCTTTACCACCAATGCCACCTGGGAAGCCCCAGTTTGTAGTTTAGAGTACAATTATCTTTTTGATCTAGGGATTTCTGTTGTCTCATCTCGTAGACATGGAGTTGTTACTGCAACAGAGCAGAATGCCTCTTTGCTGACTTTTTAAGCATCAAATTTATTTATTTTTATTTAAAAAAATATTTGGCCACAGGGCATGGTGTGTGGGATCTTAGTTCCCCAACCAGGGATGGAACCTGTGCCCCCTACTGTGGGAGCACAGAGTGTTAACCACTGGACCATTAGGGAAGTCCCATCTCTTTTGTCAATTTTTAACACAAATTCAAAGTGCTATTCACTTTATCAGCTAGGAATTTTGCAACCTATAGAATTACCAAGAAAGAAACTCATTTGAAGTTCATTTCCATCTTCACCTGAGTTTTCTAGAAAATTGGGATGACATTTTACAAGTTAACTAAATAAAGATGACATAATAAATGATGGTTGATTAAGTTCCATTCCTGTCCTCGAGTTGGAATGTCCAGGTGAGAGGCTCTTCAGATTACCTCTCACTGAGTCAATGCTCCATCTTTTCATGGCAGTGATCCTCAGGTCATCTGATGGCACTGTCATAAATTGTACTTCTACTTGGACAAATAAACCCAACAGTCACTAACCTGAAGTTTTCTACAAACAAAAAATATCAAACTGGAAAAGTGGATTTTAAACAGAGCATGTGAGCTAGTGTGGTGACTAATAAGAACAAAATATTTCTCTCTTTTATTGTAAGTCTTCCAGCTGCACCTAAGAGACAAGAGTTTCAGATCCAAGAGCCTCAGCTAGCATCCTGGAGGAAAGTGAAAATTAAAGTTGTTCAGTCGTATTCGATTCTTTGCGACCCCATGGGCTATACAGTCCAAGGAATTCTCCAGGCCAGAATACTGGAGTTACCCACTCCAGTAAGGGAAGTATTCTTTCCCTTCTCTGCGGGATCTTCCCAACCCAGGGATCAAACCCAGGTCTCCCGCAATGCAGGTGGATTCTTTACCAGCTGAGCCACCAGGAAAGCCCATCCTGGAGGAGGTGGACATTTAATTCAAGACTCTCTTGCTAATTTATAAAGTCAAGAGAGGGTATAGGCAGGAAGCCATTATCTCCTGAAAAAAATGGGGTCCTGTTCTTTATGTCCTTCTGGGATTTCAGTGCTTCCTATGAATGACAACTCAGCACCATACCAGGATTCTTACACACCAGAGGATAACAAAATATTCCAGGCCAGTTCTTTCTCTTGCATATGAATCTCAAGGAGACAAGGAAGCAAGAACCACAGATGCAGAAGTTGGCAGAGAAGCTGGCTAGGAGTTTGGTGGCCACACTAGTCTTAGGAGCAATGAGAAGTTGGTCCCCGAGGACAAAGAGATAACCAGAGCCAGAGGAGCCACTGAACCTGAGACTGTGTATAGCCATGAACACCCCTTCAATTCTCCAGGAGTCATGGCTATGTGGTTGGTTGTTGATAGTTCCCTGCCTTTTTTCTTTTTAAACTTTCCTATCTACTCTTACAATAACCTCCTACCTCCAAATGGGTCTGAGTCCCTTGAACCCAAAAGAATCACATGCTGGGTTATATTTTCTATTAAGAACCTGAGGGCTAGGTGCCAAGTCAGTGACCCCCCATTGACTCCTACTCCATAATATGTTGGGATTCCTACATAAAGAACCTGGTTATCTGACCCCAACAAATCCCCTGAACAGAGTATAGTATTCTCTCTTCACAGTCAATGAAATAATAAAAATGCAAAATGTCTATTCCTCCCCTGGATGTCAACAGACATTCCTTTCCCAGGGGGATGTGACCTTTGAGTAATGATATGAAGTAGTAGACTGGAGCTTAAATATTTTAAAAGGGAACAATGTGGCTAATGGTACCTAACATTTATTGTGTAGCTCTCTAGGCTCAGTACTGCGTGCCTTGACCTCACCCTCACAACAGCCCTGTCAGATGGGTGTTAGCTTGTCCCCGTTTTATATTTTAGTGACTAACCTGAGGCTACACATCTAGCAAGTGGTAGAACTGGGATTCAAACTCTCTTTAAAAACTGGAGTATAGTTGATTTACAATGCTGTGTTAGTTTCAGGTGTACAGCAGTGATTCATATATATATATATATATATATCAGTTCAGTTCAGTTCAATCGCTAAGTCATGTCCAACTCTTTGCAACCCCATGAATCACAGCACGCCAGGCCTCCCTGTCCATCACCAACTCCCGGAGTTCACCCAAACTCATGTCCATCGAGTTGGTGGTGCTATCCAGCCATCTCATCCTCTGTCGTCCCCTTCTCCTCCTGCCCCCAATCCCTCCTGGCATCAGAGTCTTTTCCAATGAGTCAGTTCTTCTCATCAGGTGGCCAAAGTATTGGAGTTTCAGCTTCAGCATCAGTCTTTCCAATGAACACTCAGGACTGATCTCCTTTAGTATGGACTGGTTGGATCTCCTTGCAGTCCAAGGGACTCTCAAGAGTCTTCTCCAACACCACAGTTCAAAAGCAACAATTCTTTGGTGCTCAGCTTTCTTCACAGTCCAACTCTCACATCCATACATGACCACTGGAAAAACAATAGACTTGACTAGATGGACCTTAGTTGGCAAAGTAATGTCTCTGCTTTTTAATATGCTATCTAGGTTGGTCATAACTTTCCTTCCAAGGAGTAAGTGTCTTTTAATTTCATGTCTGCAATCACCATCTGCAGTGATTTTGGAGCCCAGAAAAATAAAGTCTGACACTGTTTCCACTGTTTCCCCATCTATTTCCCATGAAGTGATGGCACCGGATGCCATGATCTTCATTTTCTGAATGTTGAGCTTTAAGCCAACTTTTTCACTCTCCACTTTCACTTTCATCAAGAGGCTTTTGAGTTCCTCTTCACTTTCTGCCATAAGGGTGGTGTCATCTGCATATCTGAGGTAATTGATATTTCTCCTGGCAATCTTAATTCCAGCTTGTGCTTCTTCCAGCCCAGTGTTTCTCATGATGTACTCTGCATATAAGTTAAATAAGCAGAGTGACAATATACAGCCTTGACGTACTCCTTTTCCTATTTGGAACCAGTCTGTTGTTCCATGTCCAGTTCTAACTGTTGCTTCCTGACCTGCATATAGGTTTCTCAAGAGGCAGGTTAGGTGGCCTGGTATTCCCAACTCTTTCAGAATTTTCCACAGTTTATTGTGAATTTTATACATAGTAGTGTGTTATGTGTTAATTTCAAACTCTTAATCTACCCTTCCCCACCTTTCCCCTTAAACTCACTTTTAACTTCAGAGCCTGAGCTCCTAACCAGTGTCCTGTCATAGGAGCAAACTCTCAAAAACCCATTACATCCAGTCTCTGGATGGGCATTTTCTGTTCCCGGGAAGTGTTCCATTAAGCAGGTCTGGTAAAGCCCACACCTCACCTCTCTGGACAGCAAGCAGGTTCCCTTAGATGTCTTCAGTGATGCCCACACTGTCTGGTGGAATCAAAGGAACACTGTCTAGTGGAATCTTCCTCTCTCATCAGGCTTTTGAAACCTTTAACCTAGATTTTTAAAAGCCTCTACTTTACCTGGTTCTTGTCTTTCTCCCACCAACGCTTGGAGGAGAGGAGGGCTACAATACAAGTTTATTAGATCAAAGAGATAAACTCAACTGGTACAGCAGCTGAAAGAAATCAGGCTGCTGCGGTCTTTTGTGACGGTGTAAATTTCCAAAAGGTAGAAAGTAAGTCCCACAGCCAGGTTCCCTAAATGTGTTTTTCCACAACGGCATTGGACAGAAGCTCTGGAAAATACAATACAGTGTTCCCATTGGCAGACACAGTAGCGGAACATACACCTCTCTGCTGTGGTCACATCCAGAAGCCCTCACTGATGCCCAGAGCCAGGGGACCAAATTTGCCAAGAGAACCAAATGGGAGAAGCGTGGTAATTTCCTCACTTGTGCACTTCGGGGACATCTTCATTCAGAGGCTTCTGTGTACTTTACAGGATACTTCTTACAACCTTGGTGGGAGACTGGGTCACAAGGAGGACAGTTTCCCAAGTCAACAACCACTTCCCAAGAAGGAAATCCAGGGGCTTTTTTCTCTTCTGGCCACAGAGTCATACTTTTTCTTCAGTTGTTTGTAATGCAAATAAGGGTCATCATTTCAACTTACGTATATAGCAGTACATATTTTCACAGAAATATGTTTGCTTTACTTAACACCTTTATAAGAACACACCTCCTGCTCGCAAGAGTCCAACTGTAGCTTAGTTTCAGGGTCCTAAGTGGAGGGCAGCACACAGACTCAGACAGAAGAGGGATTCTCGGGGAGGGGACGGGCAAGGAATGGGTTTCAGAAGCACCTGGGGATTCTTTCAAAGTGCCTTCTCCTGCTGTCTCCACCACCCCACCCAGTGCACCCCAGGAAGCATCCTTACAGTCGAGGGCATGTTGAACCCCTCAGATGTGTCTAAGTGAAAAGAAATCTCAGGTCACTAGAATCCAAAACATTTTCAACAGAAGGGTAACTGGAGTCCTTTAAGTGACAAGTATGACTCTCAGTCCACAAATTAAGGTGTTCAAGCAATATTAAATCCATAGTTCTAGAAATCAGCCAAATTTGGGACTTCCCTGATGGTCCAGTGACTAAGACTCCGATTTCCCAGTGCCAGGGACCTGGGTTCAATCCTGGTCAGGGAAACAGATCCCACATGCCCCAACTAAGAGTTCCAATGCCACAACTAAAGATTCCAAGTGCCACAACTCAGACCTAGCACAGTCAAATAAATAAATATTTAAAAATCAGCTAAATTTAAATTTGAGCCCAGATGTCTCTAGGCTCATGAGAAAGTATAATCTCAGTCACTCCAATGACCTACCACCCCTCCCTCCCCTCCTTCAAGGTCACATCAGGTGTCCAGCACACTCTGAGGTGTGAAGGTATTTGAGAAGGTGAAGTACTCTGGTATTTTCCATCTGTCTCACAGGTTCCCATGGAGACGTCACTGTCTTTGGTTCCAAGGGCTTTTTAGGACTGGTGGCACTTTGACACTTTTGTTCACCTAAACCAAACAGTCTGCCAGATATTTCTCCAGCAATGATGGGTTTATTTGGGATCAACAGAGAATGCCAATTTGGAGTCTGCAACAATAAGTCCCCAGCCAGAATAGAGAGGACCCTTTTATGTAGAGGAAAAGGAAGTACGGAGGGCTATAGTAAGCAAAGAGTCTTGGCTTTTCACTGGCTGAGTCCTTGCCAGGAAAGAAGAGGAGTCTTTTGTCTTCCTGTTGGGCTCTGCTATGGTCACAGCGCATGAGAGTTCCCCCTTCTGGTCTCCTGACTATTTTAATTGAGTATCTCCTCAATTATCTTTTTTATACTTTCCTAAGTATTTTTTTAAATATATACCTAAGACAGGAGACTCTCTTAGTGGCTTGGGGGTTCCCAACTGCCTGGATAGCTCATGCAGTGCCTCCTATGTGAGTTCCTACAGCCTCCTCCTGCTCTATTCCAAGGCCTCCATTGATCTCTAGCCCTGGTCTTTCTTCTAGTCTGGAAAAGTCTCCTTTCCCTGTGCTATCTATCTCTTTACCTCTTCTCACAAAACCCTATTTGCTCTTTCTCAGCAAACCTTCTAAGTTATTCTTCAGGCTCAGGCTTCAGAAACAAAACACAGAAATTCTTGGAAGTTACTTCTTTCTATCCTAACATATACCTCCCTTGAGGCATAGAATCAACTCCAAGTCTGAGTGAGAGAAACAGAAAAGAAAAATCTATAGAACTTAGTGGCACCAAATCTTATTTCATTATATTTTGTATATACTCTTCATGGGTGACTCCCAGTTCTAGCTTTCTAATATATACCTTGAGAGATATTTTGGGGGCTGTTTGCAAAAATCCTCCTAAACTTTCAAAAATCACATTAATGCTGGTGAAATTTAAATTTAAAAATATAAATAAAGGTTCTGGTTAAAGCTTAGAGATTTAAGAGCTGGAAAAAGCATTTTTGCCATCCTTGCAATAAGAAAAAAGCTGGATAAACGTAAAACTAACAACTTTCCTTGAACCTATCAGAAAACCTATATTGCAGGCAAACAACTAACTTAAAACCAAGAGAAAGACAAAGGACTGCAGGGAGAAACAGGATTCAAGTGTTTGCTCACCTGAGACAGATGCTGCCAAATGTGTAAAAGCTGGTAAGAAGATTAAACTAGAAATGTTTAAAGAATTGCTAAAGGCCAAGTGTGGGCCAGCAGGAGGCTGTGAAGTCCCAGGGAGCTGTAGATGCAGGAGGGTTCACACCCTCTTTAGGTTTTTCTTCCAGGAACAGCATGTACTCCCGAAGAAGATGGGGAGAACCCTAACAAAATGTCCTCTGAGGCACTGGTACCCAACCTTTTTGGCACTAGGGACCGGTTCTGAAGAAATTTTTCCATGGACAGAGTAAGGGGAGGGGGGTGGTTTGTGATGATTCAAGTGAATTACATTTATTGTGCACTTTATTTCTATTATTTCTATTCTTATTATTTCTATTCTTATTACATCAGTTCCACCGCAGATCATCAGGCCTCAGATCCCAGAGGTTGGGGACCCCGGATGTAAGGTGCTAGCTGGGTATGGAGAAGAGTAGCCACTGCCCAAACCCTATTCTGATACATCTGCTTCATCTCCCTTGTGAATTACAGCAGACTTCTTGCACGTGTGTGCATGCCAAGTCACTTCAGTCGTGTCCAACTCTTTGCAACCTATGGACTGTAGCCCACCAGGCTCCTCCGTCCATGGGATTCTCCAGGCCAGAAAACTGGAGTGGGTTGCCATTTCCTCCTCCAATGTATCTTCCTGACCCAGGGATCAAACCCTGGTTTCTTATGTCTCCTGCATTATTGGCAGGCAGGTTCTCTACCACTAGAACCACCTGTGAGAAACTGTAAAATAGACTGGTATCTTCAATATACTGAAAGAGGGGAAAATGTTGATCCAGAGTTCTACATCCGGAAAAAACGTCCTTCTAAAGTATAGAAACAATAAAGACTTTCTCAGACAAACAAAAATGCAGGGACCTATCTACTTGCTGTAGACCTAGCTTATAAGAAAAGTTAAAGGAAGTTTTTCAAGGTAGATACATGTCAGAGCATTGGACCTGCACTAAGAAATAATGTCACAAATGGAACAAATAAAAGGCTTTTAAAATCATTTTTGTCTTATTTTAATTGCTCTAAAAATAACTGACTTTAAAGCAACAAAATTAACAATATATTATGTGCTTATAGCATATATAAAAGTGAGATATGTGAGACCAATGACACATCAGAGGGAGCAAGAAATTAGGAATATATTGTTAGAAGATTCTGGAACTAAAGGTAGATTCAGATTTTTTTAATGTATATTATAAACCTTAAGGCAACCAATAAAAATATTTTTTAAATGTTGAAAAGGAAGGAAAGACAGAGAAGGAGGTTAAAAGAAATAAATAGACAAAAGAATAGAAAGTAGCTAGTAAGATGATAGAAGTTAATCCAACTATACCAAAAACCACTTTTAATGTGAATAATGTAAACATATCAGTTAAATGTGTGTTTATACATTTGACAGGAATGATCAGACACAGTTAAGAAAGTACAAGGTAGTCTGGGAAAAAAATTTTTACAAATCATTTATCTCACAAAAACTTGTATCCAGAATTGGTTAAAACTGAATAAGAAAAGAAACAATCCAATTTTTAAAATGGACAAAAGACCTGAAAAGATATTTCACCAAAGAAAATATCAATGACAAATAAGCACATGAAAGATGCTCAACAGCATTTGTTACCAGAAAAATGCAAATGAAAACCATAATGTGATGGCACTAAATACTTAGTGTTGTTGTTCAGTCACTAAGTCGTGTCTGACTCTTTTCCAACCCCCATGGACTGTAACCCACCAGGCTCCTCTGTCCATGGGATTACTGGAGTGGGTTGCCATTTCCTTCTCCAAGAGACCTTCCCAACCCAGGGATGGAACCAGGGTCTCCTGCATTGGCTTCCCTCATAGCTCAATCAGTAAAGAGTCTGCCTGGAATGCAGGAAACCTGGGTTCAATTCCTGGGTCGGGAAGATCCCCTGGAGAAGGAAATGGCAGCCCACCCCAGTACTCTTGCCTGGAAAATCGCATGGAGAGAGGAGCCTGACAGGCTACAGTCTGTGGGGTCGAAAGAGTTGGACTCGACTGAGCGACTAAGCACCCACGCACACTCCTGCATTGGCGGTGGATTCTTTACCACTGAGCCACCAAGGAGGCCACAAACTTATTACAATTGCTAAAATTAAAAAACAAAAAACTGGACAGTACCAAATTCTGGCAAAGATTTGGAGCAACAGGAATTTTCACTACTCATGACCGAGCATACAAAATAGCACAACTGTATTGGAAGACAGTTTGGTCATTTATTATAAAGTTAAATATATGCTCATAAAACAATCTAGAAATCTCAACTCCAAATGAGTTTAAAAATTTATGTTCACAAAAAAAGTTATATAAGAATGTTTATAATAATGTTATTCAAAGTCGCCCAAACTGAAACAGCCAAGACGTCCTTCAACCAGGTAATGGACAAACGTATAGTCCACACAATGGACTGTGACTCAGTCATAAAAATGAATGCACTTTGGATTCACACACAATGATGATGAATTTTAAATGCATCCTTTAAGTGAAAAAAGTCAGACTCAAAAGGCTACATGTTGGATGATTACATCTTTATGAAAATTATTGAAAAGGCACTTTTATAGGGACAGAAAATAGGTCAGTGGTTGCCAGGGGATGAGGCGAAAGGGAGGGGTATTCTACAAAGGGGCTGTACCTGGTATTTCTCAGGGTGATAGGATGCTCTGTGTGGTACAGGGGTGGTGGAAAATGGCTCTGCATGTGTCCAACTCCACACGGCTGTGCACTACAAAGTATGAGCTTTACTACGTGCATATGGAAAAAAGAAAAAATCAAGCAGGGTGTCAAGGAGATCCCTATTGGGAGAAGGAATGCAGAAAAATACTATGGGCTGAGTGGCAACTATCAAGTATGTTGAAGAACAGAAAAAACGAAGAGCAGTAAATATAGTGTCACGACCTCAAAATCATTGGTGCACAACCTCTTCACTTTCGCCCACTGTGAGCAATGGATGAATGCTGTGTTAATGGAAGCTCCTAGGAGCAAGGCCTGTGTTTGTCTCCCTCTAGAGGCAGGCGGGTTACAGAACAGTGTCCCGCCAACTTGAGTAATCTACACTCACTCCTTTTAAAACTTCTTATGTGTGGTCAACCCATAATGTTGATGTCTTTTATCATCTTGTTTTAAGAATATGTATAAACATATAAATATACCCATTTCTGCTTACAATTATATATACAGTATGAACTAACAAAATTATAAATCAGATACAAAGAAAACTGTAATCCCAGTAAAGCCCAATCTAATAACCTTAAATTGGTGAAACCAAATCACGGCTCACAGTGTTGTTGGGTCTTCTGAGGTAAGCATTCCTGACGACTTTAGGACTACTCAATGTTGCTGCTGTTACTCTGTTTACAAACGATGATCACAAACCTCCTTTTTTACAGCCCACCTGACATCATGTAAGATGGCTTGAAGAGGGTGAACCTGAAATCACTTCCCACATGAACATCATCACAACCACTCCTAGACTCTGTTAAGATTATTCTATTTCCATCTGCACCTAACCTGTGATCAGTGACATGCAATTCGGGTTAAACTTGGTCCTTGTCCTCTGAGGAGCCTAAGTGTGAAGATATCATGAGGACTCACACGGGCGTGGTTTGTGTTTGAGGAGAAAAGACTGCTGGCGATTATGGCTCTGCTCTCTTTGTTCTGAGTCTCTGCCTGCTTCAGAAGATCCTGACAAGAGGAAGGTGCAAAAGCCACCCTCAGGTGGGATTTTAACATCTTGCACCACCACACTGATCTGTTTTGAATGACTTGGAACTCAAGGTTACAGTAATGCTTTCAAGGTCGAAAAGTAAATCATTTATAAGTGGGCAGCACTCATAACTCATCAATTTGAATAGAATTTTTTTTTAATTGTTTGACACCTGATTCTGTTGATTAACCTGTGATTTGGAGAAATTTGTGCCGTAACAGTGAATAGTCATGTGTTAATTCTGGAGCATTTTTTGCTATATGTCATACAAGAATAAAGCACGCCTTTGAATTTTTGCAATGGGGCAGCCAGTTTTTAACTGAATTTGCCGGAAAGCAAGTTAGGGGCTGGACCAGGGCTGCATCAGAGAAAGACGCTGACAGGATTTTTTTTAGTAGCACTGAATGCAGCTCCTGGTTGTGTAGCTCCAGTGACAAAAGTGTCAGTGGTCTCCCTGCTCCCTTCCTGCCCTGCACGTGTTCCCAACACCACGCTTGAGAAACAGCTGCAGGAAAGTGGACACATGTGTGGGTGATGGAGCCAGAGCCTGGCAACCACACACACCAGCCGTATTTTGGGGAGGAAGGGCAAATCATCAGCTTCTCTGTGCTCTATTCACTCATCAGGAAAGTAATGTCATTCGTTGTCGTTGTCCATTCACTAAGTTGTGTTCGACTCTGCAACCCCATGGACTGCAGCACGCCACGCTTCCCTGTCCTTCAACACCTGAGAGTTTGCTCAAATTCATGTCCATTGAGTCAGTGATGCTATCTAACCATCTCATCCTCTGTCGCCCCCTTCTCCTGCCTTCAATCTTTCTCAGCATCAGACTGTTTTCCGAAGAGCCAGCTCTTAGGATCAGGTAGCCAAAGTATTGGAGCTTCAGCTTCAGCATCAGTCCTTTCAATGAATATTCAGGGTTGATTTCCTTTAGGATTGACTGTTTTGATGGCCATAGTGATATGGTTGAAATGGGGAGATGCACATAATATCCTGAGAGAAAAGCTTGATACTGGGACATAATCTATAAATGTTAGCTGTTACTATTGTCACACTTAACGTGTTGGGTTGGAATCACCCATTTCCCCTTTTTGCTTTAAACTCAACTGGTCTATGAGTTCTGGAAGGATAGGGACCATAACTTCTTGCCTCTGTTCCCACGGTCCCAAGCACACAACACTCAATCAAGGTGTTTTGAACTGAAGAGAGAGAATAGAATTGGAAAATTGTTTGAGAGAGCAAAGAGATTGCAACCAAGTAAGGGACATAAACGAGTCATTTTCACTCCGGAGTGGAGGATAGTAATGGCTGTGTGCCCCGCTAGAGTCAATCTCTGTACCAACATAATTTCATCTCAATGCATTTAATGGAAATTTTCTCACAATGCCTTCTGGTAGACTACTGGAGAGGAGCCTGTAACTAAAGGTTGTTTTCTCTGCTGCAAAATAGACCTGAATGCTAACCAATTTTAAAAAAAGTCTCATTCTAAGGTACTGGAAATGGTTGCGATTTGGGTGTTGGATATACTTTATCAATACATACCTATAATCTTAAAATTTGCACAATTTACTGCATGTGTTATACCTCCAAACAAAATCTTAAAAGGCCCTTCGCCTGTCCGTAGCAATTCTGTCTGACACATGTTTAAAAGACCACCATTGCTACCCCCACTGTCCTTTCCTTGGTACCTCCCAAAGGCATCCTGTGTACACACGGTATATAAAATTACATGAAATTTACAGCTTACCATGAATAGGAAAAGCCTCAAGGCTTCAAAACATGAAAGCTCTTTGCTAAAGAGCATCTGAAATTAACGTTCACATAATCTATCCACCAGAGGGCGCCAACACAGCCCTAATCATAAGAACACACTGACCTAGCAAGCCAACTTATCAACCTTTCTAGACAAGAACTGCAGTTTCCATACACAAGCAGTTATCAATTTCTAGGTTCCTAGGAAGGCAGATGAAATTTTATTAAAGTCAGATTTAATTCATGGGTTTATTTTTTCTCCTCAACATTAGACATGCTGTAATAATAAGAGGCATCTTGATGTCATAAACACTAATAAATGCCTAATAAGGAGATGGACACAGAAATAAGGATAGTTTACCTTTGTATTACCTCTAATGCTTTACAGGTTAGGCAGAGAAGTGAGTTCTGGCATTTGTTCTCCTTAATATGTGAATATAATTTATAAATATGGTGTGTGGTGCCCATTAGAGATGAAAAAATAGTTTCCACTGGATCCATGGATGACCACAGCTAACAAACAAACATGCAAATTAGAAAAAGGCACATCGGTGAAGTCTGGGGCAAAGCTTGGTGAGCAGAAATAAGGGATGGATTTCAAGTCCCACTTTCTCCTACCAGGCAGCTCTGCACAGGACTAACTGAAAAGGCATGCTTGAGGGTAGTTTTTAATTCTCTTTCTGCCCAATTATTAGATAAGAACAATAATTTTTATCTCTTGTAAAATGCAGTTCCAAGACAAGTTGCCCACCTGCCCCCTTCCAATCAGAACACTAACCTTAAGTACTTCCTTAAAGAAACATTCTGGATCCCCCACTAAGCTTTGGAAATGAAACCTTTCCCATCCTGTTCTCTGCTTTCAGTCTATCCTACTAGAAAGGTTTTGCTGTTATTTGCCAAGTAGCCTTTTTCTTTATAATCTCCATTTCCTGATCACTCCCTAGCCCCTCATTTTCGTAACTGACTTTTTCTCATGGGTTGAAATTTATTGTAGGAGGAACCTGAAAGTAGGCATGTGTTTCAACATCGTGCAGTTGACCGTGTCTCAGTTCATACCGTAATTGACCTCACAACAGCTCTTAACCCCGAGGATCACTCTGTCTCTGGAAAGTTTCTTCATTTGGCTTCTAGGACACAGCTCTTTGGATTCTCCTTCTCCTATATGGCTGCTCCTTCTCAGTCTCCTGAATTGATTCGTCCTCATATTCCTGATTTCTAGGTGTTGACATCCATGAACCATCCTCTCTCCTGCTCCGTCTACACCCTTGCCTTGGGGATCTCACCTGGCCTGTGGGTTTACACACCATCTATCCACAACAACTCCCACATTTATATCTCCTTCGGTCTCTGCCCTGAACTCCAGATTCATATTCAACTGCCTTCTCAACATCTCCATTCAGATGTTTAAAGGCAGCTCAGACTAGACATGCCCAAAGCAAACCCTTTCTCTGCCTGCCATGCATACCTCCCACAGCCTTTCACCTGGGCAAATGGTACTCCCCCTTTTTTTAGTTGCTCATATGGAAAACCTTGGCAGCATCTTTGGCTCATCTCCTCCTCTCACTCTCCACATCAGCAACATCAGTTGGCTCCAGATTTGAATATGTCCAGAAATGGGCTACTTCACACCACCAGCTGCCACTCAGGTGGAAGTCAACATCACCTCTTGGCCGGGTTTTTTCTTTAGCATTTATTTATTTGGCTGCACTGGGTCTGAGCTCTGGTACACGGGATCTTCACTGTGGCTCATGGGTTTCTCCCTAGTGGTGGTGCAGGTTCAAGTGTCCCACAGCATGTGGGATCCAGTTTCCTGAGTGGGGACCAAACCCACGTCTCCCACATTGGAAGGTAGACTCTTAACCCCTGGACCCCAGGGAAGTCCCTTGGCCTGGATTATTGCAACAGTCTTCTAATTCATTTCTGTGACTCTGCCCTTCCTCCCCTCTCCACTCTCCAACCAGAGTCAAATTTCTTTGCCACAGTTGGGGGATCCTAAGTGAAGTTAAGTGAGATCATGTCTCTCTTCTGGATAACGTGTTCCACCTCCCACAGTGAAACCAAGGAGCTTGAAAGTGCCTTTTAAGGCTCTACATGGGCAGCTGTGTTTTGGAGGAGGAAATGGCAACCCACTCCACAGAGGAGCCTAAAGGGCTACAGTCCACAGGGTCAGGCACGACTGAAGAGGCTGAGCACACACGCGCATTGTGTGTGTGTGTGTGTGTGTGTAGATGTGTGTGTTTGATCACTGTCTTCCCCACCAAGGAAGTAACCTCTCTGATAGAAAGCATTTTGTTCCATTCATTGTTACAGCTCCAGTACCTAGAAAAATGCCTAGCACACAGCAGATGTTCAATACATATTCGTGGAATGAATGTTGAATGAATCTAGCCAGTTTATACACTGACTAAAAGTTACTTGCAATATATAAAATAAAATGTATTAAAGTTTAGCTTAAAGTTTTCCAGAATTGGGTATCTTAAAAGGCATAGAAAGAAATAAGGTGTTTACTCTTGAAGTACATTGACACCATATAATGTTTGATGAACTGAAGCACTGACTTCATGAACTGAACTGGACTGAAATATTTGTGTTCTGTGAGTAGATTGCCTCAAGATAATTGGGTCGAACAGAGCTACTAGCTGACATTACTTAACCCCTTGTTGGCCTTGTGTTGAATTACAAAACGTTAAATTTACTATATGTTTGTTCATTTTTACCAATTAGTATTAAATTATATCATTAAATACATGTTATATAACTAAATGAATATATTATGAATATAATGGTTCACTACTGCAAATGCTGAAGAACCAGGCTGATGCACTATAAGGAAATATCCATCAGAGAAGTCAGGAATTGTGTTCTATTTCTCATCCTACTGGGGCTGAGATGGTAAAGAATCTGCCTGCAATGCAGGAGATTCGGGTTCAATCCCTGGGTCGGGAAGATCCGCTGGAGAAGGGCATGGCAACCCACTCCAGTATTCTTGCCTGGAGAATTCCGTGGACAGAGGAGCCTGGCAGGCTGCAGTCCATATGGTCACAAAGAGTCAGACACGATTGAGTGACTAACATTTTCACTATCATCCTATTGTCAAATCTAATTGTGTACGTTAAAGATTTCTTGATGAGAGCTGTTAGTATATTAAAATATATTCACTGAAATTCAATACATGATTCAAATGACATATAATTTTAAAATACTTGTGAAAACCACATGATAAATTCATTTAAAACAGGGTGTAACTAAGGGACAAATTTTACTTAAAATACTATATTAATAGCTAACCTAATTCAATAGTAGACTAGTTGCTGTTGTTGTTCAGTTGCTCAGTCATTTCTGACTCTTTTCGACCTTATGGACTGCAGGCTCCTATGTCCTCCACTATCTCCCAGAGTTTGCTCAAATTCATATCCATTGAGTCAGTGATGCTATCTGACCATCTCTTCCTCTGCCACCCCCTTCTCCTTCTGCCTTCAATCTTTCCCAGCATCAGAGTCTTTTCCAATGAGTCAGCTCTTCATATCAGGTGGCCAAAGTACTAGAGCTTCAGCAACAGTCCTTCCAAACAATATTCAGGGTTATTTTCTCTAGGATTGATAGGTTTGAACTCCCTGAAATCCAAGGGACTCTCAAGAGTGTTCTCCAGCACCACAATCCGAAAGCATCAATTCCTCAGTGCTCAGCCTTTTTTATGGTCCAGCTCTCACATCTGTACATCACTACAGGAAAAACCAGAACTTTGACTACACGGACGGACCTTTGTCAGCAAAGTGATGTCTCTGCTTTTTAATATGCTGTCTAGGTTTGTCATAGCTTTCCTTCCAAGAAGCAAGCATGTTTTAATATGGCTGCAGTCATCATCCGCAGTAATTTTGGATCCCAAGAAAATAAAATCTGTCACTACTTTCACTTTTGCCCCCTTCTATTTGCCATGAAGTGATGGAACCAGATACCATGATCTTACTTTTTTTTTTTTAATCTCAGTTTTATTTATTTATTTTACTTTACAATATTGTATTGGTTTTGCCATACATTGACATGAATCCACCATGGGTGTACATGTGTTCCCCATCCTGAACCCCCCTCCCACCTTCCTCCACATCCCATCCCTCTGGGTCATCCCAGTGCACCAGCCCCAAGCACCCTGTATCATGCATCAAACCTGGACTAGTGATTCATTTCACATGTGATAATTTACATGTTTCAATGCCATTCTCCCATATCATCCCACCCTCTCCCTCCCCCGCAGAGTCCAAAAGACTGTTCTATACATCTGGGTCTCTTTTGCTGTCTCACATACAGGGTTATCATTACCATCTTTCTAAATTCCATATATATGCATTAGTATACTGTATTGGTGTTTCTCTTTCTGGCTTACTTCACTCTGTATAATAGGCTCCAGTTTCATCCACCTCATTAAAACTGATTCAAATGTATTCTTTTTAATGGCTGAGTAATATTCCATTGTGTATATGTACCACAGCTTTCTTATCCATTTGTCTGCTGATGGACATCTAGGTTGCTTCCATGTCCTGGCTATTATAAACAGTGCTGCGATAAACACTGGGGTACACGTGTCTCTTTCAATTCTGGTTTCCTTGGTGTGTATGCCCAGGAGTGGGATTGCTGGGTCATACGGCAGTTCTATTTCCAGTTTTTTAAGGACTCTCCACACTGTTCTCCATAGTGGCTGTACTAGTTTGCATTCCCACCAACAGTGTAAGAGGGTTCCCTTTTCTCCACACCCTCTCCAGCATTTATTGCTTGTAGACATTTGGATAGAAGCCATTCTGCCTGGCATGAAATGGTACCTCATAGTGGTTTTGATTTACATTTCTCTGATAATGAGTGATGTTGAGCATCTTTTCATATGTTTGTTAGCCATCTGTGTGTCTTCTTGGAGAAATGTCTGTTTAGTTCTTTGGCCCACTTTTTGATTGGGTCGTGTATTTTTCTGGAATTGAGCTGCAGGAATTGCTTGTATATTTTTGAGATTAATTCTTTGTCCGTTGCTTCATTTGCTATTATTTTCTCCCATTCTGAAGGCTGTCTTTTCACCTTGCTTATAGTTTCCTTTGTTGTGCAGAAGCTTTTAATTTTACTTAGGTCCCATGTGTTTATTTTTGCTTTTATTTCCAATATTCTGGGAGGTGGGTCATAGAGGATCCTGCTGTGATTTATGTTGGAAAGTGTTTTGCCTATGTTTTCCTCTAGGAATTTTATAGTTTCTGGTCTTACGTTTAGATCTTTAATCCATTTTGAGTTTATTTTTGTGTATGGTGTTAGAAAGTGTTCTAGTTTCATTCTTTTACAAGTGGTTGACCAGTTTTCCCAGCACCACTTGTTAAAGAGATTGTCTTTTCTCCATTGTATATTGTTGCCTCCTTTGTCAAAGATAAGGTGTCCATAGGTGTGTGGATTTATCTCTGGGCTTTCCATTTTGTTCCATTGATCTATATTTCTGTCTTTGTGCCAGTACCATACTGTCTTGATGTCTGTGGCTTTGCAGTAGAGCCTGAAGTCAGGCAGGTTGATTCCTCCAGTTCCATTCTTCTTTCTCAAGATTGCTTTGGCTTCAAGGTTTTTTGTATTTCCATACAAATTGTGAAATTATTTGTTCTAGTTCTCTGAAAAATACCGTTGGTAGCTTGATAGGGATTGCATTGAATCTATAGATTGCTTTGGGTAGTATACTCATTTTCACTATATTGATTCTTCCGATCCATGAACACAGTATATTTCTCCATCTATTTGTGTCCTCTTTGATTTCTTTCACCAGTGTTTTATAGTTTTCTATATATAGGTCTTTTGTTTCTTTAGGTAGATATATTCCTAAGTATTTTATTCTTTTCGTTGCAATGGTGAATGGAATTGTTTCCTTAATTTCTCTTTCTGTTTTCTCATTGTTAGTGTATAGGAATGCAAGAGATTTCTGTGTGTTGATTTTATATCCTGCAACTTTACTATATTCATTGATTAGCTCTAGTAATTTTCTGGTGGAGTCTTTAGGGTTTTCTGTGCAGAGGATCATGTCATCTGCAGTGAGAGTTTTACTTCTTCTTTTCCAATCTAGATTACTTTTATTTCTTTTTCTGCTTTGATTGCTGTGGCCAAAACTTCCAAAACTATGTTTAATAGTAGTGGTGAGAGTGGTCACCCTTGTCTTGTTCCTGACTTTAGGGGAAATGCTTTCAATTTTTCACCATTGAGGATAATGTTTGCTGTGGGTTTGTCATATACAGATTTTATTATGTTGAGGTATGTTCCTTCTATTCCTACTTTCCGGAGGGTTTTTTTTTTTTTTTTAATCATAAATGGATGTTGAATTTTGTCAAAGGCTTTCTCTGCATCTATTGAGATAATCATATGGTTTTTATTTTTCAATTTGTTAATGTGGTGTATTACATTGATTGATTTGTGGATATTGATGAATCCTTGCATCCCTGGGATAAAGCCCACTTGGTCATGATGTATAATCTTTTTAATGTGTTGTTGGATTCTGATTGCTAGAATTTTGTTAAGGATTTTTGCATCTATGTTCATCAGTGATATTGGCCTGTAGTTTTCTTTTTTTGTGGCATCTTTGTCAGGTTTTGGTATTAGGGTGATGGTGGCCTCATAGAATAAGTTTGAAGTTTACCTTCCTCTGCAATTTTCTGGAAGAGTTTGAGTAGGATAGGTGTTATCTCTTCTCTAAATTTTTGGTAGAATTCAGCTGTGAAGCCGTCTGGACCTGGGCTTTTGTTTGCTGGAAGATTTCTGATTACAGTATCAATTTCTGTGCTTGTGATGGGTCTGTTAAGATTTTCTATTTCTTCCTGGTTCAGTTTTGGAAAGTGTACTTTTCTAAGAATTTGTCCATTTCTTCCACGTTGTCCATTTCTTCCATTTTATTTGCATATAGTTGCTGATCATAGTCTCTTATGATCCTTTGTATTTCTTGTTGTCTGTTGTGATCTCTCCATTTTCATTTCTAATTTTGTTGATTTGATTTTTCTCCCTTTGTTTCTTGATGAGTCTGGCTAATGGTTTGTCAATTTTATTTATCCTTTCAAAGAACCAGCTTTTGGCTTTGTTGATTTTTGCTATGGTCTCTTTTGTTTTTGGTTTTTTTTTTTTTTTTGCATTTATTTCTGCCTTAATTTTTAAGATTTCTTTTCTTCTACTAACCCTGGGGTTCTTCATTTCTTCCTTTTCTAGTTGCTTTAGGTGTAGAGTTAGGTTATTTATTTGACTTTTTTCTTGTTTCTTGAGGTATGCCTGTATTGCTATGAACCTTCCCCTTAGCACTGCTTTTACAGTGTCCCATAGGTTTTGGGTTGTTGTGTTTTCATTTGCTATGCACATACATATGCATTTCTATGCATATTTTAATTTTTTTTGATTTCTTCTGTGATTTGTTGGTTATTCAGCAGCATGTTGTTCAGCCTCCATATGTTGGAATTTTTAATAGTTTTTTTCTCCTGTAATTGACATCTAATCTTACTGCACTGTGGCCAGAAAAGATGCTTGGAATTTCAATTTTTTTGAATTTACCAAGGCTAGATTTATGGCCAGGATGTGATCTATCCTGGAGAAGGCCCATGTGCACTTCATAAAAAGGTGAAATTCATTGTTTTGGGGTGAAATGTCCTATAGATATCAATTAGGTTTAACTGGTCTATTGTGTCATTTAAAGTTTGTGTTTCCTTGTTAATTTTCTGTTTAGTTGATCTATCCATAAGTGTGAGTGGGGTATTAAAGTCTCCCACTATTATTGTGTTATTGTTGACTTCCCCTTTCATACTTGTTAGCATTTGTCTTATATATTGTGGTGCTCCTATGTTGGGTGTATATATATTTATAACTATATCTTCTTCTTGGATTGATCCTTTGATCATTATGTAGTGTCCTTCTTTGTCTCTTTTCACAGCCTTTGTTTTAAAGTCCATTTTATCTGATATGAGTACTGCTACTCCTGCTTTCTTTTGGTCTCTGTTTGCATGGAATATCTTTTTCCAGCCCTTTACTTTCAGTCTATATGTGTCCGTTGTTTTGAGGTGGGTCTCTTGTAGACAACATATATAGCGGTCTTGTTTTTGTATCCATTCAGCCAGTCTTTGTCTTTTGGTTGGGGCATTCAACCCATATACATTTAAGGTAATTATTGATAAGTATGATCCCATTGCCATTTACTTTATTGTTTTGGGTTCAAGTTTATACACCCTTTCTCTGTTTCCTGTCTAGAGAAGATCCTTTAGCATTTGTTGGAGAGCTGGTTTGGTGGTGCTGAATTCTCTCAGCTTTTGCTTGACTGTAAAGTTTTTGATTTCTCCTTCATATTTGAATGAGATCCTTGCTGGGTACAGTAATCTGGGCTGTAGGTTATTTTCTTTCATCATTTTAAGTATGTCTTGCCATTCCCTTCTGGCCTGAAGAGTTTCTATTGAAAGATCAGCTGTTATCCTTATGGGAATCCCCTTGTGTGTTATTTGTTGTTTTCCCCTTGCTGCTTTTAATATTTGTTCTTTGTGTTTGATCTTTGTTAATTTGATTAATATGTGTCTTGGGGTGTTTTGCCTTGGGTTTATCCTGTTTGGGACTTTCTGGGTTTCTTGCACTTGGGTGATTATTTCCTTCCCCATTTTAGGGAAGTTTTCAACTATTAACTCCTCAAGTATTTTCTCATGGTTTTTCTTTTTGTCTTCTTCTTCTGGGACTCCTATGATTCGAACGTTGGGGCGTTTAACATTGTCCTAGAGGTCTCTGAGGTTGTCCTCATTTCTTTTCATTCTTTTTTCCTCTCTGTTTCATTTATTTCTACCATTCTATCTTCTACCTCACTTATCCTATCTTCTGCCTCTATTATTCTACTGTTGGTTCCCTCCAGAGTGTTTTTGATTTATTACATTATTCATTATATATTGACTCTTTTTTATTTCTTCTAAGTCCTTGTTAAACCTTTCTTGCATCTTCTCAATCCTTGTCTCCAGGCTATTTATCTGTAACTCCAATTTGTTTTCAAGGTTTTGGATCATTTTCACTATCATTATTCGAAATTCTTTATCAGGCAGATTCCCTATCTCTTCCTCTTTTGTTTGGTTTGATGGGCATTTATTCTGTTCCTTTACCTGCTGGGTATTTCTCTGCCTGTTCATCTTGTTTATATTGCTGTGTTTGGGGTGGCCTTTCTGTATTCTGGCAGTTTGTGGTTCCTCTTTATTGTGGAGGTTCCTTGCTGTGGGTGGGGTTGGACAGGTGGCTTGTCAAGGTTTCCTGGTTAGGGAAGCTTGTGTCGGTGTTCTGGTGGGTGGAGCTGGATTTCTTCTCTCTGGAGTGCAATGAAGTGTCCAGCAATGAGTTTTGAGATGTCAGTGGGTTTGGTGTGACTTTGGGCAGCCTGTATATTTAAGTTCAGGGCTATGTTCCTGTATTGCTGGAGAATTTGCATGGTATGTCTTGCTCTGGAACTTGTTGGCCCTTGGGTGGTGCTTGGTTTCAGTGTAGGTATGGAGGCGTTTGATGAGCTCCTATCGATTAAAGTCCCCTGGATTCAGGAGTTCTCAGGATTTGGACTTAAGCCTCCTGTCTCTGGTTTTCAGTCTTATTCTTACAGTAGCCTCAAGACTTCTCCATCTATACAGCACCGATGATAAAACATCTAGGTTAATGATGAAAAGTTTCTCCACAGTGAGGGAAACCCGGAGAGGTACACAGAGTTACATCGAGAAGAGAAGAGGGAGGAGGGAGCTAGAGGTGACCAGGAGGAGAGGAGGGGGAATCAAAAGGGTAGAGAGCAAGCTAGCCAGTAATCACTTCCCTATGTGCTCTCTACAGTCTGGAACCCTCAGAGATGTCCACAGAGGTACACAGAGAAGAGAAGAGGGAGGAAGGAGACAGAGGTAGCCAGGAGGATAAAAGGGGGAATCAAAAGGAGAGAGACAGATCCAGCCAGTAATCAGATCCCTAGTGTTCTCCACAACCCGGAACACACAAAGAGATTCACAGAGTTGGGTAGAGAAGCAAAGGGGGAGAGGGGAGATAGAGGCGATTTGGTGGAGAAAAAGGAGAGTCAAAAGGGGGAGACAGCAATCAGGCCAGTGATCTTGCTCTCAAGTAAAAATGGGTACTGAAGATTGTGTTCTTAAAGGTACAAAGTTGATAACAAATATCAAAAAGCAAAGATTAAAAATCTATAGTAGAGGTTAGATTCTCAAAAATACAATATATTTTTTTAAAGTCACAAAAATTATAAAATATATATATTAAAGTTTGCTTTGAAATAGGGTCTTTTTTTTTGCAAGGTAACAGTAGGTTATAAAAATGAAAATTAAAGGAGTAATAGGGGACTTAAAATGAAAAAAATTTTTTTTTAATTAAAAAATGATAATAGTAAAAATATATCTAGGACTTTCTCTGGAGCTGTTGCAGACAGTGTGGGGTCAGTTCATTTTCAGACAGTTCCTTGGTCCAGCTTGTACTTCTCAAGGTCTATAGGCCCCTTCCTATGTAGTCGGTGCTAACTACAGGGTTTTAATCTATTGCACCTGTCACTTCCAAAGCAGTTCCCTCTGTTTATTTTAGCTTCTTCTGTTTGCTGTTTGTTCTGTTTGTTCCCTCTGTTTACTGGTCTCTTCAGTGTCTAATTTCCTCCCTGACACAAGGCAGGCGGTGGTAGTCACTTTTTTTAGGCTCATTTGTTCAGTCGTGTTGTGGGGAGGGAGGAACACTGCAAACAAATATCACTGGCGTGTGCTCACAGTGATTCAGCCACACTGGGCTTGCCCCCACTCACGGCATGTGTGCTTTCCCAGTCTACACTGCTCAGACTCTAGTTTGCTCTGCCGGCCTGATGCTGTCTGATGCTGGCCCTGGGTTGCATGCACTCCCCAGGTCTAAACCACTCAGGTTCAGGTTCTCGAGTACTCCACAAAGGTGCAGACTTGGTTGGGCCTGCGTTTTGTGCCCATCCCAGGTCTGAGCAGCTCAGGTGACCAGGTGCTTGGTGAGTACAGTCGCCTCCAGTTGAAGGCTGTGACTTATTGCCTCCCCCATCCCAGCCGCTCAGTTTTCTGGGTGTACAACGGGCGTGCCGTCTCAGGTGTGCCGTGTGTCTCTTCTGGGGAGCTGATCTCTGTCTGTGACCCTCCTGGTGGATGTCGACCATCCAGAATCCCAAGAAGTCTTGGTTAGCAACAAAGTCTGCTTGCAGTTTGGTATAGGATGCCTCTCTGGGGCCGCGAATGCCCCCTTCCGGCTCTGGCTGCCCTCGCCTGCCTGTCTGGTGGGGGATGGGCCAGTCCTCAGCCCACTAGCTCTGCTCAGTCCTTTGTTCTGTGAGTGGGCCTGGTGGTGTCTTAGGTTAGGGCTTTTCGCGGGATAGCTATCCCACAGTCTGGGTTGCTATCTCAAGCTAGTTCCCTCAGGTTGCCCTCAGGGCATTCAGGCCCGGTCCTTGCCCTAAGCAATGCAGCCCACACCTCCCTGTCCAGCCCCCGCCTCCCTGTCCAGCCCCCGCCTGCTAGTGGGAGATGGGAGCGTCTGGGCTGCTGCTCCGCTGGGAGTTGCTGTTAGGCCCGTAATCTGTGGGTTTTAATTATTTATTTATTTTTCCTCCTGGTTATTTTGCTCTCTGAGATTCCAAGGCTCACCACAGACCCACCAGAGAGAGTGTTTCCTGGCGTTTGAAAACTTCTCTCTTTTTAAGACTCCCTTCCTGGGACGGATCTCGTCCCTACATCTTTTGTCTCTCTTTTTATCTTTTATCTTTTGTCCTACCTCCTTTTGAAGACAATGGGCTGCCTTTCTGGGTGCCTGATGTCCTCTGCCAGCATTCAGAAGTTGTTTTGTGGAATTTGCTCGGTGTTCAAATGTTCTTTTGATGAATTTGTGGGGGAGAAAGTGGTCTCTCCGTCCTATTCCTCTGCCATCTTAGGACCGCCTCCATGATCTTACTTTTTTGAATGTTGAGTTTCAAGCCAGATTTTTCACTCACCTCTTTCACTTTCTTTTTTTTTTAACTTCAATAATAGAACTATTTTATTAAACATATGAACGTACTGATTTTGTACAACACACATTTCTTTCTCTCCTCTGCCCCAGGAAGCCAGCGCTCTAGAACCCCATGTTTATAAAAACACACTTTGGCAGCTACTATGACAAGGTGAAAAAAGTGCAATTCTGAAAGTGACAACACACAACCAAAGTGGGGAACAGAAAAGGCAGAGCTGAGTGGGCCCAGGGCTGCTCATCTTCTCTCAAGAGGAAACAATTTAAGAATAGAAACTCTTGAGCATTATTTAAGCAGTACTGCCCAACTCTCTTGGTAGCATCTCTGTTTCAATTCCATTTATCTTGATGTTGTAACTAACTAATCTGTTACTTCTTTAAGAAATTCTGCCCTGGTTTATATCCTTTTCAGTGACCCATATCCCTTTGAGCTTCAAAAACACAGAAGTCGCTCAGTCGTGTCTGATTCTTTGCGACCCCATGGATGGTAGCCCACCAGGCTCCTCGGTCCATGGGATTTTCCAGGCATGAATACTGGAGTGGGTTGCCATTTCCTTCTCCTCACCTCTTTCACTTTCATCAAGAGGCTCTTTAGTTCTTCACTTTCTGCCATAAGGGTAGGATCATCTGCATATCTGAAGTTACTGATATTTCTCTTGACAATCTTGATTCCAGCTTGTAATTCATCCAGTACAGTATTTCACATGATATACTCTGCATATAAGTTAAATAAGCAAGGTGCCAATATACAGCCTTGATGTACTTCTTTCTCAATTTGTAACCAGTCAATTGTTCCATGTCCAGTTCCAACTGCTGCTTCCTGACCCACATACAGGTTTCTCAGGAGACAGGTAAGGTGGTCTGGTATTCCCATCTCTTGAAGAATTTTCCACAGTTTGTTGTGGTCCACACAATCAAAGTCTTTAGCATAGACAATGAATCTGAAGTAGATGTTTTTCCTGGACTCACTTGGTTTCATCATGATCCAACGAATGTTGGCAATTTGATCTCTGGTTTGTCTGCCTCTTTGAAATCCAGCTTGTACCTCTGGAAGTTCTCAGTTCATGTACTACTGAAGCCTAGCTTGAAGGATTTTGAGCATACCCTTGTTAGCATGTGAAATGAGCACAATTGTATGATAATTTGAATATTATTTGGCATTGCCTTTGTGATTGGAATGAAAACTGACCTTTTCCAGTCCTGTGGCCACTGCTGTGTTTTCCAAATTTGCTGACATATTGAGTGCAGCACTAACAGCATCATTTTTTTTTTTAAAGGATTTAAATAGCTCAGCTGGAATGTCATCACCTCTACTAGCTTTGTTTGTAGTAATGCTTCCTAAGGCCCACTTGACTTCACATTCCAGGATTTCTGCTTCTAGGTGAGTAACCACATCATCATGGTTATCCAGGTCATTAAGACTTTTCTTGTTTGGTTTGGTGTATTCTTACCACCCTCTTCTTAATCTCTTCTGCTTCTGGTAGTGCCTTACCATTTCTGTTCTTTATTGTGCCCATCCTTACATTACATTTTCTCTTGAGATCTCCAATATTCTGGAAGAGATCTCTAGACTTTCCCATTCTATTGTTTTCTTCTATTTCTTTGCATTGTTAACTTAAGAAAGTTTTCTTCTCTGCTTGCTCTTCTCTGGAACTTTGCATTCAGTTGGGCATATCTTTCCTTTTCTCCCTTGCCTTTTGCTCCTCTTCTTTCCTCAGCTATTTGTAAAGCTTCCTCAAACCACTTTGTCTTCTTGCCTAGAGAAGAGTATAAATTTAAAATTTCCTATTTCCTTTCTTACATATTTTAGTATTTGATCTTTATCTTTAAAATCAATGCATAGAAATACAAATCCAATATTAATCAGATTGTGTATTTTAATACCTGTGATTATAGAGGTCATGCACCAGGGTGGTTGGAATGTGGGTTTTAGACCTTTATTACCTTGATATGAATTTGCTCTGCCACTTCTTGGTTGTGAGTCTTGGGCAAACTATCTCGTCCAAGTGTGTCCATTTTCTGATAGGGTTGTTGTAAGCAATAATGAGGCTGGTTACAGGTAAACACTTAGAATAGTGATAAGCATAGTGATAAGCATTTTCAACAAATAAATCTATTATTATTAGCTACATACCCTGAGAATAAAGTTCTGCCATCACATTAGCCCCCTTTGTAGCTACTGGGTTGAATTAATCCAATTTGCACTAATTTGTCAAAAATATCCAAATAGTCTTGTGAAATCACTCCTAAAGAAAGAAAACTTTTAATACAGCAGAGGAATGCTTAGCACCTCCTTCGGAGATGCCAGTTTCTCTCCAGGAATCTTCTGATTACATATACTCCAGATGTCATAATTGGTACTCAGAGCCCTTAGAGATGTGTCCTGAGTCATTGCTTAGAAAAAGCTCTGAGAAAGCCCACAATAAACACTAGCTTCCAATGTGCTTCATTATTGATGTTTAATCTTGAGATAATAACAAAGAGTGTGAAAATCCTGGTTAGTTTACTAATTCTTTTAAGTTTAGATTTTCTTCAGCTCTGTTATCCCAACACCCATTAACATGCAGATATGCACATACCTACTCATACACACACAATTATGTCCCACACACCCCCATTTAAAATGAGTGAAAATGATTTGTTATATAACTATTTTGACCCTAATGTTCATGCTTTTGAATCCTGTTTTAGGGAAGATTTGTATTTTAATAAAGTTCTACATCCTTACCTTAACCTCCTTCCTAGCCTTATTAATTGTATGAGACATGGTAGAGAGGATACAAGGTCCATCCTAGCTTTATTAATTCTATGATATGTGGTAGACTAGCCTTATGTTGAATTTGAAATTGTAGAGTATGTTATGATTTAAGGAAATAATTCAATTCATTCTTTTTTATTATGGAGAGAAAGTGTTAGTTGCTCAGTCATGTTTGACTCTGTGACACCATGGATTGTAGCCCCCAGACTCCTCTGTCTAGGCAAGAATACTGGAGTGAGTTGCCATGCCCTGCTCCAGGGGATCTTCCCAAACCAGGGATCAAACCCAGGTCTCCCACATTGCAGGCAGATTCTTTACCATCTGAACCTTCAGTTCAGTTCAGTTCAGTCGCTCAGTCTTGTCCGACTCTTTGCGATCCCATGAATCGCAGTACACCAGGCCTCCCTGTCCATCACCAACTCCCAGAGTTCACCCAAACCCATGTCCATCGAGTCGGTGATGCCATCCAACCATCTCATCCTCTGTCATCCCCTTCTTCTGCCCTCAATCCTTCCCAGCATCAGGGTCTTCTCAAATGAGTCAGCTCTTCACATCAGGTGGCCAACTTAGAACCTTTAGGGAAGTCCAATTATGGAGAGACAGGCAAACCATAGACTTTTTTTTTTCCTGATTGGATTTTCTTAATCTTTTTTTTAAAAAATGAGGTGAAATTGACATGACAAGCAATGAAGCATAATAAAGAATACAAATCAGGGACATTTAGTGCATTCCCAATGTGATCAGCCACCACCCCTCTCTAGTTTCAAACTTTTTAATCAACCAGAATAATATCCCACACACGTTGGGTAATCACTCCACATTCCCTCCTTCCTTTATGCCCTGTTTTACACCTCTGTAAACTTGCCTATTGTGGTTATACCATATAAAAAGGATCATATAATATGTGACTTTTTCTGTTTAGCTTCTTTTACTTAACATAATGTTTTCAAGGTCCATCTATGTTGTATCGTGTGTCAGAACTTTGTTTCTGTTTATTATTGAACAAAATCCCATTGTATTCATATATCACAATCTATTTTTCCATTCATCCATTGATGGGCATTTGGGATGCTGCTATGAATATTTATAATACAAATTTCTGTGTGGATAAATGCTTTAATTTCTCATAGGTAAATACCTAGGAGAGGAATTGCTGGGTCATATGGCAACTCTATGTTCAGCTTTTGGAGGAACTGCCAAAATTTTTACCGTGGTGACTGCATTATTGTACATTCCCACCAGCAATGTACAAAGATACTTATCCCTTCATATCCTTGCCAATACTTACTTTCCATTTTTTTTTGTTGTTTTTATTAATGCTATTCTGAAGATCAGCCCTGGGATTTCTTTGGAGGGAATGATGCTGAAGCTGAAACTCCAGTACTTTGGCCACCTCATGAGAAGAGTTGACTCATTGGAAAAGACTCTGATGCTGGGAGGGATTGAGGGCAGGAGGAGAAGGGGACGACAGAGGATGAGATGGCTGGATGGCATCACTGACTCGATGGACGTGAGTTTGGGTGAACTCCGGGAGTTGGTGATGGACAGGGGGGCCTGGCGTGCTGCGATTCATGGAGTCGCGAGGAGTCAGACATGACTGAGCGACTGAACTGAACTGAATACTAGGGGGTATGAAGTGATATCTCACTGTGGTTTTGATTTGCTTTTTCTAATTATTTTTTAATACTGAATATCTTCTCATGTGCTTATTGACCATCTGTATATCTTTTTGGAGAAATGTCTGTTCATGCTCTTTGCCCATTTTAAAAACTGGGTTGTTTGTCTCTTTGGTTGAGTTGTTAACAGTTCTTTATATACTCTGGACATTAAATCTTTATCAGCTATGCAATTTGCAAATATTTTCTTCCATTCTATAGGTTGCTTTTTCAGTTTTGATAATGTTTTTAATTAGATAAATATTTTCACTTTTTATGAGATCCAACTTATTTTTTGTTGCTCATAATTTTTGTGTCAAATCTAAGAATTCATTGCCAAATTCATACAATCTTCAAATTCATATGGAACTGCAAGGAACCCAAATAGTCAAAACATTATTTAAAGAAGAAAAAGGTATAGTACTCATACTTCCTGATTTCAAGACTTATCACAAAGCTACAGTAATCAAAACAGTGTGGTACTGGCATAAGTACCAATGGAATAAAACTGAGATCCCAGAAATTAAACCCAAACATTATGGCCAATTGATTTTTGACAAGGATATCAAGCCCATTCAATAAAGAAAAGAATATTCTCTTCAACAAATAGTGTTGGGACAACTGGATATCCAAGTGCAAAAGAATGAAGCTGCATCCCTACCTCACTCTATGTACAAAAATTAACTCAAAATGGATCAACAACCTAAACTTAAGAGCTAAAACAATAAAATTAGTAGAAGAAAACATAGGAGTAAATATCTGCCACAGATACTTCTCCACCCTAGTTAACGGTGAATATCTTTCCCATCATAACTTTGCCCAAAGACTATGGGAATGGTAGCAAAGCTGACAGACTTGAATTTTTATCTCTGTCACTCCTCTGTCCACGAAGATAGACACTTCATGAGAAATGTCACTGAAAGTAATCAGAAAGAAGGCAAAAACAAGCAAACAAAAACAATAACCACAACAAAAACAAGTGCCTAAGCTAATCCTAACAAAAAGTATAATTGGCTACGAGTTATAAAACCCAAATACACAAGTTAAACCAAACACATCTTTTGGTTTCTAAATTCTTTGCCAGGAATAAGGATAATAGTGATTAAGAGCACAGACCCTGGATCCAGAGGGCCTGGATTACAATCCTAGCCTTACTTAGTTGCTTATTATTTTACTTAATCTCTCCATGCCTCAGCTCACTCACCTTTAAAATAGGCACAAATAATATTAGTGCCAACTTCATGGGATTGTTGCCTAGCACATAGTAACTACTTCAGTGTGTGCTACTATTTCTAGGACTGACAGAGGATGGATAGGCAAAAGAGGTATTTCTATGCTTCCATGATTATGTATACAGTTGCTTGAAAAAGCAGCTTATATTGTGGCCATTAGCATATGCCTTGTAGACCTTCAACTTTGCTGTAACTGAGGAAGGGCTCCAGCTGCTGTGCTCTGAAATCCAACACCGTATTTGCATAAGGTCTCACTTCCCATCAGCTGCTCCTAGCCAGTAACTAAGTGCCTGTAGAAATGCTAAGGGAGGTCATTCCTGGGAGGCAAAGGACTCCTCTTATGGTCAACTTTGGCTCAAGTACTCTTTGACAACCTTGTTGAAATTTCCTTGCTCTGAAGGACAAGCTAGACTTCCTATTCTGCTTTGTCTTCACTCTGGGTCAGTTCTGCATCATGGTCTGATGGCTCTTGCAGCCTTTCCTGTTTCCTTCCCTTTAAATCTCACCTTAGTGTCAGATTCTTAGAGGACTTGGACTAACACAGTTTGGCATTCAAGCTCTCTAAGCTTTGAACTTAACCTCTATGCTGCAGTCTTATCTCCTACCTTTTTTTTTTTTTTTATCTCCTATCTCTTGTGGTTGTTCAGTCACTTAAGTCATGTCTGACTCTTTACAACCCCATGGGCTGTAGCACACCAGGCTCCTCTGTCCTCCACTATCTTCCAGAATTTGCTCAAATTCATGTTCATTGAGTTGGTGATGCTTTCTAACTATCTCAGCCTCTGTGTTCCCCTTCTCCTTTCGCCTTCAATCTTTCCCAGCATCAGGGTCTTTTCCAGTGAATCGGCTCTTCACATCAGGTGGCCAAAGTATCGGAGCCTAGCAACAGTTCTTGTAATGAATATTCAGGGTTGATTTCCTTTAGGACTGACTGGTTTGATCTCCTACCTCTTAGCTGCTTGTATCTTCCACTCTTGGTTTCCAAATGTGCCTTGTGCTTCTGCATTTCTGAGCCTTTGCCCATGCCCCTTCACCAAGAAAGCACTCACCATCTGGCCATTTTTTGCCTTTTGGATGACACTTGTCACCAGTCATGCATCTCAAATGTCATCTTCTCTAAGCCTTTCAAGATCTTTACCTTCTCTAAACCTCAAGGACTCTTGCTTTCGAGCTTTTTACTAAGCTTATTAACAGCAATAATTATTTCTTACTTTAAGCCTTCCAAAGTCCCCCAGGTGTATCAAATAGGCAATCACAAATATGTGTAGGATAGAATTGGAAAATTAGGGGGAATTCTATTCTAGTGAATTTAACTTTCAGTATTCAGGATTTCCAACAGCTTACATCCATTTTGCCTGATAAAGCAACAATGAACTCAGATGAATTAAAAAAAAAAAATCCCATGTATCAAAGCACTTAGGGCAAAATGTGGCCTGCAGTAATTCAGTTTTAATATCTGCTTGAAATTCTTCATCAGTTTGTCTGATTTCCACCCCTCAAACAGTGATGATGTAAAATTCTGAAGTGAAGTCGCTCAGTCATGTCCAACTCTTTGCAACCCCATGGACTGTGTAGCCTATCAGGCTCCTCTGTCCATGGGATTTTCCAGGCAAGAGTGCTGGAGTGGATTGCCATTTCCTTCTCCAACGTATATGAACGGGGATTAAGAGACAAAGAAAAGTAGCTATTAAAAAAGGCTTCCTCCTCTAGCAAAGGGCCCTAGGCTTCAGGGCTGGCCCTTCCAGAAATAGAGAAAGGAGATCCTGACATTTTAACAAGCTTTCATGGAGTGAGGTACATATACAGTAATATGAAAGGGCATTGATGGGCTTAATATGTATAGACTCTTAGTCCCTCACATATCGTTTAGGGTCATTATTATAGTTGACACGTATCAAATGCTTTTTATTTATGTTTAATCCTTACATAAGACATCCTGGTAAAGGACAGGAAATTGAGGCTCTGTGAATACCAGACCACCTGACCTGCCTCTTAAGAAATTTGTATGCAGGTCAGGAAGCAACAGTTAGAACTGGACATGGAACAACAGACTGGTTCCAAATAGGAAAAGGAGTACGTCAAGCTGTATATTGTCACCCTGCTTATTTAACTTATATGCAGAGTACATCATGAGAAACACTGGGCTGGAAGAAGCACATGCTGGACTCAAGATTGACAGGAGAAATATCAATAACCTCAGATATGCAGATGACACCACCCTTATGGCAGAAAGTGAAGAGGAACTCAAAAGCCTCTTGATGAAAGTGAAAGAGGAGAGTGAAAAAGTTGGCTTAAAGCTCAACATTCAGAAAACGAAGATCATGGCATCTGGTGCCATCACTTCATGGGAAATAGATGGGGAAACAGTGGAAACACTGTCAGACTTTATTTTTTTGGTCTCCAAAGTCACTGCAGATGGTGACTGCAGCCATGAAATTAAAAGACACTTACTCCTTGGAAGGAAAGTTATGACCAACCTAGATAGCATATTCAAAAGCAGAGACATTACTTTGCCAACTAAGGTCCATCTAGTCAAGGCTATGGTTTTTCCAGTGGTCATGTATGGATGTGAGAGTTGGACTGTGAAGAAGGCTGAGCGCCGAAGAATTGATGCTTTTGAACTGTGGTGTTGGAGAAGACTCTTGAGAGTCCCTTGGACTGCAAGGAGATCCAACCAGTCCATTCTGAAGGAGATCAGCCCTGGGATTTCTTTGGAAGGAATGATGCTAAAGCTGAAACTCCAGTACTTTGGCCACCTCATGCGAGGAGTTGACTCATTGGAAAAGACTCTGATGCTGGGAGGGATTGGGGGCAGGAGGAGAAGGGGACGACAGAGGATGAGATGGCTGGATGGCATCACTGACTCGATGGACGTGAGTCTGAGTGAACTGCGGGAGCTGGTGATGGACAGGGAGGCCTGGCGTGCTGCAATTCATGGGGTCTCAAAGAGTCGGACACAACTGAGCGACTGAACTGAACTGAACCAAGTCATGCTAATAGGTCACTGACCCAAATCCCTAAGAAGTTTATGTAGGCGTCTAAAAGATGTATTGATCACATAAAATACATTTCCCCCTCCCCAACCTCACTGTAGGGCTTCTGGGGCAATGTTCTCGGGCAATTCAGTCTAAGGAAGCTGACACTGGATTTGGCACCCAGCCAGAGTACAGCAGGAGTGCCAGTTCAACAGCTTCAAGTAAAGGGTTGTAACTCTTTAACCTGCAGACCTAACCTCTCACCATTTCCGGTTAGGTCTGCAATACTCAGTAAGAACTCCTTAGGTGGCAAACAGGAAGAGGGTGGCTCTTACAAGTATCAGATAGCACCTGCGTGGGCGCTCGTGTATTAATGATTTAACCAGGGTGACCACATAAGGGAACAGCCATTGTCCTCTGCCCTCATACTTGTCACTAACAGGCCTGAAAGTGAGCAAGATGGATGGGTCCAGCAAAGAGGAAGAGGAAGAGGAGGACCGTGCCTTCACCAACATTTCTCTTGCAGATGACACAGGTAAGGAAGAAACTGATGACTTCCGAAACATAAAATTCAGCAAATGCTCAGCAGCTTTGTAAAACAATAATTGTTATTGTTTTTATTATGATGGTAAAACATAGTCATTGTAGAAAAAATATAGCTACAAATATAAAACAAAAAAAATGTTTAAGAGCTATTTTTCTTTTTCCTTTAAAATTCAGTGATTATTTTATAAGCTCCTGTGGTTGAATTACATGTACTTTAAAAATCAATCAACAAATAAAAATATAAAATGTTTATTTCCTGGAGGCTCAGGAAACATGATCTTAAAGTTGTTACTAAAGCAACCTATGATATTATTACCTGAATTTGTTCAATTATAGTCCATTTCTTCTCTGTTCTGTGAAATTTCATCATTTCTGGTAAATGAATTAGGATACTCTGCAATTTGCTTTAAAATCTGTCACAGAATATGTCTGGTTTTTAAGCAAGGACAAAGTTTGCTGAATTCCACATGAAAGAAGGAAAAAGAAGGGAGTGGTGTTTCTAATATGCTGATGGAAGGGATAACTGCAGCTCATTCAACACTGGTGAGAAAACAGGCACTGTCTGACTTGGGAGTGCGTGCTCAGTCGCTCAGTCCTGTCTGACTCTTTGTGACCCCATGAACTGTAACTGGCCAGGTTCCTCTGTCCATGAATTTTACAGGCAAGAATTGCTGGAGTGGGTTGCTATTTCCTCCTCCAGGGGTCTTCCACATCCAGGGTTGAACCCGCATCTCCTGCGCCTTGCACAATGTTAACTGGAAAGACTTCACACCTATAAGCACCCACGCATTGTGTGTGTGCATGTGTATTAGTGGCACTGTTTTGTATCCAAGTTCCCTCAGCAAAATCATAGTTATTAATAGAAGCCAGCAAGACTCAGCTAAGCAATGGGGGTTACTGATTTTGATTAACTGAGAGCAGAGCATGAATATTTAACATCAATTGCTCTTTCATACAGCCACGCTTCTCCACTTTCTCCCTAAATGCTCAGATTCAAAAAGCCTCTTTCTAAAGTGCGGCCAGACAATTAGCACGAACTGCCAGCCAGCTTCCCCTCCTGGCACCGCATAAACATGCTGAGGGCTTTGAAAAATCAAAGAGGAGCATTTTCGGCCTTTACGACGGGAGGAAAGGTACAACAAGGTCTGGGGTTTGTCGAAGAAGAGGGATACCGCTGGCCTTCACATGTTCCCATCAGGGCGTTTTAGAAAAATGACAGGGCTGGAGAAGGCAGTGAAGGGAACAAAGACCAGGGAAACTTGCTCCTTAGCTTCTAGAAGGCACGATGAGCGCTGGGCATGTGCTTGGGAGTCCTATATGCCATGGGCGGGTGCAGCTCCTTCAGACTGCTGGCTTGCTCCAAATTCGCCCCCCATCCCGGGACAGGATTCTTTCTCACCTGTAACGTGGGCTGGGCCTGAAAGCGATGGTCAGCAAGGTGGAGAAGGAGTCTTTGTGAAACCGAGGTCTTTCATCCAGCCTAGGGCACAGCCTCAACTCTGCCGCCTGTGTCTCAGCCCCTGCCACCCTCACACTTCCCGGCTGGACTGAAAGAGACGAGGGCGGGGATTTGAACTCAGGTGTCCAATTCACGGCTGCCAATGGAGAGGGTCTCCATCGAAGTTGCTTGCTAACCGAGTCTGAGGCCAGGGGCATAGACTCAGAATAAACTGATAAACCGGGACGAAGTAAGCAGGATACCCCTGTTAGTGTGAGAGGTGGCAGTGGAGGGAGGGCTTTGAGGGCTCCTGGATCTGACTCAAAGCCTCCTCATTCCTGGTTGTAGATGTCACAGAATCTCAGGGCATCAGGGGCCTTCAGGGGTGGTCCAGCGTGGGAACCAGCAGTGGACTTGAGGCACTAGCTCTAATTCTGCTGTTTCAACATTCCAACATGGAAAATGGAAGTTGCTCCTGTACTTGTAGCAGGAAAGAACTGAAACCCCATGTTCTCTGGCTTTTGGAGATAAGTGTATCAATTTGATGTGTGGATACTGGTTCACTATTGTTAATAAGAGGTTCTTGGTGCTTGATAAATAAAAACAGGAAGACAAATTATTATGAAACAAATGCAGCTTGTTCACAATTTCACATTAGACTGAACTGCATTTCTTTCAATAACATCTCTTTCCATGCTGGCTTTCCTGCTGTTGGTGTGATAAAAAGCAAGTTCTGTGCAAAAATCCATGTAGAACAGGTAATAAGGGTGTCAGTTTGAGCAGGCTGGCAAAGTTGTGAAGTGCCCAGAAGGCCCACACATCCCATTAGGTAAGTTGTTACTGAAGAATGAAATTTTAAAGAAACTGAAATGTCTTTCAGCTTAGATGCAGTATTTTTTTTTTTAATGATTACTAAGTTTTAAGGACATAAACACTTATTAAGGTATTTGGACGTGAATACTTAATTTCTGGAACTGTTTGGTATCTCTCTTGGCCTTGGAGCCCTGAAAAAACTACTTAAAATGAAGGGCATGGTGAACCAAGGTAGTTTGGGAATCTCTGGTCTAAGTGGTACTATTTAAGTCTTTCCCCAAGATTCCGCTCTTGGCCTGCTTTTCCTCTCTCTCTTGTTCCATTCTTACTGTCCATGCTATATACCAGTGACCCTAAAACAGAGCTTGTAAAATAAACTCCTTTATGGCCAAGCAGTGTATCTGTAGGAAAGAGGCAATGGCCTGTCATTGTTTATTTCACGCAGTTTCCTAAACAAACTATTGAAATTTCTATACTTATTTCAGTTTATTAGGTTTTCCCATTATGTATCTTTTTGTTTTTAAACTTCTTACTTTTAACGTGGTAAGAAGATTTAACATGAGATCTACTTCCTTAACAGGTTTTTAAAAATACTCCTTTAAGAAATTGTTTATTTATTTTTGGCCGCGCTGGGTCTTCTTTGCTGTGCGTGGGCTTTCTCTAGTTGCAGTGAGCAGGGGCTACTCTCCGGCTGTAGGCTTCTCACTCTGGCGATTTCTCTAGTTGCAGAGCACAGGCTCTAGGTGCCCGGGCTTCAGTAGTTGCAGCTCTTGGGCTTAGCTGCCCTGCAGCATGTAGGATCATTCCCAGACTAGGGATTGAACCTGTGTCCCCTGCAGGTGGATTCTTAATCACTGGACCACCAGAGAAGTCCTCCCTAACACATTTTTAAGTTAACAATACAGTAGCATTAACCACAGACACAGTGCTATTCATGAAATCTCTAGAATAGTCTTACATTCCTGAAATGTTATACTGTTGACGAGCAATTGCCTCTTTCCTCTCGCCCCAGCCCCTGCAGTCATCATTCTGTTTTGTGCTTCTGAGTCTATTTTAGGTACCTCATATGAGTGGAATCATACAGCATTTGTCCTTCTGTGGCTGGCTTATTTTACCTAGTATAACGTCCACAGGGTTGATCCAACTGTGACATATTGCAGGACTTCTTTCTTTTTTAAGGCTGAATAATATTCCATTGTATACATATATCACATTTTTGTTTATCCAGTCATCTGTTGATTGATGTTTGGGTTGTTTCCACATCTAAGCTATTGTGACTAGTACAGCAGTGAATATGAGAGTGCTAATATCTCTTCAAGATCCTGATTTCAATTATTTTGAGTAAATATCCAGAAGTGGGATTACCAATCATACGGTAGTTCCATTTTTAAGTTTCTGAGGAATCTCAATACTGTTTTCCATAGTGGCTGCATCATGTTACATTCCCTTCAGTAGTGTAAAGTGTTTTACTTTCTCCATATTCTTACCAACACTTGTAGTCTTTGGGGGCTTTTTATTTTGATTGCCATCATAACAGGTGTTGGGTAAGATCTCATTATGATTTTGATTTGCATTTCACTGATGATTAGTCATATTGAGCATCTTCTCACTTACCTGTTGGCCATGTTTATGTCTTCTCTAAGGAAATGTCTGTCGAAGTCTTTTGCCCATTTTTAACTGGGTTATCAATGTTTTTGAAATTGAGGAACTCCTTACAAATTTTAGTATAAATTAGCCTTTTAAATGACCAGCCTTTAAATGACCAGTTATACCATTTGCAAATATTTCCCCCCATTCTGCGGGTTTCTTTTATATCCCAGTGATTGCTTCCTTCTTGTGAAGGAGTGTTTTCATTGATGTGGTCTTCCTTGTCTATTTGTGCATCGCCACCTCTGCTTTTGGTGTCATATCTGTGAAATTATTGCCAAGACCAGTGTCACAAAGCTTTTCCTCTACAGTTTCTTCTAGGAGTTTTATAGCTTTTGGTCTTACATTTAAGTCTTTAATCCACTTTAAGTTGACTTTTGTGTATGGCGTAAGATAAAGGTCTTCACTTTTCTGTGTGTGAACAGTTTTCCTAACACTAGTTATTAAAGAGATTATTCTTTCCCCATTGCATGTTCTTGGCACCCTGTTGAAGATTAGTTGACCTACACGTATGGATGTATTTCTGGACTCTGTATTCTATAGGGTGGTGTGTATGTCTTTATGTCAGTACCATAAGTTTTTTTTTTTTTTACTATTTTAATTTCTATGCCTTTGTAATATATATTTTATTACACTGAAATCAGGAAGTGTGATACTTCTAGCTTTGTTCTTTTTTTTCTCTCAAGATTTTTGGGGCTATTTGGGGTCTTTTGTGGTCTCATATTAATTTCAGAATTGTTTTTTCTACTTCTGTAAAAAATACCTTTGAGATTTTGATAAAAACTGCATTGAGTATGTAGATTGCTTTGGGTGGTATGGACATTTTAACAATATTAAAGACTTATACCCTGAAATTTACAAAACAGTGATGAAAGAAATTAAAGGAGATACAAACACATTTTGTCATTACACATCTTTTAAATAGAGCAGACAGTAATATTAACATGGTTTATTTCACAGTGATATCTCAAGTTTAATTCTTTCAACAAGGATATGCATTGTTTGCACATCAAATATATGGGAACATTATTCATTTCTCAACACCTTTTTTCTTGAAACACCGTCCTCTTGGACTATATTTAATTTTCTACATTTAACTAGGATAAGAGAACAAGAAAAGTTTACTTTTCTCTTAACTCTACTGTAAGAAAGGCAACAGCGATAGTGATGATGAGATAGCAAACAATGCTGCGCCCTGAGCCAGGGGCCCAGCCAGGTGAGGACAGAGGTTCTGCAGAGCATGTGGCCTCCTCAGAGAGCCCCGCTTCTTCCTGCTTCTAGCTGACTATTGTCATGAAAGAACAGAAATGCAAAAAAAGCAGAATTTTCAAGAGACACCCAAAATACAGATTCTGTTTTGGGGGGGATGGGCAACTTCCTGATTCTTCCATGTTTTCCACCTAATCCTGATTTTAAAAACAATATCATGGAAGTCCAAACAAAACACATCTTCAGAACAGAAGTGACTGCAGAAGAATCTATTTTCAGACTTCTCAAATCTTCATGATTTATCTCTCTTTTGAGCTTCTGATTCATAATCCAACTGCTTGTTAAATACCTAGCTATGTCCCAGTTGTCAAATGATCTCATCTTATCCCATGGGCATCCCCTAATCTGTTCCCACTCCTGATTCATAATTTTAATGAATGGTCCCATCATCCACCTGGTTCCTTAAGCGAGAAATTCACATGCCATTGTCCCATTCTTATTTCTCACAACCCAGTCAAATTGCTTATTCCTGTTGACTTGACCTTGAAAATGTTTCTCAAATCAATCTGGCCTTCTCTACCCCTATCACCACTTCCCTGATTAGGCCCCATTATCTCCCACATAAACCACAGCATCAACTGCCCAACTGTTCTTCCTATTTCAGTTCTTATCCCTTCAAATCTCTCCTCCACACTGACCATATCACTCCCTCTCCCTGCAAAGACCGATCGATGCCTTGCATCCCCTGCTGGATGAAGTTCAAAACACTTAACGTGGCATTTAAAGTCTCCCTCTTCCTGGCTCTGCCTATCTCTTCAGTGTCATTTCCTGCCACATGGCTTCAGCTCAGTAGGAAACTCTTAATGTCCTATGGACACGTTGTCTATTTCATGCCTCTGGACTTTGCTCGCACTGCTCTTTGCCTGGAATAATACCACTCACCCTTTCTTACCTGGCTAATTCCTGTTTATTCTTTAAGAACCCACCCAGGCATCACTTTCTCCAGGAAACCTTCCTTGACCTTCCCATACTGATTAAGGTTTCCTTTCTCCTTCCTGAAAACTCCAAGCTTACATTTTTCATAGCATATTTTATGAGCTTGTATGTATATGAGCCCCTCTACCCTCTGCCAAGAGACTGTGAGCTGCTAAAAGATGGAATCTGGGTTTTAAACTGTGTATTTCTGGCACCTAACCCAATGTCTGGTACCTAATAGATGCTCAAATTATTTTTGAGCTCAAATTATTTTTGCCAAATAATTTTGATTGAGTTTCTGTGTACACTGGGATGAAGGCCCCTAGCCAAGAATCGACTCCTAGGGTCAACTTTCTTAAATCATTTCTTTCCTATCTCCACTTCCAGGCCAGTTTAGTTCTGCTTTCAGAAAACATTTTTTGACCACTACCATCACATACCAGATAGTAGACAGGACCTGGCTATTTGGAGAATCAGCTCAGATCAGAGTAGCATGGCAGAAAGGGCTTGAACTTGGGAGTCAGAAATGCCTGGGTTTGAGTCCGTTGGACTTTGAGCGAGTTATTTAACATCCCTGAGCCTCAGTTTCCTCAGCTGTGAAATGATCCTAACAATATGTCTCAGAATTGTTTTGAAGATTAAATGAAATAATAAAGGAAGTTTCCTGAAACAGTCTGGTTTACAGTAAGTGCTCAGTATTTTTTAGTTCCTCCTTTGCCCACTTCAAGGAGATCACCCACAAGTTTCTTGAAAGGCTCCAAGATTTGTTCACATCGGTTGTCATGGTAACAGCAGCATCCTGTGGCCACTGCTCTATAAGCCAGGACTGACTGTTGACGTCCTCCTGATAAAGAGGCTTGTGGTAGAAGGGGGAAGTGTGGATGAACAAACTCTTTTAACAAGAGCATGATTCTTTTCTGATACAAATAAGACAGCTCTTCTTTTTCGTCTTCATCCTGGCCCTCACCTTTTCCCTGCCAATGTTCTTCTCAATGCCGTCCTCTTTTATGGCTCAGCCTCCTTCCTGACTCTGCTCGCTAAAACTCTCCTGGATGATATTCAAAGCTGCTTCTGTGTCTGCTTTTGGCATCAGCCAATTAGCCTTCATTGTAAAGTGGTAATAAGCTTCCCAGAGAAGTGGCACAATTGTTGTGTGCTTTTATTTGGTGCTGCTTTCTACCGCCGTACAGAAAATGTAACAATACCTGCCTCATGCCCTGCTGAAAGGAGGGTGGGTTTGAAAAGCTTTCTGAAGGCCATCTGCCATCCCCTCAGCCATGCAGCAGATCAGACATGAGGCCCTGCATTAGTTAGCACTCCAAGTAAAAGGTATCAAGGGCCTGTATTCCTTTTCATCTCACCCTCCATTATAATGCAGGCTAAAGATGGAAACAGACTGGTGGCTACTCAGCTGGGAGACACACTGAGCCATAGCAGGAGTCTTGCCTGAGACAAGGGAGCAGGCCTTTTTCTGATGGTGAATGGAGCCAGTGTTTGCAGCCAGCAGTTTTCCAAGGTCCCCTACCCTGCTGGTAATGGCTCGACTGGGTTACATTGGACCTCACGGGAGGCTTTGGTGCTGGTGAGAGTCTCAGAGTGGAGGCATCCTTATGTAAGCACACAAGGATGAGGAGAGGGTTGGTTACTTGTGCTGGTCCGGATATGCTCCCCACGTCACCTCAGTTTACACCATCCACCAATTTGGCCATGAATATTAACTTAAAAGATTATTCAGACATCCTTAGAGATGTCAAGAGAGATCATCTCTAGTACAGTAGAAATGTTTCTTGTGGATTTGAACGAGGGTATTCATTGCACCAACGATGGCAGAAAGTTTCAGCAAATCTTAATTGGCATTTGGGATCCGTATGAGTAGAGATAATGACATTGGCTGAGTGAAGTCTAATTTCCTGCAAGCTGAGTATAATATAGATAGTGACATTAAAAATACCTCTCTGGCCCAGTAAAATGCCCTAGAGACTCAGCAGAAGAGATTTAATAAGCAAAAGGAGATTAATTTTGCTTCTCAGTAGTTTCTGAGAATGCTATGACTCTGGGATCACTAATGTATTGCTAGAAATTGTAAGTGCTCTTTCTGTGAAAAAAATCTCCCATCAGAGGAAATCTACTTAACTGTAATAATCTAGCATAATGCAAAACCTAGTTTTAATAAACAAGCTTAAGAAATGGAATATTAGGACAGTATCTAAATATTTTCAGTAATCTAGAGTATTTTCTAATTTTCTTACCAAAACACAAGTAGTATTTTGACTATTACTTTAAAAGACAAAACCACCCATCAACTGCCCTGCATCAGCAATGTGTTTTTTCTTAGATTAGATTGCAGTGATTTAGTCACTAAGTTATGTCTGACTCTTGCGACCCCATGGACTGTAGCCTGCCAGGCCCTTCTGTCCATGGAATTCTCCAGGCAACAATACTGGAGTGGGTTGCCATTCCCTTCTCCAGGGATCTTCCTGACCCAGGGATCGAACTCAAATCTTCTGCATTGGCAGGTGGCTTCTTTACTGCTGAGCCACCAGGGAAGCCCCTTTATTAGATTAACAACAAAAATGGGGGAAAGAATGTTAATTTTATATGAAATCCTTCATAATTGTGCTAATTTCTATTTCCTACAGAAAAATCCAGATGAGATTCAAAAGATCAAGGATGAATTTTATTTACCTGAGTTCATGAGTTAAAGAGATGCTGCCCTTCCCTAGGTCCTTTTCCTGCTGAGAAGGGGGCCTATGTGGCTATTTTCCTTATGTGGACATTCATATCACAAAGGCCCCAGTTAGACTGGATGAGCTTTGGACCACTTTGCCTCACAGGCCTCCAGCCTGCCTGATCTGTTCAGAATTTGAGGGTCAGAGCCTGGTTTCCTTAGAGGCCCTTGGAGTTCCTCTGAGAGATCCTGAGAAAAGAGAATCTGGAGTGCAGAGAGAAGGAGGCTAACTCTAAAAGAACAGGGCAGACTGGAGGGACCAGCGTTAGCTGTGTTCATCAACACTTGCAATAGAATTTTTGAATGATCCCAAAGCTCTCAGTGACCCTACAGGAAATAGTATTTACTCCAATCACAGAATCAGTTACTGGAAAAGCTGTTTCAGAAAGACATGTTGTGTTTTCACGGATAGGCTTCAGCCTTCTTTCTCATCCTTGGACTTGACACTGGAAACAGAAGGGACTCAGTGGCAGCCCACATGAATGGTCCAGGAGAACAGAGAGCCTCCCTCACTGCCTTTCTGTAAGAACGACCTGGGTCTTCTGTCCACCAGCCTCCCAGGGATGCTCATGGCAAAGAGTAGCCTCTTTTTAGCCCTTACTGGCTTGCTTCCCCATTTAATCATTGTTTCCCTGTTTTTTCACACATGTATTTCATTGTCAGCTTAATGATTTTGGCTGTGCACATGCGTGGTTTTCTCCTTGCTGGTACCATGACACTCTAAAAACTGTTGGGAAAAGCTTGCATTTTAAGACATATTCGTCCTTTCTTATCCATTCTGAGATTCTTCACTCCCTTTTCCCAACAGACAAAAGACAACTCTGACTTGCCCATCTGTGTGAATACTAAGCCTTCATTTGCATTGCTGCTGGCAAGGTTAGTGCGTTTTTCCAAGGTTATAATAACTATTCAGAAAGATTTGTTTATAGAAGTATTTAGGAGATTTTTTTCAACAATGTTCCTTACCTTTTTTATTTTATTTTATTTTTTTTTACCTTTTTTAATTTTAGTATTTTAAATGGCCTGAGCTTTGTGCCAGGACAGTGTTCCTCAATGTACAGTGGACTCCTGGTCCTTCTGCTTTAAAATACTGTAAGAACAGAATTTCTATGTTTATGTTAAATAAAACATAGTTGATGTATAATTTGAGCAACTGAACAGTTGGCAGTTATAATTAAGGCAGACTGAATTTCTCAGCCAGTGCCTTTCTGTGAAATACTCAGTGATCATCAAATATACAATTACCTATATTTCAAGGAATTTCCCAAAGTATATATTTTGTAGAATTTTTCTGCTAAGAAAGCAGTAACTCTTTTATTGGTTCATTTTGTTAAGTTGAGACATTATCCTTTTTCCATAGTATGTAAGCATTTGACATAAAATAAATTAGGCAAATTCACAGCGAACTAGTTATCTTTAGAAAGCAAACTGTGTGCAATACTTCTGTCATTCTCCATTTTTAAGGGCTTTTTAAAAACTTTTTTTGAGGGGTACTATGCAGACTGTGGAAAATTCTGAAAGAGATGGGAATACCAGACCACCTGACCTGCCTCTTGAGAAACCTGTATGCAGGTCAGGAAGCAACAGTTAGAACTGGACATGGAACAACAGACTGGTTCCAAATAGGAAAAGGAGTAGGTCAAGGCTGTATATTGTCACCCTGCTTATTTAACTTCTATGCAGAGTACATCATGAGAAACGCTGGGCTGGAAGAAGCACAAGCTGGAATCAAGATTGCCGGGAGAAATATCAATAACCTCAGATATGCAGATGACACCACCCTTATGGCAGAAAGTGAAGAGGAACTCAAAAGCCTCTTGATGAAAGTGAAAGAGGAGAGTGAAAAAGTTGGCTTAAAGCTCAACATTCAGAAAACGAAGATTATGGCATCTGGTGCCATCACTTCATGGGAAATAGATGGGGAAACAGTGGAAACACTGTCAGACTTTATCTTTTGGGGCTCCAAAATCACTGCAGGTGGTGATTGCAGCCATGAAATTAAAAGACACTTATTCCTTGGAAGAAAAGTTATGACTAACCTAGATAGCATATTGAAAAGCAGAGACATTACTTTGCCAACAAAGGTCTGTCTAGTCAAGGCTATGGTTTTTTCAGTGGTCATGTATGGATGTGAGAGTTGGACTGTGAAGAAAGCTGAGCACTGAAGAATTGATGCTTTTGAACTGTGGTATTGGAGAAGACTCTTGAGAGTCCGTTGGACTGCAAGGAGATCCAACCAGTCCATTCTAAAGGAGATCAGCCCTGAGTGTTCTTTGGAAGGAATGATGCTAAAGCTGAAACTCCAGTACTTTGGCCACCTCATACGAAGAGCTGATTCATTGGAAAAGACTCTGATGCTGGGAGGGATTGGGGGCAGGAGGAAAAGGGGACGACAGAGGATGAGATGGCTGGATGGCATCACCGACTCGATGGATGCGAGTTTGAGTGAACTCTGGGAGATGGTGATGGACAGGGAGGCCTGGTGTGCTGTGATTCATGGGGTTGCAAAGAGTCGGACACAACTGAGCGACTAAACTGAACTGAACTGATGCAGAAAAACTAAAGCAGACATTGGAGAAAGATCATCAGTCAGTTGTCGCTTTAATTTTCCCATAGGTTCTCAATTCTGGAGAAACTGAGAAAATCAGTTGGTTTCTTTAGAAATACTAGTGAACTTTTGGATATGTGATGTCATCTAAAAAATAACTCACCATCCATCACAATTAAACTAGGAGAGTCACAAAATTAAGTATTTGGAGTAGGCCCACATTTTGTCATGTATCCTTCAATAAATGATAATAAAATTTATTGAGACTTTAACACATTCCAGGCACTGTGCTAAGAATTTCACATTCACTGTCTTATTTCATTCTCACAAATAGTGTAACAGATATTATTATATTAATGGATATTATATTAATAGATATTATTACGTCTGTTTTTTTAGATTGAAGACTCAGACTCAAAAAGGTTTAGGAATTTGTGTTGGGTTGGCCAAAAAGTTCGTTCAGGTTTTTCTGAACCATCTTACGGGGAAATTGAACCAACTGTTTTGGCCAACTTAATATGAAACAGAACTGGGTGAGCAGTCAGGTCTGAGTGACTTCAAAGCCTTCATTAAATGACAACGCATCAGGACACAGATTACCAGATAGCATAACTGCACTATCCTGATAAGATGGAAACAGTAAGGAGTTCACGTGCTGGACAATGAAATATGGCCCCCTTAGTTATGTTATGAGGTCAGTGTTTCAAAATGTAATCATGGAATTAGAGGGCAAGAAGCACCCCTGAAGCTTGCTAATAATACTGCAGTATGCTCAGGCAAGAGATAGAGAGTATAAAATTGCACCCAAGTTGTGATCATAACCATGTGAAAGTAATTTATGTATATGGACTGGGATGGAAGAGAAACTCGGGAAAATGTATTTAGTAGTGTGAAGAGACTATGAGCATTACATTTTCATGTTCTATTTATGCAATATTTTTTTCTTAATGATAAAATTAAAAGGTTTTTCTGATATATGGAAATAAAACACAAATCCTAACAGGAGTGCTGATTTTGAGAAGTATGTGAAAGCACCAGTGCTCGGACTGTCGCTGTTCAGTTGCTCAGTTGTGTCCGACTCTTTGTGACCCCATGGGCTGTAGCACACCAGGCTTCCCTCGTCCTTCACTATCTCCTGGAGTTTGCTCAGATTCTAGGATTAAGGGCACCTATCAAAATATCACTACTGCCTTCTGCCTTTTTAGTGATGCATGCAATCAGTTGCCTTAGTAAAATACAATGTAGCAAGTGGTAGATTTGGCTATAGGACACGCTAGGCACAGAGGGTGGGGAGCAGGGGAGATAAGGCCTAAATTGTAAACGCTACCCTTCCGCACTTGTTATTTAGTTGCTCAGTCGTGTCTGACTCTTTGCGACCCCATGGACTCCCGCCAGGCGCCTCTGTCCATGGGATTTCCCAGGAAAGAATACTGGAGTGGGTTGCCATTTCCTTTTTCAGAGGAATCTTCCTGACCCAGGGATTAAACCCACATCTCCTGCACTGGGAGGTGGATTCTTTACCATTGAGCCACCAGGGAAGCCCACCCTTCAGCACAGTCATATCTTATTTAAGTTTTACTTTTATTATGAAATAATCTCAAGTACCAAAATTTGAAAGTCCATGGAGAAGGATCCTTTCTCCTGAACTATTTGAGAGTAAGCTGACAATCTAATGCCCCATCCTCCCCGGATACTTTACTATGCATTTCCCACAAACAAGGACCCTCAAGGCCTCTCTCCTTCATAATCACAGTACAACCAACAAAGTCAGGGGAATGACATTTGCACATTACTATCACCTCATCTTCAAAGTGCATTTAAGTCTTGCCAGTTCTCTTGATTATATTTATGACAGTAAAAGCATCCAGTTAGAATCATACACTGCATTTAGTTGTCATGTCGCTTTAGCCTCCTTCAGCCTGGGACAATTCCTCAATCTTTACTTGACTTTTGTAACCCTGATGCGTTGAAAGATTATAGGGCAGTTATTTTGTAAAGGGGTCCTCAACATTGATACACTTGGCAATAGTGGAATTGATACCGTGTTTTGCTCATTGCACCAGGTGGTACATACTCTCTATTTATCCCTTTACCAGTGAGGTTCACTTTGATCCCTTGCTTACAGTGGTGTCTTCCTCCTTCTTTTACTAATTAGCAAGTATTTAGAGGGGATATTTTGAAACCAATTAATATTGGTTTGATGTATCTTACAACTAGATTATAAATTCTTTGAGAGACTTCTATATTTCAAGTGACCAACACATTAGCAGTTCAAAGTATACTTTTGATTGAGATTCACTTATTTATTTTTATAGGGTACAGAACACATATGTCTTCTTTTGGGCTCATGGTTTTAACACGTACATATCTTTAAAATGTGCAGTCTAATGGAGGAAGGAGAACTTATTTCTGTCAATTAGAATATGTATTCATTTGTTCTGAGAGCTCTTTGATTTTTTTATAGCTGATATTTAATAGAAGATTAATTCATACTTGACAAGTGTTCATTATTTTGTATTTTTCATTCAGTATTTTTTATAACTCAGAAATTTCTAAATAAATTCTTTGTTTTGATTATTATTGCTGTACAACATATCCGAAAACTTAATGTTGTAAGGCAACAGTCATTTTGTTTGTTCACTATTTTGTGACTGAGAGATTCAGGGGGCAGGGGGTTGGATGGGCAGTTTGCCCTTGAAAACCCCTGAGGCTGCTGCAGGAGGATGTCAGCTGGGCTGCAGTCCTCTGAAGTCTGGAAAGAGCCTTAGACTAAGTAGACTTTTAGATCCACCCCTGAGGGGAGACTTCAGGCAAGTCATTTTATTTTTCTAGGTTTCATTTTCCACAGATAATGAAATAAAACAGGCAACTTCTTCTGAGAACTCTTCCAGCTCAAAAGTTGAGTTTATGAAATGAAAAAATAATGTTTGGCTATGAGCAGCTACACATAAATCATTGTGCATATCTAAGGTCATCCTACAAGTAGAAAATGCTACTAAATGAGAGGAGAACAGGAGGATTGAAATAAACATTTTTTGTGGTGAAATAGAACTGATCTTGAATCAATTTTACCACTAGAGGTCACCAGTGTACCATCTCAAAGAGAATAAATGGCATCAAGTCACTAACATTTCCCTCTCTATGGCCCCAAATGCTGGTCATGTTGTCTTTTAGTGTATTCTGATCTCCCGACAGCTGCCAGAGACATAAGTTATGATAAGGTGACCCCAGTTGTCGCTATAGGTGATGGTTCATATGTGCCTAATGTTCTGTAAGTGTGAAGAGCCACGACTCGGACCATAAAGAAAATGACTGGCTTTTTTCCCTTCCCACTGGGATGTGTTAAGAGGCAGTGAGGTAATTTGGTAGAAAGTCATGTGAGCTCTGAAGTGAAAAGACACTGTGGAAATACTGTGTCATCGTCTATCGCAGCACAGACACATCTGCTTTTCATGAGATAGAAAAAGGAAGGACCCAGAACAGAAGGTTCATTCAATTGCTTATTCAACCAATATTTACAGACATGTATGAGGCACTGTGCTGGCAATTGGGTTATGTGAATTAAGAAAATCAGCTGGTTCTTCCTCAAGGAATTTAAGGAATCAGGTATAGAAGGCTTTCTGTTCAGATACTCTTGGTACCCACAGGCCACCAAGCACTTGAATTCCCACGTCTGCAGGTGGTCACTTACAGCACGGCCAAGTCAGTGGCTTTTTAAAGTTGATGACATTTTGCTGAGGTGACGTTAAGAGTAGATTATGTACCTTTTACATAAAATCCAAAACTAAACCGCAGAGACACGTGCCAGAAATGTTAAAATGCTGAGTTGGATTGTGACCAGTGATGCTTGTTAGAAAACATATGAAAACTTATTTTGAAATAAAACTCTTTAAGTGAGAGAAACAATGCCCTAAGTGAAATGAACGCCCTGAAACAGAAAGATCCATAGCACTTGCCTCTGAAGAAACTCCTGTGAGAAGAACTCCAAGATGCCTTTGAAGGGCATATCAATTTTCTCCCCAAATGAAATTTACATCCTATTTTCTCATAACCTTGCTTCATGTAGTACACACAAAAAACCTACTTCAGATTCCAGAACTCACAATTCTACCATTAAGGATGAGTAGAAAGGAATTTTGGGGTTCTGTCAAGTTATTCAGCTCTTTCGATAACTTGAGGAGTTATTTCTTCTACAGCTTTAAGGCCATATCTGAGGAGGACGGGCAAAGCGCCTGTCCCTTAGCAGCAAGTCATTCTCTTGTTTTCTTCCCTCATTAGAGAAGAAAAAGAAAGGGGGTTGGCCAAATCTCTGCTTCAAGTTGAGGAACCCTTGATCTGCTTTTGCTGTGATAAGTGTTACTAATTACCCTGGCAATTAATAATTTTAACCATTTGTTTTCAAAACAAACTACAGACAGGGTTGTTCTGCTTTCTGATTGTTGCAAAGTTTGATGACATAGCAAAAAAGAGAGGGTGGGAGGAGCTACAAAATATAATGATGTATTTAAAAACGTGTTTACTATGACTATGCCATTGTCGTCTATTCACGTTTCTTCAATGCCAGCTAGTGTAGTTTGCTTCCTTTTTGACTGATAGGCATCGCACCATCGTCTTATGAGACATTTGGTCCTCTCTGTCCCGTTTGTTTCCCTCGAAATAACTGTATAAAGAAGGAGGAAGGAAATTAGGAATTTGTCATGCACTAAAGAGGTTAGAGGTTTGAGGCAGTCTGCCATGGGGCCTGAGTGTCACTGCCCATTCTTGATGGTCTGCCAAGAGCACACGGCCCTGCCTGGCCATTACCCAGGCTGTTTCAGAAGGTGTGGTTGCAGAGAACAACTCTAAGTGACAAGGTCATGCCTTCATAAAGACTGAAGAGTGAGCTTGCTTCCACTTGCCTTAAAAGCAAGAACTTCTGTGAGCTAAGCATTCCTCCCACATAACAGCCCTCTGTGTGTGCAGGTGCCAGTCTGGGCTGGGGGTGGGAGGGGGGCGGTGCTGGGGGCGGGGATGGGAAGTGGAAGCAAATCAGCATGAAGCTCACGCGCTGTGAGCCATGAGGAACAGTCCTTGGACTTGGACATACACATCTCGCATCTTCTCCCAGCCTTCACGAAATCAAAGCGAGCTACGCTTGTAAATTGTGTAGAATCCCAGTTCCTGACACAGTCTGGGAGAGGAACTCTCCCAAGTGGATTATTTAGTGTAAATGATTTCCAGGGAAACAGAAAACTATAAGGATTATGTCTGTGTATCTAAAGTAAGAAAACCTATCAGCAGCCCAGCATTTTAGAGCCTTGCTAGCAACTCACATGCTTTCTTTTATAAAATGTTAATTTCCTTGCCACCCTGACTCCTCTGCCCTTCAAAGAATCACTCTGTCTTATTAAACTGAATCCCTTTTATGCTCCAAGAGCCTGATGATTAGTCTTGGTTTTATAAAAATTAAGTGGAATAGGTACTCAGCTATGAAATGATTGATAATGGTAGATTCATGTGTAGAGAATCACAGAAACCCCGAATCATAAAAGCTCAAATGGAGTGGCTCAAAGATAACTAGCCCAGGAAAGCTTTCAGATCTTATGGCAGCACGGAGCTAAGGAATGGACTGTCAGACACAACCAAAGCATCAAAAGCTGACTCTTAGACATGGGGAACCAACTGCTAAAAGGGTTACTTGAAAAATTCCTCAACGTTAGTTTATACCATACTAGAGAAGCAGAATTAACTTTATCTCAGTCTCTCATCTGAGGAAGCAGAGGTGTATGGTAAAGTGACCTATAGCCTTACGGTCAATTTCAAATATTTGGATACTTTACAGCATCTGGGCTTCCCAGATGGCTCAGCGGTGAAGAATCCATCTGCTAATGCAGGAGACTCGGGTTCGATTCCTGGGTCGGGAATATCCCTTGAAGAAAAAAATGGTAACTGATTCCAGTATTCTTGCCTGGAAAATCCCATGGACAGAGGAGCCTGGCAAGCTACAGTCCGTGGGGTCACAAAAGAGTCAGAAACGACTGAGCAACTACACAACAACTACAGCATCTAGTGCTAATGAACATCAAACTTTTAAACTAGTGACCATATGAAGAATTGAATGAACACATACAGCTTGAGTCAGATTTGAATCCGGGTTTTCTCTTCTTCAAACCAGTGCTTGTTGCCCTGTTGATAGACCTGATGTTCCAAACCAGTCATTTGCATACCAATGTTGCAATTTTTGCCATGTTAAGATTGCCGGGAGAAATATCAATTACCTCAGATATGCAGATGACACCACCCTTATGGCAGAAAGTGAAAAGGAACTAAAAAGCCTCTTGATGAAAGTGAATGAGGAGAGTGGCAAAGCTTAAAGCTCAACATTCAGAAAACGAAGATCATGGCATCTGGTCCCATCACTTCATGGGAAATAGATGGGGAAACAGTGGAAACAGTGTCAGACTTTATTTTTTGGGGCTCCAAAATCACTGCAGATGGTGACTGCAGCCATGAAATTAAAAGACGCTTACTTCTTGGAAGGAAAGTTATGACCAACCTAGATAGCATATTCAAAAGCAGAGATATTACTTTGCCAACAAAGGTCCATCTGGTCAAGGCTATGGTTTTTCCAGTGGTCATGTATGAATGTGAGACTTGGACTGTGAAGAAAGCTGAGCACTTTCTTTTGAACTGTGGTGTTGGAAAAGACTCTTGAGAGTCTGTTGGACTGCAAGGAGATCCAACCAGTCCATCCTAAAAGAGACCAGTCCTGGGTGTTCATTGGAAGGATTGATGCTGAGGCTGAAACTCCAATACTTTGGCCACCTCATGCGAAGAGCTGACTCATTGGAAAAGACTCTGATGCTGGGAGGGATTGGGGGCAGGAGGAGAAGGGGACGACAGAGGATGAGATGGCTGGATGGCATCACTGACTCGATGGACATGAGTTTGGGTGAACTCCGGGAGTTGGTGATCGACAGGGAGGCCTGGCGTGCTGCGATTCATGGGGTCGCAAAGAGTCAGACATGACTTAGCGACTGACCTGACCTGAACTGAACTGAACTGAACTGAATCTAACCATTCAATTAACATCACTTTCAAACTTAGCTTTGTTCAAAACAATATCTGCAAATTGAGGATTGTGTTATTCATATTTTTCTATTATTACAAAATGTGTGTGTGTGTGTGTGTGTGTGTGTGTGTGTGTTCAGCCGCTCAATCATGTCTGACTCTTTGCAACCCCTTGGATTATAGCCCACCAAGCTCCTCTGTCCATAGGATTTTTCAAGCAAGAATACTAACGTGGATTGCCATTTCCTTCTCAAGAGGATCTTCCCAACTCACAAAACCACGTCCTGCATTGACAGACAGATTCTTAACCACCGCAACACCTGGGAAGCCCCAACAAAATACAAAACTATTTAAAAAGCTCATTGTTTTCAACCAGAGCTATAAGCAACAATCTTTGGGAAACACTGATTAAACAGTCTAGAGAAAAATAAGCATCAAAACTGCATAGACTCATTCCTTACTATTTTTAGTTTTTAAATATAAATTTATTTATTTTAATTAGAGGTTAATTACTTTACAATATTGTATTGGTTTTGCCATACATCAACATGAATCTGCCACGGGTGTACACGTGCTCCCCATGCTGAACCCCTCTCTCCTCCCTCCCCGTACCATCCCTCTGGGTCATTTTCATTTTTGTTGATAAGTTCAAATCTTGATTCCATGGAGACCCTAAAATTCTGAACTTTCATTTGAGAAACACTAAAAACACACATTTTTTGCTATTGAACAAATGAATGAAATGATTCTCTTCAAATTAGCCAACTATTGGTTATTATTAGGAAATTATAATCTTCAGAAAAGTATATGAAAACAATTTACCAAACACCACTATAGCATACTATTAAGTCTAGTCTTGAAATCAAGTTTCAACAAGCAGAATATATTCTTTACTCACCAAATTGAGGACAACACTCATTCTCCAATGAATTCAATAACCTTTCAAGGGAAAAAAAAATAAGTAAAAAGGAAAATGTGAGTTCTTTTTTAGGAATGAGATCAAACGCATTTTGCAAATTAATGAGTGTAAAGTATGAGGAACACACCTGGTTACACTTGAAAGTTATCAAAATGTTCCATTTAGCATATTTCACTTTAAAATATCCACAGTATGTTTAGAACCCTCTAATTACTAAAAACAAGTTCAGAGTTTTTATGAGCTTGATGAGAGTATGTCAGACCAGGACATCAAAATGAACTTGGAAGTTTTTCTATTTTATTATTTATCATTTCTCCTCACACAATACTTTGCCTTGTAATGATAAATGATAGTTTCCAATTTGGGAGTTCCCCATTCTCTATGAAGAATATTTTAATTTATGCTTTTATTTATATAGTTTATAATATATGCAGATTATGATTCCAGATCACATGAATGGTCATCTTATGATCAGTTATTTCTATGCAATTTCAGTGGTCCCTATTGAATGTTTTCCTCATTCAGAAGGGAATTTTGTGGCTATTTTTAAACGATTTTTTAACTGAAAAATGTAATGCAAATGAAACAATATAACAAAAGTTCACTTCATATAAATTTTGCCAAGGTTTCTATACCCTTTTTATATTCACTTGGAGGTACTGTTCCTTTTGGTCACTTTTTCCATTTCAAGATTTTTTTCCTGTTCTTTCAAGGACACATCTTAGTTATCAGCAACATTGTTTTAGCCAGTTTGCAGTCTTTTGTGAATGACATGTTGCTTGTGACATTATGGTTACCTTTTTGTACGTTATCTTCTTCAGATAATTTGTCTAAAGATTTCCTCTAAGTTCAAATTCTCTAGCAAGATACATGCTTGATACTGAAATTTTAAAAAAGGTGAATGTTCTAGAATTACCATATCCTACTTATTAGTAATCATTTTCCTTCATTTTAAAAATAGTTTTATCTTCCAAGGGTGTATCCAAAATAAACCATAGGGGCTTTTTTTTTTTTTTTGGTCTGTTTTTTAAAAGGTAGTTTAAAAATGATCAAATTCTAAAAAAAAAAAAAAGTAGTTTAAGTGTCTTCTTATCTACAAGTCTTTCCATTCTTTTTTCTTCCAATGCAATTTATTTGCTAAACAAAAGGACTTTTTTTTTTCATGTTATTTGTTCTTGACTTGTTGCTGTTTTGTTCCATTATCAGATTTTGATGTTTATCCAGACAGTAGATTTAACACATTTCTCTGTTCTCTGTATTTCCTGTTAAATGCTAGTTTATGGGCTTGATCAGGTCAGGCTGCATTAAAAAAAAAATTTTTTTTGCAAGACTATTTCATTGGTGGTGCAGTCTTCTTACACCACGGAAGTAAATGCTATCTGCCAGGTTCTCTATGTATTGTTAATGATATTGGTGCCCAGTGACAAGATCAGTGTTTCTCAACAGTCTTTTTCACTGTGCCCCACCCCCAAAGCCTTACTGACATTATTTTCCTAATCATCCCCTCCCCCTGGGAAACTGTCTTTTGCCGAACTTGGAAAGCCAGTATGTCTTCAGATATTTTTTAGCCCCACACTCTTTTTCCTTTCCTTCTATGATTCTGATGACACAAATGCCAGGTCTTTTTTGTCATCCTTGTGTTCTGAGTTTGTTATTTTTTCTTCAACCATTTTTCTCCCTGTTTGAAGGCCGGATAATTTCTACTGAGGTACCCTCCAGTTCATTCTTCTCTCTTTCATCTCCATCCTGCCACTGGATCTTTGGAGACAGTTTTACATTTCGGTTATTTTATTTTTCAGTTATACAGTTTCCATTTGGGTCTTCTTTATAGCTTTTATTATGTTGTTTATACTTTAGATTATAACTTTTGTTTCAGGAGTTTTCATAATTGCTTGTTCAAGTATTTTTAAATAGCTGCTTAAAATCTTTTCAAGACAACTTCAACATTTGTGCCATCTCAGAGTTGCTGTGTTATTTTCACACAAAGTGAGATTTTCATGGTTCTTAATAAGCTGAATAACTGCAGATTGGATCCTGGACATTTTGTCTATAACATTATGAGCCCCTGGGTCTTGTCTAAGTACCAAGGAGAATACTGATATTTTTGTTTTGGTAGGAATTTCAGTTGGTTAGGTTGAAGATGTAAGTTCCAAACCACATTCTTTGGGCTGTGGTTCCAATGTCACTTCAATCTGGAAAGTCTTGGCAGTGCTTTATTTTTACTTAGTTCTAGCAATCTTAATAATTCAATAGAGTACATATTATGATACTCATTTTCCAGGTAAAAAGATAGGTTTTAATTCAGTCTATTACTAGCTGTGTGATATTGGACAAGACACTCTTTGAGCCTTGATTTCCTCATCTGTAAAATGGGGTTGATAATCCCTAGATCACTGGATTGAGGACTGAGTAAAATAGCACATGTAGCATACCAAGCATACTGCAAACCTTAAAGAAACCTGGCTAGTATTCTCATTAAAGACAGAAATCAGCTTTGGTGAGGAAAAGTAATATATAATCAAATATATACATTTTAAATTACAGAAGATACCTTTTGGGAATTGTATACACTGTGTAACCACCACCCCAATCAAGATATTATAGAACATTTCCATTACAGCAGAAAGCTCCCACCAACCCCTTCTCAGTCAACCCTCTACCCATTATCAATCCGAGGCAACCACTGATCTGATTTCTACACAGTAGATAAGTTTTGTCTCTTCTAGAACTCTATAGTAACAAAATCATGCAGTCTATACATTTTCCATCAGGCTATTTTCACTCAGCACAGTATAGTTCAGGTTCATCCATATTAACAGTTTGTTCCTTTTTATTGTTGACTAGTATTCCACTGGGCTACCCTAGTGGCTCAGTAGTAAAGAATCTGCCTGCAATACAGCTTCCCAGGTGACTCAGACGGTAAAGAATCTTCTTGCAATGCAAGAGACCCAGGTTTGATCCCTGGGTTGGGAAGATCCCCTGGAGAAGGGAATGGAAACCCATTCCTGTATTCTTGCCTAGAGAATTCCGTGGACAAAGGAGCCTGGTGGGCTACAGTCCATGGGGTTGCAAAGAGTCGAACACAACTGAGCAACTAACACACACATGCAAGTATTCCATTATTTCATTGGGAGTTTTTCTATTATTGATTTAAAAGGTTCTTAGAAATTCCAAATTCAAGACCTTTGTTAGATAATGTATTGTGATTATCTTTTCATTTTCTAAATGATATCTTTCAAAGAACATGGAGTTTTAATTCTTATAAAGTTCAATTAATCTTTTCTCTTTTATTATTGTTTTTGTGACCTTTCTCAAAAAATTTGCTAACACCTAGGAGACAAAGATTTTCTTCTCTGTCTTCTTCTAGAAGTTGTATATCTCTATGTTTCCGTCTATGATCCATTTTGAATTTACAGTTTTGTGTATGATGTAAGTAGGGGTTGAGATTCTTTATCTTCCTATACTGATATCTGTTTTTTGGGGGGCACCATTTGTTGAAAAAAGAACTATCCTTTCTCATGGAATTATCTTGGTATCATAGTGAAAATCAACTGACCATATATAATATGTATAGGTTTATCCTTAGATGCTATTGTTTCATTTATCTATGTGTCTATCTCCATAGCAACACTCCATTTATTTTATTGCTTTAGCTTTATAATAAAGCTTGAAATAAGGTAGCATAAGTCCTCTAACTTTGTTCTTACAGAACTGTTTTGGCCATTGTAGATTCTTTGTATTTCCATATGAATTTTAGAATCAGCTTTAGAACATGATTACTGAGAGAAATGAAACTCATGGGGCCAGCATCACAATTGCCCAGGCTCCCTGTCTAGGGACAACTGATGGATTTGATTTCCTAGTCATTTGTTGAGGACTCCACGTCTATGTTCAGTTTTATATTTTTTGATGTCTTCATCTACTTTTGGTATCAGAGTAATGCTGTTCTTATAAAATGTGTTGGGAAGTGTTCTGTCCTATTTTATTTTCTGGAAGAGTTTATGGTGAACTGATAAAATTCTGACAATAATTAGAAGAATTTACCAGCGACATCATTTGAATATATAGTATCTTTTGTGGGAAGATTAACCTGGTAATGACACTTGAGAATGCAGATAAATTTTAAAATATAGACAGAGAACTATTCACATCATCTGTTCTTGTTGAGTGAGCTTTAATTTTTTTTTTTCTTTCAGGGATTTGTCCATTTTATCTAAATTATCAAACTTATTGGCATAGGTTGTTCTTAATAGTCTCTCATTAGCCTTTTAATGTCTATAGAATCTATAATGATGCCCCCTCTTTTATTCTTGATATCTGTAATTTATAGTGTCTTCTCTTTTTTCCTAGATAAATTTGCCTAGAGCTTTTAATTTTATTGTTCCTTTAAAAGAACCATCTTTTGATTTCATTGATTTTTTCCTACTGTTTTAAAGTTTTTCAACATGATTAGTTTTTACTCTATATTCTTTCCAACTGCTTGTTTTGAGTTTAATTTGTCCTACTTTTCCTAATTTTTTCAAGTGAACACTTAGATTCTTATTTTGAGACCTCCCTTGTTTTCTCATATAAGCATTTAATGGTAAGGAAATATCTCAAAGCACTGCTTTCATTGCATCTCATAAATTTGACATGTTTACATTTTAATTAAAAATATTTTCTAATTTCTCTTGTGACTTCTCTTGTGACTCACATTTTGTTTAGAAGCATGTAGTTTAATTTCCAATTACTTGGGTTTTTTAAAAATATCTTTTTGTTATTGATTTCTAGTTTAATTTCTTTGGGGGCAGAGAAAATATTTTGTCATGACTTTAATCATTTAAACTTTGTTGAGGTTGTTTTATGGTCCATTTTGGTGAATATTCCATGTGCACTTAAAAAGACATGTGTCCTAGTTATTGGGTGGAATGTTCTAGAAATGTCAAATAGGTTAAATATATTGATAGAATTTTCATTCAGGTCTTCTATATCAATAGATCCCACTCTGTTGAAACCACCTTTGTAAATTCCAAAAGTATTAATGCCAGTATCCCACCTTAAAGACTAAAATTTTAATAAGGGTGGGATGTATCATTTGATAACTCTTGCTCTTTGAAGTCATTAGGAGATTTCCACGTGACTCTAATGTGAAGGTAAGCTTCAGACCTGGATCTGTATCCTTATAGATTTTCTGTACATGTGTTTTACAAATTACAGAGAGCGAAGCCATGAACTTTCCAACTACTGTTGTGGGCTAGTTTCTTATTTCAGTTCTATCCGTTTTTCCTTCAGTGCCATTTTGTAGCTGTTAGGATTTGTATCTTTTTAATGAACTGATCCCTTTATCTTGTTTTAATATCAATCTCCCTGGTACTAGTGAAGGTAAACATTAAAAAAAAAATCTTTCTGACCACTAAGTTTTCCTCTTCTGTGAGTTGCCTGTTTATGTTATTTGAATATATTTTTTATCTTTGTTGAGATTCTTTATATTTTCAGAACTTTATTCTTTCAGTCTGTGGCTTGTTTTTAACTTTATTTAAAATGTCTTCTTGTCTGTGTATAAAACAATCAAAATTTAAAATCTTTCCTAATGAATGGTACTGTTTTGTCTGGTTTAACAAATTCCTCCTTACAGTGATGTCATAAAGATACCTGTTTTTTCCTAAAAGTTCAGAATACATATTTACTTCACACTGCATATTTATTTCATTTGTAATTCAATTTTATTTGTGGTGTGAAATCAGGATCTAACCTCATATTTTTATATGAATAGCCAGTTTAACTAAAACCACCATAATCTGTCTTTTCTATAGGATATTAACAAAGTTATTGTGCCAATTTTACTATGAAGAAGAGGAAACAATAGTTTTTCCCACAACTTCACTAACATTTCTTCCTTACCAAACACCTTTATTGGATACCAACTTCCAGCTACAGGCACTTGCCTTTCTAACTTTCTTTATGTCTGTCCTTGTGTTAATACTGCACTTTAAAAAGTTGCTTTTAAAACAGAATTTCAATATGATCTAGCAAGTCCACTTGTTATATACTCAAGAGAACTGAAAGTAGAGTATCAAAGAGATATTTGCATATATTGCATTCAAAGCAGCATTCATAATAGCTAAAAGTTATAAACAACTCAAGTGTCCACTGAAGGATGAATGGATAAAATGTGGTATACACATACAGTGAACTAATATTCAATCTTAAAGAAGAAATTCTAATACAACATGGATAAACTTTGAGGATGTTATGCTAAGCAAAATAGGTTAGTCACAAAAGACAAATACTGTATGATTCCACTTAAATAAGGTGCCTAAAATAGTCAATTGATAGAGACAGAAAGAGTGATGCTAGGGGCTAGCAGTAGAGGTGAAGTGGGGAGTTGTTGTTTAATGGGCACAGAGTCTCAGTTTTGAAAGATGAACAAAGTTCTGGGAATTGGTTGCACAATGAGAATATACTTAGCACTACTGAACTGTACACTTTAAAACAGTTATTTACATGGTAAATCTTTTATGTATGTTTTACCCTATTTAAAACCAAAAGAAAAAACACCCCCCAAACCTGTTCATCTAGGGGGGTAAAAATCTGCTTTTAATAGTTCTCTTAGTCTTCGGTGTTCTGCAGTTTCACCATGATGTATCCAGGTATGGAATTCCTGCTCAAGAATAAGTGTTCTTGAATCTAACTCAACTACTCCATAACCCGGAAAAATTCTTAGTTATTATTCTTTGAATGCTGCCCACACCCATCCTCTCTAGCCTCTCATTTTGACACTATTAGACTTACGTTGAACCTTTCTTATTTCCCATTTACTTAGTTCCTGCACTGAAGTCTAGTAAATTTTCCTCATGGTGTCCATCTTAGTTCCAGTGGAAGGTATAGTTCTCCAACACTGAATGGAAAAATTTTTTTATATATTCCTTAAAGGAAATAAGGCTCAAGGTCAGCAAACTGTGCTAGAAGTAAAAAGTTAAGAAACCAAGTAGATGTAAGGCTCACCTCTACAACTCAGGAGAAAGTGTCAACGACAAAACAATAACAAATGTTAAAAACAAGCAGGATATGGTTTTTAGTCTATGGGAACTCAAACAGAATTTGTATCCTACTGTTGTGTGAAAATTGTATAAATCATTATGTTTAATTGGTTCATAGTGCTTCTCAGGCCTACTATATCCTTCTATTTTTCTGTCTATTCATTGTTAACTTTTGAGAGTTTGATATTGAAACTCCAACCAAAAATTTTAATTCATCTACTTAAAAAATCATTGTAATATATAGTGGAACTATATATTACTTTGTTCTGTATTTTCCCAGTGTCCTGTAAATGTGTTATCATACTTTCATTCATAACTTAAGAAAAATAAAAAATTAAACAAACACATTTGAATTGGAAAAACAATAACGACAAAACAGGATGCTGCTTTGTGTCAGGTGCTGGGTATGTGTGATTGGTATCAAGTCGGTAACATTACATCCCAAAGGCTCGCACACAGCATTTCATACTTTGTCTATGACCTTGAGCAGGACATTAGTTTACTCTTAAGCTTCTTTCTGTGGGTTGCTGGGAGGATCAAATATTATAAAGTGAGCAAAAGTGCTCTATACCAAAGTAGTATTAAGGTGTTTTCTCAATTCTAAAATATTATTAAGTGGTCGGGCGCACTAATGGATTTTAAATGGGGGAAGATACGAAGATGACTTATCCATTAGAGTTACACTTAAAGAGCTTTCAGATTTGGAAAATTAAAAATATGGCAAAGTTTGCTTTTAGAATTGAAAACCACCGTACTTTCTCTGCTATTATGTCCAGACATGCCCTTGTCTTAAATTTGAAGGATTTCTCTCTCTGGCGCAGAGTTCAGTTGTACCGACCTCATTCCTGACAGCTGTCAGAATTTACCACAGATTTCTTGACCCCATTTTCAGGGACCTGCTGAGACTTGAGAAGCTACCTCTATCGGACAGGCTTTCACACGCTTACCTTAGCTAATGTACTGTCATTGGCTGTTGCTCTTCCCGGACCCGCCTACAACGATCTCAACTCTGATTGGATACCACTGTCCTGTCCTTTTGTTATGGCAAAAGGTGGATCTGAGGCTTTGGGATAGGACGATTGGGGCGTCGGGAAGCTAATGCGCAGGCGTGTTTTCTTGAGTGGTGATTGGCTGGCAACAGGGCAGGCAGGGGCGGGACTCCTGGCTCGGCGCACGCTCTGTGGGCGGAAAGGGTGGGGCTGCCGGTGCCAGTTGGTCCAAGTGTTCAGGCCTGAGGCGTCTTACCGAGCCCTCCCCCTGCCGGCGCCTCAGAAGGCAGGTGAGGGTTGTCGTGGACCTCGAAGGGCCCGGCTTCGGCGGCTGGAATTGCGGCCTCTATACTGCTGAGGGCCTGGAGGGCGGGGTGGGCTGGACGCTGGCCGGCGCATCGGGGACCGGGGAAGAGCGCCTAGGCATTTGATGGGCGGCTGAGGCCTGGCTCCCCGGAGAACTCCTGCGCAACCTCTCTTTCTCATCCTCTCAGTACTGGGCCCAGAGGTTCCTTTGTGGAGGGTCGCCGGCGGTCCTTCGCGCGGGCTTGCTGTCGCCTTGTCCCCGCCGCTCCGGAGTCTAAGGACTCTGTCCAGCCCTGAAATGGGACTGTGGGAGGGAGTGTTCGGGTGGGATGGGACCTGGCTCGCCTGGACCTGCTGAGAACTCGGAGATGGGGGGAAAGGACGCCCAGGCGGGGAGGGAGGCAAGAGAGCGGTAAAACCAGGATTGGCGGCATCTTGTTAGGCTCTGAAAGTAGCTCTCGGTTTAGTTTCTCAATGACCATCTTTCTCAAGGTCTTCATGGACACATCTAGGGGAGTTAGGATTGGAGGAGAAACAAGGGACATCCCTGAAAGACAGGGTTTTGTTGTTTAATGTATCGATTCTGGTACTATGACGTAATAATATTAAGGACAGATGCTGTGTTTCCAACGCTGAATCTGTACCTGAGATAAAGCTATGCTTTTATATTCTGTGCCTGTACTCATTCACTGATTAAAGCCAGCATAGCTAGCCACTCTGGGGATCCCGTTTATGAGCAAATCCTTGTTTGGGCAATCAATCCCTTAATTTTGAAGAATTTAAAATTGGATTTATTTAACCAGAACAAGTCAGAATTTGAAGGTACCTGAAAAAACTTTGATAGTCGATGCAACTTGAAGGGTATGGAACTTACATTTAGGTTTTTAGATAGCAGAAATAGCAAGAAAATTTGACATTAAGGGTTGTAAAATGTTTTGCAGATTTAGATTAAGGCCATGTTAAAGTGCCTTCTGTTGTGTAATACAGGGATTTTATAGTTAGATCTGAGTTCAAATTCTTGATACAGACTTTGGCTGTAAAATCTAAGAAAAATACGTAGCCTTTCTGAGATTGTGTCCACATTTATAAATTGCCATGTCCTGTTGATTTGATGAACTAATAATATGTGTAAAACATTTAGTATATTAAAGCACAGTGACTTTTAGTAGTCTTGCTGCTGCTGCTGCTAAGTCACTTCAGTCGTGTTTGACTTTGTGCGACCCCGTAGACGGCAGCCCACTAGGCTCCCCCATCCCTGGGATTCTTCAGGCAAGAACACTGGAGTAGGTTGCCATTTCCTTCTCCAATGCATGAAAGTGAAAAGTGAAAGTGAAGTCGCTCAGTCGTGTCTGACTCTTAGCGACCCCATGGACTGCAGCCCACCAGGCTCCTCCGTCCATGGGATTTTCCAGGCAAGAGTACTGGAGTGGGTTGCCACTGCCTTTTCCATTTCATAGTCTTACTAGCTCATTAATAAATGGATCATAGATGATGACAATCAGTTTTAGATGTAGAAAAGTGAGTGGTTGTGGATATCAGAGAAAAGTCTCAAAAGCTCAGGTCTCAGATGCGAGCATACCAGTGGTGATGTGGGAAAAACTAGACTGGGACGTTGACTATATGTAGTCTTGGCTCTGTGTAACTACTACTATGATCGTGGGTACGCCATTATCATCTTGGCCCTGGCTTATTTGTGAAAATCAGATTTAGATTGTAGATTTTTTTTCTAAAATTCTTTTTGTGACTTGTATTAGAGCTAAAAGGCAGAGCCGATACAGTTCAGTTCAGTCGCTCAGTCGCGTCCGACTCTTTGTGACCCCATGGACTGCAGCACGTCAGGCCTCCCTGTCCCATCCCCAGCTCCCAGAGCTTGCTCAAACTCATGTCCATCAAGTCGGTGATGCCATCCAACTGTCTCATCCTCTGTTGCCCCCTTCTCCTCCTGCCTTCAATCTTTCCCAACATCAGGGTCTTTTCAAATGAGTCAGTTCTTCACATCAAGTGGCCAAGTATTGGAGTTTCAGCTTCAGCATCAGTCCTTCCAATGAACATTCAGGACTGATTTCCTTTAGGATGGACTGGTGGATCTCCTTGCAGTCCAAGGGACTCTCAAGAGTCTTCTTCAACACCACAGTTCAAAAGCATCAATTCTTTGGCGCTCAGCTTTAGCGTCTGCCTGCAATGTGGGAGACCCAGGTTCGACTCCTGGGTTGGGAAGATCCCCTGGAGAAGGAAATGGCAATCCACTCCAGCACTCTTGCCTGGAAAATCCCATGGACGGAGGAGCCTGATAGGCTGCAGTCCATGGGGTCGCAAAGAGTCGGACACGACTGAGTGACTTCACTTTGACTTTTCGCTTTGTTTATAGTCCAACTCTCACATCCATACATGACCACTGGAAAAACCATAGCTTTGACTAGACGAACCTTTGTTGGCAATGTCTCTGCTTTTAATAGCTGTCTAGGTTGGTCATAACTTTTCTTCCAAGAAGTAAGCATCCTTTAATTTCATGGCTGCAGTCACCATCTGCAATGATTTTTGGAGCCAAAATAAAGTCTGTCACTGTTTCCCCATCTATTTGCCATGAAGTGATAGAACTGGATGCCATGATCTTAGTTTTCTGAATGTTGAGTTTTAAGCCAACTTTTTCAGTCTCCTCTTTCACTTTCATCAAGAGGCTCTTTAGTTCTTCACTTTCTGTCATAAGAGTGGTGTCATCTGCATATCTGAGGTTATTGATATTTCTCCTGGCAATCTTGATTCCAGCTTGTGCTTCATCCAGCCCAGGGTTTCTCATGATGTATTCTGCATATAAGTTAAATAAGCAGGGTGACAATATACAGCCTTGAGGTACTCCTTTCCCTATTTGGAACCAGTCTGTTGTTCCCTGTCCAGTGCTGTTGCTTCCTGACTTGCATACGGATTTCTCAAGAGGCAGGTCAGGTGGTCTGGTATTCCCATCTCTTTAAGAATTTCCCAGAGTTTGTTGTGGTCCACACAGTTAAAGGCTTTGGCATAGTCAATAAAGCAGATGTAGATGTTTTTCTGGAACTCTCTTGCTTTTTCCATGATCCAGCAGATATTGGCAATTTGATCTCTGGTTCCTCTGCCTTTTCTAAATCCAGCTTGACCATCTGGAAGTTCATGGTTCACATACTGTTGAAGCCTGGCTTGGAGAATTTTGAGCATTACTTTACTAGTGTGTGAGATGAGTGCAATTGTGCAATAGTTTGAATATTCTTTGGCATTGCCTTTCTTTGGGATTGGAATGAAAACTGACCTTTTCCAGTTCTGTGGCCACTGCTGAGTTTCCCAAATTTGCTGACATATTCAGTGCAGCACTTTTGCAGCATCATCTTTTAGGATTTGAAATAGCTCAACTGGAATTCCATCACCTCCACTATCTTTGTTCATAGTGATGCTTCCTAAGGCCTACTTGACTTCACATTCCAGGATGTCTGGCTCTAGGTGATTGATCATACTATCGTGATTATCTGGGTCGTGAAGATCTTTTTTGTACAGGTCTTCTGTGTATTCTTGCCACCTCTTCTTAATATCTTCTGCTTCTGTTAGGTCCCTGCCATTTCTGTCCTTTATTGTGCCCATCTTTGCATTAAGTGTTCCCTTGGTATCTCTCATTTTTTTGAAGAGATCTCTGCTGCTACTGCTGCTGCTAAGTCGCTTCAGTCGTGTCTGACTCTGTGCGACCCCATAGACGGCAGCCCATCAGGCTCCCCTGTCCCTGGGATTCTCCAGGCAAGAACACTGGAGTGGGTTGCCATTTCCTTCTCCAAAGAGATCTCTGGACTTTCCCATTCTATTGTTTTCCTCTACTTCTTTGCATTGATGGCTGAGGAAGGCTTTCTTATCTCTCCTTACTGTTCTTTGGAACTCTGCATTCAAATGGATATGTCTTTCCTTTTCTCCTTTGCCTTTCACTTCTATTCACAGCCATTTGTAAGGCTTCCTTAGACAACCATTTTGCATTCCTTTTCCTTGGGGATGGTCTTGCTCCCTGCCTCCTGTACAATATCACGAACCTCCGTCCATAGTTCTCCAGGCACTCTATCAGATCGAATCCCTGGAATCTATTTATCACTTCTGCTGTATAATCGTAAGGGATTTGATTTAGGTCATACCTGAATGTCTAGTGGTTTTCCATACTTTCTTCAGTTTAAGTCTGAATTTGGCAATAAGGAGTTCATGATCTGAGCCACAGTCAGCTCCCAGTCTTGTTTTTGCTGACTATATGGAGCTTCTCCATCTTTGGCTGCAAAGGAATATAATCAGTCTGATTTTGATATTGACCATCTCGTGATGTCCATGTATAGAGTCTTCTCTTGTGTTGTTGGAAGAGGGTGTTTGCTATGACCAGTGCGTGCTCTTGGCAAAACTCTGTTGGTCTTTGCCTTGCTTCATTCTGTCCTCCAAGGCCAAATTTGCCTGTTATTCCAGGTATTTCTTGACTTCCTACTTTTGCATTCCAGTCCCCTATAATGAAAAGGACAATAGCTAACATTAATGAGTATTGTTGCAGTTACATTATATATTGGGCTCCCCAGGTGGCTCCAAATATAATGTGACTGCAACAATACTCACATTAAATATATCAACTCATGAAATTCTCAACAACAAAACTGTGAGGTACATACTGTTTTTACCCTCGTTTTACAGATGAAGAACCTGAGACTGAGATGTTTACCTAAGGTTCCAGATCTTATAAGTAGGAGAGGTGGGAATTGAATCCAAATGTGGGCTTCCCTGGTGGCTCAGAGGTTAAAGCATCTTCCTCCAATGCAGGAGACCCGGGTTCGATCCCTGGGTTGGGAAGAGCCCCTGGAAAAGGAAATGGTAACCCACCCCAGTATTCTAGCCTGGAGAATCCCATGGATGGAGAAGCCTGGTAGGCTACAGTCCACGGGGTCACAAAGAGCTGGACACGACTGAGCAACTTCACTATCACTATAATCTAAATCCAGCAGGGACTTATAGGGCAGAAGGAGAAGAGGGCATTAGAGGATGAGATGGCTGGATGGCATCACCAATGCAATGGCCATGAACTTGGGCACACTTGGGGAGATGGTGAGGAACAGGGAGGCCTGGCATGCTGTAGTCCATGGGGTCACAGAGTCTGTAACACTACTGGGTGACTGAACAACAGTAACTGTCTAAGTCCATGCTCTTAATCACTGTGCTAACTGCCTCTTTAGCTTACCAGGTGGCACTAGTGGTAAAGAACCCATGTGCCAATGCAGAAGGCACAAGAGATGTGTGTTTGATCCATGGGTCAGATCCCCTGGAGGAGGGCTTGGCAGTCCACTCCCATATTCTTGCCTGGAGAATCCCGTGGACAGAGGAGCCTGGTGGGCTATAGTCCATAGGGTTGCAGAGTCAGATACGACTGAAGGGACTTAGCACTCACGCAAATTGCTTCTTATGAAGAGGATGTTATGGTCCTGTTGGCCGTGCCAGAAAAGAAAGTAGAGGTGTATTTGGTAAGATGATAGCCTTTGGTCACAGCTGACTGTGTGGGTATGGAAAATGGCTCTATACTAATATTTGCCACGTTTCTAGACCCTCGTTCTCTCCATACTTCTGCTCCCTGGACTTAATTATCAAAATAATTCTAGATTCTCTTCTACTGACCAAGGTTGATAGGCACCAAAATTTACTGTGACTTTTGAAAAAGTTTTATGAGATCTGACCTCAGCTTAGGTCAGAATTGAGGAATCCCAGACAATTGTATCCATTGTGGAGAGCTAAGGTACATTTTCGATGAACAGACCAGCCTTAGCACCTCATGTTTATTTCGGTGTTCCCACACTAGAGATACTTTGGTGTGGAGTCTCTTTTCATGTCAGATTTGGATTTATGTTTACGAGCAGGAGTTGAAAATGAACTATTTTAAGAGCACACTTGACATAGAATTGGATTGATATGATAGTAACTATCAGATCAGATCAGTCGCTCAGTTGTCTCCGACTCTTTGCGACCCCATGAATCGCAGCACGCCAGGCCTCCCTGTAATTTTATGGTTGAAAAGGTCAGTTTTGTGTCGAGTGCATATTATGACATACTACTGTGCTAATTTAGGCATTGCAAAGTTTGAGGATTGGTCCTATTTCGAAGGAAATAAAATCCATGGCTGAAATACTTTGCTATGAAGAGCTCAACAAATCTTTTGATCCCATATATACGGTAAATCTGTTTATTACTCTAAATTTCATGATAGACTTGGAATATATACTAGTAGTGTTTTGAGACCCATCTATTTGATCACATCACAGTAAAAAAATGGGCTACTTGTCTTTTTGTTGTTGTCATGTAGAGACAGCTGGTAGTGCTCTGGTCGGCTTTATTAAAGGGGAATGCTGTTTTGCACAGGGATGCTATGTATAGTTGGGCAGGTTTTGCATTGTTCAGCCCTCAGGGCAGTCTTACATGGACTGTGCTGTGAGTAGTGCTCTCCTGGGTTATGTGATACATTCTGTAGCACTGTCCTCATGCCCTGATTTTGTGCTCTTCTTCCTCCCCAATCTTGATGTGCTTTTCTGAGAATAATTTTTCCTTTAATAAATCCCCTCCACCCCATTTTATGCCTTATTAAATTTTTTCAAAGTCAAGCTGTTGATGAGCCATGCATAGATTTTTCGATTGTTTGGGTTATATGTGGCCAGAATTTCAGAAACGGGCTTCTTTTCCTTACCTACTACATTAATCGGTCTGGAACACTTTGCTTTTATGGAAGACTTTTTTGGTTTTAGTATTAGATGAAAACAGAGGCAAAAGAAGTATAACCCATCCCTATACTAGATCTGACTTTAAAATCGAGTGCATTGATTTTGTGTTTATCTGTTGCTTTGACTTGTGTATTATCTCTTTTCAGCTGTCATGAAAATCCTATTTCAGGTGTATTTTTAAAAAGACTGAATATTAGGTATTTGGAGCATTTAATATACAGGTTTCTCCCTACTCTCTGAAAGGAGACCATTCCTACCTCTTCGAAGCTGAAATGGCATAAAGTGATGAAGCAGTTGTCTTAGGACACACCTTGCTAACAGATGCACAAAAGAGGGAGAAAGGATAGATGCTCACACAGTTCAGAGCTACGGCAGCTTGATGCTGAGATGCTGAGTGTAGTTCTCGGGGCAGGGGCGCTCACAGTGAGCGCTGTTTCTAACACCCTGTTGCTAAACACGGAAGGCTTTTTTTGCTTTTTGCCTTTTTTCATGAAAGCGAAAACTCTCGCAGATTTTTTTTGTTTAGCAAAACCAGGTCCTAATGTAGGTCTTTTATACAAGTGCACTGGCATTAAGTAAAACTTAAAACCTGGAGATACCTGTATTATGTAACAGGGGAAATAGCCAAGTTGATGGCTGTTGTTGCTGAGTAGTCCCAAAGTCACTTACTTTTGCTTTTGACTGTTAGCTCTGTCGTCCCTCCCAGACAAGTAGTTGAAGTGGTATGAAAGTGCTCTTCTCTTGGGCAAGGGCCGAATCAAGTTTTCACTGCTAACACCCTTCCTCTTCAATTATGAAGACACTTTGATTAAATGGAGAGGAGTAATTTGTATGGTCTTCAAATACTATAAAGGATTGAATAACTTACAGAATTTTTGAGAAAAATTTTTGTGATCAGTCTATTTGGATATATGTATCAGCAGACGTGTGTGTGTGTGTGTACACACATTTTTATTCAGTTGACCCTTCAACAACAAGGGGATCAGGGGTGCTGACCCTCTGCACAATTGAAAATCCACATACAACTTTATAGTCAACCCTTCGTATATCCAATTCCACATCTGCAGATTGAATCAACTGCAGGTCGAGTAGTTCTGTAATAGTGTTTATTGAAAAAAATCTGAGTGTAAGTGGACCTGCATGGTTCAAAACCTTGGTGAAGGGTCATCTGCGTGTGTGTGCGCGTCTATACCCATCTACATGTCTTACCTAAAACTTTCTCTGAAGTACAGAGAACCAGAGAATTAAAACCATGTTTACACATGTGCGGGAGAACAGCCCTAATGCTGGCTACGTGGGAAGACTTGGGGTAGTTTTATCAAACATTATTTTTATTCCATTTGTATTTAGTTAATTCTTTAATAATGCTATGTGTAAAGGAGGTTTAATATCTTTTTTGGACTGAGTGATATCTATGTTTCTTTTTCTTATTGCAGACCATTCATCAAGAATTTTGTATCCAAGGCACAGAAGTTTGTTACCGAAGATGATGAATGCTGACATGGATGGTATGTTCTTCGTTTTCCTTTTTATATGTTTTGTGGCAGACACATTGCTTTATTAAGCAATGGAAAGAGCAGAGAAGCAGTATTTAGAAGGAAGGCTTGATCTTAGCCAGTTGTACTTATTTATAATCCTATCTAGTTCTAGAAAGAATTTAAGGCAGCTTCCATTCTTTAACTGTAAGATGTTGGTAAAGCACTTTACCTTCACTTTGGTGTTGTCATCTGTGATGTAGGATCCATCTTTTATTTTACAGGGCTTTTGTGTAAGTCAAGGAAGATAATAAATGTAAAACATTTTGCAGATCTTTTATGTGCTATACTACACAAATGGTAGTTAATAATAGTAAATCTGAACCTTTTCATTACAGCAGTTGATGCTGAAAATCAGGTGGAACTGGAGGAAAAAACACGACTTATTAATCAAGTATTGGAACTCCAACACACACTTGAAGGTTAGCTTGCATTTTGCAGTTTTCTTGACTAACATCCAGGTATTGAAATTGTAAGCATTTATGTTGCTAAATTTTGTTACTGTGCCCAGTTTTAAAATGTATAAACTTCAAAGTTTACTTCAGTGGTTTGTTTCTCCTGCCTCTAGCTTTGACTGGTGATTTTTAAAACACAGTTCTGTCTCAATAAGGAAGTCAAAGAGTGTTCTTGTGCTTCCCTCTTTAAGGTCTAACATAATAGGAGCACCCCTTTTAAGTCCCTGAATGGTCCACTTTAATAAAGTTTAAATGAAAGTAAAAACAGTGTATTAGCCACAGAGATTATAAGGGAACTTACCTGAGTCTTTTCATTTTCTAAATGTCTTGAAATTGTAAGCATTTATGTTGCTAAATTTTGTTACTGTGCCCAGTTTTAAAATGTATAAACTTCAAAGTTTACTTCAGTGGTTTGTTTCTCCTGCCTCTAGCTTTGACTGGTGATTTTTAAAACACAGTTCTGTCTCAATAAGGAAGTCAAATAGTGTTCTTGTGCTTCCCTCTTTAAGGTCTAACATAATAGGAGCACCCCTTTTAAGTCCCTGAATGGTCCACTTTAATAAAGTTTAAATGAAAGTAAAAACAGTGTATTAGCCACAGAAATTATAAGGGAACTTAACCTGAGTCTTTTCATTTTCTAAATGTCTTCTATAAAGTCAATTGCACCACCAAAATATCTTTTGGTTTTGGATGAATTTACGAGGTGGTGGTTTTTTAAAATCAGGTTGAGCAGATCATGTCACTCCAGTGGCTTCCCTTCTCATGGGTAATGAAAACCAAGTCCCTTTCTGGAAGTCTCTTATTTCCCTTTTACCTCTCAGAGTCCTGTGGCACTCTTGACTCAATCATCCTACCTTAGACACTCCAGCCTCCTCGCTTCTCCTCAGGGTCTTAGCAGGTGCTGTTTCCCTGTGTTTGACTCACCCTTAGTCATTTGCATATCTGTGTGACTTGTTCCCTCACTTCCTTTAGGTCTCTGGTGAAATTTCCTTAATCAGAACAGCTGTCCTTGGCTACACTATAGAAGGACCACTTCCCTTTGCTTCCTGTGATCCTTATCCTTCTTGCTTTTTCTCCCGAGCCCCCTAAATGCACCTGTGCTCACATGCACACCACAGTGTCAACTCTGTAAGGGCAGGGCCTTTTTGTTACTATCGCTACTGGAAGGCGCTGAGTAACTTAGCTGCTGAGTGACTGAACAGACGTAGTATCTCTTCATTGTCAAGGCCTGCTCTTTTGAATTCTTGCTAATGCAAAAATACAAAATGATGAATTGCTTGGAAACTGACGGCCTATATCCAGTATGTAAATTTAGTTACGTTCACCTACTACATTTTTTTAAACACTTCTACTTAAGAATTACAGTTGTATGATGCTAAGATATGAACCAAACTTCACATTTTAAAAACAGTATTTTTAAAAAATAGCCATTTTAAGAATTAACTACTTAACAAAAATGCTGTTTGCAAAGTATAACATTTAACCTAATGTGAAATCTCTTTTTAGGAATTTGGCTCTTGATTCGTATTCAGCTTACTTTGTTTACATAACTTCTAAAGTAGTCTTAATTTAAAAACAAAATTCAAGGACTGTGGTATTTAAGAGTAAATCTTAATAAGCAGTATGTAATATGGAGTCATTGTCATCACTTTATTGATAATTCACTTTTTAATTTTTGATATAGATCTGTCTGCAAGAGTAGATGCAGTTAAGGAAGAAAATCTGAAGCTAAAATCAGAAAACCAAGTTCTCGGACAATATATAGAAAACCTCATGTCAGCTTCTAGTGTTTTTCAAACAACTGACACAAAAAGCAAAAGAAAATAAGGGATTGATATCTCTTACGTCTTACGGAATTGCTGCTGATCTTTTTTTTTCTTTAAAACTTGGATAGATTCCAAAAGTTACAGTACTTTTGTTTGTGGCTTCACTGAGTATTTATGAAGATAATGTCAGATCTAGGCAAAATTAAGAGCATAACAGAAGACTTCCATGAGTTTGTGTATGATGTTAGTCTATGAAAATGTGCAAATGTAGAGACTTTATAATTAGAAATGCATATATTTATGAAACTTGAAAATGAATGTTTTATCAAGTTTGTTTTGCTTTATAGGGTTAGCATTGTCTTATATTATAGGCATAGAGATACAAGCAAGTAACTACCGTGTTGTGAAAAAGTAACCAAAATCATGTACTAAATGCACAGCTTTATTTACCCTGTCTACCATCGTGTGCCTCTCTTCCATTTGCTTTCTTCCTGTTTTTCCTTCCCCTAGGGAAAAAATTGGTTTCACGTTTGTAAAAAGTAATTTCAGTAGCTAATCATCTAGGAGAGTAGCCTGAACTCTAACTGTTGAAACTTAACCAAAATAAGATACTTTCTCAGTTAGGGCTTATTTATTATGTTTAGTAGTAGTAAGGATAGTAGGTTTCTCTTACATTAATTGAAAATGGAGGCTATAAAAATGAAGATTTTTCTTTGAATTATGGTATGGGGAAGATTTGTTATTAAAAACTTCCTTTGCACAAAATAACCCACTTGGTATCTGAAAAGATGAGTTCTGGTTGTGTGTGTGTGTTTGAAATAGAAAATTTTGAGGAAAAATAGAAATAGGGTGGGAAAAGTACTTCGTAAGTACCTGTAACCAACTCCACATGTTTCTACTCCAGATTTATGTTCTCTCTGGCACAGATTGGATTTTGGAAGGAACATTTTAAAAAATGGATTAAGTTTGGCTAACCTTACGTAAACCACACCTGGAAGAGAATAGAGTTTGGTCTCAGGTTTATTTGTAGTACCAGCAGATCAATTTTGCAAAGTCCATTAAGAGTGGATTAGTATCAGAGTCATGAATAAGATGGGAGAGTTTTACATGTAAACTAATTGATGCTTTCTCAGTATTTTATCACTTCTCCCAGAAGTTTCTGCAAACCCAACTACTGGTTTGCAGAATTTTAGTTACTTAACCGTTTTTTAAAATTTAGTTTAGTAGGTTCCATTTGGTAAGGAAATCAGTAGTTAATTAAAATGTTAAATAGGAAAAGAAATCCACTAATATAGTTTATAGTTATTAAATTTAGGCTAATCATGGAATAATCTTATGTTTGTATTGGTGTAAGATTTGATGACTTTAGCTGTATGAATATATAATAGTCATACTGCAAACATTTTGCATCTCTTTGTGACCTAATTTTCAAACATATAAAATTGTGTTGCAGTTACGCTTTGCTGTTTAATAAAAAGCTGTTTCAAAAACTGCGTGTGTTTTGATAATAGTTGCCTAAGTAACTGAGATACATATAGTGGTGCGGTGTGGTATATTCAGGGTTGTTCCAAGCCACAGTAAGTTTACTTACTGGATGTTTAAGGGAATACTATATTTAAAAAATGATATTATACATTAATTTAAAAAATAAAAGCAAAGAATTCAAAGAGAAGGATCCAAGATTGCCAGGAGAAAGGTGGTTGTCATTTTTTAGATTAGGTTAGGCTAACCTCTTTTAACAAGAGACACAGTAGTGATTAAATATATGGAAGTTTTCTCTTCTAGCTAATGGTTCTGAGGTGAGCATTATAAACTAGAAGGCTTTATGAGCTGGGGATTTCTCTGCCATTTTCAGCCATGGCTTCCAAGTCACATTTGTTTTCTCTATTCAGATTTGCAGCAGAAAGTGCCTGGTGAACACATGCAGGGTTTTATAGGCTGGGCCTGCCTGGAAATGGCTCATGTCTTATCACATTCCCAAGGGTGTAGGGTGTGGGAATTTACTTAAACCTAGTTGCTGAGAAATGTAACCCCTGGCTGGAAGCCGTATTCCAGCTACAACTTTATTATGGAAGCAGTCGGAGGATAAGGTGGTAGCAGCCTTAGCCACAGCCCTCTTCTCGTGCTATGAAGTATCTGTGCCCAACCTTCTTCCCATGCGTAGAACATACTCAGCCTCTCCTTGTCCAGTTCTGATGCAGTGCAAAATCCAGCATCTCCATCAAGGTCTGTCAGTTGTAGATGTGACCCCTCATAGTCTGACTACCTTTAAACTGATGACAGATTATATAACTCCCCTGCATAAGAACCTTTAAAGATGCGAATGTGCCTGTGCTGTCCAGTCATATAAGTTCACATGTCTAGTGTATATTGTCACCTGCGTGTACCCTCTAGAAGCGGTTGTGTTTTTGTGTGCTTTACTGTATACAGCACTACAGCATCTTAATTTCAAGCCCAGGAAGCAAGTGTAAAAGCTGTGATACATAGCAGATTGTGTTAATTGGGTACATAGGCTAACTCTGAAGTTATGAACAAGTTGGACTTAGCAACTTGCTCTTGGAAGGGAACTCATTCATATGTAAGGGTCTTACTGTATTTGCTCTGTCCATTTATAATGGTGTAGTAAGGATAGGCGGAGAAGGCAATGGCAACCCACTCCAGTACTCTCGCCTGGAAAATCCCATGGATGGAGGAGCCTGATAGGCTGCAGTCCATGAGGTCGCTAAGAGTCGGACACGACTGAACGACTTCACTTTCACTTTTCACTTTCATGCATTGGAGAAGGAAATGGCAACCCACTCCAGTGTTCTTGCCTGGAGAATCCCAGGGATGGGGGAGCCTGGTGGGCTGTCGTCTATGGAGTCGCACAGAGTTGGACACGACTGAAGCAACTTAGCAGCAGCAGCAGTGGGGATAGGATACCCAAATAACTCTCAATTTGGAAAATGGAATAAAGAGAAACACATCAAAGTCAACTGTGGAATACTCCTGGGAGAGACACCCTGGAAGATTCTCTCATAGTGGACAAAGTTCCTTGATTAGACCTGAGTGTAATCTCTGGAAAGGGACTTCCCTTATTCCTTGCTCTCCATGGCTCCCCCTAGCTGCAAAGTTATTCCTATCCATCCCCCCACACCCCCTTCCCAGGACTCTGAAAGAGAGTTTGGGGGTGTTCCCTGCACAGGTTAACGTTATGAAAACAGTCCACTTCTCACTGGTGTGAGTTTGGTGCCCATCGTTTGAAGGCCAAGTGTACATTTCTTGGGCTGTACAGTTCCCTCAGAAATAGACTTCTTGTCTATATGCTTCAGTTCCATATGCTGTGAATCACAATCATTCTCTTTAGACTAAATTCTCCAAAGTTGGCCTGCTTTCCTTCTTCACAGGACCCTGCCTCTGAATGGACCCTGCCTCCTCTAATGGAGGCTACTGTGAAACCAACTGAAAACAGGGCTGGGAATCACAGCATCCAGGTATCACTGCAAGGTCGGGTTCCTTTGTCTGCCTAACACTTGGCAGAGAAATCTTTACTGGGCTTCCCCTTCTACCTCCCACACCTCAAAACAATGCTGAACTTTTCTGCCATTCAGGGTACAGAGGCAATTAGCTTTTCTAATGTTGTGAGGTACCTAATACACACTTTTTCTGTTCCCTTCCATCTCTGCTTGGAAGCTAAGTTCCTTCTTGTGATACCTTCTTGCTCTAAGCATCAGGGCACAATTCTGCCTTTTCCAACTGCCATCCTACAGCTGTTAACCCAGAAGGTGACAAGATGTTACTTGAAATACATGCCCCACCTGCTTGCCATACAGATGGTAAACCAGTGCACAGAGGAGCCCAGTGGGCTCCAGTCCATGGGGTTGCAAAGAGTTGGACATGACTGAGCATGCACACACACACACACACACTTAATTATGGCAATATCTTCAGGATGTCAGTTTCTATATTAGAAATACAGGTGGTAAACTGCACAGAGACTGTGCCTAGCTTCTGATTTTAACCAAAGTTTAGCCAGGTTCTTCTGAGCCCTCTTTCTCAGTAGGCCTTGTATCTTAGGTCCTGTCTTCAGCCTGACTAGTCCATTGTTAGTAAAAAGTTGGAAAGAATTCCCCTACTCTCAGAATCTGATCACCCTGCTGGCCTTCAGCAAGAATCCTGTTAAGTCAGCATGGCAAGCATCCCCCTATCTTAGTGTCTTCTCAGTAATTTTCCATCCCCCAATGACCCACTTCCACTCTGCTTAATGACTATACATCCTCAGCTGTCTTCACTGTAGTTGGAGCTGAGCCCATTCTCTTGCCCCTGTCACCACAGCCTTGGCCCCTGCTACAACAGCCCTGAATAAAGTCTTCTGTACTGTTTTAACCAGTGTCAGAATGCATTTTTAATTCTTCCTGGCTCTATCTAAAGGCTAGTGGAATGATGACTTGCAGGAACCCCTCTTCCTCAGGGTCTCCAGCAGAAATTCCCTCAATACTAACACTAGGTTCCATCCAAAATTTGTCTTTATATTCACTATGAACTTTACTTACAGCAAGTTAATACAGCTCATAACCCCTTATCTGTAACTCTTGGGACCAGATGTTTCAGCATTTGGAATTTTTCATACATGATAAAGTATTATGTAACTCATACACCAATACAGCTTGGGGCAGTACTTACAATCAAATATATTAACACTTTTGTAGCAAAATATATGAATACTAAGATAAATGAAGACTATAGGTAGCCTGTTAGGGAAGTCAGGTTTGGCTGCCAAATGAGTTTTGATGTCAAACATGAAAAAACCAGATTTTCACAGATTTTTGGAATTGTACGTGTAACAATGAAACAATTTGTGAAGCAACCAAAATCAACGAAACAATCTGTGAAGTAACCAAAATCATCAAAGCTTGCAGTTAAAACCAGTTTCTTAATCAGTCGTGTCCAACTCTTTGTGACTCCATGGACTGCAGCCCACCAGGCTCCTCTGTCCATGGGGTCCTCCAGGCAAGAACACTGGAGTGGGTTGCCATACTCTTCTCCAAGGGATCTTCCGACCAGGGATGGAACCCAGGTCTCCTGCACTGGAGGCAGATTCTTTGCCATTTGAGCCACCAGGGAAGCCCTCCAACCAGTTTATGATGTCACATTTATATTCCTTTCATTACTCTTCCCTCTGATCTAATCTTTTTCCAAATGAGAAATGGAAAGTGAATTACAGTCTAGGATGACTTTTATGATCCAAAACAAAGCAAAACTGATCTTAGTTCTTTAGAGTGCAATCTTTCTTGATAATTTTTAGTTCCCTATCTTGAGTTCAGACAAGCAATGGCACCCCCTCCAGTACTCTTGCCTGGAAAATCCCATGGACGGAGGAGCCTGGTGGGCTGCAGTCCATGGGGTTGCTAGAGTCGGAAACGACTGAGTGACTTCACTTTGACTTTTCACTTTCATGCACTGGAGAAGGAAATGGCAACCCACTCCAGTGTTCTTGTCTAGAGAACCCCAGGGACGGGGGAGCCTGATGGGCTGCCGTCTGTGGGGTCGCACAGAGTCGGACACGACTGAAGCGACTTGGCGGCAGGAGCAGCAGCAGTGGTTGGTAGGACCACTTGTAAACTGTGAAAGAAAAGAGAATGTGTCTAACATGACAGGGTTAAGAATTGGAAGACTGACTTAATTGCCTCTTAGCTACTCTATCAAAAAAAGCTACAGACTATTTCATTTAAATCATAGAGATTAATGAAATTTGATGATACTTACTATAACTAGGACTTTATGTTGGCCTTAGGACCTAATTTACCATACAATGAAGGGGTATTGAGGAGCAATGACAGAAGCTAAAGTAATACATTGTAATCAACTGTATAATGTATTTGCCTTGTTTTAAATTTTCTATATTATCTATAGATGGCTTAGTCTAAGTAATTAAAACTTTAAATTACTCCAAAATTTTACAAAGGATGTAAAATTATATTCAAGAAACATAAAATGTGTGATATGATACCATGTCAGGTGTTAAAAGATCATTTACAAATTACCCTGTTGCCCATCTTTTTCTAAAATTACCATTGCTCTTCCTTCCATGCATTTTTATCTCTGTACAAACTCCAAACATATTCAAAAACACATTTTTTTCTCCCATCAACCTACTTCATCTGACCTGTCAATTAGAGATAATTTTATTTCCTGAACTTTTCACAGCTACAATACTATGGCAATGAGAGCTATAATTTGGGAAGATATTCTTAAAATTTATGTAGAAATGCTATTCAGTCACTCAGTTGTGTCCAACTCTTTGCAACCCCATGAATCGCAGCACGCCAGGCCTCCCGTCCATCACCAACTCCCGGAGTTCACGCAAACTCATGTCCATCGAGTCGGTGATGCCATCCAGCCGTCTCATCCTCTGTCGTCCCCTTCTCCTCCTGCTCCCAATCCCTCCCAGCATCAGAGTCTTTTCCAATGAGTCAACTATATGTTTAAATAAACTCTTTACATGAGACTTAAGGAGTTATCCAACATTAGCCATCTGATATTTCATCTCTAAATCCTGAAGTTAAAAACAACCACAATTGACAAAAGAAAAAACTTCACAGATGCCTACAGTATATTTAAATTTACAGTAAGATATTTATGTTTTAACTATTCTGAATAGTTTTCACTGAAAACTATTAGTTTTCTAAATTAGTATTCTAAATTTCTGAGGTTCATTAAATTCATTACTAGTAGTTAATATTGACATGTAAGGAATTTTATCTTCTGCCTCCTGCAAATGTGGACTGACGCATCTAAAAAGCTCCTAGTTCTAATAGTCTGTGTCTTTCTAGAGGAATGACCAATGGAAGCAAGGCTACCTTAAAAAAAATCTCAAGAAAAAGAAAGCTACTTTAGTCTGATCAAGGTAAAAAGTCCCCCCAAAACAAAGAGCAAAATATATTAATTTTTCTCCTTTATTAGAGAAAAGGATAAAACTTAAATCATTTAAAACAACAGAGTCAGACTGGGGTGGTAGAAGGAAAAAATGATCTCATTATTAAAGAAAACTCTATGCTTTGTCTACTGAGTGAATGGAGCACATACGTTTTTAAGTTTTGGTTAAACCTATCAGCCAATGGTACAGTCACAGAGGGGACACCCCCAGGAAAGAGCAGAGAACTGGCAAAACTGGTTGCGCAGATTTTACCGAGAGCTCATGGAATTTAACCAAATGTTAAAGTTTAAATGAATCTGCAGTCAAGAAATTAAAAGCTTTAATAAATCTTTAGGGGAAAAAAGATCATATATAAGACACTTTTCAAGCAAGACGTTTCCCATAAAAATGTATCTCATGAAGTAGCAGTTTACTTTCAAAAACATTCTCATCTAGAATCATTCAATGTGTCTAGTTCATTTAAAGTACATAGCAAGAAAAGGAGTCTTTGCAAGATGTGTTAGGTTTAGTTAGTATTAAATAAATACAAAGCATGGTTAGCTATGTATTAAGATTGTCCACCACCAATATATAGAAAATTCAGAACACAGCAATGAATAAAGCACTTATTTTCACTTTCAATTCACTCTGAAATGAGGAGTGAATTGTGGCTACACTAGCTATTTGGCTTCCTTCCTTCAGTCAGAGGAGAAGCTAGAAACTCATTTTCCTTATACAAGAGCTCTAAATATATTAGTGGGGCTAGCCCAATGATGGGATGTGTATGTTCATGAAGGAATCCAAAATATCACCCAACTAGTACAGAGTTCTCAAGGTAGTATTAAAGTAGTTTCATGGCCTCAAAGATTTAGATCACCTTCCAAAGGGTTTATCACCCAAACATGAAAAATTCTTAGATATGTTAAATGGAATAATACAGTTCTACTATAATGCACTTCTGTAACTTCTGGTACTTACAGTCATCCCTTGGTATCCATGGGAGATTGGTTCCAGGACCTGTGACAGATATCAAAATTCACAGATGCTCAAGTCCCACAGTTGACTGTCTTTATCTGCAGATTCTGCATTGGAGGATTCAACCAACTTCCTACCGTGGAGTACTGCAGAATTAATTGCAGAAAAATCCACATACAAGTGGACCCATGCAGTTCCAACCTGTGTTGTTCAAGGGTCAATGGTATTTTAAAAGAGGAGCAACAGTCTGTCTACCATAGAGGGAGCTTTAAATCTGGATAAGACAATAGATTTGAATTTGTCGGAAAAAAGATAAAAATACAAAACATGATGACCAATATCTATCAGCCACTAGAATCTCTTACTGATCAGACCCGAATAATAATTTACCTATTAAAGTAGGTATTGTTTAAAAAAAGAAAAAATGCTTAAATTTTGTTTTTAAGAGCAATGTAGGCATAAGCAATCTTGTGAATAGGGTAAGCCATTCTGGCATAAAACAACTATAACAACTTGAAAAATAGCTGTACACCATTTCATTTTGATAAACTTCATCTCTGTATTTAAATGTAAATATGCTGCACTATTAACCAGCAATTCTATGAATGATAAGACACATTTCTGTTTTGTTGACTGGCCTGTCAACAAAGCACCTCTTTAAAGTGAACAATGGACCATAACTATAACTTGACACAAACCGGGTAGACGTGGGTCACATACAACACTTTCAATTGTTGGTAGAACCAAACAGCCATACAGAAACTTTATTGCAATCAGCTCTGTACAACAGAACACTCTCTCACTTATACTGTAGAACTACCAGGTATATTGTAGTACAGCCATTTAGGGGAAATTCCAACAACTGACTTGTCCCACAGCAGTGAAGCAGCATGCTGCATGTTATTTTGTTCTGCAGAAACCAAAACTTTCTCCAAACTATGAAAACTGTGTAACCTCTAATGATATAAATCTCTTAAAATCTGATATGTAACGTGCCACTTTTCTTTTATTCTAAATTCAAAGACCAGGTAACTTCAAAGGTTTTTCATTTCTGAAAAAGAAGATTAAAAGAAATGTCTGAAAGAATAACATTGCTAGATAGTAGAAAAGGGGTGTGCAGGTTGACTCAAGTGCAGTTCTGGCACACGGACTTGAGAATGCCAACTTGCTCTCTCAGGAGTGAAAAATACTTGAATACAGGTTACTCCTTCCGTACTCTTCTTTTGCGTACTGACTTTATCGGCCCATCTCCAGACCCTGTGCTCTCATCTGCCTCTTTCATCTAGGAAAAAACATTATGAAAATGTTTATTTTCAGACAGTAGGCAACGAGTAGACAGTAGTATATAAAATATTTCTTATTTCTAAAATACATGTTTCTAATCAAATGCTTTACACTAATTAATGATCGGTCAAAACGTGTATATAAACTGATGTGTTTCAGTTTGTTCATCTTTTGCCGTGATTGCATTTTTAGAGTAACTCTGCCTGTTACCCCATCTGTCAGATGTTACTCCATCTGACAAGGGATAATGCTAACAGCTCAATTCATGATTTTATCTCATGATTTCCAACTTAATCTAATGCCATGGTTAATTAAAGGCTGCATAATGTTTTCATTGTGGATAGTAACCACTAACTATACCATCAAATGTCTCTGTAATAATGAACTGCTGCACTGCTTTTACAGAGACTTTCCCAGAACTTCTGGCACACTATATTTGATAAGAATTAGGAGAGAACAAAGGGAGACATCACACTTATGGTTTGGGTTTTTTCTATTCTTTAACTCGTATCCTTCCAGAATAATCATCTGTACATAAATTAAACTTGTATAACAAATAATGGAGGTATTATACAAAATGAAATGAAAATCAAAGCATATATATGTGTGTATGTATATACATAAATATACATGTGTGCTTTGAGAGAGCATGGTTTTTAAGTCAACTGTTTCATCAACTATTAAGTTTCATCAACTATTAAGTTAAAACTACTTCTCAAGGTTATACTATATAAAAATTGATTTATTTTAGCTCACTGACAAATGCATAAAAGATGAAAAGACTGGAACATGGAATTAATATGCTTTTAAAGGCACACAAAATATTTTTTTACAAAGCAAAATATAACAAGTGTTCCATATATAACTACAAGTATTATTATTAAAAGTATAACAGAGGGAAACAAGGACTATGTAAAACTATGTTCTGGAAGAAACTTTCTTCACCCAGGTCCCTCTCAATAAAGATATTCATAATGATCCCCCAAACCCATTTAAAAACTCACAAGACAGTTAAGACTAGTAACCAGGCATATGTACAGAATAAGCTTTAGAAAACACTTAAAACAATAAAAACAGATATCTGGGTGATTTCTTCAAGCAGACAAAACAGAATGTTTGTTTCATCACACACAACAGTCCAGGCATCATGGACATTTACCCTGCCTGACTCTAAGCTATGAGAGTGATGGGGACAGTGACTCTGTCGGGTTAAGATTATGCAGCTCTCAAAAGGCCAGAGAAGTAGAGAAAACAGGCTTTTGGGAGTATGCTGCTGCTGCTGCTAAGTTGCTTCAGTTGTGTCCAACTCTGTGCGACCCCATAGACGGCAACCCACCAGGCTCCGCCATCCCTGGGATTCTCCAGGCAAGAACACTGGAGTGGGCTGCCATTTCCTTGGGGGTATATAGTAGGTTAAAAAAAAGAGAAAGAAAAAAGAAACCTCTGGTTCTGAATTATACCCTGGATGATTCTGATTTCATAACTGACTATAAAAAAGGGCACTGTGGAAAGTTTTATTATACATCAGGATGTGGGAAAAAAGGGCAGACATATCAAGTTAATGAAAAAAACGAGCTTAAAGATTTGAGAAAAACACCACTATTAGACACAGTGCTCCACTAGCCAATGAATGAAATCCTTTAAAATTTTACAGTAAATATAAATGTGACAGAATGTTTTCACAATGTCTATAAAGACGACTGCCTTATAATAAGCATAATTACCTCTTAAATATTCAGTTGGTCTGCTTATTACAACTTTCAACAAAACACTTTAATAAAATTTTGTTTTTAAACAGATGTAGCTATTTTGAAAACCAAAGGCTTATTTATACTATTTCATTGGCATTAGGAGGATATAAATTAGTTTTTTCATGCTTTCCTTATGGATACATTTTATACCAATATGTATGCTCTTAAGAAAGCTGGGAGAAAATATGGCAAAAAATTCTTCACAAATGAGATCACTATTTTTATTAAAATATTTTTACAGACTAACAATCATACATAGAAACTAGTTTATTTTCTGTTAAAGAGATGCTTACCTCATCCTCTGATCCAGACTTATTGGATTTATTGCCTTCTTCTTGTCCTTCTATAATTTCAATTTCTTCTTCACTTTTTTCCTCAGGTTCACCTTCCTCTTCTAGAATTTTTTATTAAACAGATTTTATTCAAGGCAAAAGACTCAATGAATTAGAATTTTTCTACTTAAAAGTATTAAAAGTGGAGGAGTACATTTAAATTCCAATATATGAAGGCAATTTCTTCCATTAGACATTTTTGAAAATTAAATACAAGTACTCGTTATTTTACCACAACTCACTGGAAAAGACCCTGATGCTGGGAAAGATTGAGGGTGTGAGGAGAAGAGGAAGACAGAGGATGAGATGGTTGGATGGCATCATCAACTCAATGGACATGAGTTTGAGTAAGCTCTAGGAGATAGTGAAGGACAGGGAAGCCTGGCATGCTGCAGTCCATGGGGTCACCAAGAGTCGGACATGACTGAGCAACTGAACAACAACAATAAATATATCATCATATCTGAGGAAAGGGGCAGGTTTAAAGAATTTTAAAGCATTCAGTCTATGTGAAATGAAAATCAAAGAATATATGCGTGTGTATGTATATACATAAATATACATGTGTGCTTTGAGAGAGCATGGTTTTTAAGTCAACTGTTTCATCAACTATTAAGGGCTCATTCTGGAGCCTGGCTTGGGACATCTGGCAAACATCAATAGTTTTATTGCTACCTAGATGTATACAAGGAAGTCTCACTGAAGAGGTACCAAAAAGCCACAGTTGTCTTCAATTCTAACATCTTCTGGAGTTTAGTTGAGAGCAGGAGGGGACACACGATTCAGCAATCCTCTGAAGAGACTAAACTACTGGTTTGATATGATAAACTATCTGATGAACAGCAGCCCTTGGTGTGGATTTTGTTGCTGCAGTCACCTGTCTTAAACCAATTACTCTTCCACAGAAGCTGTGATCTGTGCCTCCCATCTCATCCCTGGAGGCAAGAAAAACCCTTGCAAAAAGCTATGACATATGGGATTGATAGCTGCTAGATTCTGAAGCAACTGAACAATTCTGACAACTCTTTCTTCCTAGAAGAGAGAACGCATACACTGGATGTCTGCTCAGGTACAATCCAGGCAAGGATGGTACTCCTCTTCACCACAGTCATGCACTCCTGAGGATTCAGATGGTATAAATCTGACAACAGACAAGTGCAACAGCTAGTGTTTCCCTCTTAATCTACTGTTCTTAATGAGCTCTGCCCAGGGTCCCCTTTATATATCGCCATCACTGTCCTACCTTTTTCAACAATTTCACCATCACTTTGCTTTTTTTCCTCTTCCAAGTCAACTGGCTTCTCCAGGGCTGCCTTCTCTTCCTTCACTTCCTGCTCCAGTGCTCCCTTTGTTTGTGGTTTACATATGTCCAGTTTTTCGAAAGCCACATCTTCATATTTTTTCTGTGGTAGTTTAACACAAGCTATTTTTACTAAAAGCAAAGCACTGTTTTTAAAAAAACATTTTCTTTTTTTGCAATGACGGATATCACACACACACTGAAGAACTGATGCTTTTGAACTGTGGTGTTGGAGACTCTTGAGAGTCCCTTGGACTGCAAGGAGATCAAACCAATCCATCCTAAAGGAGATCAGTCCTGAATATTCACTGTAAGGACTGATGCTGAAACTGAAATTCCAATATTTTGGTCACCTGATGCGAAGAACTGACTTATTTGAAAAGACCCTGATGCTGGGAAAGACTGAAGGCAGAAGGAGAAGGGGACAACAAGAGGATGAGATGGTTGGATGGCATCACCGACTTGATGGACATGAGTCTGAACAAGCTCCGGGTGATGGTGATGGACAGGGAAGCCTGGCGTGCTGCAGTCCATGGGTTTGGAAAGAGTCAGACATGACTGAGCAACTGAACTGAACTGAATTGATATCATACATGGTGAACAGTAAAAACTTATATAGGAAAATTAGTCTATTACTTTTAAGAACCACTGACCATTTATAGAACTCCTAAACACTAAGAGATTTTTTTTTTAATGTTGAAGGAAATTCATTTTCTTTACCTTTACTTTTCTTGGCCAACAAAATGAACCAATTAATGCTATTGGAAGCGCTGCTGTCAAGAGGTAAATGAACCAAAGCCACGGGCGCTGTTCAGTAGCTGACATCAATTGTTTGAATATACTAGGCTAAAAAAAAAAATAAGCATAAAAAGGCAATTCAGATTTTATAAACCTTCATTCATAAATATAGCCTACAAAAACAAAAAAAGTTATTTCACCTAGGTAGTTTTCTACTAAGGAGTCAAATTTATAAGACAAAAAATATTTTCTATTTTATACTTTGTGAAGTTTAAACAATCTTAAAAAAAAAATGTTTATCTGGCATGCCAATTCTTAGTTGTAACATGTGGGATCTACTTCCCCAACCAGAGATCAAACCCAGGGCCCCTGCACTGAGAGTGCTGAGTCCTAGCCACAGGCCACCAGGGAAGTCCCTTAAACAATCTTTAATTATTCACATGCATTGCAGTTTGACACTTGGTAGTAGAAGATACATTATATTATACAAGTGAATATTGCTAATTCTCCAGCAAGAATTAGGACAGTTTCCTTTTCTGGTAAGCTTCAGGACAGTACTGTGCTTCATTGGATGGATTATTTGGTTCATTTAGAAGTAAATTCTCTAACTCATTCTATACTTTTAAAGTACTAAAAAAAAAAAAAAGTCAACCTAAGAATAGCTATGTTTTTTCTTATTTCTTAACAAATTTCACACACAACCTTCAGCAAGGAAATTGTTTTCCTTATTAAAATGTTTTAGTTAAAAGAGTTTCAAAATGAGAATCCTTTTACCTTTATTTACTCTTTTGAGGTTTTTGCTAATATTCAAAGAAACCTAATATAAGGTACATTTTTCTTTATGGTAATTGGTTTTAAAGACAGATAGATTCTCCAAGATGTACTGTGTTGAAATATTTAGCTTAAGCTTTCCTAAGTAGTGTTAAGATTTGGGGGAAAAAACTAGAACATAATAATTAAATTTTAAAAATTTCTGTACTCCTCTAAGTGAAAAGTAGTTAAAATGAATAAAGATTTAGATTTCTGTTCCCACTTGGGCCTTAAACTGATAAGGTAACAAGATATTAAGTCTCATTTCTAACAGCAGTAATAACCATCTCATTTCTATAAACATCAAAAGGCATTCAATCCATTTATGTTATCATAATCTAATAAATGAAATGAAGACTTACATATATGTATAATTCACTATATAGTTTATAATGAAGTTATATCATAATTTGGTGAAGCTCATATTCTGTCTACATAGATTTAAATATGTTTCATCATCATTTAGTAATTACTGTACCTATTTACTCATCAAAAGGCCATATGTATAACCTATAACCAGGACCATACCCTATTATTATCATATGCTAAAATACTGTGTACCTCATTAGCATTTTCTATCAGTATCTTCACTCCCCAACCATCTGCAGCCCAGCGGTCTGCTACTTCCTTTTCTGAACAGATAATAAAATTATCAAAGTAGATATCAGAGGTCATGGACCAAAGCTCTAAACCAAGAGCACGGAAAGAAGTCAGAAGAAATGGGTGATTGTCTTCAAAATAATCTGGATTAGGAATTTTTCGAGGACTCCAGATACCCTGGAAAAAAAATAATTTAAATACATTTTCAAACAATAATTTCATTATAAGTGTTACTCAAGAAGCAGTTGCTGTTGAATGAAATTAGCAATACTAACTGGGAAAAAGAAAACTTTAACTGATAATTCACTAGAAATAAAATCTTGTTTCCTCTTATCCTATACACGATGTTACCTGTGAATAATACTGACTTTAAACTCAGCAAAAAAAAAAAGAGGCAGAGTGAAAAATCCCACAGAAAATTGAGTAATGAAATTTCACAACTGATACTATATTAGATGAGTTTCTTTTTTTACATTTAGTAAAGATACTCAAGGCACGATATCATTAAAATTGCTCAAATCAAAGAGATTACTATATGGCAAAAATGGAACCATGTCTTTTAACATACACTTACAATGGGCATCAATAGTCACTCATGGTTGAGTCACAGAACAATTATTCAACAGAGAACTTCCATTAAGTCTTAAATGATTAAAGTCAACCAAATCAAAAAAACTGGACAATGTGTTCACTCACTGACTCATTCTGCCATCACCTACGACTATTCTGTGCCAGGCACTATGCCATATGCTCTGCTGTGATAATCAAGGCAGACATGGTCCCTGCATCATGGCGTTTAAAGTCTAATGAAGGAAAGATAGATCTCAAACAAAAAAGTTACCAAAACAGTCATTCTATGAAGAAAAACTACAGTGAGCAAAGAGAGTCTATAACTGTATATATATAAAATAAATGTTAGAAAATGTCAATGAATAATTAGAAAGAACTATAGCATTAAATGGACAACATAATAAGGACTTCTACCCCAAAAGCTAAGTATACTCAAAAAAATCTGTTTCATATTAGGAAAAAAAAATTTAATTTTAATAAAACCTGAGAGTAAGGAACACATTATTTAAGCACAGACTTCAATTACTAAAATGTACAGTGTGAGTCCTCTTGATCAGAACTCAATTCTTATACTTAATCCTAAAATAAAATATTCCAAAGTGATCAATTGATTACTAAGGAAAATAGTAAGAAGTGATTTATCTTTAGTTATTAGTTTTATTACCCAAGAAAATTAAAAGATGCTTTACTTAAAAAAAAAATTATTTATTTACTGTCTGCGTCAGGTCTCTGTGGCTGCACTGACTTTCCCCCTAGATGTGGCAAGTGGGGAGAACTCTCTAGTTGCGGAGTGCAGAGTGGAGAGAACACTGTGGTGGCCTCTCCTGTTGCAGAGCACGGGCTCCTGGGCACACAGGCTTTAGCAGTCGTGGTTCCCGGGCTCTAGCGCACAGGCTCGGCAGTTGTGGCATACAGGCTTAGCTGCTCCCCGGCTTGTGAGATCTTCCCTAACCAGGGATCAAACCTGTGTCTCCTGCACTGGCAGGCAGATTCTTTACCACTGAGCCACCAGGGAAGCAAGCCCCACTTTACTTTTTAAACATAAATTGGTTGGAGTCTATTTTCTTTGACTTCAGATAGCTAAGGCACATTATTACAAATCAAATTTCCTCAAGTTAACATTATTAATAACTAGCTGTATAACAGAAATCGGCACAGAATTTTAAAAAGTTTACTGTGGGATGGGAATAAGTGGTTATTACCTGGTAGTTAGGGTTATCTATCATTGGCGGTCTCCATATTCCTTTGTATTTCGGGTTATCTATCATGGGAGGGCTCCATTCACCACACCCAATCCGACATGCTGGGTTAGAAATATGAGGTGCCTCCCATTCTCCATCCATGTCTTCATTCCTTAGGGTATCAGAACAAAGCACATGGAGTAACCTCAAGACTCTCTTGTCAGGCATATCAATGGTAATGAAAGAACATGGAAGAAACAAGAAACTGACATCTGAAGGTGAAGAATGCTTACCAGTCAAAGGGTTTCTCAGCATTAGGATCAGGAATAAATTTCGGTTCATTATCAAGCCAGCCATCAGGTTTAACAGCACTTGAATCTACTATTTGGGCAGGTTCACTTTCATCCCTGTAAATACAGTATTTTATGCTAATTACTAATTATTCAAACAGTTAAAAATTCAAGTTACAGAATTCAGAAGGTACCAATAGGCACTTCCTACCTCTGTGAAAAGAAGAGAAGCAAAAAGTAAAGGAGAAAAGGAAAGATACACCCATTTAAATGCAGAATTCCAAAGAATAGCAAGGAGAGATAAGAAAGCCTTCCTCAGTGAGAAGTGCAAAGAAATAGAGGTAAACAATAGAATGGGAAAGACTAGAGATCTCTTTAAGAAAATCAGAGATTCCAAGGGAACATTTCATGCAAAGATGGGCGCAATAAAGGACAGAAATGGCAGGGAACTAACAGAAGCAGAAGATATTAAGAAGAGATGGCAAGAATACACAGAAGAACTACACAAAAAAGATCTTCATGACCCAGATAATCACGATGGTGTGATCACTCACCTAGAGCCAGACATCCTGAAATGTTAAGTCAAGCGGGCCTTAGGAAGCATCACTATGAACAAAGCTAGTGGAGGTGATGGAATTCCAGTTGAGCTATTTCAAATCCTAAAAGATGATGCCATGAAAGTGCTGCAGTCAATACGCTAGCAAATTTGGAAAACTTAGCAGTGGCCACAGGACTGGAAAAGGTCAGTTTTCATTCCAATCCCTAAGAAAGGCAATGCCAAAGAATGCTCAAACTACCGTACAATTGCACTCATCTCACACACTAGTAAAGTAATGCTCAAAATTCTCCAAGCCAGGCTTTAACAACATGTGAACTGTGAACTTCTAGATGGTCAAGCTTGTTTTAGAAAAGGCAGAGGAACCAGAGATCAAATTGCCAACATCCGCTGGATCATCAAAAAAGCAAGAAGAGTTCCAGAACAACATCTATTTCTCTTTATTGACTATGCCAAAGCCTTTGACAGTGTGGATCACAATAAACTGTGGAAAATTCTTATAGAGATGGCAATACCAGACCACCTGACCTGCCTCTTGAGAAATCTGTATGCAGGTCAGGAAGCAACAGTTAGAACTGGACATGGAACAACAGACTGGTTCCAAATAGGAAAAGGAGTACGTCAAGGCTGTATATTGTCACTCTGCTTATTTAACTTCTATGCAGAGTACATCATGAGAAATGCTGGGCTGGAAGAAGCACAAGCTGGAATCAAGATTGCCGGGAGAAATATCAATAACCTCAGATATGCAGATGACACTACACTATGGCAGAAAGTGAAGAAGAACTAAAGAGCCACTTGATGAAAGTGAAAGAGGAGAGTGAAAAAGTTGGCTTAAAGCTCAACATTCAGAAAACTAAGACCATGGCACCCAGTCCCATTACTTCATGGCAAATAGATGGAGAAACAGTGGAAACAGTGTCAGACTTTATTTTTGGGGGCTCCAAAATCACTGCAGATGGTGATTGCAGCCATGAAATAAAAAGACATTAACTCCTTGGAAGGAAAGTTATGACCAACCTAGACAGCCTATTAAAAAGCAGAGACATTACTTTGCCAACAAAGGTCGTCTAATCAAGACTATGGTTTTTCCAGTGGTCATGTATGCATGTGAGGGTTGGACTATAAAGAAAGCTGAGCACCTAAGAACTGATGCTTTTTAACTGTGGTGGCAAGAGTGAACGTCAACATTTTAGGAATCAGTAAACTAAAATGGACTGGAATGAGTGAATTTAACTCAGATGACCATTATATCTACTACTGCGGGCAAGAATCCCTTAGAAGAAATGGAGTAGCCATCATAGTCAACAAAAGAGTCCGAAATGCAGTTACTTGGATGCAATCTCAAAAACGACAGAATGATCTGTATTCGTTTCTAAGGCAAACCATTCAATATCACGGTAATCCAAGTCTATGCCCCAACCAGTAATGCTGAAGAAGCTGAAGTTAAACGGTTCTATGAAGACCTACAAGACCTTTTAGAACTAACACCCAAAAAAGATGTCTTTATCATTATACGGGACTGGAATGCAAAAGTAGGAAGTCAAGAAACACCTGGAGTAACAGGCAAATTTGGCCTTGGAATACAGAATGAAGCAGGGCAAAGGCCAACAGAGTTTTGCCAAGAGAATGCACTGATCATAGCAAACACCCTCTTCCAACAACACAAGAGAAGACTCTACACATGGACATCACCAGATGGTCAACACTGAAATCAGATTGATTATATTCTTTGCAGCCAAAGATGGAGAAGCTCTCTACAGTCAGCAAAAACAAGACCAGGAGCTGACTGTGGCTCTGATCATGGACTCCTTATTGCCAAATTCAGATTTAAATTGAAGAAAGTAGGGAAAACCACTAGACCATTCAGGTATGACCTAAATCAAATCCCTTATGATTATACAGTGGAAGTGACAAATAGATTTAAGGGACTAGATCTGATAGACAAAGTGCCTGATTGACGAAGGTTCCTGACATTGTACAGGAGGCAGGGATCAAGACCACCCCCAAGAAAAAGAAATGCAAAAAAGCAAAATGGCTGTCTGAGGAGGCCTTACAAATAACCGTGAAGAGAAGAGAAGCGAAAAGCAAAGGAGAAAAGGAAAGGTATGCCTATTTAAATGCCGAGTTCCAAAGAATAGCAAGGAGAGAGAAGAGTCATGTAAGGTAGTCATGTATGCACGTGAGAGTTGGACTATAAAGAAAGCTGAGCACCGAAGAATTGATGCTTTTGAACTGTGGTGTTGGAGAAGACTCTTGAGAGTCCCTTGGACTGCAAGGAGATCCAACCAGTCCATTCTGAAGGAGATCAGTGCTGGAAGGACTGATGTTGAAGGTGAAACTCCACTACTTTGGCCACCTGATGCAAACAGCTGACTCAGTTAAAAAGACCCTGATGCTGGGAAAGATTGAAGGTGGGAGAAGAAGGAGACGACAGAGGATGAGATGGCTGGATGGCATCACTGACTCAATGGACATGAGTTTGGGTGAACTCCGGGGGTTGGTGATGGACAGGGAGGCCTGGCATGCTGCGATTCATGGGGTCACAAAGGGTTAGACACGACTGAGTGACTGAACTGAACTGAACTACAGAGTATGTTAGACTTTGTTTTAGTTCACTTAAAAACTCATTCATCTTTTTATATTATTTGTTGAAGTAATAATATTTTGGCTCTATTGAGTTAAATAAAATATATTATTAAAATTAAAAAGAAACCATTCATCAACAAATATATACAGAAAGACTACTACATGTCAAGACTGTTCTAGGAGCTCTGTTTTATATAAATATATATCTGCTTTATTCTTAGCAGTTTCATAGTTTTCTACTTTGTGAATAAATAATAATTTATCTATTCTCTAGGATATTTAGTGTTTCCCAAAACTTACTATAACAAATAATGCTACAATTAATATCCTGGAATATATTAGAAATTAGTAAGAAATTAGTTGTCAACTATATGAATTAAAAATTTTTTCCAGTTTCTCATGCATTTTTATGTAGTTTATGGTGGGCTTTTTTGTCACAGAAAAATAATTTATTTTCATGTAGCTGAAATTTATTAATATTTTCCTTTATGATTCTTCAATTTTATGCTGTATTTGGAAAGGTCTTCCCTACTCCAATATTATTTTTTTTTAACTCCCCATATTCTGGTAATTTTTATTTAAAAAATAACATTTAGAAAGTAAGCTCCAAAGTATATAAACATAGTCACAGTAAGTACAGAATAGAATTACTAATATAATTTTCATCTTTCAGAAAAGCAGGAATTTTATCTAGAATTTACATTATGTTTTTCCAAACAAAACTTGAATAATAGACTGAAATAATTTATATATGTGAAGACTGAGTAACAAAACTGAAATAATCAACTGTACACATGGAAAGACTTGTACTTTCCTGATATCAATATTATCTGAAGGTCTGTTAGGGCTCAGAGTAACCTGAGTTTAAAATTTAAGGGTCTTTTAGTACTTTATAAAACAAATTCTCACAGATTTCACCCATCATAATGAGACTGGTATATACAGTTTTTCTCTTTAAGGGCAAACCTATGTCCCATCCTTACTCTTTATAGGCAGACAAATATGAAGCAGTTAGAAACTACACACATACAAATATAGTCCTATCTTTTCTGACACCATGAATTCATGGAAGTGATACACTGGTAAGTGACTACTTTTTTTTTTAAAGGTACTGTTATTCCTATTTTGCACAAGTTCCTTCCCTCTTATACTATTTTCCTGAAGGTAAAGACATTTTCATTGCTAACCAGTATCCCTCTTTATTTACAAGAGTTAACAAGGTAACACTTGGTTTTCCAGGAGCAACATTCCATGCTTTCAATAGGTGGTAACCTCAATGCTTACAAACAACAAGAACTTGAAGAGGAATAGACACTTTCCCAAGTGAGGTACACAGAGAGAAACTGGTTTAAAACAATGAATAGATCCTCAGTGACTTGTTTAACAACCGTAAAGCAGTCTAACACATTTTTCAGTGGCATCTCCTCAAAAGAGATGGGGATGCATACACAAATACTTAGAGAAATAGTGGCCAAGTGTTACCCATTAGCAGTATAACATTACTTGAGAGTAGGCTGACGTGGGGTAGCTCCTCTTGGCCGCGCTTGTGCACCCTCGCAGCCGCCTGCATCCAGGGTAAGGAGCAGCGGCTGCGCTTTGCTGGAGCAGCCGTGAAGAGATATCCCATGTCCAAGGTATGAGAAACCCAAGTAAGATGGTAGGCGCTGAGAGAGGGCATCAGAGGGCAGACAGACTGAAACCACAATCACAGACTAGCCAATCTGATCTCATGGACCACAGCCTTGTCTAACTCAATGAAACTAAGCCATGCTGTGTGGGGCCACCCAAGACAGGCGGGTCATGGTGGAGAGGTCTGACAGAATGTGGTCCACTGGAGAAAGGAATGGCAAACCACTTCAGTATTCTTGCCTTGAGAATCCCATGAACAGTAATGAAAAGGCAAAATGATAGGAACTGAAAGAGGAACTCCCCAGGTTAGTAGGTGCCCAATATGCTACTGGAGATCTCCAATACTTTGGCCACCTGATGCAAAGAGCTGACTCATTGGAAAAGACCCTGATGCTGGGAAAGATTGAGGGCAGGAGAAGAAGGGGATGACAGAGGATGAGATGGCTGGATGGCATCACCGAGTCGATGGACATGGGTTTGGGTGGACTCCAGGAGTTGGTGATGGACAGGGAGGCCTGGCGTGCTGCGGTTCATGGGGTTGCAAAGAGTCGGACATGACTGAGCGACTGAACTGAGACTGAAATACGTTTAAGACATGCACTGCAAAACCTACAGCAACCAGTAAAACAACAGACTACAGAGGAAAAGCCAAAAGGCCAATAGAAAGAAAAAACAGAAGGCTCAAAAAACTAACTCAATTCAAAGATAGTCAGGAAAAAAATTTTATAAAAAGCCACAAACTATATGGGACAAAGAAAAAACAAACAGCAAGACAGCAGGTTTATATCTAACTGTATCAATAACTGCATTAAATATAGATGATTTAAAACATTCCAATTAAAAGGCAAGACCCAAATACAGTTGACTACAAGAAAATCACCTGAAAAATAAAGGCATATACAGGTAATGCTCAAAATCCTTCAAGGTAGGCTATGCAATACATGAATCGAAAACTTCCAGATGTACCAACTGGATTTATAAAAAGCAAAGGAACCAGAAATCAAACTGCCAACATCCACTGAATCATAGAAAAAGCAGGAGAGCTCCAGAAAACCTTCTACTTCCACTTCAGTGACTATGCTAAAGCCTTTGACTGTGTGGATCACAACAAACTGTGGAAAATTCTGAAAGAGATGGCAATACCAGACCACTTTACCTGCCTCCTCAGAAACCTCTTTGCAGGTCAAGAAGTAGAACTGGACATGGAACAATGGACTGGTTCAAAATTGGGAAAAGAGTACATCAAAGGCTGTATATTGTCACCCTCTTTATTTAACTGATATGCAGAATACATTATGTGAAATGCCATACTGGAAGAATCACAAGCTGGAATCAAGATTACAGGAGAAATAACAGCAACCTAAGACATGCAGATGATACCACTTTAATGGCAGAAAGCAAAGAGGAACTAAAGAGCCTCTTGATGAGGGTAAAAGAGGACAGTGAAAAAGCTGGCTTGAAACTCAACATTCAAAAAACTAAGATCAAGGCATCCAGTCCCATCACTTCATGGCAAATAGGTGGGGGAAAAGTGGAAACAGTGGCAGGTTTTCTTTTCTTGGGTTCTGAAATCACCATGGACAGTGACTGTAGCCATGAAATTAAAAGATGCTTGCTCCTTGGAAGAAAAGCCATGACCAACCTAGACAGCATATTAAAAAGGAGAGACATGACTTTGCCTACATAGTCAAAACTACGGTTTTTCCAGTAGTCATGTATGGATGTGAGAGCTGAACCATAAAGAAAGCTGAGTGCCGAAGAATTGATGCTTTTGAACTGTGGTGTTGGAGAAGATAGTTCAGAGTCCCTTAAATAGCAAGGAGATCAAACCCATACATTCTAAAGGAAATCAACCCTGAATATCATTGGAAGGACTGATGCTGAAGCTCCAATATTTTGGCCACCTGATGTGAAGAGCCAACTCACTGGAAAAGACCCTGATGTTGAGAAAGACTGAAAGGCAGGAGGAGAAGGGGGTGTCAGAGAATGAGATGGCTGGATGGCATCATCGACTCAATGGACGTGAGTTTGGGCAAACTCCGGGGGATAGTGAAGGACCCGGAAGCCTGGCATGCCACAGTCCATGGGGTCACAAAGAGTCAGATACAACTTAGCAACTGAATAACAACAACATACAGGTTACAGGTAAATAATGGAAAATAATATTCAGTGGAACTATGATTAAAAGAAATGGGAGTGCTGATCTAGTATCAGACTAAGTAGATTCCAAGACAGAGTAATTATGAATTTATAAAGAAGAACAGTTCATAATAATAAAAAGCTCAGTTCCTCAAGAGGTCATGAAACACTGTGAATTGATCTAGTGATCTAGACCTTCCAATTACACAAAACAAAACAAACAGAACTCAAAGGAGATAAAGACAGAGCTACAATCATAGCTGAAGGCTTATTTTCTCTTCGCAATAAGAGAACAGGCTGAAAACCATTAGGAATACAAAGGCTTTAGAACAACACTATCAACCAACCTGATGTAAGTGACATTTGTAAATGTTTTCTGACAACAACAGAATTATATTGGGAGTTAAAGTGAAAATTACATCTGGAAAATCCATAAATAATTGACAACAAAGTAACACTTTAAAAAATATGTGAATCAAAAAAGAAATCACTAGGGAAATTGTAAAACAGTATGAATGAATGTTCTCAGAAATAGTAGATATTTGTGGAACATAGTAAAAGCAGTGCTGAGAGAAAATTTATAGCTGCTTCTATCCGAAATTATTTTCTATCTTAAAAAAGCAGAAAAGGGAAGCAAATTAAGTCCAAAGTAAGAACAGAAAAAATGCCAACAGAAACTAAAACCAAAGCCCATCCTCCAAACAGCTCAATAAAATTGATAAACCTGTAGCTAAACGTATCAAGAAAAAACATGATGCAGAAAAGAAAGAGGGGATATCAATATGGACATCAAATGGATGCCAAGAGTAGAACAATCAGACATCCATATTTTTGAAAATTAATCTTGATTTATATCTCACACTACATGTAATAACAAACTTCAGAGTTTTAGTCAAAATTATTTGTCTAGAAAACAAAAAATCTTTGTCACATTTAGGCATAATATCTTAGGAAGATGCAAAAACCATGAATTATCAAATACTGACAAACCGGACTTCATAAAAATTTAAAACTTCTGCTGTCTACTAAAACAATTATGACAAGCCCCAGCGTGAAAGGCGGTGTTTGCATCCTGCTGCTGCTGCACGTGTGCTCACCATGTCTGACTCTGCTGCAACTACACGGACTGGAGCCCACCAGGCTCCTCTGTCCAGGGGATTTCCCAGGCAGAAGACTGGAGTGGGTCGCTATTTCCTTCTCCAGAGCATCGTCCCAATCCAGGGGTCGAATTTCTGTCTCTTGCGTCTTTTGCCCTCGCAAGCAGATTATTTAATGTAATGTGATGTAACTAGTGTCTCCTGGGAAGACAAGCGCATCCCATATAGTTTTATAAGATGCTGAGGATATGGCTATTTAAAGCCAGCTCATCATTAACTGCAACGACCACGACTATGTAAAATATGCACACACATACATAAGATCAAACCGGGAACAGAAATTAAAGCGCTGCTGCTTTAGACTCATGGTATTCTTTTCCCCACAGCACTGAAAGAATACAAAATAAAATATGCATATTTATATATATATATATATGAAAAGGGAACAAATTAATTAAAATGAAAATTAAGATAATTAAAAGGTAGGAACTGCAAAATCCATTTCAGAGAAGTATTTCTCTTAAAAGTCAAAAATAAGTATTTCTGATGTTTAAAAGAATATGTTTCATTGGTTGTAAACATCACTTGTATGTTACTTTTTATTACTTTGTGCCAAACAATGCTTTGCTACTGAATTCTTTGCTTACCAGTCTTCTGGTTTGACAGCAGAAGCATCAGGGATTTTTGCTCTTTCATCCCAATCATCAGGTTTTTCATCAGTGGGATCTTCAATTTCTTTGGGAGGATTGATAGGAGGAACCACATCCTCTAGTAGGCTTCCTTTGTTTACAACTATCTGATCAATTAATACTTCAAATGTATCATCTGGATTCATCACTGAGGACCAATTTAAACATATTACACTTATCATAATGATAGACGTGTTAAAGATAATCTTCTAAATAAAAAAACTACCCTAAACTTCATGGGTAAAATTTTCTCTCAAGCAGAATAGAGGAATTAACAAAGTATTAAATCAAAATATGCAAAAATCACTAGATATAATGTTTTCTAAAACCAAACATAAAATTTTAATAATAAAAATTTAATAAAATGCTCCATTACTTCTCAAATAAAAAAATACCCAATTGCTAACTCAATTTAGGACTCACATAACCATTCAGCTTTAGTCTTTTATAAAAGTTACAGAATACAACCCAATCTTCACTATTTTACAATAATTTTTTGAAACGACCTCAAACTTTAAAAGTTGCAAGTACATATAAAGAACTTCACTTTTTCTTGAATTACTTGAGAGTAAGTTATTGACCTCATTCGTATCATCCCTGAATGTTTTAATGTACATTTCCTATAAACAAGGACATCCTTCTATAACCTTAATCTAGATGCCAAAACCAGGAGTTTAACATTCACACACTCCTATGATCTAGAAATCTATAAAACTCATCAGCATTTCAAGTTCATTGATTCCTACATTGTAGTGTAAAATATCTTAAGGATGATTGAAAACACTCCAGTTCATGCTTTGGTATGTTGTTTCGAGGTAAACTCTAGCTCTTTAAAATTTACCACATCAGAAGTTTCATACGGACTCCTGTGATTATAAAAACAAAAGCAAAGCTCTCTCCCCATTCTATAAACATGGGGTGGGGAGTCACTGAGCACAATTTTTATCTTTGGAAAGAATAGTAGATAAAAAGTAATAGCTTAACATTTGCTTTTAGTAAAGTAAGTTAAGGAGGTGGTGGTGGCAGTGGTGGTTTAGCTGCTAAGTCGTGTCTGATTCGCTCTGGAGTAGGAAGGCGCTTCCTTCTCCAAGGGATCTTCCCCACCCAGGGATAGAACCTGGGCCTCCTGCATTGCAGGCTGATTCTTCACCAGCTGAGCAACCTGGGAAGCCCAGTAAGGAAGTAGGAGCTGTCAATAAATGTCAGGATGATCCTGACTTAACTAGCTATGTAGACAACCACTTTCTGAAAAAACATTACTGAAGTAATCTCCAGAGGTTTTCAGTTACAACAATGCCAAATTGTTTATTTCAACATCAAATATTGCAATTTATATACAAATTCAAATAATGCAAATGAAGACTCAGTGTTTCCCCCCTTCTCTTTTTTTCTCCACCATTTTCTATTACAGCTGAGACTATAAAACTATATTAGTACACAAAGGGAAAAAGCACAACAATAATAAGATCTTAAATGCAAAAATGTGCTAGACTCTTTCTAATTCAAAAAAGGCATTTCTCAAGAAAAAACCCTGAAAGAGTATTTTCTGACTCAATTTTGCAACTCAAGTATTTTAAAATTACAGTAAATCCAAAAAAAGCACATGACAATTACATCATTTTGACATCTTTGTCAAAAATCTTTAGCCAAAAAACTTTCCGTTTAGAAAACGGCTTTAAATATTCTAAATGAATTCACCACAAAAGGCACTGGATTATAAAGTCTTTTTAAGGGAGTCTGTAAGGTTCTTAGAACAACTACAGAATAATGTTATGAAAATATAATACAGAAAGGTTTTTTAAAAGGAAAAAATTCCTTTAAAAGTGGATAATCCTAGCACAACAAACTTTTTGTGTATACTAGTAAGAAAAGCAAATGTTTTAAGAATTTGCTTGAATTTTAATTTCAGCTCTACCAATTACTTTTATTTCCTAGGGCAAGTTTCTTAAATTAAGGCAAAATAAAAACTGCTCACCTCACATGACTGTTCTAAACAAAGAGCCTAGCACAGAGCATGGTGCCTATCAGGTGATTAATAAAAGTTAAGACTTGTCTAAGCTTTTGGTTTTGTTTGCATAATTTGTCTAGTGGCCATCAGAATGTGCCTCCAACTTTTCTTTCTTCCCCCATTTTAATATTATAAGCTGAACATTTTCATAGTTATCTTTTTGTATTGTACTGCATAGAAAGAAAACCACTACTGCAACGTTTGAGCTGCTTGCAATTTACAGTATATTTTCACACACAGGTCATTTTCTTCCTTCTGGATTATTTCCTTTGGAAAAATTCCTGAAAGTCGAATTGTGTCCTCTGATATATATACTACTATATTGGTTTTGACTGGGTTTATACAAGGTCTAATTAAAATTCATTTTTTTTCTGTTCTAGTTATAATTTCTCATTATTTCTATGTTTTAAGAGTTTACCTTACGTTCCCCCAAATGTCCAGTACTATTTTCCAATTTCAGAGAAAGGTCTTTGATATTAACATTAAAAATAAAATTGGTCCCCGCCTTGGCAGACAAAAAGGAATGTTTCTGTAACTGCAGTTTTGAGGAAGAAAGTTGATACATGTTAGTCTTGGATGGAGTTGTCCTGTTAGGTTCTGACATGCTTGGATTTTAAGAAATCATAGTACCTAACCATCTGTACCTGGAAAGAGGAGAAACTATCCTATATAATGTTTCTCCCAGTCAATGTACACTCAAACTCCTAGCAGCAAAAGTAAAGCTAAGTATGTTAACAGATGGTTGCTGAATGCCTTCCCTTTAACTACCAGCCAGGCAGGACCCAACGATGACAACTGCCTATAGAAGAAAGTCTAATGTTAAGGATTTCTCCCTCTTTAACCTTATTTTCCGGTTTTCTATTCTGTCAGCATCGCTAATGTCAGGGTACCTAAAATATCCCTTTCCTCTCCTATGTTCCACATGGTATACCTAAACTTAAGATTAGGTCAAATAGAATCACCTTCCCCAGGTTTTCCCAAAGTTTCTTAGCTGAAAGCAGTATTGCTTTTGAGCTCTTAACTGTATCTCATATGGCGCTTTCCTTTCTGCCTGTGCTGTAAGTATGTGTGTCTGATTTTCCTAAAAAGATAAATCCTTAACAGAAGAGCCTTGCTTGCTTCTCCCAAAGCACTTGCCGTGAAAATACTGGTAGTCAGCAAATACTTTTAAATTAATGAATGAATTAAAAGGATATACCAAGGGTATAAAGATGAGTCTTCCTGTCTGTGAAGAACCTTTTAAGGTCTACATCTGGAGGTTTGGCATGTTTTTCTTCAAAAACTCCAGTTTTGGGATGTTTATGTCTGAAGATAAAATGAAGTTTATAATCTTCTCCACATTTATCTGGCCCAAACATAATGGTATAGGATGTTTTATCATAGAAATTTTCCTTCAAAGAGAGATGAGTATTAGGATTAGTCCAGAATTGAAATATTTAATGAATTTCTCTATTCTACCCCATTGGGTAGATTTCACAAAAATGTATTAAATGCTAATTCACCAAAGAGTTAGTTGACACATTGACAATAAAGGATGTGGAAAAATGACAAGTTTTATTTAAAAACAAATTTTTTTTTCTTAAAATGCACACACTACTTCCATTTTGAAGATGGAGGAGAGAAGCTGGAACCACTTTAACAACATAATAGGCTTTAATCACTCTATATAAGTCTGTATTAATATCTTACTAAGAAAATTAAGCATAGAGAAAAACGTACTGTGACTGAAGACTGCAGTGCTTACTTAGGCACTAGTACTATTCAGTAAGACACCAGAAAGCGGTGCCCTTTAAGCACAAAGTGAAGAACGGGGAGTGACTTGCTCCCCGTTTTACCACTAGTCGTTCCTCTTCGGGATTCCCTGGTGGCTAGATGGTAAAGAGTCTGCCTGCAATGCGGGAGACCTGAGCTCAATCCTTGGGTTGGGAGGATCCCCTGGAGAAGGAAATGGCAACCCACTCCAGTATTCCTGTCTGGAAAATCCCATGGATTCATTTGGCATGGCCTACTGGTTAAGAGCATGGGATCTGGCATCAGATACTGAGGTTCAGATCCCACTGTTGCCTTTAAACCAGCTGTGTGTGGCCCTGAGCAAATCTTCCAACCTCCCCGTAGTTCTATTCCATCACCTCTGATGGGGATAATAATAGTACATACCTTATAAGGCTTCTCTAAGGATTAACTGAGTTAACCAGATACAGTGTTTAGAAAACCACTTGGCACCTGACTTTATTATTGCCACTGTACCTTCAGCTGATTGTCACCTCACAACGCCTAAGAGTTGCACCATAAACTACAAATGGCTTCCCCTTGACCTTATCTAAGTAAACGAATCCTTTAATGTTTCATATCCAGGAGTTCTGACAAATATCCCATTAACACCTCATTCGTTTTATATTTGTTAAATGCAGAAATTCTGACACAGCCTCCTGTGGGAGGATTCTATAAGAAATGTCTCCAAACTTCAAATGGTTCTAATATAACCTGCTTCATTATGAACTTAACATTTTTAAGTTAGTCAATTTTTGCAGACTGCTAACTCCTGAGCTGATCTGCCTTTTTAATTTGATTCTTTGGCCATTTTGTTTTACTGCTTTGCTCCATTATCTTACTTCTCCTAACAAAACAAACTTATGATTATTACTTTGTAAAGAAAATAACTGTTAGTTGATCTCTCGGTGACATTTACAAGCACCAGGTTATATTTTATTTTATAGACTTGGCAACCTTTCTCACATCGCTAAAGATTACAGAACTGACGCCATCAAGTAACACGGCTGTGCATGAAACTTGAAGGCACATGGAAAAGCTATATAAATTCATCTTGGATAAAAATTTCCAAAGTTATTTTTGACTTCAGATGAAAATAAAAATTTCAGTTGTGTCAATTACTCCTTAGAAATGCTTATTAACTTTAATAAGGCTTTCTTAAACATTAAAATATCATACCAGATTCAAACCATCAGTGTCTGCTAGGAGTTTAATGTATGCACCTCCACAATCAATACCATCTTGAAAATTTACTTCATATCTAAATGAAGGGAAAAAGAATCATACTGCTGATAAATAAAAATTACTAATTGCTCTTCAAAATCTAATGTATTACTCTCAATTCATTTAAACACAAACATTTACATTACCAGAAAGCTCACACAAAGTACATCCACAACCTGTGAGGAACAAGCAGAAAGGCCTTTTCCATGAACATCCTTAAAATATTGAAAATAGAATGACTATAAACAACTATAGAAAAGCCAGTTAATTTGCTGAAATAAATTTTTTCATCAAAACTGTTTAATTAAGAATAAGATACTTTGATTAAAACTTTTAGCAGGAAACTTCAAGTTAAAGTAAGGTACATACTATACATACTCTTTATAAAGTGAAAAACGAAGACTACGGGGATCACAGTTACAGCACAGGTTTCTGGGAAACTGCTAATGACCTTAGCTATTCAGTTCAATACCTAATTTGTCTTTTAGTTCAGCTACACCTAAACCGGGTTTAAAAAGTTGTACATTTAATTAAATAACCCCAGCAAAGAGATTTTGTAAACCTGGACTATTTCAGATCTTAGCAGCCAGGAAAGCAGGGGAAATATAGTGTAATAGCTAAGAAAGCGAACTGACATGGCAGTCTTCTCATGGATTTACCAACGGTGTAATTCTCATCACAAGTTCTGGTGTCTTGTTTAGGCAATAGACAGTCTTACTGAACAATATGTAGAAGAGATTTTCAGTAAATTGGTGAATTATGTGTGACAAAAGTCAATGAGGAAATGGACATCAAAGTGAAAAACAGTGAAAACCAAAAATGTTATGACTGCTTTAATGAATTAAAGCAAAAGCAGATGAGAACCAGAGAAGTAACAGGATATAGTGATAATTTTAATAACAAATTATAGTTTAAAATGTTTCTGAAGAGACTTCAGTGACAAAGTAAAACTAGCATACAAAACTTTGACAGTTTGAGCCCAATTAGTAATATGCATTTTATACACAAAAGAATAGAGAAAATACAGTAAAGTTTTAAGTGATAATCTCTGAGTTGCTGGGTGATTTCCCCTCCCTACTTTGTATTCTGCTTTATTTCTCCAGATTTCTACAACAGTGGTTACAAGCAAGCACTCTGGAGTCAGAAAGACCTGAGATTTGTTCTTGATTTTGGTAGGCCCTGGCTCAAGACACATTACTAAAGCTCTGGTCTCCATTTGCTCATCTATCATGAGGGAGCACTGCCCATACCTACACCTCTAAGGACTGTTATGCTGACTATAAGTCGTCCTGCACAGTGATGGGTCAATAAATGCTCAAAAATGTTAGCTTGTTATGATCAGAAGAAAAGTTTTGTTTTGTTCTTTTTTCACGTCTTAAATCAAGGAGTTTGTTTTCCTCAAGGCCTTATCAATGTTATTATTTTAGCAGTAGCTGATAAACTTTTCCTTCATGAAACATATCTTTGAAGAGCATGAAGTAAAAGAAATGGTGTATAATGTGAACTAAAGGTAAATATCTGCGACTCTTAGAGCTTTATTATAGGTGATCTGAGGGTTCTGTGAAAAGACCTAGAGATAACAATTGTATAAATTGTCTTTATAACTGTAAGACAGTTTTGCTATCTTATTATGCATGGACTTGATCACTATTTCATACGCTGCATACTTTCAGATTTTTCACATCATTAACTTGTGCCTAGTGTAAACAGTTCACAATGAATTTGAGGATCAGTGAAATGTAAGTCATAGAGCTGGACCGACTGCTTGCTGCTAATCTTAAATCACACTAAAAATGAGGACAAATGCCGAGTATATGTTAACCCTCTTCTCTTTAGAGAGCCATTTTCTAAACTGTCCTATGAAATAGTAATTATTGTTTAGGGTGGAAAAAACTTCTGTGGTCAAATATGTTTGGGAAACACAATGTTCAAATTAAGAACAGGTTTTTAATGTAGAACTCTCAAAATCTTTAATGGGCAAATATGCTTCCTTATCTTTAAGGTTCAGATATTCTTAGTTTCTAAACCTTATATGACCATATAATGCATATTAATAAGTACATAATTTGGGAAAAGCAGTTTTAAAGTTATGTCTTAAATAGTTCATATTTATGAGTTATACTATATTTATAGTATTTATAATAGTTATAAATAGTATATAATAGTTTTTATAGTATTTATAATAGTTATAAATAGTATTTATAATAGTTAATACAAAATTTATTTTATCTATACTATTTCATTTTATATTATCCTTCTTTGAATTGTTTTCAAGCATATCAAAGACCACTATTCAATTCTTTTTGATTCTCCTTTTCTTTTTTCAGTTCACAATTGCTTTAATACTTTTTTAGACTTACTATCTTTGCTTCCAATCTTGTAAACTATCTTTCACTTACTTGCCTAGCAGTGATTTATACTTTCTGAAAATACCAAACTTGATTCATTTTACTCTGGAGAAATTAAATTTTGTATTATTTTCCTTTAACCTTTCATTTAAGCCACAAAATATTAAAATAGAAAATTATATTCACCTAAATTCAACAGAATAAGATTACTTTCAAATTTTCAAGAAGAAATAAATACAAAACTCTGAATAATGCCATAATATCAAGCTCAAATATTAAATCCCAGTTAATACTTATGGTAATATTCTTCATTTGTTTAAATGGTTGTATACTCTTTTGACATTTGATATTTTAAATTTCTTGAAATATAATTTTCTATTATTAAAAAAAAAAACAAAAACAATGCAACTAAATCAAAGCATCAGAGCCAAAAAATTAAACCAATTATACCAAATGCCATATTGTTTTACATTTTTAAAACACAAAATGGCATTTTAGTTATACCACGAAGACAGATATTTAACATGCTAACAAAAAGTTTAAAACAAATTTATAGTTAGTAAGCTTATAGTTAGTAGTACTTCTTATGCTGTAATTAACTTTGGACAGCCCAATCTTCCGATATAAGATAGAAAATAACATTTCTACATTTCCTTTTCATTGTTTTTAATATGAATTTCATTTGTTTTGCAACTGTATTTGTACAGATCTATTTTGGATTTATACCAGTATAGGTGAAACAAGCTTGAGGAATTAATACTTGATTTTACAGTAGTTACACATGCAAGCAATACCACAAAACTAGTGTATGTCATATTTTGAGGGAGGGGAGAGGAAGACTCTATGAGAACACAGACCTTTAAAAGGGCATTTCCTCTTTAAAACAAATTTGCTGCCTTTGAATCTTATCACTGGTTCAACAGCAATATTTATAGTTCTATTTAAAATATATTGAAGTTAATATATCTCAACAGCAAGTCAATGTGAAGTAAAGAGTTCAAACAAAAATGATGATTTTAATATATAGATTAAAATCTATATAGCACTATATAGATTATGCTGGTGGAATATTGCATATTATAGCAAATGTTATATTAATATAATTTTGCAACAAGTCTCCGTTTCATTCAAAACCTCAGGGTGTTTGTGCGTATACACACATCACGTATTTAAATAAATGAAATGGGAAAGGGAAATCTGAATTTTTATACCCATATTCAGAAGCCAAATTATACAAAACTAAAATAAATGTTAGAAAAAGTATTCAAAACACAATAAAACTTACTGAACTACCAGAGGTTTATCAGCAAAGATGAAGGGTTTTGCTAACACAGCAGATATTGCATGATGCTTTGCTCTAGATTTCAACACCAGTCCTCGATCACCAGGTATTCGATTTTCTTTCAATTCTTCTATTTCCCATCTTCCTAAAATACAAAAGCAAGCAAGTTAAACTAAAACCAAAAACACTGACTTAAAAATTATCAGAAATGGTAACCAATAAGATTTTTCCGTGAAGGCTGATTTTGGAAAAATAAAATCACATTTTAAATCAGGAACTAGTACCTGCTCTTGTATGTATGTCTGCCGTCTTTTTTCTTCTAAAATTGTGGGAACTATTGGGTTGGCCAAAAACATTCAGGTGTTTCTGTAACCTCTTATGGAAAAACCCGAATGAACTTCTTGACCAACTCACTAATAAACAACAGATATTAGAGCATTTAATTAAAGGACCTCCAAAGCTGGCTTAGTTTGGATTTCTCTGAAAGACTGTAATCATTGAAACCACAGAATTTGTTTGTCTCATAGGGTCTCACTGTATTTTTAAAATGAGTTATTTTTAAATGACACAGGAGACAAAATACCTCTTTAACACAAAATGAGTTTGCCTCAGTCTATATGTATTTTGAAATTCATGGTGTCATCAACTACTTTGCTTACTTTGCAGAAGTTATTGTAGTGATTTAAATTTTATTTTAAAAATTGTATGCCCAAAGAACACAAATTGCAGTTACCCTTTCTGAGCTAAGCCAATCAGTTCTCAGAACTTTTGGCCAAGAAAGTCCTATAAGCTAGATTAGCACTAGGCTGCAGCAGAGCAACGCTGAGTGAGGCCCTCTCTGGCTGGACTTGTCCCCATTTTAGATCAGGAAGCTCCTGCAATTATATCATGGGATGCATACAATACAAAGATGAATGGGTCATCTGTTGCCTCAAAGTTGTGGGCTGGACTTTCCTCCTTTTAAAACAGTAGATAACTAATTTATATTAGTTTGTATAAAATGTTCCAGTTTTGAAAATTAGATGTATTGCCTATTCCAAGAAAATTTAGTGAACACTAGCTATTTTCCAGAATTGTGCCAACATGAAATATGGGCACTTCTGAATTTACCAATGCACTTTATATACATTTTTTTCTTTCTAAAAAACAACAGGACAAGAACCTGAACAGTCTCACTAGTCGGAGAGGGGTGTTTTGGGGTCTATCATTGTGCACACTTTCTTGGGCTTTCAAAAATTCATTTTTTCAACTTTTCAGGTTTGTTTTCCTTTTTGTCCCCCAACTTGGATATACTAAACTTTTCTTAAAAAGGTGAATTCATTTTCTTTTCTCACACTGATGAGCATCTGTATTATCACTACTAACCTTTGGCTTGACCAAATCACAAAGGCCTTCTTTTAAGAAGTAACAACTATATCTTTAGGGATTTTAGGATATTGATAGTAAAGGAATTTTTAAAACTATGTTGTCTTTCTTTTGTAATTACGTGCATACATTTATTAGCCATGAAAACGTACTCTCTAAAAGTACTACTTTAATTTTAGAAAACCTGTGACAAGGTGATTATTCCTCAAGGACAAGAAGTTTTTCCAAACTTCAAATCAGTAGTAACTTTTCATTAACCAATCTTTACTCAAGGCCAGGCAATGTGAACTCTGATTTAAGTAAAATCTAGAAAAGAATTCAAACAATTTTATAAGATAGCCTGAAAATTAGTCACTTAAAGAACTGGTGATTATTTAAACAGCTGTATTTTTATTAATAACTTGATCTGACAATTTAAATAAGTCTCCCTCAAATGCAAACCCTGTTCTCCAGCACATAATGTTTCTCACAGATTGCTCCTGAAAATCTAACAATTGGTTTTACTCAAGGGGCACTTGACAGAAGCTGTGATTAATTACTGTTGCTGCTGCTAAGTCGCTTCAGTCGTGTCTGACTCTGCGACCCCATAGACGGCAGCCCACCAGGCTCCACCGTGCCTGGGATTCTCCAGGCAAGAACACTGCAGTGGGTTGCCATTTCCTTCTCCAATGCATGAAAGTGAAAAGTGAAACTGAAGTCACTCAGTCGTGTCTGACTCTTCAAGACCCCATGGACTGAAGCCCACCAGGCTCCTCCATCCATGGGATTTTCCAGGCAAGAGTACTGGAGTGGGGTGCCATCGCCTCCTCTGCTTATTAATGACTATAAATACTAAATATTCCTGCAAAGAAATTGATACTGGTCTCAACTAACCACTATATAAAAGACATTGCTAACATTTATATACAAAATGCCACTTTCAGGACCTGAATCTTTAATAAGAGATTCTGTATTTTTCAAAGGTGCTTTCAAGAAATTGAAAAGTCAACCAACCATACCAAATCTAATATGCTAAAAAATTATTTTGTGGATAATTATGTTTAATAAGACTATGGACCAAACTTAGGTGTTGTTAGTAAGCCCATTTTTCACTTGCTTGCTTGAGTTCTAATTTAAAGCTGAGGGAAAATTCACCCATTTAAGCACTAAGAGTCATTCTGTCCAGACTTAAACTCACTTCTAAAATAGACCATAACCTAATTTTAGGAAAATTCCATCAGTGGATACTTCTAGAATAAAAACATACAGCATACATCTACCCAATGTTGTTCTAAAAAACTGTAAAGTAAGCTAAACATAGATGTTTTAAGTCAAGCATTCTGTTTGATGGCATGTATTTCTGTGGGTATTATTTTAGGTACAGTTCTATCATTCTCTTTTCTAAATGAATTCAGATGACTAAACTCAGTGTTGTTTGTGCTGTGCGTATGGCAGAGTTCCTTCTGGAGTTGAGAAGCAGATGTATTAGGATGGAGAACACAGCACGGACGACACGCAGGCATGATCTGTATCTCACACTAATAGACACTATGGAGAGGGAGAGGGAAGGAGATAGTTGGCCTCCTACACACGCTGTTATCTGTTCTGTTGTTATTCTCATGTAACTCCTATTGGGATCTGAATGGGGGGTCACATCCTTATGGATCTTAGGTAGTCTGTGAGAGAGGAAATTCGATCCTGCTTTACGATTTAACAACTGAGGAGACTGGTTTTAGACTAACAGGAGGAAGAAATTATTTCATCATACTCCAGGAGAGTCCTGTTAAGGAAGAAAAGATGACCCTTGCTAATAGGACTTTTCTTTCTAAGGGTAAGCCTGAAGATAACCTATCAGAGACACGTTATGGGCCTGGAGACGGTGGCTCCAGGAGCAGCCACATTTCCTGTAGCTCTCATAAACGCCCCCTGTCTTGCACCCGCTAGGAGGATCATGCCATGAGTTACAACTTAACTGAAGTGGGCCTACGCTTGAGATGAAACAGTAGAGAACAGCAGTAGCCTGGGAAATCCTGCAAAAGACTAATTGCAGGGAGAGAGAAAATTCAACTGTTTAAGAGTTAGAAACCTGGATGGTGGCTTAAGTATGGATTACTCGGACTTCCAGAAATACTAGAAAGGAGACAAAAGACTGAACATGTATTGTGAAGCAGGATGGATCCTGAGGCCCCATATATATATTTAACAGAAATATAATCTCAAAAGCGCATGCACTCTCGGTCATCCTTGTTATGTTGAATATTTAAATAATACTGTACCATCATATATAGAAATCTCCGCATCTATATCATCTTTCTTTGCTTTTGATAATACCCACCTATAAATAAAATCAAAAGAAATATATATCATTTAAAAGAAAACTAACAATTTATAGATACAATGTGTATCAGAAATACAACAAAAGATTATCCCATAGTCCCTTTTCACCCTAGAGGCTAAATAAGGATGTCTATTTACTATCTTGCAAAGAAAGTGAAAGTTGCTCAGTCATGTCCAACTCTTTGTGACCCTGCTGCTGCTGCTGCTAAGTCACTTCAGTCGTGTCCGACTCTGTGCAATCCCAGAGACGGCAGCCCACCAGGCTCCCCTGTCCCTGGGGATTCTCCAGGCAAGAATACTGGAGTGGGTTGCCATTTCCTTCTCCAATGCATGAGAGTGAAAAGTGAAAGTGAAGTTAGTCAGTCATGTCTGACTCTTAGCGACCCCATGGACTGCAGCCTACCAGGCTCCTCCGTCCATGGGATTTTCCAGGCAAGAGTACTGGAGTGGGGGACCCTATGGACCATATAATCCATGGAATTCTCCAGGCCAGAATACTGGAGTGGGTAACCTTTCCCTTCTCCATGGGATCTTCCCAACCCAGGGATTGAATCCAGGTCTCCCACACTGCGGGCAGATTCTCTATCAGCTGAGCTACAAGGGAAGCCCAAGAATACTGGAGTGATTAGCCTATCCCTTCTCCAGTGGTTCTTCCCATCCCAACAATCAATCCGGGGGTCTCCTACATTGCAGGCAGATTCGTTACCAACTGAGCTATCAGGGAAGCCCAACTATCTTGCAAAACTAGAGTTAAATTAAATTTGGAATCTGCAATTTATTTGCTGTATGATCATAGGTGAGCTTCCCTGGTAGCTCAGTGGTAAAGAAACTGCCTGCAATGCAGAAGACGCAGGTTTGATCCCTGGAGAAGGGAATGGCAACCCATTCCAGTATTCCTGCCTAGGAAATTCCACAGATGGCGAAGTCTGGTAGACTACAATCTTTGGGGTCATAAAACAGTCAGACAGAATTTAGTGACTGCTGCTGCTGCTGCTAAGTCGCCTCAGTCGTGTCCGATTCTGTGCGACCCCAGAGAGGGCAGCCCACTAGGCTCCTCTGTCCCTGGGATTCTCCAGGCAAGAATACTGGAGTGGGTTGCCATTTCCTTCTCCAATGCATGAAAGTGAAAAGTGAAAGTGAAGTCACTCAGTTGTGCCCGACTCAGCGACTCCATGGACTGGAGCCTACCAGGCTCCTCCATCCATGGGATTTTCCAGGCAAGAGTACTGGAGTGGGGTGCCACTGCCTTCTCCGAACTTAGTGACTAAACAACAGCAATGATCATAGGTAAGGTATACTAAGCCTCAGTTTCTTCACTGGTAAAAGGCAGATAAAGACAGTTCTTACCTACATGGAATATAATAATCAACAGAGAGTAATCTTTATTTTCTTTATCATTATTTAGGGTGAAACATTAGCTTGAATTTGTCATCTGAAATTAAACTATTTATATTTGTCCTAAGGAATGAAGAAATGTTCTAAGTTTTTACTTTATATTCATACTTAATTTATATATATTCTTTGGACAAATAAACAGCAATTCAAATTAAACATTTCTATCAATAATGAAAATGTGTTAAGGTGCTAATTTACCTTAACTAGAACATTAACCTTTTTTTTTTTTTTTTTTTTTACAGTTCTGTGGTAGAGGCAATTTTCAGAGATTAACAACCAATAATTTGAAAAAAGCTAATCAAATCAAGGAAAAAATTCTCCTGAATGAATACTTACCCAGCCAGCCTTCCACTATCAAAAGTTTCTGTAAAATACACTTCTCCTACAGGTTGAGGTGTCTTATATTTAATCTAGAAAACAGATTTTAAAAATCTAAAGTTATTCACCTTCACAAATACTTTAATTAAACAATCTCATTAATTAAGAACCTAGTATGGAATGCACATATAGGTAACAGATAGTAGGTTACATGGTCTCCTCAAAACTTTATATCCTACTGGTAATAACATACAGAACATAAGAGATACATGATGGAAAAAAATACTCTATGCAAACAGAATACACTGACTCCCTCTAACACAGGAGGGGTGGGAGGAAGTACTTACCCAAGGTCTCATAATGCAGTGGACAAGGCCTTGATAGGATTCTAACAGGTGACAGTATTTGGGGATAAAAATTATTAGAAGCAAAAGAAATAGCATGATGATAAACATATAAGATGAAAAATTTAATAAGCACATAGGTTAGTTTAAAATTAATTCTTGGGCTTCCCTGGTAGCTCAGTGGTAAAGAATCTACCTGCCAATGCAGGAGACACAGGTTTGATCCCTGATCTAGGAAGATCCCACACACCACATGTGAACCACAACTATTAAGCATGTGCTCTAGAGTCTTAGGGAGAAGGCGATAGCACCCCACTCCAGTACTCTTGCCTGGAAAATCCCATGGGCACAGGAGCCTGGCAGACTGCAGTCCATGGGGTTGCTACGAGTTGGACACGATTGAGCGACTTCACTTTCACTTCTAGAGCCTTAGAACCACAACTGCTGAGCCTACATGCCTCAGTTACTGAAGCCCACATCCCCTAGAGCCGTGCTCCACAACAAAAGCAGCCTCTATAATGAGAAAGCCACGCCCTGCAACTAGAGAAGAGCCTGCTTAGCAATGAAGACCCAACTTTCACTGTCCTTACCCTTCCCTAATAGCATACTTTCTATTCAAGGGAGGAAAATCAGTACTTAAACAAAATCCCAGATACTTCTACAGGGTCAAGATTCTGCTACCCAAATTGCCCACCTCCTATGAAGTTTAATGAATTACAACTTTACTGTTCTCTATATTTTTATGCTTTGGCAAAAATGGGCCAATATACTTTATTCATACTTTACCATTCCTACAATTTTCACGCTATAAAATTAGAAGCATCAAAAATTGTTCTCTCCTATTTCTTACCATCTTTTCAAATTATCATCAAATATAGTTAAGAGTCACGGGCTTTCCTGGTAGTTCAGCTGGTAAAGAATGTGCCTTGCAATGCCAAGAGACCTTGCTTCAATTCCTGAGTCGGGAAGTTCCCCTGCAGAAGGGGTAGGCTACCCACTCCAGGATTCTTGGGCTTTCATGGTGGCTCAGATGGTACAGAATCCATCTGCAATGTGGGAGACCTGGGTTCTATCCCTAGGTTGGGAAGATCCCCTGGAGGAGGGCATGGCAACCCACTCTAGTATTCTTGCCTGGAGAATTCCCGTGGACAGAGGAGCCTGGCTGACTACAGTCCACGGGGTCACACACATACACAAAAAGTCAGACATGACTGAGTGACTAAGCACAGCACACAGTTAAGAGTCACAGGTATCTGGCAATTTCTTTAAAGTATTAACCTACCAAAACCCTCATAGTAGCTGTATCTTAAGTCAGCCATAAGCACTTTGATTATTACTTACTTTCTATGGATCACAGAACCAGATTTTAAAGAAATTTAAATTTTTAAGTTTGAAGCTTGCGGAGCTTCAAACTTAACAGGAGAAAGAATATTCACCTTGAACAGCTAAACAACACATGCATTTGCAAATTTAAAAAAAAATTCTAAAAAGAGATTTATAACAACTTGGCCAATTCATGTTGATGTATGGCTATAACCTTCACAATATTGTAAAGTAATTATTCTCCAATTAAAATAAATACATTAAAAAAAACTATGTATTATTCCTTTCAGCCCTTTAAACAGCAGCCAGCAGACCATAATTCATATTTTCTTACCAAAAATATTTCTGAAAAAATTTTGATTGTCCCAATATTAGATATGAATATTCCTCAATGTGAAAGTTCTTATGGATTGTCAAGAGTACACAATAACCTCTAAAAACTTTTCCAGACTCCTGTCACCATCTCAAAACACACATCTTCATGCTGACACCAAAACAGCGGGAGCCTTACTAAATGCCTATTTCATCATCACTCTCCTTTCTAATTCATCCTCCTATTCAGCATTTTTTTCCTCAGAGAAATGAAGAAACAGCATTTTCTCTACTTTTAGAAGAACTGAAAATTACTACCTTTCATCTGAAAAGGGTTAAAGTAGTTAGTCCTCTTTAGCGAGTAATGAACTCCTAGTTTGATCATAAAAATCTTTCCCATATTTATCTGGTAATAATACCATGCTAGGCGCCATGCACAAACTTCTGTAGCACATGGGCACCCCAAAAAGCACAGCAACAAACAGCTGGGAAAAGGCAATTTTTTTTTCTATTTATTTAGAAACTAAAGGCTATTCCAATTGAAAGGAATCCTAAGAAATTAGTCAGCCCTATGTATCATGTAAAGGAATAATGGATAGCTTGGTTCTCAATAACCTTACCTCTGAGGAGAGTTCATCAGTCTCTTCTGAATTTTCATCAAAGTCTTCCATCTCAACACTATCATCCATAAATTCTGCATTAACTGAGATGAAAAGAAGACCCAAACATAGCCAAAAGCCTTGGAAACGCATATTGATTATCTGTGAAAGTGACAGTAATCAGTAAAAATAAAACAAAGTCGTGAAAAATAAGTGTAAGTATATTTACCAAGAAATAAGGCCTCCTTTAATACCCTTTTCTAGGATGGTTTTTAAAACAAATCATTACCAAACTTACTTGAATTATGCTTTCAACAAGTGCTACTACAAACTTCAAAATCCCATAGGCATCTACAGCTGAAGGCTTGCCTTGAAAAGCAAAGAGCCAATGGCACAAACCTAAAGATACAGAAGTGACCACCAAACTCATGTTTTTTTAAAAAAAGGATTGTGATTCCTAAATGTTCGCTCAAGTTACTTTTTTATTATAATGTCACTTAAGTGTATATAAACATACAATTAGAAATTTTATAACTGTAAAGCCAAAATACATTTATATGTAAACACCCAAAAAAGAAAAGAAAAACAATTTTACCACAACTGAAAGTGATAGCCTTTTACTGAAAACAAATTACAGCTGAAAATTCAAATAAATACAGGACTTACTGCAATCAGGTTGACTGCTGTGAATGAAGTTCTTTTGTATTTATCATCTAACACATCATGTAACACTATGATGATTCAATTACATACATAACCACTTCTCCATTCAAAGGCTCCAAAACCTCTGTTCCTTATAAGATTAATTGAGATGAGTAGAAGACAAATATTACTTGACTGCCTCTTGGCAGAAATATGTCATTTACATAATTACACCCTCCTCTTTCCCATTAGCATGTTAAACATTCAGGGTTTATTTTTTGGCACCAGCGGACTTTTAAACAAGTAAATGTGAATAATGAAATAGTGCGGCAGTACTGATTAGGAGATGGTCAGTCGTTCAGATGGTCCAGGGTATAGTTATACTACCATCAACATGAGAGAGTTTCTATTTAAAAAGTATATTCTGAGAGAACTCTTAACTCCTGCAGAACATATTTATAGACCTACATGGGTCTGCCTAAGAAACACTGAATTCATGACACAGCACTCTACACCCACCAGAATGGCTATAATCAAAGAGGACAATAACAACTGAAATCCTCATGCACTGCTGGCAGGAATACAAAATGCGCTCGGAAAACAGGAGGGCAATTCTTCAAAATGTTAAAAACAGAATTACCTATGATTCAGCAATTCTACTCCTCTACCCAGAAGAAATGAAAAGAGATGTCCAAACAAAACCTCGGAATATAAATGCTTAATGCAAAGAGTTGACTCATTGGAAAAGACTCTGATGCTGGGAGGGATTGGGGGCAGGAGGAGAAGGGGACGACAGAGGATGAGATGGCTGGATGGCATCACTGACTCAATGGACGTGAGTCTGAGTGAACTCCGGGAGTTGGTGATGGACAGGGAGGCCTGGCGTGCTGCGATTCATGGGGTCGCAGAGTTGGACACTACTGAGCAACTGAACTGAACTGAATGATAATGATAGCCAAATAATGATGGTTGTTAATGCCAAAAAAGTGTAAACAACCCCAAAGTTCATCAACAGATGAATGGATAAACAAAATGTGGAATATTCAAACTGGAAGATTATCTAACAATGTAACAGAATGGAGTACTGAAGTGTTACGAGATAGATGAATCTCAAAAACATTATGCTCAGTGAAAGAAGTCAGTCATAAAAAACCATGTATTGTATGACCCCATTTAAATAAGCAACCCATAGAATCAGAAAATAGATTAGTAACTGCCTAAGGAAAGGAGTCAGAAGAAAGGGTTAATTGCTACAAGGTTTCTTTTGAGGGTAAGGAAAGTGTTCTAAAATTGGAATATGATAATGGTTGTGTAACTCTAAATATGTTAAAACTCACTGAACTGTACTCATTAAACAGGTCAAGTTGTAGGTATCTAAATAATACATCAATAAAGTTGTGTTTTAAAAAAAGAAACACCAGACTATAAAAAGCATTCTTCCATCTGGTTAGCTCAAATAACCCTTCTTAATAAGAGCAAAACTCAACATGAATGTATGGGCCAGTTAGCTTTACTTTCTTCTAAAGGCCATTGACTACAACTTTAAAGTCTATTTTGAAAATGCATCTTTAAAAATAATAATATGAACATTCTATATGAAAAGATGTATTAATATCACCATTTTTATGGAAAAGAATACAAAAATGATGCATACTACTCACAGTTTAACTGTAAGAGTGTAACCTCTCTAGTCATAAAAAAGGAACTGAGATAGAAAGCAAATGTAAAGGGATCGATTTGAACTCAGTAACAGGAAGGTACAGATTTTTTAAATTTTCATTTACTGGCACAGAAATGAGTACAGTTGCAAGCTGCTTATCAATTGTTAATAACCCTAAAAGCTTCATTGCTCTAAAAATTAAATAGCTTTCCATGGCTTATACAGTGTAGTAAAAAGGTGTTCTTCTTGACACTGTCAGTAACATTTGAGTAAATAGAAATGCATAAAATGAATAACAGCAGTAATAATGAACACTAGTATCATTTTAGCCCCATATCGTCTCCTTCAAAATGAATGCACACTTTAGTTTAATAATTAATTTGCTGAAACCATTTAGGTTATTACAGAGTATTGAGCAGAGTTCCCTGTGCTATACACTAGATTATTATTGGTTACCTATTTTAAATATAAATAGTGTCTACTATTTGTTTTCTATATCACAGTTCTTCCTAACTTTCCTTCAGAAACAGTTGCCAAAGCTTCAGGAAAAGATTTAAAAAACCCTTTATCTGGAAAGTTTGTTTCTTCTCTAAAGTTCTATGACTATAATCATTAATTTGCATAAAAGAACTAGCTAATTTAATCTTTGCAGCCCAGGACATCACTATGAAAGGCATTATTACTCCCAGTCTACAAACTGAAAACTCAAAGATTAAAAACCTGATCAAATTCTCGTAACTGGAAATGTGAGACAAAGTGAGAATCCAAAACTTTACACTATACCATGCTACTTCTTATTTTAATCTTACTGCCACTGCATTATTATACGTTCCTTTTTCTAGCTTTGGGTTTTTCTAGTTCCTTAAGGTGTAAAGTTAGGTTGTTACTATAAGATCTTTCTTTTTAATGTAACTGTTTACAGCCATAAATTTCCCTCTTAGCACGCTTTCACTCTATACCACAAGTTTGGGTCTGCTTTCTTTTGTTTGTTTTTCATTTATCTCAAGATCTTTTCCAATTTCCTTGTGATTTCTTTTTTGACCCTTTGGTTGTTTAAAAGTGTATTGTTTAATTGTCACATATTTGTGGATTTTTTTCCCTGCTTTCCCTCTGCTACTGATTTTGAGTTTCAGCACAATGCAACTGGAAAAGATACCCTGAATCTTTTCCAGTTTAAACAAACTTAAAAATTTGTTAAGATTTGTTTTGTGGCATAACATATGGTCTATCCTAGAGAATATTCTGTGTGCACTTAAGAAAAATATGTATTTTTACCAAAGTCATCAGGGATATTGGTCTCTAGTCTTCTTAGTGTCTTGGTCTGCCTTTGGCATCAAGGGTAAGGCTATAGAGTGAGTTTGAAAGTATTTCCTCCTGTTCAATTTTCTGGAAGAGTTTGAGGAAGACTGGCATTAATTTTTCTTTCTGCTATTGCCAGGTGAAGTGTTTTGTGTATATGTATTAAACTCCAACTGCTCTGTAGTGTGAGTCCTCTTCTAATTTCTTACTGAGCTATACGGTTGTCCTAAGACATACAGGGTTAGTAAAGCAAGAGTTTGTTTATATGGTATAAATACAGAACTTCCAATGCTGATGCTACCCTCTTCCCTCCTTACAAATGTATACAATATAAAAGCCCAGGGTTCTAAGCTTCCTGTGTATTCCTCACCTCATACAGGTTGTTGAAATCACAAAATATTTGTGAAGAAAGCAAGCAATGGAGAAGCACATCCATTTGCATATATCTTTGACCTCCTGTATGTTCTCTGCATTGCCTCTGGGCTGGTTCAATAACAAAGTAAAGTATAAGTTAACTGGCCAAGTATAATCTGGGAGAGATTTCTGACTGATCGCCACAGATGTTTTCTTTTTTTCCCAGGAGACATAACTATACTGTGTTTTTTCTAGAGTTAAGCACGACTCAGGTGAATGGAGTTAGATGAGACCCAGGAAAGCTAACGATACAGTGCTAGCCTGAGTATAAAAGCCTGGGAGCCAGGACAGCCAATGCTATAAACTCCAGCAGGCTCAAGACCCAAGCAGAGCCAGTGTTTCAGTTCAAGTCCAAGGGCAGGGGAAAAAACTGAAGTCCCAGCTCAGCCTGCTAGGCAGGAGGAAGTCCCTCTTCCTCACTGGAGTATCAGCTTTATTGTCCTATTCTGGCCTTCAACTGATTGGATAAGGCCACTCACCTAGGGAAAGGGCAATCTGCTCTACTCAGCCTACCATTCAAATGTTAATCTCATCCAAAAACACCCTCACAAACACACCTAAAATAATATTCGACCAAATATCTAGGTATCCTGTGGTTCAATCAAGTAGATACATAAAATTAACTATCACAGCCATCTACTCCTTAGGACACCGGCACCAGAAATTATGTTAGGTCCCTGGGATTTTTTAATTTACTATTTGAGCATTACCTTAACTAACGCATACTGTTAACTGAAACGGGGTATATTTTTCTAAATCAGAAGGACTTAGAAACAATGAAAATATCTCAGGAAATACAGTAAAAAGTGGGGAAAGAACCATAATAGCAGAAATAATAGTTGAAAATACAACTTTCTAGTGATTTAGGCAAATAACTACAGTGTTTCAAGAATTCTGGATCTGATCCTATAAAATTCAGAAACTACTGAAGATGTGAGAGTAGTGAAGTGATCAGAGCTGAAATCCAGGATATGTAAATACTGTTTGGTTTTAGTAGTTATAGAAAGAAGAGACTAAATCTGCACTGGGCTCTTTTAAAACATAGCTACACATTAAAGTTAAAGTGGACTAAAGAGCATCATTTTCAAAATAATGGTTATATAAACATTATAATGATACATTTATTTATTTATTGAAGATTTATAGCACTTCTACATAGTTTCAAAGTGAAGAAATTTGCAACAACAAAAAACATACAAAAATATAAGCTGACAGCCAGAATTCTCATTTCTGTACTCACAGTGCTAGCCAGAGTCCCAGTGCATGATAAACAGAGACATATTTATGCTCACAGAATGAATGAATGCAAAAATGACAGGAAAAAATGTTACCGGGGAAGATAAATAGATGTTACTACGCAACCAACTAGAATGACTTTATTGTTGCAGCAGCACTGCAACCATAAATTTGGCAAAAAGATTTCTAGGCAATTAGGGGAAGGCCAGAAATAAAATGGAGTTTCACTGTCTATAAAAGTCTACAAGATCCTTGGAGGAAAAATCCTTTTTCAGAATTTTAGAAAAATTCATGGGTTGAAACCTTATATATAGTAGATGTTTTAAACTATGGTTTTATGAGACAGAAATGGTCATGTCAGTGCTTCCAACACTGGCCCTCTGAAGTCTTTTAGAACATTGTTAAAACGTAACACAAAGTATTCCTATAGATAAAGGAGATAATAATTTAGAAACTTTGCAGTTTTATGCTCTAGTTTAATATGGGGAAATTAAACATATTATTCAACTCTATTCTACATCTATGAAGAAACACCTCGTTGTGAGGTATTTCAGAATCTTGCTACAGACATCCTGCATTTTAACAACTCAGTTCAAAACTTACTATAAAAGATAGTTAAAAAAAAAATTAGATGAAAACAGTGTTACCACGTCATAAAAAAAAAAAAAAAAACTGGACAAATTTTCACCAAAATTAAAGGGTACTTTTGGAATTATCTGGCTATGGTGCACATAGTTCACTTTGAAGCATCACAAATAAGGTGGAGAGATAGGTAATGCTGCTGCTAAGTTGCTTCAGTTGTGTCCGACTCTGTGCAACCCCACAGACAGCAGCCCGCCAGGCTCCTCTGTCCCTGGGATTCTCCAGGCAAGAACGCTGGAGTAGGTTGATAGTGGCATCTTACAGAGGCAGCCTTCTTGCCAAGAAGCTGCAAGACTCCATTTGAAATGCAGAAACTTTCTCAAAGAAGCATGCTTCAGAGTAAGTCACACCTGGGATTTATAAATTTTGTAATAGCTAATGTTTCCAGAAATTCAAGAGAGGTTATTCAGTAGATTAAAAAAAAAAAAATTCATCATTCATGAATTCATTTAACAAATACTATGGCTGTCAATTATGTGACAGGCATGATGTTAGAATAACTTACTGAACTTACAGTAATTAGCAAAACATATGGCCCCTGACTGCAAAGAGCTTATAGTATGGGATGGAAAGCAGATGTTAAACAAATAACCCAGGTATAACACGTAGTAAATTGTGACAAGTGACCGACTAGTAAGGAATTTGTAAGAGTTGGTAATTGGGGAACTAAATTTGCATGGTACAGAAGTGTCAGAGAAAGCTTCCTTGAGAAAGCTACATTCAAACTGAGGCACAAAGGTTAGAAAGGACTGATTTCCCCAGGCCATGGGCAAAGGAAGAACTGAAAAGAGAAGAGTGGAACGAGGAGAACAGGAAGTGCTGTTTGAGTACGCACTATTCAGGCTTATGAATTCCAATCCTTACAGCTACTCTCTGATGAAGGTACTGGTACCCCATCCTACATGAGGAAAGCAAGACTCAAGGAAGCAACTTACTCAAGAATACAGAATGCTACTAAATAGCAAAGGTAAGACCCAAAGTTATAATAGGTATAGCTTCAAACTCTATATTCATTTTGTTAAAGCTCTAAAGTTAGAAGGTTTAACTATTTAGCTCATTAAATGGCCTATAAATTGATGCTCTAGGTCTATATATACAAGGTTAAGTATTTTTTTAAATATGTTCCATCCTTTAGACATCCATTCCAGTTTCTGTGGGCTTCATATTCTAAAAGCCATATTTTGATGTCTATCCAAACTATAATTTATACACACAAATCTAGTTAGTTGGTTAAATGGCCTTTAAAATCTTTCCAGCAAAGATTTTAAAGCAGCTTAAGGCTACAAAAAAATATAAAAACTAACAACTTCATCAGTCAGTTCAGTTCAGTTGCTCAGTTGTGTCCGACTCTTTGCAACCCCATGAATCGCAGCACGCCAGGCCTCCCTGTCCATCACCATCTCCCAGAGTTCACTCAGACTCATGTCCATCGAGTCAGTGATGCCATCCAGCCATCTTGTCCTCTGTCGTCCCCTTCTCCTCCTGCCCCTAATCCCTCCCAGCATCAGAGTCTTTTCCAATGAGTCAGCTCTTCGCATGAGGTGGCCAAAGTACTGGAGTTTCAGCTTTAGCATCATTCCTTCCAAAGAAATCCCAGGGCTGATCTCCTTCAGAATGGACTGGTTGGATCTCCTTGCAGTCCAAGGGACTCTCAAGAGTCTTCTCCAACACCACAGTTCAAAAGCATCAATTCTTCGGTGCTCAGCCTTCTTCACAGTCCAACTCTCACATCCATACATGACCACTGGAAAAACCATAGCCTTGACTAGACGGACCTTTGTTTCATAGTATTACTTTATATTTCTCTGACATTTTAAAATTTTACAGTGTTCACACAAATTTCAGGATATTTAAAAAGATAGTTATGAAGCTCAAGGATAAACAGTAAGGCTTACTATTGGAACTATAATTATCACATGACAGATAATGTAAATGTTTCTGGGTATCACCTTAATGAAAGCATCTAGAAAGAATGTCTTAACTGTTAGCATTTTTAACTTCCTGCGGTAGCCACAAAAATGACCCCCGCCCCAAAGATGTCCACATCTGATTCCTTGGTTCCTGTGAGTGTTACCTCACATGGTAAAGGAGGCCTCTTGGATGGAACTAAGGTTGTTACCTGCTGCTGCTAAGTCGCTTCAGTCGTGTCAGACTCTGTGCGACCCCATAGACGGCAGCCCACCAGGCTCCCCCGTCCCTGGGATTCTCCAGGCAAGAACACTGGAGTGGGTTGCCATTTCCTTCTCCAATGTATCAAAGTGAAAAGTGAAAGGGAAGTCGCTCAGTCGTGTCTGACTCTTTGCAACCCCATGGACTGCAGCCTACCAGGCTCCTCCATCCATGGGATTTTCCAGGCAAGAGTACTGGAGTGGGGTGCCATTGCCTTCTTTGAGGTTGTTACCTAGCTGACCCTAAAATAGATTATTCTGGATATGCAGGTGGGCCCAATATAATCACACAGGCCCTTAAAACTCAGTGAGAGAGGGCAGAAGAGATCTGAAGAGTGAGAGGGACTCCACCCACCATAGAGATCTTGAAGACAGTGGGAGGGGGGTCATGAGCCAAGGACTGTGAGTGGGCTCTAGAAGCTGAAAATCACAACCTTCAGCTGACAATCAACAAGGAAACAAGAACCTTAGTCCTACAACCCAAAGAAATTGAATTCTGTCATCAGTCTGAATGAGCAAGGAAGAAGAATCTCCCCAGAGCTTCTAATAAGGAATGATGCCTTGTCAACACCTGATGGCAGTGCAGTGAGACCTGTGTCAGACTTCTGACCTATAGAACTGTGAGAAAATAAATGTGTGGCATGAAGCTGCTAAGTTTGTGGTAACTTATGATGGCAACAATGAAAAACTACTACTTCTAGTATTCCTGTGCTTGATTCTAGCTTCTTTGAAACAGTTCTCATCAACCAAATCTTACTTGGTAAATGCAATAGCTTTTTCAGTCCTATTGCCTACTGCTCTCTCTTGACCTTGCTGACTGCTTCTTCCAAACTCTCTCCTTCCTTGATTTCCATGATGCTATTCCTGAGTCTTGATTCTCTTCATCTTCTCTGCCACCTTTATGGGCTCTTTCTCTAATCTCCTGTAAATGATGCTGTTCCTTCAGGTTCTGTCCCCAGGCCTTCTCCTTACATTTCATATACTCTTGGCTTCTACCTCTAAAGACTAACTAAAGGCTCCCAAATGTTATCCACAGCACAGAAGCCACCAGTCTTTAGTTTCTTCAAGGATATATCAAAGCCTCCATTAATTTGAGGCTCATCTTTCCACCCAAACTGGCTCTCTAATCTCAGTTCCCTTCTTCCATTAACTGCACCTCTGGTCAACCAAATCAGCCATGTGACTCTGTCACTATCTTAAGATTATTCTTCCTGATATTCTATATCATTGGTAGCTAAACCTGTTTGGGTGTTTTTGAGTGTATCTTTCTATATCCATGCCATAGCCTTAATTTAGGAATCCATGACTTTTGAAAAGCATCAGTAAAGTCCCACTTTGCTTCTTCGCTTCCAGTCTTCCCAATCTATCTGCCACCTTCTCTCCAGCATGAATTTTCTAAAGAACAAGTCTAATTGTACTACCTATTCATAAAAACGTTCAACAGTTGTCTACAGTACTCAGCATAAATTCTGCCCTTTTAAGACTCATTTCTTACTCTTGACACTCACCTATTAACACATTCATGCTTGCTTTCTGCTATTGTAATGAGATGTTTCTGGTATTCAGTTTTAATGGCTGACTGAGGACTCACCAGCACGATTAAGCCTCAAAAGTACTGTTGGAAAAATCACTGAAGTTTTAGTTGTTATGTAACTTCAGCAGGTCAACTACAAAGTGATATGATAGAGAGTACACTGAGTTTGGCACCATCATACCAAGTTTCACATTCTATTACTAAAAAGGAAAGGGTTAAAACTGTTCTAAACCTTTTTCCCCCCCATCTATCAAGTGAAAGGATTAAGCTGGATGATCTTGCTGCTGCTGCTGCTAAGTCCCTTCCGTCGTGTCAGACTCTGTGCGACCCCATAGACGGCAGCCCACCAGGCTCCACCATCCCTGGGATTCTCCAGGCAAGAACACTGGAGTGGGTTGCCATTTCCTTCTCCAATGCATGAAAGTGAAACGTGAAAGTGAAGTCGCTCAGTCGTGTCCGACTCTTCGCGACCCCATGGACTGCAGCCTACCAGGCTCCTCCATCCATGGGATTTTCCAGGCAAGAGTACTGGAGTGGGGTGCCACTGCCTTCTCCGGGATGATCTTAAGGTCTATTAAAGTCGGCAATTCTAGCTTTCCAGTTAAGAGCACTAAAACTTATTAGGAACAAGCAATAAGGCTAATTTATAGCACTTGACAACTCACTCCAGTTTTCTCGCCTAGAGAATCCCATGGACAGAGGAGCCTGACAGGCTATAGTCCATCGGGTCACAAAGAGTCTATCCAACACGACTGAAGTGACTAAGCACAGCACTGTTCAGTTTCTACGGATCTATTAACATACACCATCCATACACAATAATCAACTTTATCAACTAGATGAGGGCTATCTTCGATGGATTTACGTGTAAGTTCCAAATGTGACTGGAAGATCAAACCAATTGCATGTGAAGACAAAACTGTAAACTGAAAAGAAGTCAAACAATTGCCGAAAGGAAGGTTACCTTCAGCAATTCAAAGACCCAGAGTGACGTAAAAATTTTAAAGCAAACAAAATCGCAGGGCTAGATCAAGGTTTTGATGTTTTTAAAGCATCAGAAAGTTTCCATACAAACTAACTTTCCTAATTCGAGAGTTCTTCCCATGGCCACTCTCGAATGATCTGCTTTCTCCCTTCTGGACGTTGTTGCCGTTTGCTTATATATCAAAAGCAAACGCCTCGGAGCCCTGTTGCTCCGGCAGGTGCTATAAATAAAATCAGCTAAAGTATCTGATCGTAAACAGCCAGTCGGCGATAATGAGTCTCGAGTCATTAGGGCTTCGTGGGATTCACCACAACGCTCTCCCTCCCTCCCCAGCGGCGCGCACCGGGCTCCAGGCGGCGCGTCGAGGGAGCGGCCGGGAGTCGAGGGCCACCAGCGCCGAGAGGTCAGGTCCCTTCGCCTCTACAGAGGCGGGGAGGGCGTGAACTGAGCCTAGTTGGGTTTGACTCGCCTTTCGGTGCGAAGTAGCGGGCGGAGTGAGCAGCGCTGAAATGAGACCGGCCCCCTCTCCATCCCTCGGGAGCGCGCACCGAGGCTCGAGCGTGGAACGGGGCTGAAATGGCAACCGCTGGAGTAACGGACTCGGCTCCCCGGGGCCTCTGAACCCTCGGGGACAGGCCTCTGAACCCTCGGGGACGGGCCACCTGGCCTTCCCCGCGCCAGCCCCAGCGCCGCAGGTGGCCATGGACACAGAAGTTCCGGGGATCCCAACCGACCCCGAGGCGGGCATCACCCCGCCGCCCGCCCGGGCCGGCCTCCCTACCCCCGAGGCCTGGAGAGCCCGCCCGAGAACCCCGCTGGCCGCGTCCCCATCCCCAAACTCAGCACCCACCTCCTCACGGGTCCCTACCGGGTCCGCCCGGCGGACGCCCAAGAAAGGGGCGCAGCAGGAACCCCCGCCCTGCGGGGAAGAGCTAAGACTCGGCTTCCTCACCCCCAGCTGGAGCACAGAAGGACGCGGAAAAGTGACCTACTACTACCCACGCACCTGTCTTGCGGGCCCGTTTTCGGGAGTGGCAGCTCAGATGTCCGAGCCGCTGCCACTTGGTCCCCGCGTCTCCCCCAGCTCAATCCAGCCGCCGGCCGCGCAGCAGCGACTGCTAACCGCGCGTGCGCGTGCGGCCGCGGGCGGGGAAGAGGCGGCGGCCACAGGCCCGTGCTGCGCGCACCTGCACCGAGGGGCTCAACCGCCGCAGAGGGACCTTCCCAACCACGCGCCGCGCGGCCCCCACCGGCCGGTTGTTGCGTGCATCCGGCTCCTCGGATGGCCTGGGAGGAACTCCTCGCTAACCATCCGAAGACCCTTCCTTTCCGCAGAGCGCCTGCTCTCTGCGAGCAGTGAGGTTCAACCTCCTAACGCACATAATTGGGCCCTGAATTTTGAGTAAATCACATTTTAACAGCTTCCAGTTAGTACCCCAGGCCTTCCCTGGGGTTCTAGACGTTCTGATGGGAGGTCATTGTGGTCAGCAGGGAGCTATTCTTCCCTGAAAGTGTATGATAGAGATATATTAAATATTAACATAATAAAGAGTACTGCATGGTTTCTTTCTGAAATGCTACTGATAAAAAATTGTTAATCTTTCGTTGTGTTTACTGCGCTCTAAACGGTTTTACATTCATTATGTTATCGAACGTCCCAACAACCCTGGTGAAAAAAACGGAAGATAATTACTTGCCTTTGGCTTTAAGTATTAATGGTGTAAATGGAGTTCAAATCTTTTCCAAAGCCTGTCATTTTAACTCACTAAAAGTTAAAATATAGCATAAACACAATAGTGAATCACAACTTTCTTTGCCCCATAGATGTTGGATCATACAGCCCTTACTTGCTTATTCTTGGTAGTAAATTTTGACTTTGATTTTGGTATTATCATGCTTTCAATTTTATTGTAATAATAAAATATTTAACTTGTGATATCTCTATTAAAGAGTCTCAGATTAAGGGAATTGATGGAGCTCCATGCATAAAATGTGATTATTGGCTAGATATAAAGATCACTGAACATTTTTCACATTGCATTCGCGATAAGGCCACTATATCTAGACTTCTGACACTGTCATCTTCTGTGTCAAAGATGGTATTTGGATGGTATTTATGGGTTTTTTAAACAACTTTTTAAGTCAACTTTATTCCAGGTACTTTTAACAGTATTATGCTCTTCTTTTCTTAGGCTTTGCAACTTCTGTTATTCAACATAATTCTGTGACCGGTAACGAATTTGACTTGTTAGAAAAGAATTTCTGAAGGATCCACTCAAAGTTTGCAATGAAGAAGCTGAAAGCTGAAACTTTAGGAACAAGGAATCTAAGCTAAATGAGCCCTTAATCTGATCCATTGATGTAAAGATTTTTAAAAACTCCAAGATTCAGATATATGCTTAATACTTATTCTCAGTTTAGAATGTTGTTTGAGGGAGTACCTATTTATCTATTTTGTTATTTTAATAGGAATTCAGAATGAAAAGCTAAAGTGTTTCCATGTTCCTCGTACTGAGAGGCTTATCAGACACTTACTGAATATTTAGCTTCTACCTGCTAAACTATGAAAATGTTGATAATGCAAAGATCAAAACTATATGAGCTCTGCTTTCAAATAGCTAATATATTTAGAAAAACAGACATATAATCTGTTGACCACCATTCTAGAAAGAGACCCAACTGAGATAAAAAGGCATTTATCTGGGGTCTGTTAGGACTCCACCCTGGAGACACAGACTCAAGAACTACCTGAATTGTGTTTTGCTGGACTACAAAATGAGGGAGGCTTATAAAGGCAAAAACCGAATGCTTCAAGTTACTTGAGTGGTTATCAAGAATTATAATTGGAGCTGGCAAGAAGTAAGGGTGCTTATTAAGTGAGGATTGGTGGGGGTCCCAAATGGTTGCATAGTTACAAGGGGAGAACTTGAGACCATAAGGTTGCAGCTGACAGGTGTTGTTTTGAATACAGCTGGTGGTGTTCTTGAGTCTGGCATAGCTCAAAGAAAGTTCAGGTTCTCAGTGGTGCAGAGACTTCTCTGAGACCTGGTCCTCATTGGCCACCCAACTCCATTTTTGTATGCCTGATCCAAGATTACTCCATTATAATTTTGTTATCAAATTAAATATCCAATAATGTATAAGTTACATAATAGAATGGACAAAATGCTGGGACAGAGTATGTTGCCATTCATTTTTCCTAAAGGAAAGTTTCATCAGAGAAGTACTAATGGACACTATGAAAGCCAAGGAAGTGGGCATTCTTGGTATCATGGTTGACATTTTCTGTCTCTACTTGTTATCAATTCAGGTAAACTGTATTACCCTAAGAAATCACTCATTTTTATCTAAGCACTCAGAAAGAAAATATCAGTAAAACAAAAATCTTTCATCTCATGATTCATTCATTACCTATGAGTAGCTACTAATATCAACACAGCATCTAAAAATATATGCTAGGGTTAGTGAGGAAAAAACAAAAACAACATAAGATGATGGTCTCCTTGGGAAAATGCCTGCACAGATTTAGCTCCCATTATTTGTTCATAATTGTTTCAATTCTGTCACCAGGTGGAAGATCCATACAGAACACAGCAAATCCCTAGATACTTTACACACTTAGATTAGAAGAGAGTGTCTCTTTCCCTTCTACCACGAGTATACCACATTTACTATTACAACTACTATTAGTAGTACTACCATATAACCATTTACATCCACAGTATTTAAGGCAGATGATGGTGGCTATTATCAACACTTGAGAGACATTCTGGCAACAGACTTTGACTTGCCATGCCTCCAGTGTTTACAGAGCTATTCATTTAAAAGTAATGTTGAAAAAAAAATGTCTGAATGTGGCTTCTACAAACTTATCTGATATATTGAGTCAGGTGCTTAAATACATAATTTGCCTTCATATATTTGTTTGAAGACAAGTGATTTTTAAAAAGCAAAATTAGTATATTATAAAATGAATGCCCCAACCAACCAGTGAGCACTATTTGCTCTGCTATATTTCAGATGGGTGTCTAAGGTTCTCCAAATCGCCCCTTCCCCATACACTTAGACCAGAGGCTGTGGGTGGTGAACGAGGCCCTCCAAATATCTACCATTTGGGAGCAGTGGGGATGGGAATGGAAGATGGGGGCATCTCTCCCGGCTACATTAGAAACATTTTTGAGAATTGCTTTGTGCTGACCACTGAAACATTCTGTTCTGGAATCATTCCCATAAGGACAGCAGTCATTGGGTTGAATCTTTAAGGCTGTCTTTTAACTTCCTTCTCTTTATCATAACCTCAGCATCTGCTATGCCCAGGGTATATCGGTCAGTGTTCAAATGCTTCTTTCTGAATGTCACAGCAGAGTTCCCTTGGAATCATCTGGAATCATTCAGGCTTTTCAACAACAGCCAGTGGAATGTTGGACAGTCTCCTTTAATACTGTTGGACACCTTATCTTTGACAAAGGAGGCAAGAATATACAATGGATTAAAGACAATCTCTTTAACAAGTGGTGCTGGGAAATCTGGTCAACCACTTGTAAAAGAATGAAACTAGAACACTTTCTAACACCATATACAAAAATAAACTCAAAATGGATTAAAGATCTCAACGTAAGACCAGAAACTATAAAACTCCTAGAGGAGAACATAGGCAAAACACTCTCTGACATACATCACAGCAGGATCCTCTATGACCCACCTCCCAGAATATTGGAAATAAAAGCAAAAATAAACACATGGGACCTAATTAAACTTAAAAGCTTCTGCACATCAAAGGAAACTATTAGCAAGGTGAAAAGTCAGCCTTCAGAATGGGAGAAAATAATAGCAAATGAAGCAGCCGACAAACAACTAATCTCAAAAATATACAAGCAACTCCTCCAGCTCAACTCCAGAAAAATAAATGACCCAATCAAAAAATGGGCCAAAGATCTAAATAGACATTTCTCCAAAGAAGACATACAGATGGCTAACAAACACATGAAAAGATGCTCAACATCACTCATTATCAGAGAAATGCAAATTAAAACCACTATGAGATACCATTTCACACCAGTCAGAATGGCTGCAATCCAAAAGTCTACAAATAATAAATGCTGGAGAGGGTGTGGAGAAAAGGGAACCCTCTTACACTGTTGGTGGGAATGCAAACTAGTACAGCCACTATGGAGAACAGTGTGGAGATTCCTTAAAAAACTGGAAATAGAACTGCCTTATGATCCAGCAATCCCACTGCTGGGCATACACACTGAGGAAACCAGAAGGGAAAGAGACACGTGTACCCCAATGTTCATCGCAGCACTGTTTATAATAGCCAGGACATGGAAGCAACCTAGATGTCCATCAGCAGATGAATGGATAAGAAAGCAGTGGTACATATACACAATGGAGTATTACTCAGCCATTAAAAAGAATACATTTGAATCAGTTCTAATGAGGTGGATGAAACTGGAGCCTATTATACAGAGTGAAGTAAGCCAGAAGGACAAACACCAATACAGTATACTAACGCATATATATGGAATTTAGAAAGATGGTAACGATAACCCTGTATACGAGACAGCAAAAGAGACACTGATGTATAGAACAGGCTTATGGACTCTGTGGGAGAGGGAGAGGGTGGCAAGATTTGGGAGAATGGCATTGAAACATGTGAAATGTCATGTATGAAACGAGATGCCAGTCCAGGTTCAATGCACGATGTTGGATGCTTGGGACTGGTGCACTGGGACGACCCAGAGGGATGGTATGGGGAGGGAGGAGGGAGGAGGGTTCAGGATGGATTTTCTTTTTAAAATTTAGAAAAAAATAGAAATAAAAAAGAAAAAAGAAAAAAGAAAAAGGAAAAAAAGAAAAAGGAAAAAAAAAAGAAAAAAAAAATACTGTTCCAGTTTATTGTATCAACCCTTCAGGTATTTTGTGCCAATCTTGGATGGTGAACTGAGAAGTCCTAGTGGGTACCTTTACAAGGAATTGTGCCTTCTTTTTGAGAAATCCTCTACCTGGAATTAGTTGTAATTTTTCATATTAACCTGGAATATGATCTGGTAGATTTAATTTTAAAAGCTCAAAACTGAAGTCAAATTTTAAAAATACATGTCTTTTATTCTTATTTTTCTTCCCAACTTTATTGAGATAATAGTTGACATATAGCTCCTTTCTTTAAAAAAGAAAGTGAAATGGTGCATATGAACAGTTCATCATTCATATTCACTTTGGTATGTGACACGGTTCATATTGATGTAAATGTGTGAAGTTTTTTAGTCAAGGATAATACAGCAGTTTGAATTAAGATTTTCATATTTTATGAAGCATAAGAAAGAAGTAATATCTCATTATTTCTCAAAATAAAGTAAAACTCAATAGAATAACAAGAGGAAAAATAGATTTTAATAGATTCCTATAAGAAACTGATGAATTAATAAAGATTTAAAAGCATTTAACAAATAAATTAAAAAGCCTGATATAAGAGAAACCAGCACCCATTAAATAGGAATATTTAAAGAAGACATTTATAAAGCACAAAACTAACATTTATAAAAACAAATGAAAAAAGGAAATCAACTATACCTCAATAAAAATGCAAATGAGTAATGCATATTTTAAAGGGAGTATGTAAAGACTATACATTCTTCCGTAATTCATATGAAATATAAGAATTCATAACTCTCAAAGTTTATCACACAAAGTTCTCTAACAACAAGGTAATTAAATTTATAAATCAACAATAAGAGATGGCAAAACCAAGATATTAAAAAAACACTCCCAAATAACCCAAGAGTTAAGAATGCAATAAGAAGAGAAAATATGAAATCTTTAGAAACTGAATGACTGTCAGAATACATATACATCAAGATGTTTGTTAATCAGCTCAAATGGCACTTGGAAGTTTTAGTTTTAAACGCATGTGTTAAAAAGACAGGAAGATACTGTGGCGCCGCCAGCCTCAGAGTTGCTCGGCCTTGTGCTTTCTATTTTTGGTGTCTTAACACAATAGATAACAGCATGTACTGGTTCACACAGGACCTGTCCCGGATGATAGCAAGTTTCTGAAATGTTAGCTACTTAGCTAAAATGTTTAGCTACTTAGATAGCTACTTAACTATCTAATTCAACAAAAGATATTTCTTTATTTTTAAAAACTTCCCTGTCTTATTTTTATAAAAATTTGTAATAAATAGCAAGGATACAAGTATCATAAACAAATATGCAAATTTTTCTTGACATAGAGGCAGTTAAATATTTCCAAATCTACTAGCTTGTTCATTATTCCTTCCTCTTGTATATAATCATTTGTTTTGAATATTACAATTTCTGAAAGATGCCATTAGAAATCACGGTGATCGAAGATTAGAGTATTACAGAGCTGCTTCTTGTTGGGCTTCATTTTTCATATTTCCTGTAATAAAAATAAGAAATCTGTTAACATCTAGAAATAGTATATTATTCATTCATAAGGATGTAATTATTTTCATGACAGTTTCTTGACAGTACTCTTTCCTTATTCTGTTCTTTTGCTACCACCTCCGTCTGCTCTATCTTTACATAAAAGAGACACATAAAACTTTACATAACAATTTTGAAGAAAATACAAACATGCTGCATGTCATTATTCAACAGTTAATGTATTTTGATGGGAACTATTCTTCTATGCCTTCTTCCATCACCTCCAACCAGGACTAACACAAAACAAATGGGTCATACACACACAAAAAGCCATTGTTTAACTGACATTCAAAGTTATTTGGGCATCCTGTATTTAATCTGGCAACCCTGCCTGCAACACATGGAAACACTCTGCCCTGAGCCCAGTGCACTGCAGTAAAAGGAAGATGACCTTTCGTGTAGGACGAAGCACTAGCAAATTATCAAACACGCTGTTCTCTGGCTTATCAAATAACAGAGACTCGAAGTACTTTGAGTTTTCAGAAGTTATTAGTACTGAGACATTTTGGTTGAAATTCTTTATGTTTATTATAGATGTAGAACATGAAATGATAAAGGACATTTAAATTGAAGACATAGGTAAAATTTTAAAATTTGTCAAACTAAAATTCATCACGAAGGTGAATTTTTATCTTACTAGATTATTATTTTTGAACTATAAGCTAGATGAATAGAGATAACCTAAATTATTTTTCTGCTTAATAAACTATATATAATTTATCTTATAAAAACAATTATATGAGAAGTACAACAAATAACTGGTTAAGGAAAAAATTTTACAATAAGGTTTTTAAAGGATGTAAAAGGAGTAAATATTAAGGAAAACACAGCAATGAAAGTGTTGCTATGGTTGATTAAAGAAAAGACAGAGACTTTTACTTCTCTGGGGACACGTATGTAAATCTTATTTTACTTAACAAAATCAAAAGTTGAAAAAAATTGAAACATCCCACGTCTCTGTTTAAGGTATGGCGAGCTAGACTCCCCTGGAATGAGCGAGCATAAATGAACAGAAAAGGCATTCATACACTCTACAACATTGTTTGCAAACCAACAGATTCTTCCAAATGTACCAAAAACTTCCAGGAAGCCTCATCCTTTTCAGTTTTATAAAGGAATATGAAGATAAATGCAAGGTCAGCCTGAGGGTGAGGGAAAGGAAATAAAATTTATCTATATTGCCACCAGGCAACCAAGAATCACCAAATACTTGAGAAAGTGTGCAACAAGACAGGAAAAGATCAAAATAAACAGGCAGATAGTTTGATTTTATTATAGAAAAAAACCCAGCTCATTCAGAATGCAGAAGAGAACTTCAAAATTGTTTACTGAAAAGATCTAATACTCAGAAATTTGAGGAAAACTGTATCCTCAAAACAAGAAGATGCTAGGAAAAAACAGAAGAACATTTTTAAAAACTTCAATAGAAAAGTTAGTCAAGGAACCCCCCAAGTACATAGGAAAACAAGTACAGGAAATAGTAGATAAAAGCTATGACATATAGAGGATTGGCTAACTAAGTTTAATGTTTGATTATTAAGACTTTCAGAAATGAAAATTAGGAAAAAAAGAGGCAAAATAATCAAAGTAATAATATGCCTTGGACTAAATATCTGTGTCATCCTTTCTTAAATTCGTATGTTTGAAGTGTAAATCCCCAGTGTATTTGAAAGTGAGCTCTTTGGGAGATAATTAGGTCATGAGGGTGGAATACTCATGAATGAAATCAGTGCCTTTATAGTAATAGTGAAGTTGCTCAGTCGTGTCTGACGCTTTGCGACCCCATGGACTGTAGCCTATCAGACTTCTCCGTCCATGGGATTTTTCAGGCAAGAGTACTGGAGTGGGTTGCCATTTCCTTCTCCAGGGGATCTTCCCAACCCAGGGATAGAACCCAGGTCTCCTGCATTGTAGGCAGACGCTTTACCCTCTGAGCCAGGAAATCAGAGCTTTCTCTGCTCTTGGCCATGTGATGATATAACCAGAAGACAGCTATCTGCAAACCAGAAAGAGGACCCTGACCATAACGTGCCATGTTGCCACCCTGATCCTGGACTTACCAGCCTCCAAAACTGTCAGAAATAAATTGCTGCTATTTAAGCCACTCCATCAGTGGTATTTTTGGGCATAGCAGCCCAAACTTAGGTGTAATAAAAATGAATAAGAATCTGAGTTAATATTAATCTATCCTGCAGGAAAAATAATTGTGTGGAAAAATAAAAATTAGCAGCATAGGTATATTATTTAGCTGTAGAAAGATAACTACGAGGATTCAAAGTAGGAATGATTAAATGTTGCCTCTGGAAGGCAATGGCACCCCACTCCAGTATTCTTGCCTGGAGAATTCCATGGACAGAGGAGCCTGGTAGGCTACAGTCCATGGGGTCGCTAAGAGTCGGACACGACTGAGCGTCTTCACTTTCACTTTTCACTTTCATGCATTGGAGAAGGAAATGGCAACCCACTCCAGTGTTCTTGCCTGGAGAATCCCAGGGACGGCGGAGCCTGGTGAGCTGCCGTCTATGTGGTCGCACAGAGCTGGACACGACTGAAGTGACTTAGCAGCAGCAGCAGCTGGTGAGTCAGATAGAGCAGGGGAAGTGGAGAGAGGGGACTGATGCCTTTTATTATGTTCTTGTTATTAACTTTTAACTATATGGTGTATATTACTTGATAAATAGAAACAAAGCTATGAATCTTAAATATAATTGAATTTTATTCCATTTTGAAATGCCGTGTTTGGAAAATGGAAGGGATAATCCATTCTGCAACCTTTCATCAGTTTGGAAACATCTATTCTTAGGTATTTAAACGTCCTAGGAAATTAACAGTCCATCATTTCCCTGAAGTTGATTTAAAGGATGCTAAAAGCACTTCAGATTCCTAAACTGGGAGGGAAAAAGGAGTGGTGGTGGTCTGCTTGTTGTTCTTGTATGAAAGAAGGGAAACATTCAGAAAGGAGCTGTGAAAGGAGACAGACCTTGACTGATGTGATAATGGATAAAGGTGCCCGGGAAATTCAGTACCTGAGCTATTGATACTTTATTTCCACAAAGCAGCTGGGGATCTACCATATTTAGAGCTATAGTATGTTTGGGTATCTTTGAACATTACAATGTTGAAAACTCCACATATGCTTTACCATATCTCATCTTTGCTTCAAGCTTTTCCTGATCTCAGTCCCACTTAAAAGTGAAAAAAAAAAAAAAACCTTTCATCATGATGCAAGTCTAACTGAAAGTCACCAGTGCAGAGTTATACTCATGGAAATGTACCCACATTAAAGTGGTGGTCTGTAGATAAATAAAGCGTACTTTTGGTTGTATAATATATAAAGCAAGGAACAGAAAGCCACTTTGAGGAGCTCTGGAAGTGCACGAGTCATGAGGAAGCCATGGAGGATGATCAGAGCAGTAGCAGGCCACGTGGGGAGGAACCCTGGAGGCCAGAGGCCCCAGTGATCTCACTGCCTGGCACCAAGCGTGACCGCAATTCCTGATCCTCCACAGGTGACCGCCACCTTCTCAGCTGTCTTCCTTGTCTATGGGAGCATCTCTGCTCTCAGAATCTAATGTGGAACTTTCTGGATGAAGACCTTCTGTGAGCTGTACTTCTCGGTTTTTCCCGAGAACAGAAGAGAATGGAGAGAGGGTGGTGATGATGCAGGATTAATGACAGATGTGAAGTAAAGGAAGCAGGTGAAATAATGAATTACATTTATACTAAGGTACTAATTTGAAGTGTAATTAATTTTCTCGGAGAGATAGGATACTTGTATACATAAAAAGGGAAGCCTGGTGTGCTGCAGTTCACGGCGTTGCCGAGTCTGACACAACTGAGCGACTGAACAACAAACAACAATACATAAAAAGAATAAACTGGAAGTCCTGGAAATTAAAATTTAGTTTTCTGAAGCTTAAAAACAAATGAAGAGACAGAAAAGTAAAAGCTGCAAGAATGAACTAGGAGTCTGCCTAATAAAATGGTGAATCAGACACAGGTACTTTCATTCTTTCTTGAACTCACACTTAAAACGACATTGAAGGCCATTTAGAAAATGCATGATCTTACAGAATGAGAGAGAAGACAAAGGTAACAAAATGAACGATGTCTAAGAAAGCTGTATCTCAAACCTCTGGCAGGAAATGGACAAGCATTCTGCAGGGCAGAACCCGCCACGTACTGCTAGAATAGGAGGTGAAAGTGGGGCAAAACCATGGGGGTGGCTGGCAAGTCTGTCTGAGAGGTGGTTAAAGCTCTAGAGACCATCTCTGGCCGCTTGATTTCAGATGACTATCTTTTCTCCACTCTTGAAGGATAATTCTCTAAAAAGGAAAACAGGGTACCTAGACTCAAACCAGGGTAGGGGCAATAATGAAAAACAGGGTAAATAAATGAATTCTGACAAAGTGAACACTGAAAACTCCATCTGTCTTTGCCCACATGGCTCTCATATTCTCTAGCAATTTAAGCAAGACCTAAAGATACTAACATAGGGAGACTTCCCAAAAGAAGGACCTATCCACTCCTTTCAAAGTGAAAGGGACAAATCCAGCCTTCTGCTACATCCTCCAATCAGCGCTCTCTGCATTTGAACACACAACCTACCTACTATCACTGGATATATGAGAAAACCCTCTAACATGAAAACAGGGACTTACTTTAAAAAAAACTGGAGGAAAGAGAAACTATACAGGAAGTACAAAAAAGATTTTATACAAAAAAAAGATATTATAAAAAATTTTTTTAAAGAAATCTTTTTAAAACTATTAAAATTCTCAGATAGTTGATAGTCACTCAGTGGGGTCCAACTCTTTGCGGCCCATGGACCTTTCCAGGAAAAAATACTAGAGTGGGTTGCCATTCCCTTCTCCACGGGATCTTTATGACCCAGGGATCAAACCTGGGTCTTCTGCATTGCAGGAAGGTTCTTTACTGTCTGAACCACCAGGGAAGCCTCAAGGCTGCCAGGCTCCTCTGTCTGTGGAATTCTTCAGGCAAGAATACTGGAGTTAGTTGCCATTCCCTTCTCCAGGTGGATCTTTCGGACACAGGGATTGAATCCCAGTCTCCTGCATTGCAGGCAGATTCTTTACCACCTGGGTCACCAGGGAAGCCCTCAGAGGATTAGGTTGAACTACTAAAATTTCAATCACAAAATAACAACCAAATGTTATAAAAAGAGGCAGTGACATTAGGAGAATAAAAGAGGTTCTTAGAGATTAAAAGTGTATTAGCAAAACAAACAAAAAAAAACAACCAAATCAACCAGCCAATTAAAACTGCCCTCCCCTGCAAAAAAATAAAAGACGCTCTAATACAAAGAATGAAAGATAAAATTTAGAAACATTCCCAGAAATAAATGCAAATAGAGAGAAAATAGGAAACACATTCCTTAAAAAGATCATGGAAAGGGGAAAATTCATAAACAGAGTAATCTGTGAATATTTTCCAAGAATCAAAGCCTGAGTTTTCAGATTAAAAAGCCCAACCAGATTTAAATACAAGAACATTTTTAAAGGTTTAGAGATGGGGAAATTGACCTTATATAAAGAAACAGAAATTAAAATGGCTTTAATCACTTTTCAATAGCTATACCCTTGAACACCTTCAAAAATGGGGGGAATCATTTCCAATTCAGAATTTGTTTGCCCAGCTAATTTAACATTTAAGTTTAACAGACTGAAGTCATTTAAAGATGTTTTATTTCTCCAAGACTTTACATCTCACACAATCTTTTTCAAGAAATTACTGGTGGGTATGCTTCAATGGCACCCCACTCCAGTACTGTTGCCTGGAAAATCCCATGGATGGAGAAGCCTGGTGGGCTGCAGTCCATGGGGTCTCTAAGAGTCAGACACAACTGAGCGACTAGACTTTCACTTTTCACTTTCATGCACTGGAGAAGGAAATGGCAACCCACTCCAGTGTTCTTGCCTGGAGAATCCCAGGGATGGGGGAGCCTGATGGGCTGCTGTCTGTGGGGTCTCACAGAGTCGGACACGACTGAAGCCGCTTAGCAGCAGCCACAGCATGCTTCACAAAAGCAAATAAGTAAATGAAGAATGATGTAGATCAGAATCCAGAAAATAGGGGAATCAACTCAAGAGACAAAGAGGAGGATCCTGAGATAACTTCCAGAGCCAGTCAGAAGGCCCCAGGAGAGAAAATTTGTCAAGTGAAAGTGACATAAATGCAGAAAAGCATTTGGCAATATTCAACACTCATTCATGATTTGTTGAAATGTTCAAATATATCAAGAAAAGATTTAGATAATTCACAGAGAATCTGAGGTTTATAAGTACACTGAAATAAAGCAAACTTAAAACCCCAAAGAAAAAAAGTTGTGTATAAAGGATGGGTAGAAAGATTATACAGTGAAGTTTTAGTGTAAATAACATACATATCTTCATAATTATAAAATCATTGAATACTGAGCTAACGAATGATACAACTATACTGAGAGACTAAAGGTTTGAATGGAGAGAATTCTATCAAAATTAAAATTATTCCTTGAGAGCTACTGTATACATGGAGCACAGGGAACTCAATGTTGTGTCCAGCCTGGATGGGAGAGGAGTCAGGGGGAGAGTGGATACATGTATACTTATGGCTGCATCCCTTCACTGTTCACCTGAAACTATCACATCACTGTGAACTGGCTATACCATAATATAAATAAAAAGTTAACAAAAATTGTTCCTTGAAATTTTGTTCACTGAAAGACGATGTTAAGAAAATGAGAGAACAAGGCAAAGCTGAGACTTGTGGTCAGACTATAAAGAGAATTATTACAATTCACAACTAGAAAGACAAACAACCAAATTTTTTAAATGGGCAAATATTTGAATAGATTTTTTATAAAATACATATAATGAAATATACTTAGGATATATTCTAAGTATATTTCATTATACATAATTATATGTATCTAAATATATACAATTAAATAAAGCACATGAAAAGATGCTCAACATCACTGGTCATTAAAGATATATAAATTAAAATCATAATGAGATAGCTGGGTTTGCTTGCTTTAGAATTTTATATAAATAGAATCCTACAATATGTAGTCTTTTGCACCTGGCTTTTTTCAGTTAGTATAGTATTTTAGTGATTTATCCATATTGGTGCATCTACTGAAAAGAATGTGGTTTCAAACTCAGATCTGTTTTCTCAAAATTCATTGTACATCCACAGTACATGATAAAAAGGGAAGAGGAAATTCCTCTTTTACAGTACATGATATTATATTCCCTTTTACAGTACATGATAAAAAGGGAAAGGAAATTGATCCTTCTGAAACAAAGTATTAGTGAATGTTAGAAAATTACATGCATAAAATTTAAAAACATTCCAAACATAAGGATATAAAATAACACATTGATGACTAACTGACAATTTTCTATATATTTATATCAATTTTTATACTTACCCTTATTATTGATGGTTTAACTTTCTGTAATATGATGTAATCTCTTACCCACTATGAAGAAAGTTGAGAAATAGTCTAATCCTTGTTATGCCATTTTTTCCAAACAATGATTCTGATCATTTTTAAAGAAGGTGTTAAATTTTGAAATTCCTAATAATAGATATCCTGTTGGAAATTTTTAAATAATTTAATACAATCATATTTTACACACCATTAAATTGCTATTTCTTTCTGTTTTATGCAGTATGAAGAATAAAAAAAAAAGTTAAGATTATAACATCAAACTATGAGTGATTAGATGTACACTCTCCTTAATCTGTCATGAATTTATAAAGATAGGTTAAAATATCTTATCTTGTAAAATAGATATATAAAGGAAAAAAAGAATCCCTTTATAATAGCATCAACAAGTAAAAAGGCATAGACTAATTTCTGTCTGCATCACCTGTGACTATGTTTTATGTATTTTGATGATATTACTTTCTGTATAAAGATTCATAAAAGTTTTCACTATTCCAGACACTTGTTTACCAAACCCTTTAAATCTTGAATTCCACCTTGCCTGATGGCTAACAGCTAATGTATACTGAGTTCACACTCTAAGGTACTGTTTCAAAGGGTACAGTACAATAAATACACGGACCACAGCCTTGTCTAACTCCGTGAAACTAAGCCACGCTGTGTGGGGCCACCCAAGACAGACGGGTCATGGTGGAGAGGTCTGACGGAATGTGGTCCACTGGAGAAGGGAATGGCAAACCACTTCAGTATTCTTGCCTTGAGAACCCCATGAACAGTATGAACAGGCAAAATGATAGAAAAGGTGGAAAGAGGGCAGACGAATAATGAATGAAATGATGAGAGGGTGTACATGTGCATTTGTCTTATTTCAACTGAGAGTATTAAAGCAATCATTAGCTTTGTTGTGTGAGGAAGCTAAGAAGGATAGCAATGTCAACAGCATTGCAGAGGTGAAAGAAATCTTAAGGCTCATTCATGTCAACCTCATTCTCTAGACAAAGAAAGCTCAGAAGAGTGGTAGGGCTTGCCCAGTCTCAGGTACACAGGTCAGTTAAGTTCAGTTCAGTCGCTCAGTCGTGTCCGACTCTTTGCAACCCCATGAATCGCAGCACGCCAGGCCTCCCTGTCCCTCACCAACTCCCGGAGTTCACTCAGACTTACGTCCATCGAGTCAGTGATGCCATCCAGCCATCTCATCCTCTGTCGTCCCCTTCTCCTCCTGCCCCCAATCCTCCCAGCATCAGAGTCTTTTCCAGTGAGTCAACTCTTCGCATGAGGTGGCCAAAGTACTGGAGTTTCAACTTTAGCATCATTCCTTCCAAAGAAATCCCAGGGCTGATCTCCTTCAGAATGGACTGGTTGGATCTCCTTGCAGTCCAAGGGACTCTCAAGAGTCTTCTCCAACACCACACAGTTCAAAAGCATCAATTCTTTGGCGCTCAGCCTTCTTCATAGTCCAACTCTCACATCCATACATGACCACAGGAAAAACCATAGCCTTGACTAGATGGACCTTTGTTGGCAAAGTAATGTCTCTGCTTTTGAATATGCTATCTAGGTTGGTCATAACTTTCCTTCCAAGGAGTAAGCGTCTTTTAATTTCATGGCTGCAGTCACCATCTGCAGTGATTTTGGAGCCCCCAAAAATAAAGTCTGACACTGTTTCCACTGTTTCCCCATCTATTTCCCATGAAGTGGTGGGACCAGATACCATGATCTTCATTTCTGAATGTTGAGCTTTAAGCCAACTTTTTCACTCTCCACTTTCACTTTCATCAAGAGGCTTTTTAGATCCTCTTCACTTTCTGCCATAAGGGTGATGTCATCTGCATAGCTGAGGCTATTGATATTTCTCCCAGCAATCTTGATTCCAGCTTGTGCTTCTTCCAGTCCAGCGTTTCTCATGATGTACTCTGCATATAAGTTAAGTCATCACAACTAAAAATTGATTGTTTTGACTCTGAAGTCTTTGCTCTTTCTACCCCACCAAGATGATAAGTCAATTATACATAACATTGTTTTTGAAAATGATGAAAAACTTAGGAATGATTAAAAATCAAATGATGCTAAAGTTTTGTTCATTTGGTAAACAGTGATCTGAAAAAGAATGCTGCTACATTTAAATTCAATAATAGAGGCATTTTATTTTTGAAATATTCTTTTATAATTCTGAATATTAAACTAAAATACTGAATTTTACTATAATTTTCAAAACACCTTTTTAGTTTCATTATTTAAATTATACAGCTGAGCAGAGTAAGGCATAGAAGTTTACATAGGCTGGATTTTTCTAACAATGATAGATAACCTGGATCTTGTAAAGTTGATTGCTGTTCATAACGAATACTTCTGTCATAAGATGAATTGTGTTTAGACAATTTTGATAGCCTCTCATGTTCTCATCATTCCTTTTCTAAATAACATAAGCTCATGAAGCCTTGCGTATTACACAACTACATTTCAAAACACTTACTTTGAAATACTGTTCTCTTCCAGGGTATGATGACTGTATACCCACATGCTGGAAAAGAGAAGGTTTATATCGAATACGAATATGCTTATTTCGTTCTATACATTTTTCCTGTAAGAGAAACAACAATCTTGTGTAAAAATCCAAATACTCATTTTTATTGCATTTACTGGTGGCAGAACCTTTTATTAGTTTTTGCCTGGATTCTATATTACTATTTTAAAATTTAAACAAAACATTTAAATTCTTAGCTTTTTCTTTGTAAGAATAATGGAACAAAGAAATTGAGATAACAAAAGCATGTATTTTCTTTCATGAACTCTATTAGTTCACTAGAAAATCAGGCTTGCTTGCTCAGTCTTGTCCAACTCTTTGTGATCCTGCAGACTATAGCCTGCCAGGCTCCTCTGTCCATGAAATTTTCCAGGCAAGAATAGTGGAGTGGATTGCCATTTCCTACTCCAGGGGATCTCCCCAACCCAGGGATGGAACCAAAGTCTCCTGTGCGTCGCCTACATTATAGGCAGATTCTTTACCACTGAGTCATCTGGAAAGCTCAGAAAATCAGGCTTCTATTGTGCGAACTATAATTTTCCTCTCCTCTCTATTCCAGTAATATAAACTTTCCAATATTTTCCCATCTATCCATTTCTCTTGGTCTACATTATTCTCTCCCCGTTTTTTAATTTCAAAACTAAATTACTCCCTCTTCAATTTCTCCTTAAAATGTATATGATTAAAAAAAACAGTATTACACTTCATGGAAAAAGATTTGGATAATCTTCTCAAAAATAAAAATAAGAAAGATGGCCTGTGACATTATCACCCCTATTAAAAACAAGCATTTGAGAAGATGTGGTACACATATACAATGGAATATGACTCAGGCATAAAAAATGAAATACAGCCATTTGCAACAACATGGATGGACCTAGAGATTATCACACCAAGGAAGAAAGTCAGACAGAGAAAGAAGAACGTCATATGCGATCACTTATATCTGGAATCTAAAATATGCCACAAATGAACGTATCTACAAACAGAAACAAACTCAGTAGACATGGATAACAGACCTGTGGTTGCCAAGAGGGAGACGGGGTGGGGAAGGGATGCGCTGGGAGTTTGGGGTTAGCAGATGCAAACTATTATATATTTAATGGATAAGCAACAAGGTCCCACTGTATATAGTACATGGAACTATATTCAACATCCTTTAAGAAACCATAATGAAAAAAGAATATGAAAAAGAATGTATATATATATGTATAACTGAATCATTCTGCTGTACAGTAGAAATTAATACAGCATTGTAAATCAACTATACATCAATAAAATAGTTTAAAAATTATTATGATTGCTATCATTATTTATGTAATGTATACATATAAAATTCATTAAAATACATCTCAAATTTATGTGCATAATAATGTTAAACAGCAGGTTTAAATTCATTTCTACTGATGTTAACATGTAGGAAAATACTGTATTAAAATTGTTTTTAAAACTGTAAAGTCATTAAATAATGTACAGTTAATTTGAAACTAAAGTTCAGATAAAGTTAGTTGAGGGCTTAAAATATAGGAAATATAGTAATACCTTTAATCTATTAATAAAAGTTTCAGTAGGATGGTATTATCAAATTCTTGCTTGCCCAAAATAACCACTCAAATAACTTGTTGATGAAGCAAAGCTGAGTTCATTGCTTACTGCAGTAAGGGAGAAAATACCTTGATAAGAGTCCGTTCAAGTCTTGTGCCTATTTTGCAACTGGATTATTTTCCTGTTGTTGAGTTTTGAAAATTCTCTATAGAGTCTGAATACAAGTCTTTGTTAGATATGGAATTTACAAATATCTTTTCCTATCCTGTGTTGCCTTCTCTTAACAGTAAATTTTGCAACACAAAAGGTTTTAATTTTAATGAAGTCCAGTTTATCAACTTTTAAAAATGGATCAAGCATTCTATGTCATGTCTAAGAATTCTTCACCTAATCCTGGGCCCTAAAGATTTTTTTCCCATGTTTTCTTCTAAAAATTTTGTAGTCTTATCTTTTATACTTAGGTGATATACTTTGAAATAATATTTGTAACAGGTATATGTTTACGTCAATTCTTTTTTAAAATATATATAAATATCCAGTTAAAAAAAATCGATGCACTAAAATTTGTAAACAACATTTAGGTAATTACATCAGGGAGATAGTATTTTCCTAAAAATACAAAGTAAAGAAATACTCACAAGAGCTTCTCCTGGGGTACACATCTTTACCAGAAAAATGTCCCCCAAGAGCAAATCTATGGGTTTATCTTTGTAGAACATTAAAAAAAAACGTACAAAGTCAGTTAAATCTTCAGATTTAAATAGCTTTCCTATGGAGAAAAAATAAACAAAGCCCAATAACTCTTCAGTGTTTATACCACATATCAAAATATAACCCTTATATATAGTTATTCATTCCATTAACATGGGAAAGAGTACAAAAATATTAAAAATTAAAAACATCTATTCCTTGCAAAGCTTAAAGCATTAATGAAGTTGGAGGATGATGAAGCAAAATCATACATCTGCTTCAGTATTAAGAATTACCACTTTTGGTGGGACAAGTAAGAAGCAAGTTTAGAATCGTGAATACTCTCAGGAAATTAACTTTGATAACTAAGGAGGCTCAACTGTTTAAACCACTTGCAAGATATATAAATAAAATGGAAAGTTTAGGACCTGTAACATTTCACTTAGTTTTTCAGATATATAGAACTTTATCAACATACTACATTTTTTACTTTTGGTGCTTAATTTTGAATAAAATAGAGTATTATTTCAATATTTGAACATTATTTTATAAGAATGTTATTTTTTTTGTATTTATGATTTTTAAAGATTTACTGTATTTTAAAGTATGATTTCACTACATCTAATTATGTATTTCTAACATATTGCATCTTTAACTTGAAAATAAAGCTGAAGGTATAAGATTCAGGTAAATTTTGACCTTAAACAGTATAAAACACATCTAGCCACCTAATAAATATGATAGTAGGATGTAGGCATTTCATTTTTCACTAGGACTTGAGTCTATATGGGTCATTTGATCAAGTATATGGTTGTATTTGAATTTTAGGCACCTATGTATATAGTAACCAAAACAAGTGATTTAATGATAGAAATAGTTGATTTAATATGTTTTCTTTATCTGCTGCCAGATTCTGAAAATTCTATTTAGCAAGCTCATATTTTTAGAAAATACTGAAAAACAGAATTGTTATTATGATAAAGAAAATGAAGCCTTTATAGATTTAAGCTTAAATAAGAATTCAGTATCATATATACAGTGTTTCTTGCTCAATGTGCTCTTGTGAATACTCTCTATCCTTCTACTACCTGACTTTTCTGAGAAAAGCAAAAAGAATTTAAAATCCTCAAAGTAATAACCAACAAAATTCTCTCTTCAAGCTTTCAGTGGGTATTACTGTCACCTACAATTTTTCTTTTTATTGTAACCAAAGCTGAGGAAAAAAACAAACTTTCAGAGTTTTAAAACTGGATTCCACACCACTTTACAGAAAGTTTGGGTCAGTATATGAAGTGGTATATAAGGAAGGACAGATGGATTTTACTAGCAATCAGAGAAATGCTTTATTCTCCTCCCGATGGCAAACACAAATTTTGATAGATAAAATCAAATGTTATCAAGTATATGGGGAAGCAGGAACTCAGATGCACTGCATATGAGAGTATATTCTACACAGTCAACCTGCAGAGCAATCTGGCCGTACTTGTGAGACCTGGCTATGTTTACCCCAGTGATCCCATCCCAGGGTGCATATGTATCACTCCATTTCTTTGTGGCAGCAGACAGCTGGGGCAGTCAAGGTCCACCACTCTGGGAATGGACAAGTCAAATAGATTATTATGCAACAGTAAAGAAAATGAACATAAAGCAACATACTGCTGCTGCTGCTGCTAAGTTGCTTCAGTCGTGTCCGACTTTGTGCGACCCCATAGACGGCAGCCCACCAGGCTCCCTCGTCCCTGGGATTCTCCAGGCAAGAACACTGGAGTGGGTTGCCATTTCCTTCTCCAATGCATGAAAGTGAAACATGAAAGTGAAGTCGCTCAGTCGTGTCCAACTCTTAGCAACCCCATGGACTGCAGCCCACCAGGCTCCTCCATCCATGGGATTTTCCAGGCAAGAGTACTGGAGTGGGGTGCCATTGAAGCATACCCACCAGTAATTGCCTTCTCCAAAAGCAACATACAGACAGCTATAAAATCTAGTTTTGTCGACAAAAACATAAGGAACAGAAATATGTTTATCAAATCACCATTTATGTAAATTTTAAACAAGTACGAACACAATGAACACCAAATCTTGCATGGTATCTGGTATTTATATGCATAATCTGACTGAAATATATTGAGTGCAAACCTATCATGAGAGTGGGTAGAAGTAGGGGGGTGGGCTTTAAACAAAAGAATAAAAAAGGGCTCCTGCTTGTAAACAAAGATGATATGCAATATGAAGCGAGTTAGGTAACTTGGCCTCCTGCAGTGAAGGTTAAATAAAAGAAAACAGGATAGAAGGATGGAAGGAAAAAATGGAAGGAAGCAAAAGGAAGGTCTATAAAAGAATTATAAAAACAATACATCATGGGCACAATTTTAGGAACTTTTCTGTGCTAGGTATAATTCATATGTTTTTACATTTTTTAAGCATGTTAGCTTCAGCATACTAGAAATTGAAAGGACTTCAGAGTACAATAGTCCTGTTAAAATTCCTTCCTCTATAACTTTAATTTTTTGAGTTTCAATATTTTTCTATGTAAAACAGAAGTACATCTTAGTCACTGTGCTAAAATGTGTCAGACTCAGAGCTAGCATTAATAAGTAGTAGCTGCCTTATGTTTTTATAACATGTGAATATATGTCAATCTGCTTATTTATACTGTTTATCTACAAAAAATTTGGTTTAAAAACACATTTTCTGAAATTCAGATCTTTGATCTAATTTTTCTGCTAAACTAATAGTATCTTTACAGAAATTATTCCATTCCTTTTCATTGAGTAACAATCTCTTTGATAAGTTCTTAAAAACTTTTAAGATTATTATGTACTAAATTGACCCCACAAAAATAGATCCACTGCTTACCTATAAATCCAAGAACTGAAAACTCAATATAAAGCCAATTATTTGAAGTGATGTTATGTATAAAATCTGTGATTTTTGTAAGGTACATCTTGTTAGCTAAGATATCATCTTCCAGCTTAAAAAAAACAACAGGCGTTAGTAACCTTTGATGCTTCCCTGGAACAAATTAGCTTGAAAATTGAAAATACAATAGAATACACTGAAAAAAAATTTTTTATGATGTAGTAGATTGATTTTTAGCTCAATTCATGTTGAGGTTATTTCCTGTTAGTCAATTTTCATTTTCTAATTCTGAGACCAGAGATAATCAGTTTCTTTCCTAAATACTAGTAAGTAACATTCGATCTAAATCCTCTTCAGAAGAGGCTATTCATCTGGGTTCATTTTCACTCTCACAACTACTTAGTTTCTTGGTTAAGACTAACTGGTTTTATGCTTAGTTGATAAGTGCCCTGTTCTAGTGCCAAATACTGTGTTTGGCAAAGCAGTGACAAAAGGGAGGGGGCACTCTCGGCCCCACTAGCTGGTTAGAAGTATGGTGCCAATAAGCATAGATCTCCATGAGGGGGTGAGGTGGAAAGGAACTTAGAATTTCCTTTTTAAGTTTAATGTCTATTATGTGGAATCTATAGATGAAGAGGGGTTCCTAAATGATTTGGGAAGATGCGCAAGTCCTCAGGCACAACACCAGGGCACACAATAGAATCGTGCTCTTCCAAAAGGGGATGAGTACATTGGCTGCATCTCATGTCTCTATTACATTGCCTCTAACTAGGAATCGAAAGGGATTTTGTTTTTTTACAGTAAAAAGAGAAGATCTGGCTTCAGGCCTTTTTCAAATTCCCTCTCCATTCTCCAGTGATAGTCTGCAAACTCCTGTCGCAACTGTGCACCCTCTCATGTGTGGTATATGCTTACTGTTGGGAAATGTGATATTATTATTTAACACCATGCAGGAATTTAGGAGGTACAGATTATATATAGTTGATTTATTTCACAAACACATAAGGCACTGTAGAGCTGTGTTACTCATAAAATGGGGCAACACAGAATAGCAATGATAAGTGTGTATATACATATATATATATAATGTCTAACATAAGTGCCCAAAATATGTGTGCTTAATCTTATATACTTGTGAGTAGAAAAAACGTAAGTAATATAATTTATTTTTTTGCTAATTTGAGATTTTTTTCAGTTTGTTTCATATAATTATAATTTCCTCTGTTAACAGTGACCCAGAAAGAAGACTGACACAGAATCAATGTTAAGCTTCCTTTTGGCATTTTAATATAATGGATATTTTCCACTTTTAAAGTACAGAGTCAAGTGGAAGGCTACAATGAGGAAGGAAGTAACTGAAGGAGAGAAGCAGGATATAATACTTCCACTTTCAATTATGTATCTAAATAAGGTCTTACCTGTAAATAATACATAGCTTTGGGCTGGGCATACAGCATCAAAAAACAAAAATCTAATACTTGTTTGATTCTCCAACTAGAGATAAATAATAAAATTTGTTAACATTTTTCAATTTAATTTTTATTTATAAGCATATCTCAGTAATTAAAAACAAACTTTTTTTACACTTTACTCACAGAAAATACTATCTATGTTAAGTGAAACTGAATATCTTGTACTAAAGTTATACTAAAAGGTTTCCCAACTGTATTCAGGGGACAGTGTCTGCCATTGCTAAGCCAGGATAAGCATAATCTACTTATTTTATGTTTTGGTTAGTCAAATTACCATCTCTATAATAAAGTTAATATTCTTCCTGATCTTAGGTCTTGTTTAAATAGAAGTATGAAGAACCATTATACTAATTTAATACTAAACCACATACTAGCTGGGCTTCCCTAGTCGCTCAGCAGTAAAGAATCTGCCTGCGAGTGCAGGAGATGCAGGTTCAATCCTTGGGCTGAGAAGATCCCCTTGGAGGAGGAAATGACAAAACACTCTGATATTCCTGCCAGAAAAATCCCAGGAACAGAGGACCCTCATGGGCTACAGTCCATGGGGTCGCAGAGTCGGACATGACTTAGCGACTAAACAACAACAGATACTAGGCCAGGTCCTGAAGCTCCGGAGAGCAATACACAGCGTGGTTCTTGCCCTTCTGGGTCTCATAATCTAGCATGAAAGATAGAAAAATCATAAACCGAGAGCCATTAGACAAGTACTACATAAAGATATTGACAATGATGACTTATAATAAGATGGGTGGGCAGAGCAGCAGGAAGAACATTCACTGTGGAGGAGCAGTCCTGCAAAGACATGGATTGTGAAGGAGCATGCCGCCTCCGAGAACACTGTGAGCTGATGGAAAGGAAGTGGAGGATAGTGAGATCAGCGAGGACCTGCTCATGAAGGGTCTTTCATGACATGCAGGAAACTTTATATATCTTGTATGAAAAAGGATTCTTCTGGCTACAATATGGAGAATGAACTGGAGGCAAGGCTAGGCTAGGATTAGTGAAGTGAAGTCGCTCAGTCGTGTCCGACTTTTTGCCACCCAATGGACTGTAGCCTAACAGGCTCCTCTGTCCATGGGATTTTCCAGGCTAGGATTAAGGGAAGCCAATAAATCTCCAGTGGTCTGAACTAAGCCCAAGGCAGAGGACTGGGGATGAGAGGGATAATGTAGAGAGAGAATCTAAAAATGAAATGATGATGGAGTCACAAAGGGCAGAAGGAAAACAAAGATCTAGAATGTCTCCCAGTTTTAAGACTCTAAGAACTGAGTAAAATGTGGGTCATTAAAAGCAAAACAAAATCCTTAAAAGATACCTAGATTTGGACATACCATTTATTACTTAAAAAAAGAACCCAGTGACAATAAGCTTCCTGGATGAGACCTTTTTCTGAATCTTAATGTCTTTTGCTCTACTGAGTTTTGAGGAACCAAATTATTATACTGCTTGTAAAACATACCACATTTATAATCGAACAGTAGCAAACCTTTGTATGTGTATAAAGCTTTTTATTTTTTTAGAATTCTTTCATAAACACGACTGTATTTTATTTTCACAATGACTTTCCCATATACATAATGTGGATTTTATTATACATACTAGAAAGTTGAGGAAGTTAAGGAAAAAAGGCTAAATTACCTGCCTCGGATAATCAGCAAATAGAAAAGCTGGGGTATTAATAGAATCTAGGTGCCAGCCAACAGAAGCTGGCTCCAGCATACCGCTGGAGCATCAAATACTAACTACTATATGCTAAGTCTAACATTTTATCAGATGAAGCCAGTTATTTAAGGATACTACTTTTCAATATATCATACCTCTCTAATTTTTCTGAGTCGTCAGTTGATCGGGCAGCATGTGATATGTTTGGATAAAAATAAGCAGGTATTGAAATGACTTCTAAGGATCCAGATGTCACCTGCCTTTTGAATCTATAAACAGAAGTGGAGGAGTATAATTGAATTTGATTTACCAAAATCACACAATTAAAAATAAGTTCCTTATGTATATCCATATAGTATTTTGATCTTAATTACTTCATGATATACCTTATAGTGACATCATAAAATGAATACTTTTTAAGCCAAAATATTTCTTTTCTAAGTCAATGACACATGTAAAAAATTACAATGTACAATGTAAAACTAATTTCCTCTTATAAAAATTATAAGTATGTTGAATTTTTCAAGTTTTCAATCAGATATGCACTCTAACAGATGCAAGTTAATTGACTAGTTAGCACAGTATAGTAACTGAAAAATAGCAAAAACGTTAGAAGATTTAAATTCATAATTTTAGTTTAATAAGGGTCCTACCAAATAGCAATGTGGCTCCTGAAATCAGACTGTCATAGAAAGGATTCAGTGTGACTCTTGTCCACAATTCTTTGGAGGAGTATTTTTTAGACTCTTTATTTTTAAAAGTTAATATTTATAGACCAACAAGGACATCATTAAAATGCATAAAATACTGCTCCAAAAGCTGTACTATAAATCTTGTACCATCAAGGTAAATAATGAGAGACCAGGTAGAGCATTTTAAATGGTTTTCCATAAGAGAAAAATTATGTGACTTTAAATGAGATTTAAATCTAGGCATGACATTATTTATTAAAATGGAAGCAGGACAGAGTTTATATGCATGATTTGAATTCAGTGCAAAATAGGCAGTCCTTGCTTTGAATTTCAGTTACTACATTTTAATTAAATAATGTATGTTTTCCCCAACACTTTTCAAATGTGAGTCTTCATGGAATATTAGCTGAATATAGTATAAAGTAGAAACTTCACTTCCCGACTCCTCAGTTCATAAATCACTACATAAATAAGAGATGCATGTCATCTCGTCACTTCTTTCCAAGTCTGCTGGTGACTGGTCACCATGCATCTGTTTTTCAGGTCACTGATAGCCAGCAAAACATGCGATTGTGTTGCTTCCTTGTCTCCCAGTAATAAACAAACCCACGTGACACTGAAGAAAATAACCAAAAGAGGGGACTGGCTAATAGATGAAAGTGCAGACAGTGATAACGCTGGAACTTTCTCTGCATGCAACTAAAAGACCACAGACCCTGGGAATGTTGACACCTTCGCTCTCCAGAGACACCTGGGATGTGTTCCCACAACTGCTTAGTGAAGGTGAACTTGCCTGACATAAATAAGGAAAATGCTTGTAGCAGAAAGGATATCCTGTAGGATATGATGCTGGCAAAAAACTTCACATTAAAGGAACCCTCAGAGATGGTTCATGACATTGAAAATGTAAGTGATAAAATGTAGGTGCCTGATCCAAACTCAGAAGTATGACAATTTGTCAGGGCATAAAAAAATGTTCACTCTGAATTTTAAGTTATAGGACAGGAAAAAGGCAAACAATGCTTAAACTACTTTTAATAAATTTTCTAAATGAAATACTTTATTCTCAATGATTGCCATGTTTTATTTATTTTTTAATTGAAGTACAGTTGGTTTACAATATTATATTAGTTTCTGGTGTACAACACAGTGATTCAACATTTTTATAGATTATAGTCCATTTAAAATTATTACAAAATAATGGCTATATTTCCCTGTGCTGTACAGCATTTCCTTGTTGCTTATTTATTTTATACACAGCTGTTTGTGGCTCCATCTCCCTCCTCCCCTGTCCTTCCCCCAGTGTATCTGTGCATCTGTTTTGTTACGTGTGTGTTTATTTTTTAGATTCCACATGTAAGTGGTGGTAACAGGATATTGTCTTTCTCTGACTTATTTCATTAAGTGTAATACTCTCTAATCCATCCATATTGTTGCAAATGGCAGAATTTCATTCTTTTTTATGGCTGAGTAATATTCCATTTGTTGTGTTGTGTGCTCAGCCTTGTCCAACTCTTTGTGACCCCACGGACTGTAGCTCAACCAGCCTCCTCTGTCTATGGGATTTTCCAGGCAAGAATACTGGAGTGGGTTGCCATTTCCCACTCCAGAGAGATCTTCCCGACCCAGGGATCAAACCTGCATCTCCTGCATTGGCAGGCAGATTCTTTATCCCTGAGCCACCTGGGAAGCCCGGTATTCCATTATATACATGTATCTCCCATCTTCTTCATCCATTCATCTCTTGATGGGCACGTAGGCTGCTTTCATATCTTGGCTTTTACAAACAAAGCTATGAACACTGGGATGCATGTTTCTCTTCGAATTAGTGTTACCGTTTTCTTCAGATATATACCCAGCAGTGAAACTGCTGGATCATACAGCAGTTCTACTTTTAGTTTTGGGGGGACTTTCCATAGTTAGTGGCTGCATGAATTTACATTCCCACCAACAGTGCACAAGCATTCCCTTTTCTCTACATCCTTCAAAAATATTATCTGTAGACTTTTTGATGATAGCCATTTTGACAGTCGTGAGGTGATATTTCATTGTGATTTTGATTTGCATTTCTCTGATATTAGTGATGTTTTGCATTTTTCATGTCTCCACGTTTTAAATTACAGTGTACTAGATGAATATTAGCTTTACTATACTTTTCATTTTTCTACACATTTATAGCTGTCAGAAAGTATTAAACATTTTGACCAATGTTTAAAGGTCATGAAACAATTGCTTGCGATTATGTAGTCATATCCACAGGAAATGTTTGTAAACCTGTGTATTCTTTCTAGCTGATTCTGTTAAGAATCGCTTATGAGGATATCAAACTAGCATGGATTAACGTCATTTTAGGATAACATGTTTTCTCTGAACAGTGGTTTATTATTCAGAATAAAGCAACTGAGAGGATAGCATGGGATATGAGGACATTTTACGGATTTGAGTATAACGCAACATTCTCCTGGGAAATCTTCTTTGGGGAAAACTAGACATCCATGGTGTTTTATTTAATCTTGCTCAACTCTGTCTCCTTTTACACACATCAGCTCTTTCAAGCCTTCCATACTGTTCTCAAGTTTATATGCTGCCAGTTAACTCCTCATTCTCAACGTATGATCTTTACCTCTCTCATAGAGAAATGACAGACCTACCTTTAAGGAGGGGACTGTTTCACTTCACCTTCCCTGTCCAAACTAGTTTTGTCTTACTCTTTCACCCATTCTGATCTTTTTTTACTTAGTCCTGCCTATATCTCCATGTGTGCCTTGCACCAATCCCCTGCAGTGCTTGCTCTATCAGCTTCCTCCCTCTTCACCTGAGCACACAGAAAAACACTCAAGTTGCTCCCGTCTCAAAACTCCCCAAACATGTCTCCCTCGAGCTAGTTTTAACTTTTCTCCCCATCAGTTAAGCTCATTTAGAAGAAACTAATTTTTGAAAATTTTATTATGAAAATTACCCAAAATATGCAAATCCCAAATCACCTAATTTCAACAACCATTAATTTTTTAACTTGTTCATCTATGCAGTCCACATTCTTTGCTTAAGAATTTTAAAACAAATCATAGATATCATATTTTACCCTTAAATTATTCAGTGTAAAATTGTAAAAGGACATTTATTTATGTAATGACATGACAGTATCACATCTCACAAAACTAAGAGTAATTACTTAACATCACATCATACTCGGTGGATATTCACAAATCCCTAGCAGTTTAAGTACAGGGTCTAAAGGTGGGGGGTGGGGATGAGATCCTCTCATTATAATTGGTTATCTGATTATATTCTTTGCAGCCAAAGATGGAGAAGCTCTATACAGTCAACAAAAACAAGACCAGGAGCTGACTGTGGCTCAGATCATGAACTCCTCATTGCCAAATTCAGACTTAAATTGAAGAAAGTAGGGAAAACCACTAGACCATTCAGGTATGACCTAAATCAAATCCCTTAACGATTATACAGTGGAAGTGACAAGTAGATTTAAGGGCCTAGATCTGATAGACAAAGTGCCTGATGAACTATGGAATGAGGTTGGTCACATTGTACAGGAGACAGGGATCAAGACCATCCCCATGGAAAAGAAATTCAAAAAAGCAAAATGGCTGTCTGGGGAGGCCTTACAAATAGCTGTGAAAAGAAGAGAAGTGAAAACCAAAGGAGAAAAGGAAAGATATAAGCATCTGAATGCAGAGTTCCAAAGAATAGCAAGAAGAGATAAGAAAGCCTTCTTCAGCGATCAATGCAAAGAAATAGAGGAAAACAACAGAGTGGGAAAGACTAGAGATCTCTTCAAGAAAATTAGAGATACCAAAGGAACATTTCATGCAAAGATGGGCTCGATAAAGGACAGAAATGGTATGGACCTAACAGAAGCAGAAGATATTAAGAAGAGGTGGCAAGAATACACAGAAGAACTGTACAAAAAAGATCTTCACGACCCAGATAATCATGATGGTGTGATCACTCACCTAGAGCCAGACATCCTGGAATGTGAAGTCAAGTGGGCCTTAGAAAGCATCACTATGAAGAAAGCTAGTGGAGATGATGGAATTCCAGTTGAGCTATTTCAAATCCTGAGATACGATACTGTGAAAGTGCTGCACTCAGTATGCCAGCAAATTTGGAAAACTCAGCAGTGGCCACAGAACTGGAAAAGGTCCATTTTCATTCCAATCCCAAAGAAAGGCAATGCCAAAGAATGCTCAAACTACCACACAATTGCACTCATCTCACACACTAGTAAAGTAATGCTCAAAATTCTCCAAGCCAGGCTTCAGCAATATGTGAACCGTGAACTTCCTGATGTTCAAGCTGGTTTCAGAAAAGGGATCAAATTGCCAACATCCGCTGGATCAAGGAAAAAGCAAGAGAGTTCCAGAAAAACATCTATTTCTGCTTTATTGACTATGCCAAAGCCTTTGACTGTGTGGCTCACAATAAACTGTGGAAAATTCTGAAAGAGATGGGAATACCAGACCACCTGACCTGCCTCCTGAGAAATTTGTATGCAGGTCAAGAAGCAACAGTTAGAACTGGACATGAAACAATAGACTGGTTCCAAATAGGAAAAGGAGTATGTCAAGGCTGTATATTGTCACCCTGCTTATTTAACTTATATGCAGAGTACATCATGAGAAACACTGGGCTGGAAGAAACACAAGCTGGAATCAAGATTGCTGGGAGAAATATCAATCACCTCAGATATGCAGATGACACCACGCTTATGGCAGAAAGTGAAGAGGAACTAAAAAGCCTCTTGATGAAAGTGAAAGTGGAGAGTGAAAAAGCTGGCTTAAAGCTCAACATTCAGAAATGAAGATCATGGTATCTGGTCCCACCACTTCATGGGAAATAGATGGGGAAACAGTGGAAACAGTGTCAGACTTTATTTTTTTGGGCTCCAAAATCACTGCAGATGGTGACTGCAGCCATGAAATTAAAAGACGCTTACTCCTTGGAAGGAAAGTTATGACCAACCTAGATAGCATATTCAAAAGCAGAGACATTACTTTGCCAACAAAGGTCCGTCTAGTCAAGGCTATGGTTTTCCTGTGGTCATGTATGGATGTTAGAGTTGAACTGTGAAGAAGGCTGAGCGCTGAAGAATTGATGCTTTTGAACTGTGGTGTTGGAGAAGCTCTTGAGAGTCCCTTGGACTGCAAGGAGATCCAACCAGTCCATTTTGAAGGAGATCAGCCCTGGGATTTCTTTGGAAGGAATGATGCTAAAGCTGAAACTCCAGTACTTTGGCCACCTCATGCAAAGAGTTGACTCATTGGAAAAGACTCTGATGCTGGGAGGATTGGGGGCAGGAGGAGAAGGGGATGACAGAGGATGATATGGCTGGATGGCATCACCGACTCAACGGACATGAGTTTGAGTTGGTGATGGACAGGGAGGCCTGACATGCTGCGATTCATGGGGTCGCAAAGAGTCGGACACGAATGAGCAACTGAACTATTTCTTTTTTAAGCTTATTACCTAGACCAGTCACTTTAGTTTTTCTTTCTTTCTTTTCCCCCATGCAACTGTCATTTTGAAGGAAATGGGTCAGCTGTCCTAAAGAAGGTCCCACATCCTGAGGGTTTGCTCCAGATTACTTTCACCTCTCACTGTGTATACTCTAAACTGGAGCTTAGCTCCATAGGCTTGATTAAATTTGATGAGATAAAATTTATATTTTAAGGCAGGACAAGAAAATTTAAGCATAAAATTCTTTGTCCCAACCCTCTCCCCGAGTGCACCACGTGCCTCTGCATTCCGTACACATTAACCAGACTGCCTCAAAGATGGGAGTGCCAGCTAATCCATAAAGATCCATTTTTCCTCCCTTTCTTCTGGCGTAAATTTCTTAGAAGATTAGTATCCTTTCTCAACTCTGTAAGGGTTTGTAGTGACTTACTGCTCACTTTGTATGTGCTTACCTGGACTACGTATCTTTGGGGAACTTTAGGTAGACCATCACTCTGTCATTTTGATGTATGATCCTCTGTCTCAAAAATGTAACTGACTGTGCCTTTGACTTCTACCAGGGGGAAGAAACAGTCCTCAGAGCTTCTGAGAGTCTGTCTCCAGGGTTTTAATCCTAATTTGGCTCTACTAAAATTATCTTTTTCCTTGTTAATTGAATTTTCATTGACAGATTCAAGGTCATTTTGTTTTGTTTTGAGGTTGGTGACCAAGTACACCCTACAGTTATTTCTTGGCGCATTTCCTTTGCATCATAACAGAAGGCAAAATTGTCTGACTCTGTACCTTGCAGTGACACTGCCGCCAATTAGAGGGTCAGGGAGGGGAACTTGAGCCCTTCCTGCTATTGATAATGATTCCTCTGTTCTCAGCCCCCATTTCCCCACTCCCACTGTGCCAGATATTGTAGGGTGGGGGTCTGCAAGCCACCATTCCAACACCCCTTGCCTGCTCTTTCCAGGTAGTCCTACGGGAGGCAGTAAGGAAAGAGATTCTCCATATGACTGGTTTCTGGAGAAGTCTCCAGCAGCGGCCTGGAGCGCAGGGCCATGGCAGCGCTGGCAGGAGCGACAGAGCTGCGTCCCAGCGTTGAGCACAGCACAGCAGCCCGCACACACAACTGCAGACCTTGGGGTGCAACCCCATCTTCCTTTACGTTTCTCCTGCCTCCTTCCTTCTTCTTTTTCTTCTCTCAGCTCTTGTAAACCTTTTTGGCTAATTTTATGATTTTATTTTTTATATTTAATTCGGCTGCACTGGGTCTTAGTCCCATCAGGCATGTAGGATCTATTAACAGTTCCCTGAACAGGGATTGAACCTGGACCCCCTGCATTGGGAGCAAGGAGTCTTAGCCACTGGACCACCAGGGGAGTCCCTTGGCCAATTTTTTTGTATTAAATTGTCTCTATTTCCTCTCTCTGAACCACCAAGAGTTTCCCATTTGGCTGCTGACTGATACATCTTCCTTGAAAGCTTCCCCTCCACCTGTCACTTCATGATATGCCTGAATTGCTTACGTTTCAAAATGGTGAGCTGCTAATTCTATTCATTCCCCAGTCACTGGCTGGAATTCTTTTAACTAGAATAAGTTGGCTTCATCTGCTAGAGCTATTTGGTGAGGGAAAACAAAACAGAGCAAAGCGCTGCTGGCTGAAACAAACATGTCTGTTAGCCAGATTCAGCCTGAAGGCAACCCTAGCTTGTCACGCAAACAGCACACAGCCATAGCACCGATCATAAGGCTTTTCATGATCTCATTATGACCTGCCTCATCTCCATCAATCTTTGCTCCTTAATTCCAAACATCTACTACATTCAGGAGATATCAGTACTTACAGTCCTTCCCCCACATGTATCATGCTCCCTCTCTGGCCCTTCTGCCTTCCCAAGCAATTCTATTTGCCAGGCATTCTCTTCTCCTTCTGTCTGCCCAAAACATGTCTAATTACACTTGGACTCAGTCCAGTTATTAAGTTCTCCAGAAAGTCCTTCTTGGTACCTGAACTTAGAGTTAAATCCTTTCTACCTGGTGTGTTCTCACATTGCCCTTCCCATTCCACTAGCTTCCTTGCTGGGACTTGCTTTTTTTTTTTCCTTACCAGTTGTACGGCCCACTTAAGCATATGGATTTGGAAGGCTGGGTCCATTCCACAGCATCTTGCTTGATAACAAATTTCATATTGGTTCATAGCATGTGCTTGCATCTCCTGGGGTGCACGCAGCAGGAGATTCTAAGCAGAAGCTGTGAAAGTAACCTCATACAGTAAGGAACACAAGAACGCTTTAAAAATAATCCAGCAGGCTTCTCTCAGAGGCCATGGATTTCATGAAGAATAGATACTATAAAAATAATATCATGACAAATATGGACTTTAATGGGTAGATGATGTACAGAATTGGGGGAAATTATAAGCTACATTTCATCACAGCATTGATAGAACTACACGTTTTTTCTGCACAGTTACACTCACTGAATACAATAAGACACTAATAAAAACATGTAATTGGACAGAAAAATGAAAGAAGTTATTTTTAAATTTATCACATAGTACTTACTTTTTTGTAATCATGTCAACCACAGATTTTACATAATTTTCGTTACTCTAAAAATGAGAGAAATATTTTACTGAAATGAAGAAGCATGCCTTATAGTTCTACTAATGCGTGTAAATCTAGTTTATGTGTGGAATGTTACTATGTCTTAATATTTCTAGTGTTTTTACTTTCTATGAAAGAATTAAAATATTCATGCATCTAAAAGATCGGACTAGAATACTGAAGACACTTTATTCTCCCTTTGTCATAATATGAAATATCGCTATACACCAATTACAATTAGAAATTAGTACACAAAAACTTATGTATCTAAAACAGCTTTGTCCTAAAAATGGGATGGCTTATTTCCAAGAACTGCCCTTTTTTGAAAGTGTCTTCATTTTATGAGTATTGTACTACAAGAAGCTTACTTCAAAATCACACCACATTTTTCTAGATGGTATTTGTTGGCTTGATTCCCAAATTTTCTTCCATCAGCAAACTGTATCTACTCTGCTATGTTAGGTGACAGATTCATTTGTAAGTAGCTTTTGATGGCTTATACTTTCAGGTAATTTTTTTAAACATAACCTATGGCATTTATAAAATGTAGCCTCAGGGCCCACAAGCATTCCCAACACAAAATTGTGAGAATATTTGAATACTTATAGTTCTACTACTGTCAAATCTGAGTAGTCTGAAAGGCAACTTTGTATACAGTTATCTGCTTGTTTAAAAATATCAGCCGTGATACAGACCACTCTATTATAGTACTTCGGTTTCTTAAGATAGCCAAAAATATAATCACCAGCTATTTCTTACCCACTGAAACATATGTTAAATGTACTACTAAAGTTATACCTCTTAAGCATTCTATAGTCCATTTTAAAATTTGTCCCCTGATATTTTATTATTGGTCTAAACATTTTAGGCAGATGTGCCAACAGTAAAGAAATAAAGATTGTAATATGTAACACATGGTAATGTGATAAAACATTTTGAAGATTATATAAATGCTTCCAATATTAAAAAATTAAACTTGGACATAATGGTTATTTAATCTTTTATTTCTATGTTCCTATTAATTCTTCTTCTGCTTGTTTTGCGTTTTTCTGCACCACAATGAGAGAGTAGCCCCTATCTCTGAAACTAGAGAAAAGCCCGAGCAGCAATGACTAAGACATGTTTTTCATAGAAAATTCAAACAACAGAGAAAAAAACTTAAAGGACAGCAGAGATCCTTTTAACTCCCAATATCCAGAGATAACCATTATTAATATTTTGAAGATCATCATTCTGAGGTTTGTTCATTGTCTTTTTTTATGTATTCTATCATTTTATGTATTCTATCTATTTTTCCTTTCTTTCCTTGATTCCTCTATCACAGTTTCCATAGATAATATAATGTTAAACGTGATACTTTACAACTTTTTTCAGTCAACAATATGATATGGACATCTTCTATATCACTGAATATGGATATTCATTCTTTCAATGGTTACAAATTATTGCAATGTAGACAAAAGTACTTACCCTCTCACTGATACCTATTTTGGCTGTATCTAATATGCTATCATAAAACAACAGTGCACTGAAAATCTTTGAAATTGCCACTTACTTAACACTTGCTACGTGACATACATCACTGTAAGTACTCCCCATATATTAGCTAATTTAATGGCCAAAACATCCATATACTACAGGCAATATCATCACTGTTTCACAAAGAAAGAAAGTGAAGCATGGAGAAGTTAAGTAACTTGTTCAAGTTCACGAGGCAGGAAGTGGAGGAGCTGGCATCGGAACCTTGGCAATCTAGATCCAGAGTCTGTTCTCAATCACATCGGCACATTTTGCACTATATTATGTACTACAAACATATCGTCACTGTCTACTGTCACATTTTGATTATTTTGAAATTCTTGCTTGATTATCTCTTTAGGATAACTCCCAAGACTTGAGATTTCTGATTCAAAGGATAGACACATTTAAAATCTGATATCTTCTGCCAAATTCTCCTCTGAAACACCTTTTATGGTGTTAATATTTATACCACACTTTACAATTTTACATGGCATCAGAGGCAAGACAGAAAACTTTGGGCTGCTAGACAGATGCAGATTTGAATCTGCTCTATTAAGTGCTGGGAAAACTATTTACTTTCTTTAAGACCCAGGTTTTTCATCTGGATACCTACTTTACAGGGTTATATGCAGGCATATAACATATATATATAACATATATATAACATATAACATATGTATAAATATGTATAAACATATATATAAATAATGTATATAAAAATTGTCCACAATCCTTCAGACATAGAAAGGAGTCCCTCAATTAATAATAGTTACTGTGACTTAATATAAATTATCTCTTGATTCATATACTAACCTTTTCTTGGTCTGGGCAGGTTTTGTTACTATAGCATCCATTTACATGTCCTGTTTTTAAATATAATTTCTGTACCATATAGTATACAGGGTTCCTGATAGCATATTTAACAATATAATCATATTTCTCCATACAGAACTGTTTCATTTCCCTTAAACTGATGGTGGCATCAAACAAGTATTAAATACATTGTTATTCAAAAAAGGCATCTAGGAGATGCTTTTTAAAATTTAAGATAAAATTCAAAATGATGCAGTGATAACCACAGAGGAAATTACCACTGTGATTACCACAGTGTTTAGAGACTACGGGTCAGGAGTGAGGCGACCTGTTTATTTTTCATACATACATCTGCGATAGAGACGATCACCACAGAGTCCTTCTCTTCTGGAAGAGTCATCCTGGAGAGGATAGAGGTCAGTGTTTGCTTCAGGTAACTATAATTTCCTCTGTTGACAGTGGAAATACCCAGTGCAAAGGTAACTGCAGGCACAGGAATATGGTATCATTTCAAAGCACAGAGAAAAACGTAATTTAGCACGAATATGTATGCTCATTACTATGTTTGGGTTAGTTGTGTCGTCATCAAAAAAGTATTTGCAACTCTATTGCAAAAATAATCCAAACTGCTGTTAAGTTTTATCACATATTTTCTTTTTGAGGAAATTCCGATTTGCAGGGGATTGTTAGCAAACGCATTAAATAGACTCTATGATGCTCTCATGTGAAGAGTTTCAATGTACTGAAAAATAAAACTAGCCATTCTCCATTTATTACAGCTGTCATCTAACTGGGTACAAAACATCATACACTGGCTGATTTTCTATTCTTCTTCCCAAGGAGATGCTGGAACCTAAAATAGGAAAAATACTTTGAAATATTTTCACCTGTGAAAAAATTGTATGAAGTAATTTCTAAATGACTGATGGAATCTATCAGGCATGGATCCATGACTTTAAGTGACTTTTATTGCATGTTAATGACTGAAGCACTAGGAGAAGAGACCCCATTTCCAATAGATGTTAAGATACTATCAGCGAAGTCTACCCAAACTCAATCTTTGCTGTACCAGTGCTCAGCTATTTGAGTTGGGTCAAGATATACAGTCAGTCAGTTCAGTCGCTCAGTTATGTCTGACTCTTTGTGACCCCATGGACTGCAGCATGCCAGGCCTCCCTGTCCATCACCAACTTCCGGAGCCTATTCAAACTCATGTCCATCGCGTTGGTGATGCCATCCAATCATCTCATCCTCTGTTGTCCCCTTCTCCTCCCACCTTCAATCTTTCCCAGCATCAGGGTCTTTCCCAATGAGTCAGTTCTTTGCATCAGGTGGCCAAAGCACTGGAGTTTCAGCTTCAGCATCAATCCTTCCAATGAACATTCAGGACTGATTTCCTTTAGGATGGACTTGTTGAATTTCCTTGCAGTACACCACAGTTAAAAAGCATCAATTCATCCGCACTTAGCTTTCTTTATAGTCCAACTCTCACACCCATACATGACTACTGGAAAAACCATAGCTTTGACTAGATGAACCTTTGTTGGCAAGGTAATGTCTCTGCTTTTTAATATGCTGTCTAGGTTGGTCATAGCTTTTCTTCCAAGGAGAAAGTGTCTTCTAATTTCATGGCTGCGGTTACCATCTGTAGTGATTTTGGAGTCCAAAAAAATAAAGTCAGCCACTGTTGCCCCATCTATTTGACATGAAGTGATGGGACCGGATGCCATGATCTTAGTTTTCTGAATGTTGAGTTTTAAGCCAACTTTTCCACTCTCCTCTTTCACTTTCATCAAGAGGCTCTTTAGTTCTTCTTTACTTTCTGCCATAAGCGTGGTGTCAGCTGCATATCTGAGGTTATTGATATTTCTCCCGGCAATCTTGATTCCAGCTTGTGCTTCAGCCAGCCCAGCGTTTCTCATGATGTACTCTGCATATAAGTTAAATAAGCAGGGTGACAATATACAGCTTTGACATACTCCTTTCCCAATTTGGAACCAGTCTGTTGTTCCATGTCCAGTTCTAACTGTTGCTTCTTGACCTGCATACAGATTTCTCAGGAAGCAGGTCAGGTGGTTTGGTATTCCCATCTCTTGAAGAATTTTCCACAGTTTATTGTGATCCACACAGTCAAAGGCTTTGGCATAGTCAATAAAGCAAAAGTAGATGTTTTTCTGTCCTGTCCTGCCTTAATTTCCACACCTTTATAATGGAGATAAGTACTTCGAGAATGGCTCAGTGAGGAACTCAGAAAAATCCTCTCCCTAAAAAGCAATAATCAAGCTGTAAAACAAAGTTGTCAAAACCATCAGAGCCCTGGTATACAAAACACTGAGAGGTGTTTACTTAAGAAAAATTATTGAACTTCAGTGACAGCAGTAAGCATCAGTATTTCCCTGATTACTATTGTGTTTGAGCATATTTTCATATGTTTGTTGACCTTTGGATATTCTTTTGTGAAGTCCCTGTTCAAGATTTGTCCATTTCTCTATTAAGCTGTCTGTATTTTCCTTACTGATTTACTGATGCTCTTCATAGATTCTGAATATGAACCCTTTGTCAGTTATGTGTATTATAAATATCATCTTCCATCACGGGTTTCCTTTTCAATGTTTTACCTCTTAAAATTAAGAAAAGATGCTCTTAACTTTAGCACTGTGCAATTTATCAATCATTTCCTTTATGGCCAGTGCTTTGTGATTCCTGCTGAGAAATGTTTGCTTATCTTCAAGTCCATAAAGATGTTTTCCAGATCATCTTCTAGCTGATTTATTATCTGCCTGTTATATTTAGATCTACAATCCGCCTGGAATTGATTTTTATGAATGGTGTGAAGCAGGAGTCAAGTTTCAAATTTTGGGATCTACTCTCGAAAGGAATTTCTTGAACAGCTTCCCATGTCTTAGGATATGGAATACATTTACAAAAATCTGCAAGACCCTTAGTGACCCAGTCCCAACCTACATCTTCTGTTTCAAATACCCTCTCTCAAAACCAGTCTTCCTTGGTGTCTTTCAGCTTCCCAGACTGATCATTCAGTCCTCGTTCCTCTCCAGGCATCTGCACGCACCATTCCTTGGTGCCCAGAACACTCTTTTTCGGGCACCTGTGCTAGTTCTACTCACTCTTTCTAAATGGATTCTGACCTCGTCTCTCATACAACTTGTCCTTTTTGTTGCTACCCATTTGTCTTCCTACCTAGACTGCACACTGAGTGAGGGTTGACTCTGCTTCTCTTGTTCACTGTTATTATGAATCCAGCATTAACATAATGACTGCCACATAACAATGTCCAAAAATCTGGGATGGATAAACACATGGCCAAACTCCTCTATTATTTGGCCTCTGCCTCATATTTTACTGCCGACAGACACCAGCCCCAGTTGTGCACACAAACCACATCTTTTTTTCCAAGTCCTCTTGCTGTTAGACCTTTCACATTCTTTCTTCTCCTTTTCTGCTATCCACCATCTGTCTTTTCTCTACTTGCATGCATGCATGTGTGCTGAATTGTTTCAGTTGTGTCCAACTCTTTGCGACTCTATGGACTGTAGCCCACCAGGCTCCTCTGTCCATGGGATTCTCCAGGCAAGAATATTAGAGTGGGTTGCCATGCCCTCCTCCAGGGGTTCTTCCTACCCCATGAATCAAACCCATGCAGGAGAACCTGCATCTCCTGCATTGGCAGGCAGGTTCTTTATCACTAGCACCACCTGGGAAGCCCTTTTCCTTACTCATCCCATTGCAATTCTTTTTACTCTTTATGTCTCACTTTAGATGTCACCTCCTCCAGGAAGCCTTCCCTAATTCCCCAAGTACAGATTCAGTTCAGTTCAGTTCCGTCGCTCAATCATGTGGGACTCTTTGCGACCCCATGAATCGCAGCACGCCAGGCCTCCCTGTCCATCACCAACTCCCGGAGTTCACCCAAACTCATGTGCATCGAGTCGGTGATGCCATCCAGCCATCTCATCCTCTGTCATCCCCTTCTCCTCCTGTCCCTAATCCCTCCAAGCATCAGGGTGTTTTCAAATGAGTCAGCTCTTCCCATGAGGTGGCCAAAGTACTGGAGTTTCAGCTTTAGCATCAGTCCTTCCAATGAACACCCAGGACTGGTCTCCTTTAGGATGGACTGGTTGGATCTCCTTTCAGTCCAAGGGACTCTCAAGAGTCTTCTCCAACACCACAGTTCAAAAGCATCAATTCTTCGGTGCTCAGATTTCTTCATAGTCCAACTCTCACATCCATACATGACCACTGGAAAAACCATAGCCTTGACTAGATGGACCTTTGTTGGCAAAGTAATGTCTCTGCTTTTTAATATGCTATCTGGGTTGGTCACAAAGATTGGCCTTCCCTAAATCCCCAAGTAGATTTGGCTCTACCCTTGCATATCCTTGTCAGAGCACTGATTAATTTCTATTGTAATTGTTTCCTCATTTGTCTCTAAGAGGATAAGTTCCGAGTCTGTTCATCACTATCTCACTAGAGCCTAGTAAGTGTTTGGTGCTGGGCAGAAGCTTGTTAAAGCAGGAAACGTGGAAGACTTCACAAAGAAGTTGTCAGTTAAGCTGAAAAGTCATATTGGATAAGAGATATGACAAGTTAGTTGTGTGTTGACAGGAGGTGATATGTTCCTTATAGGCAATTATCAACTGATAATTATCAACTTGTAGGAAATGCCTAGGGTTGCTGCAAAAAAAGGAAGTGGCAGAAAATGAGATTTGAAAGATATAGCCTTTAAAAGACTTTGAAAGATACAGACTACTGTGCACATACCCAGGACTTCCCTTGTGGCTCAGACGGTAAAGCGTCTGCCTACAATGCAGGAGACCTGGGTTCGATCCCTGGGTCAGGAAGATCCTCTGAAGAAGGAAATGGCAACCCAGTCCAGTACTCTTGCCTGGAAAATCCCATGGATGGAGGAGCATGGTAGGCTATAGTCCATGGGGTCGCAAAGAGTTGGACACGACTGAGCGACTTCACTTGGTCTTGGTGCATATACCATATCAGGGAGTTAATGTCATTCTATACACACTGAGCATCTACTGAAGGATTTTAAGGAACAGTTGTGCATGATGAGTTATGCACTTAAGTATGTCCCTCTGAGGAAAGTATTAGGAATGAATTGACTTTGACAATACTAAAGCCAAGAGAAAAATGACAAGTCTATTTCAATAGGCCAGGCAAGAAAAGAAGGCTGAATGAAAAATAGTTACAGAAGGGCTATAGAGAGTAGAAATTATCTGAGATATATCAGAATAGAGAGGATACAAGCCTGATGACAGGTTCCCCAGGAGGCCATGCTACAGACTTCAGTACTCTTGCAAATGTTTTATGTCATCTTTAAGGTAGCTAAAATCTCCCTTTAAATTACTTCTGAGGATGAAGGTTTATATGCAAGCCTCTCCTTCCAAGGAAGGAGGAAATCCACAAAAGGAGTCTCAAAAGAAGGATGAATATATTCAGCAATGGTTGTAAAGAAGGAAACAGTTCGGGGATTAGACAATTATTCAGGATTTAATGCAGCACTGATAACCGGTTTATTTCAACACCCCGAGCTCCCACGCAAGGAATTCCATTGCTCTTCCCAGTTACCAACCTCTCTCTCTCTCCTTCCTTTCACTCTATATCATGGGCTTTAGTTTATCTTTTCTGATGCTTATCAAGGCTGGGCTTCTCCTTGGTATCCAGTATCTTAGAGTTACTGGGTACTGATTTTACCTTCGCTGTGTCTTTCAACTCCTCCTCTTTCTGTAAGATGTAGTTTTGTCTGGTGTGTACTCTCTCATACATTCACGCATGTGTATGTACATATTTATAGGCCACGATTAAAATACTTCTAGGAAGGAATATGATGCAAGTGAAGACCTTTACAAGCGTGATCTCAGACAGTTCCATCATCTCTCTAGGCCTCAGGTAAGAAATAAAGATAATCACAGGCCCTCCTGCATTGGATTGTGAGAATGAAATGAGATAATGAAAGAAAACATCTAACTTGGTATATGGGACACAGAATTCGGGAGATGGAAAACAATGTCACCTGGCTCCTCCATCCCAACACAACAGGTTTCTTAGAGGCGTGTGACACAGACCAATGCTGTTTATTCCCAAGGAACTGCCAAGAGCAGAGGTCAGCTCACTTTTTCTATTGAAGGGCCAGACAGTACAATTTTCAGTTCTTGGGCCATATCATCTCTGCTGACGCTACTTATCTCTGCTGCCGAAGCACAAAAGCAGTCGTAGACAATAAGTGAACAATGAGCATGACTATGGTCCAATAAAGCTTCTTAAAGACAGGCAAATCTGGCCTGCAGGCGCTGGTTTGCTGACCTCTGACCTGGAATGACTCGCTCATTGGAATGAACAAGGTTGGTGGCAATGGCAGGTGTTCTGAGATTTAACCTAATATCCTTGCTTCCAATGCAAATACTTTTTCTCTTCTCCTGTACGTGGTGAAATTGAACTTATTCTTCAAGGCTTAACTCAAGCATTATCTCTTCTGTAAGGCTTTTATTGACTTTGCTCCCCAGAAAGATGAGGAAATAGGAAGACAACCAGATAAGAAATAGATTTATCAAAACCAAAGGAGAAAAGAGTTGCCAAGCATGTAGCAGATGCTTAATGATGTCTGGCTTATATTGACTTATTTTCAAAGCATGTTCATTAAACTTGGATTTAAAGTCAAGTCTCCAAATATTTATTGAACAATTTTTTTCTGAAAGACAATACACTGATTTCCAGTAATACAAATGAATGCCAGATAGGCTTGGGGTCTGTCTGAATATCATATGAGTTGATTACATTTTAAAATTTAAAAGGATGTTTCCAAACATCAAAATGTCTGTATTTGATCTTCCAATGCTAAGTTTTCTTACCGCCTGTTTTCTCTCTGCCCATGATTACATCAGGGTAAATTCTATCTACTTTCCTTAGATGAGGGAAAAAGAACTTTAAGACTTCAAATGCATCAGATACTGTTTCATTTGTATCCGAGGCATTCACTTTCTTCTCAACTGAAAAAGAGAAAAGATAGGGTTTTTGAGTTCACAACTATAGGGATTCTTCTCTTTCCAGTACAATTTTTTAACATAGTAGTTAATAAGTTAATTCACGATTAATTAAGTATTCAATATATAGGATACACACTATTAACTGTGAATTAACAACATTGTAAGGCTATAAAATACAGCTCAAAGATTATTGATTCATGTTTATTTTAAAGTGAAAGTGTTAGTCACTCAGTCATGTCTGACTCTTTGTGACCCCATGGACTGTAGCTCACCAGGCTCCTCTATCCATGGAATTCTCCAGGCAAGAATACTGGAGTGGGTTGCCATCCCCTTCTCCAGGGGATCTTCCCAACCCAGAGATCAAACCCAGTCTCCTGCATTACAGGAGGATTCTTTACCATCTGAGCCACCAGGGAAGCCCATTTATTTTCAAGGTATTTAATGAAAATCTAACACTATGAGTGACACAACCAGAGGCTAACAGAACAGACGGTTCCAAACGAAGGAAGTAGAACTGAAACATGCTCTAACTGGCCTGCTCTACCACTTTAACATCACATCATCAAAGCCTGTATTTTTACAACTTTATTTTCAAGCCTCTCAACATTTAATGACTCCACTCATTCAAATTTGCCCCATCATTCTGAAAAAGAAGAACAAAGTTGAAGGACGTACAGTACCCAATTTAATTCATAATACACACTACAGTAATCAAGGCGGTGGAGTACTACCGAACAAACAGATACACAGACCTATGGAACAACAGAGATACAGACATAGATCCACACAAATATGGCCAACTGATTTTTGAAGAAGATGTACAGGTAATTGCAGAAAGAAAAACCTTTTTGATATATGATTCTAAAACACTTAGACATTCACATGAAAAAGACTGAACCTTGCATTTCTCTAATAATTAGTGATGTTGAGCATCTTTTCATGTGCTTCTTGGACATGTACATCTCCTTTGGAGAGATGTCTATTTGGTCTTCCACTCATGTGTAAAATAGATACCTAGGGGGAGGCTGCGGTATAGCACAGGAAGCTCAGCTCCGTGCTCCGTGATGACCTCAGTGGGTGGGAGGAGGGGAGGGAGAGAGGTCCAAGGGGAAGGGGATACATGTATACATATAGCTGATACATTTCATTATACAACGGAAACGAACACAACTTTGTAAAGCAATTATACTCTAATAATAAAAACTGTGGTGTTTGAATGTGGTGTTGGAGAAGACTCTTAAGAGTCCCTTGGGCTGCAAGGAGATCCAACCAGTCTATCCGAAAAGAAATCAGTCCTGAATATTTATTGGAAGGACTGACGTTGAAGCTGAAACTCCAATACTTTGGCCACCTGATGCGAAGAGCTGACTCATTTGAAAAGACCCTGATGCTGGGAAAGATTGAAGGCAGGAGGAGAAGGGGACAACAGAGGATGAGATGGTTAGATGGCATCACCAACTCAAGGGACATGAATTTGAATAAACTCCAGGAGTTGGTGATGGACAGGGAGGCCTGGTGTGTTGCATTCCGTGGAGTCGCAAAGAGTAGGAAACGACTGAGCGAATGAACTGAACTGACTAAAAACTGAAACTTTACCTATACTTCATGCCATTTATAGAAATAAACTCAAAACTTTCATAGACCTAAATGTAAAATCTAAAATGATAAATTAAAAAAAAAAGAAAATCTTTATGACCCTGAGTTAGATAAAGAGTTCTTAGATACAACATCAAAGGCATAATACATAAAAAGGAAAACTCAACTTTATCAAAATTAAAAATGTTTGCTTTCTGAAGGACACCACAAAGAAAATAAGACAAATCACAGCCTGGGAGAAAATATTTCCAAATCACACATCCATGAGATATGTATCCAGGATATCTACAACTCTCAGAACTCAACAGTTCAGTTCAGTCGCTCAGTTGTGTCCTATTCTTTGTGACCCCAGGGACTGCAGCACGCCAGGCTTCCCTGTCCATCACCAACTCCCAGAGCTTGCTCAAACTCATGTTCATCAAGTGGGTGATGCCATCCAACCACCTCATCCTCTGTCATCCCCTTCTCCTCCCGACTTCAATCTCTCCCAGCATCAGGGTCTTTTCCGAGTCAGTTCTTTGCATCAGGTGGCCAAAGTTTCGGAGCTTCAGCTTCAACATCAGTCCTTACAATGAATATTCAGGACTGATTTCCTCTAGGATTGACTGTTTTGATCTTCTTGCTGTCCAAGGGACTCTCAAGAGTCTTCTCCAACACCACACAGTTCAAAATATCAACTTTCTTGATGCTTTCTTTATAGTCCAACTCTCACATCCATACATAACTACTGGAAAAACCATAGCTTTGACTATATGGACCTTTATTGGCAAAGTAACGTTTCTGCTTTTTAATATGCTTTTTAATATTCAAAACTCAACAACAAGAAAAAACTACTCAATTAGAAATGTGTAAAAATCTGAATAGGAATCTCATCAAAGAAGATATATGGAGGGCCAAGGAGCACATAAAAAAGTTCAACATCATTAGTCACCAGAGAAATACACCTTAAAACTATGAGAGGCCATGACACCAGAAAGGCTGTAATTAACTGGAGTGACTGTGACTCTCATACATTGATCCAAAATGACACAACCACTCTGATAAACATCTTGGCAGTTTCTTATAATGTTAAACATCCACCTATCATATGCCCATCAATCCTAGATATTTATCTTAAAGAAAGGAAAATTATCTTCATACAAAAAAATCTGTACACGAATGCTTATGACAACAGGTAGTTGCAATCACCAAAAAACAAAGAAACCTGAAAAACAATCCAAATGTCTCTTAAGTGGTGAAACAAACTCTCCACTGCACATCCATACAGTGGAATATTACTAAGTAACTAAAAGGCAACAAACAATCAGTCGCATAACAACTTGGATGAATCTATGCTAAGTCAAAGAGTCCATAAAGGTTATACACTGTGTGATTCCATTTGTATGGCATTCTGGAAAATGGAAAACTATGAAGAATTGATCAGCGGCTGCCAGGGGCTGAGTTCAGGGGAGGTACTGGATTACAGAAGGGGAAGCAGGAGGCAGAACTTTTCATCCTGAAGAAATGGAGAGCCAAGGAAAGTTGATTTGCAGGACAGTGTAGCCTTCACTTTGGCTAACGTGAGCATAAACAGGTGGGGACAAGAATGGAGAGAGAAAAGGGGAAAAAAGATGTTAGCAGTCATTCAGATGAAGCATGAAAGGAGCCTGATTCGGGTAGTAGAGATGGTGACAGAAAAATGTGGATAGATTTGTGAGATATACAGGATTATGAATCAATAGGACTGCTCACTCTCACTGACAGTCATGGAAGAAGTATGCTAGAGGAAGAGGAAGGATTCAGAGAGGATGTGCAGGTTTCTGGCTGCTTCTGTCAGATGGATCACGGATGGCGGCACCGTTCACAGAGACAGAACCTAGAAGAGGACCATTTTCGAGGTACAGGTGAGAGGAAATTTATCAGTGATGTCTCTTACCGTACTTTTGCATATTTCATAGTAAAAGAATGAGTACTGATTTAGTTATATCTACTGGAAACAAATGCCCTAAAATCAGAAAGCATAAAATCTAAATTTCCAAACACAAAACATTACACAACAAACCACCATACACAAAACAAAAACAATGCAAACCTGCGTTTTGTGCATCACGTTCTTTCTCTGAAATGTCAAGTTTCATTTCCTTGAAGGCATTAAGCAACTCTTGGCGATTTCTTTCTGTTTTGTTTTTTAAGCGTAGTATACTTTCCTTAAACTCCGAAATATGGTTTCTACAATTAGTTAATTGATTACCTACAAAGAAAACATGTAGATATTTATACATGTAGCAATATCATATAATTTTCTATAATATATGGGCTTCCTAGGAGGTGCCAGTGGTAAAGAACCCACCTGCCAACGCAGGAGACATAAGAGACACAGTTTCGATCCTAGGCGATATCATACAATTTTCTATAACAAAATGTAAAGTATATACTTCAATACAGTTATATATAACACTACATTTATATGTATGTGTGTATGTATATAGTCCCTGGAGAAACAAATGGCAACCCACCCCAGTGTTCTTGTCTGGAGAACTCATGGACAGAGGAGCCTGGCAGGCTTCATGGAATCACAAAAGAGCCAAACACGACTTAACTACTGAACAGTAACAACATATATAGTGCTGTGCTGTGCTTAGTCGCTCAATCGTGTCTGACTCTTGTGACCCCATGAACTGTAGCCCGCCAGGCTCCTCTGTCCATGGGGTTCTCCAGACAAGAATACTAGAGTGGCTTGCCATGCCCTCCTGCAGGGGATCTTCCCAATCCAGGGATCAAACCCAGGTCTCCTGCAATGCAGGCGGATTCTTTACCAGCTGAGTTACCAGAGAAGCTCATATAGTGCTATATACATATATGTACATGTATACATAAAAAAGAATGAAGTGTTAAAAATGGTAATATCTAGAAGGGGAGATTATCAATAGTTTTTGCTTTATTATTTTGTGCTTTTCTGTATTTTCCAAATTTTCCATTTTGTGCATGTATTAGATTTGAACTTAGAGGGAAAAGCAAGTAAAGGCAAAAAATTCACTTCTAGGAATTTTTCTGAAGAAAATGACCAGAAATATGTACACAGATTTGGCTCTAAGGATATTCAACATAAGCAGCATTATTTATCACCGTGAGAAAACTGAAAACAACCATAATGCCCAGGGATGGAAGTATCCTAAATAAATTACAGAATACCTTTTAAGAGTTCTGGTGGCTCTCATGGCCCAATATTTGTGTGACGCTGGGCAAGCTACTTAATTTCTGTTAGCCTTTGTTCCTTCAGGTGCAAACGATTATTTCCGTTTAGCAAGGAAAGTACATTAATATAGTAAAAAAAGTGTACAAGTTTATATTTTGTTAATATACAACCTTTGGTTTGTTGAATCACTTTTTATTTCTTATTTTCACAAAATTTTTTGTTCCTAAAATCATTTTCATTATGTCTATAATCACACAAAAAAATTAAGAAATAAAAAATTAAACACCTTTTATTTGTCAAGTACTCCTTGTCCATGGAAATATAAAATAGAGATGGTCAGTTCTGGCTTTCAGGAAGTTTATAGGCTGATTGATAGAACTAAATTAGTGACTGAAATTTCTGATATTATAGACTCTCTTCTCCTTAGGTTTTAACTAACTAAGCACACACGTTGATAATATCAGTTCCAAACAGGGACTGTGAGCTTTATTCGCGGCTCTGACAATGGGATACTGCACAATGTGCTGGGATGTCCTATTTGCCCACCCAAGTTACCCCTGCTCTCGCCTCACTCCTGAAACAGGAGGTGGACAACAGTCAGGCCACATCCACAGAGCGGATGACTTGCCACGTGTGCCTACTACTCAGGAGCAAAGAGTAGACAGGAAGCCCATTCCTTCTTTCAGACAGTTACTATAAGAGGACAAGCCAGAGATGGCCCAAGTTGGCTTTTTAAGGAAGCAATTCTGCCACGTTGTTAATCTGGCCCACTGATGCTAGGTCTGAACAATCTCACTATTCAGGAGAACCCTCAGTATTCTGAGAAATGTAATGAGCTGCTGGGTGAAGTTCCAAGGGTTCCCTTTCAAATGCCCTCTCTAGGAGGGTGAAATGAAAGATACCCCCTTAAGGAAATATGGGCGGAGAACAAGTCCAACCCCTGGCATGCAATGCCAATAGTATGCACAGAGAGCAGTGAGACGGTTAGGGATGGGAGGGGAGAGCAGGCTGGGGAAGGATTCTGAAGGATGAGATCGCTCACTGACTCTTGAAGGAGCTCGAGTTATTAGACAGTCAAGGAAACAGGGAAAGGTACTCTGTTGGAAAGCAGTGTGAAAAAGGCAACGAGGCATTCAAAAATACAGTCTCTACAAACCCAGAAGCTGTTCATTATTTCAGGACAACACAGGGAAAATTCATAGTGAAGGTAAAAAAGGATCTCATTATACTGGTCTTTTTGACAAGCTATGATAAGGAGCTTGAACTTTTTCATATGAACCAGTGTTTCTCAAACCTTTCTTCTATAAAACCTCCAGAGGACTTCCCTGGTGGTCCAGTGGTTAAGACTCCAAACTTCTAATACAAGGGGCATGGGTTTGATCCCCAGTAGAGAACTAAGATCCCACATGCCATGCAACTTAGCCAAAAAATATATATTAAAAAAAAATAAAACACCTCTAATGGCAGTGAATTTGAAGAAAAGGGACACAGGGGGAGGTATAACTTGAAATGCCCACAACATTCATGGAATTTCTGTAACATTTCTTTAAAATGTGGGCAAATTTTGTAGCCCATTCCACAGCACATATTTGTTTTAATATAAAGATAATGGAATCACTCGTTTTTCTTTGGGTAACTTTATACATCTTAGAACACCACTACAGACTATCATGGGAACAACTATCTCAATTGTGAAGCATCACTGAAGACTATTAGGTAATCACTACCTAATAGTTTTAGAAAGATCATTCTGATGACCCCATTGAAGATTGTTTCAGGAAAGCAAAACTAATGCCAGAGAAACTATCAGTTAGGAACCTATAGTGATATTAGTTTCAAGTGAGAGATGATAAAGAATAAACCAGGGCACAAAAGGAGAAGGCGATGGCAACCCACTCCAGTACTCTTGCCTGGAAAATCCCATGGACAGAGGAGCCTGGTAGGCTGCAGTCCATGGGGTCGCTAAGAGTCGGGCACGACTGAGCGACTTCACTTTCACTTTTCACTTTCATGCATTGGAGAAGGAAATGGCAACCCACTCCAGTGTTCTTGCCTGGAGAATCCCAGGGACGGGGGAGCTTGGTGGGCTGCCGTCTATGGGGTCGCACAGAGTCGGACACGACTGAAGTGACTTAGCAGCAGCAGCAGCAAAGCACAAAGGATTAGGAAGTAGGAGATGGATATGATAAATATCTGAGAACTTTTATTGCAAAGACTTAACTGATAGAGGGGCTTCCCTGATAGCTCAGTTGGTAAAGAATCCGCCTGCAATACAGGAGACCCTGGTTCAATTTCTGGATCAGGAAGATCCATTGGAAAAGGGAAAGGCTATCCATTCCAGTATTCTTGGGCTTCCCTTGTGGCTCAGCTGGTAAAGAATCTGCCCGCAATTTGGAAGACCTGGGTTTGATCCCTGAGTTGGGAAGATCCCCTGGAGAAGGGAAAGGCTACTCACTCCAGTATTCTGGCCTAGAGAATTCCATGGACTGTACAGTCCATGGGGTTGCAATGAGTGGGACATGACTGAGCGCCTTTCACTTTCACTTTCACTTTCAACTGATAGAGAAGAGAATGCTGCTGTTGCTAAGTCGCTTAAGTCGTGTCCGACTCTGTGCGACCCCATAGATGGCAGCCCACCAGGCTCCCCCATCCCTGGGATTCTCCAGGCAAGAACACTGGAGTGGGTTGCCATTTCCTTCTCCAGTGCATGAAAGTGAAAAGTCAAAGTGAAGTTGCTCAGTCGTGTCCGACTCCTAGCGACCCCATGGACTGCAGCCTACCAGGCTCCTCCATCCATGGGATTTTCCAGGCAAGAGTACTGGAGTGGGGGGCCATTGCCTGCTCCGAGAGAAGAGAACAGAATCCCTCTCAGGATTCCAACCTGACCCTAGATTTCTAACCTGGTATTCAATCTGCATTGGGAAATGGGAAAAGTAGTGGGGCAGAAGTAGTCGTGATGCTCCTGAGGCATCCAAATGTGTGGCAAACACACGGCACAGAGAGCATGAGGGCACCAAGTGGTCTCCAGTCTTGGCCACTTTGCTGAAATATGGAAACATCTTCGCAGAGAAGCAATACATAGGTTTGCATTTTAGAAAAAGGCACAGAAAAGGGAAAAATCCATTGTAATTTCACTGCTTAAAGAGAACCACCCTACGTGTTTAGCTTTACATAGCTCTAGACTTGTGCTTACTTTTTTCCCTTTGCTTCAGTATAAAATGTCAAAAACAATCACACAGGGGAAAATGCAGTAAGTTAAAGTGGCTCATTTTACACTGAAAAAGGCTTATGTGTTCATCATAATCTATGATACAAACAAATTCTTTATGTTACATAGTCAAATATCAAAATACATAAGAAAACTATTAGAAACACAAGAATATGGGAAAATTTTATATTTTAATTAGCAAGGAAAGCATAGAAATTGGCTGTCAGTTGAGGTGGAATAAAAGAGAATTCACCCCATGGAAGACAATAAATTCCAGAGGAATTTTTTTTTAAATTAAGGTAAAATACAAAGGTATAAAAGTAATGGTGATATATCTGGACAGAAACATTTAATATTTTTTCACTTGTCTGCCTTTTATAAACAAGAATATACATATATGTAGCCTGTGGCAAAGGTTGGGTAATGCCATTTGCCTGCTCCAAACCCGTCAGAGATTTCTCATCACACTCAGACAAAGAGCCAAATCTTCACCAGGTCGGAGCCCTACATGTCAGGCCTTGGCTCCCTCTCTGGCCTCATCCCCGTCCCTCCCACCTGATTCTGGGGAGCAGCTGCAGACACACTGGCCTCCATGCTGTTCCTCATGCAAACCACTCTCCCCACCTTACACTTGGACTCCTGCAAATTTTCTCAGCTCATCTGCAGATACTGAGTGGCCAGAGCTCCCTAATTTCATTCAGTTTTCTGCTAAAATGCTGCCTCCTCTGAGCAGCTTACCCTAACATCCTTCATGAAATAGCACATCCCTTTCTCCCCTTGTCCTTTTTTTTTCCTCCTCAAATCACTTATCATTGACTTCCTACTCCTGTTTATTATTCCTATTAACTGTTATTATTCACTGTTTTTATGTCTCTCTCTAGAGCTCCATAGAATGAAAGCTTGAGAAGTGCAAGAACTTTGGATTTTTTAAGTATTAAATTCTCTATGCCTGAAACAGTGACTGCCACATAGCACTTCCACAAATACATGCTGAATGAATGAATGAACAAATTAATGTATAAATGGACTGGCCAGCATAGGAACTAATTTGAGTGACTCTAAAAGTGAATTATGCTTTGATCAAAAGAACTGCCACTATCCAGATAAATCTTGAATATTCACACAGTGGATACTATTTGAGGATGCTTAAACTGTTTACAATGGATGTGGGTTTAACCAAGATAATCCTGTCACTGGGATTCCCAGGGTAATATACTCTTTGCAAAATGGATACTGTGTTTGGAGTCATGGATGATGCAACATATCTATACTTCCACAATGTAAGTCAGTCCTTGAGGGATTAATTTGGTAAATGAAAGAGTTTTCTCCAGAGGAAAGAGCAGTTTTAGAAACAACCATACAGAAATATTAAAGGATATAATATCTACTCTTGGATCTGCTCCTTGTATATTCTTACCTGATAATTCAATTCATCAATGTTCTATTTAAAACATTTATGTTACTGCATATTCAGTTACATATTTAGAGGAAGAGCCATTACAAAATTACTTTGCAAAAGTTTGAATAATTTGATGTTTTGAGTTAACTGAGGTGAAATTGTGAAAACAAATATCACTCCCTGCGTACACTAGGCAAAAGTGACTTCACCCATAAGAAGAGTCCAGGTAAAATCCTTAGTACCACTGACTTTGCTCCTCACAGCAGAGGTACAGCAGAGGTCCAAGGCACTGCTCCCCAGGAACAGTAAGATGCAAGTCACATTTGTAATTTAAAACTTTCTAGTAGCCACATTGAAAAAAATTAAAAAGAAAAAAGTTTTATAAATAGCATAGAAAATTTAATCCAATATATCTAAAATATTTCTCAACATGTAATCAACACAAAAGTATTGACAATTAATGGAATAGTTTGCATTCTTTTGTGCTCAGTATTCTAAATCCTGTGCATATTTTATACTTTTACAATACACCTTAAAGAAAGTGAAAGAAAGTGAAGTCGCTCAGTTGTGTCCCCATGGACACCAGGCTCCTCCATCCATGGGATTTTCTAGGCAAGAGTACTAGAGTGGGTTGCCATTTCCTTCTCCAGGGAACTTCCAGACCCAGGGATCAAACCCAGGTCTCCCACATTGTAGACAGACACTTTACTGTCTGAGCCACCAGGGAAGCCATTCAGATGCTAAATTTTGATAGTTACAGTAAATGCAGTCTTAACAACAAAATTTGCTTAATTGAGAAAGAATTTGCACTGTTTCTGTTACTAAATTTAAATTGTTGTTGTTCAGTCACTAAGTCGTGTCTGACTCTTTGCCACCCCATGAACTGCAGCATGCCAGGCTCCTCTGCCCTCCACTGTCTCCTGAAATTTTTGCTCAAACTCATGTCTCTTGAGTCAGTGATGCTATCTAACCTTCTCATCTTCTGCCACTCCCTTCTCTTTTCACCTTCAATCTTTCCCAACATCAGAGGCTCTTCACATTAGGTGGCCAAAGTGTTGGAGCTTCAGCTTCAGCATCAGTCCTTCCAATGGATATTCAGCGTTGATTTCCTATAGGATTGACTGGTTTGATCTCGTTGCAGTCCAAGGGACTCTCAAGAGTATTCTTCAGCACAATTCAAAAGCATCAATTCTTTGGTGCTATACAGTCCAAGGAATTCTCCAGGCCAAAATACTGGAGTGGGTAGCCTTTCCATTCTCCAGGGGATTTTCTCAACCCAGGGATCAAACTGGGGTCTCCTGCATTGCAGGCAGATTCTTTATCAGCTGAGCTACCAGGGAGCCCTATCTTAATATAGGAAGTCTGATACGATATAGCCACAATCTGACTTTGCCATCTTATTTCACTCACCAAACATTTCCAGTAATGAGAAGCAAGCTGATATAGTCATACTTTCTTCCATTTAATATTTACCATGTACCATTCACTGTGCTATGTGATAGGTAAATAAACACAAATAAAGCCAGGTTCCTGCCCTAAATAACTGACAATCAGGGTGCTCTGGTTGGGGAAAAAAGCATATATTTAAACAACTAATTATAAATTAATTGTTAAAATGGAATTATCATTGAGTGCTACAGGGAAAGGAAGGCAAGAATGATTCTTTTTTTTTTTTTTTAATGACTAATTCTTAAGGAGGACTGAAGAGTCGGGGAGGGAAGTGGAAAAAGTTTCAGAGAAGAGGGAATATTAGAAAATTTGAAGAATGTGTTTAATTTTGCATATAGCAAAGAGAGGGAAGGGTATTCTAGACTAAGAAAACAACAACATAAATACATAAGTATAAAATAGTGTGAATAGTGAGGGAAAGGCAAGTGATTCAGTCAGTAAGGAAAAGAAGGAGACACAGCATTAAGTTTAAGTATTGGTCCATTTTAAACTTATTATTCACTTATTTGTATACCCATTGTGGTTTCAAAGAAAGAATATTTGAGGTAGTTAAAATGGTAAATACATTTCAGATTACACCCCTCCATGTATGCTTTGCAATAATCAAATTATACTATGTACCATGCTCTTTAAACTCCCTATGAGTGGTTCCTCTATGCCCTAGTTTTATGGGGAAATATTTTAACATTACAAAGAGTATTGATGACCTAAAACAAATAGATCGCTGGTTATTTCTCCAGAAAAAAAAAAAAAAGTGAGTTTATTCGGTATCAGCAGAGAATTGCAATTCAGAGTCCACAACCATGGTGAGCCATATGCTAAGTCCCTGCACAGCAAAGGAAGAAGTACTCTTTAATAGAGAGGAAAAGGAAGTAGGGAGGGCCACGGTAAACAAAGAGTCTGTGGCTTTTCACTGGCTGAGTCCTTGATGTTAAAGAAGAGGAGTCTTGGGGACTTCCCTGGTGGCTCAATGGTGAAGAATCCACCTACCAGTGCAGGAGACATGGGTTCAGGCCCAAGTAAGGCAAATAAGCAATTCCAGATTCTCTTTCATAAAAGTGTTTATTGGGTGATGCAGCCTCCGCAGGGGCCCCTGGCCATCTGCTAGCTACCTCCCATGCCTGTCATCCCTGACAATACTGGATCTGCTGCTGCTGCCTGAACCCCTACACTCCAGTGAGGGATAGTAGTTTGGCAGAGGAACCACGAAAAGCAAAGTGACTACCACCTTCGTGCACCCTCTGGCACAAATGCCTCCCACCGGCAAGATGGAATGAGAACACAGCTGGCCAGAGCATCTAACAGACTACTGGTTTTGGTCATGACAAAGAATGTAGAAGGGCCTATGAAGACTGTCAGCAGATTTGAGTTTTAGAAAGCTCAGGAACAAAGCAAACTAAACAGCATAGTATAGGGGACATGTATAAATTGATGAAAACTATATTCTAAAAAGCAAAGAAAAAATAAGCACATAATTCAGGAGAGCAGTTAACATCAATGAGATGAAAGCCCCTATACCTATTATATGCAGACATTTTTCAAGATTTTGAGGATATAGCAGTGAAGCAAAAAGGCAAAAACAGGGAAAAAATTCCTCTCCTCATGGAACGTACATATTTATTGAACAAACCAATGAATTAGTAATGCTAGGAGTTTTCAAAAAGAAACTAAAAGGTTATCTACACATAAAAATTAATTTTAAGAAGGGAAGAATAAAGCTCTAGGTAGTCACTATTTTTCTAATAAGTATTCCCAAAGTTTCATTGATAAGAATTATAACCATAAATCATGGTTTAAAGACAGAGGGACCATTTTTGGTGTTCTATAAAAACCACTACTTCAAATACTAAGTGAAGTCTGTGTTTTCTTCTGTTGATGTAAGAACATCTTATTATAGTGCTACAATTGACTTCCTAATTATTTTAGAGCTAGGTTCCATAGAGACACATACTTAGAAAATGAAAAACCTGTTTCATCTGCTCTTAAGAGTAGCGCATTCTCAAGAACAATATCTCATTTTCTGAACTTGAACATACAAATGATGGGAATATTTATTAATAGACGTTTTGAGGAATCAAACTTCATTTTCCTGGACAAAACTGGAAAAAAAAAACATCCAAATGATTGTATGTATGTCAAAGTCTACCATTTCATTATAAGAATACTAACTGTATTAAAATGCTTTCTGAGGTTACTAATTTAAATTATCTTCCAAAATTACTACAAAACAAAGTTTCTATTTTGCTTTCTAATTACCAGTAACTATTTTTTTGTTATGAAAGTGCTCATTGTTAACTGTTCTAAAATAAATAAAAACACATTTGGATAATGTGTTTTACAGGCAATGAAGAAGGAAAAAATGTATAAAATGACTGAAGATCAGTATAAATCCAATTAATATACATTTCTGATTTTTCAAACAAATGGGGTAAAATGTTGATATTGCATGTACATGACAAAATTTACCGTTAGGAAACAAACAAAATTTTAACTTTAGTGAGATTACATCAACATTAATTATAGGACTAAAGCCACTTCCAAACTTGAACCAGCATCTTACTACCAAGATTACTTAGTGTGCACCCTGAGTCATACATAAATGTGTTTAATAAGAAGAATTAAAATTTAACCAAAAACAACCTTGGAAGGTGGAGTTAATATATAAGAATAATCTTGGAAGGCTGAGTTAATATATTTGCAGTTTTCCTGAGTCTTAAATTCAAAATTCAACTATATATATATATATATATATATATATATATATATATATTTATATGCTCACTATGGATTAAAGTTGAAAGAAAAAATACTGGAAACCTAGTTAACTTTTAATTTCAGACAAATTATAATATTTTCTGTATAAATATATCCCATGCAGTTTTTGTACTTCAAATTAATGCATTCATTGTTCATCTGAGATTCAACTTTAACAGGACAACCTCCATTTTCACTTGCTAAATCGGCAACCCTACAGACAACCGTAAACTAAAAACCTTGGTGCATTTCAAAGCGGTAACACACATGGTTCATTTGAGAAAGATCAGGTGCTAAACCAGTACTCTAAATTCATAGTGTCTCTCTCCCCGTCACCTCATCCCTAAGCAAAACAAAACCAAAAACGCTTGGGAGCCCTGAAGTGTGACTCAAAACTTACATTTTGATAGAATACGAAAGAGGAAAGAGGCTGGCTGTGTAAAAGGAGTTCCTAAAGTCAGATATTCACATTAAAAACAAACAAACAAACAAAACAAAAAAAAAAAACAAAAAAAAACGATGGGGAAAAGAACGACGAACTGTGTGGAATGCAGGGCACTTCGGAAGGGGCCCTTGAACCTCTGTGGGGAAAACAGCCCGCAGAGGCGAGGGGACCAGGGAACCCCGCTGACCTGCCATTAGCGCGCGCGCCCCGCAGGGGTCCCGACCACCCGGTGAGCCAGGGGCGCTCTTTACAGTTTAACCGCTGGCCGTTTAAGGGCGTGGTGGTGGCGGGGTGTGGGGGTCACATCTGAAAGACCCTAATATGAGAGCGAGAGACAGCCATCATGTTCCCACATCTTCCCACTTTTCTCCAACACGGCTGCTCCAGTCATCTTGGAGCCCTGAAACCCCAGAACCGAAAAAAAGGCGGGAGAAGCCAGGCGCCGCTTACTGGTTTGAGTCATCCTGGAAATGCAGAAGCAGGAGAAGCTGAAGAGCACGACAGCGATGAGCGTGATGAGCAAGTTCACGTGCCTGGTCCTCATGGTGCTGATTCGACGGCGGCGGCCCCCCACACCTTGGCTAGAACAGCAGTGCACACAGCAACCACCCCGCCACCGGCTAAGGATGGGCACGCACTGTGCCTGCCCCCCGGGGCGCGCGCCGCTGCGCCCCTCCCCGGCGTCGCAAGGAACCTAGCTCCCCCAACCCCCACCCACCCACCACACACGCACCCAGCTCCCTTCCCCCAGCAGCAGTTTTGGCCTTCTATCCTGAACCGCTTGCCAGGGCTGCTGATTTTTAAATGAAATAAGCTATACGAAAGCTCCCACTCCAGGTGAGTGCTTAATAACTTTATTGTCCTGTAAGATATCGCTTTAGCCAGACTCTGGGCTAAACAGTTTGCATACATGACCTCATTAAGTCCTCACAAAATCTCAGTCTTTTTTTAAAAGTATAAAATGAAAATAACATCATCTTCCTAATATGCTGAGCAACTTGCTTCAAGTTGCACTGCTGGAAGCGGTTCCTTTTTTCTCATACAAAGTACAAACTTTGTACATGGACAAGAATTTCCTAAAGAAAATATGTGTCTTTACTTGGAATTTGCTAGCCTTAAATGGACTTTCCTGGTGACTCAGGTGGTACAGAATCTGCCTGCAATGTGGGAGGCAAGGGTTAGATCCTGGGTTGGGAAGATCACCTGCAGAAGGGCACACCAACCCCCTCCAGTATTCTTCCCTGGAGAATCCCATGGACAGAGGACTGAGCAGCTTAGCACATACACAGCACAGCCTTAAATAGTAACTGTCAAGTGCCCAAGTGACTTGGGAGGCTTAGATTTTTGTGTGGGGAGTGACCAAGACTAGACATTCAGTTTAATCCCCTTACCTTTATTTTAAAATATTTTGGTACCCCGTCCCCCAAAGAAAGGAGCAGGGAGTCAAGTTTTGTGGGGAAAAAACAAAACAAAAAAGTTGTAAATACAATGAGCAACAGCCCAAGAGAGATTTGCTGGGCTCAGCCAAGTTTAAGGTATCAGCTTCTCAGATTTTTACCCAAAACTGGGAAACACTAGGAGAACATCAGTAGGGTTATACTCTCTGGGCAGGTTAAATGTGGTTTGTTTTTTGGGTTCTCTGCTCTGATCTCTCTTCTTATTTGGGATTCCCTGGCAGTGTCTGGTAGCAATCATTCTACTACTACTTCAAATCAGCACTGCACCACTGATTGGGCTAATTTCTGGCCCCATGACAGGAGAAAGATTAGAACACAAGCCAGCGTGAGGATGCTATTTAAGGTGCGTTTACTCATGAGTGAAAGGCTAGAAGTTGTGGCCTTCAGTTAAGCAGTGATCTACCCAGGTGCCAAAAGAGGAAGCTCAGAGGAATAAATACCTCTACTTTCTTCTCCTCCATCCCTTCAGTCTCTTGCCAGTGCTTCCTACTGGCTAAGTTCTACTGGGAACCAAAAGAAAAGGAACTTCAGCTTGATGTACTATATGCTATATTATACGACCCTTCCTCCCGACCTATGAAGCAGGGTGGGAAAAGATATAGAGTAGATTGAAGTGGGAGAACCCACCTATCCAGCACAAAGGAATTTCCAAATCAGTGTTTCATTGTTCTCTTACCTGAGCTCCAGTGTCTCATTAACTGTCTTCTCAGCACTTCTTGGATGTCCCGAAAGATGATGTTCAAACTTCTTCCCCAAGCTAGCTATCTTCCCACAGTCATTTGACTTTTGTCAAGGTCACCATAGTTTTCCTGATCAATTTACTCTTTTTCATTATGCCCCATAATTTATAAATCTTTACAGTCCTCCTTTGAAATGTCTCATCTTCCAGACCTGCACTTCTGTTGCTCTAACACTACCCCAATAGCCATATTCTTACGATGATACTCAGGCTGGCCACGCTGTAGTATCTACACTCTGCAGTCCACTTTTTACTCCAGTAGATTTCCAGTTCTCTAGTGTCAATTGTCTCATTTAAGTAGCTCCATTCTTCCGTAGTGATAAAGTTCAACCCATCAGGCTGTTCTCTGCTTTCTCAAGAGTATTTCCTGATATTCCCTTACATGCCTTAAGGACCTGCCAGACTCAATTCTATCCTGAACATGTCATGTTCACGCTTCTGTTTCTGTGCCTTTTCTCTTGATATTTACCCACAGTCCAGGATGCCCAGTCTCCTCCCTGACCGTTCAACTGCTTTCCACCTCTCAAGGTCTCAAGTTTGCTGTGTTTCATGAATCAAAATGTGACTACAGCAGACCACTTCTCTGAATGCTTTTAGTGTATCAGGTATCTGCCTTTCATTTTGCTATAGGGGCAGAGATCCCCAAGATGAGCTTGAGTTATATCCACGGTTAAGGGAGAAATTTATTTAAAGCAGATTGAATAATTGATGATTTTCCTAAGAAATGTACTTCCAGACATTCATGTCAGTGGTTAAGAAGGTTAATGGTATAGAGAATACTTGTGCATGGACGCCTGGGAAAAGAGGGCTTCCTGCTTCTTTACCATACCATGTAGATGAGCTCTGGGAGAAAAAGAGCTGGCTGTGGGAAGAAGCTGGAGGCCTGTTTCCAAGGAGACCATGGGACTCACAGGAGGAAAAACTGCTTCAGAGCCTAATTTCCCCAAATAAACAATAAATATACTGAAACAACCCTGTACACATAAACCTCATGGGTAAGGGTACAATGAGAGCCCAACAAAATTTTGGTAGGCATAGTTACGTTGATAACTTACAAGGCCTTATATATAAAGAAAAACCTCACTGTAAACAGGCCTAATTGAACAAGTCCATTTGCCCAGAAAAAAGTCCTAGGATTATTTTCCATCCTGCTAAACTGAAGGAAAGCGATTTAATAGCCAAGAGTTTCTAATTGTTGAATCTTTCTAAATTTTGCTCTTAACTGCTTCTGAATGTCACTAGATTTTTGTTGGTATTGGAAGGAGCAAATCAGGATATCCAATGGAAAAAGAGCTGGTGCTTTAATTTATCCACATAGTTCATCTCTGTTGGAAAACCCAAGGAGGCCATGATGCTAGGCTCAAAAGGATGATGGATTTATTCAAAACACCCAGGCTCTGTGTGATACAACTGATGTTTGTAGAAACACTTTGTATTTGCATCAAGACTCTTAGATCCAAATGGTGAAAAGGCAAGCTTACTGCTTATTTCTATACATTTTACTATAAACTGTATGCTATTATAATTCAAATATGTATATACAGTCTAAGTCATAAATCCAAACACATTATCTTCATATTCACTATTTATTTACTTCATAGTGATGATTTAAACATATTAACAACCAATTAAAGTACAACCAGCTCCAGGAACACATGAACTTCGAAACCTCTATGGATTAATACAGTAGACGTTTTGTTCTTGCTCAAGTAATGACCAATTGACCAGCAATTTTCTATGTGATCGCTTGGGATTCCAGGCCCTTCCATGGTGTGGCTCCCTTTTCCTCTCAGCTTTTGGAATTCTTTCCATTTCACTGGGGGATTGGGGGCAACTGTGTGGAGAAGAAACTGGGACCAGAATAAACACTTTTATTTTCATTGATACAAAGTTGATGTACAGTATTATATAACTTACAGGTAGTAACCAATGGGTGCATCACCCAGATTCGCTTACTGGTTACTGCCTATAACTCTTTTTAACATGTCCAAACATTGCCTGAGGCAAAGAACTAAGTTCTCCCTCCACCATCTTCTATGCTCTCAATTGGCCCATTGCTTGAACTTACCTTGACATCATCTGACTGTTTTTACTGTCTATAGAACAAATGGTAGCTGTTTTTTATATTCTGGTTTGTACTATGCAGGGTCTCTTATGGAAACCAAGAAAGTTGTCTCATTTTAGTGCAAAGAGTCATGAGGTTTAGACAGTTTAGCCACAGAAGTGAACTTCGAATTAGTCCAAAAGCAGAGATTCTGCCTGCTATGTGTTATAACTCCACAGAGACAATTCTCAGGACAGGAATTTCATTTCATTTGAGAATTTTGTTGTGCAGCTTCTTGCTGATATCACCCATATTATATCACAGGTAGTTCAGACCTTAATATAATTCGCCACTCTTAAGTTATGGGGACTGTTTATGTGTGCTAAGCTGCTTCAGTAATGTCTAACTCTCAATCCTATGGACTATAGCCCACCAGACTCCTCTGTCCATGGGATTCTCCAGGCAAGAATACTGGAGTGGGTTGCTATGCCCTTCTCCAGGGGATCTTCTCAACACAAGGATCAAACCCATGTCTCTTCCATCTCCTGCATTGGCAAGCAGGTTCTTCACCACCAGCGCCATGGGGACTGTTTATACCAGACCACAAACAGCATGCTGGCAAACTGGCTCTCTTAGTGCCATCATCAGGAACTTTTTGAGCCCCAAATCCCAGTGGTCACCACAAGGTGGCAGTATTATATTTAATTCAAAGTTTCCAATTTGAATATATTGTAGCATCAGAAACTTATGTATGAATTATGTAAAATTATGTATGAGTGTGTTAGAACTGAGGGTTGCAGCAGCAGCCTTGGGCCAGTATCTATTATATATTTTTCATAGTTTGTCAAATATTCCTTTAAGGCGTGGTGCCTCCTTTTTATTGATAGAGTCCTCGAGGGGGAGTAATGTATTGTTTATTTATATAACACCTCTAGAGGCCCTAAGTTACCTTTAGAAATTTCACTGATTTAGCTAAGCTCTTAATCTAAACTGGATTGATTCTGTGCATCATATGTACCAGTAACAGCTCTCATATCTCCTAAGTGTCTCCTTCCAGGGTGGGGAATGATCATGATGTAATCAGTATAATGAATTAATTTCATTTTGATAGTGATCATCTCTAAATACGGTCTCACCAAATTTTAGCAGTGAGTTGGAGTCCCCAAGGTCAGATGTCGTTGAAGAAGAACCATAAACATATTATACATTTCTTTTCCTGTACAAGGAAACTGATCTTACTCTGAGAGTGAGATCAAGAAGATACCATAGCTGTGAAGGGAACCCTCCTATACTGTTGATGGGAATGTCAGTTGGTGCACCCACTATGCAAAACAGTCTGGAGGTTCCTAAAAAGACTACCACTCCTGGGCATACATTTGGAAGAATGGAAAACAAAAAGTTACATACACACCAATGTTCATAGCAGCACTATTTATAGCAGCCAACACATGGAAGCAGCCTAATGTCCACTGACAGATGAATGGGTAAAGAAGATGTGGTACATATACACAATGGAATATTACTCAGCCATAAAAAATAACAAACTAATGTCACCCACAAAAACATGGATGGGCCTGGAGATTATCACACTATGTAAAGTGAGTCAGACAAAGACAAATATCACATGATATCACTTATATGTGGAATCTTAAAAAAAAGTACAAATCAACTCACTTGCAAAACAAAAACAGACTCAGATATAGAAAACAAATTTATGGTTACCAAAGGGAAAAGGAGAGTGGTAATAAATTAGGAGTATGTGATTAATAGATACACACCACTAAATATAATAAAAACAAGGATTTACCATCTAGCACATGAAACCATATTCAGTATCTTGTAATAACCTATATGGAAAACAATCTGAAGCTGCATACCTGAAACTAACACAATATTGTAAATCAACTGTAGTCAAATAAATGTTAAAAAAAAGAAGACAGCATAGATGTCACAAAAAATATTGCAGTCAAAGTTTGTTGAACCTCTTATATAGTTTTTTAAAATACTTGGTACAACGGACACTTAATTTAAATCATGGTAACTACCTTGGTTATTTTGATTTTTTAAGATTTTTAAAATGTGGGCCATTTTTAAAGTCTTTATTGAATTTGTTAAAATATTGCTTCTGTTGTTTATGTTCTGGTTTTTTGACCCTGAAAGCTTATGGGATCTTAGCTCCTCGACCAGGAATCAAACCCACGCCCCCTGAACTGGAAAGTGAAGTCTTAACCAATGGATCATCAGGGAAGTCCCAGCTGCTGCTGCTGCTGCTGCTGCTAAGTCGCTTCAGTCGTGTCCGACTCTGTGCGACCCCATAGAGGGCAGCCTACCAGGCTCCCCCGTCCCTGGGATTCTCCAGCTCCCTTGTTTAAATCATGATCACTAACAGTTATTTCCAAGGGTCTTTTCTTATGGACCACAGAGGATTAATAAAAAGCATTGGTGGAGATTAGCAGTGCTGCTTGCATTATTTTCTAACGAGAGATGAGATTTCCTATGTCTTTCCTGAACCTGACACTGCCTGGTATTAACTACAAACGGAGGTCTGAGCAGTCCTCGGGGCTTTCCTTTTGTATGTTTAATTGAAAACACATAAAAGGGCAAATTTCTGTCTCTTAAAAGACAGAAATGGCTTTAAGCTAGTAGTGACAAGGCACTTCATCACACCTACTCTAATTAGAGATTCGGGCAATGGCAAGCACTGGATAGTTCCTACTTTATTTCTCCAGCTTCAGCCTCACTGTGATTCTGGTGCTGCCTACCGTAACACTTGGGCTTCCCAGGTGGGGCTAGTGGTAAAGAACCTGCCAATGCAGAAGACATAAGAGACATGGGTTCAATCCCTGGGTCAGGAAGATCCCCTGGAGGAGGGCATGGCAACCCACTCCAGTATTCTTGCCTGGAGAATCCCATGGACAGAGGAGCCCGGCGGGCTACAGTCCATGGGGTTGCAAAGAGTCAGAAACAACTGATGTGACTGAGCATGTGCGCACACACCATAACATTTTCATTTGTCCCAAATTTCGATTTCGTACCTTAATATTGTCCTTCCATTCTCCTGATGATAATACAATACATTTTGCACCTCAGTTAGATGATCCCCCAAAGATTTTCCACTATCCTCTGCCACTCAACATCAACTGTATCATACAATCTTGGACCTCCTACCAGGGGTCAACTGAAGACTTCCTGACCCTCAAGTTAGTTGTGCTTTCCCCCCACAATCCTAATAGATGAAATAAAATAACTTCTCTGTGCTAAACACACCTTATTTCCCTCTTATCTTCAGCATCCTTAGCCCTAAACTCATCTAGGCTGGGATAACTGGAACAGACTTAGGTTAACTTAGGTGAGGTGGACACAGGAGCTAGAGTAGGTTTCCCTGCTCCCAATCATTGTTAATGTGCCACCAAACTCTCTGTAGGGTCCCTGTCAAAATTCTTGCTTCTTTACTCCCCCTCATTCTCACCCTCTGTTTGTTTGGTTTTTGTTTTGTTTTATTTTGGGGTTTTTTTGGATCAAATAAATAGTTCTACCCAATTCAGTGTTTATTTGCTTTGTTCTGGTTACTATCTTTACCCCAGCCCACTACCTTAATTCTGCATAGCTTACATTTTCTTTTCATTGGTAAAGCCCATTACTAGAAGCTGTACACATTTACCTTGTAATTCTGTGTATTGCCTTGGGCTTCCATTAAAAGAATTATATGGGGAATCCACACACAGGGGTCCCCTAAGCACAGTGTCTAACATAGTTTCAGGGAAGTGCAACACAAATCAGCATAAAACCAATCAGGGTTGTCACTGAACATAACATTTTAAAAAAAATTTTTATTGGAGGATATGGCAACCCACTCCAGTATTCTTGCCTGGAGAATCCCATGAACGGAGGAGCCTGGTGGGCTACAGTCCATGGGGTCGCAAAGAGTTGGACACGACTGAGCGACTTCACTTTCACTTTCACTTTCAGCTGCTTTACAGTGTTGTGCTAGTTTCTGCTGTACAACATCACATATGAGTCATAACTATGTGTGTGTATATATATGTATCCCTTCCCTCTTGAGCCCCCATCCCACCCCTCTAGGTCATCACAGAGCACCAGGCTGGGCCCCCTGTGTTATACAGCACCTTCCCTCTAGCTGTCTATTTTATACATGGTAGTGTATATATGTCAATGCTACTTTCTCAGTTCGTCCCACCCTCTCCTTTCCCTGCTGTGTCCCGAGTCCATTTTTTGTGTCTGTGTCTCCATTCCTTCCCTGTAAATAGGTTCATCAGTACTGTTTTTCTAGATTCTCTATATAGGCTTTAATATACAAAATTTGTTTTTCTGACTTACTTCACCCTGAATAACAGGCTCTAGGTTCATCCACCTCATTACAATTAACTCAAATTCATTCCTTTTTATGGCTGAGTAACATTCCATTGTGTATATGTACCACAACTTCTTTATCCATTCATCTGTTGATTGTCCTTAACATTTTTAATGCGTCTAAGGAAGTAATCCATTTCACTGTTAGTGGAAGGAGAATATAGTTTTCCTTCTCAGTATAAACTTGCTGCATTCCAGAGTTCACACACTTCAAAAGACTTGATGTTTTATTTGTGTCATCTATGGATGGGGGGCTTCCCTGGTGGCGCTAGTGGTAAAGAACCCACCTGCCAATGCAGGAAACATAAGAGACGCGTGTTCAATCCCTGAGTCAGGAAGATTCCCTGGAGGAGGGCATGGCAACCCACTCCAGTGTTCTTGCCTGGAGAATCCCATGGACAGAGGAGGCTGGAGGGTTGCAGTCCATAGGGTTGCAAAGAGTGGGACACGACTGAAGTGATTTAGACACACGGATGCACATGAATCAAACTGAACACCATAACAAATTGTTGATTAACAGTCATACCAAACAACTCTTCCCATTAAGCAGCTTCTAAATCAACAGTGCCTTGGCTGTTTAGTCTGAGAATCCAAGAAAGCAGAGATTCCTCAGTACTACTCAGAAATACAACCAAACTCCATTACACTATAGCCTTTGTTTTCCATGTAGGCATATCTAGTAAGACCTGGTCGAAATTTAGAAGTTAGTTCAGAGACCTAAGTAGGTCCTATCTTTTTGAAGACAGAATTCTAATCTTAGGATTTAACCATCATTTACCAGCCACATAGAAAAAGAAAGCCAAATAGAATAGGAGAGAGAGAAAGCCAGTCTTCCTTGAGGCACAGGACTGGTTTAATGTATCTGCTGCTGCTGCTAAGTCACTTCAGTCGTGTCTGACTCTGTGCGACCCCACAGATGGCAGCCCACCAGGCTCTGCCGTCCCTGGGATTCTCCAGGCAAGAACACTGGAGTGGGTTGCTATTTCCTTCTCCAATGCATGAAAGTGAAAAGTGAAAATGAAGTCACTCAGTCGTGTCCGACTCTTCAAGACCCCATGGACTGCAGCCCACCAGGCTCCTCCATCCATGGGATTTTCCAGGCAAGAGTACTGGAGTGGGGTGCCATTGCCTTCTCCAATGTATCTGCTGCTGCTGCTGCTGCTGCTAAATCACTTCAGTCGTGTCCGGCTCTGTGCGACCCCATAGACGGCAGCCCACCAGGCTCCGCCGTCCCTGGGATTCTCCAGGCAAGAACACTGGAGTGGGTTGCCATTGCCTTCTCCAATGCATGAAAGTGAAAAGTGAAAGTGAAGTCGCTCAGTCGTGTCTGACTCTTCAAGACCCCATGGACTGCAGCCCACCAGGCTCCTCCATCCATGGGATTTTCCAAGCAAGAGTACTGGAGTGGGTTGCCATTGCCTTCTTACAAGCAAATGAATTTGTGGCAGACAAGGAAATCATATGCACAAGGCGTTATAATGGACAGTGATCCTACTTCCAATAAATCAGTTCAATCAACTTCCTGAGTTCTGACCAAACGGGTGAGCATTCTCCTCTCCCGGAGAAAAACCTGGATAGACATGGGCTAACAGGCAGCATGGAGACAATAAGAACAGTTCCTTTCTTGCCCCTCCCCCACTCAGTGTAGCACCTTGAAAAGGTAAAAGAATTACATAATTGTACTACAGAATTATCTCACTCTCTATTATATGAAGGTATTATGTAATACTAGACCCCTAAAATAGAAGTTTGTTTCTAGATCTTAAATTTGCCAGACTGGCTGTGTAACTTTGCCTTTTGAATATTTTTTATGTACAATAAAAAAATATTCATTGAGATGATCTTTAAGTTCCTTTCAAGATCTGAGTCTATGTTTTATCATTATAGTATACGTCCAGATTTCATTGCCAAGTTGGTTGCTTCTATGGGTCAGGGATGAAGACTTACGCACCCTTCACATGTCTACTGTTTTACAATTAGCGCCTTTTTGAAAAATGTGGTTGAGGTGTGGAAGAGTGTGTACCGCTGCTTCAATCTGTGTTAACAATGAGATGGAGGGAGGGAATATTACATATACCTGTCTCTCTCTCTCTCTCTCTCTCTCTATATATATATATATGTATACACACACACACACATTTTCATAGAATACCCCTGAAAGTATAAAAAACTAATACTGGTTGCTTTTGAGCAAGGGGTTGAGGGGCCAGGAGTTGTGCATGGGTGAGTAAAAGTCATTTTTCAATATAGGTTGTCCTTTGTACTTATATTTTACTCTCCCCCTGGTCTTTCTTCTCCAACCATACTGTCCTTTTGCTAGTCCTCCAACTTACAAAGTATGCTCCTGATTCAAGCCCTTCGCATTTGCTATTCTAGTGTCTAGAATACTCTTCCTCCAGATTCTCTCCCTGTCTTACTTCACTCAGATCACTACTCAAGTGGCACTGTAACACGGAGACTGCCCTGACTATACTGTATGTAAATACACTCCTTCCTTTCCCTAATACCCTTTTACTTTAGTACCACCTGACATACTAAATATTTGCATTTATTTGGTGTATGACTCCCTTTTGGAACACTGCCTGGTGCATAACAGCCAATCAACAGATTACTTGACTTAATGAATACATTGTCTGAGGTTGGGTTTAAAAAAAAAAATCATGTACATAAATTACTTTTTCAAGAAAAAACAAACACCAGTTACGGGATAAATGTCCTATTAATTGACGATTAGATATATATTATGAAAGGACAAGGTCTAAATTTCTTTACTCAGCATACAGGGCTCTCCTTATCTTCCTGCTAGTGGCCGTGGGCAAGTCATTCAACATAAATTCCGTTTCCTCATCCATAAAGTGCTAATTACTTCACAGAGTTAAGACTAAATGTAGGTGAAAGTGCTTTTGTAACCTTGGCGCTATGAAAGTCACACAAAGCACATCGCTTCTCCAGTGCGCAACTGACCTGAAGTTGAAGGAGAGCGAAATCTTCAGAGCCCCTCCGACAAAGACCTATCTTTGACGCCGGACACGCCGCGAGGTAGCCGTTGTCAGGGCAACTGTCGCGCGTCTCCAGCCTCCGAGCACGCGCGACGGGGCCCCTCGGCGCGTCATTCTTTCAGAGGTCGCGATTGGTGGATTTCGGGCCAATCGGAGAAGCCGGTGGGGCGGGGCGGGGACGAGCAGTGTCCCGGGGAAGGCGTTCCCACCGTCTCGCTCCCCGACTTCCGGGTCGCGGTGCTTGCAGGGAGCGCACGGCTAGTAGCGTCGTTTCCGTTGCCGGCAGTTTGCAGTTGGGGAAACCGAGGCAGCTCCAGCTCCTCCTAGTTCTTCCGCTCCCTTGAGGTGGCTGCTGTTTGTTTTCCTCTCGCCCGGTGCTGCTTGGGTGCGGCTTCGCTGGAGGCGCGCGAGCCCCGTGGCGCCCTGCGGAAAGTCCACTGGGCGTCCGGGCCGGCGGGGCTTTGTGCGAGCCGTTCCCTCCCACTCGCGGGAAGGGCGCGAGCTGGATTCGGCCAGACTCCGGGAGGGGGGCTCGGCGGCGCAGCGACACCCCAAGGGCTGGGGAGCTCTGGCGCCTCGAGGCTGGCGTTCCCTCTGCTTGGCAGTTCGGCTTCTTTTGTTCTGATGAGCGCGGACCAGATGGATTCTTTTTAAAGTCACAGTTCAGCCCGTCTCTGATTGCACAGATTCTGCGCTGACTTGAGGGGATTTCGAATTTGACAATCCCTCGGGAGACTATGTATCGGTGGGAATATTTAAGCCAGGACGGAGATGAGCTTTTTCTTTAGTTTTTAAGTAACTCCTCCTGACTTGCATTTCCCCCACCCCGCTCCATGTTAAGAACCGAAGATTTTTTTTCTTAGGGCATAAAGATTAAGTTTTATCGAGGGTGTAGTTTATCACTCTTTTTAGTATTTCTGCCCTTCACCTGTTGAATGGAAAATCAGCAATTAGCCAGGGTGTGATCTACTCCGTGTTCAACTTTGTACTTCAATTTGTAAGCTATATGTAGTGTTTTTGTTTGCTGGGATCACCTGACTGGGACACATGTAACTGGGTTATCCACGGGGTTAAGAAGAGTTGTTCCTTATACAAACAATTCTCATGTATACTGTATTTGATTTAATCGTTGCTTAGCTGGGATTCTTTCGTTCTTGGCCTGTTGATCCCTATTCTCAAAGAATAAGAAATTAAATAGTGAACCGAGAGCTTGAATCTAGGTAAATAGTTTTATTTTTACAGTTGTTTAGAAGAGGTAAATAGACCTTTTGACCAGCATCATTTAATTAATATAAATGGCGTATATTACACCTGCCATTGTTTTCTTAGATGCCTAACACTACTATAAAACAGACATGATGGATTAACAATGTAATTTGGGATTCAATGAGTTGGATAAACTAATTTTTCCCTTTAAAAAAATCCAATTTAGGGTCATTAAACCTGTCATATATTTCCTTCTGCAGGGAAAAAAAATGTTTATTGCTTTGTGGGAGTTCTTCTATGGGCACTTTTTTCGATTTTGGATGAAATGGCTCTTACGACAGATGACTGGAAAATGTGAATTGCAGCGAATTTTTGATACCTATGTAGGTGCACAAAGGACGCACAGGATAGGTAATGTTTTTCAAAAAAGAATGATTAAAAATGAACAAGATTCTGTTTTTCTCAGTACTGATTGTGACAGATGCTCTTGCATATCGTGATCAAATCACTTAATCTGTTTCATGATCTTTGAATCCTTCTCACTCTAAAACTGATTTTATGGAAAAAGAAACAATTATTTAATTCATCAGTGAATTTTAGATTATACTTGCAACCTACTTTCTAGAAAAAAAAAAATCTCTCTACTGCTATCACCCCTTTGAAATTTTCACTTAAGTAAAGGGGATCCATTTTTACATTCAGCATCCTTCAGTCTTAATTTCTCAATGCAGTTCATGAAAGAACAATCTGGTAATCCCTGAGAAAGATCATTAGACTGGAAATCTGCTCTGTCATACTGTGTAGCCAATAGCCACATGTGGCTGTTGAACACTTGAAATGTGATTGGTTTGAATTGAGATGTGCAGAGGTATGAAATATATGCTGGATTTCAAAGACTGTGTGAACAAAGAATGTAAAGGTGTCTCACTAATAATTGTTTATATTCATTGTATGTTGAAGTGATAATATTTTGGATCTTTGGGTTAAAATATATTAATGTTACTTTTATTAGTGTCTGTTACTCTCATATGGCTACTAGAAAATGTTAAGATGTAAATGTTAAATGTGAACATACATGGTTCACATTTGGGCTTGCATTATTTCTGTTGAACAGTGCTGCTCTTTAACCTTCTAAAATTGATCAGCTTTCCATGCTAAATTGAAAATATTACTTTAAATTAGAACACAGATGAGTGAGAAGTGTGACTGAGGTCATTTCTCCTTGACCAGAGTAAGGCAGACCAGGGATGCACTGCACTTCATGCTCACGGTGTTAAATGGGAAAATCATGACTTAACCAAAACCTCTTTTGTGTTGAACAAGTGCGCTTCAACTAAGAAATCCACCCCTGTTAGATGTGAGCAGTGGGTGTTGGTAGCCAAGACAACAGGCAAAGAATGGCAGACGGTCAGGGAGGGAACCTCAGGGCATCTGGATAACTGAAGTTTAATTACTTCCTAAGATTTTTCACAAATTTCTGACTGACTTAAATTCTTGCTTGATCTTAAGAGTTGCCCTTTTGACTACTCTGAAGAGAGTAGTACCTCTTGATAAGAAAAAAAATGTAAAAATTATTGTATCATCTAGAGCTATTAAAATAATTTGTTATTTTCTCAGTATTTATAATATTTGTTTATAGAGTAATTCACAAACAGTAAGTAATAAAGTACCTCTTGATAAGTACCTCTTGATAAGAAAAAAAATGTAAAAATTATTGTATCATCTAGAGCTATTAAAATAATTTGTTATTTTCTCAGTATTTATAATATTTGTTTATAGAGTAATTCACAAACAGTAAGTAATAATATTCTTTTGCTTCTTTTCAGAAAATTCCTTGACATACTCCAAGAATAAGGTAGGATCATATCAAGGTAATAATTCTAGAAAATTAACTTGGAGATACTTTTTCTTTAAAAGAATGTCTTAGTTTTAGAGTTAATTATTTTTAGTGTGCTACTAGAAGAGTCTTTGCTGTAAAGAGTATTGTGTGAAGTTTTCCCACTTAAGAAGTAGTATTCTATTTTTTAAAACACTTTTTTCTCTTTGTGTGTGTGAGGAGGGGGGGAGCGTACAATACTTGTCACAAAGAAGTATTTGAATAATTTGTTCTGTTTTGAGGTTTTGCTTGTTTATTTTACCTCAAAACTTGATAACTTGTGGGAAAGCAAAGTGTTTAGGGGGAAAGCCTTCTCATAGATTGTGTCCTTAGGATAGGTTTGGATAGTTATTTGGGTTTTCAATAGAAAACCTTTTGATCCAAAATAAGCCACTTTTTATTACTCATGCTATCGATTAGTCAGCTACTGCTGTATTGCTGTGGTTTAGTCTCTAAGTTGTGTCCAGCTCTTTGTGACCTCATGGACTGTAGCACACCAGGCTCCTCAGTCTTCCACTATCTCCACAGTTTGCTCAAATTCATGTCCATCAAGTCAGTGATGCTATCCAACCATCATCCTCTGCCACCCACTTCTCATTTTGTCTTCACTCTTTCCCAGCATCAGAGTATTTTCCAGTGAGTTGGCTCTTCGCATCAGGTGGCCAAAGTATATGAACTTCAGCATCAGTCCTTCCAATGAGTATTCAGGGTTGATTTCCTTTAGGATTAACTGCCTTGATCTCCTTGCATTCCAAGGGACTCTTGTAAGAGTCTTCTGTGTAACAGACTTATAAAATCTCAGTGACATATACCAAAGTTAGTTATTTCTTATTCATATATCTGTGGGCCGACTGGACAGGCTCTTCCTCAAGCTGGTGCCAAGTTCAGGTCTGTTCCAGTTATCTCATTCTGGGATCCAGATTGAAAAGAATCCACATTGATTCATAGTAAATCATTGGAGCTCCAACCACACAAATATATTTTAAGTTTTCTTGTGTCATGTGTCATTAACATGCCTAGAATAAGTTACATGGCCAAGCCCAAGTCAAGGGATGGAGAAATACATTCTGCTCACCATAAACCCATGTTAGACATGTGGGTATATAATTCAGTTACATGGGAATGAAAAATAGGGGCCGATTATTCAGTCTAACACATGCTATACTTCCCTAGGGTAGTTCACAGTTTTTTTCCTCTGTATATAGATTAGTTGGTGTGGCAGAGGTAGAGTGTGGGTCATCTAGATTCTTGTTTGAGTAACATCAGATCAGATCAGATCAGATCAGTTGCTCAGTCGTGTCCGACTCTTTGCAACCCCGTGAATCGCAGCACGCCAGGCCTCCCTGTCCATCACCAACTCCCGGAGTTCACTGAGACTCACGTCCATCGAGTCAGTGATGCCATCCAGCCATCTCATCCTTTGTCGTCCCCTTCTCCTCCTGCCCTCAATCCCTCCCAGCATCAGAGTCTTTTCCAATGAGTCAACTCTTTGCATGAGGTGGCCAAAGTACTGGAGTTTCAGCTTCAACATCATTCCTTCCAAAGAAATCCCAGGGCTGATCTCCTTCAGAATGGACCGGTTGGATCTCCTTGCAGTCCAAGGGACTCTCAAGAGTCTTCTCCAACACCACACAGTTCAAAAGCATCAATTCTTCGGCGCTCAGCCTTCTTCACAGTCCAACTCTCACATCCATACATGACCACAGGAAGAACCATAGCCTTGACTAGACGGACCTTAGTTGGCAAAATAATGTCTCTGCTTTTGAATATGCCATCTAGGTTGGTCATAACTTTCCTTCCAAGGAGTAAGCATCTTTTAATTTCATGGCTGCAGTCACCATCTGCAGTGATTTTGGAGCCCAGAAAAATAAAGTCTGACACTGTTTCCACTGTTTCCCCATCTGTTTCCCATGAAGTGGTGGGACTGGATGCCATGATCTTCGTTTTCTGAGTGTTGAGCTTTAAGCCAACTTTTCACTCTCCACTTTCACTTTCATCAAGAGGCTTTTGAGTTCCTCCTCACTTTCTGCCATAAGGGTGGTGTCATCTGCATACCTCAGGTTATTGATATTTCTCCCAGCAATCTTGATTCCAGTTTGTGTTTCTTCCAGTCCAGCGTTTCTCATGATGTACTCTGCATATAAGTTAAATAAACAGGATGACAATATACAGCCTTGACGAACTCCTTTTCCTATTTGGAACGAGTCTGTTGTTCCATGTCCAGTTCTAACTGTTGCTTCCTGACCTGCATACAAATTTCTCAAGAGGCAGATCAGGTGGTCTGGTATTCCCATCTCTTTCAGAATTTTCCACAGTTTATTGTGATCCACACAGTCAAAGGCTTTGGCATAGTCAATAAAGCAGAAATAGATGTTTTTCTGGAACTCTCTTGCTTTTTCCATGATCCAGCAGATGTTGGCAATTTGTAAGTGGATCACAACAAACTGTGGAAAATTCTGAAAGAGATGGGAATACGAGACCACCTGACCTGCCTCCTAAGAAATCTATATGCAGGTCAAGAAGCAACAGTTAGAACTGGACATGGAACAATAGATTGGTTCCATATCGGGAAAGGAGTATGTCAAGGCTGTATATTGTCACTCTGCTTATTTAACTTATGTGCAGAGTATATCATGCGAAATGCAGGGCTGGAGGAAGCACAAGCTGGAATCAAGATTGCCTGGAGAAATACCAATAACCTCAGATATGCAGATGATATCACCCTTATGGCTGAAAGCGAAGAAGAATTAAATAGCCTCTTGATGAAAGTGAAAGAGGAGAGTGAAAAGTTGGCTTAAAACTCAACATTCAGAAAACTAAGATCATGGCATCTGGTTCTATCACTTCATGGCAAATAGATGGGGAAACAGTGGAAACAGTGGGAGACTATTTTTTGGGGCTCCAAAATCACTGCAGATGGTGACCACAGCCATGAAATTAAAAGATGCTTGCTCCTTGGAAGAAAAGCTATGATGAACCTAGACAGCATATTAGAAAGCAGAGACATTATTTTGCCAACAAAGGTTCTTCTAGTCAAAGCTATGGTTTTTCCAGTAGTCATGTATGGATGTTAGAGTTGGACTATAAAGAAAGCTGAGCACTGAAGAATTGATGCTTTTGAATTGTGGTGTTGGAGAAGACTCTTGAGAGTCCCTTGGACTGCAAGGAGATCCAACCAGTCAATCCTGAAGGAAATCAGTCCTGGGTGTTCATTGGAAGGACTGATACTGAAGCTGAAGCTCCAATACTTTGGCCACCTGATGTGAAGAACTGACTCATTTGAAAAGATCCTGATGCTGCGAAAGTTTGAAGGTGGGAGGACAAGAGGATGACAGAGGATGAGATGGTTGGATGCCATCACCGATTCAATGGACATGAGTTTGAGTAAGCTTCAGGAGTTGGTGATGGACAGGGAAGCCTGGTGTGTTACAGTCCATGGGGTCGCAGAGTCAGACACGACTGAGCAACTTCACTGTCACTATACGTCTCTAACTTTTTTAGATATTCATATATGTTTGTATTTGGTCGTGATGTACAGTGTGGATCTAGAGTTTAGGGTCAAACAATGTTGACTTTCTACTAGTGTCTAATGATACTGATATGAGTACCTGATTCATGCCAGAAAGAAAATGGACACTGTTGAATGTTGCAAACTTATCAGTTAAGTTCTGGAGAGTGACCTATAAAATAGGTGCTTTACTGATATAGTCTTTTATTTATAAATGGTCAGTATAACTCATACATGAATGAATATTGTGGGGAGCAGTGCAGAGTCCTACCTTTTTGTTCAGAATCTTACAGAATCTTATTTTGTTCAGAATCTTTTTCTCTCCTTCTTTAATAAGACTGTAGGGATCTAGAGTGTTACCAAATTGCTGATTCTAAAAATTTGTTTATACCTATCTACCCATATAGTTCCTTTAATAACTTGGAACACAATTTTATGAAGTAATAACATCATAAATTGTAGATGAACATCTGGAGAGATTCTGGAACTGGGAACTCTATTTCACAGATCTGTCTCTGTAACTATTATTACTAAAATTGATTTTAACATTTTCAGTCATGGAATTTGCTAGTGGGATTTCATGTGTTGTAAAATTATGCCCGAATTAAGTGAGACTGTATATAAGATGTTACTTTTTAAGAACTCTAGAGCCTTAGTCAAGTCCTTGAGCAAAGATTTGAGTGATTGCTATATGTTCAACATTCCATCAGGGTCTTTGGGATACGAAACAGTAAGTAAAAAACAAAATCTAATGTAATTATAAACAGGCATCTGGAGATGTAAGAGGTAAGGTGGGCTGAGGTGAAGTGTCTGGAGGCTTTAAGGTAGTAGTTGCAAGTTTAAAGAAAATAAGATGTTCATTATCTTTTATCTCCTTTACTGGCTACTAAAGTTCACTAGAGAACTACACATTAAAATTGTATTCTTATGATTTTATTATTTGAAAATTGCTAATTGTGTTTTCAAGAGCATACTAAAAAGAAATGGTCAACAAGTGGGTGCTTAAATTAAATCACAGGAGCTTTGTTTTCTTGAAGTTTTAAATCCAGCGTAACTTGTCAATAAGCTAATGGGCGAAGTCTCATCAGTTTAGACATACAATTTATGGTGTGTGTTGTATCTCATTTGTTTACTTCATTTACCCATACTTTGTAGAGTAAAATTGACTTCTGATTTTGTGATATTTCCATTAACTTGCTCTACTTTTTTATTTCTATGAAAAAAGTCTAAGTTCAGATTCTGTCACTTCCTTTGACTTTGTGCAAGTTACTCATTGTAAAAGGAAGGTATTAATATCCACATGGTTGTTTTAAGACTAGAGATGTTAATATGGAAGCAGTAATATATAAAAATAATAATGTTTTCAAAGTCAGTGAATGTAACTTGCCACATTAACAAAGTAAATCAGAAAAATATGGTCATTTCAGTAGATATTAAAAAAACTGTTTTGACAGAACTTAATACCCATTCATGATCAAAAACAGTCAACTAACTAGGAATAAAAGGAACTTTATCGTCATATTAAAGGCTGGCATGGTATGCAACACTGAAATATTGAATGCTCTGCACGTTCAGTTGGGAAAAAATGAGGATGTTTACTCTCCTTTTATCCAGCATTTGCTGGAAGACCTAAGCAGTGCAGTAAGGCAAAGAAAATAAATCTAAGACATAATGAGTGAAAAGAAATAAACTGTCTTTATTAACAGATGGCATAGTTTATGAGTATAGAAAATCCTAAGAAATCTAAAAATTACTGGCATTATTAGTAAATGAATTTAGCAATGTCCTAGGACATAGTATGTTTCTGTATGTTAACATAAACTTCTTAGAAACAAAAAAGAGAATAATTCCACTTACAGTAGCATATACTCAGGGATAAATTTAATGAAACCTGTGTAAGACTTCCACATTACAACTCCTTTTCCTGAGAAAACTTAAAATGGAAAGATATACTGTATTCATCAATTAGAAGAGTCAATATTGTTATGATGCCAATCCCCAAACTGACCTGTGGATTCAATGCAATTCCAGTCAAAATCCCAGCAAGTTATTTTTGAAGGGAGTGACAAGCTCATTTAAAGTTGATACAGAGTTTTAAGGGACCTGGTATAGCCCAAATAGTCTTCTCAAAGAACAAAGTTAAAGGACATATACTGTCTGACTTCCAAGACTTTCTAGGCAAAGAGATAAATATAACAGGTGAGACAACAGAAATAGGCCATATGTAACTTTTAAAAAGAATACTAAAGCAATTCAGTGAGATCAGGAAAGTATTGGAAAACCAGTAAAGTGCAGGAACAACTGGAACCAAATTGGGAGGGTCAGGGGTGGGGAGGCTCCTATCACTCTCTTCTTGTGAAAATTAATTTGATATGGACTTTAGACCTATATTTAAAATGTTAAGCCTTCTCAAAGAAACCATAGGAGAATATACATCTTCTACCATGGGTTAAGCAGAAGTTTCTTTTAGAGAAGAAATAGCATTACCATTTAAGAAAAAAATCAAAAAATTAGACTTCATCAGAATAAAAACTACTTATCAAAAACGCCTTTAAGAAATGAATTGGCAAGCCACACAGAAAACATTGACAGCACATATATCTGATTAAGGACTTATATCCAGTAAAGAACTTTTTAGAATTCAGTAATAAAAAGCACAATTGCCCTTTTGAAAATGCTCCTTGTTTTCCCCAGCTATAAGAGATTTTTCTCATACAGCTTTCTTTCACACAAATAGGTTTTACAGAAAGCTACACTTGTTGTTCAGAGTGAAGTGGACAGATGTGTAGAAGATATAATGAAGGAAAAGAATATTAACCCTGAGAAGGATGCCAGGTGTGTGTTTTTACAGTATTCTCATTTATCGTGTGCTTACATCCTGTGAGGTTAAAGATCACACAAAGTTGTGAAACATGAGAGGTGAAAGGTTTGTGAAAATCATCCAATTCAGTCCTTACACTTCACTCAATGAGGAAGTGAGGTCGGGAGAGGTGAGTAGTAGGAGATCTGAAACCTGTATCTCTGGGTCCCAGGACTTCCCTGGTGGCTTAGACGGTAAAGTGTCTGCCTTCAATGTGGGAGACCCGGGTTCCATCTCTGGGTGGGGAAGATCTCCTGGAGGAGGAAATGGCAGCCCACTCCAGTACTCTTGCCTGGAAAATCCCATGGACGGAGGAGTCTGGTAGGCTACAGTCCATGGGGTGGCAAAGAGTCAGGCGTGACTGAGCAGCGTCACTCCCTTACTCACTGGGTCCCAGTGCAGCAGTATTGTCAATTTACGTCTGCCTTCCCTGAAATAGCTTACCATCACTTTCCCAAACTGAAATGTGACTTCAGCACCTGTGTCCTTCTTTGTCTTCCAAAATTCAGTTCCTCCACCCTCCTCCAGGAAGGTCGTCTGTTACACAATTAACCCATTGTCCTATAGTCACTGATCTGCTCTTGCTCCTCCCCAAATGAATTCTGAGTTCCGTAAGAGAAGGACTTGACTTATTCCAGTTTTGTGTTCTCAGCACTAGTTTATTGAGATAGTAAATATTTAGCAATTTTTTCTTCATTTGGTATTTTCTATGTGGATATTGAGGAAGGAGTCATTTGTTTAGGCTGAAACAGGGAAAGGTACAGGAGAGAACTGTGACGATAATTCCACAGAAGAGGGAACGTTTGAGCTGTACCTCATTGAGTGGGTTGGGGAGGACATTTCATGCAGAGAAGGAGGCTACAAGGCACAGAGCCCTTGAGGATCTGGAAATGGTAGGGAGTCCTTTGCGGCCTGAGCGTTGGATAGACACAGAGCAGAGGCTGGAGAAGTGGGTGGGGTGCGAGGTCAGAGACACACACAAGAAGGCTCACACGTCACACTGAAAAACTTGGATTTGTCCTCTGTTTTTTGTTTTTGTTTTTTTTTTTTTAAGCGAACAAGCTGCATGATCAGATATGTATTTTAGGAAGATGGAGGGTAAATTTGAGGGTATAGGAGGCTGGTAGAAGGGATAAAGACAAAACAAGAAACTGAGTCATTTGGACAAGAGACGATGAAGCCATAAATATACCAGGTTAAACAGATATATGATGGGGGCTTTAAAGGGCATTTCAGAGCCAGAAAGGATAAGGGCTCGGGGACCTTTTGATGTGTTTTTGATGGAGAGGAGGGTCAGAACTCAGAGCATTCTAGCTTGGGGAACTAGCTTAGTGATTCCATGAACAGATTGAGAGACTGAGTTGAGAAGGAGCATGCTTCTTCAGGGAAGATAAGCTGTTGTGTTCGGGAGAACTGGGAGAACCTGTCATGGCGATGTGTGTTGTTTCATCCTTGGAAAACCAGGTCTGCTGTTAATATTGGGCAATAAAAATAGGGAAATGTGTGAGATTGCACAGAGAAAATGTGAAAAGAAGTGAACAAATGAAGGATTTGCACACTTTACGGTTTGCAGAGTTTGCTTTTCCTATGCAGCTTGCTCTCTTTCTAGGCCTTGTTCTATCTTACCGTACGTGATACTTTGTATAATGCTTTGTGTTTTCAGAGGCTCTTGATGCTTATTGTATGCAACTGAAAACTAGAAATTGCTTTCTAAATAGACATATGAACCACAAGCTATGGGAGGTGTTACTTTATTGTGGTAGGAAGGTATGTTTTTAAAAAATGATAATTTTTATCATTTTCAGTTTTAAAATCTGCATGAAGGCATGCTTACTACAGATATCTGGTTACAAACAGCTCTATTTGGATGTAGAAAGTGTGAGAAAAAAGCCGTATGATTCTGATAACCTGCAACATGAAAAGCTGCTTATCAAGGTAAGTTTTTGGCATTTTGTATTTTGAGTGACACTGGAAAATAAATCAGGCTTAAGATAGTAAGGCCTGTGTGCAATGTCTAGAGGCTTACACAGCTATCTGATTTCTTTGCCTCTTAGAAAATGTAATCATCCTGGTGAAAGATTTTTCATTAACTATTTTTGTAATTTTCTGATAAGAATCAATAAGATATTCAAATTTAAATTTTTTTTTAATTCTGAAATAAATCATAAACTTAAAAAGGGAGATCTTTTCAACTGAGAAGTGAGTCCACAAGCTTCAGACTTTTTTCCCCCTTAAGTTTTATAGAATTCCTTATAAAAATTAGGCATTTTTTCAGCTTCCTCTCAAACTGTGAACACGGAGGTCCCTTTTCAGATCATTATGTCAGATCTTTGGGGATTTATGAAACGTGCTGAATATTGCCACAATAGATTTCAAAATTAAGGGAGTAAAGAAATTTACTTCGAACCTTCCTATTATTTCTGGAGTAGAAGTATATAAGGCCGGTGTGGTGCCAAAATGAGAGATTAGACCTGGAGCAAGCTTTCCAAATCATCTGCTTTAGTACCTTTGTTTGAGGGATGAGTTTAATTCTGGGGCCTAGAGAAGATGAAGTCATTTGCTTCGGGAAGGTCTGAAACAGAAATGAGTCACCTGCCCGTCCACTTCACCTATTCTGATTGTATTTTTTAATGTTTAAAGTTAGGGAAGACAGCACAGAGCACCTGGTGTTTGGTTATAAACTAAAGTGCTGTGGAAAGAGACGTCATTCCAGTAAGCGGGTATCTAAGTAACAGTGAGAGGCAAGTCTAAAAACAACACTTTTTCCTTGTTTTCAGAAAGCACTTCACCGAACTTTAAAAATAAAACTTGATTTTGGCAGAGCATAATAAAACTACTCAAAGGACTTTTGCTGCGGGTTGAGTTTCTATATTTCAGGTGTTAGCATAGTTAGTGCCTGGCACTCACTGAGGCTGCACTGCTCTTTATAACCTTCTCATCATCATTATTCCCGTAACCTCAGACCCTCTCTACACTGTATCTTCTCTTTAGAGGAGTAAGACCCAAGTCCTAGCATTTTAGTCAGGGGAATATTCATCTTGGTGATTCATCATGAAACTTACCGAAAGGTGAAGAGCCAGTGGCTGGCAGTGAATCACCCGGCCTCACACAAACTCAGCAGGGTCAGGGGCTGAGGAGATCCATGCCTCTAAGTGCAATCTAAGGGCCACCTTCACTAAAGGTAACCAGTGTTTTAATGTTTGGAATCCAGAGTTCCACGTTGGCCTATGAAATCACAATCTCCAGGGGTGAAACCCAGAAATTTGATATTTACACAGAGTAAGTGTTGAGTATTAGCGGTCTTACCTTGTCTCTCACCGCATCGTTGTGGGCCTCACTCTTGGCATAATCAAATGCTTGCTGAGCTCACGGAGAGACGCTAAGGTGAGCAGATGCATGTGTTAGTGATGAGAGGAGGGACCAGAGAAAACCCAGTCTGATGACTGTATTAGCTTCAGGGCCAGAGTCCTGACCCTGTCTTACAGTAAGGTCACAAAGTCTTCACATTTCATTCTAGGTAACAGGATACTCCTTTCATTAGGAGTCCTTTACTCAACAATGCCTGAAATGATAGTGAAATGGAAAAAAAATGCAAGTATTTCTGTTTTGCAAGTTTTCACAAACTTTCTTATCAACTTTTGTAAGTCTGTTTTGTTTGATGACTTGTGGTGTTGAATTTGGAAAATGACTGATTTTTTTTTTTTTTAACTTTAGTTTGCATTGATTAGTTTGTTGCTATCCAATAGTTGATAGCTGTTCTTAAATCCTTAGTCTTGAGGAATATATTTACTTACAAACAAGTCATACTTTTTTCTTTTAAAATTATGAAAATTTGTAAAAATAATGTTATTGGTATTGTTTCTCCATGATCCCCTCCCTATTTCAGACTTGTATTCCTTCTGACTAGGGACTAATCACCCGCCATTAGAATAAAGCCTGCTTAAGAATATAGTGTTTGAGGGAAGGGCCAAGTGCCTAGGACTGTGTTCTTCTCAAGGAAGCAGTTTACCAAGTCTAGTGTATATGTATTACTTAGTAAGTAAAGCCATCTTATTGTTTCAGATTTCTGTGTATTTGTTACCTTTTCAAAATCTGTCGTTCTTTATATCAGTCTTTTACATTGGAATAAATGTGCTACATTTTTTAGGATAACTGAAATGTTCTCTAAAGTCTTTGTTGAGCCTGTGATTTGTCTACAAAAGTAGTTTAATTGAAAGCATTCAGTTTACCAGTATGTCAGCTGCGAGAAGGAAAATGTCTTGGTAATTAAGAGCATCACTATTGTTTGTAATATGGAAGCATGTTTATACAGCTTTGGAATCTACTAATGCCCACGAAAAAGTTGAAGGCTAGAATCTCCAAGCAGTGGGCTGACATTGGTTTCCAGGGTGACGATCCCAAAACAGACTTCAGAGGCATGGGCATTCTTGGATTAATCAATCTTGTGTAAGTGAAAATAAACTTTCTTTTCTTCTCTAAATGAAATTCCATGTAATCTCCAATCTTGTTAAGATTTAGTAAGAATTAATCTGGTTGTTTCATACTATCTCTGAATTTTAGTAGCTGCTGTGCTATTAGTATTTACTAATATGCTGGCAAAAATTTGAATATGTTGGCCATATGCTTTTTCTGTGTGTGTGTGTGTGTGTATGATTTCTTTACTTACCAACTTTTCCTCTTTCTCTTCCTACCTTTCTGATACCGTTTAAGGAATTGTATGTACTCTTTTCCTACTCTTTTTATCCTTTTGCCTCTTCCTTCTTGGCTCTCTGATTCCATTTTAGGAAATATAAGCACACAAGATGAAAATAAAGTCTCTTCACACTTATTCTTCACCATCTGTGACAAGTGATCTAAATCCCTGACCTTTCAGAGCCTATATGAATTCTCTCTTGTTTTTCTTTTAATATTTATGCTTGGGCATATATGTGAAATCTCAAAATATGTAACTAAAGTCAGAATTGATAACCAACTCTATTTTAGAAATTAACCTGGAAGATTAATATGTATATGAATGTGCAGATGGAGATATTTTAGTGTTTGGGCCTGTCCTTAAGTAGTGATTTATAGGCTTATAAAATGCCTAGGGTGAGAACCCTAACCATAACAAAGTTCATATAATTGTTACTGTGAAAGAATTATTCCCCAAACTGAGCTAATTTATGTTAATATTGAGAAAAAATATCTAGATCAATATGGATAAGGCTATTTGGGAGGAAAATAGAAGATATAGTAGGGCTTTGATATTTACAGGTTTTTTCCCAGTAACAAAAGTATTTAATTTTCTGTAATACCTAAATTTATGAGTAGGAAAGTTACCTATATGTCTACTTTTCAAAAATAAAGCACAAAAGTCTGAAAAATAATGATAATAATAATTACAAAAAATGAGATTGCCAATTTTTCACTTTGATAAACAGAAACTTGAATTTAAGTAGAATAAATGCAGTTTGTTTTCACTTGGGAAAATTCTAAAATATTTTAAAATTTTATTATTGTTCAGAACATGTAGATCTTTTGTTTTTAGCCTTTAAAGTCCATCTTTTTTTCTTGGTACTTGTAAACTACACAGATAATTGGAGTTCAGTTAGATACACATTCTTCTGATGTTTCCTTTCTTAACTTTTGCTGAATAACCTTGCTTTTGGCTCATTTCCTCAGAAATCAAGATTTTCAACGCTTTTCAGAAGATAATTTAGCTTAAAACTTAAATAATTTAATAGGATTTGATTCAGTTCTGTGGTAAGGGATTCTGATAGATCTTTAAATAATTTGCAGATATTTTTACTCTATTTAGAGCTAATAGCTACTAATTTGAAAAATGACCAAGATCCAGATATATTGTTTGATGGCCATTGATGTACTAGAAATGGTTGAAAATATAAAATTAGCTCTGACTTCTCTATAAGGTTTGGTCTATAAGAACTCAAAAGAGGTTGCATTGGTACTCACCAACAGGATGTATGAGCCTTTATATATTTCTCTTCTGTATCTGCTAATACTTCTGTTTTATGGCCAGTATTTTAGTTATACCACTCATCAAGGAGGGTTTTGTTTTTGTTTGGTTTTTAAGCAAAAGGAAGGCTATTGACTTTCTTCTGATTGCATTGACAATGGCATTAAGCAGTACAGACTTAAGTCACAAGAGAAGGAATGAACTCAGGTGAAAGGAAGTGTCCCAAGAGGTAGACAGTGACTATTTTATAAGAAATGTGGAACAGACAGAACTCTAGATTTTCCTTAAGATAGATTTAAAAAATCTCTTGTTGGATCATTTTTTTGTCAAATACTTCAAAATCTAGCAAAGGACCCATATCCTATACTAGATAGGCCTGATGGCTCAGAATTAAGTTTTGATTGAGAAGCATCTCAGAGTCACTAAAGGATTTGAGATGGAGATTGGGGTACTTTTGGCAATAGGACTGTCATTTTGACAGTAGCTTTTAAAATTGCTTCTGGGTATCTTCAGTTTGAATGGCATGTTAATTTTGTTATTTTTCTTAAACCTTTTCAGATATTTCAGTGAAAATTACACCAGTGAAGCTCATCAGATTCTTTCCCGTTCAAATCATCCAAAATTAGGGTAAGCTGGATATATTAAAGAAACTGTAAACTCTTGAATTCAAGTTAATTAGAAGATCTGAATTTGAAAGTATTTCAGGGTATTTTTCTAAATTATTTTAGTTAATAAGAACTTTATAAATAATACTACATGACATTATTTTAATATATGTGATCATAAACTGATTTTGTATGTATTTCAGTTATTTTTATCACAAGATATAGTTTATCTATAAAATGAAAATAAGGACCTTTTAAAATTTTTCTTAGGAAGATTTGAAAATGGGAATGGGAAATGGCTTTGAAATAGGAATAGGAAAATGAGAAATAACTTTGAAACTTGTGAAGTGAAATGTAAATTGACATTATTAGCTTTGTTGTTGTTCGGTTGCTAAGTTGTGTCTGATTCTTTGCAGTTATTAGCTTTATCATTATTTATTTTTATATTTCAATGATACCTACCTTTGAAAAAGCATTATATTGATAACAGTATTACATCATAAAAATAAATACCCTGATAATGGAGAAACTGTCAGATTACCCAGTGTATTTTAGAAATCAATGAGGGTGTATGTAGTACTCTCTTGGATTTTTTAAAAAGGATTTTGGTTTTAGATATTCATGTGACCAGAGCTTTATTTTCATGTTTTAGATTAGATCCAGAAAAGCAATAGGCTCTGAAGAACAAAAATGTTTAATCAATTCTGGTGTACTTTCTTAATATGTAGAACTTATTTTAAAATCAATACTGTGTTAGAAATTAATCAGAGTAACATTTTACTAATTCCTTGCATAGTTTAAAATTTACTGTATGAACTATTTGGCTAGCTGGGATAACTGGTAATGTTTCTGACATAGGTATTCTTATGCAATAGTTGGAATCAATCTTACAGAGATGGCTTACAGCTTACTGAAGAGTGAAGCTTTGAAGTTTCACCTCTACAACTTTGTTCCTGGTATACCAACAATGGAACACTTTCACCAGTTTTATTGTGAGTATTGAAATGACTTAAAAGTAGATATTTCTAAGAAAAATTTTAAATCCTTAGTAAAGTGTATATATATATACACATATATGTACACACTTAGTATATAATATTAAATATGTAATATATACTACCTTGATCAAATATATAATGTGTATTTGTCATTTTACTATTTAGTATCTCTGAAAAACAACATAATGGAATATGGGTTTCTAAGAGTATTTTGTACTTCAGTTTATATATTTGCTGTTGTAAAAAATTCACTGAGGCAGTTTTTTGACATGTATGCAAATTTAGTATTTATGCAGTTTCTCTGTAGACATTCATTTTCCAGTCAACTAAAGATGAATTTTTCTTCTTATGTAGTGGTTAATGAATGCTGTTAAATCAAGGACAGATATCATTTGGTTACTCTTGTAAGGAAGTTTAAAGGAATGTTTCACACGCACACACTCCTTATTTCAAGACCAGGGTTTTTTTGTGTTAGGTTGGGGCTATCTAGTAACTCTTCCTAAAGCAGTTATGTAACAGTCATGTAACAGTTGTAACTGTTCCTTTAACTTTTATTTTAATGATATTTGAATCTTGAAGGTTTAATGTGAATAAACGCATCTTCTGAAGATACTGCTCAGAAGCAAAGAATTCAGATTTAGCCTGGCTTCATACTCTCCTTTTTCTTGATCTTTTTGTATCTTTAGATAGGATATAGGTTATAGGAAACTACTTAGATACTAAGGGCCCAGATCATAACATCTTCATCCATTCTCAAAGGAGTCATCCAGGTCTCCATTGCCATACCCTCCCCTGCCTTTACTAATCCCTAATTTCCAGGTTTGTCTCCTTCCTGAATTTCTCTTGAATTTGTCCACCTATTTCTGTCCCATTGGAACTGTAATGTTACTTTGTTACTAGGTTACTGTCATAGCCTTTTCCCTAGTCTTTCAGTCATGACCCTCTTCTAGATGTCCACATTGAAAATACAGTTATTTAAAATGAAAACATAGTTGTTTTCTTTCATCTTGTTACTGAAAAACTGTTTTTCCCTCCTCTAGTCTTGTTTAGTTTCTTCTCCTAAATCTCTCATTGACTTTATGCAAAGGGCTGGAACTCCTGGGACTTGGCCAGCTGTCTCCAGATTACTTGTCTTCTCTATGAATATATGCTTGTGTAATGCTGCTTGTTGAACACAAAAAAGAGTAGCAAAATAAACAACCGAAAAACTACCCCCCTCAGCATTTTACCATATTTAAGTAAATGTGTTAGAGTGACAAGTGGGAATGCAGTACAAAATGAACTCTGTCCAGTATTCCCCCACAGAGGGGTAACTGGAGCATCTTCGGATAGCGTTGCTTACAGTGCTTTCAGTACCAGCATCTTCTTTGGCTCCTGACTAGGAAGATCATCAAAGTAATACGTGAGGTGGCAAAGTCGTTACAGGACCTTCTCAGTTGTTTTGTTTCTATCAGTCAGATCCATAAGACCTGTGGATCATCCAGGAAGCAGAGAAGCTAATGTTTTTCAAATTTCTTGAAACATTTAAAGCAAACACACACACATAAAGACACACATATACTCATCTTTTACACAGAAGTTTCCCCCTCAGAATTGACTGTAATGTCTTAGTTAAGGTTCTGCTCTTATTCAGTTCAGTTCAGTCGCTCAGTCGTGACCCCATGAACCGCAGCACGCCAGGCTTCCCTGTCCATCACCAACTCCCGGAGTTTACTCAAACTCATGTCCATTGAGTTGGTGATGCCATCCAGCCATCTCATCCTCTGTCATCCCCTTCTCTTCCTGCCTTCAATCTGTCCCAGCATCAGGGTCTTTTCTAATGAGTCAGCTCTTCACATCAGGTGGGGAAGTATTGGAGTTTCAGCTTCAGCATCAGTCCTTCTAGTGAACTCCCAGGACTGATTTACTTTAGAATGAACTGGTTGGATCTCCTTGCAGTCCAAGGGACTCTCAAAGAGTCTTCTCCAACACCACAGTTCAAAAGCATCAGTTCTTCGGAACTCAACTTTCTTTATAGTCCAGCTCTCATCCATACATGACTACTAAAAAAACCATAGCTTTGACTAGAAGGACCTTTGTTGGCAAAGTAATGTCTCTGCTTTTTAATATGCTGTCTAGGGTGGTCATAACTTTTCTTCCAAGGAGCGAGCATCTTCTAATTTCATGGCTGCAGTCACCATCTGCAGTGATTTTGGAGCCCAAAAATAAAAAGTCTGTCACTGTTTCCACTGTTTCCCCATCTATTTGCCATGAAGTGATGGGACCAGATGCCAGGATCTTAGTTTTCTGAATGTAGAGTTTTAAGCCAACTTTTTCACTTTCACTTTCATCAAGAGGCTCTTTAGTTCTTCTTCACTTTCTGCCATAAGGGTGGTGTCATTTTCCTATCTGAGGTTATTGATATTTCTCCAGGAAATCTTGATTCCAGCTTGTGCTTAATCCAGTCCAGAATTTCTTATGATGTACTCTGCATATAAGTTAAACAAGCAGGGTGACAATATACAGCCTTGATGTACTCCTTTCCCGATCTGGAACGAGTCTGTTGTTCCATGTCCAGTTCTAACTATTGCTTCTTGACCTGCATACAGATTTCTCAAGAGGCAGGTCAGGTGGTCTGATATTCCCATCTCTTTAAGAATTTTCCACAGTTTGTTTTGATGCACAGTCAAAGGCTTTGGCATACTCAATAAAGCAGAAATAGATGTTTTTCTGGAACTCTCTTGCTTTTTCAATGACCCGGCAGATGTTGGCAATTTGATCTCTGGCTCCTCTGCCTTTTCTAAATCCAGCCTGAACATTTGGAAGTTCACAGTTCACATACTGTTAAAGTCTGGCTTGGAGAATTTTGAGCATTACTTTGCTAGCGTGTGAGATGAGTGTAATTGTGCAGTAGTTTCAGCATTCTTTGGCATTGCCTTTCTTTGGGATTGGAATGAAAACTGACCTTGTCCAGTCCTGTGGGCACTGCTGAGTTTTCCAAATTTGCTGGCATACTGAATGCAGCGCTTTCACAGCAGCATCTTTTAGGATTTGAAATAGCTCAACTGGAATTCCATCACTTCCACTAGCTTTGTTCGTAGTGATGCTTCCTAAGGCCCACTTGACTTCACATTCCAGAATGTCTGGCTCTAGGTAAGTGATCACATGGGTTATCTGGTCATGAAGATCTTTTTTGTATAGTTCTGTGTATTCTTGCCACCTCTTCTTAATATCTTCTGCTAGGTCCATACCATTTCTGTCCTTTATTGTGCCCATCTTTGCATGAAATGTTCTCTTGATATCTCAAATTTTCTTAAGCAATCTCTAGTCTTTCCCATTCTAGTGGGAAAGATCTCTAGGCTTTGTATTTCTTTCCACTGTTCACTGAGGAAGGCTTTCTTATCTCTTCTTGCTATTCTTTGGAACTCTGCATTCAAATGGTTATATCTTTCCTTTTCTCCTTTACCTTTCTCTTCTCTTCTTTTCATAGCTATTTGTAAGGCCTCCTAACACAACCATTTTGCATTTTTGCATTTGTTTTTCTTGGGGATGGTCTTGATCCCTGCCTCCTGTACAATGTCACAAACCTCCGTCCATAGTTCTTCAGGCACTCTATCAGATCTAATCCCTTGACTCTATTTTTCACTTTCACTGTATAAGCATAAGGGATTTGATTTAGGTCATACCTGAATGGTCTAGTGGTTTTCCATACTTTCTTCAATTTAAGTATGAATTTGGCAATAAGGAGTTCATGATCTGAGCCACAGTCAGCTTCCGGTCTTGTTTTTGCCGACTGTATAGAGCTTCTCTATCTTTGGAATATAATCAGTCTGATTTCAGTACTGGCCATCTGGTGATGTCCATGTGTAGAGTCTTCTCTTGTGTTGTTGGAAGAGGGTGTTTGCTATGCCCAGTGTGTTCTCTTGGCAAAACACTGTTAGCCTTTGCTCTGCTTCATTCTGTACTCCAAGGCCAAATTTGCCTGTTACTCCAGGTATCTCTTGACATCCTACTTTTGCATTCCAGTCCCCTATAATGCAAAAGTACATCTTTTTGGGGTGTTAGTTCTAGAAGGTCTTATAGGTCTTCATAGAACCATTCAACTTCAGCTTCTTCTGCATTAGTGGTTGGTGCGTAGACTTCAACTAATGTGATATTGAATGGTTTGCCTTGGAAACTAACAGAGATGATTCTGTTGTTTTTTAGATTACATCCAAGTACTGCATTTCGGACTATGCATGGCTACTCCATTTCTTCTAAGGGATTCTTGCCCACAATAGTAGATATAATGGTCATCTGAATTAAATTCACCCATTTCAGTCCATTTTAGTTCACTGATTCCTAGAATGTCTATGTTCACTCTTGCCATCGCCTGTTTCCCACTTCCAATTTGCCTTGATTCATTCCAGCAACATGCAGTATTGCTGATTACGCATTAGACTTTACTTCCATCACCAGTCACATCCACAACTCGTGTTGTTTTTGCTTTGGCTCTGTCTCTTCATTCTTTCTGGAGTTTTTTCTCCACTGATCTCCAGTAGCATTTTGGGCACCTACCAACCTGGGGAGTTCATCTTTCAGTGTCCTATATTTTTGCCTTTTCATACTGTTCATGGGGTTAAAGGGAACATGTCATGCAAAGATGGGCACAATAAAGGACAGAGATGGTATGGACCTAAGAGAAGCGGAAGATATTAAGAAGTGGCAAGAATACACAGAAGAACTGTACAAGAAAGATCTTCACAACCTAGATATTCACGATGGTGTGATCACTCACCTAGAGGCAGATATCCTGGAATGTGAAGTCAAGTGGGCCTTAGGAAGCATCACTACGAACAAAGCTAGTGAAGGTGATGGAATTCCAGTTGAGCTATTTCAAATCCTAAAAGATGATGCTGTGGAAGTGCTACATTCAATATGTCAGCAAATTTGGAAAACTCAGCAGTGCCCACAGGACTGGACAAGGTCAGTTTTCATTCCAATCCCAAAGAAAGGCAATGCCAAAGCATGCTGAAACTACCGCACAATTGCACTCATCTCACACGCTAGCAAAGTAATGCTCAAAATTCTCCAAGCCAGGCTTCAGCAATACGTGAACTGTGAACTTCCAGATGCTCAACTGGATTTAGAAAAGGCAGAGGAACCAGAGATCAAATTGCCAACATCTGCCGGGTCATTGAAAAAGCAAGAGAGTTCCAGAAAAACATCTATTTCTGCTTTATTGAATATGCCAAAGCCTTTGACTCTGTGGATCAAAACAAACTGTGGAAAATTCTTAAAGAGATGGGAATATCAGACCACCTGACCTGCCTCTTGAGAAATCTGTATGCAGCTCAGGAAGCAATAGTTAGAACTGGACATGGAACAACAGACTCGTTCCAGATCGGGAAAGGAGTACATCAAGGCTGTATATTGTCACCCTGCTTATTTAACTTATATGCAGAGTACATCATGAGAAATTCTGGACTGGATTAAGCACAAGCTGGAATCAAGATTTCCTGGAGAAATATCAATAACCTCAGATAGGAAAATGACACCACCCTTATGGCAGAAAGTGAAGAAGAACTAAAGAGCCTCTTGATGAAAGTGAAACTTAAAACTCAACATTTAAAAAACTAAGATCCTGGCATCTGGTCCCATCACTTCATGGCAAATAGCTGGGGAAACAGTGGCTGACTTTATTTTTTTGGCCTCCAGAATCACTGCAGATGGTGACTGCAGCCATGAAATTAAAAGATGCTTGGAAAGAAAGCTATGACCACCCTAGACAGCATATTAAAAAGCAGAGACATTACTTTGCCAACAAAGGTCCTTCTAGCCAAGGGTATTGTTTTTCCAGTAGTCATGTATAGATGTCAGATTTGGACTATAAAGAAAACTGAGTATCAAAGAATTGATGCTTTTGAACTGTGGTATTGGAGAAGACTCTTGAGAGTCCCTTGGACTGTAGGGAGATCCAACCAGTCCATCCTAAAGGAGATCAGTCCTGGTGTCATTGGAAGTACTGATGCTTAAGCTGAAACTCCAATACTTTGGCCACCTGATGCGAAGAGCTGACTCATTTGAAAAGACCCTGATGCTGGGAAAGATTGAAGGCGGGAGGAGAAGGGGACGACAGAGGATGAGATGGCTGGATGGCATCACCAATTCTATGGATATGAGTTTGAGTAAACTCTGGGAGTTGGTGATGGACAGGGAGGCCTGGCGTGGTGTGGTCCATGGGGTCACAAAGAGTCAGACACGACTGAGTGACTGAACTGAACTGATGGGGTTCTCAAGGCAAGAATACTGAAGTGGTTTACCTTTCTGCTTTCCAGTGAACCACATTTTGTCAGAACTCTCCCACCATGACCCGTCTGTCTTGGGTGAACCTACAGGACATGGGTCATAGTTTCATTGAGCTAGACAAGGCTGTGGTCCATATGATCAGTGTGGTTAGTTTTCTGTGATTGTGGTTTTCATTCTATCTGCCATCTGATGGAAAAGGATAAGAGGCTTATGGAAGCTTCCTGATGGGAGAGACTGACTGAGGGGGAAGCTGGGTCTTGTTCTGGTGGGTGGGGCCATGCTCAGTAAATCTTTAATCCAATTTTTCTGCTCTTATTAGAAGAAGCATATTCTAACTGGAAGATAGTTTGAAACCTTATCTTTTGAACATACATACTTTTCTTTGTTGGGAGATTGAGCCCAATTCATTTGCACAAGTCAGTTCCAGGGTCATAGTTTCTATCTAAAAGAAAGAACTATATAAAAAGATGAGCTTTCACATTGTTTATTTCCGTGTGATCTGTGTCTGTCTCTGCTCTCCTCCTTGTCCCTCCTCCCATTTTATTGTTATCATCTTTCATGGACAAGACTAGAAGCAGCAAGTGGTGATTAGCTTCTTAGTTCTGTTGTTGCTGTTTGTATATCTAACATGTAAGCACATAGTCACTGTCATCCTGAGAAGTCACCAACCATTGGTTTGGAGGTTCCAAAAAGTTAACTCTTAAATTTGTATAATAAAAAGGTTATGACTTTTAATGGCTGTATTGAGGTGTAATTTATATACCATAAAATTCACCTGTTTTAAGTGTACAGTTCAGTGAGTTTTAGTAAATTTACTCAGTTGTACAACTGTCCCCATAATCCAGTTTTAGAACATTTGTATCACCCCAGTGAAAGGAAAAGGAAAGTGAAGTCGCTCAGTCGTGGCCGACTCTTTGCGACCCCATGGACTGTAGCCTATCAGGCTCCTCCATCCATGGGATTTTCCAGGCAAGAGTACTGGAGTGGATTGCCATTTTTTTCTCCAGGGGATCTTCCCGACCCAGGAATCGAACCCGGGTCTCCCGCATTGCAGGCAGACGCTTTACCGTCTGAGCCACCAGGGAAGCCTCTGTAACATCCTTCACCCCAGTAACATCCTTCGTACCAGTTAATTCCTGTTTCTGTGGTTCTATTTTTAATCCCTGTGGGAAAACCTCAAGTGCCCCTGCAGCTTTGGTTAGGGACAGTAGAAGCATACAGGGAATTTTAAGTTTAGAAATTTTGTATGGTATTTCCATCAAGTCTGGTGTTTTAAACTCCTGGAGTCAAAGGACAATAGACTGGGTATGTTGCTTTATAGAAACAACTCTTTTCTATCACTTTAAAGTCGTTTGAATAGGTAATGAAAAGCAATTTAAAGGTATGGTAAATAGCTAAAACCCAATAGCCAGAAATACTAAAACAAGCTGTGTTCTATAAAATTTAGTTGGATGCTTGACTTACAATACTACGAAGAGCATTAAATCTCCAAAGTTTCTGATTGCACATCCCTTTTATGATATTGGGGGTAGGGTGCGGGAGAACAGAGACTCAATTTATATATGGATGAGTAGATGTACTATTGTGCTCATGTATACACAGAATAAATTTTGAATGAAAGATGTAAAATATTAGTTACAAGATCACCTGTCTCAGCTTGTCTCTTGGGAACAGGAAGCAGATGGTGTCTCTCTGCTCAAAGAGGCCTTATTCTTTGGTAGTGTCACATAACCCCGGTTGACAAAGATCTGTTATTAAGGGATTAGTCTGAAATCTTTCTTCAGTTGACCTTCTTATGAAATGATATTTCACTGTTGAAGTGTCGTGGTTCTTATCTGTTATTGTTTGCTTTATGACTAATGGTTTAAAGTAGAATTTACAGTCATTTCATACTATGCAATTTGTGATCGTGTAGCCACTCTTTTATGTAAAGTCACTGGCTGTATTCCCCCACCTATCTGAAATAGGTCCCTTCTTGAACAGCCTTTCAGAAGGGGGAGTGAGATGCTGGTGGAAACCAAGTCTGGTTTATAAAATACTAGAGGCCACTTGCACACTGTGGTTCGGGCGAGTCGTTTAACTTCCCTGCACCTCTGTTTCCTCTGCAGAAAAATGAGAATAGACAACACTGGCTCGTAGCATTGCTATGAGAGTGAATGAGCACATGGCCACGGCTGCAGTAGCATTTGCTAAGTAATTGAATAAATGGCATCTGGTTGAATCCAAATAGGGTTTAGGAGCAGTTTTAAATTCACATATTTTGCTGTTGTAAATATGTCTATTTACACGTTCATTTTCATTAAGTGTTTTTAACATTTTGAGTGTTAATTTGGCTATTGTAATGAGGATATTGAAAAACAAAAATATTAAGCCTATTTAGCGCTCATGTATTCTTTTCAAAAAGAGAAGGTGCTGGATAGTTCTTTGAAAAAAGCAAAAGTAACTCATTTTAAAATCTAGTAGAAAACAGCTTTTTTTGTACTTTATCCACGCCTGACATTTTCTTGTACTTTCATTTTTCTGTTTCACGGGTCTCTGGAGATAATTTCTCCCCCTATTCTCAGAGTATCTTTTGATAATTTCTAAATTTGAAGACTTTTGTTGATTTTTTTTGAGACAAAGAATAAATGTACTCTAAATATCTTGAAGTTGATATTTATTTTGAACATACAAAAATATTTCTTATAAAGTTCCTCAGGTTTCTCTTAAAGATGGTTTCTGATCATTGAATCCTAATATGGAATTTAAGGAATGGTTATACACTTTTAAAATGAGATGGTTGGGTGTGATTTCATTATTGAGCACTATATTTATGTGTGTTTTTTTTTTTTAACTGCAGGTTATCTTGTATATGAATTTGACAAGTTTTGGTTTGAGGAAAAGCCAGAAAGCATTATGTATTTCAACGTGTACAGAGAGAAGTTTCATGAAAAGATTAAAGGACTCTTACTGGATTGTAATGTATCACTTACTTTAAAAATATGACTCATCCGTAGTATCTTCTATTTTTACCACATTTTGCACACACGACAGAATTTATATGTTGTAACAGAAATTATCTGATCAATTACACACCTTATATATAATTTCCTACAAAAATATTTCAGAAATTCTATTTAAGAAAGCTAGTGGACAATCAGTGTATGTTTACACTTGGTAATACACTGTCCTCCAAAGGTACCTTATCTTCCAAAGATCCCCTCTGTAGAGTCGCATGAACTGCTACAGTTTGGAGCTTGGGACTTAACCCATTCAGTGTAAAAGTACAAATCAGGTACAAATCAATTTTTGTTAAATTGATTGATTAAAATGTGTAAAAGTCAGTTTTCATTTTTATGTGTTGTAACTATCAAGTTGGTATCTTTTCAAAGCTCTGTTAAGAGTTTTTGGTTTTTAGTCTGGAAATGGTCTTTTTTTCCTTTGCCTTATTTTATTTGTAGGTTAATTAACAGAATAGTTCGTCATGGTTCTCTTTGTTTGCATCTCAATCACACGTCACAATGTTGTCTCATAGGAGCAACAGGAGCGTATAGAGAGACACTCTTTGTCAGAGAAGACAGAACTATGGGCTTCTTTTTGGTGTTTCTGATTATTTCATGTAATAGGTAATGAGAAAATGAAGTATTGGTGATTAGCTCTTTTGTTTTTAAATAACACACTTTGAAATATCACAGTGTAATTCTAAAGCTTTAAAGACTTTCTCATCTTCAGTATTTGCTTTTTTATCAGCTACGGAGAAGAAATTTTAGTGCTTGATGTGAGGGCTTTTATGAGGCCTCTCTGTCAGTGTACGTTTATGAAAAGAGATGCTCTGCTAGGAAAATCTTGATTATACTCAAAGAACAGGTGCTATTTTAATAAAGCTGTCTTCAAATTTTAGCAAGAGAAAAACCAAGCTTTTTAAAGATCTCAGTTAAGCGATGTTGGTTGATTTTACTCACTGTTGAGTCTCGCTTCCCTTTGCTTCGACACCACCACGTTTCTAGATAATTGTGTGTGACCTTGTGGGTTTTCTGTAACAGTCTGGGACTCTAAAGTAGCCTGAGGATGACGGCTGTGCATTTTGTATAGCTTTATTCTCTGAAAATCTCAGGAGAGCAGCAACTGCTGTCAAGGATTATAAAGTGATGAGATTCTAACAGGAACAGTTTCTTCTTTGTGTGTTTGACATTTGTACTCATAGCAAAACTAAAAGAGTGTAAAGATAGGTCCATCTGATTACCAAATCCTCCTTAAATCCTACAGAAAGCAGCCTGTTAAAGACATAATTTAAAATGTGATGATAGTTAATACATCTTTAAAGTGGTACATATCAAGCATTTAAGGACTGGCTTTTATATGATATATCAAGACCTGAAACTTTCAAATATTTGTTTATGTCTACTGACAGACTTCTCTCTTTAAACTTGCCACAGAGAAGAGTGGTATAAAGTATTCAGCTGGAAAATAACAGGTGCAGTGTTGTAGAGCACACACATTAACAGTGCGTGCCAAAAGAAAGTACATGCGTTGAAGTTCTTCTTTTCTCAACAAGATAAAATGTTACAATTGGCTCAATTTTACTATAATGGTGGTTTAGATTTTCCGTATTATTGGACTTTTAAAACAGGTTTCTTGTGGGAGACTTCTCAATCCTAGGAGTACCTTGACTTCATCTCTTTAAATGCTTTCCATACTTTATCATCCATCCAGAGTTCTATGAGATAAAAATCAGGTATTAGCCATTAAAGTTCATTTTATCAGGATGTTTACCATTACATGGAAAGCGATTGTTAGTCTTTTAGTTTTTGCTTAGAAAATACTTACCTTTGTATTTAATCTTTTAACAGATGAGGTCTTGAACTGATATAAACCTTTGTCAGTATGCTTTTAAAGAATGATTGAAGTATAGAATGGGAAACTTTTCAAGTATTAAGTTTCTCCTAGGGGGAAGAAAAACCCTTTTAATAATTCTTTAATAATAATGTTTTTTAAATGTCATTTGAAATTTTGTTCAATAATATATTATTTAAGTCCACCTTTGTTTGTATAATATATTGCTCTGTTTTTAAGATGATCCATAACCATTTCAGACAATTCTGTGGTAAGTTGGTTGAAAGCCACCAGTAGATTCTAAGATTTGATAGTTTGAAAGCCAAGCTAAATATCACCATTTGTAAATTAGAATGTAACATGAGCCTTCTGATTTTTATGTGATAGTGACATACATGAAAAGAGAAATATGATAATTGTGTCTGCCATCCTGCTTTTCCTTGCTTTCAACATATGTATGTTAGAATTTTAGGTAGTCTAAAAATCCATAGTTAGAATCTTACCTGTTTCTATAGTAATACAATACCAAAGTAGTGATAGAATTGAAGTAGAAGGAAAATTGTTTGCTTTAGCATCAAAAAAGTTAATCAGTGTTGAAATGAATTTTTGTGTGTGCCAGACTGAAGAGTGAATCAGTGACAAAAGTAGTCTAAAAATATAATTACAAGTTGCAGTTTAAATACATTCTGAAAGACAATCTTTAAAGAATTGAGAGAAATCAGGGGATATCAGTGAACTTAGACCCACCCCTCTTTATATATATAAATATGGTGATATAGTTAGATATAAAAATCAGTGTCTTACTGGTACCATTTATAATTAAGAAAGGAAAATCTTTTTCTTAAAAATGCCTGTCCTGATTTTTTTTCCTAAAATGAGCTACTTGGATTTGTATGTATTTTTCTATGTGAAATATATGTGCTCTTCACTTTTATTCCAGTGTCCGTAGTTGTTATGTGCTCTCTCTCCCCTTTGCATTCAGTGAAATAGAACTTGGTCAAAGATTTGCTAAAAGGAGAAACAGTAGAGGAATGTGAAGGAGGAGTGTTCATTGCCAGAGCAGGAAAGATTACATGTTATCTTAGCACAAAGAGAAGACATTTGGCTTGAAGAGCAATAATGTTTATTATCCTTTTGAATTAGTGATTGGGGACCAGCAGCTATTTTCTCAGGATAAATGGTCCACCCAACTTCTGGGGAGGCTTAATTTCGATTTCATATTTATGAACCTCTCCGATATTTTTAAATGAGGATTCCTGGAGTTGATAAAAATCTGAGAAAAATCATGAGTGAGCCTTTTTTCCCCTAGCTTCAGCTTTGAATAAGAAAAATGTTAAAATGTAGTGCAGGTAAGACCCAACTACTACCTTACTATTATAGGGCAAGGCTATGTTTCTGTTAAACAATGTATTCAAAAAATATTTAAGCAGTAGCTTTCCCTAGGGGAAAGAGTGCTGGTTGGCAACGTAAAGAAATAGATTTCTGTCTACTTTGGATAAAGCAATTAACTTCCTATGTAAAAGCAATAGTTGAAATGTAATGTTGTTTTGTTTGGAATGTTGTGAGCGAATAAAAACATGTTGAAATTGTCATAAGCCTCTCTATTAATATTTCTGCTCCCTTCCCATCTTCCTCATCCCTTATTTATATCATTTATGTTCATGAAATAATACTTTTTTCATTTAATCCTTTAATCATGTTCCTGTAGGGTAAAATCAGAATATACAGAAAATTTTCTTATTTTTATGACTTTAACTCATCTACTGATTACCTATTTAAAAGGTTATTGGAAAAGAACAATTGGTTATGACGCCAGAAAAGAAACTACCATCACTCCCCGTTCTTAGAAAGGCTAGGAATAAATCATACTATCCTGCAACGTGTTTTCACAGTTGCTCACGGATCTATTTGTATGTTAATGCATAGCTTCCATACTTTTTTTAAAGCTGCAAAGCATTCTTCTGTGTGTGCGTGTGTGTGTGTGTGTGTGTGTGTGTGTGTGTATAGCTTATCTTGAACTAAATATGGAACTGGTTTGATACAGCAAATGCAGTCCTTATTAAAGTTAGTACTAATTATAGCTTTAAATGTATATGTTAGGGAAAAAGTGCTTTAAAGACAAAGCAATCGTCTCAAGGAGTTTGATGAAGTAGTACCAAATAAACCTGAAGAAAATAGAGAAGAAAATATCAAAGACAAGAGCTTGGATGCATAGAAAAGAAAAAATGCATATAATAGGATCAACAAAGTGTTTGAGAAGACTGACAGTATTGGTAAACTTTAGTGAGACAAATTAACAATAAAAAAGCAAGTAATAAATACTGTCAAGAATGAAATATGAAAAATCACTAGAGATACTGTAGATATTAAAAATAATATATTGAGTAATATCAAAATTAGGAAAATTAGATGAAATAATTTCTAGAAAAATACATTTTTTCAAACCTATCCGAGAAGAAATAGAGAAGCAAAAAAGTCCTGGAGCTATTAAATGGATTCAGCAATTAAAAACCTTTCCACTAAAAAACCTGCAGTTTCATATGGGTTTCACCAGTGAGTTAGCACATTTAAAAATAAAATAATGTTAGTTTTCACAAAACTTTCCAAATAACTTAATGTGTACATTCTGCAATTCATAAGACTGTTATGATCTACTTTTTAAATTGGGGTATAGTTGCTCTACAATGTTTGTGAGCTTCTGCTGTACAATGAAGTGAATCAGCTCTATGTATACATATATACCTTCCCTCTTGGACTGTTGGTGGGAATATAAATTGGTACAGCCACTATAGAGAACAGTACAGAGGTTCCTTAAACAAATAAAAATAGAACTACCATATGACCCAGCAAACCTACCACTGGGCATATGATGATCTTTAATAGATACAGAAAAAGCATTCAATAAAAATTCAATATCCATTCGTGTTAAAAACTTGGCAAATGAGAAATATAAAGGGATTACCTTAATTTTACAAAATATATCTTTATAAAATGAACTATAGCAAATATACTTAATTATAAAATATTGGGATCAGAATTAAGAAAGGATGTCTTTTCTCATCTCTTGTATCAGTCAGTCATTGCCACAACACAATGTACAATAACCAACCACAAAAATATCTCAGTGACCTACAAAACAGTTTTACTCCTCACACATGGGTAGGCTAGCCAGACAGTTTGGGTAGTCTCAGCTGGATTCAGCTAGCCTTAAATTGAAGTCATGATTTCAGTTCCAGTCATCTCCATGTGACTAGTTCATCTGAGGTCAGTGGGTTACCTGAGCCATGTTCTTCATGGTGTGGCAGAAACACAAGAATAAACTCAGTTGCTCAAACACATTCAAGCCCTTGCTCACATCATGCCTACTAATGTGATCTCTTGGTCATGGCAAATCACATGGCTAAGCCCAGCATCAATAAAGTAGGGAAATGTACTCTAAGAAGGGATGAGGAGTGAATCATTCAAATTGTTACCGAAAATAAATTCAAAATTGTACTAGAGATCCCACCAACTGGAATGAAACAAGTGGATGGAAAGAAAAGTTACTGCTTACGAATGATAGGCACGTGTACACAGAACATCTGAAAGAAGTGATCAGGTATCCAGGACAAGGATGAGGAATTTGATATCAATAGTGATCATGTTGAAGGTGAGAGATTCTGGCTAAGCCAATTAAAGCAGGATTCTTGCTAAAACGGCTCTCGAGGACACCCAAAGACAGAACCAGGTGGGAAAAGGCAGCTTGGAGGAGCCTGACTAAAGTTTGGTCAAGGATGGCAACCTGTCACTACTGCCCATTGCCTGACCAGGTTCCCAGCAAACAAAGTTTTATATTTTCCTTCTTCTTGAAAGAAATATGCTACTCTGAGATGGTGGTTTGTCTTAGTTTGGAATCTCCCAGAGTCAGGCCTCAAGACAAGGATTTGGAATTCTTTCAGGAAGTGATCCCAGGAGACACCAGTAAGGGGATGGAGGATGGAGAGCGGGACTTGAAGTCTTCCCATAAACAGTTTTAGAGGTAAGCAAAATACCACTGAGTGTAACTGGATTCTGATCCCCCGGAGGCATTCCACCCGACCACGAGGGACATGAGATATTCACACGCCAGCTCCCATCGGTTATGGGTCCAGGGCTGCTCACAGGGCTGTGTTATTTTTCCTGTCCTTCTAGTGTGCCATGCCCAGGTGGGCAAAGGTGTCTCTGGTGACCGGAAGAAGGCCCTAAACAGTACAGGTGCTGACATGACAAAGGGCAGTCCGGGCAGCATCACTAACGGTCAGAGCAGAGTGATCCGTGCAGGATACGAGGGCATCTGCGACAAGATGCTTTACAGTTAACTAAGGGAAAGAAATGGGAGGGAAGCCTCAGAGTCAACGGAGGAGAAAGGTAATAGTAAATGTAATGTGGAGCTCACAGCGCCTGGCAGCCTGGGGGCTACCTGGCCATTTAGTGGCCACTCCTTGTTTTTGTCTGAACAATTCTTTTAATCTCCTGTTTATTCTTTCCCTATTCCTTCTGCACTCAGCTGGTAGATGAAAAGGTTACTACAGATGCAAATGACGAAGTTGGCTTTGCTGGAGAGATGCAATGTAGATTAATTTTCATCTCAATCTGTCCCTCCATCTAACCAAAGGTACCTTCTAGCTCTAAAATTCTGTGATTCTAGGATACATACTATGATTCTAATAACAGCAGTGCCCCAATGAACACAGTGTCTTAGAAGTTGTTATAGATGCCATAAAATGTGGACTCTAAAAATCAAAAGCCTGTACTAATAACATTAAAAGTAAGTTTTCGCCCATTGATTCTAAAGACCTTTCCTTGTTATTTGGGAAGTTTTGTAACCCAGTGAACCTCAACTCTTACATTAGATACAGATCCAAAAAAGGCAAACTTTAAGAGATATTAGCAATATTTTATTGAATATATTAACTGATAACGGGGTTAATAAATAAAAAGGAAACTTAGTTTTTAAGTATTGATAAAGTGTATTTCACTCAGTTTTCCTTTTCCATCAATTAATAATTGAATTAATAATTAAAATATGTTAAAGGTCTTCATATTCAATCATAAAATCCCTCCCCCCATTAAATAGTCAATTAGGTACAGTAGCTTATCTGGATATTACATTTGCCAGGGTATACATTGAATGTTTTGCTTTCCCTTCCTTAAAATACTGAGAATAAAAGTCTTGGGAAATAGTAGTTTTCCCTTGGAAAAAAAATAGTCCAGAACTCTCTATCAGAATTTCCTTATCTGGGTGAAATAAAGTGAATAGTTTCGCTTGCTTTTAAAAATTATCTGGTTAGCAAAGATCCCCACTGGTCTGTTCCATCTTCTTCCCGAGGATGACTAGGTCGCACAGTCCATGGTGTGCCTTGACTTCATCAATTCTCGCTTCAGCTGTTCGAAGCACACAAACATGATGATGTTCCAGGATCCCAGTCGCAAGAAGGAAGGTACAAATCTAGAAAAGTGATGTCACCATTCTATTAGTTTGCTTAAAATTCTGATAGCTATTACAGTGTGTGCCTTCATCGACTCAATGGACATGAGTTGGAGCAAACTCCGGGAGATGGTGAAGGACAGGGAAGCCTGGCATGCTGTAGTCCATGGGTTCCAAAGAGTTGGACACAACTGAGCGACTGAACAACAGCAAATCATAGTCTAGGCCGTGCATGCTTCTCCTGTGCCACGCATCTCCAGCGCAGGCGCTTGAGAGTGCCTACTCTCCATGTTTCCTTCCTCGGCCTCAAGTTTCATCCAGGTGCCCTACCCTGCTTCTGAACAACGAAATCCAGAGGATCACAGCTACACAACGGTCCCACCAAACTAAACCAAAGCTGGTCTCCTGCTTCTCCATCATCTTCTCCTTTTTGAGGGGATAGGAAATCTTGTTTCCCTTTGCTTTCTGAATGGAGTGTAGGAAACTTTAATCGTTTAAAAGAGGAAGTAAGTGGAGAAAGCCAAGTGATGAGTAATTAGACCATTTTCCAGGGTCAAGAAATCAGTGCTGTCTAGGTCTTGGTAATTCTGGCCCTAAGGGGGTGGTCAGAGACTAAATTGCGTTTTGTTGTTTCTGTTGCTCTTGCTCTTTTGAAGAATTCTGCCACGCTGTACACACCAGATGATTTATTTTGAAAATCCTGTCTACAGCAATGAAATATTCCCAGAGAAAATGATGTAAAACCTGTTAAATTTGCCTTGGATAGGTATGTTAGAGATCTTGCCTATAAAGATCACCCCCCAATATTTTGGGGGATCTGTTAACATATATCTTCTGACTCCTGAATGTGTGTGTGTGTGTTTTATGGTAAAATATACATAACATCAATTTATAATTTTAGCCAGCCATTTATACACATACATATGTGTGTGTGTGTATATATATATATATATATGTCTCTCTCTTATATATATATATTCAATAGTATAATTCAGTAGCATTAAATATGTTCTCATTGTGAGCAATCATTACCACTCCCCATCTCCATCCCAAGCTGAATCTCTGTACCCATTAAAAAATAACTCCCCACTCTCCTCTCCCCTCAGCCAATAGATTGAGACCAAGGGACAAGCTGCCGGTTTCGAATGAGCCACTGATCAAGCTTGAGAAGATTTTACTATCACAACTTTAAATTTCCTGACACAGTGGAATTGGTGTATTGGAGAGATTTATGGCAAAGAAAAGTAGACATTAAGTACACTGCACATTCTAAGGCTGCTCAGCTGTCAATTGTTCAGATGAGATGCCCCCCGCCCCACACCGTAGCACACAGAATCCCTGAATACAACATTGTAGATACCGAAGAACACATCCTACCCTTTGAAAAAAGCTGACGGTCCTTCCCTAGTGAGCATCATCATTGCGCAGTTGGGCACACTTGTGTACTGTCCTGGTGAAGAATTAACAAATCGGGTTTTCACCACATCCACGGGAGAGGATAGAACCGTTGTGCAGAATCCAGCAACAACAGCGGACACGAAGTGGCAGGGCACATCGTCTGAAACGGATCGATGAGGCAGGTCAACACTGGATTCTTGGGAGGGGCTTCTAGTTTTTAGTTATCTATCAGATCTTCAAAAGCCTGTTGACAACAGGTCAATGTAGTTGTCTTATAAATAAATAACATACAGTAAGTGAGTGTTAGTCACTCAGTCGTGCCCGACTCTTTGCGACCCCATGGACTACAGCCCACCAGGCTCCTCTTTCCGGGGATTTTCCAGGCAAGGATACTGGAGTGGGTTGCCATTTCCTTCTCCAGGGGATCTTCCCGACCCAGGGATCGAACCTGGGGGTCTCCTGCACCGCAGGCAGATTCTTTACCAACTGATCTACAAGGGAAGCTTGTACATACAGTAAGGAATGTTATAATTTTAGAAAAAGTTGGCAAATGGTACATGGCATAGTGGATTATAAGTGCTTTAGGAAAATAACCAGTTACTTACCTCTGTCCTTAGGGCATGACGTAATACTCAACACATAGGCATCTATACTTTTTTTAAAAAAATTAAAGTCATTGTCCAAGGAGAATTTCAATGTTTCCAGAACCTATTAGAATAAAATTTTTAGGAACCTATCCAATGGTTCTACTTCTGGGATGAAACCACCAAGAAGCTCCTTATTTAACTAGCTCATCTGGATATAGTGCAGGATGACTCATTTCCTGAATTCTGCTTTATAAAGAATAAGAGAGATGCTAACAAAAATCTGATATATTAGTATTAAATGAGAATGATGCTGATATAAAAATACAGGTACATCTTAGTTTTGTTGCAAAAGAAAAAAACTTGCAACAGAACTTCTTTATATCTATTATTCAAGAGTATTACTTTTTTAAAAGATAAAATTATTACAATTAAGGGATTCAGTATAATAAAAGATGAAATTATAAATGTGCAGACCTGCCACGTGAGAAAGAAAGTTACCTGCTAATAGTTTGTTTTTCACAAGGGCCTCCTTCATTAGGTCATACGTTACTAGCTCTGTACAGTTGATGATGACATTCCTTGTCAGATTGGGAGTAGTCCCTGGAGGGAAAGAAAGTGTTGAATAGCTCCATCATACGATAAGATGCTAATTGGATATGTGTGTTTTAACGATTATAGAATCCATGTTGAAGAGAGTCACCTTTCCAAAGCCCCGTCAAGCCTTCTGTTGTTGCTATAATTCTGTAAGCATTGTAAGTCCCAGTGTATCGAGGTTTGGGACCGTGGAGATGGCTCTGAGCTTGCAGTCTGACCTTGACCACCTCTGTGGGTTGCCCAATGAACACGGCCACGCCTCCAGTCGTTAGGCCCGCTGAGATCTTGCTTCCTAAACTAGCTGTTGTTATCCAGAGAGAAAAAAATGATGTGTCAAGCAAAAGAGAAAAAAGTCAAGACCCAGAATGCATGGATATGTCTTTTTAATTTTTAGTGGTTAATACTACTGTGTCATTCTATCTTTAGTACTTCCCTAATGCTTGTGCACGTGTTAATCATGTACTGTGCTGTGCTGTGCTTAGTCGCTGAGTTGCGTCCAACTCCTTGTCACCCCATGGACTGTACTAAGAATGTATAAGTCATAGGAGGGCTAGAAGACTTCAAAGTTGACTGAATTTTTTTTTTTTAATAAAGACTTTCAAGGAGAAAGAAAAACCCAATGCTTGTTTAAACAATGGCTTAGTTCTTTCCTATATTTGGCTTAGTTCTTTCTTTATATTTGCTCTATTTTTCAGTATTTCCCAATTGGGGGGAGGCACCAGTCACCAGTGAAGCTTAGTCTTCTAACCATCAGTGAGACTGTTAATTATTGGACTTAGGGATCTTAGGAAAAGCCCTAAAGGACAAACTGCCTGAGTTTGGGACGTAAAGTGGTCTCAGGCTTCAACAGGCTCCTAAAGGGACAAAAATAAGAAGAAAGAAGTGATCACGTGATTTTTAATTGCAAATTTTGAAAAATTAACATGGGTTACTCAAGATGGATATCATTTAATAAAATGACAAATAGTCTTGGAGCCTCATTGTTGTTATTTAGTCGCTAAGATATGTCCTACTCTTTTGTGACCCCATGAAGCCTCATACCTATTCCCATAATTAAAGTATAGATCAATCACATTTACTCATCAAGGACTTTCTCAGTCTCTAATTCTATTTCCTGAGCTGTATAAAATGGAGGTAATAATATCTGCCTCACAGAGTCACTGTGTGAGTTAATAACAACATAGCACTTAGCATAGTGTCCTGCGTATGGGAAATTCAGCAAGTCTTTTCACGACTGTGTGGTTGCTTTCCTTTCTCAATACGCTTGGCCAGGAGCTGAGCACTGAATAATACCCCTCTTTTAAGTGGCAAGATGCTACTTAAATAATTCCCTTCATTTTGGCCCCTATTTACAGTCTTATTTGGTTGCACTCATCCTGTGTTCCAATCCCCTTTTCATTTCCCAAGCTCCTCGGGAGCAGGGCCATATTCTTTGTCTTCCCTTCTCATGGCCCATCTTCTCCTCAGTCCTCTGCAATATAGCTGCCACTTCTACTACTCGGCTCAACATGCTTCTGCCAAGGAAACCCATGAGTTTCTGCTGTTAGGTACATCGTTCCCTCCTTTCCTCACTAGATATCTCTGCTGTTTGGCCCTAATGATAATTCCTCCCATGATTGGGAAATCTATCCCAGGTGTTTCTCCTAAGTTCTTGTGCAGACCAGACATTACCTATCCTTGACACATTCTATGAATGGGATAGAGTGAATGGGATATTTAACCGGAAACTTGTAAGTCATCTTAACATTCCTACCTTTTCTTTACACCTCACTTCCAACTCTCCACCAAGTTTAGTCAATTACATTTCCAAAGTCTTTACTGCCATTGCTTTAGCTTATCCTGATGATTTCTTCCTTTCTAAATTACCCTTTTCTTCCCCTTTTTCTGTATAGCTTTTACAGTGCTGCCAAAGTGACCTTCTGAAAATATAAATTATTTATGTTATTCCTTTGTTTATTATTTTTCAATGACTTCCCATCATTTTAAGGATAAAACCTGAACTCCTTAGCATGGCCTGCAAGCTCTCCTGTGATCTGATGCATTTCTGCCTTTCTGGTGTCACTTCTTCCCACTCACCAGCATGTCTTCCCTCCATGCTCTGTGTGTTCAAATATTGATGTTGGCTTGCCAGTTTGTTATGAAGACCACTACCCTGTGTGTAACTGTTTCCTGGGTCACAGCTGAGCCTAGGACATGTCTCTCTGACTTCTCCCCCTCCCAGGAACACTGCCTGCTTACCTTCTTTCCCTGTGGTGAAGAACTCCTGGACAGTATCATAGAGGCCGATCCTAAGAGAGGCGAAGCTTATTTGTCTCTGGAGACCAGCAGGCAGCCCGCTGTAGAGTTTCACTGGCCCTTCTGTTTTTGCCAGAGTGATGATTGTTCCCAGGACACCTTTATACCTAATGGCACTGGAGGTCAGGCATTCGCCCTGGATCTGGAAGTGAAAATTGAGAAAGGGGGTCCTACCTAGTGAGGAAAAAACAAAGGTTGGCATCAAGCTGTCCTCAATGGAGAAAACTTGAGCCAAGATATTTTTTCCATTGTGTTCCTATTTTCAGTCCTTTTCGCCTTCTCAGCAACATCTCCCCTTATCTATCTATCTAAATCCCTGGGTCAGGAAGATCCCCTAGAAAAGGAAATGGCAACCCACTCCAGTATTCTTGCCTGGAGAATCCCATGGACAGAGGAGCCTGGGGGGCTGCAGTCCATAGCATCGCAAAGAGTTGCATAGGACTGAAGCGACTTAGCACACATCTAGAGCTAGATATCTAGGTATCTATCTATCGAAAGGGGGAAGGGAGAGAATTTGGCTACTAGGCATACTTTGAAGGTCCTCCCCATCTGGCACCTTACTGTCCCACCCCCAGGAACTCTCCAGAACCCTTAGGCAGTAGGATAGGAAGATGTGCCTGTCTGATCAAGTACAGGAGAGGTTGGCAACAGTCACAGTCAACCCCTCCTCCTTGACCCTCCCACTTCTTTAGTTAATTCCTCCAATGTTCCAGTTTCCCACCCTAAGGCATCCATCCAGTGACAGGCAAACTTTTTTTAACGTGGCCACCTGCCCTACCTAAGGTGAGAAAGGATGGTAAAACCGAAGCCAGAGTCAAAGGGGCGCACACAGTAGAGGTCCCCTTTCTGTCCGAGGCACCTCCCCTTGCCCACAGCGCTACCTACCTGTAGCCGGACTTTGGCGGTGTCCAGCGGGAAGGTGATTATGTCAGCCACGCAGGCCGCCACCCCAGCTGAGAAGATCTTGACCGCCATGGTAGGGGGCACGTCTGACGCTGTGTGTCCCACCATCCTGACTCAACGCGGACTCCTGCGCAAGGGGATCAGGGCTTCAGTCCCAAAGGTGGATGTTCTGCCTGGCTTCTCACTTCTGCGCGGCCGGGCAGCAGACCGGTCCTCTCCGACTTCTGCCCAGTGGGGGCGGCAGGCAGGGGGCTGCAGCGGCCCAGGTGGCAGGTGGCGGGGTCGATGCAGCGGCGCCTGCCTGCCCTCCCTCGAGTCCGGGCTGGCCACGCCGTGCCCTCTGCCTCCGCGGATGACTTATATCGCCGGCGATCGCGATCGGGGCTGAGCCGATCCAGGTCTCTGGGGAATGGCAGGGCGTGTCCTGGGGCGCAGGTCCCTCCCACCTCCCCATCCTGGTTCGGCACCTGGGGAGCCGCCGTCTACGCTTTACCCTCGATGCGCAGGGAAGGGCGCACAGCAGCGCGCACCCCGAGCCTGGCAAGCTGGGCATCTCTTCAGGCTTCTACAGTCTTCAGCTGCGCACCCTTGGAGGGCGGGGAGGGGGAGTCTCTGAAACAAGAGCGAGCTCAGTGATCCTGGCAGAAGTCCCTGTCCAGCCGGAGAGCTCCAAGGCAAGAGTGGACTCCTCTTATTCCTCTGACTCCCCAGGAGCCTTGCAGACACCTTCTCTGCTTGGCTTCCCTTTGCTCTCTTTCTGATTTCTTATCCTCTCACCCTCCCAGCCACATGCAGCCAAATGCGATTCCAAAAACTACCAAGCCGAATCCGAGAACATTCTGAACTTTCAAAGGTTTTCATTTGAACACTTTTTGTAGGAGGGTGTCAAATGAAATGATGAACATTCTAGAAAGCACACCCAGAGTAAATTGCTAGAGCAATAAAGTGCTCCTTTTAATTTCATTCTGGGTGCAGGGGCCGTGTGGTGAAAAGGACAAAGACAAGCGCAGGTCACCAGGCTCCAGATGCAGCTCTTACCTTTGCAAGTCATTTATGACCCTTGACCCTTGACCCCTTTCCTAGTCCCATTATACTCACCCCCATGTAAAGTGTGGATAGTTGAGAGTCAGCAATATGAATGCAAGAAAAGAAGGTCCACACTTTACATGGGAATGAGTATAATGGGACTAGGAAAAGGGGTCAAGGGTCAAGGTATAGGGATCCCCAAAGTTATAGTCTAGGAAAAATGACCTTATCAAAGGTCAAATTAGGAAAGAAACAGTGTCCTCAGCCATAGAACTATGGCATTTGAAAATATAATTAATGAAGGGTTGGGTCTGTCAAGTAGTCATACTGTAATGTTCAGAAAAAATGTCAAGAGAATAAAAACAAAGGAAAGTATTGGATTTGGCTCTAACATAATTGATCACCTTAGGGAGTGCAGCTGTGGTAGAGTTATTAGGTTGTGAGGATGATGGCTAAGCGGATTGGGAATGTTTGTTATAATGCATAAAAGGTGAACCGCTGTCAACTGGATAATCCCCAACCCACAACCCAACCCACCGACCCTATGCATTGTCTTTCACAGTGGTTCCATCTGACGTGGTTTTAAAGCATAATCGCAAATTGCTCTCATCAAAAGACAAAGGTGCATATCTCTTCCCCTTGCATCTAGGAAGGCTGGTACATGCCTTACTAACAGAATAAGACAGCACTGCTGGTTTCTGATGCTGGACTATAACGTCCTTTCCTAAGGAAACATTAGGAACCCTGGGTTATTATGTAAGAAATCCAACCTCCCCGAGGCTGTCATGCTGGAGAGGCCCGCCCTAGGTAGGCAATTCCAGCCTTGCCTATCAAGGCAGGAGACATGAGAGTGCAGCTGCCTTGGACTCTTCAGATAAACCCGCCTGCCAGCTGAAAACACCACGTGATCTCCATCGCTGGAATAGGACAGAAGGGTCATCCAGCTGTTGTTCAGTCACTCAGTCGAGTCTGACTCTCTGCGCCCTCGTGGACAGCAGCACACCTGGCTTCCCTGTCCTCCACTATCTCCCAGTGCGCAAATTCATGTCCATTGAGTTGGTAATGTTATCTAACCATCTCATCCTCTGCGTCCCCCTTCTCCTTTTGCCTTCAGTCTTTCGCAGCATCAAAGGCTCTGCACCAGGTAGCCAAAGTATTGGCGCTTCAACTTCAGCATCAGTCCTCCCAATGAATATTCATGGTTTATTTCCTTTAGGATTGACTAGTTTGATCTTCTTGCAGTCCAAGGGACTCTCAAAAGTCTTCTTCAGCACCACAATTCGAAAGCATGAATTCTTCAGAGCTCAGTCTTCTTTATGGTCCAGCTCTCACATCCATATATGACTACTGGAAAAACCATAGCTTTAAGTATATGGACCTTTATTGGCAAAGTGATGTTTCTGCTTTATGATACACTGTCTAGGTTTGTCATAGCTTTCCTTCCCTTGTGGCTCAGCTGGTAAAGAATCCACCTGCAATGCAGGAGACCTGGCTTTGATCCCTGGGTTGGGAAGATCCCCTGGAGAAGGGAATGGCTACCCACTCCAGTATTCTGGCCTGGAGAATTCCACGGACTATATAGTCCATGGGGTCGCAAAGAGTCGGACTCGACTGAGCGACTTTCACTTTCACTTTTCCTTCCAAGGAGCAAGTGTCTTTTAATTTCATGGTTACAATCACTGTCCACAGTGATTTTTTAGCCCAAGAAAATAAAATCTGTCACTGTTTCCACTTTTTCCCCATCTGTCTGCCATGAAGTGATGGGACCATACCATACCATATCAGTTGAGTTCTGCCCAAATTCCTGACCCATGAAATTGTAAGACATAACGCAGTGGTTGTGGTTTTAAGCTGGAACCACCTTTTCTTTTCTGAGAAGTTAGGACTGGCATCCACTCTCTTTACACTTTCCTCCAACACTACCTTCATAATGAGTTGGATGCAGTGCATGGTGTGGAATTTTGGAGTTATAATTATAAAGGGAAGTCACGGTACATTTCTGAAGAAGCAGGGTAAACGGAAAGTCATTTTGTTTCCTTTAGGCTCATGTTTTTAAAAGGCAGGGTATGACAGGCTAGAGGAGAGGGTGAAATGAAAGCTATTAGAAAAGAAGGGAATGTGAGAAAGGGTCTGTTAGAAATGAGGAAAGGTGGTGGTCCCAACCAGCTAAGGACAGATAGGGAGAGGAGATTTGTGACCGGAGAACTGCGATTGCTCTGAGACTATGAGAGGGACAGCTCGAGCTCTGGAATGTTAATGTCTGGCTGGGTGAGTGTGGTCAGTTAAGAGACTTCTTCAGGAGGTAGATTTGGTTTATTCAGTGACGAGTGAGCATCTGAGGTGTGCTGGCCAGAAAGCCAATACTAAGGGTCCAGAAGAAGCAGAAGTCACAGCCTCCATGGCCTTCCCTGGCAGTCCAGTGGTTAAGACTCTGCAGTTCCAATGCAGGGGATGTGGGTTCGGTCCCTGGTCAGGGAACTAAGCTCCTCCGTGCCACGTGGTATGGTTAAAAAGAGAAAAAAAGTTAAAGCCTCCTGTAGGGCACCCATCAGAGGTCACAGGAGTTCCACATTCGGAAATGGTTCTGGATTCCAAGGACCAGGCTCCTTTATCCCTTCGGGAGGCTCTGGGAAGTAGGGGAAAGTTTGCCTCAGGTTGGAGAGAACAGTAGGGGAGAGGGCGGTGTCCCCAGAGGCTCAGCCGTCTGCTCCTCTGGCACAAAGAAGTAGAGAGGTAAAGAACAGGGCAGTGTGAGCAAGGGCAGCAGAGCTTTCGTGACGTAGCTACGGGATGGTGGCGAGTTCCCACTGTGCTAAACGCCTACTTCCCTCTTAAAATTTAGAACAACACTGAGGGGGAAGGGGGCTGGGATGAATTGGGAGCTTGGGACTGACATATATACACTATCGATACTGTGAAGAAAATAGGTAACCAGTGAGAACCTACGGTGTAGCCCAGGGGACTCTCCTTGGTGCTCTGTGGGGACCTGAATGGGAAGGAAATCCAACAAGAGGGGCTATATATAAACATACAGCTAATCCACTTTGCCGTATAGCAGAAACTAGCACATTGTAAAGCAACTATATGCCAACAAAAATTAATAAAAAATAAAATTTAGAACAACAAACTGTGGTCAACCAGGACCTCTGAACAAAATGTCTTTTTGTACTGATATTAAATAAGCATAACAATGCTGTACATTTGAAAAATGTTCTGCACTTTCCCATAATTCTCTCATTAACCACCAGTAGGAAATATCATATTGTAGTTATAGGTAATAACTATAGAGATAAATGTGCAAATGACAGAAGAGACAATTTATAAAAGAAGAAATACAACCTTTAAAACAGACTGATATATTTACCATCACTAATAAAAAAATGTACTTCACCTAATAAATTAATACAGTGTCTCTACAAAAAGCATAATTATTTTAACATTTACATGTACATTTTAAATTTACTATCATAAATATAAATTGTGAGTGGTGTAAATTATGCACATTTAAAATGTGGTAATTATCTTGTCAGCATTATATTAGTGATGGCAATATAAATTTACATGATTCTTTTAGAAAACAGTTTGGTGGCATGTCCTGAGCCAAGAAATGTCCATATCCTTTCCTCTAACGATTCTGTTTCTGGATAGCTATCTTAAAATCATTAGCCAATATATGAAAAAGTCAATATGTAGGAAGACTACGACAGTTAAATATTTATAGCAGCAAACTAGAGGCAGTGCCAGCCTCAGGTGAGATCTAGCTCTGCACGTCTGCGTGTGTCTGCAGGGCTGGGCATGTTCTGTCCACAGGTGTCTGCTCTGCGCACTGATGCGTGAAGAGGGACAGAGCCTGCCCTTAGGAACAGGGCAACGGTAGGGAGAGGACAGGATGGGGTCCAGTCCAGCCCAAAGAGAAGGAGTGTATCGAGGTCCACATTAAGGAGAAAATATTCCATTTTCATCCCGATTAACATGGTATAGCCTAGTGATTAAGAGAACGACAAGTAGCCCATGTTCAATTCTAAGATGCTTTCAACTGGGTGAGTGTGGACAGATTACCTAACTTCTCTGAGCCTCGAATGCTTCACTTTTGTGATAGGTATGAATCACTAGGTTATTCTTACTAATCGATCACTCCTTATGCTTAGCACTGAATGAACATAATCCTTATAACCCTACGAAAGATCATCCACTTCATGCACTTAATGAAAAGTTAACAGAAGCTTCTCTAAGCACTTGACAAAATTTAACACAACTAGTCCTCATGGCTCTCTCAGAGGGAGCAGTGGTAAAGAATCCACCTGCCAATGCAGGAGACGCAAGAGACACAGGTTCAATCCCTGAGTGGAGAGGATCCCCTGGAGGAGGCAATGGCAACCCACTCCAGTATTCTTGCCTGGGAAAAATCCCATGGACAGAGGAGCCTTGTGGGCTACAGTCAACGGAGTCACAAAGAGTTGGACACGACTGAGCACATCTCACGCTACCCATTGCTGCCCCCCTGAGGTATGGATTGATGTACTACCATTACCCACTTCACGGGAGGTGGAAACGCGGAGGTTCAGAGGAGTTAAGTAACATCTAGGTCACATAACCACTTCATGGTACACTTGGAATCTGTCTGACCCCCAGACTCTCAATCTCTAAATGATGCCCAAAATGCTTTCCCAATGTATTTATTTATTGTTTTAAAATTTTTATTGAAATATAGTTGATGTAATGTTGTGTTAGTTTCAGGTGTGCAGTATATATATTCTAAATGTATATATAGAATATATATTCTTTTTAGTTTCTTTTACATTATAGGTTATTATAAGATATTGAATATAGTTCCCTGTGCTGTACAGTAGGTCCTTGTTGGTTATCTATATTATATATAGTAGTGTGTATATTTTAATCCCAAATGTATTTGTGACACGATACTTTGCTAAGTTTTGAAGGTGTGTAATGGCTAGATATATCATATTTTTTTCTATAAGTCACATCAAATATTACCCCCAAATCACATGAAACAAATATTCTTTTACTCAGTTTATATACATTATTGAAAGTTTTACAAAGACAGAAATAAACAACACTTTTGCTTTAAAAATCGCTTGATTTCATGTCATTTTCAGTTGAACCTGGTGGAAGAGTTGGGAAGGTAATATATGAGATTTAGAAAAATTAGATTTATAGGGTTTGAGGCCTAGTAAAGGGAGCAGGGATTTCCCTGGTGGCTCAGATGATAAAGAATCTGCTTGCAATTCAGGAGACCTGGGTTCAATTCTTGGGTCTGGAAGACACCCCGGGAGAAGGAAATGGCTACCCATTCCAGTATTCTTGCCTGGGAAATCCTATGGACAGAGGAGCCAAGCTACAATCCGTGGAGTTGCAAAGAGTCGGAGGGAGCAGAGAACACGGAGGTGACTCAGAGAGCAGGACCTTCTTGTCCTCAGATACTTGAAGGCAGTGGACAGGTAGAGTTGTTCTGTATGTGATTAAGGAAAAGAATTAATGCTGAGGAGTGGAAAGTACAGGTGGTCAGATTTGGGGTTAAATGTAAAAAATGTTCTACTTGGGGCGATCAGAGATGGACTGTGATATTATTTTGGGTAATAAGTTCTCTGTCACTACACGTATTAAATTTCAGGTAATTTGGTATAAGATTAATTCAGAGCATCACATTTATTCTCAGAAGGACCTGGATTTGAATCTACCATTTGCAATCCGTGTGACCTCAGGCATCTTTTTTCTTAATTTACTTTTTATTTTTTGGCTGCACTGGGTCTTCATTACTGCGCACAGGCTTTCTCAAGTTGGGGTGCTCAGGCTTCTCATCACGGAGGCTTCTCTCTTTGCAGAGCTCAGGCTCTAGGCATGCGGGCTTCATTGCTTGTGGTGCACAGGTTTAGCTGCTCCATGGCACGTGGGATCTTCCCAGACCAGAGGTCAAACCTGTGACCCCTGCATTGGCAGGTGTATTCTCAACCACTGGACCACCAGGGAAGTCCCATATGCATCGTATTTAATCTCTTCATACTTCTGTTTTCCTGTCTATAAAATGGGGACCATAATCATAATTATAGTGATATTGAGAGGTCACAAGTAAATAATGCCACAAGTAATGATCTTAGTAACTGCAACGTGGCACCTCGAAAGGGCATAAGAAGTGATCAGAACAATTACATTTTTTATGAATGCAGTTTGATGCCTGCTGTGCAGGTCGTCAGGAGCCAAAGCATTGAACTAAAGGTTTTAGTGAAGGATGTGAAAGGTGGCTTCACACTCTGAGTTCCTGAGTCCATGACTCTGTCACCCACCCTGGGATGCAGTTATTACAGAGGAGAAGCAGAGCTGGATCCCAGATCTCTATACTGAGATCAGCCAAGAGTGGCATGAGGGTGAAATGGGGACATTCTGGCTGGGAAAAAGCCTCGATGTTCCTGGTACATGGGGTGGAAGTGCTGGGTCAGTGCTCTGATGGGGACATGGTGGCCTGGTCAGAGGTCACAGCCCAGTTCCAGGATCCTCTCCTTCCCTCATCCCTCCTCTTCCTAATCTCCTGGACAAGGGGAAACTTCAGACTGGTGTGTCCTGCCTGGCAGAGACAACTTGGCCAAAGGTTAGGGATTGCAGCCTCATGTGACACAGACACTGGGGACAGGAACAAAAACCAACTGAGGTTATGTTGAAAGCATTCTTTAAAAAAAAAAAAGTATTTGTTGTTGAAATCAAATTGAATTACAATGTTGTATCAATTACTGCTATACAGCAAAGTAACTCAGTTATACGTATACATATATATGTTTATATACATATAGATATACACACATACATACATTCTTTTTCATATTCTTTTCCATTATGGTTTATCACTGGATATTGAATATAATTTCTTGTGTTATAAAGTAGGACCTTGTGGTTTGTTAGTTGCTCAGTCGTGTCTGACTCTTTGGATCCCATGGGTGGTAGCCCGCCAGATTCCTATGTCTATGGAATTTTCCAGGCAAGAATACTGGAACGGATTGCCGTTTCCTCACCCAGAGATGGAACCCAGGTCTCCTGCGTTGCAGGCGGATCCGTTATTGTCTGAGACACCAGGGAAGCCCAGTCCATTCTACACATATCAGTTTGCATCTGCTAGCCCCAAGCTCCCACTCCTGTCCTCTGCCTCCATCTCCCCCTTGGCAGCCGTAAGTCTGTTCTCTGTGTCTGTGAGTCTGCTTCTGTTTTGTAGCTATGTTCGTTTGTGTCGTATTCTAGATTCCACGTCTAAGTGATAGCATACGATATTTATCTTTTTCTGTCTGACTTACTTCACTTAGTAAGATGATCTCTAGTTTCATCCATGTTGGAAACTTTCTTTATAATGTCTGAATCTGTTGCTTCAAACATGGTTTGCCTATTTCCAACGATGAGGAAATCACAGACAAGCCAGGAGGCCGCTCAGCCGTGTGCTGCCTGAGAAAGAACCACTGTCGGCCTGTGCAGCGAGCCCCTAATCCCGAGTGTCTGGGACGGGAAACCCTGACACTAGGGAAGCAATGGATTTTATTTCATCCACAGCGTGATACAACAGGGTGAAATAAAGCACTGCCTCTACGTATTCTCCCCTTGCTGTGTCAGTGTGGAGTGTGAAAGGCTAAGGGGGCAGGGAATGGGAACTCCCCAGGGAAACGCGTCATCTCGCGCCTCTGAGGCTGCCGTGTCTGAAGGGAGAGTTCAGGGTATACGCAGACTTTGTCACGTGCACGCGCATTTGTGTGCTTAAAATTCCGTAAAAGTGTTCTCTTTTATATTTTATTTGTGTGGTTACGGTGATTATTTGGAGACACGTGTGACCGATTTTAAGATGCCAGAATCTCACAGACAAGAGAATAAAGCTTCATTTGCACCATTTTCCAGGGATCTCTAGAATGACCTTTGGTTTTGTTTTTAAATTTACTTTTAATTGAAAGATAATTGCTTTACAATATTGTGTTGACTTCTGCCAAACATCAACATGGATCAGCTATAGAGATACATATGTCCCCTTCTTCTTCAACCTGCTTTCCATGTCCCACCCCATCCCACCCCTCTAGGTTGTTACAGAGACCCAGTTTGAGTTTCCTGGATCACACAGCAAATGCTTACTGGCTATCTGTTTCACATGTGACAGTGTATGTGTTTCCATGTTACTCTCTCCGTATGTCCCACCCTCTCCTTCATCACCCCACCCATGGCCATAAGTCTGTTCTCCATGTCTGTGTCTCCATTGCTGCTAAGTACCTTCAGTCGTGTCCGACTCTGTGTGACCCCATAGATGGCAGCCCACCAGGCTCCCCCGTCCCTGGGATTCTCCAGGCAAGAACACTGGAGTGGGTTGCCATTTCCTTCTCCAATGCATGAAAGTGAAAAGTGAAAGTGAAGTCGCTCAGTCGTGTCCCACTCTTAGCGACCCCATGGACTGCATCGCTGTCCTGCAAATAGTTCCATCAGTACTGTCTTTCCAGATTCCATATATATGTGTTAGTATAAAACATTTGTTTTTCTCTTTCTGACTTACTTCACCCTGTACTATAGGCTCTAGGTTATCCACCTCATTAGACATGACTCAAACACATTCTTTTTTATGGCTGAGTAATATTCCATTGTATATATGTACCACAGCTTCTTTATCCATTCATCTGTCAATGGACATCTAGACTGCTCCTAAGTCTTAGCTATTGTAAATAGTGCTGCAGTGAATATTGGGGTACATGTGTCTTTTTAAATTTTGATTTCCTCAGGGTAATGCCCAGTAGTGGGATTGCTGGGTCATATGGTGGTTTTTTTCCTAGTTTTTTTTTTAAGGAGATTCTTTAGAATGACCTTTTGATGGCTCTCCAGGGGGGCTTTCTTTGCCCTGCTAGATTTCATAATGAAATAGCTTGCGTGGAGGTTTACTTAGAAACTGTCCCTTAACTCTCTGCTCCAGGTTTCTGGGCTATTGCCATTGTGAGATGTGCCTTGTTTAGCTTCTTTGCTAAACTCTCTGGTTCAAAATTTCTTTTCTTTAAATTCAAGTATAATTGATTTACACTGTTTCAGGTATACAGCAAAGTGATTCACCTATATATATATAAATCATTTTCAGATATTTTTCCATTATACATTGTTATTACAGGATTGAATACAGCTCTCTGTGCTATATATTAGTCCTTGTTTGTTAGCATCCCTCTCCCCGCTTTTCCCATCGAGTAACCATAAGCTAGTTTTCTTCGTCTCAGAGTCTATTTCCGTTTTGTAAATAATTTCGTTTTTATCATTTAAAAGTTTTTAATATTTTAAATTTATTTTTCAGCTGTGCCACGTGGCATGCAGAATCCTAGTTCCTGGACCAGGGATTGAACCCATGCCCCCCTCTCCCCTCCCCACCTCACAGTGGGAGTACAGGTCGCAACCACTGTACCATCGGCAAAGTCCCTTTATCATTTTTTATTAATAGATTCAACATGTGAGTGATACGATACTTGTCTTTCTCTGATTTACGTCACCCACATGCTGCTTGGGAATCAGAAGAAACCTCGAAGGCAAAGGAGTAACCAGCATAGAATTTACTTCTCATTGCTCACATCCTCTCCAGGGTCTGGGCTCCTCAAGGCCTTGCTGCCGCGTCATTCCTGCACTCCAGTTTTTGTCTCTCCAACCTGAGAGAGACTACTGAAAACTCTGCCTAGCACTTTTGCCTCTTCGCCACCACTGTTTTTTGCTTGGCTTCTCAGTCTCTTCACCCTGCACCTCTTTACCTTATTCTAAGGAGAAAAGCTAAACATCTCCATGCACATTGGGATCACCTCCATGCACAGTCATTCTTTCCAGGACCTTAGTCCCTGAAGTCCTAGCTGCCTTGATCGTTTCCTCATGCCTTCATAGTTTCTTTGTTTTCAGCTTTGGTATTTTATCCAGCTTTTCTAGCTGTTCTTGAATCGAGTCAATCTGACACAGATCATCTATTGTACCCAGAAGTAGAATCATATAGTTAACAACATATCTTTTTAAAGATTAAGAAGGGTGAGCAGATGCTTGATCCTTATAGTATTAGAAGTTATTGTTTAACTATAAAAATTAAAATAGATTCATACCTTTAAACATAAATTAGTTTATCTGGATTGTAAAAATTGATTTGTACTAGAAATCTTTATGAATATCAAATGATCTGAAACAAGTAAAGCATCTTTTGTATACATTTTCTGAATTTTTGGTTTTCGTATATGAGGCATTCTAAATCAAAATCTCTGTGAAACTAATTAGGTTGTACCATATCCTCTAGCCATAAGCTTATATTTCAATATCATTGGTACAAATTGAGCCACGATTACTGCCAGTTAAAAACAAAATGGCTTCTTCTTATTGTAAATACTGAAAAGAGGCAGAGAAGTTTAAATTTCTGTTTTTAAATGAACTCTAATGTTTCTTGAGAGAGAGGTGGCCTGTGGTCACAGGGAGGAGAGAGGGGGACACCCGCCCCCATCTGTCTAGTGTGTGATAAGGAGAAATACTCAGACACAAGCAGCCGGGGATGGAAGGCTGCCTGGGGAAATGCTCCCATCTGGGCTGTAGAGAAAAGCACTGTTCAGTTCAGTTCAGTTCAGTCGCTCAGTCGTGTCCAACTCTGCGACCCCATGAATTGCAGCACGCCAGGCTTCCCTCTCCATCACCAACTCCTGGAGTTCACTCAAACTCACGTCCATCTAGTCGGTGATGCCATCTAGCCATCTCATCCTCTGTTGTCCCCTTCTCCTCCTGCCCCCAATCCCTCCCAGCATCGGAGTCTTTTCCAATGTCAACTCTTCGCATGAGGTGGCCAAAGTACTGGAGTTTCAGCTTTAGTATCATTCCTTCCAAAGAACACCCAGGACCGATCTCCTTTAGAATGGACTGGTTGGATTTCCTTGCAGTCCAAGGGACTCTCAAGAGTCTTCTCCAACACCACTAGCAATTCTCAAATGGAAACCTTGATTCAGTATTTATGCCTAACACATGCCTCAACATATCGCAAAGTATCCAATGGTAAAGAATCTGCCTGAAACGCAGGAGACCTGAGTTCAATCCCCGGGTGGGAAAGATCCCCTGGAGAAGGGAATGGCTACCCACTCCAGTATTCTTGCCTGGGAAATCCCATGGACAGGGGAGCCTGGTGGGCTACAGTCAATGGGACATGAATTGGAGATTGAGAACACAACTTATCACCCCCCATTTCTCACGGGAGAGGCGTTGTGCATATGGTGTGACACCTCAGCTTATACATCATAGCTCTGTAAACAGTCTTCCCAACAGCAACTCACAGGCACCTTGGTGCTCTAGGGTGCCCACATCTCAGCAGGATGGGGAAAAAGATTCGGCTGAGAATAACGGGGTCAGGTCTGGGGTGTGATGGAGATGGTGAAGGTAATGCAATTCCACACACCAGTCTCCATGGTCCTCCTGGAGTGGTGGGTAGGGAGCTCTAGGACTCACATGGTGGACAAAGCATGGGGCCCAAGACAGGAAACTAAATGCTCGTGTCTGGGGACAGGACTGAACCCAAATGGCTCTCTGATTCATGACATTTTTCAGGTAGTATTATATTAAATAATATATATTTTTTAATACAGGCAGGGGGAAGGGACAGATGACTGGGGCCAAGTCTGTCCACAAGCTTGGCTTCATCGAGTGGTTTTACTGAATTTCTTAATTCATTCCTCTTAGGAACCTGAGGGGTCTCTAAACTCTTCAGGTTTGCTTTTATTCCCACAGAGTTTCCATGGCAGCTGCAATCAGAGGGGAGGAGAGAGGGAAGATAGAAAAGGGAGTCAGTAGGAAAGGGCAGAGGTTTGTGTGGCGGGGAGATGCTTCTTCCCATAAGAGGTGGTTCCACTGACCCACCCTCTGCTTTGTCGACTACTTTTTTCCCCCAAGCTCTCAGGTTAGAGACTTTAAACTGGGAGTGGAGGATCTCCTCCGGTTTCCAAAGACTCTGTCTGTAAGATGGGGGAGGGAGAGCAGCAGAGAATGTATGAGGGAAGGTAAACCCGTGGTCATCCCACCTGCTGGTCCTGACTCAGTCAGTGCCACCCCTTCCCTGACCATCACAGCCAGAGGTGCCAATCGGAAATAGGACGTGGACATTTCCAAGGGGACTAGACTCACCGAATTTGAAACCTGGCCTAGCTATTTCACACAGTGAACTTATCCGTCTTTCTCTCCTGTTTCTCTTTCTCTGCCCCGCCACGCCCACCCGCCCTTGCCAAACTAAGAAAGAACATTACCCAGCTTTGTCTGCAGGTGTCGCTGTCTGTGAGCGTTCTTGGTAGAAGGGCCACTTGGCATTGAGCCCTCTGTCAAGGTTACAGTTTTATTATTTTAGAAGTAGCACCGTTTAATTTTTGAATGGCTGTCTCATTTCACGTGGATCGTTTTGACCTTTGTTTCTTCAATCAGACCTTTCATGTTTTTAATGGAGCTTTTGCAAGCATCTCTTTTTCAGAGAAAATATAAAGTGCAGTCAATGGAAGTGCCTTTGGAGAGGGGCAGGACCTTTTGGAGGATGATGGGATCTGGCCTAGACTGCGCTTTGGGACGTGATTTTTGTACATGCTTTTCCTGAGCTTCTGACTGTCAGGGGAGGCCACCAGAAGTTATCTGTGATTCAGGCCAGCCCGATGGGAGGTGGCAGAGGTGTGCTAGCCAAGGGCACTGAGCCCCTGGGGACCGCCTGGCCCTGGCATGGCTGTATAAGGGAATGTTGCCAGTTTAAGGCCACGAACCCGAGAGGAAACCACACCCTAAGCAGAAAGAAAATCCTCTGGAGATATTTCACGTTAGGTAACGTTTGCCTCATGGAGGACATCATCTCTCCTGCACGTAATCTTTTCTTCCTTTGATCCTTTGGCTTCCTGACATTGTCTCGGCAGAGTGTGACCTGAGCAGATGCTTCTATCAAGCTTTTCTTGATATGCTTTGAGTTATTACACTTGAATTCACAGCTCTGCCCTCCTTTTCTGCCCTAACTGTATTGAGCAGTTAAGGGCAATGTATCCTTTTAGTTTTTACTAGAGATGTAAAACTTTAACCAGAATATGTTGAATGTGGGCCTCAAAGTTAGTCACAGGGATTGGTCTTTAGCCCAACATTACCCTCTAGTGGGATACAGTAGAATAGTTATTAATTAAGTGTGTGGGAAGCAACTAAGCAGAGATTTTGCATCAGGTTTGCTCTGTGGCAAATACAAGTGGCTATTAAGACTAAAGAAGAAGAAGAAGAAAGAAATTAAAAAATACTCCTCTTATTTCGAAGGTCATTGGTCTTCAGAGAGGGTGAAGCAATTCATTACACTTAATAACCTCCTCACTGTCTTTCATTGTATTCTCTCATCGTTGCCATAATGAGTGGCATTTACAACTAGACAAATAAAGAACAGAAGTCAGATAGAAAATGGGTAACAGAATTGGAGCCTAAGAAAACGACACACGATTATAGAATGCATGACACCAAAATGTAGAAGAGAAATACAAAAGAAATTGAGAGAACCAGTAAATACTTCAAAAAATATTCAACTTCCCTACTATGATAGAAATCCAAATTGAGATGAAATATCATCTTTTATCTATCAGATTAGTAAAAATTGGAAGATGGTTAACCTCCAATGTCAGTGAACGTGTGTGAGGAGAGAGCCCTGGTTGTTGATGGGAGTGTGAACAAGTGAATTATTTGGGAAGGAACTTGGCAGGGTTTGTTACAGTGTTCATGGGTATATGCTTCAATCCCATGCTTTTTCTCCTTCAATCCTGTCCAAAATAAATATTCCTACATATGATCCAAATCTCTTTGCAATGATATTCATTGACACAGTGTTTATAATAAAACGAATCTATCATAGTGGAAAGTCCATTAGCTGGGAGGGGGTCGGAGTATGTGGTTAAATAAAATATAGAACACTCTCTTTCTATGGAAACTATCCTGCCATTAAAATAAGTGAATTAAATTTAAACTGATATGGAGCAATCTCTCTGACACTTAGAAAAAAATGAAATCAGGGAATACTTTTAGTTTGATCTACTTTTTAAAATGTGTGTATGTAATAAACAACCAACAAAGACCTAATGTATAGCCCAGGGAACTCTGCTTAGTATTCTGTCATAACCTAAATAGGAAAAGAATTTTAAAAAGAAAAAAAAAAAGTGCGTGTATATACATTCTGCTGCTGCTGCTGCTGCTGCTGCTGCTGCTGCTAAGTCGCTTCAGTTGTGTCCGACTCTGTGCGACCCCATAGATGGCAGCCCACCAGGCTCCCCTGTCCCTGGGATTCTCCAGGCAAGAACACTGGAGTGGGTTGCCATTTCCTTCTCCAATGCAGGAAAGTGAAAAGTGAAAGTGAAGTCGCTCAGTCGTGTTCGACTCTTCTCGGCCCCATGGACTGCAGCCTACCAGGCTCCTCCATCCACGGGATTTTCCAAGCAAGAGTACTGGAGTGGGGTGCCATGGCCTTCTCCGGTGTATATACATAGATGTGTGTAAAACTTTGTAGGACAAATGAGCTTCAATCTCACAATAATATTACCATGAGGGAAATAGAAGTTTGTTAATAAAGGAAGGGGCTTCCCTGGTGGCTCAGTGGTAAAGACCCCGCCCGCCAGTGCAGGAGACCTGGGTTTTATCCCTGGGTCGAGAAGATCCCCTGGAGAAGGAAACGGCAACCCACTCCAGTATTCTTGCCTGGAAAATCCCATGGACAGAGGAACCTGGGGGGTTACAGTCCATGGGGTTGCAAGAGTCAAACACTACTTAGTGACTAAACAACAGCAAATTAAACACTAAGACTTTCCCAGTTTTTAAAAAAATATTTAGGTATCTTTGGCCGCACTGGGTCTTAGTTGTGGCATGAAGGATCTTTCATTTGGCGAGCAGGCTTCTCTCCAGTTGTGGTGTACAAGTTTAGTTGCCCTGAGGCACCATGGGATCTTAGTTCCCCGACCAATCAGGGATCAAATCTATGTCCCCTGCCCTGGAAGGTGGATTCTTAACCACCGACCACCAGGGAAGTCCCTAAAAATCATTCTTCTTGCTCTGCCCATTTGGAAAGAAAATGGAATTCCAAAGGAGATTCTGAAACCTCCATGTCAACTTGTGTGTATTTTTAAAGCGACTCCATCTTCTACTTCATTTTCAAAGGCATCTCATGTGTTGCTTAAAGAAGTCAGTATACCTGATTGTTAACTTCACTTAAGCAGGTATCACAAATTCCCTTATTGCATGCTGCATCTTCTTTATGTTACCAGCTCTTGAAGAAATAACCCAGGGTAACACTCCAAAATATATTACGCTTTTTTTCTCATAGACTCTCTCAAAGGTCTTCTCAGCTTAAATGAACAGCTCTTTGATTGATTTCTCCAAGAAGGATCCAGTGAATTCAAATGTCTCTCCCTTATTTTCCCCTTGTTCTGACATACAGGTCTTTCTCATATTGAGAAGAGATATTGTGTTGTATTACGCTGGAAATAGCTGACGTTTCAATACAAATTACAGAGGAAGAATGTCCCAATATGTGATGCTAAACCTTCTTTTTGTCTTTTGATGAAATTTCATAACATATATTGTTTCATATCAAGATGTGCAAAACTTCAAATGTCTATACTATCCTCTATTTCTCATTCTTAGGTCTAAATTTGGGGCAGGAGTTGTTGGAAGGACTGAAATACTGCACATGGTTCATAGATGTTGACAGTATGACAAAGGAAGCTGTAAATCATATACAAAAACCAGCAAATGGGAAAAATAAATTTTATCCCTCATATATTTTACGTTCCATGCCCCTTGGAATATCAATAAGTGCTGAGAAGTTAGTCTATAGAGAAACAAGCAGTAACTTAATTATAAACATTTTTATATACTTTTTTAAAATCAGACATCTCTAGCGGCTGAGTGCTAAAGAATCCGTCGGCCAATGCAGGAGACAGGAGTTTGATCTCTGGGTTGGGAAGATCCCCTGGAGAAGGAAATGGCAACCCACTGCAGTATTCTTGCCTGGGAAACTCCATGGACAGAGGAGCCTGGTGGGCTACAGCCCGGGATTGCAAAGAGTCAGATGCAATATGAGCACATATTATGGTGTAGGAAGTTGAAGAGATTTGAAGTCGAAGAAAATGTGATTACACTGAAGGTTTAGAAAGACTGTGTAAGCATCAGCTTAGAAGAGTAACTAGAGGGTATGAAGGGTAGATAGACTGGCTACAATCCAGCAACCTGTACTGTAATCAAATCTTTATCCCATTCAGACTAACCGATAGCCAGAGGTCTACTCTGATGGCTGCCTTCCGACTGGTAAAAGAATATATGCAAGCATGCTCAGTCGTGTCCGACTCTTTGCGACCCCATGGGCTGTAGCCCTGCCAGGCTCCTCTGTCCATGGGATTTTCCAGGCAAGAACACTGGAGTGGGTAGCCATTTCCTTCTCCAGGGGATCTTCCCAACCCAGGGATTGAATCTGTGTCTCTTGTGCCTTCTGCACTGCAGGTGGATTCTTTACTGCTAAGTCATTGGGGAAGTAGACCCCAATTAAGGAGAGTCACCTTGGAGCTGCCAGAGTCAGGGACTATAAATCCACAGATAATCTTCCATCCGGGCTTTCCAGGTGGTGCTAGTGGTAAAGAATCCACCTGCCAATCAATGCAAGACACGCTCAGTCATGTCCAACTCTGCAACCCCATGGACTGTAGCCCACCAGGTTCCTCCATCCATGGAATTCTCCAGCCAAGGATACTGGAGTGGGTAGCCATTCCCTTCTCCAGGGGCTCTCACCAACCCACAGATGGAACCTGGGTCTTCCACACTGCAGTGAGGAGGATAGATCAAATATTAATATAAGAGTCTAATAAAACCCTCTTGGACATTCAGATGAATACAGAGCTGAACTAAGAAAGTATAACTGAGAATAGATAGAGGAACAGAGATTAAAAGGTGCTCAGAAAGAAACAATGGATTGACTTCAGTAACTGGAGGTGGGTCATAGGCAGGCAGGAGGAATCAAAGATGACTCGTTTCTGGCTTCAGGTACTGGATGGATATTGGTATTACCAATTAAACTAAGAAATAACAAAGGCGGACAGGTTATGAGGAGAAAGTAGTCTAGTTTCTGAAGTGTGACAGAATCTGATACACGGTATTCAGTCATAAAATAAGTGAATTCACTAAACAATAGATTATTGTCAACCCGGTCCTGGCGTTAGTCTAGCCAATACTTTGCCCTTGAGGAATTCTAAGAACAGCTACAGGATTTTTGTTTACAGATCTTGGTCTCCCTGTGAAGTAGAGGAGGGGAAGCAGTTGTGAACCCAGGAAGCCCAAATAGTCCACAGCTTGGCCCTCAGCCATCTACTCCCAGAGACACTGAGCAGACCCAGATGTCTCCATCTGAGCCAGTCCTAAGCTCACAGGGACAGCTTCCCAGGCCCCACCTCCTCTCCTCACTTTGCGTCTCCTTATAAATTCCTTTGTGTGGCTGTGTAAGCATTTTTTTTTTTTTTTAAAGAATTGGACTGTCAAGAATATCTTAAACAAAAGACATAGGACCTGAAACATTAGGTAAACGAGTCATTTTAAAGCAGAAAACAGCATGAAATGCTTTGTACTCACCACATCAACTGCTATTATTTTCAGGTTAGAAGTTGATGCTGTAACAAAAGAGCCGTCTTATAGTACGGGTCATGAAGAACATGCAGAGGAGGTACAGAATGAGGCAGTGACCAGGACTCCCCACGAGGTTCACTGTTAGATTCTTGAACCGAGTGAGCTCTGAGTTGAAGTCCCCTTGACAAAGCTTCTGTCAGAAACCAGGCCAAGCTGTTCCATGTCTGGGGACAGGGGAGTGAGGAGACGTCTAGCCACCCTCGCTACTGACTAGGACAGGAACGTACTGGGAGTTGCCCTCTGCGTGGCCGCCAGGGTTCCCGGTCTGCATCCTTTGGTGGGGATGAGGATGCTGTTGGCAGTGAACCTTCTTGTTGTCCGTGGCTCCCATGGTGGCATGTGCACACAGCTTACCCACCTCCCACCCAGACTTGAAGTAATGCACGATGGGAGGATATGGCTACATCTGTGGTTTCTCTGGGGGCACTCATTTCCCCAGCATTCAGGCTCCAAATGGTCTCTCTCCCTTTCCCCCAGCAGTAAATTTCTCTTTTGAATTTTCACATATGAAAGCTCTGGGCTTCCCAGGTAGCGCCAGTGGTAAAGAACCCACACGCCAATGCAGGAGAGGCAAGAGACATGAGGTTCGATTCCTGCGTTGGGAAGATCCCTTGGAGGAGGAAATGGCAACCCACTCCAGTATTCTTTCCTGGAGAATCCCATGGATAGAGGAGCCTGGAGGGCTATCGTCCATAGGGCCTCAAAGAGTTGAACACAAATGTAATGACTTAGCACACACACGTGAATCTGAAAGCTTCACTAAGGCCGGTGCCCAGTGCTCTGAGGCTGGAAGCCCACTGGGATGGCAGATCAAGTCTATTACCATAGACACATTGAGCCCATCGTTGGGGATGGTGTGATAGTTATTAGCATCACAGTGGAAGTGACCATTCAAAGAAGATGGTCACTCATAATACACTGAAATCAAAGAGAATAACCCATAGAAATACTAAAAAGACATAACACAACCATTAGAAACTTGAGAGGAAGTTTAATGCTGTTTGAAATGCCCTGTTTGCCTTCTGGAGGCCAGAGAAGGAAGACGTTAACAAGATGGACTCATAGGTTGAACTGGCAATAATCAACTCAAAGGCTCAGGGCTCCTCCACGTGTAGCCTTTAGAAGCAAACAGACTAGAAATTGCCATTGTAAAATATATTGACGCTGGGATAAAACCATTGTGAGCTGTTTGAACAAATAAGGACAGTATTACAACAGAGCATCAAGAGAAACATGTTTTCAGGGTGATGTATAATTCTGTTCTCAATGATAATGGAAAAGTCTGGCTCCTCTCACTTAGTTCAGTTGCTCAGTTGTGTCCGAATCTTTACAACGCCATGGACTGCAGCATGCCAGGCCTCCCTGTCCGTCACCAACTCCCGGAGTTACTCAAACTCATGTCCATTGAGTCGGTGATGCCATCCAGCCATCTCATTCTCTGTCGTCCCCTTCTCCTCTTGCCTTCAATCTTTCCCAGCATCAGGGTCTTTGCAAATGAGTCAGTTCTTCACATCAGGTGGCCAAAGTATTGGAGTTTCAGCTTTAGCATCAGTCCTTCCAATGAATATTCAGGACTGATTTCCTTTAGGATGGGACTAGTTGGATCTCCTTGCAGTCCAAGGGGCCCTCAAGAGTCTTCTCCAACATGACAGTTCAAAAGCATCAATTCTTCGACACTCAGCTTTCTTCACAGTCCAACTCTCACATCCATACATGACTACTGGAAAAACCATAGCTTTGATTAGACAGACCTTTGTTGGCAAAACAATGTTTCTGGCTTTTGAATACGTTGTCTAGGTTGGTCATAACTTTTCTTTCAAGGAGCAAGCGTCTTTTAATTTCATGGCTGCAGTCACCATCTGCAGTGATTTTGGAGCCCAGAAAAATAAAGTCTGCCACTGTTTCCACTGTTTCCCCATCTATTAGCCATGAAGTGAGGGGACCAGATGCCATGATCTTAGTTTTCTGCATGTTGAGCCTCAAGCCAACTTTTTCACTCTCCTCTTTCACTTTCATCAAGAGGCTTTTTAGTTCCTCTTCACTGTCTGCCATAAGGGTGGTGTCATCTGCATATCTGAGGTTGTTGATATTTCTCCCAGCAATCTTGATTCCAGCTTGTGCTTCATCCAACCCAGCATTTCTCATGATGTACTCTGCATATAAGTTAAATGGGCAGGGTGATAATAAACAGCCTTGATGTACTCCTTTCCCGATTTGGAACCAGTCTGTTGTTCCATGTCCAGTTCTAACTGTTGCTTCTTGACCTGCATACAGGTTTCTCAAGAGGAAAGTCAGGTGGTCTGGTATTCCCATCTCTTTAAGAATTTGTTGTGATTCACACAGTCAAAGGCTTTGGCATAGTCAATAAAGCAGAAATAGATGTTTTTCTGGAACTCTCTTGCTTTTTTGATGATCCAGCAGATGTTGGCAATTTGATCTTTGGTTCCTTTGCCTTTTCTAAAACCAGCTTGAACATCTGGAATTTCACAGTTCACATACTGTTGAAGCCTAGCTTGGAGAATTTTGAGTATTACTTTATTAGCATGTAAGATGAATACAATTGTGTGCTAGTTTGAGCAGTGTTTGGCATTGTCTTTATTGTAAAGCAAAATAAATAAATTAATTAATTAAAAAATAAAATAAAAATTGCCATTCAAACTAAAAAAAAAAAAGTGACCTTTTCCAGTCCTGTGGCCACTGCTGCGTTTTCCAAATTTGCTGGCATATTGAGTGCAGCACTTTCACAGAATTATCTTTTAGGATTTTAAATAATTCAACTGGAATTCCATCACCTCCACTAGCTTTGTTCATAGTGATGCTTCCTAAGGCCCACCTGACTTCGCATTCCAGGATATCTGGCTCTAGGTTGGTGATCACATCATTGTGATTATCTGGGTCATAAAGATCTTTTTTGTATAGTTTTTCTGTGTATTCCTGCCACCTCTTCTTAATATCTACTGCTTCTGTTAGGTCCATACCACTTCTGTCCTTTATTGTGCCCATCTTTGCATGAAATATTCCTTTAGTATCTCTAATTTTCTTGAAGAGATCTCTAGTCTTTCCCATTCTATTGTTTTCCTCTATTTCTTTGCATTGATCACTGAGGAAGGCTTTATCTCTCCTTGCTATTCTTTGGAACTCTGCATTCAAATGGGTATATCTTTCCTTTTCTCCTTTGCCTTTCTCTTCTCTTCTATTCACAGCTATTTGTAAGGCCTCCTGAGACAACTATTTTGCCTTTTTGCATTTCATTTCCTTGGGGATGGTCTTGATCCCTGCCTCCTGTACAGTGTTACGAACCTCTGCCCATAGTTCTTCAGGCACTCTATCAGACCTAATCCCTTGAATCTATTTGTCACTTCCACTGTATAATCGTAAGGGATTTGATTTAGGTCATACCTTGAATGGTCTAGTGGTTTTCCCTACTTTCTTCAATTTAAGTCTGAATTTGGCAATAAGGAGTTCACGGTCTGTGCCACAGTCAGCTCCCGGACTTTTTTTCCCCCGACTGTATAGAACTTCTCCATCTTGGCTGCAAAGAATATAATCGATTTGATTTTGGTATTGACCATCTAGTGAAATCCATGTGTAGAGTCTTCTCTTGTGTTGCTGGAAGAGGGTGTTTGCTATGACCAGTGCATTCTCTTGGCAAAACCCTAGTAAACTCACTTATCTAGGGTTTAAACACATGCTCATTTCCCTCTGATACTCATCTTTGATTTTTGGAGGTAAGAGTATCAGACTTTACAAACGTATTTCCCGAGGCATCTTTAGGTGATAGACAGAATAATGTATAACAACCTAAGAGTCAAATCAAATGACTACTCAGTGAAATACATACCAAATGGTGTTACAGAGGGATTTTCACCCTTTCATCACTTATGTAGGATGAGTTAGAAAGTTAGATGACCAACAGTGATTCTCTTCCTTATTTTACATTCATGTGCACACCACTACACAGTGTATTTCTTTTCTTTCTTTTTTTGGCCATTCTGTGCAGCTTGCAGGATCTTAGTGCCCACACCAGGGATTGAACCTGTGCCCCCACAGTGGGCACCAAGGCTCAACCACTGGACCACCAGGGAATTCCCCAAACTGTATTTCTTATCTCAAAATATTTGCCTATAAAAATTTGTTTCCTTAGCCAAAATGGTTGTCGAACATAATTTCCCCTGCAAAGTGTTCAAAAGAATAATGTTATCACCATAGACAGGAACTGAAGTACTGAGATAAAAGCCACATTTGAGTATCCATGTATTTTATTTGTTCACATTTATCCTATTTGAGGTTAACACTACATCATTGGACAGTTTAAAAAAATCATTCTGTAAACAAAATTAAAAACAGCAGCAACAGCTAAAAATAAGGACACAATGGATTCTAAAATAAGGGAATGTATTGGAAGGAATATTCTGAATATGCAAAGAAAATGTGACCATGATTATGAATTCAACAATAAGAAGAAAAAAACTCCAACATCTGTAAAAGACAAAACCGTAACAGTAATAAAAAAAGAAGCGAAAATACAAAGTGCAGGTGCGACAGTTTTCATTTCCAAGTCCATTCAGTAAATAGAGCATACTATTCTCTTATATAAAGTGTCAAGTTCCGCTTTACACATTCAGTTACGTGATCTTGCAGAGTTTTTTTCATTTTACATTATCTCTACATTGACTTAACTGGAAAAGATGGTCATATGTGATACATGGTATGATTTCTTGAACCTATGGAGAGCACAGAAATGGTAAAGTTTATCGTTTTATTTTTTGCTGTATTTGCAATGAGTAACAAGAAGCTGAAAATTCAGTATAAGAAGCATCAGTACTTTCACTCTGCCCCCACCCCACCCCACCCCCCCAATTCTGAGCCCTCTTATCATTTTTGTTGCCACTTTCAGATTCTCTGTCACAAAAGACTGTTCATTTCCCCCCGAATTCCGGCCAGCTGACTTAAATCATCAATTTTTCAATGCAATTTGGTCTGGTATTTGCCCAAACTGATCAAACAGAGGTGTTATTCTGGCATCACATAAAAATCACATATACTTTCCTAACTGCTTAGAACCTCAAATGGGAATGCCTGCAGAATATGCTTTTTGAATAGAGGACTTTTATGAAATATATTTCAAATCTTAAAAAATAGCTTTAATGCTCCCTTAAAGTGGTACAGAATTTACCCCAGCTGACAATGCCTATGCCATTTAAGAACATTCTCTCTCTCTGTGGCATTTCACTTTCCTTACAGCTCTAATTTTATTCAAAAAGCCCGAATACACAACAGCTGCTGCCTTATTTAGCGTTTAAACAGCACTATGTATACAGCTCATCAGCAAGATTAAGAAGTTATAAATACACACATATCACGGACAGAGTCATCTTTTTTTTTTTTTGGAATTCACTGCATTCTGGTAAATCCCCCTCCCCCCAACGAGAGCGGAACTGTACCTACATGGAGGTGTTTAAGTATTTCTCCAACAGCTTTTCATTGTATTATATTATGAAAACACTAGGCTTCAAGCCGGGTACTAATAAATATTTAATTTAAAAGGAAGACTGAAGCCCCAACACAGAACATAAAAAAAGACCCCGCCCCCCGCCCCCCAGAGAAGGTGCCGGATTCAGCCCGACAAGGCTGAGATCTCATAGTCACTGATGGAGGTGAGGGGCTTGCCCATCATCCGGATGTTTTTTGCACTGGTGATCCTGGCCATCATGCACACGGGCTTGTCGAAGTACTTCACCAGGGCCGGCTCGGTCAGGAGAGAGGCCAGGAACTGTTCGAAGGTGATGGCCCAGTCCCGGTCCAGGCTGGTGCTTCGGGGCAGCGCCGCGGTGCCTTGGCCGCTGCGCACCAGGACCGTGTCCTCGCCAATGTCTTCGCAGTGCAGCTTGTCCTCCTCGTGGGAGCCGGCACTCAGCACCGAGTAGGAGGACATGGAGCTGTCGTCCTTGGTATCGTCGTCGGAGATGAGCATGGAGGAGCAGGCCCCGTGGTCCCGGGGTGAGGAATCCTCCAGCTTGATGTCCTCCATCTGTCCGCCCAGGGAGTGCTCCTCACTGGCCCCGGCCAAGCTGGCCGGGAGGGGCTCCACAGCTTCGGGCACGTAAGGCTGGCTCGGCCCCTTCTTGGGGAAGAGCACGCTGCCGGGGAGGCCCTGGTGGCCGGCCGGCCCGCTGCCCCCGCCCCCGCCCTCCTTGGCAGGCTGGGGAGCGAAGAGCTTGCCCACTTCCCCAATCTCCAGCAGGAGGCTGGTCACCGCGGCCGTGGCGTGGTACAGCTCCTGCTCGTTGGGGTCCTCGCTGAACATGTTGTACATCGTCTTACAAAGCTCGATAAATTGCCCCTGAAAAGTGATCGGGGAAAACACAAGACCATGACCATGTCATAGGGAGTATAGAGCCAGGACCCAAGTGGACTGCAAAGCCATTTAATATCAGGACTCCTGCAAAATCCCAGAAAAGTCCTATTGTGGGGTGGATGGATGTGCAGATTTAAAGAGATGGATGGTGGATTTAGTCTCTTTACTGTGTGTGTGCTAAGTCGCTTCAGTCATGTCTGACTCTTTGCAACCCTATGGACTGTAGCCTGCCAGGCTCCTCTGTCCCATGGGATTCTCCAGGCAAGAATTCTGGAGTGGGTTACCATTTCCTCCTCCAGGAGTTCTTCCTGACCCAGGGATTGAATCTGCATCTCCTGTGTCTCCTGCATTGGCGTGTGGGCTCTTTACCAGTAGTTTTATGACTGTAGTCAAGCAGGATTTGAACCTGCAAATGGAGATGCAAATGGATTTCCTCTTGGTCAGGACTACAGGTCTCTTTATTAGTGGTTCCTTTGTTATACAAATGTTTAATTAACTCCTTTATCCTTTCTTGCTGACTTGTAAGTAAATCGTAGACCTCGTCTTATTTCATGCCTATACGCTTCAGCATTCGGCCCAAGTTTTCCAAGTTCAGCTCAAATCCTCTCTCCCATGACACATCTGCTGGTTTCTCTGGCCAGAAGTCATGTTTTCTACCTCCACCCAGATAATTTATCTCTTCCTCTGTTAATAAAAAGCATTCTCATCCTGTATTTTAAATTATTTACATGGTTTTATCTTCCTCATTATATTTCAGCTGTTTAAGGGAAAAAAGTCAGACACCTATTTATAGCTGAGTACAGTGGTTTGAAAACGGCATGAGCTTGTCTTTTGAATATCTAATGGTATTTTAAAATGTTTTTTGGCACACCATGAGGCTTATGGGTCTTAGTTCCCCTACCAGGGATTCAATCTGTGTCCTCTGCATAGGAAGCACAGAGTCTTCCTACGTGGACTGTCTGGGAAGTCCCTCTGAGGGTTTTTTGTTTTTTTTTTAATTTTTTTTTTTTTTGGTTTTAGGGTATAGCTGATTAACAACATTGTGATAGTTTCGGGTGAACAGCAAAGGGACTCAACCATACATGTACATGAATCCATTCTCCCCTACCCTCCCACCCAAGCTGTCACAAAACACTGAGCAGAGTTCCATGTGCTATACAGTAGGTCCTTGTCGATAATCAATTTTAAATATAGCAGCGCGTACAAGACCATCCCAAACTCCCTAACTATCCCGCCCACCTCCTGCCCCCGCCACCCCGGCAACCGTAAGTTTGTTTTCTCAGTCTGTGAGTCTCTTTCTGTTCTGTAAGTAAGTACATTTGTGTCGTTTCTTTTTAGAAATGACATATAAGGCATGTCTTATGATATTTCTCCTTCTCTGTCTGACTTTCTTCACTCAGGATGACAACCTCCAGGTCCATCCATGTTAGTGCAAATGGCATTATTTCATTCTTTTTAATGGCTGGGCAATATTCCATCGTATAAAGGTATTACATCTTCTTTACCCATCCCTATGTTGATGGACATTGAGGTGGCTTCCATGTCTTGGCTACTGTAAACAGTGCTGCAATGAACACTGGTGTGGTGCACATATCCTTATGGATAATGTTTTCCCCTGGATATATGCCCAGGAATGGGATTGCAGGGTCGTATGGTAGTTCTATTTTTAATTTTTTTCAGGAACCTCCATACTGTTCTCCCTAGTGGCTGTACCAATTTACATTCTCGCCAACAGTGTAGGAGGGTTCCCTTTCCTCTGAGGGTATTTTTAATGATTGGGATGAGAATGCATGTGCTCTCAAAATACCACAATATTTTGTGGTTCCCATTTTCTGAGGTGGTCATGTCCTCATAACAGAGCATACTTTAAATGCACAAAGGCATGGACAAAATACATTCAAACAGGTACTAAATACGTGCTCCAAGTTACCATTAGCTTTGAGGGATACTTATTCTACATTTATCTATGACTGAAAACAGAGCTTCAAGGTTTAAAATGAATGAATTGTGCTGTTGAGCACTCACCTGATTCAATTTTGGTAAATCCTTTGCATTCTTTGCCTTGGATTTATTTTCTGGAGTCCAGAGTCTCAGATAATTACGATTTTCTTGAGAATTCGCCCTCTTCCCTAAAATCCAAATACCAAGAAATTAGTGTTCAAAGGTCAAGAAGCAACTGTTGAACCGGCAGTAAGGCCAACACAGAGAAGAGGAAGTCTGTACCTCTGTCCGGCTTTAAACTCACTGTAACAAAGCCATCATCTGCGCTGTGTTTGTTTCTGCTCTCCAATCCAACCACTGCCAGAAGAGTTAGAAAGAAAAGAAGGAGGATGTTACATGATAAACCCACAGGTTTATTAGCACATGTAAAAGAAAACAGAAACACCTCTAGGTAGGGTTGATTGCTAGCAATGTGAAGAATATAGTTGGATAAAGCACTATGCTGGAAGGCTTACTACATTATCTCACTAAATCCTTACTGTACCCAAGGTGACAGCTCTCATCTCCCATGTTCCCACAAGGACCCTGAGGCTCCCAGATACACGAAGCTGCTAGACAGAGCTAGCATCCTGACCAGAGCTCCTGCCTGAAACACGTATGTCAATAAGAAGACTGCGTCTGCCTCTCACTCCTCAACAAAGCCATCATCTGCGCTGTGTTTGTTTCTGCTCTCCAATCCAACCACTGCCAGAAGAGTTAGAAAGAAAAGGAGGAGGATGTTACATGATAAACCCACAGGTTTATTAGCACGTGTAAGAGAAAACAGAAACACCTCTAGGTAGGGTTGATTGCTAGCAATGTGAAGAATATAGTTGGATAAAGCACTATGCTGGAAGGCTTACTACATTATCTCACTAAATCCTTACTGTACCCAAGGTGACAGCTCTCATCTCCCATGTTCCCACAAGGACCCTGAGGCTCCCAGATACACGAAGCTGCTAGACAGAGCTAGCATCCTGACCAGAGCTCCTGCCTGAAACACGTATGTCAATAAGAAGACTGCGTCTGCCTCTCACTCCTCTCCACTCAATCACTTAGGTGCTCACAGTTTAAAAGCAGGTCTGAGCTGTGCTCACTTAGGGACTGTAAGATTTAAGAGGCAAAAGGACCCAGGAACAACTCACACTGATTTTTGAACAGGTGAAGTCAGGAAGCTGCCATAATGATGAAGTAAATAATGCATGGCAGCAGCAAGTGGAAAGATGCTGCTGAGATTCACACATGGCAAAACAGAACAAGTTCACATATTAATCTGGAGGTATTCCCAATGAGCCAGATCATGTCTGGGTTGACCTAACAACCACACAGAGCAGGGGTCGGCAAACTTTCTCTGTAAAGGGCCAGATGGCAAATATCTGAGGCAATTCTATCACTGCAGTGTGAGAACAGCCATAGGCAATATATAATTGAATGAGCTTGGCCGTGTTCCTGGCTGTGTTCCAATACAACTTTATTTATAGGCAGTAACATTTACATTTTCTATTATTTTAATTTTTTAATATACATTTTATATTATCACAGGCCATACAAAGAGGTGGTGGGCCAGATTTGGTCCAAAGTTTGCTGACATCTGTTCCAGAGCAGCATATCTGACTACAGGTCATGCTTTTTCTTTTATTTGTTTATTTGGCTGCAATTGGGTCTTAGTTATAGCATGAAGGATCTTTAGTTGTGGCATATAGGACTGAGTTCCCTGACCAGGGATTGAACCCATGCCCTCTTCTTGGGAGCACAAAGTCTTAGCCACTGGACTACCAGGGGAAGTCCCGGTCATACATGGTCCTTTTGATGGGCTAAAGTACCCACTCTCCAGCAGCTGCATGCATGCTAAGTCACTTCAGTTGTATCTGACTCTTTGCAATGCTATGGACTGTAGCCCACCAGGCTCATCTGTCCATGGGGATTCTCCAGGCAAGAATACTGGAGTGGGCTGCCATGCCCTTCTCCAGGGGACAGGGGATATTCCTGACCTCAGTAGTTACTCAAGTTCAAAAATCTGAAAAGAAAACAGCATAGTAGGCAACTGTATTCATATACTTCCTTGGCTGCCTAGCTTTAGGGGCAACTTGGTTTCCAACAACAGAGGGCTCTGTAGAACAAAAACAGAGTGGGCCTGATGAGAAAAAGTCACTTACCATGTGTGCATTCTGGGGTGATGTCTTCAAAGAAGTACTGAGTCGCTTCAAAAGCAGAATCCGGCTCGTCTTGATCAGAGGATGGCTCTGGAGAGAGAGGAGAGACACTTCTCACATTGGCAGGGCCATGACTCAGTGAAAGTGTGCTTTAATTATTAAAGAAGTGACACAGGGGAGTCACAGCATTGAGGGGCCTGGAAAACCCACAGCCTCAAAAACCTTACGGGAGAGGGGCTCCCTCCATTTCTAACTCCATCTTCCTTTATAACAACCCCTAACCAAAGGGTCCCTTCACGTTTTCCTTTTTTGGAAACTTTCCTAAATCCTATGGAATGATGCTTTAAGGAACCGAATTTTAGATAATTCCCAAATCTATAGTTTTATTCTATCTCTATCCTTAGAGCTAATCCCCCTTCCTTCCTCCCTCCCTCTCTCTCTACTTTGTCTCTCCCTCTCTTCCTCTTTCTTTCTTTTTTAGTATTTGCTATATATTTCCAACTGGTGGCCAACCCGGTTTAAACCTGAACTCAAAAACCTCACCATCTTTCGCACTGTCTCTGTCAGAGGTAAGACTGCTCTCCCTAGACTCAGAATTCCAGGAGTTACCAAGTGCTATTTATTCGTTCTCTTGCAAAAGTCTGCTCTATTACTGCAGCTCACACTTTGGACAAATGAATGACCACTGAACCAAGCACCTGCTGATTCAGGAACTCCTGTGAATAATACTGTTCAGTTTGTTCTTAGTGATCAATGAGTGATTTCTGTATATCAAAGAAGAGGCAAACAGGTCACACCAAAAGACATCAAGCCAGGCCAGAGTCTCAGGTACACGCGCTACTCTGCGTGGCTCACTTACCAGGTAGGACGTGCATTTTGTACAGGAGTTTGAGCTTCTCTGTGAGGTCCCCATGGCATGCGGCACCTAGAAGTCACATAAATACCAATAAGAAATGTACTGTGCTCCCAACAGCCCCGCCCCACCCCGAGGCTTAGTGTCCCCTTGAAGCATCAACCTTTTACAAGCTGAAACCCAGATATTGTGTGGGATTGGTGTTAAAAGCTCTGGAATGAGGATGTCTGGTTTCAAAGTCTTTGTATGGATACCATGTGCCCTTGGGAGAGTGAACCTCTCCGGATCTCACTTTCCCCTCTAGGAGGCAGGATGACAAATTAGAAGATTCACCAGTGGTCTTGACATCAGGACCCACGAAAGGTGAGAATTAAAGGTTCTTAGATTAGCAGCTCGGAGAAGGCAATGGCACCCCACTCCAGTACTCCTGCCTGGAAAATCCCATGGACGGAGGAGCCTGGAAGGCTGCAGTCCATGGGGTCGCTGAGGGTCAGACACGACTGAGCGACTTCACTTTCACTTTTCACTTTCATGCATTGGAGAAGGAAAGGGCAACCCACTCCAGTGTTCTTGCCTGGAGAATCCCAGGGACAGGGGAGCCTGGTGGGCTGCCGTCTATGGGGTCGCACAGAGTCGGACACGACTGAAGTGACTTAGCAGTAGCAGCAGCAGATTAGCAGCTGGCACAAATTAAATGAGTGTTACTGATACAAAGGGCTTCCCTTGTGGCTCAGACAGTAAAGAATCTGCCTGCCAATGTAGGAGATGTGGGTTTGATCCCTGGGTCAAGAAGATCACCTGGAGAAGGGAATAGCAACCCACTCCGGTGTTTTTGCCTGGAAAATTCCATGGACAGAGGAGCTGGGGGGCTACAATGCATGGGGTTGCAGAGTCGGACATGACTGAGTGACTAACACTACTGATAAGAAAAGGCTGGTGACTGGGCCTCAATATCATGATTGCTAGAGTTCAGAAATAATCTTGATACATGTTTTTAAAGCCTATTTTTTTTTAAATTTAATTTTATTTGGTGCCATGCCTTGCAGCATGCGGGGTCTTAGTTCCCTGACCAGCTATTGAACCCATGCCCTCTATATTAAGAGCATGGAGTCTTAACCACTGGACCAATACATGTTTGAGCGTGCTTCAAATTATTCATTTTAGAAATCCTTTTTAGTTGCTTCTGGTTTCTTAAATAGTTCTTCAGTTTGATTTAGCCTAACCTAGCTGCCATTACAGGCTTCCCCGGTGGCTCAGCAGTAAAGAATCAGCCTGCAATGCAGGAACCACAGGAGACGTAGATTCAATCCCTGGGTTGGGAAAAATCTCTGGGAGGAGGGCATGGCAACCCACTCCAGTATTTTTGCCTGGAGAATCCCATGGGCAGAGAAGCCTGGTGGGCTATAGTCCATAGGGTCACAAAGAGTAAGACACGACTGAGTAACTTAGCATGCACACAGCTGCCATTATATCGCCGCTGTTTCAATCCAAAGAGAATCTTGTTACTTCCTCCCTTAAAGTCAATAGTTATTTCAGGAATCAGAAAACACTTTGTAAATACATATCCTCAGAGCGCAGAGTTCAAGATGAATGAGATTTGGGGAAAGAGGAATCACAGGATCTGGACTGGTTGACAGGGACAGCAGAGATTATCTCATCCGACCTCCCATGTCCACATCCACATAGGAGAGGATCCAGCACCTGCTTGAACATCCTCAGAGTCAGAGATGGGGAGCTCATCCCAGCCAGAGGCATCTCATGCCACCAGGGAATTCCAGAAACACTGAAAGTGCTCCTGTCGTTTTTACTTCAGTCAGGACCCTTAACCTGCAGACCCAGGTTCATCAAGTTCATGAACTGCATACAACATAAAATGTGTTCACAAGCCGATGTCATTTTGGGGGAAGAAAATTTCCACAGTTCTTATCAGATCTCAGAGATTATGACTCAACAAAAGATGTAGGACTATTCCTCTTCCTGACTCTTGAAAGTCAATAGAATAGGTCTACTGCATCTTCATTGCAACAATCCCTTAGATTTTAAGGACAGCTGTCCTGTTTCCCACCATCTTACCTTTTCAAGGCAAATTTATATTCCCCAGGCTACACCTCTCTATGTCTTTTTCAACTTTCTCATATGACATGGTTTGTACACTCTTTTTGATTTTTACTCACATCTACCTTATGTGTTAATGCGTCCATCAGTCTGCCTCTGGACAGAGAGTTCCAGATGGCTTTTGTCCACTGTGGAAAAGAGTGGAACTGTTCCTGACTCTTCCCCTAATACAGCCTAAGTCTGCATTCAGCTGTTTATACTCCTCAGTCTGGAGTTGGACTACACAGTCAACTAAACCTCAAGACATCTGCACACTGACTCATACTAATCATGAAAATAACGACAGACATTCGTGAACCATTCACTTTGTGAAGGACAGGAAAGCCTGACGTGCTGCAGGCACTGAGCAATGGAACAACAAACCCTCTGTTCACTTCTTTCCATGTGCATTTCACTTTCTCTCCCAAGAATTCTATGAGATGGGCACCGTTATTATCCCAACTTTACAGATGTAAAAGGCCGGGCTTACCCAAGTAATGTGTTCAAGGCCATAAGCTATTAACAGCAAGTGGCAGGCCCAGGATTTGAACTCAGATTTGTCTGACTCTAGAAAGCATAGCTGCAACCACTGTATGCATGTATATGCAGACATCCAGTCCTTTTACAATCATTTCTTAAAATGTAAGACTTTTGGAGATTTTCCTGGTGGTCCACTGGTTAAGCATCCGCTTGCCAATGCAGGGGAAAGGGGTTTGATCCTTGGTCAGGGAAGATTCCACATGCCTCTGGGCAACTAAGTCCCTGAGCCACAAGTACTGAGCCCACAGGCCCTAGAGCCCACGCTCTGAAACAGGAGAGTAGCCCCTGCTTATCCCAACTACGGAAGGCCCCCGTGCAGCAAAAGACCCAGCACAGCCAAAAATAAGCAAATAAATAAATAAACAATTTTGAAAAATGTTAGGCTTCTGATTTATCCCTATCAATTTATATTACCAATCATTCCCTCCTCTAATATTATTTTTTTCCATCTTGTTTTTGTCCTCCAACATGCTGACCGTCTCTTCCAGCTTTGTGTAACTGACACATTTAGTGTGCCTCTCTACCTTGATAGTATAAATCGCTGCCTGAATCAGGTAGAGGGCTTCCTAATCATTGTAGAGACAACAATAACTAACACTTTCTGAGCCAGGCACTGCTGTAGGAACTTAACTTGAATTATTTCTTTCAGTTCTGACAATCATTACTTTGTAAATGAGGAAACAACCACAGAGGTCAAACATCAAGCCCAGCATACAGAGAACTCTCTGTTGGCTGTCATGCTTTGGGTGCAGGGTTCAGTCAGTCATGGAATCAGCAGCTTCCATTTCCCTCCAACTCTCCAACGTCCAATGACCAGCTGCTTTGTGACCTATGTAGCTTGTTTAGAAAAGCTGCCTTCCAGCAATACCACTGAAAAAGGAGATCCAGCTACTTTGCGCCTTCAGATAGTAATCTCTTATCTCTAACTCCATAGAGACTCATCTGGTCACTCATTTCAGGGGGGATCTTTCTGGGGATGGACACTGAAATTACTGACCCATCTTTTCCAGAATTCTTTCCTTAGTTTCTAAAGACTTGAACAGAACTTCTCTTTCCTAGTTGACTTGTCCATCTCCATAGCTGTAATCGACCTGCATGACTGACTACAGCTCTGAGCCTCCTCCCAGAAATCTAGGTGAAGTTTATTTTGCTCAAATAACTCAACTGCATTTTAAGAAGCCTAAGTACTCTTCTCCACTATTTTCACTATCATGGACTGCAAGCCTCTCTTTCCTTTTCCCAAGATTTTGAAGAGTATTTGCCTTGTTGGGGTTTGCCTAAGCTTAAATAAATTATATATTTATATTGATTCCTGTCACTTCCTACACATAGGTATTTTCATCCTGAACATGTTTGCCAGAAGCAGATTTACCCCACAACGAATTGACCATAAGGTCATTTTGCCATAAAAGACAAAAATAATTACTGGTTGATGGTTACATTACACTGGAAAACCAGATATCAATTTTTGCAAATCCTTTAGCAAGCTAACCTAAGCCAGACTATGTTTTCACCATTTTCAAGAAACTTATATACCCATCAGGGATCACATAATCATTTCCTTTTCAGGGGGCAGGAGGAGCTTGATTCTCCTTTTGCCATCAATGTCTAATACTGTGTGATAAATTTGGTAAAGACAGCCTGAGAGGAGAAGCTGTCGTACCCAAATTAGTTAAGAATCAATTATTAGTGCTCATGAAGGTCACTGTGAATTAGCAGACACTTCTTTTATATCTGCCATAGCTTGGTAAACTTCTAGTTTTGATGAGTGAGAGGGATGACTATGCTCATCAAGTTCAGTTCAGTTTAGTTGCTCAGTCACGTCTGACTCTTAGTGACCCCAGGGACTGCAGCATGCCAGGCCTCCCTGTCCATCACCAACTCCTGGAGCCTACTCAGACTCGTGTCCATCAAGTCAGTGATGCCATCCAACCATCTCATCCTCTGTCATCCCCTTCTCCTCCTGCCTGCAATCTTTCCCAGCATCAGGGTCTTTTCCAATGAGTCCTTCGCATCAGGTGGCCAAAGTATTGGAGTTTCAGCTTCAGCATCAGTCCTTCCAATTAATATTCAGAGTTCATTTCCTTTAGGATTGACTGGTTGGATCTCCTTGCAGTCCAAGGGACTTTCAAGAGTCTTCTCCAACACGACAGTTCAAAAGCCTCAATTCTTCAGCACTCAGCTTTCTTTATGGTCCAACTTTTACATCCACACATGACCACCGGAAAAACCATAGCCTTGACAAGATGGACCTTTGTTGGCAAAGTGATGTCTCTGCTTTTTAGTGTGCTGTCTAGGTTGATCATAGCTTGTTTTCCCCAGGAGCAAGTGTTCTTTAATTTCATGGCTGCAGTCACTATCTGCAGTGATTTTGGAGCCCAAGAAAATAAAACCTGTCACTGTTTCCACTGTTTCCCCATCTATTTGCCATGAAGTGAAGGGACCAGATGCCATGCTCATCAAAGGATTTACAAGCACTGACTTGTTATCCTTTTCTAGTGTCATGACTGTCAACTAAGTATTTTTATCTCTCATGTTAAAACAGCCTTATGGCCACTTAGTTGTACAGTGAAACTGGCTGCAGCAAAGATGTTTACAGCAAAAATTCCTTGACCCCTTTCTACATGTAGAATCTGTCTTTTTTTTTTTTCTTCTCTTTATTTTGTCCAAAGGTCATTAAAAAAATATCTCCCTTTTGATAGATACCAATGATACTAAGTAGTTACTTTGGAACAGAAAAGATTAGGAGAGGGTCAAAATGTCTCTAGTCTTGTCTGGATTGTTTCACTTTTTTATTTTATTTTGCTTACTTTTAAAAAATTTTATCTGTGGCGGATTCATGTTGATGTATGGCAAAACTAATACAATATTGTAAAGTAATTAGTCTCTGATTAAAATAAATAAATTTATATTAAAAAAACAAAAAAATTAAAAATAAAAAATTTTATTGCTTTTATATATTTATTTTTTGGCCATGTTGCATGGCATAGGATTTTAGTTCCCTGCCCAGTGATTGAACCTGCACCCCCTGCAATGGAGGCTTGGAGTCTCAACCACTGGACCACCATGCAAGTTTCTTTGTTCACTTTTTTAAAAAGCAGAATGTATTTATGTATTATTTGTGTAATTAAAAATCAACACCTCCTTCTTCCCTAAAAAAAAAAAAAAAAATCTATTTGCTGTCCTTAAGCACAGAATAATGAAAAAGGATGTGCTTCTGAGACAAACTTTATCTGAATCCTGGGCCCAGCATGGATAAACTGCCTTTCAGTTGAATAACAGATATATTTTGACTTGCTAAAAATGAATATTCCAGCATGTTGCTTAACTTTTCTGAGCCACCATCTCTTTAACTGAAAATGAGAGTACTAATAGTAAGCACACAGATAATAAAGCATCATAGTAACTTCACACTCTTGCTTCCAGGGTGCTTGAGTTCAAACTCCAACTTTGCCGCTGTGTGCCTTAGGTAAATTAAATGCACATAAAGTCTGAGAGTGAAGCCTGGCTGAGTAGTGCTGTATCAATGTTAGTTATCAACACTATTGTGTGCTTCTGTGCTCCTGCTCAGTCGTGTCTGACTCTTTGTGACCCCATGGACTGTAACCCGCCAGGCTCCTCTGTCCATGGAATTCTCCAGGCAAGAACACTGGAGTAGGTTGCCATGCCCTCCTCCAGGGGATCTTCCTGACCCAGGGATCAAACCCATGTCTCCTGTGTCCCCTGCATTGGCAGGCAGATTCTTTACCACTGAGCCACTGGGGAAGTACAGATATATTATTATTATCTCAAAGGTCTGTTTGGATTCAGTGATAATGTACAAGTTCTAAAGCATCACAATGGTGCCTACGCTTAATAAAGGCTAGTTTCCTCCATGCAGCCCTTTTGAATGATGTGTCTGAGTGCTTTCTACAAATAGTTTTTACTTATCTAAGGCTGCCTCACCTACTCCCCTTTGTTTTTTTAACAACCATCAGTTTCCTCTGGCCTTTAAGCCTTCCAAGTCATTATTCTTTATGATTTAGGGTGCTTTCTGGAATCATTGTTGGCTCAATACCTGATGCCTTCATCTTTCCTTGGGCACATGTCACTTTCAAGTGCATGGACCAGGCCACAGAGTGTAGCACAATTAGAATTAAAATTTTTTTCCTATTTAATTCTGGCAGCCCGACATAATGCCTGCTACATCCATAACCTCATGTCAGGTGAAGCTCGACCACCACATAGCTTTTCTGCTCAAATATTAATGCAACAAGCCCAGTGGAATATAGGGCAGTAAACAGGTCAGAAAGCGAGGCTGACAGGCAGAAACCTGTGATGCTTGTCCGGTGTGGGTGTGCATTCTCAGGAATGGACACATTTCCTCCCCACAAAATGGAGAGAAAAGACTTCCACTAGACTGCAGAGCTGTTCACTTTTTTTAGTCTTTTATTAAATTATGAAATGTTTCATAAAATTTTATGAAATATATCATATGTAGTATAAATATATGTTGGGACAAGTAAAAGCTATCCATATCCAAACATTTCTTCTTCCCTCATAAAGTTATTGTGGTCTGTGAATTTAGGGTTTAAGGTGGTATTCTTGCAAATTCCGTGATAAAGTATATTAACTAGTGCTGAAGACTATCTGTGGGCTGGTGGCTCAGATGGTAAAGAATTCACCAGCAAGGTGGGAGACCCAGGTTTGATCCCTGGATTGGGAAGATCCCCCGAAGAAGGGCATGACAACCCGCTCCAGTATTCTTGCCTGGGAAATGCTTTGGACAGAGGAACCTGCGGGCTACAGTCCATGAGGTAACAAAGAGCTGGACACGACTGAGAGACTAACTAATGTAGAAGGTAATGATTTAATCATATGATATATCCATTAACTAAAAACAAATTTATAATCAGCTTGCAGACCTTAAAACGTGCTCCTCTGTCCTGTAAGCCCTGTGTTCCGAGGAAAGCAGGGCTACGGTCCTGAGGGCAGCAAGGAGGATTATGGTGCTCCCCCATCTCCCCCGATTTCCCCACCCCGACCCCCAAACTCATGCAATCATGTCCTTACTCAGCCCCGAGACAAACTCTCGGAAGTTGATCAGAGAGTCTCCATTCTCATCTAATAACTGGAATAAGCGGGAGGCCAGCACGTCAGAGTGAGTTCCGCAGGCCCAGGGAAAGAGCAGAGCAAACATGCCCTTGAACTGCTCCAAGTCGATGCGATACTGCTCGAGGTAAGGCAGGCTGGGGTCATGCCGGTCCAGCGCATTGCTGTTCCCGCCCCAGTAGCAGCTGGTTAGGTGTTCCGCCTGCAGAATTGAAGGACAGAATGACACGGCAGGCTGCATCTCACAGCAAATACAGGCAAGAAAGGCCTTCCTCAAATCTGGGAAAAAACTTTAGGTCTGCATCTCCTGGGGCAGTGGTCTGGACCCAGGGCACCCTCGGCTTCTCTTTTACATTTATCTCCACCTGACCACCTCCCACCAATTCCGTGGCAACCATCTCTGTGTTTATATCTGGTACAAAAAACCCGTTTCAATTACTGGAGTAGGTGAAGAAAGAAAGAACTTCCCCTGCACCATTTTCTGCCCCCGCTACTCCCACACTCACAAGCATTTTAAGGAGTAACTCCCATAAAGACAAACAAATATTCTGTTTTAAAATAAATACCATAAAGACAAATACTCTGTTTTAAAAGAAATACATTGAGTGTTAACCTGAAGAGGATCTGTAATTCAGGCAGTCTGATCACCTCCTGTCCCCTGTGAGGATGGTATACAGCCCAGAGGGTAAGTGGCTTCCACGAGTCAGCTAACCAGAATCATAGTCAAAAGAATCATAATGTGATTCTGGGTTTCCAAACTTCTAGTTTAGTGTCCTGTAAACCCCTGCCTTCTGGTCATCAAGTTCACCAAGATTACCCTGCATATGTGCTAAGTCGCTTCAGTCATGTCAGACTCTTTGCGACCCTATAGACCATAGCCCGCCGGGCTCCTCTGTGCATGGAATTCTCCAGGCAAGAATACTGCAGTGGGTTGCCACGCCCTCCTCCGGGGAATCTTCCCAATACAAGGATCGAACCCGTGTCTCTTTCATCTGCTGCATTAGCAAGCTGGTTCTTTACCATTAGCACCACCTGGGAAGCCCAAAGATTATCCTAGTCATCCAGTACTGAGGCGACAAGTATGCAGTCCCTCCTGTTTTGTGCATCTGAAAATAGCGCCAGGAAAATTACGAGCAGGAACCACTAGGGTGGAGGAGGACAGAGATCCAGCTAAAGGCTTCCTGTTTCTGTCCTTGGAAACAAGGCAGCCTTTTTATTCAGGAGGTCATATTGATTCTGGCAGAAACACATGCCCATTCTAGGAAGACCGCAAAGACGAAGCATCTAACAGAAAGGCCAGTAAGAAGCCTCCGGTCCCCCTAGGTAGAGGTTTACAGTTAGCGATGAATGGTAGGCTGGGGAGACAGAGGGGCATCCAAAGGGAGACTTTATTTTTACTTTATTTCCTGCTGTACTATTTCATTATACACATGTATAAACATTGCAGTAGCAAAAAGCACTCT